>NC_135488.1:75504074-76861574 GCF_052094955.1 Ictidomys tridecemlineatus
ATATTGGATATATGATAGAACATTCCAGTTCTAGAAAGTAATGATAAGCGACATAAATTTAAAAATATGTATGCATATCTGTGTGTGTGTGTGTATATATATATATATATATATATATATATATATATATATATATATATATATATAAAAGGTATTCATAAGTGAGAAATTCCAAATAGGGAAGGAAGATAAAAAGCTTTAGAAGGAAAAGGGCTTTGATTCATGAAGAATTGATAGAGGTAGACATTTGGAGAAAATGTGTTCTAGACAGAGGAAACTTCAAGTGTAAATGTCCTGAGGTAGGAGTATGCCTAGTAGACCTGAGGATATACTATAATGTGGCTAAAGAAAAGAGGAGATATGGGGTATGTAGCCAGAGACACTTGCTGAGAGCCATAGCCGAGTTGGAATGACGCATGGCAGGTGACACCAGCAAGCCATTGAGATGCTAATGGTTATGTTAAGCTGTGTGTTCAATTGTATATTAACCCCTACTGTCCGCCTTGGCCTGCTACTTTGGAGTTCTGCGGGGATTCCTGGAGAGTTCCCATTGGTTGGGGAAGTGCGGGAGGAGGGATTTCCGGAGGAGGGATTTCCGGTTGGTGTGATGTGTCCCGAGAGAAGGCTGCGTGCGTGGCGTTCGCGGGAGTGTGGAGAATAAAGGAGTTCCTGTTTTAAACCTACAAGGCTGTGTGACGACTCGGTTATTTTGTGCCCAGCCAGACTGCAGCAGACACTGGAGGATACACTGGAGGATATAATGAGTATACAGGCCATGCAGACCATTGTAAGGGCACTCGTTTTTCCTCTAATTGAGATGAAAAGGCAGCAGAAGACCAACATATAACCTGATTTATATTTTAAGAGGCTCACTACAACATCTGGGAAAAGAATAGGATACAGGATAACAAAGACAAAAGTAAATCAATTACTTTGCTGTGGTCTCAGGATAATCTTAAAGAGAGAACAGTACCATGGGCTAGAGTAGTATCCCTGGGAGTACTAAGAAATTCATATGTGGACAATAGTAATCAGATCAGAATATTCTCTTATTGAAATACTTTTGAGTTTTTCTTTCCTCTATATAACCACTAATTTTGCCCTGCTTTAGCCTCATGTTCTTTATAGTTCTACTTATTGCAAAAGGCTCCTCAGCAGTTTGCTCTATCAATTCTCATCACCTTTCCAATCAATCCTACATAGATTTTCCAGAGATATTTCTCTAAACACCAACCCAGCTATTACAACCCTCTAAAGTCTTCAGTGATTCAGTAATTCTCCCAACCATGCTGTCTGAGAAAAAGGACATGTCCTGCTTTTTTTTTTTTTTTTTTTTTTTTTGGTTCTGCCTACCTGGATCAGGGTGATTTATTCAAACCTGATGTTGCAACCAAGTTCAACTATCCACTGGCCACTGGCATACATTCAAATACACACACACACACACACACACACACACACACAATCTCCTGTGCCTTTTCATCTTCCATCCATCTTTTACAGAACACAACTTATATTACTAAAATGAAAATCTGTTACTTTTTAATGTGACTCAAAGCCTCATTTCCTGCCATACCTTCAATTTAGGTCACATCCATTGATATTGAAATGGTCAACTCCACCCAGCCAGCATTTCTAATCTGCCTAATAAAAAAACTCATCTGAAAGTATTCAGATCCATTCCCATTTTCTCAATCTTACCCTGTCCCTGCTAGAAATTACCTAGCACTTTGATTACTTTTGTACTTCTTTTGTACTCAGTAGTCAATTAGAACATATTTTTGCCTTGTATTATAATTATTATGTTGTTCCCTCTATCACACATACTTTATATCCCTACTTATAGTATATATTCCAGTTCATGTATTCCATACATGTTTGTTGTCCAACATAAAAAATTTCAAATAAGAGATGCAAAATGCCTATCTGTTAATTAAATGACTAGAAGCAGGAAAACCAGAGAGAGAGAGAGAAACCATTATATTCTGAAAAGTTAGGTATGGTATAGTCACTGAAATAGAAGAGGAAATTGTTGATTGAAAGGATATGAAGGGATATAAAGATCAATTACATTTACTTATCTATTTATTTTTAACAAAAGTGCTCTAGCTGGGTGAGGTGGCACACATCTATGATGCCACTGGCTTGGGAGGCTGAGACAGGAGGATCCCGAGTTCAAAGCTAGCCTGAGCAATGGTGAGGCACTGAGCAACTCAGTGAGATCCTGTCTCTAAATAAAATGCAATAGGGCTGGGGATGTAGCTCAGTGGTTGAATGTTCCTGAGTTCAATTCCCAGTACCAAAAAATAAATAAATAAAAAGTACTCTACAGAACCTAAGAGAAAATTCTAGAATCCTGGCGAGAAGGGGATATACAATACACATTCATGTTTATAAGCATCTATTCCTTTTTTGTTTTGTTTTTTACTGTGTGGTTAAGCTACCCCACAGTGAACTAATTCTTCTTTACCTCATGATTCATTTATTCTCTCTGCTGTATATGTGTGTACACACATGTATATGTGAAAAACAGTTGTTTTGCTTATTTATCTGTTTTCATTGGTTAGAGAAAGGAAATTCATTCATTATATCAAGCTGCCTCTGACAGTGCCTGGGAGGGTTACCAATTGAAAATTATAAACTTCAGGACAGAAAATACTTTCCTTCTCAGCCAAGAGGTACTCCTGCAAGGAACAATTGAAGATCAACACTGCTAAATAGCTCTGCTCACTTCGTATCAGATGTTTTTTAGATAATTTTGGTGCATTTCTACCCTCATCAATTAATCAACAAATTACAAAGAACAAATTTACTTCTCTTATTTTCCTCCACAGGTTAAAACCTGTGGTCAATAGCTATTTAACTGAATTCATCTAGCTTGACTCAGTTTAGATATGAAGTACTGTTTAATTCTGTTTTCACTTTGTTAGTGATTCCTAAACTCAGCTAATAACCTAATTGGAAATAAGAAAACTCAGCTAATTTGAAATAAGAAAACACTATTAATTGATAAATTCACACACTTACCTAAAATACTTTATGAGATAACAAGAAGTATAAATAAGGGGTTTATAATTTAATTAGAAATTTGCTATTCTATTTGATGAATATACGAAACCTCAGAGCAGCATATTATACTGATTTGTAGGGCTATCTACATTCACCAAGTGAATCCCTCAGATGGATGGATACTATTGCATGAAAAGTGCAGTTAAAATAATTTGTTTTCATTATTTAAAATAGCAAGAAATGATGAATACAATTTTGTGGCTAAAATAAGCTTTCATATATATATATATATATATATATATATATATATATATATATATATATATGTATATATAATATTTTTGGCTTTAGCATTGAGTAAACCATGAATAATAATAAAAATAAAATGCATTATTAAGATATAATACTTTAATTCCTCCCTGGAATCTCCAATTAATTCTCTAGAGCCTGTATAACTCTGCACTGATATGGAATGAAGGTTTATTTTTGTGGCCAATACAGGCCAACAATGCAAAAGAATCCTATAATCAATAACATTATTAGGGTTCATCTTATGTTGATCCTGAAAAAAATGATCAACCACAAGTAAGACTCAGAGAAGATTTTCTATGAGATAACAAGAATCTGAATCATTTAAAAGCAAAGCAAACAGAACTCTTTCATTCTTCTTCAATCACTTAGTATTTGACTGTTATTATCCCAGCAATTATCTCAATACAGCAGCCTCTGTCTGTCAAGGACGTATTTTAGGTAGTAAATGAACCTTGTTTGAGCTTCATAACTGAGCATGAATCATTGCCTTCACAATAGCCAGATCTTTGAAGGCAGCTGTTGAGATGGTTTCAACTAATGATAATTAAAAAATCATAAGCACCGATTTATAATGTGTCTCAAATAGAAAGTGGAACTACTTATTATTTTCAGCCACGTGTCCCTCTAGGGTGAGGAAAAGCAATAATTGTTTATAGTGAAAGCTATGGTGATGTTTTTATATAAAACATTAGAATAAATCTCATTATATAAATCTCATCAGGGTCACCCCTCTCAAAGAGTGTAATCAATTATATGCAGAATTTGGGGCACAGAATTCCACTGCTATTGAATGTTATTTTTCATGCAGTCATCTATAAATTTTATTAGAAAGCAAGAAGATTAACAGCATAGGGATTTTACATTGCAAATCTTCTTTCCAAGGTTTTCACTGGGGAAAGGTAAAAAGGGTAGTTGGAAATTTCATGTTCCACTTAATTTTCATGGTTGTAAGCCTTTGTTTCCTAGCTGGATGGATGATTTACAGTGAGCAGTGAGGAGGGGCTGGTTAGACTACAAAGAACATGAGAACCAGTGAAATACGATGTTGCTCTTTCTGTGGAAAAAATATATCCACATACAATGAAAGGAATCCAGAAGAATCTTGCATTATATATCATTTTGTAAGCTGTGATTTTAAGTTTTTCTTATATATGTTCAGTATCTATCTTTCCTCATCACTCTGCATATTAAAGTCAATTGAAGTTCTCTAAGGCTGTCTACTGCCACTTCTATATAAATGTGCAAACATTTTATAATTGTTGGGTGGGGAAAAAAAATCAGTCCCAGTTTTTTTGTTTTTGTTTTTAGTTTTTTTTTTTTGTGTGTGTGTGTGTGTGTGTATTTTTTGTTTTTGTTTTCCTTCCATGCAAGAATGATTCTGTAGTGAGATAATTTTCTTTCAGTAAAAACAAATGTTTAGATTTGGAACACAGGGACAGTTAGATTAGTTTGCAAATATTACTTATATGCCAACTACTAGAAATTTACTAAAAAATATTTATGTCCTGAAATAGCACAAAACCATAAGGGAATATTCAACTGTATATCTGGTGTTAATTCAGCTCATTATTATAATTCAAATTCAGTGAAATGCAACAAAAATATTCTTGGCATTAAAACCACTAAATGTATTGCCTGCATTTAGTAATCTTTTTGAGGAAAATTTTTAGATCATAAAAGCGTGGAAGTAGATATTATAAATAATTCTCTATTTCTCTCTCTCTCTCTCTCTCTCTCTCTCTCTCTCTCTCTCTCTCTCTCTCTCTTCTTTCTTAGCATTTGGAATGTTGTGACAGCAAGTAACAGAAAACCTGCCTGACAGTTACTTAGGCTCAAACCAGGAAGTTGAAAGCAGGCAGTCATGGCATGTGTTCAACTGTTAAAAACATCATCAAGGCCCTAGGCTCCACCTGTCTGCCTCACTGCTATTAGTATATTGGCTTTTCTTGCCCTATTCTTTTCTCTTTATTTTGTCCAGAGGCCAGCAACAAACTTGAATACAATATACTCATTAAGGTTGGTAGGAGGAAGGACAATCTCAGATCCATCCATCACTTTTATCAAAAAAGCCAAAGCTTTTCTAGAATCTTTTTGGAAGATCATCCTATGTCATATCAGCTACAATTCAAAAACTTGGTCACTCATAGTTTGAAAGCAAATACCCCCACTTAGCATCTTTAGTGGAAGGTAAGAAATAGAGAAAGGCATAAAGGCAAGTCAGTTATCCACTCAACTGAATCCACTGACAGGTACACACATTCGTGCATACATAAACATACACATAAATATACATATAATCCACGTATATATACTTTTTTGTATATATATGCACTCACATATACACATAATCCACACATACGCACATTCATACACATAAGTACATGCATAGCTCACACATATATATGTGATCACACCATACATAGACATGTATATACATGCACACATATAAATATGCATAACCCACACATATACACATGTAACCCACCATATACATGCAAATGACATTTATATATACATGTATATGAATACATCCTTGCATATACATATACATGCATGCAAAAATACATACACAGATATAAGTTTTGGTATATGTAAATTTTATTTTAGTATTTTTCAGCTTTGTTATTTTATTTATTAAGCAAATATATTGTTATATTTAGACATGACATGTCCCCCAAAAGCTCATGTGTGAAACAACACAAGAAGGTTTAGTGAAATGATTGGGTTATGAAATCCCAAACCTAAACAGTGCATTAATCCTCTGATTGAGATTAACTGGGTGGTAGCTATAGACAGGTAGGGTGTGGCTGGAGCAGCTGGGTCAATGGCATACCCTTGGGGTTCATATTTTGCTTATGGTGGTGGGAGTGTGTTCTCTCTCTCTCTCTCTGCTTCCTGGTGTGACATCCTGAGTCAATTTCCTTCCGCCATGATGTTCTGTCTCATCTTGACCCCAAGAGATGGACCTGGATATTTATGGACTGAGACCTCTAAAACCACAAGTACCAAATAAACTTTTCTTGTCTAAAATTATTCTTATCAGGTCTTTTGATCACAGCAGTGAAAAAGCTGACTAAAATAAATATTATGACTTCTCTCACAATTTAATTATATTATCTTAGCATTTCTGTTTATATGAATTAATCCAAAAATGCCATATTATTTTTAATTAGATTTCAAGCACACCTATTTGCTCATGAAATCAATAAAATCAGTTACTCTTTAAAATGATTACATTTAATATATGTAAGCTGAACAAATTCTACCATATTTGAATGTTTATAAAATTTTAAGTATGGAAAAAAAATCATTCCCCAATATTTTATGAATGATATGTGAATTATGATGTATATGTATTTCCACCATTTTTTAGGATTAAGATGGTTCCAATTAAATGCTTCTGTCTAGGAATTTTGACTATATCTGATAAGATGGGAATTGTAAAATATAAACATAGTCATGAGCAGAAAAACTCTGAAGATTACCAATATTAGTATGACATTATCAAAAAAGAAAGAGATTGGAATTTTAGAATAAAATAACTGAGAATATTTAAAGGCTAATAACAGGTTTAAAAAAGTCTAACACAATAGGAAACTAGAGAAAGCCATTATGAATATTTCAGAAATTTTGAGAAATTTCCATAATACGCAGATTAAAGAGATTCCAAAATTTTCCTTATTTGAAAGACTTCCCAATGTATTTTCAATTATTTTTAAGTTTTCACTCCTTAGACACATACAGAATGTTTATTTGTGTACCTGCATGTATCAATCCACTTTGATTAACCCCTATAGACGATTAGTTTACATTTGAAGTAGCCTCATTAAAAATGTAGAACTCAAGAGAAGTCAATAGTTTCAGCCAGGCATGGTGGCACACACCTGTAATCCCAGCTACTCCCAATTATCAGCTGCAGCTAACTACATGAACAAGTTAACTGGATCATTAACATAAGCATGTTAAAACTGTTTTACTGAAGGAAGTTTGGTTCCCTAGAAATATGATAGAAACACAAAGAAAAATGTGACAATTTCAACAGTTTAACACCCTAAAAGTAAAGCTGGTCATTTGACAAACTTGAAGCATTTAATGCTTTTTTGCTTATAAATGTCTATAGGAATTCATCCTAGGACATGATTTCATTGTTATGCAATGCTACATTTGTAGACAAGCGACTCTACCTCAAATCATGAGAGGCCACAAATATTTATAAGGAATAACCAGTAACTATGACTACCCAAATTAGTTTGGTAAGTTCTTAGCAAGATTAAATGTAAGAACCTTCACAAAATTACTATAACAAATGTGGTTCATGAGACCATAAACTGAAAAGTGTTAATGCTACTAGAGCCCTTGAGAAGAGTTCTCTATACCTGAGTTCATCCATAGTAGCTATAGAATCATTTTTTTTCTTAAGGAATCTCATCTAAGGAAATCTAAGTCTCAAAGCTTCTTACATTGTATGTGTAAGCATGAATATTTTAAATCAACAAATGGATACATGGATACATATAGATATCTGTAGGAATCCATGTGTTAGTTCCTTAAATTTGATGGTTATTTTTATATAAAATATCCTACCTTGTTTAGGGATATTAGCATAGGAAAGAATTGTTTTGTTTCTAGAAACAAAGCATTTGCTTGTAGGTTCACTTTCCTCTATATACAGGGATTTGTATACACACTGACCATATCCTTGATTTGCCATTAGAAGGGTCTAAAAGCAGTAATATCCCAGTAGTCATGAGCCCACTTGGCACTCAGGTTTCTCCTTGTTTTAGTCAGCTATTTTTGCTGCTGGGACTAAAAGACCCAACAATAACAATTTAGAGGAGGAAAAGTTTATTTAGGGGCTCATAATTTCAGAGGTCTCAGTCCATAGTCAAACAGTTTTATTTCTCTGAGCTGGAGGTGAGGCTCAACATCATGGTGCAAGAGTGTAGCAGAGCAAATTGGCTCACATAATAATGAGGAAGCAGAGATACCATTCCAGATAGGAAATATATGCCCCAGAGGCACACCCCCAGGAACTCACTTTCTCCAGCCGTACCCCATCTGCCTTCGGTTACCAGTTAATCCCATGAGAAGACCAATTCACTGAAGGGGTTAAGGCTCTCATAACCCAATCATTTCTTCTCTAAACCTTGCATTGTCCAACACAGGTGCTTTTGGAGGACACTTAATATCTAAGCCGTAGCACTCCTCTAATAATATTTTTGTGGGACAGGTCGCTCAGAAAACACACCAAGTCCCAGTTATGTCCAAATCTAAGAGTCTTTATTTATACTAGCCGGGGGACTGCTTCCAACAGGACCAAGTTGTCTCTGCAGGAAACAGCCTCCAGCCTCAACATTTTAGGATATTTAAAGGCAAAAACCACATCTGGGTTGACGGAGCTGCAAGCAAGCAGGTACAGAAGCTGATTTGGGCAGTTAGTGAGACAATGCAATAGGTATGTTGGTATTTCCCATAGGCCTTCCCATGTTGACTCAGCAGCAAGCAAGCAGCAGGGAAAGGGGTCAAAAGGACCCTTGTTGAGTGTAAGTTAGAGAATGGTTACTAACATCTAGATAATCAATCTCTGACAAGGTATATTGCCTAAGAAAAATGGAAGCCAAAGAGAGCAATTTTACATTGTATAAGAATTGCTATTTTGTGTTGCCAACTATGGGGATAATAGAAAAAGTTTTCTTGCAAAAAAAAAAAAACCTCCCAAATGACTTATGTATATATTTTGTCCTTAAAAAGAAGGAGCATAACTCTACTCCTTAAATGTGAGCTACTTGTTTGTGATAACTTCCTTCTGAAGGAACAATATAGAAGGGAATTTAAAGAGTAAATTTTTGGTGGAGAAATCTGGTGAACACCATTTCAGATAGATGATCAAAATAAGTATCAACAGTGGTAAGTCATATAGATAACATATAACTGTGAAGTGATGGAATGAAAATAGATCTTTACCTTTGAGGATTTTTTTTTCCCAAACCCATCAACTTAGTCTAATCATGAGAAAGATACCAGAAAAATCTCAATTGAGAGACATTCTAACAAAATAACTAACCAGTACTGCTCAAAACTGCTTAACTTCATCAAATGACTAGTAAAGGAAATCAGGTGCAAGAAAAAAAATAATGAGCTTTTGAAAACGTAATCATAATAAATTAAATTTGAATAAAATATTGACTTTCCTAATAATAACAATATTGGTCTACTAATTGCAATAAATGTATTATTTCATGTAACACTTTAATGATCATGATAAATGGGTAGTTTCTTTACCATCTGCACAATTATTTTGGAAATTTAAAAATGTTTAAATTTTCTGTGTTATGTTTAAAAGAATTTGATTAAGAAACATACTGAACATAAGTTTCAATGTTTTAATAATTCACAGAAACAGAAGGGTAATACTGTTATAAAGATGCATTCAAATAGATAGGTTACATTTGGGTGGCCTTAATGATGTCCAGCAATACATATTTTGCCTTGTAAAATATACTCTTACTAGAATAAAGGTAAAATTAGACCAAAAAGCTGATCTGGAAAACTCACATGACCTTTGCTCCTGAATCAACTTAAGGATTACTTGATTCTATTCCAACTTCTATCAAGACTTTAACCAATATATTTATCACATACAATCTCACAGTAATTCCACTCTAACTTGTATATAGATTACCTCTTATATTCCATTAATCTAAAGAAAACATACTGTACATCTATTCACCAATCTAACAAGAAACAAAAAGCATGAACAAACTCCAAGTCTTCAAAATAAGAGTTTGTCATCTAGATCACATATTGGCAAGTACTTTCAGTGAAGGACATGATAGTAAATGTTTTAGACACTGGGAACCATACAGGTTCTTTTGCAACTACTTCACTCTGCCACTATATATGAAATTAGCCATATACAATGGGATTCTAAGAGCATGGCAATAAATCTTTATATCAAATTAGATGATTATTCCAATTTGTCCTTGCTGTAATAATTTACCAACCTGTAATGGATGCCATGATCTTCTAGCTGAAGAAATGGCATTATCTAAGGAGAGCTTATTAATTATCTGGAATTACCTTAGGCCAGCCACAGAAAGACACTTAAGAAGATTTGTGTAATTATCCAGGCAAGGTAGACAGCAAGTGACAAAGTTAACATTGTCTATATAAGATATGATGAATGGAATGTCTTAGAAACATTCCTATGGAACATGGAAATTGAATAAATATTCAGTTACTTTGAAATACCCCTTTGACAACTATAGACACTTAGTTCTTTATGTTATGTTACATAGAGATTATATGTATTATGTGTGTGTATGTATGTGTGTGTGTATATATATATATATAAACTATCTTTAATAGCATATACCAAATACCCTGTGTTAGACAGCTTTCCTTTACTGTAACAAAATGTCTGAAATAATGAACTTAAAAATAGAAAAGGTTTATTTTGGATTCTAATTTTCAAGGTTTTAGTTCATGGTCAGTTGGCCCCAATTGCTTTTGGGCCTGTGGTAAGGCAGTTCATCATAGGAAAAGCACACGAGAGTGCAAGTTTCTCATTTTATATGAGCTAGAAAGTGAAAAAAGAAAGAGAACAAGGTTCCACAGTCCCTTTGTAGAGTACCCCAAATGATTGGAGATCTTCCAGTATGTGCTACCTCTTAAATGTTCCACCTCTTCCTAGTAGTGCCATGGACTTTGGACCAAATCCTTAACACAGAGTGGGGAGCTTTGGGAGACAATCCTAATCTACACCAAAAGAGACACTAGTATTAGAAGATGTACTTAGATCTATTCATCAAAACTTACTTTTCTGGCCTCATTCCCTACTTTTCATACTAGATAGAACAAACAGAAACAAGATTAACATTACTACAGGATTTATGGAAATAAAAAAAGATTATTATATAATATTGCAAACAACTCAACACCAACAAATTATAAAACTTGCGTAAAAGGGACAAATTCTTAGGCACAAACTATTGAACTTGACTGAGAAAAAAATCTAAATTCTGAATACACCTTTAACAAATGAAATGATTAAATCAGTAATCACTAAACTACCCCCAAATAAAACATGAATGCATGTACACACACACACACACACACACACACACACACACACACACACACCGAAAGTCCATAATAACGAAACTCCTGCAGACAGAAATATTTGCTTAGGCTGAAGTGTAGGATGATGCAGATATAGGGAGTTGATAGCTAAATAGTAAAGGGATTTTTTTGAGGCAATGAAAATGTTTAAAATTGTGTTGTGTACATCTGTGATATTAAACCCAAAATCAATGATTTTACTTCTTTAAATTGGCTAATGTACACCGTGTGAATTATTTATCAATAAAGTTGCATAAGGAAACAAATAAATGAAATTGTTGCCTCTAGAAGCAGATCCAGAAAGAACTAAAAATGACCCTCCAAATTAATAAATTTTAATTAAATACTTAAAACTGATGAATGAGTCACTACACCATTTCCAAAGATTCCTTTGAAGGTATATTGATTGACCCATAATTTGCAATCTCATTGTGATGTTATTAATTATGCAAAGTCAATCACTAGCATAAGTTTATGAAAACATTATTTTGTTGAAATAGGAGTGCTCTATTATGAATTTTATTCACTTGCTGTAGAATTTAGGCTTCCTTCTAAGGTTATATGAGAGATTTCAAACACTTTATATCTGGAGAACTATTCCATTCATCTATTATTCACTCTCTTACATAACCCTCAGTCAGAAGGCATTATTAATCGAAGAGCTTTCCCTTTCAGTTTCTTTCTGACATTTGACATTCAAAGAATTGCATAATGAATGCTATCAGCTGAAGGTTAAACAAGTTACAAGACTTCCAGGGTCACAGTAAAATTTTTCTGAAAATACTTTTGTATAAGCAATATGTTTATGGTTATATATACATTTAAACATAGGAACATAATTCCATTGTCTGTGATTTTGAGTAATCAATGTAAATTCCCTTATTCTTAGGCTTTTCATTTGTAAAGAGATACTGGTCATTTGTGTTCTTCCTATATTACTTTTTAAAGATGTACCCACACATTTTTATGTTTCTCTTCCAAAGGTGTTCCTAGCCCAGTGAAAGAGTTCATGCATTTGGAATAAATCATCTTGAAATTAGAAAATATAAGCAGTAAAGATCAGTGGGACAACATGTAAGCTAGCTGCATGTAGAACTTTGTGGGGCTCTAAGGTAGATTTCTATACAGAAACTAGAGTAGGATGGATCTGTGAAAATTATAAGCCCAGTGGGCAATGAATCACCTATGATCACTAAAGGACTTGGTCTAATGCTGCTTGATTTAAAAATTAAAATGATCTTTGTTGGGTTCTTCTTGCCCGTGTCTAAGGAGGTAAATTGGGGTTGTGAGCATCTGTGTCCTTTATCCATCCTCCGTGAAATGCCTCCTTTGTCTATAAAGGACCTAAAACATGAATATTTACTCTTATTGAGCATATAGTCTTGTTTGCAACAGGAGACACTACCATCAGAATTTTCCTGTCTGAACACAAAATATTAATTTAATTTCCTTTATGAAAAATTTAAGAGTGGATTCCAACATCAGTTTATTAAAATGGATAGTCTATTCTGTAAAAAAAAAATAATCTGTGTTCACAAAAGGAAATCTGACCATTATATCTAAAAATATATATTTCTCAACTCTGGCTGTCCCTGATATATATACATTTATCAAAATAAATGATTATCAGTCTATCTTAAAGAGCTAATTTTTAAAAAAATCTTGGCATATCATGAAAACAAATGTGATAGTGGTCACAACTTTTAACTACATCTGTCTAGTTCATAATGAAGTGAAAATGTCTGTAAAATGCAGGAAAGCTGGCACTTTCACCTAAGTCATGTTATTGTCTTCCAGATAATTTATGATGATGGTGTAGTTATCCATCTCTGTGAAAGAAACATGCAAATTGAAATTACAAAATATTTAAGACAGTCCTCTGAAACCTGTGCTATATTACAGAATATTAGTGTCACATAGCAGCACTATTTCCAGAATTAATCTATGAAAAGGTCTTTACTCAAATTCTCAAAGCCAGCTCTGAATATTTCAGAGTAACGCTAAAATTTAGATGAAAGTTAGTAGTGGGATTCCAAAATTTAAAAAAAAAAATGACAAATAGACAAAATCTAATTTTGAAGGAGGCAGAGCTGAGAAAGTAGCAGAGACAGGTTAATTTAGAATCTATATAATGGAGTGTTAGAAAGGATAAATCATCAAAAGTGCAGCTAAGGAGACAGATAATCAGGAAAAACTAATGAGTTGTGTCTATAAAAGAAATAGAATAATATTACTTTTGTTTTATATTTAGTCATTACCTGAAAAAGAGCACTACATCTGTATTAAGTAAGGAAACTCAGCTTTAATCCTACTGTAATAACATGTGGATTATGAATTCTTGCTCTGAGTAGATAAGCATCTCTTTTTTCTCCTCCATCCTATAAAATAAGAAATAGTATGCATTTGGAAAAATTTAGCATGAACTACCAAATTGACCCAGAAGTCACATGCAGAAATGATGGATGACTACAATAAAGAGAAGATATTATTTTTTGAATATAATATTTTCTCTAAAATTCTAAGACCAAATACCTTTTGTACATTAGATTGAGTGTACTATAATTAAGAAGCTTAAGGAAAATGCGGATAAAAAATAAACGTGCAGTGTCAAACTTAAAGATTGAGTTAATATGAATGCGCCATACCAAAATCTGAGATTAATTACTGACATTACCTTAGTAATTTCAATCCTATGTAAAATAATACACTTGTGCTGAAATAAAGATTTTAACATTGTTTTACAATCTTACTTCATAAACAAGATATTTTTGAATATGCATCAAAAATCATTTTCTTCCAAATTATTTCTTGATTTTTATATCTTTGAGCATAGGTCAGAGAAATTTAATCTTCATGGGTTTTAAAGCAGCTACATCAATGTTTACAGCATTTTAATTCACAATAACTAAATTATGGAACCACCCTAGGTGCCCTTCAACAAATGAAAGAATTTTAACAATGTGATATATACACATGTTGGAATATTACTCAGCCTTAATCAAGAATAAATTTATGGAATTTGGAGTAAATGGATGGAGCTGCAGAATATAATGCTAAGCAAAATAAGCGAATCCCCCAAAACCCAAAAGTCAAATGTTTTCTCTGATATGAGAATGCTAATTCACCATGGCTGGGGCTAGGGAAGAATAGAGTTACTTTAGATTAGGTAGAGGGAAGTGAAGGGAGGGGAGAGGGTATGCAGTTAGGAAAGACCATAGAATGAATCAGACATTATTACATATATAACTATACAACAGGTGTGATTCTACATCATGTACAGCCAGAAGAATGAGAAATTATACCCCATTATATATAATGTATCAAAGTGCATTCTATTGACATGTGTAACTAATTAAAACAAATTAAAACAATTTTTAAGGAAATTTAAGAAAAAACACCTATGGTTGCCTGATTCCTAACACTGCATTTATTTGTTAGAAGGTAAAATCTTAGAATTATCCTCCTTTATAATATAGAGCTTCTATGACAAAAGGACTGAAATAAACTTACTTCAATATAATTCTTGTCAGAACTCAAGCATTTTCAAGTACTTTAACTTATCAAGGTTTTTAAAGCTACTTTCAAAATTGTGAACTAAATAAACAACTATTTTGAAAAGGAATGCAATAATATGGATTCAGTTATTTAACTTTTTGGCTAAAGACTAAAAGAGGACTAACTCAGGGAAGCAGGGGCAGAACCTCATGTTGGCAGGAGGGTGGGCATTACGGAGACAAGGGGACATTTTGGATATAGTCATGTGTCATCATTAGTGATAGGTAATATGGAAGAGAGGGTCTATAATAATAATTAATACAGTTCCTTTAATATTAATCACAAAATTTTTAAAGCAGAAAGTGTTATTTTCATTGAACTAATATCACTGTCCAACTAATGAGTTAAGAGAAATCAGGGCCATTTTCCCCACACACTTGAAAGGGAGGAAATAAAAGATGTTTCTGTTATTTTCAGTAGACCTCAGAGATGGGGGAAAACTCAATACATTCTATCCAGAAGTGATAGAAGGCAGTGCCAGCTTCCCATCTAGAACAGGTGGGAAGATGGGAAGGCCCATGCAAGAAAATCAATGCAAAAAGTCTTAAAAGAAATGTCTGTAGAGCTCAAAGAATTTTACTTTTATTTTGCAATGAATAAATATTAAATATTTTTATACTAAATAAAGGGTACTTCATTCCTTATGAGTTTTTTAAATTTTAAAGGATGCGAGGGGGGGTGGGGAGCTGGGGTTATGGCTCAGTGGTAGAGTGCTCGCCTGGCATGTGCAGGGCCCTGGGTTCGGTCCACAGCACCACATATAAATAAATAAAGTTATTGTGTCCAACTACAACTACAAAAAAATAAATATTTTTTAAAAATCTTAAAGGATCCATTAGGTCAATTTATTATATAAGTTAAACAATGGAATGCCTGAGAAATCTTCCTTCAATTTTATTGACTTTACCAGCCTTGCCCTTTCATACCCCTCAAAGGGTTTTCTTCCTCTTATCCAGGATCCTGGGTCTTGACAGAAGCTTCAAATAATGCCTCTGTCAAGCTATAAGATGTCTGGGATGAGGTGTTTCCATTCTAAAGGAATTCTCCTCCATTCCAGGTAAATCTGCATTTTCAACTTTCTCTGTCCTCATAGGCTTTGCTAATTCTTAGCATGGAATTTCAAGACTTCAGCAAGGCCAGGATACCACAAGAGCAACCAGGAAGACCACCTACTCCCCAAGGCTGGCCTCCTCACAAGGATGTACATGAATCATGGGATGACAGACTTGTAGCTTTTTCCACATATGTTTTGCATTGCTTCTTCTAGTTTTATTTTATTGAAATCCTTACAAACCTGCAGGAATTATCATACATGCAGATCACATTTTTTTGTGTGTGTGTGTGTGGTAGAGGCTGAATCTTTACTATTTTTGATATGTTAGATCGTGTCATCTAGAGAGAAAATTTAACTACGTATTAATTTGGATATTGTTGTTTCATTTTTTTTTAATTTTGGCTGATGGTTCTGGCTGGGACTTCAAGTACTACATTGAATGGAAATTGTGAAAGTGAGCTTTCATGTCGCCTTCCTCACCTAGGAGGAAAATTTTTTGATTTTTCATCCTTGAATGTTCTGTTAGCTATGGGCTGATCTTTTATGCCCTCTATTGTGTTAAGGTACATACCTAATTTGGTACAAGTGTTATGAAGGAATGTTGAGCTTCATTAAATGCCTTTGTGCATCTATTGAAACAATTAAATTCTTTTTGTTCCTCATTCTCTTAATGCAGTGTATTATATTTATTTATTTATGTAAGTTGAGCCATCCTTGCATTCCAGTGATAAGTCCCACTTGATCATAGTGAATGATCCTTTTTATAGTGCCCTGGTGTTTTGTTTGACAGTATTTTGTTGAGGATTTTTACATCTTTGTTGATCTAAGATACTAAACTGAAGTTTTCTTGTACTGTCCTTGTTTGCCTTTGGTATGAGGCTAATGGGGGCTAATGAGCTTGGAAATGTTCAATCTCTTCAATTTTTTTGAAGAGTTTGAGTAGGATTGGTATTAGTTCTTTGGTAGAATTCATTTGTGAAGCCATGAGGTCCTTGACGTGATGGTAGGTTTTTTTTTTTTTTTCTACTGGTCAGTTAAAATATTCTATTTCTTTTGATTTGATCTTGATAGACTATATGTATCTAACAATCTACCCATTTTTCTAGGTTATCCAAGTTTTTGGTATATAATTTTGGACAGTAATTTTTTGTGATACTTTGTACTTGTCTGGTACCAGTATTGGTATCTCCTCTTACATTTCTGATTTTATTTATTTGAATCTTCTTTTCTGGTCTAGCAAAGGCCTTGGTGATTTTGTTTATCGTTTTAAAAATATAACTTATTTTCCTTGCTCTTTTTATTGTTTTTTATTCCCTATTTTGATTTAATTAATTTCTGCTTTGATCTTTATTATTTCCTTTAATTAACTTTGGATTTATTTTATTCTTTTTCTAATTCCCTAAGGTTTAATGTTACATTATTTATTTGGGCTATTTTTTATCTTTTTTGAGGTAGTCGTGTTGCTACAAATTTTCTTCTTAGCATTGCTTTTTCAGCATTTCATAAGCTTTAAAGTATTGCATTTACATCTGTTGTTCTCAAAATATTTTCTAAATTTCCTTTTAAAATTTTCTTGACCTGTTGTTTAATTACCACATATTAGTGAATTTTCCAATATTCATTCTATTGTTGATTTCTAGTTTCATGTCATTGTGTTTATAAATAATATATGATTTCAATCTTCTTAAATTTGTTAAACTTGTTTTCTTCTACTGGATGATCTATCCTGGTGAGTGCTCTTCTGTGTAATTTAAAATAAGAAGAAGAATGCGTATTCTGCTGCTGTTGGATGGATTATTCTGTATAAGTATGTTAGGTTTATTTGGTCTAAAGTGGACTTTAGGTTCTTACTGATTTTCTGTCTGAATGAACTTTCCATTGCTGAAAGTGGGGCACTGCCGTCACCCTCTAGGACTGTATTGCAGTCTGTCACTCTTTCTCTTCAGATATATTAATATTTGCTTTATATATATTTCAGTTCTCTAATGTTGAATATTTTTGCTTATCATTGTTCTATCTTCCTGTGAATTGCTCTCTTTATCATTATATGATGAGCTTTTCTGTCTTGTTCTACAAGTTTTTGCCTGAAGTCTATCTTGTCTGATGTAACTACTCCTGCGTTCTTCTGGTTCCCATTGCTCTCACTTTCTGTCTTTGTGTGTCTTTATAGGTGAAGTCTGTCTCTAGTAGGCAGCATTTATTTAAGCTTTTTTATTTAACCAGTCAGCCAGTCTATTTTAATTAGAAAATTCATTCATTTATATTCATGATAATCATTGATAGGTTAGGATTTACTACTGCCATGTTGTTTGTTTGTTTGCTGGTAGTTTTGTAGATTCCCTTTTCCTTCCTTGATTAAAATATCTCAGTGTACTTTTAATAAGAGTGAATTTGATTAGAGACTTTCCAATGAGTGGATATTTTTATCATTCCCCATATTTGGAAAGTTTTATGCTATTTTTTCTTTAAGCTTTCTATTCCTTTGTCTTTCTTTTCTCCTTTAGTGAATCTAAAATATTTGCTCTACTGATAGCATTTCACAAATTCTAGAGGTTTATTCATTTTTTTCCTTTTATCTTCTGTGCATATTTTCAAATAAACTGTCATTGAGTCCATAGCTTCTTTCTTGTGAATGATTAATTCTGCTCTCAATGCTCTGTACTGCATTTTCTTTCATTTCATTCATTGTATTTTCTAGCATAAGATTTTCTATTTTTAAATAATTTCGATCCCCCTGTTAAATATCTCATTTTATTTATTTATTATTTCTTCATTTTTGTTAAGTTTTATGTCCTTTTTTGAAGTTTGTTGATCTTCCTGAAAAGAATAGTTTTGAACTGTCAGGCAGTTTGTATATTTTCATGTCTCTGAGGTCATCTACTGGGAAAATATTGTGTTAATTGGAGGTATTATATCTCCTGGTTTTTTCATGTTTCTTCTCTTACTTTGATGTATGCCCTTTTCAGATTTTATCATCTTGTTTTTCTGTGGAGAGGCTTTTTCAATTTACCATAAGTTGCCTTTAAAATAGAATACAAACCCCAAAAATAACATAATAAGTTATTAATAATCGAGGTATGTAAAAAAAGTACCAGGAACCATGAGATTTTAATGAACAAGAGTTAATCTGTGAGACTCTAATGATAAAAGGGCCCAAGATCAGACATGTCAAAATGTAAATATAAAGATTATATACAATGCCAGAAACTATGTACAAATTTGGTATAACTTAATAGTAAGCACTGCTAGGGAATCTAGGCAAGATGATCAACAAAGAAATCTGGGGTCAAATTTGGAAACTCATGAATGTGCTAGGAAGACTATTGTATTCCATAGATAAGGAGAATTTGGTATAGTTTCTTATGATCGAAGCTGAATTGTAGAAACATTTCTGATGGGTATGTATAATGAATTTGAGAAAGAGACTGGAGCAGAGAAGAGAGTCCAGTAAGAAGGATAAGACATGGCCTGACTGGAAGAACTTGGTTTTGATTTGAGAGAGCAATAGTGACAATGGTAGGAAAGGGAATAAATCTGAGATCTCCTTCAAGATTAGATTGGGCAGGAGATGTTTATTGATAAGGTAAAATAAAGGGAATATATAATAATATTCTTTTTCTTGGTGAATAGGGAAGGCTAATTCTATGAGAAATGGGAATCATATCAGAGGAGTATATTTGAAATGAAAGAAAATTTAGTGTTTGATGTCATATCTGGATAGCTTGCAGGATAGCTGTGCAGATACAGCTGACTACAATAAACATGTTCACTCTTTCCTTTTCTTATATTATTTTCAAAACTTTTTTAAAAAATTTATTTTATTATTATTATTTTTTAATGTGGTGGGGATCGAACCCCGTGCCTCACACATGCTTGACAAGTGCTCTACCACTGAGACACAACCCTAGACCTTTTATTATAGTCTTTTCTTTGTGTTTGAGTCTATTGGAATTTTTTGATGTCATATTTTCACATGCAAAAAAAACACATTTCATTTTCAAATTTATGTATTAAATTCTCTAGTCTTGGAAGCTTTCTAATTTCCATGGGCCCTTTAACTATATAAATACATTTTGAATTTCTAAATGATCAGTGACAAGAACTGTGCTAGGCACTAGACTCAGGATCATCACAGAGCACTAAATCCTGAGGGAGGTTCATTGACACACAACAGAATTCTCTTTGTAAACATAAAACTGCAATTAAACATTTGGCTTATTGTAAGAAGCTTCTATATTGGAGTTACAATGTAGATAATAACAAAAAATTCTAGGTCAACAGGGAAATTTGATTTTGGCTTCCATTTAATTATTACAAATCCTCTCATAATAAAAATACTACTAATATGAACATGAAAGAAAGTAATAAGCATGCATTCAGCTCAAAGTGTTCCTGCCAAACAAATGAACCCAAGTATTCAGGGCTTAGTATGACTTTAGCTCACTCTAGTAAACAATCATATGCTTCATGTTCAATTTCTGGAATAAGTCAGCATTAAGATAAACTGGTAAGTCAGAAACTCCCTCTCAGCTGACTGGCACATTGCCTACAGTGTTTTGATCAGAACTCTTAATGACAAAAGAGTTATTTCTCCTGGGCTGAATTATAATGGATCACTTCAGAGCTGTGTGTTATTTTGTGAATTGAGAAAGAGAGCTTCCCTAGAGTTAAAATTATTTGTAGTCATGGAGATAAGGAAAATTGATGGGGTTTTCCTGACAATAGGTCAAAGAGCTGTTCAACTTAGTGCCTGGTATTTAAACTCTTGGCTCTATAATGCTAGAAATCAATTCTGCAGGAATGCACTCTGCCCTAAGTGTATTTAATGTTTTGGGGGTTGTTTTTTTTTTTAAACTCTGCTGGTATTTATTTCATGACCACTAAATTGAAGAATAATTATTTATTTGATTTATTTTATTTCTTCTTTTTTATCAAGATAGAACTAAGGAATCAGAATTTAAGAAAAATTCACTTATGTTTTAATTGTATTTGATTACAAAATCTATTAATATTTAGTTTCATAAAACATCCCCATACCTAGAAAATAACATTGTTCACTTAGACCAAATGCATTTAGTAATCAAAATGCAAATTTTAACAACCACATAAGCTTAGTAAAGTTATTAAACAATCAATTTTCATAAAATCAAAGCTACCAATCTTATACATAAGTATGTGTTGAAATATTTTGGGGAGATAGATTGAGATTCAAGGCTTGAGGATCTGCAGATATTAAGGGCACAATCACCCTATACTTAAACAGGAAAGGAAATTGAAAGGAATTTTTAAAACTTTTGCCTCACTATAATTCTATTATACAAAATTCAAAAACACATAAAAATTTTAATTCTAGGCAAGTTAGCCAAATCAATAGAAGCAAGGTGTATTCACTTCTGATAAAAAGGAATTTTATGAAATAGTTTGTCATAAATGTAAAAATAAATATTATTAAGGTGTTAAAAAGTGAAATGTGGATTCTCATAAATTAAAAGTCATACAATAAGCACCAAGATAAATTAATCTCACAGACACAATGTTAGCAGAAGAGAACACACATTGAGAGTCTAAGGTGTGGTTCTAATTACATAAAATGCAAACACATGTAAAACTAATTTGTTGTTTAAGAAGTCGGGATGGGGATGCAGTGGCCCAAAGAGGACTCAAGAGGGATTCTAGAAGTGCTGATAAAGTTCTTACTTGCTCTGGGTGCTGGTTACCAGTGTGGTCACTTTGTGAAAAGTCTTTGTACTATAAAACAAATAATCCAGTCAATAAATGGTCTAAGGAACTGAATAGACACTTCACAGAAGAAGAAATAACAGTCAATTGACAAATATATGAAAAAATGCCTAATCTCTAGCAATTAGAGAAATGCAAATCAAAAGTACTCTAAGATTTCATCTCATTCCAGTTAGACCAGCAATCAGCAAGAATACAGGCAACAATAAATGTTGCCAAGGATGTGGGGAAAAAGGTACACTTATATATTCCTGGAGGGACTGCAAATTGGTGCTACCACTATGGAAAGCAGTATGGAGATTCCTCAGAAAACTAGGAATGGAATGACCATTTGACAGAGATGTCCCCCTCCTTGATTTATACCCAAAGGACTTAAAATCAGCATACTAAAGTAACACAGCCACATTAATGTTTATAGCAGAGCAGTTCAATTCACCATAGCTAAACTATGGAACTAACCTAGATGTCCTTCAACAGATGAATGGATAAAGAAAATGTGATATATATATATATATATATATATATATATATATATATATATATATATATATATATATTCAATGTAATATTATTCAGCTTTAAAGAAGAATGAAATTATGGCATTTGCTGGTAAATGAATGGAATTAGAGAATATCATGCTAAGCAAAATAAGCCAATCCCAAAGGCCGGATGTTTTCTCTGATATGCAGATGCTAATTCACAATAAGGGAGGGGCCACTAGGGAAGAATAGAGTTACTTTAGATTAAGTAGAGTGGAGTGAAGGGAGATGGGGGGTGGAGCTATGGGCATAGGAAGGATAGTAGAATGACAAACATTATTACTTTATGTATAAATTAGACTGCATGACTAATGTGATTCTACTACATGTATAATCAGAAAAATGAGAAACTATACCCCATCTATGTATGATATAGCAAAGTACATAAATGCATGCATTCCATGTCATGTATAACTAATTAAAACAAAAAAATAAAAAATGACAATGTGTAATTTACCTGTTATAATGTCATGTCCTTACAAATAAACAATAAATACAGTTCAGACATTAAAAGACTTTCTGCTAAGCAAGTCCAACAGGAAAATCCAAGGTGTCTTAAAAAAAATGCATTGCTTTGGAGTTCATTTCATATCTAAATGTTAGAATAAAAAAGTTTTATAAAAAGTTACTCAAAATAAATTAAAAAAATTAGAATATTAAAATGTTAAGGATCCAATGGAAATATAAAGACATGAAAGATTTCCAAAAATATCTTATATTTATTAGTGTTATAAATAATCTCTGTACACATTAGTCTCTTTAGCTAGCTTAAATTGTCATCCTCATTTTCTTTTCATCCAAAAATATGCCACATTTGTTTACATTTTTGTGCCTTTACATTTGTTTTTCCCTCTTCCTAGAATGTTCTCACTCAAATATTTAATCTTGGTTAAGTCTATTATCCTCAAAGATTAAATTGAAGTGCTAATTTCTTGGGGAAGAGATCTCTTGCCATGGCCAGAGCAAGCTGGAAATTCAAGTGCCCCTTAACATGCATGAGAAATCATCAGAGTCACACATTCAGGCTTGCAAGACATTTAATGTCTAAATGTGGTGCTAAATTAAATGGCCTAAATGTGGTGCTCAGTTACTATTTCATGATTTAAATTGAGTCTCCTAATAAGGAAACTATTGAATTGAAGACTTATAATAATGATTATAAGGACACTACATATTTAAGGAAGTTTAAAATATTAACATATATTCAATATAAATTTTATAATATTTATATCTGCATTTTAAATTCTTTGAATCTCAAAGGAATAAGTACTTAGTTCTCCAGAGCTCCATGGGTAGTCTGTGGGCTAACTTGTATGTTTATGTCTCAAAAAGTAAACTTTTACCAAAAAAGAAAGGAAGAGAGTGAGAAAGAGAGGCAGGTGGGCAGAGAGATAAAAGACAGACCCTGCCAAACACCAAGCAAATGAGAGTCCTAGAGTGGAGTATCATTGAAGTGAGATGCTCACAGTTCATTCTCCATTGGCAACTCTCTTTAAGTCTTATCTCGATTTGCTTTTTACCTGGCCACAGAGAGGTTTCACATATACAATGCATTCATAATATTTGCTAATATCTACAAAAGGATGCTGTAAATGTTCAAAAGATTTTAGAATCATATAAGAGAACTGAACTTGACCTTCCTGTAGTAGAAGGTAGTGGGGTTTAGGGGCTGATTATAAGACTACAATATATTAGAGACCAAAAAAAAAAAAGGGGGGGGGGGTGATGAGAGAGAGAAAGAAGAAAACAATATACCATCACGTACCTTGAAAAGAACCAGAATAATAGCCTTTACACAAAATAGTAGTACTTTCATTTTCTATTTCTGTTCTCTTGTGATTCCTGGCTTCATCCTCTATCTCTATGTGCCAACAGTTTTTCTGAATTGTACATGGCATAAAGTGGTCATTCAGAGTTCTTATTTATAACTTTTGCGTTCACAACTGAGTTGGGATTTCTTAATTCAATTTTACATTCCCAGAAAAGGAGTGCTTATTGTCATAGACTGGTTTGATTTCAAAAGAAGCCAATCATCTGTGGCCAAGAAGTCAGTTATGCTATGAAAGTGAGGCTAGATTATTACACACACACACACACACACACACACACACACACACACACACACTGAACATTGGTGATGGTAACCCCTCAAAAGACAACTCTCAAGCATAGTAGAATTGAATAACGTGTCACCCCAAAATCCATGTCCACTGAAAACTTAAGAATGTAATTTTATTTAGAAATATAGCCTTTGTAAATGTTAATTATGCCGAGGATATAGATTACATCATAATGGATCAGGGTTGTCTGGAAACCAATGACATTGTCCTTATTAGAGACAGAAGGACACACAGAGACACAGAGTAGAAAGCGATGTGAAGATGGAATCAAAGTGTGGTGCTGCACTCAAAGCCAAGCAATGATAGGATTGTGGTCAACTACCAGAGGCTAGGATATAATCACAGGCAGTGTGTCCCTCAGAGCCTGCAAAGCAGAATTTTATGAAGGCAAAACTGCAAGATTTTGATGGAAGGGATTTATGACACAGCACCAACCCTGCTGCTGACTCCTTGGTTTCTGACTTCTGGTTTCCTGAACCGTGGGAGGGTAATTTTTCTTTGGTAAACCACCAAGGTTGTAGTAATTTATTACTGCCGTCTTCAAAAAACGAATAGACTATAAAATGAAGAGGGAGGCACAGAGTGCAATTGAAGGGCTCCTTCTGCCACAAAGAGGTTCCCGTTCTGTAAAGTTCTGTACGACATCAGATTCTGCATGTTGTTTAAACCAGGAAAGCTATTCTTTTCAAAGTCCATCTTTACTGATTCACAATGAAAAAGGATCCTAAACATCTCAACAGAGCAATACAATAATAGTACATTATTCTTACTCAAAAATGGCAAAAGAATAGAAGATAAAGCACTCTCTATTTCTATGACTCACTGATTTAAATGTGTGTTGCTGAGGATAAAATCTTCTCCCCTTAAAAAAAAATGAGCTTACCAGTCCTCACTTATTCATCACCAGACTTCAATATCCTTGCATCGTTTGAGACCAATTCTGTAAAAAGTTAACTAAAATGAAGTGCTTGAGTTGGTCCTTAAATATTCCTGTAGCCATTAAATATCTTTGCAAATAGTTTTTTTAATGGTAAAATTGCAACATTATGGTTGAATTTGTACTGAACAAATGAGCATACATTCCCATCTCAGCCAATATTTGAGTTAGCTAAAGAGGATTTCAGCTAACTTCTGTTACAGATGGATTGCTTGACTACAATTCAGTGCCTAGAATAACAGAAACTGTGTATGCATGTGTGCATAACTTAAAAAACAGTCTTCATGTAACATTATTGGAATACAAATGAAATATAAACATGCCATCATTCTTTTTCTACAGTAGGAAATATATTGACCTTTTTCATTCATGGTCTTGTTTAAGGTTTCCTTGAAACAAAAATAAAGCAATATAGTGTCATTTACTAAATGGTCATTTTTCTTGCTCTTTCATCAACTGAGCATCAATGAGAACTTAGTAATAATCAAGAAAGACCCATTGGACCAGAAAGAGATGTCTGTGAATATTTGGATGTGACTTCATTTAACAAAACACTTGGTTTGACTCTTCACTAAAAAGAATTGATATTTAACTCAATATTTTCTACTGTGCTATGGGTGTAATTTTATATATTGTACCTTGCTCTCTAACCATCAATGAATTGAAACTAATCAGAATTAGGGAACTCTAAAGTTAGCCACATTGATGACAGAAGGAAAAAAATCACAGTTAAAATCAGCAAATAAAGGAAATGAGAAAAAAATAAATACAGAGAAAAGTCCTCCTTTATGGTATACCCCTAAATTTCCTGATCATTTGCTAACTTCTCAGACCTCTCCCAATTCCATCTGAATGACACACACAAAAGGAAAGAAAATTTATGTTTGTAAAACAACAAATAAAAATTGCCATAATTAAAAAGAGAGCTGGGTGCACATGAGGCAGGAGGCTCATTAATTCAAAGCCAGCCTCAGCAAAACCAAGGTGCTAAGCAACTCGGTGAAACTCTGTCTCTGAATAATATACAAATTAGGGCTGCGAATGTGGCTCAGTG
This sequence comes from Ictidomys tridecemlineatus, assembly GCF_052094955.1. NCBI lineage: Eukaryota > Metazoa > Chordata > Mammalia > Rodentia > Sciuridae > Ictidomys > Ictidomys tridecemlineatus. The sequence continues at coordinate 75,530,515 of NC_135488.1, forward strand.
GTGCCACAGTCTGGCTGGGCAAAAAAATCACAAGCCACTCACAGCCTTGTAGATTCAAACAGCAATTCTTTATTCCCGAAACTCTCATCGGCACTCTATACACACGTTCTGGGAAAAATCCACACCTCCACCGGGCTCTGCATCCCCAAATACTTTCTGAATCCCGGCGAGAACTCAACAGGAACTCAAGGAGTGGGCAGGCACCTGAGGCAGCAGGATGCGTCCTATTCCCAGCAGGGTCCACCTTAAACCTGGAACCGCCCTAAACCCAAGGAAGAGGGGCCTGAGGCAGCAGGATACTCCCTATTCCCAGCAGGATACACCCTAAACCTGGACCCACCCTAATCCAGCAGGATCCTCCCTAAACCCGGATCCACCATGGTCCTTGAGCAGGGTCACCTTTCTCAAACATTCATGCAATGTCACTGCAAATGACCTGGGTCCAAGGCAAGCCCATTTCCACAATGGAGAGTCCTCCCTCTAAGCAACATTGGGTAGACAGACAAAGAAATTGCCATGCGTCATTCCTACTTGGCTATGGCTCTCAGCACAGTGGTTGAGTGTCCCCAAGTTCAATCCCCACTAAGCCACCCCCACCACACACACACACACACACACACAAAACCCAAATTCCCCATTGATTGGTACTAAAGTACTACTTTGTTAAGCATTCTGGGACACGTCATATAAATCCAGGGGCCAGTGCTCATGCAACAGAAGCTGTGATCTTTGGTCTTCCATTTGGTTCTCCTGAAGTATGAACAAAGGAAAGAAACTATAACATAATTAAAGAACAGGAATGAAGTTATGTTGGCCAGGAGCTCAAATAGGATGTCTTCCATCTGAAGTAGATACAGAATTGTATAATACATTTGAAGAATTAAGTTGAGAATTGAATAAATCCACACAGGATTGATGCCAATAACAAGTGACACTTGCAGACACTATTTTGGGAGCCTTTTGTCATGACAGACCAAGGCTGAGCCTCTGTAAAATAGCTGTGTCCTCCAGATGTATCATAAAAGAGTATTTATCTCAGGATAGCCTTGCAACTAAGAATTAAGAGAACTAAAGGTAAAGCAACACAATGAAAGAAAAAAAATACAACACGAGCAAAACAAAGAAGTATGTTACAAGAAGTATAATGCACAACATAGAATAGAATAATCTGAACCCAGCTTTCAAATGATAACTTAATGTCACCAATAGGATTAGAAACTGAAAACCACTAATGCAAGATTTAAAATTCATGATACAAAGGTAAATGGTTATTTGGAGATATTTTAATTGATTTACTACCTGGCTGAATGGAAAGAGCTAAGAAGTAAAATAGTAATAAAATAAGTAAAAACATCCTTAAGTATAGAAACAGGAAATAAGAGCACACAAAATATAAAACTTCTACCAAGGATAGTAGTTTAATAATATAAGTGAATTTGAAATAGTAATAATAGTTGATAGGCTTGAGGTTTAACTGGGGGAGAATCTACTCCCAAGTTCACACAGGTGGTGTTCACACAGATCTTAGAAAATCTGCTTTCAGATCTGTTCCTGTGGTTGTGGCAATCTCCAAGTCCTCCCTCTTTGCTGGAAACCAGATCCTTCCATGCAGTTCTCTAATTGGGAATCCCAAGATGTGAATTTCACATGCTGTTCTCCCATTCTCTGCCACTGCTCTCTACACCAGGATATGGCAGCAGGTTTCCCTCAGAATGAACCAAGAAAAGAGAGTGACAGTGAGCAAGACAGTGGCTACAGTGCTTTTGTAATTTTATAAATGGTATAGGTAACTACCAAATGGTGATCTGTTTGAGGGGATCACTACATCTGCCATGCACCCCAGGGAAAGGGAATCCCACAAGGACTCCAGGAGGCAGGCCTCTTACTACGATGGTTAAAGAGAAAATGGAAGTAGAAAACACAAATTATTTATGACCAAGTGGCAACAAAAACACAGTATATATGAAAGTCTAAGATACAGACAAAGCAGTTGTTGAGAAAAATCATTCTAAAATGTGAAAAAAAATAAATAATCTGAGTTAAATTCAAGAACATAGAAAAAGAAAAATAACTAAAGAAAAGTTGAGAAGATAGAAGTCATTGAAATAGGGAAAAAGGATTCACTAACGTAACAATGTTTGAAAAAAAATTAATTGATAAAATACAGTTGGAAAACCTATATAAAATAAGAAAGATCTATTTATTTATACCCCTTTTTATATACTATAAAGAATACCTAATATAAAACATGTACATTAAAATTCTTAGTTCTTTAAAGCTTAGAAAAACATGGAGAAAATTTTATAACCTCAGAGTAAGCCATACTTATTAAATTTTGACACATAATTCACAAATCTTAACCAAAACAAACATGGAAAATTTGATTACTTAAAATGAACTACATATCATATATCAAATTATAATATTAATGAATACAAAATTATATTAATGAATACAAAATAATATTAATGAATACAAATTATAATAATATTAATGAATATAAAATTATAATTCCAAAATGCCTTAACTCCTTTTAGAAAAGTCTAACCTATTTATTTATACATAAAGAAAAAGATCACTACCCCCACAAATAATTGGGGAAAGGATGGGAACATTCATTTAAAGGAAAAGGAAATATAAATGGCTTTTAAGCACATTCCTTATCTAACACATCAAGTAAAAAATGTCATTAAACAATATATAAATTAGGCTTTGAACTTATCAAGTCAGCAAAAATCCTACAGTTCAGAAACATAATCCATCTGCTTTTATCAGACAGGTTGTGTGCAAATGCTTTCAAAATGTGCACACTTCTTTAAAACAGCTATCCCATATTTAATAACATACACACAAAATGATTTATGCCCAAGGTTTTTTATAACTTCCTTTAGAAGAGCAAAAGTTTGAAAATGATCTAAATAAAAAAGTAATTCATTGAATAAATTATATCATATCCATACAATAAAATGCTACATAGATGTAAAAGATAATAAAATATCTTGTAAGTGGTGATATACAAAGATTTCTAAATTATGTTGCTATCTGAAAAACTATGAAGTGAATTACACCAGGTAACCAATTATGAAAAAAATAGAGATGAGCAATGTATGTGTTTGTATAGGTTGAATAAGCATAAAACTGCCTGGAAAGATGAAGAAATCATTAGTAGTGGTCATGTGTCATTGGCTATAAGAAGTATTACCATGAGAACAAAATTGTGAAAATTTTCTACTGCATTGTATATTTTAAGTTTCATAATGCTTAACTTCAACATTAAGTTGGCAAGATGTTTGTATTACCTATTTAAGATGTTTTAAGTTTTGATATTTAAAGAATAGTTAAAAAATAGAAAATGTTAAGATCTGAATCAATAGAGAAAATGCAGTTATTAATCAACTACAGGTGCTAAGTAATATAAGGGGAATTCAAATTAAAAAGACTTCAGTTTTTCATCCATCAAAATGATATAAAGTAAGAAATTTGACACTATCAAAAGTTGGCTAGGTTTTAGTATAAAGTTGGATTGGCTATTACACTACTGGGAATGTGTATCATTAAAACTACTTTGGAAAATAATTTGGCTGTATCTACTAAAACTGAAAGTAACATATTCTCCAGGTCAGTTCTCTTCCAAGTACAAACACTGTACATATATTTATACATATGCACAAGAAATAAGACACAAATGTGTTCACTGTGGTATTGTTATAACAAAAGTCTTTGTAACAATTTAAATGTCCACCCAAAGAGAATACATAAACAAATTGTGAAACATTCATAAATGGAATATGATATACACATTAAAAATTATTTTCTACTACATATATCAATCCAAAACTGTTCTGTCATTACAATCACTGCCTTTCACACAGGCTCATCTTCTTTGCTATCTTATTCCTTCAATGCTCCCATTAACAAAATCTCAACTTTCCCTCTACTATACCCTTCACCATTGCCACTAAACCTGACTTCAATAAAAGATACCATGTTGACCAAAGGTCATCATTGATCAACTAGCACTACCTTGCAGTTCTACTTTGCATCTATACTCCAGTTAATTTCTTATTTTCCTAGATGATATTTTCATACTTTATTCTCTCTCCCCAAACCTCCAAATCTTCTCTACATTGACACTCTTACCAGATGATTTTATTGTCAGTGTCACTATGGAAATAATAAAATCTGCAAAATTTATCACATCCTATTATATCTACTAACTTACCATCACCATTACCACATACTCTGTCTTCATTTTTTTTTATAAATTGTCCATATAAAACCAACTCATCAATTTATGCATTATATCCATCATTTATTCCCTGCGTCATTATTTTTTACCATCAATATACCATCATCTTAAAAAGAGAAATTCTGTGACCTTCCTATCTCCTCCATCTACTTACTGCTTCATTTCTCAGAACCTTTTTTTTTTTTTTTTGGTGTGTGTGTGTGTGTGTGTGTGTGTGTATAAACTCTTGCCACATTTAAAAATACCACACACTTAGAGGCTTAAGGCAAAATAAATTATCTCACAGTTTCCTTGGGTTAAAAGTCCAGCATTGGAGCTGGGTCCTTTCCTCAGAATCTCAATTGGTTGAAATCAAGATGTCAGTTGAGATTATGATTGCATACAAGAAATTCATAGATATCCTCACTAGAGCTCACTACTTCTGGTTAGAATTTATTTCCACATAGATGAAGAAATGAATTCAAAGTATTCTTGCTTACCATAAGCTAGACTTCTAGAGGACATCTGCTTACAGACCCTTTCACAACTTGATAATTTACTTTTTCTTCAAAGTCATGAGAATTTACCTCTAAATTTGAATTTACAATTTGAGGAGGGGCTTCATTCCTTTTGAGCCTGCTTGTTTATGTGAAACCACCTGGATAATATCCCCTTTGATGAACTCACAGTTCTGATTTGATACTTTAATTACATTGACAAAATCCTTCCTTCTTAGTCATGTAATGTAATCTAAGCACTGAAATGAAACCTATCCTATTCTCACTTCCATCCACACTCAATGAGAGGAGGCGATCATGTACAGACATGTACATTGAGGGCGCAGGGGTCGTGTCAGAATTCTGCCACTGCACCTTTGATGTAAAAATCCTTGAAAAGATGGTCTGTCCTGTTTATCACCAATTCTTTTATCTTTGTGCCTTTCTAATCACTCTGTCATCCACACTGCTGCATTAAATTAACTCTTGTAAAAGATTTTAATTGTATTTGCACTATTAACTCTACCAATTATTTGAATCCTCATTTTACCTTAGTTACCTGCAGCATTTAATCAAATTAACCAGTTGCATTTCCTGAAACACTCTTCATCCTGCTTCCACACCCAAGATTATCTCTGCCAGTTATCCTGACTTTCCTTTTGCCTCACATAATGCCCCTCCTCATTCTTCTTAGCTGATTTTTCTTCTCAGTGAAGCTCTAACATAGTATAGTACCTGATGAACTAGTTCTTCTAATCTACACTCATGCCCTAAAATACCTCTGACATGACATCTCCCAATTCATGCATCATCTGAGACCTTTGTCTTGTAATTTAAGGGGCTAAGGATATAGCTCAGTAATAATAACACATAGTATACAATTATGAGGTTCTAGGTACAATTCCCAATGAGGAAAAGAAAAGAGAGAGAGATCCAGATTATTTTATCTTGCTATCACCTATGGTCTCCATTTAGATTTCTATCCAAACAACATTAAATAATAAACTGATCAAGAACAATATCCTTGTCATTCACCAGATATGTTACTCATATTCTACAATTCAATTGGTTTTAATTTCATCAAATTGTTCATGTCTAAACCCATGGAATCATCACTTTTTCTTTTATAATGACAGATGCTATTGGCTATATCTTTAGCTATATATCATGCATTCAATAATGTCTCAACATCACTACCACCAATGCAGGTGGAAAAGAAAGATAATATAATTTAAGGAGCTTATTTATAAATAAATCTAAATTATAAGGTCTAGTCAAACAATGCCCCTGTTAAAAATTCTTTAATGAATCACATTGACTTTAGGATTTTATATGGCCTCTGTTGAACTTTAGCTGTATTTCCTCTTTATCTATAGATGCCAAAAATATATATTAACCTGTGTAAGGAGTTTTCTCTGTGATATCATCTCAGTCCCTCTTTTCTATCCAGAAGCCAATATACCTTGCACTTTTCTTATCTGCCACATTGAAGAATCACGGACCATGCAATTATGTTAGTCTTCCAAATAATGCAATGGCAAAATTAAATAGAAAGGAGATGAAAATTCACATTTACTTTTGATGGACATCTCAGACTATCGAACTTGAAATCAGTCCTCATTCTCATTGGCCTCCTCTAATTAGTTGGGGAATAACATTTCAGAAGTGTCATGAAGAATAAACAAAAGTCTTTCAACTTTATTTGATGTTCTCATAAGTATTTATGAGAATTCCTCTTCCTAGTCTAAAGGTAGAATCAAAAATCATTAAGACTGAGTAAAATTATTATTACTACATATTTCAGGCATTCATGTATTAGAATTCTTATCTTGGGGAAAAGAAATCCATATGTGGTAGACAAAATAACGGCTCTTCACAACATGTCCCTATCTTAATCCTTACTACCCGTGACTCTGTCATGCTACCTGGCAAAGTAGAATGAAGATTCCTAATGAAATGAAGATTGTAAAAAACTTTCCTAAAGAATTTTATCTTAGAATATTTGAATGTGTCAAGGTAATCATGTGGTCCTTAAAAATGAAGGAGAGAGGGAAAAAATCAAAGATATATGTTGATTGAAAAAGGAAGAAAGATTGTCATATTGTAAAAAATGTTGTTCTAGTTCTTTCTTGAGTCCTAGCAATATTTCCCTATTTTAAGTTTCCCCCTCTTAAGTGTTACATGCTTAAAATAAATCCCCCAAACCTATAATCTTTTTTTTTTGTTTTTTGTGGGGGGGGGTTGGGGGGTACCAGGGATTGAACTCAGGGGCACTCAACCACTAAACCACATCCCCAGGCCTGTTTTATATTTTATTTAGAGATAGGTGCTCATTGAGTTGATTAGCACCTTGCTGTTACTGAGGCTGACTTGAACTTGTGATCTTTCTGTCTCAGCCTCTTGAGACCATGGGATTACAGGCATGTAATCACCACGCCCAGCTAAAACCCATAATCTTTTGTTTTAGAGAGCTCAGAATTCTGTTATCCAATCCTGAATAAATCTGAACCTTTATATTATATGAAGGGAAAAAACCCACAAATCTGTTTAAGTGTTATATCTGTTAAATTACAGATATAACACTTAGAAAATAATTGATATGACAAAGAATATGAATTTAAATGACATGAAATACTCCTATAATTCAACAATAAAAACTATAAAATTTGGCAAAGATTTAAACAGACCATTCAAAACAAGGCATATGAATAGCCAAAAGTACTTAAAGATTCATAACATCTTTAATTATCAGAGAAGCACAAATTAAACCAGAGTGTGATATTATTATATACCAAAAAACAAAGTAAATTTAAAGTAGCATTTCCATATGTTGGCAAAAATGTGTGGTAGCAACGAAAACTCTAATGATGGTGGGAATATAAATAGTAATACTCCTCTTACAAGCTGTGGGGCAATTTCTTGTCATGTTAAATATAAATGAACCAAAAATTCTACTCCCAAGAAAAGTAAAAACAAAGTTTCATACAAACAAACATACATTCATTGAAATTTCATAGAGACTTTAATCATAGTAGCCCCAAATGGAATACAACTCAAATGTTCATACCTTTGATAATTAAAACGGAATAGTACCCCAAAACAGAAGGGGAGAAACTTGTGATATTTGCATTGACATGGGTGAATATCAGATTTATACTGAGCCAAAACAGAAAAAAAAGCATAGTGTAGGATTCCATGTTTATGAAGTCCTAGAATAGGAAAGTGTAATCTGTGATAAAAGATGGAAGCCTCAGGTTCTCCTTTTATATGCTAACTTTTAAAATAAATGCAGATTTGTGTGTATTAGAAGCACAATTGCTCAGAACATGTGTCCACAAAGGTAATATTTGCTATGTAACTAATCAGTGTTTGAACACACAATATTTATAGTATGATCACAACACTATTTGTTTATTTGTTTATATATAACTTAGGGAGAAAGTATTGAGAATTAGGTAACTGTGCAGCCTCTGTTGTTTTCAGTTACAGAGAAGTCCCCTACTTCAGTAATTTTTAAACCTCCCTAGATAATTTTAATAGGCAGACAAATGGGAAACCACTGATTTTATTGTCTCTAATATCAGCTGAAGGAGATATAACCTTGAAGGCTACAATTTGAACAAAACAACTTTCAGGAGCAGAGAAGTGATACACATAATTTCAGAGAATTCCAGGGGAAAATGAGGAAGATTTGCATGCAGATTCGCAAGGTTCATCCTATAGTCATTTGTTTTAATTGCTTGATATAGACTCACATGCTGTATATTGGAGACATAAGTCTCTCCCTTATGTTTCTTGTACCTTATACTTGTAAGGGAGACATTATTAGGGTCATTTAGCTAAGATACACTTCAGGTATTCATGCTGATACCTGAAAGTTAATTACTCTTTTGATCATCTTGCATTTATATCATGAGTAATTTCTCCATTTTTTTCTTTTAATTCAAAGAAGATTTGGAATGTACTCTTTAAAATTCTAACATAAGTTATTTCTAAAAATGAGTTTGAAAACTCAGTTTATGTTATTTGCAAAAGGGGGTTTAAATATAGTACAATAATTAAATCCCTGCTCAGCAATAATAACTGTAATTCTGGTTGCTACACAATTGGGAAGTTTGGAGCCAGCTAATGAAAGAAAAATGGAAAATTATACTTTGAGATTTAGTACATTCAGGTATCAATGTCTTACTAAGCTATTTCTTCAACCTTTCTGCATATGAACTTTAATTAAAGCGTAACTTTAGAGGGTACCAGTTCAATACATATCAATAAAACCTGCCAAATTTTTAGTTTATTTTTTAACTTTGACATTATAAGAATGATGGATGTGAGCATGGGGAATTTTGAGGAGTAATATAGCGCGGGAGGCCAGTGGGAGGCGGGCCCCAGGCATCCTGAGGACAGACATGGAAACCCTGGCCAGCCTCAGTGGCCTCCAGGCCTGGCAGTGATGAAGAGAATAGGTGATTTACTGCGATGTGGAATTTGCTTTGGATATTTTAACATTGCAATGATTATTCCTCAGTGTTCACATAACTATTGTTCTCTCTATATAAGAAAATTTCTGTCTTATAAAACTCAGTGTCCAACTTGTTGTGTGACAGTCACAGAGTCAGACCTGAAAAATAACTGCATACTAGATGAACTGGTAAAAAGCTTGAATTTTGCACAGAATCATCTGTTGCAGTTCGCTTTAGAATCACCAGCCATATCTCCTGCTTCTTCCTCTTCTAAGAGACTTGCTGTCAGAGTAACATACTTCTGGAGGTTACCCACATTCTTTAAAGCAGAGGAGCAGATTAATGGACAATTTCTTGGTCAGAGTTGTCAACAAAAGAAAATGACATTAAATTCAGCCCTCAGAAAGAGGCAAGCACTTCTCTGGAGACCAAAGTGGAATATTTTATGGGAAAGACAGCCCTTGGCTTCTCAGATACTAATGGTCATGAGATACCCTCTACGTCCACTTTGAAGCAAGTTTCCAAAGTGGATTGTCCTGTTTGCAGGGTTAGCTTTCTAGAAAACCACATCAAGAAGCATTTAGACAGCTGTTTATCACGTGAAGAGAAGAAAGAAAGCCTCAGAAGTTTTGTTAACAAAAGGAAGCCACTGCCCAAAACGGTGTATAACTTGCTCTCTGATGGTGATTTAAAGAAAAAACTAAAAAGCATGGATTGTCTACTCAAGGAAATAAACAGCAGCTTATTAAAAGGCATCAAGAATTTGTACATATGTACAATGCCCAATGTGATGCTTTGCATCCTAAATCAGCTGCTGAAATAGTCCAGGTACTTGAAAACATGGAGAAGACCAGGATGCGTCTTGAAGCAAGTAAACTCAATGAAAGTGTAATGGTTTTTACCAAGGACCAAACAGAAAAGGAAATAGATGAAATTCACAGTAAATATCGTAAAGCGCATCAGAATGAATTTCAGCTTCTGGTGGATCAGGCAAAAAAAGGATACAAGAAAACTGATGGAATGTCAAAAAACAAAGTAATGAAAAAAGATGAATCTAGTAGAAAAGCTGTTACTTAGGCACATGGGACAGGAAGACGATAAAATGAAATTCTCAGATACAACCTCAGTAAGAAATCACTTTCCTCCATCAAATCTAAGTTCCCCAGAAAAGATGAAGCCTGATAGACAAGATGATTCTTCTAGTTGTACCGATATTCAGGAATCAGCTCTTTACTCATCGGAATCAGCTTCGTGCAATAGTTCCAGTTCAGACATCATGAGAGATCTTCTGGAAGAAGAGAAAGCCTGGGAAGCATTACATAAAAATGATCTTCAAAACATAGAAATAAGCCCAAGACAGAATTGCTGCACAAGAGCAGCTGAAAGTGCAGAGATTGAACCAAGAAACAAGCGTAATAGGAATTAGTGTAGGCTGTTGCTGACTTTTTAATTCAGTGATCAGAATATGGTACTTTTAATTGCCATGTATGGATTTCCTATTTATAAATGTCCAAGGGAAGATGTTAATTCCTAAATGTTAGGGTTAACTGATTTCTAGTCTCTTCTACCTTTCCAGAAAAAGTTAAGCATCTTCACTTGGTCAGTTGTCTTCTGCCTCTAAAATGTTTCTCCTTAAAAACACTAACCACATGTTCACCAGCTTTGCAGAGTGGGTAAACTATTTGGGAAAGGGATTTTGTTTGGTTTCTAAATTTCAAAATGTCTTTATACCATCTTCCTTTTCTTCCAAGGACATCAACTTCACAAAAGGATTCTTTCTGCCTATTTACTATAACAAGCACTTGAGTTAAGAGTGTCTGTATTTTGTCCTAATTCACATTCTTGGTGTGTGTAAGTACCTGATGCCTGTATATCAGCGCACCCATGACAGCAAATTCATATTTTCTAAGTTGAGTGTAGTTATTTGTTAAACTTATTTTTACACAATACTCAGAACAGGATTATAATTAAAAGTCACATCGTTAGTATTATAATTTTTAAAAAGTTACAAAGTTATTATTATAATTTAAAGTCACAAAGCCACAATAACTTTGAAACGTTGAGCTTAATCTTCTGAATGGCTCTTAAAAAAGATTATTCTTAGTATTTTTTTCAGTTGAGTTGATCAAATCTCCAGCATTTTGAATCCCAGTCATTTAATGAAAAATATGCAACAAATGTATTTTGTTAATGAAAAAAAAAAAAAAGAATGCTGGATGCTAAAAATGACAGGCAAAACTTTGCCAAAAAAGAGGATTATCTCTTTTGTACAGTGTCAAAATATCTTCTTCAGGATGTTTTTCAGTTACAAAGGAACAATCAGTATTCCCATACAATGGAGAAACCTAGGAGATACCACCTTAATCAAATACTTATGTCTAACATTACTAGTAGTATGACATGTCAATATTCACATACTCCTTAAACAATTATTTACTGATGATATAATATTACTTATTTGATATTCTTCTAAAAAATGCATAACATCAGTCTAACCAGGAGAAAACATCAGGCAATGCCAAATTGAATTATAAGGCCAAATTATTCTACAAATTAGCACAGAACCACCAAAGTCATGTAAGACAAGGAAATTATGAAGAAATATCACAGGGGAAGACCACAGGGGTATAACAGCTAAATGCAGGGCAGGATTGGAGACTGGATCCTGGAAAAGAAAAAAAGCATTGCAGGATGAAGCAAGTGAAATGATACTATGTTTGGTCATCTAGTTAATAATGTTGTATTAATGAGAATTTTTTGATTATAATATTTATATGTATGTTGTTAACATCAGGAGAAGCTAGATAAATATGAATATGTATTGAATGTGCTGGACTATTTTAGTAAACTTTCAACAAATTTTTGATTACTTTGAAACAAATTTTATATGTATATATACACAAATGCAAACATACATACACACACATGTATGTACACGTATATTGGGTTTTAAACAATCCCAGAAACATCTGGTTGCAACAGATGTTCCTCTGGATCATCAAAGCATTCATGCTGCCCTTCTCCCTTTGACATGTCCCTATTTAAAGCTATGTGGCTATGTAGGATGCGAAGATGTTGAATCTTGTTTTTCTTTAGAATTAGAAAGCTTTTAACTGTTTCAGACCCCCATTCCAGAACATGGCACTTCGGATTCTATACCTTGAGCCACTACTTACTTCCCTCCTTCAGTCAGCCCCCATACCTACTTATTTTGCAAAAAAATGGAGTAGTTGGTAAAATTTGTAATCCTTGTGGAAAAGAAACATCTTGGATTACTGGCTTAAAATCAGTGCTCTAAAAATGAAGCCTGAGTCTGGCAGGAATGCCACTGAACTCAGACACGCCCCATGGTTCAACAACAACAACAAAGCAATGTAAATTCTGAATACATCAATGAAGATCTGCCTGAGGAAGTTACTGATTTAAATAGGAGCAATCGTGGTTCTGAAAATGCATCCTCTCTCTCTACCAACTTCCTCTAAAGCAAAACCTGGCCTACTTTTTAAAGGCTTTCATTATTCTCCAAAGCCCTACCTTCAAAAACCCCAAAATGATCATAATCTTTTCTAAATGTTGTTAATATACTCCGTCCCCATATAATGGAGCTTTCCCTTTAAATTGTCATCATTTATGAATGTGACTTCTCTGGATGACTAGAATGCACACTTCTTGAAAGCAGCCCATCATAACTAGTATCATACCAAAAGTTGCATATGCGAGGAATTATTTTGTTTCTTTTCTGAAGTAAATTGGAATCCATTTATTACTTTAAAAAAAAAACCCTGTAGAGCACTAAAGACAATCTTACATCCATTTGGAAAATATCTTTAAGATTTTTCTCAATTTGAAATGTTGTAAAAACAACAACAACAAAAATGTTATCCTCCGTAGACTGAGAACAGACCCTTTCTACCAACATATTTCACTGAAAAGAACTGAAACACAGGCCAGTTAACTCTTTCTATTCCACAACGATATGATGAACAAACAACCTTTCCTAACAAGAAGAACAAACAACTGTATGTGACTCATCATGTGAATACAGGACAGTACTGTCAAACCTACTGTTTGTTAATTCACAGATTTAAAATTGGCAAGTTATGATCTGAGGATGTAGCTCACTGCTACAGAACTTATGTAGCATGTACCAGGATCTAAGTTCCATTATCAGTATTGCAAATGAATTAATTAGTTAAAATTCAGTGTTTTCTAATTCTTAGAATTCCACAGCTTTGTTAATTCTGAAGATCTTGGTGGTATTAGACAGGGTGGATTACATTTCAGGCAAAGGGAAGTGATGTGTATAAATTCTGAACCCAGAGAAGGACAGAGAGTAATATTACTTCTGAGGCTAGTAAGTGGAAAGGAAGAAGGGGATACTGCTTAATCCAAGTAGACTTTTCTTCTCACAAGAAGGCAAATCTTTTTTAGCATCAAAGACTTTCAGTAAATAAGCATTTTCTTAATATCAATAACACAGTAACAAGAAATACTTATAGGATTTTTCTCGGTTTCTGTGGCACTTTATGCACATTTCAAACACTAATAGTTTTAACAGCCAATTAGCCAGAAGTAAAAAAAATTCTGACACTAAAATGACTAGCAAATAATACTTAAGGTTTTTCCAGATAGATTTCAAAGACTCTCTTGGGTACAGAAGCAATTTATGAAAAATCCAATTTGTATGAAAAAATTAATTAAAAGACTGTTGAAAAGACCCCCAAATTTTGGCAGCTTTGCAAAACAAATATGCAAATAATGCCAAGCTTAGATGTTATGAAAATGATATTCACTTTTTGAAAAAATATTTCTTTGGTATAGGAATCGAATTGTTGTGATGTTACATGATTTTTAAACTATTAAGTAATGCATTTGTCCTTGGTACTAGGAAGTTCCTAAAACTGCTTTGATACCATTCATTTTATTTCTAACTTACACAGGAATAAACCAAGCAACCATGATTTTTATTAAGCTGGATTTGGAAGATATCAGATTCAAGCAAAGTATATAGTCTATTTTTCTCTTTAAAAGTTATACTCATTACATTTACTCAAATAGATTGCTTTCAGTGTTGAAAAACTTTAAAACCATAGTAAGGTAAGCATAAAATGAAAAAAATAAAGAAATATAACAACAGATTTTTCTTATCAAAAAATACTCTTTTTATTATAAAATAAATTTAGAACAAAGTCAATTTATAGTAGTTATATCATTGTGAATCTCACTATTAGATTCAAAACTAAAGTCTTTAAGCCAAAGGCAAACTGTGAAAAAATTTCAAATAAAAATATACCAAAGTAGGATTGGGTTGGTAACTATCTGTTGTTTTCTTATTTATATTTTAGAGGAAATAAAAACCTCTCTAGTTTCAAGGAAAAGAGAATTGGTTAGTCATAAATCAAAATGAAAATGTATCAAGTAGTAATATGTGTATTCATAAGCAAAAGTTATGTGTCTTTTAATTTCTTTAGTCTATGGTTATCTTTCTAAATTTGAAAAAAAAAAACAACAGTTTAACCTGCGTCCTACATTTTTTCTAAACATTTTCATGTAGCTTCTGCTTTTGTTGGGTTTGCTCTCTCCATCCTTATTTGCACATATATTTTCAACATTTGAAAAGTACTGAAAGTGATTTTTTTAAGTTGGTTTTTCCAGCCAATGCTAGTCGGGGTAAGACAGTATAAGACTTATAAAAGCCAGTTTTCTTTTCCCTGCATGTCACCTATACCCCCAAGGACAATAGCTATCCTATTGCCCTTGAAAAATTAAGAAAGTTCAATAAGCTGGCCTACTATGAAAACCTGTTCAAACAGTGGTTTCCAATCCATCCTGGTACCTGAAATTACCATCACTATTTATTCTGACAATATAAGAAGTTGAGAGTTACTTTAAAAACAAGGTCAAAGTAAAATGTGTACCGGGCAAAGATAATGGGCAAGCAAGACTTCAAGGAAGACAATTGGGTGGTTGTAACAGAAGAAAAGACAGGGCTTAATTTCAGTGAAACAAGATGTGTTAAGCAGATGCAGTTATTGTTGAGTTTGCAAATGTTCTTCTGTTCAATTCAGACATCTGTGCTTGATAATTTGTTCCCATTCAAGTCTGGCTCCTTGTCTATCCAAAGAGACTGGGAGATAGGGTACTGTCTTCCTTGATGATTACATTTCAGAGGGAAGACTCCCAAGTCCTTGAGAGAGACATTTCCTGGGGTTGTAAAGCAGAGAAGAGACTGAGAGAAGATTTATACACAATTTCAAAGGGACAGGGGGAAGAATTTATACTAGTATAAATTTTGTTAAGTAAGTGTTCTGAGAGAAATCTGGGCCTATAGACAACAAGAAACCTGCCTGTTTTTTACCAAATGATGATAACTAAGGCCACGGTACTTAATACAAATAAAACCTCTATAAAGCATACAACTGTAACATTATCATCTAATAGAATGCAAGTAAAAGATGGTTTACTCTTTTCACCCATAGATGTTTCCCACTCAAATCCCTGATCAGTAGAAGAGACCAACTGGAACTCAGGGAAAGACCCAAAAAGCCATGGGGGTTATTTGTGGCAGACGTGGTCCTCTGACCTAGGTGGACCTCTCCAGCAGAGGTGGGATTATTGTCTTTCCCAACAATAGAACAGAGGTGGATCAGAAATAAAAGGACTAAACCAAATTACTATAATTGTCTATGGGGCTAAAGATAGCCAGATGGTGCAAGCTCTTCCATCAGCTGACCATCCCTGCTTTTCAATGTATTCTTCAAGAGGTACCAAGTCAACACAGGAAACACAAGGCACTTAGCAGAGAAGCACCATGGATGGTTAATTTTATGTGTCAATTTTTTCGGGGCTGCAGTACCCAGAAAGTTGGTCAAAAATCATTCTGAATGTTTCTGTGAGGATACTTAGATAAGATTGACATTTCAATTGGTGGACTTTGAGATGGAGGATGTAGCTCAGTGGCAGAATATTTACCTAGTATGCTCAAGGCCCAGGGTTTGTTTTCCAGCACCGCAGGGGAGAAAATTATATCAGTGGACTTGGAGTAAATATTGACTTCCAAAATATGAGTGGGCCTCATGCAATCACTTGATGGCATGAATAGAACAAAAGACTGGCCTCTGAACAGGGAGAAATTCTACTGCAAGAATAAATTCTGCCTTTAGTCTTGAACCACAGCATCATCTCTTTTCTGGGTATAGTCTCCCAGCCCACCCAGCAGAATTTGGACTTGCCAGCTCCCACAATGTCATGAATCAGTTTATGCTAAGTCTCCTCTATTTGCAGTTATTTAAGATATGAGTCGGACGATATTTTTACAAGAAAGAAAGAAAGAAAGGAAGGAAGGAAGGAAGGAAGAAAGGAAGGAAGGAAGGAAGGAAGGAAGGAAGGAAGGAAGGAAGGAAGAAAGGAAGGAAGAAATAAATGAATAAATAAATTGCATCCAGCATCCTTCATTTTAGGAAACCTTTTCCTCAAATGAAAATGATTCCTATTTTGCATTTAAAAGATGAGTAATAAACGGCGAAGAATAACAATTATGGAAACCAAATACAGGGTTTCTGAACCCTAACACTATTGGTATTTTGGTCTAGATAATTCTTTGTTGAGTAGGCTGTCCTGTTATTTGTAGGATATTGAGTAACACCTCTGTTCTACTAGATTGTAGTAGCACTCCCCAAATACATTAACCTGAAATGTCTTTTAAATGTATTTTGTTGAATACCCACAAGCGACAAAATCACTCCTGGACTTGACCAGAATGGAGGTACACCCTGAGATTTGGATAAGTCACATTTATGCCAAATTTTTATTCAAATTCTTGTTGTCAATCTAATATTAAAAATAATGAATTTTCTTTGAGAAAATATGTAAAAAAAGGCTAAATAAAAGAAACAGCCAATTTTAACTGGGACTCCTTTCATGTAACCCCAGTAAAAGGAGTCCCCAATTCAAGAACCATAAGCATAAGGAGACCAAACCAAGGATCACTGTCTCATGGTAGCCTTTTTACTGTTATCATCTCCAAATTAGTGTCTATGAGGGATAAAAGGAACCAGATAATTTCTCAAATGTCTTCCATTTCTTTAAATCGTGTATATATCTGTGAATTATAAAAAGGCATTGAGGAAATTTGGAGTGGTTCATTATTAAAAATACCTTAAGAGTATATATTAGATAGCTTAAATGAAGTAAGATCTTATCACATGACAGACTATTTTTCTGTGTGCTTCTAGAAGGCAAATTTAGGACTAATGAGTAGAGATTACAGGAGAGTAAGGGGTAGAGATTCAGCTCAATATAAGAAACAACTTTATATCACTCCAAGCTGCTAATGTGGAATGAGGCCATGAGCTGCAGTCATTTAAAGTGCTTGAGCTGGTAAATCATTTTAGTGGGTATCATAAAGGGATTTATGCATTAGAAAAAGATGAGATTGCTTTTGAGGTTTCATTAAGCTTTAAATTATATGATTCTAGACAGATCCTTTAAAAATTAACAATGTAAAAATATTGTAGTGTTTTTTTTTCTAATTAGCTGTACAAAAACAAAGAAAATAAAAGCACTTGTCAAGAATGGCAATTATTCCTGACTAAAAACATATTCTTAGCAAACTATAATTTTCTCTCTGTGATGTCCTTACAGGGAAGTGAAGTCAGCACTTAGAGGTCACATGTTGTAATATTTCTCAGACAATGGAAAGAAAAAGGGAGCTTTTGCATCCTCCTCCTGTCTTATTCCTGAAAACTTTCATTTGCTATGCCTCCAGAGAGGAGCACTACAATCAGAGTCACAGCACAAAAGGTGACCTCCAGGGACTTCAAGTCTCACCTCCCTGTTTCAAGAATGAACAATCAGGGAAGTGTTGTCAGGTTCATTTGATCCCTTGACAAGTATTCCACAGACTAACACTGGAGCAAACATCTTTAAGCTTCTTTACTTTCTCATCCATTCACCAATTGTTGACATAGCACTTGCAACATTTCTGAATGTTTCCATACTTTGCACAACCCTCTGGCCTGCTTTCAGTATGGAAATATTTTAGGACTAATTGAAGATACATAAAGTTCCTTGGTTGGTCACACATCAAGATACACATGATATGTTTTGATATGTCTGGGAAATTTTCCATATCAAATGTTCAAATGCAACAAAGTCATCTTTCCTTGTGAAAAAAAAAATAGAGTGCAGTGACTGAAAAGAAATAAGACTTCAGATGAATTCAGAGGTCAAAGGCAAAGTCAGAATGCCTTGAATGAAGGCTGGCTCAGGGCAATATCACACAACAAGGCAGATTTATTTTAATATTTTCTGTTCATCCTTTCATATTCATTCAGCAAATATCTACTGGCTATAGACTATATTGAAGGCCTTCCATATTTCAGAATCTTCTGTTTTTAAATTTTCTTGGTTTTCTTCTCCGAAGAAAAAGACCTTTTAATTGCCCAGAATCCCTGTTGCTTGGGAAGTTGGTAACATAAAAAAGGACTGGCATGGCTACTTGCAGGGTTTTGTCTTTCATTTTGTTTTTAAGCCACTTTTAAGTGAAATCAAAAGACAAATTATCTCAGAGTAAATTTTGATGGAACCATCTGGATGGGGAGATTGTTTTAGGCAAAGATGTTATAAGAATTTTTTTAACACCAGTGAATAAAACAAAATGCCCTATGATTTGTTCTGCACAAGTAAGGGTAGTAAATTCTTTCTAGAATTTATTAAGGAGAAAATATTTCAATGATTTTTTTGTTGAATGGGTGACTAAATAAATTAATAAAGAAAAATATGACAAGAAAAAATAGAGCTCTTTCAGCAATAACTTCTGTTTGATTGTTTTTGTAACACAGTTGTCTATGTTATCTCCTCAATCATGCCCAAATCAAATGGAAGTAACTTCCTGTCTTCTCTTCCTAGGTGTTTTTTTTTTTTCAAATTCAAGTTCAAAATTATTAGTTGTCCAAATATTAGTCATCTGTATGCAGGTAAAACTATGAATCCAACAAGGAAATCTGCAATGAGGAAAAATAACTTTCAAGGGAATTCAGAATGCAATATTATATTTTCTGGAGTACTTGAAGAGCAGATGGTGAAGGATAAATTTAAGTCTGTAGAAAAAGCAAGTGCATCTATCAAGGGAAACCAGATATCAGCATGTAGAATGTGTTGCCCTTTTATTTTTAGAGTGAACTATAATGTAATTCCCTGAAATAGCAGTGCTGCTATCATAAATATCCTTGTAATTATGGGGTTTTCTCAGTGTGTGACCAAAGAAATCTGCATGATCACTACAAGAACTACATAGCTAGAAATAATCAAGGAATTCTTGCTGCTCTTGAAGGTCTTTTGTCACTTAAAAAGAAAAAGAAAGAAAAAAAAAGAAGGAAAAAAAGAAAGCGAAAGAAAGATACTAAAGTCCAATGGTACTTATGCCTTATATTATGGGAGAGATGCTTTATATTCATGCTAAACTTGAGAAGCTGAATTCATGAAGATTACAAGGCTTGAATGAATGGGGGAAATCATTAGCTAAAAGATTCCACTTGGAAACTGTAAAAGATGGGCAGACATCTCCTTTATGCACCACTGATGGGATGAAAAGCATTTGAGGGCCTTTAATAATAATTCTTTGTATGTGATTTCACTGAGTCTTTCATTATTTTAAATGACCTTGGTAGTTGATGCGTACGTTCCTGGTGAGAACTGAAGTGTAAATTATTACCATATTGAAATGAACTATAATGTGTCACTTTCATTCATTTTTATTAGTAGTATAGGTTGCAACAATAAATACTACCTACTTTAATCCAGATATAAATCCTATGTAAAAAAACATGTATTGGACTTTTAGGCAATCTGTATCTTTAAATATGTATCCTTACACTAATAAATCAAGTAATATATTTACTAATTCCATATAGATTCCACAATCTACATATGCACATATATATATGAAATATGCATATATGTATGAAATATGTATATATATATATATATATATATATATATATATATATGAAAGTATTATCTTGACCTGAAATAAACTAGTTTGCATTAGATTGACTCTAACAAATCCTGGCATACCAAGAAGGTCGATAACTCACAGTAGTAAAACAGTTCAGGGAATGCACTGTTATTTTTCTATAAATTAGTTTCAAACAAACAGTATAACCCATAGAGAGCTAGAATTCTTGGCACTATGATACTGAGAAGAAGCCTTTCCATTTACTAAATGAACAATTTATCTATCTTAAATGTGTGTCTTAAAATCCAAGTAGGAAAAAGATTTAAAAATAAAAAATCATTATGAGTTATTCCCTCAGATCCTATGTTCATGATGTTCTGGTGTGTTTACTGTTTAATACTTGTAACATGATATAATAAAAAGAAGGTTTAGCATGTTAAGGAAAAACATCTTTCTTTAAATATTAAACTGTATTAATCACACAATGACTTCCATAAATTTATGCTTTATTCTGAAATAATTCCTTGCAAATATAAAAATTGAGAGGAAATTCCATTTATACTATAATCCTTGGACATTTTAAATGGGCCTGTCTCAGAATAGGAAAAGATAATTATGGCTTTTATCTGGGGGAGGAGAGGGTAGGTGACTACTGAGAAAACAAAAACAGAAATCTAAGAAGAGAATTTTTTAAAGACCTTCTAATCTATACTTTTTCACTCAATAAACTACCTGTTCATTGTGCTCTGCTAACAATATCTGTCAGTAACTCATTCTATTAAAACCTTTATAACAGTCTCATTGGAGTCTTTCATTTTCCTCAAATAGCTAATGGTCATTTCTTCAACAAGTATTTAATGTGTCCTATTTGATGCCAGTCACATTCTCACAATGGGAAAAGAAAGGAGAACAAAAGAGAAAAGTTGCTAGTGCTTACTATTTACTATATCTGGAAATTCATTTACTATATCTGGAAATTCAAAAAATAAACAATATAACTTTTGATATCATTAATACACGTAATAGGATAAAAAGTAAAATGGTACCAGGAAGAGGGTAGTATAGAGTATGAGTGGAAGTTTGTTTAACGTGTGCTTAGGAAAGGCTTTCTAAGATGATATTGTTTTAGTCCCCCATGCAAAAATCTACAGAAAGAATGAACCAACTAGAGAAAGTATCAAGGGAAAAAGTCCTAAGATGAAAATTACCATTTTTCCCATAAATAACAAAAAGACTGTTGAGACTGGAGTACAGTAAGAAGTGATAGTGAACGGTATGTTACAGAGGCTGCTGGACAGATCATGTAGGAGTGGGTTTGTAGCCCCCATTTGTAGTTCCATAGGAAGTTATTAGAGTATTTTAATCCTCCATTTTGGCTGTTGTGAAGAGAAGGATATTTAGAGGTATTTCACATGCCATGTCAGCTGGGCGTGTCCTCTCTCTTTAATTATTTTGGAGAAAAAGATTTTATATCTGTGATGGACTTTTTCTATTTCCATAGAAACTGTCTGACTATATCAAGTCATAGATATTATTTTTCATCTTATATTTGTCAATTTTTTCCTTAGGCAAGTAGTGACACTCCTCTGTACCTTTTACTATTTAATCATGACTTCTTTTTGTACTTCTGCCAATGTAAACTAAATATTTTATTTTACTCTGACTTAAATGAGACTTTTCTACCTAATCTTATTAAAATACTTAAATGAATAATTTCAATTAAGTTATTAAAGCATTTGATTTTAAACAATCATATTTAAAGTAGAAATAACATTTAAATTATACCTGTCAGCATGTCTTTTACTCTATGTGATATACTCTTCCTCCTCCACAAAAACCCAAATGTCTAGAATAAAGAATTCACTTGATAGCAACAAACCTACAACTTTTATCCACATTCAAAAGCAGAAACATATCAATCTGATATTATTAATTTGAGACAAAGTAATCTAAGCTATTTTTGAAATCTGACCTTATTATTTTTCCACACTCTATATTTGGGAGCATTTTATAAGTTTAATGACCTAATGTGACATTTTACATGCCTCAAAAATAGCCATAGAAACCTCAGTTTAAGTATCTCAGAGAGACAATTATCATACATTATGACATGAAAAATGGAGAAATTGATAATGTCCTTACCTTCTACTGTTTCGTGTCTGACAGTATATTGAGAAATACCAAAAGTTAATCTAAGGAATACCTTAGAATGAGATGCTCATCTAGATGCAGGTCCAGTGAGTGTACACCAGAAGCTGAACTTGAATTCTAAGGCTGGTAATAACAAACTATGACTTATTGTTGGGCCACTTGGTTTTATAAATTCTGTTTTATTATAAGATAGCCATGCTTCCTTGTCTTCCTTGTCTGGTTCTCAGACCCAGCAAACAAGGTTTAGAGCTTGGCAGATGGAAGAAGATGCAAGACACAGAATAGTACATATGCTTTATTCAGAGGTGGCATCAGTCTCCAGCTTTAGCTTTAGCCCCAACCAGTTCCATTTTTGCCCCCTATTAACTCCCTATTCACCCATAGGCCCAATTTATATGCAAGCCAAACAAGGCACACTACCAATAGGTTACATAAGGGTGCCCATGCTCACAAGCAAATGTTTATGACCTTGGTGATTTCAGTGTTTCTGGCCGTGACTAACCATAACCTAGCCAGTGCCCAGCTAGGGCTACACACTAAAAATATAACATGGCCCACCAGAATCCTTGGAAAGTGAGCCTAACTAGAGCCACATTAGGCCTGCCCTCAACACCACTCCTTTATGTATTGCGTGCTACTATGGAACTGCCAACATGGCAAAGCCAGGTAGTTTGAATAGTGACACTATGCACCACAAAGCATAACATACTTACTGTCTGTCCCTTTAAGACTGAGTTCACCTAACAATGAGTAGGACTCTGGGGGAATAATGTAGGGATGAGGAACCAACAGGAACATTTGTAAAGGCTCAAAGAGACAGTGGGGACATTTGTGGACTATTAAGTGTTTCCATAAAGTAGTAGTGGGGGGAAAGATACAGTGAAAGATGAAACTGAATATGTAGGTAAACAACAAAGGATAAAGCATATTTTGGACACCAAACAAAGACTCTACTACGGTGACATACTTAAGTTCTCGAAGACTTAAGTAGGCTAGCTTGACACTTTACAAATGCTTAAATACATGCAAATTTTTAGTTATGTTTTCTGTTCTCCCACAACAAATATAACCCATTTGGTAGTCTGGTTGGGTCTCCTAACTTTATAAGAAGCAGAGAAAAATGTTATTAACAAATTTGTATTTCTTCTCCCCCCAAAAAAGTTTGAGATTATTATTTCAAGAACATAGTTTAATTTGTGTACATAAAATATAGCATATCATGAAAATCAAATGGACTCTAACAATTGCTATACTATACCTTAATAAATGGGTGCCAAAGAAATAAAACAAAAAGGTGGGAAATTCATGGCAAATAAAAATTTAGAATTAGCACCATCTATGAGTTGTTTTACACAGAATATAACATAGTGGCCAGAAATTATAAAGAAACTTTAATACAAATGCCATGTTTTATGCTTGATTCATACAATATCTCAGACCTTAGCAGAATAAGGTAAAAATTTCTGTGCCTTGCTTTCTTCCTCCTAACATAGACCGTTGACTAAATATTTCCTAAATGACTTTTCCTCCTGCACCAATAAGAAAAGTAGGACAGAGGTGAGTAAATACCCCATGGCTAAAGCTTTTAAGGTTATCAGTTACCATAATCAGCACCACACTGCCTGAGTTCTCATCAGGCTGTGGTCTGTGGACATCATCTGCGCTCCCCCTAAAGACAAGTTCCCTTGATAAGCTTCTCAACATACTTTCTGTTCTTGTGCTGTCATCTCTAGGTCAAGCACTCTGGGTGGTGGAGTGAGGTTCTAGCTACTTCTCTTTCCTCAACCTGGACCTAATTGTTGTACTATGTGATTTGTTCTCCATGTCAAGGGTCTCAAACTCATATGGCTTTAGGAACCAGGTAAGGTATACAAATGTGTGAAATTGGCTGGGCAACAGTGGGAATGTTAAGGACTAAGGAAAATGGGGAGTTGATAGCCAACCCAAAGCCCTTGGGTTTAGTTAAAAATCAAGTATGTTGCTGGTCAAACTAAACTGTTCTGCTCTGAATCAGATAGACAGCCACTGTCAAATGTCATTACTTTTGATCCTGAACCATAAGAAAAAGCTCTTTACAGCGCTAAAGCAGTTGAGAAATGAGTATATGATGGGACTAATTTAGAGCCATTTTTATGGTTCAGATATCAAGAAATGTGGGAATAAAGTCAATGTATATTTCTTATCTTCCTCTTGTAGTGGTCCAATACTCAAAACAGGTAATAATGTGTCCTTCTCCTTCTAGTTAATTCATTCAGTACAGAATGTGCAGATTCAGTACATTGTTTTTCATTCTCAAGTTCTCTTGCTCTTTCTCTCTTTTCCCTCACCACTACACATACCTCTTTCTTGATTTCACAAGGCATTTGCTCTTTACTGTGTAAGAGTATAACTGCCTCAAAAAGGAAAATATCTGAATGGTTATGTAATGTATTTTGTTATAAATAACTGTTCTGATAATGGTGCCATCTATTAATGTTTAAGAATACTCATCCATCCATTAAAAAGTGAGCAGGAAAAGGAACTCTGCTCTGTCCTTTTGTGCACAATTTATGTATGAATATCACAGACATATTTCAGACATGTGAGATTCAAACATGAGAAACATGGCACATGCAAGTTAACTTAAAAATATCTATAAGTAATTTTGTTTTAATTTTTCTAAGAAAAAAATTAATTAAAGCACTAATTATGTAGTCAAGATTTGACATATTTGAAAAAAAGTAAAATTCCTAAAGAAATTAGATAACAGTAATTTAGAGAGATTTTTTGCTGCCTGTTTTTTTTATTATTGCAAACAATTTCAAACCACAGATAATAGTTAAGAAAAAATAAGCACACATTTTCTGCCTTCAGAATTCATATATAGTTTATATAAGAGACATCTAAAAATTTTTTCAACCAAGAGGCAGGAAGGGGAAGATAATGTGTTTTATATATATATATATATAATTTTAAGTGTCAACTTTGGAAATACAGAATTCCAAAGGCACAGAGGAGAAATGGCAATTTCTGGCTATGCTTATGTCTTTTATAGTATCTATTTTTTTCATAGGACCTAGAGAGCTAACCCACATTGGATCTATAATATAAAGTCATCTTATTCTTCCTTTTGTCAATTTCTAGTATTCATATTTCATTTTTTATACAATCAAAAAGACAAATATCATCATCACACCACCCACACATTCATGCTGCCCACACCAAACAATGAATGGAGAGATGATTTGCTTAGAGCTTAATGTGGTAAACTCTAAGTAGAATTTCAATGTTTCTGCCTCAGCCTTAGATGTATAAATGAAGACTGAGTTCCAGAGATCATGGACGTTTTCTTAGTGAAAAAAAAAATGGAAGATGTTTTCTCCTTATGAGAGATGTGGGAATTTGAAGAGAAGAAAGGAAGAAAGGAGCAGAGTACAGAACAACATTCTTCTCTTGGATCAGAGCTGAGTCAGGGATAAGAGTGGAGTCAGATTCCCCTCATAGGTAACTTTACATCTTCAGTGCCAAGATTTTATCCAACCATTGCCATAGCAACCAGCTTCAAGCAGGTGTATCTCATAGCTCCTCAGATCAATTGCACTATGAAATCTCTTGCTTTTAGCTGAGGCTAAAATTCTTGTGCAAACCTGGCAGACCCTCACACAGCAGGGCAGCAAATGAGCCATGGGATTGTACTTGACTAATGGAAGAAAGGTCCCTGTGATTATGGATAAAGTCTTCCCACTTCTGTCTTTTGGGCAGATAATTCTGAAGTGTATTTTTCTGGACTTTTCAGAAGGTCCCAGTGGGATCAAGTCCTGATTACTTACAGCAAGCACCACATGTAGATTGCACTCCTGTGTGCTATATAGATTTAGCCTTCTTCTATTGCATACTTTCTTACTCCGGTATTTCTGTCTACTGATAAATCTGTCCCAAATAAGTGGTACCTAAGTCTGTTCTGTGTCAAGGTAGTGCCTCCCATAGTTATCAGACAGATAATGTTCAGAAAATATTTTTTGAATGACTTAACAAGTGGATTCCACAAGATGGATTAATGTACATAAAATTTCACTCAGTAAATTTGTAATAGGAGAAGCTCTTCATATGCTTGATTTGCAAAAAGATCTAAATTACTCAAAGAAAATTTCTTAAAGTATGATTTATATATTATGTAAGTTAAGAGAGAGATCTTGAGTTTATCTAGAGCAAACCATTCCCAAGGCAGAAACTCCTGCTTAATATTTTGGATAAATGCAATTCAGAATCAATTACTGTGTGTGTGTGTGTGTGTGTGCGCACACACACATGTAAAGAAATGAAGACCTTTAGAAGGAAACTAACATGCCTATTTATAATTTCTATCTCTCTTAATATATTTGGCCTTATTATGACTTTCCTTTGGCTAATAAGTTTCACTAATATTTCAGTCTTCTATTCTGACGGAAGAAACTAGAGTTTCTAACACAAATTTTCAAGACTTTTCTGCCTTAAATTTTCCACAGAAACCCTTCTGTTGCTCATCAGAAAACATGGAATTTCATTGTGTTCAAACTATGAACTTAGTGATCTATTCTTATCATGGCCCAACTTACCAATGGTCTTAAATTATGTCATCCGAGAATAAAACACAATGAGTAGTGCTTTGGATAGCCTGGGATAAAATGGGATTATAATTATTTTATTCTGAGAAATTAGTGTTTCTCCTTTGGCATTTTGGATATATTCACCTCTGAAATTACCAGAACATACTGCTTTTCCATGGGCTACCCAAATGTTCAAGTTCCTATGACTAACTGCAGAACTATAATCATGGTAAATATCCTTGCCTTTCATTATTTGTCCTGAAGAAGTACTCACATTCTTATGCAGAAATATAGTAAGAAGCAGCACAGATTTTAGCTATACCTGAAATAATATTAACTATTATTATTATCATTATTATTATTTCAGTAATAATAAAATAATTCCTATTTTAATATGGGTCTTAGTTGGCATTATTAACACCAACTAATAACATTTTTCTAGTTTTCCACTAGTTGAGTCAAAAATGAGAAGCTCTAAGAAATACAAATTCAACATTAAGCATCAAACCTAATATTTGCTTTCATCCATGTGCTCATGAAATAATTTTTCTCCCCACATCTTAAAATGTAGTTTTGTATTTTTCTGTATGAGTTTCAGAAAGTTATAGTGTAAATAGACATCATTTTTATATAAAACATGTTGATACCATTTTTCTTGTGTTACAACCAAAGATCTGGGGATTTGACAACACATTTGTTATCATACTTTATTTCTTTTACTAAAAGAATCATGCCTAGAAGCCTAAACAAATAGAACTAACATAAGTACACCTGTTCTGGTTAATGGTATGGTGCTCACTGACTCTGTTTTATGACATGTATTCACCATTGTGGAATTCCTAGAGCTTTTCAAAGTACAGCTCTCCAACCATTGTGTTAAAGCAGTAGAGAGAAAAAATAATGCACAAAACCTTTTAGAGACTTGAAAATGAGGATGAGGGACAAAGAGTAGGAAATTTAAAGAACTCTGAGAGACTTTCTACCTAAGCTGAGAGTATACCTTTTTAATTTGTGAAAAACAACTGTACCTTATACACAAATTATTTTATGTATTTATCTCCCATACATCCCAGGATTGTTTCTAATGATAATACAAATGCAGGTTTGTTTTCTGAAAGTAAAAGTCTTATGTGTATTTTAGTAGCTCAAACTTTCCCTTAAGTCTTATTTAAGATATCTATCTCATTAAGCTTCGCTAAAACTTCTCCACACAGGTCTTTCTTATCACCTTTACTTCAGGCATGATTTTCTCAGTATTTCCACTGAGGGAACAGTCAACCCAAACTGGGAGATTTTCATTATATTCCTACTTAAACAGCACCAAGATGGAATCATATATTCCTTTCTTGATAATTTTCTAAGATTAGACACCCTGATAGTCTTTTGTGATTTGCACTTCCAAATTCATTGAAAAGGGCCACCTAATGAGTCCTGGGTATATTGTCTTGTGGCTCCTTTTCTCTACATGACAAATAAGGATTTAAGAAATATTCTTGATAAATCAGAAATTCATTGAAAAGTATATCTCAAAGAAGAGCTGTTTGTTTATTCGTTGAATCTCTTTGTGGAATTTTTCATCTTGGTTTTTGTGTTCTTTAGCCCTAATCTTCAGTGCTCATGGGGATATGTTCCAGTTAAAAGAAAACTGGAGCTCACAAGGCCATGTTAGTGTCACACACACTGAAAAACTCTGTTTTTTTGTCTTACCTGCAAAAGTCTCACCACAACATGAGGGAATCTGCTACTGTACATTACAGGGAAAGGGAAACAGTGAAAGCTAAAGGAACCCTAAGTAAAGCTGAGGGTGAAATCATGCTGGCATAGAATCATCAAATATTTGTTTGAATTCTTTCAGCCTATTAGGATGACCCTGCTCCAAAACAATTAAATTAAAATCAATTGCTCTCTATAGATACTCTACACAGGCAAATGCACCAGAAGGTGGGAAGACTTCAAAACCAAAATATGTGGAGACTTTAGGGCTAATTAGTTGGCTAATTTTATTTGTGTATGTAGGTATGTATTCATCTCTATCTATGTTGACCTGTCTACCTACTGCATATCTGATCTGAACTGTTTTTAGACACTATTGTCAGTGAACTTTAAATTAGAGAATATATTACTCTTTCTTGAATCCTTTCTGACCCCAAACACCAATGATTAATGTAGAATAAAAGCATTGTTGACAGAGGGAAGGGGAGAGAAAGTGGAAGGATACTGAGAAAAAAACTTGAAATACTTAAAAATCTGTCAAGTCAAGAGCATATATTCCCATACCCATTGCATTAGTTTTTCACTTTACCTCATCTCATTTTTTTGACTCTCCAAAAATGTTGCTTCTTTAAGGTTGGTTACTTGTGCTTTATTTTGTTGCTATGATAATATTATATCTCTTGATTATTTCTGATAATTTTATGATATTTCTTTCTCAACTACTTATAAGTTCTCTCAACCATTTTTTTTTATCTTCTACTACTGTCCCATCTTCCTTATTATTAGTCCAGGAATCTTAAATTTCTTCCTATCTAACAACAAAAACTTTTGTACTTGTCCTCTCTGGGATAGCTGGGTCCTAAAGGTGATATTTCACCAAGAAATTGGCTTATTGTGAGTTTTTACTTAACAATATGTAATTCTTTTAAGGATTTATGTCTGAATATTTAAAATTAACATTTATTCCTCTTTGATATATATATATTTTAATACACAGTTCCACTCCCTCCTGGCCTGCTAAGTTTCTGCTAAGAAATCTGATCACAGTCTAATGATTTTCCCCATGTATGTGACAAGGCACTTTTCTCTTTCTACTTTCAAAATTCTTTCTCTGCCTTTGAGTTTTGAAAATTTGATTATCAATCAGTATATCTCAAAGAAGATCTGTTTAATTGTTGAATCTGTTGGTGGAATTTTTCATTTTAGTTTTTGTGTTCTTCAGTCCTTGAATTTTGGTTTGGTTTCTTTTGTATTTTTTTCTGTTTGCTGAACAGTAATAAATCCACCTCCTCCTCTTTCTCCTAATTCATTGTTTTCTTAATATCATTTAGTTTTCTTATAGCTCAATGAGTTTCTTTAAGATTATGGAATTCCTTGCCAGATAATTCATAGACCTCAACTTCTTTAAGGTTGGTTACTTGTGCTTTATTTTGTTACTATGATGGTATTACATCTCTTGATTATTTGTGATAATTTTGCCCTTGCTTTGATGGTAGGGTGGGCCAGTGGGGGAAATCCTCAAGTAGGCCTACTGCTATTGCCCTCAGGCTGGCTGCTCTGCTGCCTGGGTTAGTGGATGGTAGACCCAATACTTCAGTCTGTGGTGACCCAGATGTAACCATGGACCACAGGGAATGGCCTGGCATCAGAGTTCATTAAGGTGGACTGTGAGGGGGTCTTTGGTGAAGCTGGGGGCTCACTTCCTCTCTTTTCCCATACATAGAGTCTCTCTCTCCATGATGTCTGCCAGGCTTGTGAAAGGTATGGTGTAGATAATGTGAAACTCTTCTTCCTACTGTTAAAGAGCTGGGGCCTTCTGAGAAACTTAGGCAATGCGAAGGCCCCCTTTTCAAACCTGGATTCTTGCAACCAAGTCAGAAAGTTTTCAGACATATCACACTCAGAGTAACAGAAATGAGTTTATTAAAGGGATAGGAGAAAGGGAACACTCTCAAGGGAGAGAATGGGTCCTCTCAGAGAGAAGAGGGACAAACTGCCTCTCCTGTATCAATTTCAAATGGGATCCCAGAGAATTTTCCAGAAAGTTCCACCTAGGTCCACTTCTTGACTTTTGACTGACAGCAGGGCAATATCAGACTTTCAAGTCCGCACTATCATGGCAAGTCTAGATCACCTTGGCCCATGCTAACCTTTCCTAATTCGATTCTTTTTTTTTTTTTTGTATTGGGTGAATTTTTTTTTTATTGATCAAAACATTACAGAGGTCATGATATATCATCTTTCATACATTTGACTCAATTGGGTTTTGAACTCCCATTTCTACCCCAAATACAGATTGCAGAATCACATCTGTTACATACTCACATTTTTACATAATGGCATATTAGTGACTGTTGTATTCTGCTACCTTTCCTATCCCCTACTATCCCCCCTCCCCTCCCCTCCCATCTTCTCTCTCTACCTCCTCTGCTGTTGTTCAATTCTCTCCCTTTTTTCCCCCTCCCCCTTGCCCCTCATAACCTCTTATAATTTTGTGTATCATTGAAGGTCTCCTACCATTTCCATATGCTTTCCCTTCTCTCTCCCTTTCTCTCCCCCCATTCGTCTTTGTTTACTGTTAGTCTTTTCTTCATGCTCTTCCTTCCTGTTCTGTTCTTAGTTGCTCTCTTTATATCAAAGAAGACATTTGGCATTTGTTTTTTAGGGCTTGGCTAGCTTCACTTAGCATAATCTGCTCTAATGCCATCCATTTCCCTGCAAATTCTATAATTTTGTCATTTCTTAGTGCTGCATAATACTCCATTGTATATAGATGCCACATTTTTTTATCCATTCATCTATTGAAGGGCATCTAGGTTGGTTCCACAGTCTAGCTATTGTGAATTGTGCCACTATAATCATTGATGTGGCTGTATCCCTATAGTGCGCTCTTTTAAGGTCCTCAGGGAATAGTCCGAGAAGGGCGATAGCTGGGTCAAATGGTGGATCCATTCCCAGCTTTCCCAGGAATCTACATACTGCTTTCCAAATTGGCCTCACCATTTTGCAGTCCCACCAGCAGTGTACAAGTGTACCCTTTTCCCCACATCCTTGCCAACACTTATTGTTGTTTGACTTCATAATGGCTGCCAATCTTACTGGAGTGAGATGGTATCTTAGGATGGTTTTGATTTGCATTTCTCTGATTGCTAGAGATGGTGAGCATTTTTTCATGTACTTGTTGATTGATTGTATGTCCTCCTCTGAGAAATGTCTGTTCAGGTCCTTGGCCCATTTGTTGATTGGATTATTTGTTATCTTATTGTTTAGTTTTTTGAGTTCTTTGTACATTCTGGATATTAGGGCTCTATCTGAGGTGTGAGGGGTAAAAATTTGTTCCCAGGATGTAGGCTCTCTATTTACCTCTTTTATTGTTTCTCTTGCTGAGAAAAAACTTTTTAGTTTAAGTAAGTCCCATTTGTTTATTCTTGTTATTAACTCTTGGGCTATGGGCGTCCTATTAAGGAATTTGGAGCCCGACCCCACAATATGTAGATCGTAGCCAACTTTTTCTTCTATCAGATGCAGTGTCTCTGATTTGATATCTAGCTCCTTGATCCATTTTGAGTTAACTTTTGTGGCTGTCTTAATTATACATTCTTACAGATTTTATGGTTAGGAGGAACTATCCTTATTTCTCAGAGTCTCAGGATCAGTTAAAAAAAAAAAATTCCTAGGTTCCTCCCATCCACATTATCTTGGGCTGCATTTCTCCTGCAGATAACAAGTAGTTTGCTGAGCCATGTGACATATCCTATCCACTTAGGCCAGGCAGAGCTGCAAGTAAATTGCTTCTTAGAAAAAAAGCATTTGGGGGGTCAGCACAGTGGGCCCATTCTATAGGATTATTCTCTTAACCCTGGGTTTTCACCATCTTCATGCATCTGTTCCCTAACACTACCTTCTTTAATCTATTTACTTATCTACTCAGGTGCTATAATCCTTTCACTTGTATGTCTTAGCTTTTATGAGGATATTTTTGTGGAATCTTTGTGTGCAGGTTAATTTCAAGTAGTAAAATTCTATTGTTCTAGATAGAACAATCTCCTTTCTGCTTCACTTCCTTTATCTTTGCTAGCAACTTCCTATTTCCTGCATTGTCCCCTATCTATAACCAATTGTTATAATACTATTTCAAGTCCTCTCCTCTGTTGTTTCATTAGAGAAATCAAAGGTCAATGTACTAAGCTAGAGGGGGATTTGATTTTGTCCTGATCATTGGAACTGTCTTTATTCTTCACTTCCCTTGATGAAAAGAAACTTTATTATTTTTATTCTTTTATAAATCTGGGAAATCAACCTCAGCTCTAGATACAGCACGGAACTCAGACCTGTGTCAGCCTTGATCTTTTCAGTTCCCATTATCAGCCATATGCGGTTTCAGCATTGCCTAGTGGGTTTGGTCTTTTCCATGTAAGGTCTGTGGATAGGCTTATTCTGGTTTTAAATTCAGTTTTTTTCCCTTAATTTCTATCCAAGATTGCTAAGAATTTGTATAAGAATGCCTCAGAGATGAACTTAAGGTGCCATCACAAACCCCAAATGGGCTTCCACTAATATCCTGTCTTTTTTTTGGGGGGGGGGGTCGTACTGGGGATTGAACATAGGTGTTTGACCATTGAACAACATTTCCAACACTTTTTATTTTGAGACAGAATCTAGCTAGGTTACTTAGGACCTTGCTATGTTGCTTATTTTGCCTTTGAATTTGTGTTTCTCCTGCCTCAGTCTCCCAAGTTGTGGGGATTACAGGTGTGCACTACCCTGCCCAGCTAACCATCTTTATTCTTCATAAATCAATTAACTGACACTTGGAATTTAAAATTAAACAAATGCAGGACCAATGAAGAGCTTTATTTTTCTAGTCTACTTCTGCAGTTCTTTTATTGATACCAGCATAATATTGTTAAAGCTTAATAAGCATATTACCCACAATTTCAAAAAAATTAATCAGATTTTTGTTTCACACACAATAAAT
The DNA here is from genome assembly GCF_052094955.1 of Ictidomys tridecemlineatus. Taxonomy (NCBI): domain Eukaryota; kingdom Metazoa; phylum Chordata; class Mammalia; order Rodentia; family Sciuridae; genus Ictidomys; species Ictidomys tridecemlineatus. The sequence continues at coordinate 75,564,064 of NC_135488.1, forward strand.
GCTGGAAATCCTGCTTTATGTGGGACATGTGTAAATAAGAATCCTAATTTTTTCTAAGAAATAATTCCGTAGGCTTCCATTTAAAAAGCCATCCGTAGCTTTTTAATTCCGTAGCCATCATTAAAAAGTTGTCAGTGTTTTCCTCTGAGCTCTGTCTTTCAATCCACTGCTCCATGAACTCTTGTAAACTCAATCTGATTGATCTTTTGAGATAAAGCTCAAACACCAATGCTAGAAACAAAAACCTTTTAATATTGAATTAATTTTCTCCTATTTTCCATACTAAATTTTGCAATTTGGGGAAGACTTCTATTTTAAGGAAATTCCAACTTCTTTCTTTTGTTAATTAAGTAGGGGTGGACCCCTGAAATATAGTTACTTGAGTTTCTCTGAAAGAACAATTGAATGGTAGAGTGAGTCATTAGAGCTTACCTGCTAATTTTGTTCCAAGATTCCAGTATTGTCTATATATGAAGCCCAAAGTGAGTGCCGTGACTATGGAAGGAAAGAGATCCTTGAAGGTCACCAGAAATAACAGCCCTAAATCAACACTCCTACAACTGGGTCAGTGACGATCCTATCGTTTAGGGTTTCAATATTTTCGAGGACACAGATCCTCCCTCTTGAGGGGGATGATTCTAGTCAGAGGATGTGGAATAGAATTAATCCCCTGTGTCTGCTGCTGAAAAGAATATTTTTTCTAGTCCTCCCCTTTTGAGGGATAGACTATGTAGTTTCTATATACAGGCTAACCATTTCTATAACAGAGGATATGAATGTACTAAGCAAGCATGATTTTGGTAGAAACATGGGATCAGAACCTGGATTGGAGTATGACACAGAGCAAAAAAAAAAACCTTTAGGAATGCCTAAAATCCCTGAAGTGAAGCATACCCTTAATCCCCTTTCATGATCGTTTCTACATGATTTAGCACAGACTGACAGCAAGCATTTTTATTTGTATTTTATAGGAAGAAACAAAATTGACATGGGAAATAAAATACTGGGTCTGAGAAATTTTATCTCAAAAGCAGAAGAGATTCCTGGTTAGGTATTCAATAGTAAAAGCGTGATAATAAAAGAGAACAAGACCATCTATAGTTGTTTAGAGTCTAAATGCAGAGTAAAAATTCTAAGTGATGTTTTCAGTGAGAAATGCTTTAATGATTTCAGATTTCTGTCACTTTGTATGCTAACTCTTTCTCTGCTGGTGGAGATTACTATCTTACAGGTGTCCCGTGGGATAAAACATAATTCTGGAATGCAGATATACATTTAAAATTTTTTTTAATGGACTCCTGTGTTTAATAAAATGATAAATAGTAAAAATAGTTCATGCAGTCCAAATACTGATCATTTTTAAAGGGCATGAAACTATTCAAGTGGAATTTTATTCTTGCTCCAAATTAAAATGCAATTTGTATATGCTATATACTGTTTTTCACAAAAAATCTCAATTATGCATCTTTTCATTTATTTTTTAAGGCATTGTTATAGAAGAAAATCAACTGTTATAGAAGGGAAAATAATAAATTAGCAAGTAAATTACCCTGATGATAGATACACTGGCACTCTCACACAAACACATAACATTTAACTTTAACTTGCATTATGTACAACTCAATGTTGAAAACAAAAATGCCTTACACAAAATAGACATCCAACAATTCTGACTGATTGAATGCCTTAAAGACACATTTCCGGAGAAGCACAGGGAAAAGGAAGCGTTAAAAATCAAGTCATTAAAGGGAAGTTTCATTCAGCTCAGGCAGAAAGTTCTTCTGAAGTCGCAGCATCACAGATGTCTGTCTGCCAGCTTTGCTTCTTAAAACCTGAGTCTGAAAGAAAAGGATGAAATTCCAGTTTTAATATACGTTATGTATTTTCCCCTGGAGGTGCTCAAGACTTTTAACGTGTTGAGTATTTGTTCTTTACCATGTGCCAGAAAGAAGTACTTTCATTACGAAAACGATATTCTGAGTGGACCTAGGCACAGTGAGAGGGAAGATTCTGTTTAGGTGACCAAGGGAGACTCACATCCATGACACTTAAGCCCTTTGCCCTCATCCCAGGAACACAGGCTTTTGGAAGAGGGCTTCTCTTGCTCTGGCCTGGGGCTCAATGTGTGTGAGGACGGAACCTTTCACTAGGAAGCCATGAGGTTGAAAATAAAGTTTGCATTCCTTTGTCTTAAGGGAATGCTCCTGCAGGCTAATACAAGTAATTTCCGCTGCTGAACTCTCATGTTATCTGATGGATTTCTTCACTTAATGCTTACTCCCTTCCTTCACCACTATTATACTTTCCCCTCTACCGATTACTATTTTACAGTTTTTCCTTACCAAGATTTTTCATACAGCACTCCTGCCTGTCTGGATCTCCAATAAAACTTTTCAGGACAAACCATCAATAAATAATGAACATTGAACCATTTGCACAAGCAAGAGTTAAACTCTCTTTGTTGTTATAGTCTCATAATTTGGAGACATTGTTTTGGAAATTATTTTTAAAAAATCAACTGTTAGATTTTTGACATACTTAGGAATAAGTGTATTGTATATTAGGCAAAAATAGTGCAACAGAACCTATTTTTAAATGCCCATTTTGTTACATTAAGAATAATGACAAATCAGTGTCTTTAAAAATGTGACAATTATCTGGAACAGTAACTTGATAAAACCAAAGCTTGGGTATTTTAATAGCATTTTTATTCAAAATATAAATGAGAGTATGAAATGTGTTTTCATCACTACTGTGATGTATACTTGTTCTCTGAATAAAATGCAAATATATATATATATTCAACATGTCTTCAGAGTCCTGTAGGTTCTGGCTTATTTTTCCAAATTTTCCTGTGATAACCCCCTTAACTCTTCCTTCATGATATAGCCACAATGATCATTTGTATTCCTAGAACGGGTGATGACTTCACTGCCAGAATATTTGCATTATGTTTTTCATTTTTTGCTTCTTTGGCCTAGAATGTTCTACCTTTAGGTTAAAAAAAAAAATTTTTTTTTCTTTCAGCTTCCAAATAAATGCTTCAATGAGGCATTTCTAACAATGCTGTCTGCACACCCAGTTATTTTCCTTTTCATATTGAATAGTTTTATTTTGAGTACAGATTTTACTATTGTCTGAAATAGTCTTTTTTTTTTATTTGATTGATTTGTCAAAGGTTCTTGTCTCTAGAAATAATTTTTTAAAAAATTTAAAGAGTAGGGAACCTTTTTTTGTTTTATTCACAACTGTTTCCAAAGCCTAAAATAATAAACGACTTAATGGTGGTCCATGGTAAATAATTAAATCAATCATCTAATAGGAGCGTCTAGGAGTTTATAAAAAAGGAAAATGTAAAATACCTTAGATTTAAAATATGGAAAAATGATCACGCTCATTTATTTTTCCTTGAAGAAGCTCTTATTAGTAGAAGATTAAGTATACAATTATTTATTACCACCATTTCATACTCCCAGAAAAAGCTTATAAAGATAAGTAAGGGAAATAAGTAAGGCCTTCTGCCTTGAAATTGATCAAGAAGCAGGTGCACCTTTTGCTCTTTCTCTAGCACCATCTACTCTTACATTATAGCACAATAGTCACTTGCAGAGCATATGAAAGCTGGAAAAGAGTATATACGAATGACTAAAAGATCAGTGGATCCAGAAAATAAATGCTTTTCCTCCTCTTTCATAGTCAGCACAACATTCAGAACACTTCTGATGCTTGATGTGTGTCTTATAATCCAACCTAATTTTGATACTATCTACTTAGAGATAGTGACAGATCCTACAGCTAAGGGACTCAGTACCCCAAGGTGGGCCCCACTCCAGATACCAATCACAAGCCCCGGGGTTGTGACCTGCACTTCAGACTTAACTGCTTAGAAATCAGGGTTCCCACAACCCCTCCTTGGGTTTGATTAATTTGCTGGAGCCACTCACAGAACGAACGCAAGCACTTTAATTTCATGTCCCAATTTATTACAAAGGATATATAAAAAGAGATACAGATGAACAGCTGGATGAAAGAAATGCACCAGGCAAGGTAGGTGCAAAGGGGCATGGAGCTTCCTTGTCCTCTCTGGACATGAACCTCCACACGTTTAGCTATTCAGAAGTTCCCCAGTCCTGGCTTTTTCTTTTCTTTTTTCTTAATGGAGGCTTCATTATGTAGCTATGATTGATCAACTCTTCAGGTATTAGGGAGAAACTAAGCCTTCAGCTCTTTTACACCCCTGCCCCCCAGGATTTGGTGTGGTAGTGAAAGTTCCAAACCTTTTATCAAGAGTTGATCCCCTGACAACCAGCTCCCATCCTGAAGCTACCCAGGAGCTCATCATGAGCAACCTCTTTGAAGCAAAAGATGCTCCTCTCAACCAGGAAAATCCAAGGGATTTGGGAGCTCTCTGTCAGTCTCCTATCACTCAGGAGATTAAAAAATCCTTAGGAATATCTCTGTCAATAATTAGGGTCGAAAAATAAAAAGTAAAAAATTCTCAAGCAGTATGGAGATTCCTTAGAAAACTTGGAATGGAAGTGCCATTTAATTCAGCTATCCCATTCCTTGGTCTATACCCAAAGGACTTAAAATCAGCATACAGTGACACAGCCACATCAGAGTTAATAGCAGCTCAATTCACAATAGCTAAACTATGGAACCAACCTAGGTACCCCTCAACCAGATAAATAGATAAAGAAATTATAGTCTGTATACACAATGGAATATTACTCAGCCTTAAAGAAGAATGAAATTCTGGCATTTGCTGGTAAATGGATGAAGTTGGAGAATATCATGCTAAGTGAAATAAGCCGATCCTCCAAAACCAAAGGCCAAATTTTTTTTTCTAATAAGTGGATGATGATCCATAATGAGGGCAGGAGGCCAGAGAAGAATGGAAGAACTTTAGATTTGGCATAGGGGAGTGAAGGGAGGGAGGGGGTATGGAGGTGGGAAAGATGGTGGAATGACATGGACATTATGATCCTATGTATATAATTGCATGAATTTTGTGTCTCTGCATGATGTACAACCAGAAAAATGAAAAGTTGTGCTCCATTTGTGTAAAAAATTAAAATAAATAAGATCCTCCTCGTACTCTCATCTAAAAATGGTTTAAAAGTTCTGTCTCAGGAAATGAGGTCAGAGAATAGATGCATATTTCTCATTATTTCATACTATCACAATAACATCTGGGTAATAGAAGAGATACTGAAGCTTTTATTATGTTTTTAAAAATTCCAGTGCCTAATCTAATAAGAAAAATTCACAACAAAAAATGGCAAGGAAGAAGCTAATTGTATCCAAAAAAAAAAAAATGGCTAGGTAAGAAAATTTTGTCTTAGGCAATACTTCTTGAGTGATTTAGGATAATCTATGAAGTTACTATGGTTTATGACCTCAGTACCTTCCATACATCTTCTATGACTTTCCCTACATGGCAGGAACTGGACTTCATTTCTTAGGCTCCATCCTCTGCAGGGTTTTCCTTTGCTCACACAGGAGAGGTATTCTTAGGAAATTTGAAAAATGCAAGGGGAAAGGAAGCCATTGTTCTCTTCCAGCATTGATGGTAGACAGAGAGAAAGATGATGTATTAGAATCGTAATGGTTTCACAGTAAGTTCCTGCAAATGCTTTATTTTGCTGACACAGGAAGCTGTAATTGCCAGCATCAAGTTTCTTTGTGTGCATTTCCTGTCTTTCTGAAGGCCAGCAGTGGTTTATTTTCTGAACGTCAGCTTCACTCTGACTTTTTTAGTGGAAGTGTCTATATTAAAAAAAAAAAAAAAAAAAAAACAGGGCAAGGACTAAGAAGGTTGGGATAGCTATCATTCCACAAAGCAAGTGCTACTCAGAGTGAGGAAGGGAAGGAAGGATGGGTAAAAGGCACTGGCGTTTCAGGGAAGATTAGACACAGTCACTGAGGTGTCCTCAAATCAAAGCTATTCTGAGGACTTTAATGTTTCCGGGGAATGGGTCTTCCTTAGCATTCCTAAGGTGGATTTCAGATGCTGAAGCTGAAGTCCTTAGTCAAGTTAGATTCCCACCCAGTAGTTTAAATCTGTCAGATGCACTTTCTTGGGATTCACAAATAGAGTTATGGAGGAATGCATAAAGCTTTAAAATACATATGTAAAAAATTTGGGGGGTCACCCAACTCCTCATGGCCTCATTTTCCTCATTTACTAAAGGGAAATTAAAATACTGCATCTCCCATTATTTCTACTAAAGATCCTGTGAGTAAATCCATGCCAAAATATTAAAAATGGAAAACTTGCTATAGATAATACAAAGGAAGATCAAGGGAAGAATTAATGAGCAAAAAGCCAGGGCTATGATAATTTTTAACTAGATCTGTTTCTACATTGTTTTAAAAGCACAATTCTGTTACTGAGGAAGAATAGCTGACCAGTTTAGTAATCTCTGCCTCGATATTCCTACTAAATTCCAAGGTACTTGAAACATTCTGGATTGAAACATAGTCAATCCAGAATGTATACAGGGTATCATTCTTCTAAAGCTATTTTCATATATGGATAGCTGTATATGTAGATGCAGATATAGACATATAGATATAAATATATATAGAGAGAGATAAATGCACATATATTTCCATCTCTATGTATCTGTTTATATATCATATGCTTAAATTTAGAAGTAAAAGATTTTCTCTAATGTTGATATTCATTTACTGAGGCATAAATGTGTGTAGTACAGTTGAAATAATCTATTTTGTCATTCTCTTTTGGTAAGAAAATTAGTAGCTACCTCTTCATTTCATTAAGCTGTTAGAAGCATAGTTAATATCATGAATAACATTTGTAACAAGTCCCTCAGCAATTTTAATGATACTATTTCAACTTTAAAAGAAAATTGCTAACTGCAGAATTAGTCTTTCAATGTCCTATCCTTTCCCAAGTAGAAAAATATAAATTAATTAGAATGTCATCTGAAAGAAGTGTAACCTGAAAATACCAAATGCTTTATGATTATACAAGATCACAAAGATTTGAACTATTTCATCAAATTCACTCTTGTATTTCTTTCCTGTATTTAGAGACTTTCCTAGGAAATGTGCTATTGTTCTATTTACTGTCCAATTTTAGTTAACGAAAACAAATAGCATAGTTACTTAAAAGTAATTACAACTTAGTACTGAGATAAATACATTGACCAAAAAGAAGTTAGTTTCTTTATCATGTCACAATTGTCACTTTAATTGGAATTTATTATTAATTTTTTAATGAAAAATTAATTTAATAAAAATTTTAGTTATCTTCTTTTGCAACATTGTAATTTATACTAATTTTACCTCAGGAAATCCTATCAGGATATGTTAATTGAATATAATAACATTCCTTTGTGGTGTTAGAGAATTCTGTGATTTATTTTGCCCCCATTTAATTTAAGTTTGACATTTTTCTACCTAATTAGGCTTTGGTTCTTTCTAACTCATTTTCTAACACATAGCAAATTCCCTTCTAGGGTTTTTGGTTATCTCTTGTTTTCCTCTTAGACCATTTACTGAATGTTCTGTACAATTTATTTTCATTGATTGTATATTCACACATTCTTTGAATGCACTATTATTTTAAAATCTACCTATTGCTAGATATTTATACTGTTCTCAGTGCTTCACTATTAAAGATAATGTGAGTGGAATGTTGGTTACATGTATACCACTGATAAATCAGAGAGTAGGAACATCTCTAAGGTTTTTAATCTGTATCTCCAAATAAATTTACATTCCAACTAATAATAAATGAAAATATGTAACTCACTGGCCCTAAGACTGTGGACTCAAAAATGTTTATCATCTTCCTTGTATTATATACTGTGTAATAAATTGAGGATAAATCTTCTTAAAAACTCTTAACTACAAATGGGAAGCAAAAGATACAATAGTTGAAAGAGATGTAAACATTACTGGTATGTATTTCCATCTTTAAGGTTGTGAAAAGTAACATTTTACAAATTTTCATCAGAATAAAATGTCATTCAGTGATAGAATATAAGCATTAGTTTATTGACAAATATATAATATCCAATTCTATGATTTATTTTAAAGTGCATACTTCTAGCATTCAATCATTTATCTGGGCTAAATATTCCCATCTAAGCCAATTTTTACTGACTGCTTTGACAATTAGCTCTCAAAATTTCTTAAAACTTACATCAATCTGTTTTAATAAGTCTGAATGAATGAGCTTCAACACACCAAATAGATAATACTACTGAATCTGAATCACTAGGGAACTGCAAGCAGGGATGTAGATATAGAGGATTTAACCTTGGATGAAATAAGGGAAACTTCTTGGATTTCATGAACAGGAAGAAGTGCATGCTGGGTGAAGATGTAGTTGAGTTTAATGTCCAAAAGTTAACAACTTGCGGAGTGATGGCATCTCTTTTCTCTGCAAGGTAACAATAACAATTCAATGAGAATAAGATGGAGATAAGAATATACTGACAAGAACATTAAAATGGGAGAATAAGAACACAAATTGACTAGGGAGACACAGGAAGATAGCAGAACAGTGCTGGGAACCCAGCCAAGACAGGTGGTCAGGAATTAATAAAATCCCAAATATTATAGGCCAGAACCAGAGTCTATGTTTGAAAAGAGAAATTAATTACCTGGCCTCATTCATAGTTATGCATTTTGTCAAAGCAGTAAAACTAAAAGTACAATACAGAAAGGGAACAAAGAAAGGTAATTTAGGATATCAGAGGAGAGTGGTCAAAATGACACAACAAGGAAACTAATCTGGGTAATGAGAGAAGTGAAGAGAACAGGAGCTAGGACAGGAATCTCACTGGCATTATGGTGAAAATATTAATAGTAGACATCAGCAAAGCTGACAGAGTAGAAAGCTTCAAAAATCCCATTTTTAGTCTATAGAAACATCAAGCCAACAACCAGAAACTGTCTGCACCAAATTTTTTTTGAACATTTTTGTAAAACTATCTGTCCACCAAAATATGGAAAATAATAAAATGTAACACATCAAATAGACTCTGAATCAAGACAAATCTATTTAAAAAGTGGTGGGAATTCTTGGTACCAGTTTTATCTGTGCTTCCCTCATCCAAGATGGGGTCTCTCCTAAGACAATAGCCTTTGCTCAGGGTGTGGGAATGTGGTGCTGGATCTGAAGGGAGCAAAACAGAGATCTCTGTTGATATCTGTGTGGGGACTACGTGAAGGACCGATGCACGAAATTTGTGGTAGTTTATTATGCATCTATAGAAAACAAGTGTTAAACATTCACTTCAGCCACGCAGGGTGGTCCCCACCTGTAATCCCAGCTACTCAGGGAGGCTGAGGCAGAAGGAGTGCAAGTTGGAGGCCAGTGTGGGTAACTTGGGGGAGACCCTATTTCAAAATAAAATCGAAAGGGCTAGGAATTTAACTCAGTGGTAGAGTATTTACCTAGCATGTACCAGGCCCTGGGTTCAATCCCTAGTATTAAAAAAAAAAAAAATTACCTACCCCCTCAGCTTCTTTGTCTTTTTCCTTCCTGTTGGTTTGTCCAATAGAAAGTACTAGAGTGATTACAAGGTGATAGAAAAGGAGGTTGAGGTATTATTCCTGACTCACTTCCTACGGAGTGACTTGGAGTTGATAATCTCTCTAGTAAAAGCCACAGCTTATCCCATGAGAACTTCTCAAATCCTTTCTGGTTTCCTGTGCCACTTGAAAAACTTGCACCTCCAGACAAAGGTGACACTGGCTTCCTGTGTTGCTGACACTATGGTTCTTCCCTTGTTTTCCTAAACCCTCTTCATACACTTTTGCAAATAGCCCTTTTTATTAAACTCTCCTTAATCACACAGTTTGTTTGTGCTCTCAGACCCTTACCAGTACCTTGGCTGATAGCAATGATTGGGTTTTCTCATTGGAATTCATTAAATGTACCATCAAATGATAAGCAGATGCTGGGGAGAATCAAAAGCTTTTTCTCATTTCCTTGAATTGGAAATGCTATATTTAAAAGAAATCCTCCCAAGTTTTAGAATGTCATCTTCAGTTAGTTTTAGCTTTCATAACTGACAGAATTTTTTCTCTTTCTCCTCTGTGTGTGTGTATGTGTGTGCGCACACATGCATGTGTGTATGTGTATGTGTGTGTGTATTTAGTAACTATTACCTTGCCTGATTTCTAAATGAATAAGGTTGTGTATTATACATCCCATATTCCATATTATATAGAAAAAATAAATAAACACTAGAATAATAGGGCTACTATGTGTGGCTCTCTGTCCCCCCAAAATGAAAATTTCAATGTTCCCTGTAAGCCTGAATCACTCTAGCCAAAAGCACTTCATTCACAAATTTTTTAAAACTGATGACAATATAAATCATGCCCTTTTAGACACTATCCATGTAAAAACCTGCAGAAACAAACTAAGGTATAGTTATCATCCTTTATAATTCTGTAGGTTTTTTTGTATTCCCTTAGCTATTTAAGTTTGTATCTATTGATGTAGTCTTTCTAAAATATGATTCCCTTATATTCTTTGCAAGGGAGTATCATTTAATTTTCCCACAATCTATATAAAATAGATAGTTGTGTAGCATAATTTACGTTTTACAGGTAGAAAGATTGAAAGATTTGTAGGAGGACCTGAAGAGCATTAGTGCTGGATACATGAATCTTACTCCAGATTTGGTGACTAAACTACTCTAGAATTGTACACCAGATGGATGGGTGCTTGCTTGCGACTGTACCTTCTGTCTATGGCCACACTTTACCTTTTGTTGTGTTATATTTCAATACTCTCCACTTCTTGTTCAAGTGAAGATCACAGACTTACCATCTGTTCAAGCTCATTCTATACTACCAGCTAGCACCTGATATGAGCTTCTTGATCCTGAAGGCACTTCTCATAAGTAAGTAACCTCGGTATTGGAAATAAATGCCTTATTATATTATTATAGTAAATGTAACTCTTGAGCATTATTTTTATTCTGTGTTCCACTGTCCTAAAAGATTCTTCCAAATGTTTACAATGAGGAGGTGAAAATGTGCAGCCTCTGAGAAGAAAATATTCACCTCTGATAGTTTGGGTGAATGTACCCCGAATGTTAATGAAGTAAAATCTTGGTCTCCAATGAAGAGCTTTTGAGAGCTGGTAGTTCTTTAAAAGGTGGGGTCGAGTGGAAGGTATTTAGGTCATCGAAAGCATTCCCTGAAGGGGATCCTGAGCCTGTCTCTTCCTCTTTCATCTCTCAGACACAAGGACAGCAGTTTTGCTTGGCCATGCTCCTGTCATTCCCATCTAGCACCCCCACCAGAGGTCTAAAAGCAATGGACCTGCTTGATTATGAGATCAAAACTCACCAACTATAAGACAAAACAAAGATTTTCTCTTTACAAGTTGATTGATTTTATCAGGAATTTGTGGTAGTGACAGAAAGTTGACTGACATAACCTTTTATGTGGCAATTCAAGTAAATATGTTGCTCTGTGTGCACTCCCATAGTACATTTCACATTTATATGTATCAATGAAGCAGCAAAGCACAGTAGTTCAGGTTAGACTGTAGAATGAACACAACCTCAGTTTTCTTCTTACCAGTCCCTTTTGCCTGAAGAACTTACTCAAAATTATCTACAAAATATAATAATATTACCTTCCCCACAGCATTACTTTAAATATCAAATAAGTTAATATTAGCAAATTACACAGGTATACCATAAATATAATCATTAAATAAATTATAATTGACTGCAATTTTATGTCTCTCAATTATAATACTTTGAGGTCAGAAGTTCTACCTGAATCATAGAATCTATCAAGTATAGAGATTCACTTATTGCTATTACAGAATTAATTAGGTGAAGTGGTCTAGAACCAAATATCCTTCAAATGTTTAGGACAAACAAAATCTCAGTTACAGGAAATAATTAATTAGTAATTTAACCATCTCCTTAAATTTGGAAAACAGAATTTGTTCAAATGATTAGACATTTTTTTTTAAGACATTGATCTCTGATTTTTGGCACTAGGTTGTTCTGTAATTTCATGATATCAAACACAGGACAAGGCTTAACTCAATGTTGCATCAAAATGGTGACAGAAATATATAAATCATGTTTAAAGAAAGATAATTGGAGGTGTGATCTCTTCAAAGGAAAGCACAGAGCAAAGGAATTTTATTTCTGAATCTGCTTTATATTGATTTATGCACATATGCATATATATGCATAAAACATCATTACTTTATATGTATTAGCCATATGGTTACAGAAAAACAAATTAATGCAATCATTGCCTTGGGAAATCATGCAGATTTTTCTAAGCATGATTGTCATATATGAAGAGAAGGATTATGCTATTATTTGTTAGAGTTAAGAAAATTATAGAGCAAAGTAAATTCATCTGTGCATGGCTACCTTATCTCCATTATGCAAGTTGGTCATTGTTCAATATAGCCAACCGCATAAATAATTTTAACAATATTTAATAAATAATATTGAGTAATTATATAAGTTAATGATAAATTTACTAATAAATTATATTGATAAATTTAACAATAAATAGTATTTAGTAATTTATTCAAGAAAAAGCATTAAGGTCATTATCACGATAATAAGGTCAAAATAGTACTTTGACCTAACTTATCCAGATAAAAATTCTCTAAATAATTTTCACCTCATGGATAATTTTCTAAACACTTCATTTTTCTTAGAATGAAATATTTCTAAAGTTAATAGGGAGAATTATTGTGAAAATAATTTTGGAATTGTGAAATAATATGTATAAGTAATAAAAATTAATATTTCTAAAGCATGGAAAGGGCAAGATGACTACAACATGTATTTCATACCTAGAAAAATTGAAGCTTTAAAAATGAAATTAAAATGCTTTCTTAACTGGATGACTCGTGCACAAAGAATGCACATTTTTCTTCAACTGAAAAGTAAGTGATGAAATCAATTGTTGAATAGGTGACATGCAGTTAAGATTTGCTGAGTGGAAAGTACCTTTGATCAGAGTGTAATGGTATTTTCCATCTATCTGAAGAGAATTGACTGACTGGCTCAACTGTACATGCATTTTAAAGATCACTAGATTTATAATCACTATGAAGACTGGGGGAAAAAAATCTTTACACCATCAAAGGTACCATCTAAGCCTTCAGTAATACTGAAGACTTACTTCACATTTTATTTTTATAAATACCAATTGAACAGAATGATAGTGTTGCTAAATTTTAGATTCTCTAATTTTACCTTTTATTTTATTTTTTTTTTACCAAAGTGTCACTATTATCAATTTATATTCTATTTGCTGTCTGAGATTCTTCTGTGGAGACAGAATAATTCCAATTAATTTTAAAGTTTGCATCTCAAATGTCTCTCAAAGCTCATGTGTTGAAGGCTTAGTGCTCAATGCAGTGTTCAGAGGTGAGGACTTCCTGAGGCTGGTGAAGGGGGGGAGGGGAGGGAGGATGACTGGATCAAGAGGTATCTCATAAATGAGTTAGTCTATTTATGACTTCATAGTTTAATAGGTTACTGTTACATGACAGAAACTTTAAGATGGAGGATGAGGAGGAGGAAGTAGGTCTTTGGGGGTATGAGGGTATATTTTGCCCAAGATCCATTCTTTTCCTTCTCTTTCCTCTTCTTCCTTTTCTACTCCCCTTCTTCCTCCTCCTCCTCTTCCTCTTTACTGAGACAAGAGACAGTCTGCTCTGTTACATGCTCCCCAATTTGATGTTCTGCCTCACCAAAGTTCTCAAAGCAATGGAGCCAGCTGATTATAGACTGAAACCTCTTAAGATGTGAGCCTAAATAAATCTTTCCTCCTCTAATTTGATTTTTCAAGTATTTTTTTTACAGCAACAGAAAGCTGAACAACTTATCAAGTTTTTTTAACCTGAAAATTATTTTGTGCTTTATAATATTCTAGAGATCTTTAGTGCAAATAAATGACTTACCATATACCAACAACTCATGGATATTTTTAAGAATCTGGGAATATGTCACTTAGGAAACAATGTCTACATTTGGTTTCTGCTTTTTCTGTGCATTAGCAAATTATATGGAATATTCTGAAGCAGTTTGAAAAAGAATAGTTCTTGTTTGAAAATAATTTTAGGCCAGGGAGATTATTTGACTTTTCTTCACAGAAGTAATTTATATATTTCTTATGCAAGCAATGCTTTATTTATATCTAATAAAATCAATAATCAGCATTTCAAACTTTCCCCCCAAAATGTGAAAAGGAATAACTATTATTGATTGAAATTTGTTATTTATATGGATCACAGATTGTATTTAATAATATTTGTATTTGTAGACTGATATTTGACACTTAAATAAGAAAATGTCCAGATAGTTCCTAATAAATATGATAAATATGTACCTTTCTATTTTTTGGAATTATTGGGCTAAAAATAAACCCATAAAATTTAAATTCAAAGAAAGTCCTTAAAAAGGGTATTTTTTTTCCTTTTTAAAGATAAATTTAAAATGTTAATAGTAAAACTAGTCTTAAATCAACTAGGGTGTTTATGACTAATATTCTATACTGAATTTTAAGGTGACCTTACTAAAGTTGACCCTCTCAACAGTAAAGTCCTAATTGTTGGAAAAAACAAGAGGAAAGGAATTAGGCCCATAAAAGCTGGGATACCAAACTTCAATGCCTATTCATTTTGTGAAGGGTTAGTTCTTAATTGGTATACCTGAGGATGCCTTAGATTGCATACACAATCATGGGCCAAATTTCTTTTGAGAAATAAAATGCAAACAATAATGTCTATAGAAGTCAGCAAAAGGTTTTATCTGGTTTCTATTGTATTTTAATAGTTCTGTTTCTGCCTCTCAAATAGTATATGGCTGGAAAAATAAGTCACTCTTCTCACTTTTGTACAGCTCTTTGTAAAATCTATTTTGTAATATGTTTGGCATGTGATAGGCTTTTGAACATTTCATCTTCTGTCCTCTGAATAGACAATAAATATCTGTTAGGTTTAATTGATTGAATTGAATTAAATAGGTTGGATAAATGAAGTTCTTATAGTTATCTTTTAGGAATTTTAAAGATTTTTTGTATACTGCAATCATTTAAGTAGGAATTTAAAAAGACCAATTTCAAGGACTCACCCAGAAAGTGTAACTTAATTGGCCCTGTGTGGGACTTGGCCATTGGTATTATTTTTAAAGCTTCCCATGTGATACTAATGGTAGAATAGCATCCAAATCTTAGCAAAGGCAGCTTCTTGTCTTAGCCAATACACCTTGTCCTAGCTAATAAAATTTTCTTTTAATAAATTTGAATTGTTACATAGCACATCCATAAAATACATTTTTTGACATAACCGGTGCATAATTTGCAGCAATGAGATATTATTCCTGTTCTTTCCTTAGCTTATCCTGGAGTAACAAAGAATTCACTCACCTCATGAAGACTGATAGCAGTAAAACACTACTGACTTTGTATTAACTTACGTGTTTTCTTTTTCTTTAAACATATATGCATAAATCACTGAAGATACAGGCAAAAGAGAAGAGTGGAGATGATCTCAGAGCAGAACAGAGCTTTTTCATACACAATTACTAAATAATGCTATTATAATCAGAACATATCTATAATAGAAATACAGTTGTCATACTTTCAAGACATTAGTGGTAGGAATCAAGAATTTAATGTCAGAGTTTCACTGAGATTTCACAGTTTAACACAGTCTCCCAAAAGAGAGGGGGAAAAAAGAAACAAATAAAAAAAAAAGAAAGAGGGAAATAAACTAATTTTTAAAAACCTACCAAAATGGATATAGTATGTGTACTTATTAAACCGTATCCTGCTAAACTTAAGAATGTAGTTCTTGATAATTCAACTCAAATAAATGTTGTGCATAATTAAGAAGGTAGTAAGCAACCTGGGGAGTTTTTTAGATTATAGTAAATCTACCAATAAAGAGTTTAAGTAGCCATGGAAACTAGGCTCACACTCTGGAAATTATTTTTACATAATTTTCATACAGTTTATAAAAACATGTATACTAGTTATAATGGAGAAAATGTTGTGTCATGCATAGTGAAAAAAAATAAAAAATATAGTGCTGTGTACATACATTTACACTGCCTCATAGAGCTGTAAAATGCTTTCCAATAATAAAACTAAAAGAATAAATAGGGACACCAGTGATCTGCTTATAAATTGTGTAATCTATTATTTTTTTCATTTAGGACAATAGGTTCAGAGCAGAATAGCAGATTTAAGGAAACTAAATTATTGGACTTGGAAAAATTATGTCTTCTACATGCAATTTTATACTGCTTTTTAAATTTTATGATATTAGACAAATTCTGAAAAGTAAAATGACTATACCATTTATATGTGGGTTAAAAGTCTGACCAGTTATTTGTTGCACTCTACTTTTTATGATACATAATTCTGTATGTTTTAGGAAGAATTTATTCTTCCCAAATTAGCAAATAGCTATTTTTCATGAGACCAACAGCATTATCTTCAAGCTTGTAGTTAAAAAGGAAATCCGTTGTGTGTGTATGTGTGTGTGTATGTGTGTCAATATTTTATGAACCTTTGACTTGTCTATATTATCTTTGTAACCATATTCAGTCTTGTACTCTATCTGTAAGTCAAGTAGAAACAGAAAAATACAAAGTGATAAATAAATTATTTCAGTGTTATCATTGTTCTTTGGCACATGTAATCCTTTCTTACCTTAGAATTCAAATAGTGCCATATAAACATTCAATAAAATGTCTTAATTGTTTATATAGGCCTTTGTCTGTATGATAAAATTGATAATAATATAGAATCTCTTAACTGGATGAAAAATAAATTTCACTAACAACTGCAGTATGGCACAGCCTTTCTACAGCCATTCAGAATTGTATTTCTTCCCTCCTCCCCCTCCCTCCTTTCCCTCTCTCCATCCACCCTGTCCCCCTCCTCTCCCTCCCCTCCCTCTTCCTCCTCCCCCTCTTTTCTCCCCCTCCCCCTCCTCCTGCCCCCCCCCCCTCTCTCTCTCTGAAGAAAAGAAAAGGAATCATCTGAGGGATGGGGATGTAATGCAGCAATATAGTGTTTAGTGTTTACTTAGCATATGAGAGGTGCTGGTTCAATCCCCAGTACCAGAAAAGCTTGTAGATGTTATTCTTGTTCTTTTTCTTTTTCATTTCTTTTTTTTTTTTTCATTCAAAAAAGAGGAAGGAAGGAAAGAAAAGAAAAGGAAAGGGGAGCAGGAAGAGAGGTCTTGTTTGAAATGTACTGTAGAAAAATATTAATGAAACTAAATGTCTTGTTTAAAGTATTCTTTCCAAACTCTCATTTTTACTTTTATATTTTATGAATAACTTGCTTTATTTTTCTGATACTGGAATCTGGTCTGGGAAATGATATATTATGCCACCAAATTTTTTATGCAAAAATAACTAAAGATCATTTGAAGATCTAATTTCCCTGAGAATGTCTGCTTTTATTTGGACCAGGATGACAATTAAAGGTTCTGTCTCAGTGAAGGCAAGCTGTTTACTAAATACTTTGTCAATATAGAGCAGGAATTTTATTCCTCTAGAATCCTGGTATGGTTGTGTTGTCTAATATATGAAATATATCTGGAGAGTTCCTTTCTGCCTTTCCATTCTCCTAAGATTAGAGATTTCTGTTAGTCTTCCCATCCAAAATATTCTTTGTTGGTGAAAAACAAAACAAAAAACAAAAGAAAACAAAACATGTCAATCCTCAGAGGCATCAGATAATGCTGTCCTAGTTCTAGATTCCTTCTGGATGCCTGAAACACTTTACAGGAACTCTATTATCACAATGTTGAATTTTGAAGGAATTGCATAAATGATTTCTACTGTGAACATTTTCAGGTAACTTAAAATACATTATAGAATTTCAGAAATGCATATTTATTAGACAGAGGTTAATATTTTTATAAAATATCTCTAGCAGAATTGTCCTAATCTAGGATTCCTTATTGCAAACAAAGTTACAATTTATGGCAGTTTAGGTATAATCCTACAGAGAATGCCATACATACTCTGACTCTCTGAGGCATAAAACAAAAATAATTAATAACCTAAAATATTTCCCACTGTTTAAGTGAACACACAAAATTCAGAGACCTTATTGTTACCCTGCTCTATATAGAATCTCTGAGAAGTATGTACCTGGGAAGACACAGGAGGTTCCAGACAACTTGCTTTGCTGTTGCCTGAAGATTGCTTGTGTCCTTAAAAATTATTATCAAAGCTTGAGATTAAGCAAAGTCTCAGATTCCTATGAATCTGTTCTAACAATACAATTGTTCATGTTAGCTCAGAGCTCCATATCTAGCAAATATTCAAGAATTCCAGCCCCAAGGGTTTTGTTTAAAATACTTGAATCAGTCCGTTTTATTGATGGTATACTTAATAACTAATTCATATTTATCCACATTAAAGCAATCCTATAGAAAAACTATAAATTGTTTCACAAGTCAAAAAAGTTTATAGATTGAATTATGGAAGTAACTTAAAAACAACCTAATGAGAACAAGCAAGCTATTTCTTTAGAGTTTACTATAGCAAGGAGAACCATCCACAATCACTTGAGAGTTGCAGGACTTAAAGACAGGCAAACTAGTGAGAAAAGGCTATGCAGTGAAAACAAAGGAAAGCATTCGGATATCCTCTGATTGGAAGCTGTTCCTATGTGGAAAGTAGAGCTGGATACACCAGAAGTGGAGCATCCTATATGATTCAATAGGAGTGCATATTTGGACCTTTCTTGATACCCTGAACAAAAATTGGAAAAAGTTCAAATATTAATCAAGTCCTGACCTTTTGATATATCACAGGGGTCAGTTTTTGGCTAAAGATAATGATTGCTGAAGATAGTGGTCTTTTTATCAATTTAATTTACAGATAACAGACTGGCTTCCTGAGCTTCATAGTCAATATAGTGGATTGTTTTCCCGGGACTGACTGCTACATATAATAGGCTAGAGATCTATTTTCATATATGGACTATTTTTCATTTGAATACTCAGTTTCTTAACATTTTCACATAAGTTACCCAATTCTCTGTCTATGTTTACAAATTCATTACATAATTTCTTAACTTTCAATGGCTTATTGCTTAGGTAGACATAAAGCAATTGACTAATTGCCATTTTAAAAATATAAAATATTAAAATAAAGATAAAATTACATATTTTCCAGTTAGAGCTCCTAAAAAATGTGAAGGAAAGTGACTAATTTGTTAATTCTGTAATTTAAAATATTTTGTTAAAGTATGTTTTTCATTGTTGCTATGTTTATCTGAGACATTTTTCTGAGTGAAAGAGTTATTGTTCATCTTCTACAATCTAAAAAACACCCTGAGTGCAAGGTTATTTGACATAGAGTAGTAAATTGCAAATTTGAATGGTAGAGTAACATTATGGGTTTGGATTGTTTTCAAAAGCTATACATATGCCTGACTTCACAGCATATTACTTTGTTTATAATTATTGTCCATGTGGATACGAGATGTCTAATGGAGTAAGATAGCTTTTCATAGTAGTTAAATTCAGTTTATTCTTTGAATTAACATTAAATGTTTTTGTGCCAATTACAAAGCACACAGTTCAACAATAATTCTCTGCAGAAATCATTTTATACAATGTATTTAATTTGATGCCTCAGTTAATGGAAGAGTACAGGACATTGCATAGAGACAAAGATAAATATTTTAATAAATTTTACATATAGAGAGGTTAAAATCATATTTTACTTTAAAATCAATAACCCTATTTGACGTGATAATAAAAATATATTGTTAATAATTCTATAATGAGATATACATTTTAAGAAAAACACAAACTGCTTTAAGAGGAATTAAATTTTAAGATGGGGCACAAACATTATATATATGACACATATTTTGTGATACTCATTAAAGATTGCCATAGTTGTAGCAATCTGCCCCTTCTTTAATGGAAAAAAAAGTGGTGGTACACATTTATAAAGAAGAGTGACAAATTGTCTAATCAAAATTTTGTAGCCTCTTTGGAAGGTTTTGAAATGTTTAGATAT
This sequence comes from Ictidomys tridecemlineatus, assembly GCF_052094955.1. Lineage (NCBI taxonomy): Eukaryota > Metazoa > Chordata > Mammalia > Rodentia > Sciuridae > Ictidomys > Ictidomys tridecemlineatus. Next base: position 75,584,115 of record NC_135488.1, read on the forward strand.
GAGGACTTTTTAATTTGTTTTGGTTTGTTTTTTGTGTTTCCCTTGTATCTTCAGTCTTTAGTCTGCATCTGTGCACTAAAATAAAATCAGAAGGGTCCTGTAAAATGATGAGAAATTTTATTGCCAGAAATCTGTAACCTTCCATTTTATGATAGCTAAGAGAAGGTCAGGACAAAAACATTTCAAGCAGTTCTCTTTACCTTGGAAATATGCTTTTCTAATTAAATTTACATTTGCATTTTTAAATTTTTTTCTGCCATATCCACAGTTCTTTTCTTGTCTTCAGATTTTGAACACAAATTGTCTTCATTCTTACCTTATTTCCTATTTATATGAAGACAGCAAAGCAACATGTTTTATTGCCTTTTCCTTGAGATGTCTCCAAACTAAATATTCCCTGATTTAACTTATAAGATCATAATGTGATGTGGTTTTCTATTTCTACTCCTGCTGAATCAGAATTCATTTTCAGCATCCACAGTCTTTTCTTTGTGAGTTGGAATGTGACATAAAATGGTGGCACATTAGTTTAGAAACTTCTTAAGTAAAAAGTTAAGTAGGGCTAGTGGTCTTTTGAGTTCCTAGATACAAGAAGACCAGCAACCTCCTTGTTTGAAGAGGATTCAACAGAATTTTAATGTAAGGAAAGAAATTTAGAACATCTCAGCAAAAGGAATTGCTAAACAAATTTCTAAGGTTTTGATAATCATGTTTGGGTTTTAATTGATTTAGGTGAAATATCAGGATTTTAATAGATAGTAGGCATTTAATAAGTTGGTAAGATACCATTTTCCCATAAATGAATATTTCTTTAGTATTATCATCAAAAATTCTGAAAATATAATAGGTTTGGGAGTTCAAATTTTGAAATTGTTTATAGACTTTTGATATATGAATCAAAAAAAGATGATAATATTTAGGAAATAAAAAATAAGAATCAAGTAAATATTAATATTCACACACAAAAAAAACAATCAAACCAGAATGCGGTTATTATGCGATATAACTGGACTGTTAGCAAAATCATAAAAGACAAAAAGGATATAGATTTAAAGGATATAACTAAATGTGTTATGTAAATCTTGATTAGTTCCTAATCTTTTTTAAAATATTATAGAAATTTCTGGCAAACTTGGATAATTTAAATAAGCACAGAGTATTAAATTATATTATGAAATCACTATCAATTTCCTAGGCTCAGATAATGATATTGTGATTATGTAAAGGATGGAGATGTTTTTAGGAGAAGCATCTTATGATATTTAATTGTGAAGGATTATGATGCTATCACATTCTTTTATGGTTTAGAAGTAAAAAAAATTAAGATTAATGAAGAATCACACTATATGTGAATATAGTCAAATATTAATTTTTGTATTTAAGTAGAGAATATATATGTATTTATTGTATTATGTCAAATTATGACAATGTTTGAGACATTAAAATGTAGAAAGAGAAAGACAAAAAAACTGGAAGAAAGCAAGCTCCATTTCTCACCTGAGGCACCCATATGGGGCATCCTAAGTGGTCCCTCCTGTCCTTGGGGGATGAATGGATGAATGTAGCAGGAGTGCACTAGACAAGTCCAAGGCCTGTTCCCAGATCATGCATCCTTTTCAGGTAAGCCTTAATTTCCAGACCCCACAATACAAGAAAAGAAAGATGATCTTTAAAATCATCCTGCCCTAGACCAGGGATGAGAATATGACTAGTATGGGAGGAGGTCGTTCCACTTTTTTCTTAAAAACACCTGCAAAATAGAGAACTTAAAGTATTTAAGTATATTATAACTTAGGGAGTATGGAAATAGGCTGTAAGTTATTTGGAATAGCCCCAAAACAATTTTCTGAAAACACAAGCATTTTGGACAAGTTTGTAAAACGTGTTTGTTTTGTGCATTTAATCTGTACACAGCTTCCTGTTCAGATCTACAAGAAGTATTATTATGTTAAAAATTCAATCTCTTTTAGTTTGTAGTTCTAATTATTTAAGGAAAGAGATTCAAAATATTTTTGATAAACCAAATTATGACTATTCAGGAAACATCAAATATTCTCTCTGCAAACTTATCCACTCTAAAATCAAAACAAAATGCCAGTTAGTCAGGCAAAGAATTTCTAGGTCAAAGATTTTCAGTCTTCTTAAAAACAAAACAAAACAAAGCAAAAAAAAACAAAAAACACAATTTTGATCAGAAAATTAGGGTCAAAGTTATCTTCTATATAATTCTTTCCTTCTCTCCACCACTAAATAGATGTCTTACAATGCTAAGAAAATGAAATATATATTCTTCAACGGAAAGAAATAAAGTACAGTTGTTGATATGTATCCAATTCCCTAGTATATCTGTTATGGAGTTTTGTGGCAGTAAAGAACAGATTAAGCTAGTTTCTTCCACAAATTCTACTTGCAACCTGGCAGAAGTTCTTCAACCTCTCTGGGAATCTGCTTTCTCTATATCAATATTAAAAATAGAACCAACAACAACAACCTTGATTGGGCTATTATGTTAGGCAGTGTTCTAAGATCATCATTTATATTAGCTTTCTTAATATTCATGATGCACTCATTAGCTATTTTTCATTTTATGGATGAGCACATTTACAAATACATCTTGCAAAGTGCGTACCAAATGAAGGTCACACATCTAGAAAGTAATAGAGTTAGAATCCTCAAAACCCATCTGACTTTAGAGTTCACTATCCATGTTACACTGCTTCTGTCATAGGAAATTGGATGCTATCCATACCTGTCAAATATTTCTTAACAGATGGATCTTTTGAAATCTTAGCTATTACCCCCAGTTTTTAAGGCAAATAACATTGGAGAGATATACCGATTGAATCAAAACTATTCAATTTCTTCCTTGTCTTCCTTCTAGACTCACAATGGTCCCTGAGGCACTAAAGAGGAACCATGGGACTCTCTTGAACCCAGTTTGGCAATTCTTAAAACTTTTCAAAACAAATTTAACTTCACACTCCCTAGGGCAACTAGTAGGTTGACTGAATGTAAGTTGTTTATAAATGTTGTATTTGTAGGAATTTCCTTTAAGAAAATCAATGGTAATACTAAAAGCACACTTTATTCTTTTTAATTTTATGATTTTTCTAATTTATCATCTTATTTTTATAGCAAGATGTTTTATATTTAAGCTCAAATAATAGATTTGTTTTCAAGCATTGAAATTGAAAAAATCTGACTTTTTATATAGTCAAAGACAGAGATCATTTTAGAAGAAATGGGGGAAATTCTTATGCATGAAAGTGTATCCTTTATAAGTAAATGATTTTAGTAGCATATAACTCAATATTCTAGTTATTTTTACTATTGGTCTCTCTTTCCTAACCCATGAATGTTTAAAGACAATTCAACATATGGAAATTTTTCAAGATAAACCTATAAGCTATATGCTCTAACATTGAAATGTAGCATTGGATAATCTATTGGCATTCTCTTTCCACCTAATAACAGAACCAAAATATTAAGGACATTCTCATTAGGTTATTCTCTACTATTAAATTAAAACAAAACAACAAATTTAGTACTAGTACTACTTCCAAAAGTTTATACTTTTAGAAGTTATCTTATTATTTCTTGGGAGTACAATTTCTAGCCTAGAATTAGGAAAGTATAGTTTAAGGTCTGATTAGAGATGCCACCTGCTTCACTCTTCCTGCTAAGGTTTGCTTCAGCTATTCTAGGTCTCTTATTTTTCCAGGTGAATTTCATGACTGCTTTTTTATTTATATGAGGAATGTCATTTAAATTTTGATCAGAATTGCATTAAATCTGTATAGTGCTTTTGGTAGTATGATCATTTTGATAATATTAATTCTGCCTATTCAAGAGCAAGATAGATCTTTCCATCTCCTAAGGTCTTCTTTGACTTCTTTCTTTAAGGTTCTGTAATTTTTATTATTTAGATCTTTCACCTCTTTTATTAAGTTGATTATCAAGTATTTTATTTTTTGAGGATATTGTAAATGGGGTAGTTTTCCTTGTTTCTCTTTCGGAGGATTTGTCACTGATATACAGAAATGCATTTGATTTACGGGTGTTGATTTTATATCTTGCTACATTGCTGAATTCCTTAACTAGTTCTAGAAGTTTTCTGATGGACTCTTTTGGGTCTTCTAGGTGAAGAATCATGTCATCAGCAAATAGTGCCAATTTGAGTTCTTATTTTCCTATGTGTATCCTTTTAATTTCTTTCGTCTAATTGCTCTGGCCAGTGTTTCAAGAACTATGTAAAATAGAAGTGATGAAAGAGGACATCTCTGTCTTGTTCCGGTTTTTAGAGTGGATGCTTTCAATTTTTCTCCTTTTAGAATTATGGGGCTTAACATAGATAGCCTTTATGTTGTTGAGATATGTTCCTGTTATCTCTAATATTTCTTGTATTTTGAACATAAAGTGGTGCTGTATTTTGTCAAATGCTTTTTCTGTGTTTGAAATGATCATAGGATTCTTATCTTTAAGTCTATTGAAGTGATGAATTACATTTATTGATTTCCAAATGTTGAACCAACCTTGCTTCTCTGGGATGAATCCCACTTGATTGTGGTGCATAATCTTTTTGATATGGTTTTGTATTTTATTTTCCAGAATTTCATTGAGAATTTTTACATATATGTTCATTAGAGATATGGTCTAAAGTTTTCTTTCTTTGATGTGTCTTTGCCTCGTTTTGGAATCATGGTGATACTGGCCTCATAGAATGAGTTTGGAAGTGCTCCCTCTTTTTCTAATTCCTGAAATAAATTGGAAAGTATTGGTATTATTTCTTCCTTACAGGTGTTGTAGAACTTGGCTGTGTATCTAGCCAGTCCTGGGCTTTCCTTGGTTAGTAGATTTTTGATGGTGTCTTCTATTCCATCACTTGAAATTGATCTGTTTCAATTTTGTACATCATCCTGATTCAATCTGGGCAAATTATATGACTCTAGAAATTGGTTGATGCCTTCTATATTTTCTATTTTATTGGAGTACAAGTTTTCTAAATAATTTCTAATTATCTTCTATATTTCTGTAATGTCTGCAATGATATTTCTTTTTTCATCACGTATGTTAGTAATTTGAATTTTTTCTCTCCTCTTCATTAGCAAGGCTAAGGGTCTGTCAATTTTATTTTTTCAAAGAACAAATTTTTTGCTCTGTCAATTTTTTCAATTCTTCCTTTTGTTTCAATTTCACTGATTTCTACTCTGATTTTAATTATTTCCTGTCTTCTACTGCTTTTGGTTTTATTTGTTCTTCTTTTTCTAGGTCTTTGAGATGTAATGTTAAGTCATTTATTTGTTGACTTTTTCTCATTTTAAGAAATGAACTCCATTCGATGAACTTTCCTCTTAGAACTGCTTTCATAGTGTCCCAGAGATTTTGATATGTTGCATCTGTGTTCTCATTCACCTCTAATTTTTTTATTCTCCTCCTTGATGTCTTCTATAACCCATTGTTCATTCAGTAGTATATAATTTGTCTCCAGGTGTTGGAATAGCTTTTATTTATTATTTTATCATTGATTTCTAACTTCATTCCATTATGATCTGATAGAATGCAGGGTAGTCTCTCTACCTTTTTCTATTTGCTAAGAGTTGCTTTGTGGCATGATATATGGTCTATTTTAGAGAAGGATCCATGTGCTGCTGAGAAGAAAATGTATTCACTCATTGAAGGATGAAATATTCTATAAATGTCAGTTAAGTCTAAGTTATTAATTATATTATTGAGTTCTATAGTTTCTTTGTTCAGCTTTTGTTTGGAAGATTGATCTAGTGATAAAAGAGGTATGTTAAAGACACCCAAAATTATTGTGTTATAGTCTATTTGACTCTTGATCTTGAGAAGAGTTATTTGATGAACATAGATGCTCCATTGTTTGAGGCATATATATATATATATAATTGTTAAGTCTTGTTGGTGTATGGTTCCCTTGAGCAATATGACCTTCTTTATCCTTTTTCTTTGACTTTAGCTTGAAGTCTACTTTATTTAATATGAGGATGGAAACTCTTGCTTGCTTCTGCAGTCCATGTGAGTGGTATGATTTTTCCCAACCCATCACCTTCAGTTTGTGAATGTCTTTTCTTATAAGATGAGTCTCTTGGAGGCAGCATATTTTGGGGTATTTTTTTTATCCAATCTGCTAGCCTATGTCTTTTGATTGGTGAGTTTAGGCCATTAACATTCAGGGTTATTATTGAGACATGATTTGTATTCCCAGCCATTTTTGTTATTTAATGTGACTTGATTTCTCCTCTGAATAGATTTTCCTTTAGTGTAATACCTCCCTCTGCTAATTTTCATCAGTTTTTCATTTCCTCTTCATGGAATATTTTGCAGAGCATATTCTATAATGCAGGCTTTCTAGTTGTAAATTCTTTTAACTTTTGTTTATCATGGGAGGTTTTTATTTCATCATCAAATCTAAAGCCCTCAGTTTTGCTGGATATAAGATTCTTGGTTGGCATCCATTTTCTTTCAGAGTTTGATGTATGTTGTTCCATGATCTCCTAGCTTTCAGGAACTGAGTTGAAAAATCTGCTGAGATATGAGTTGTTTTCCCCCTGTGTATGATCTGATTCCTCTCTCTTGTGGCTTTTAAGATTATCCTTATTCTGTATGCTAGACATTTTCATTATAATGTGCTTTGGTGTAGATCTGTTATAATTTTGTACAGTTGGTGTCCTGTAAGCCTCTGGTATTTCATTTTCCAATTCATTCTTCATGCTTGGGAAATTTTCTGATATTACCTCATTGAAGACATTGTGCATTCCTTTGGTTTGAAATTCTGTGCCTTCTTCTATCCCAATAACTGATCTTAGATTTGGTGTTCTATTCATGGTTTGTTAATACTTCACTGTGTCATCAACTTTATTTTCCAGATTGTATACTTTATCTTCATTATCTGATGATATTTCTTCAAGTGAAATAGTCTGTTGGTTATACTTTCTATAGTTTTTTATCTGTTTATTGTATCCTTCATTTCAAGGATTTCTGTTTTTTTTTTTTTTCAAAGTCATCAGAGTCTCTATCTCTTTGTTGGAGTGATCGATTTTTGCCTGTATTTGCTCATTTAGGTCATTCTTTAATTCACAGATCATTTTAATTATGACCTTCTGAACTCCTTCTCTGACATTTCATCAACTTTCTGTCCATGTGTTCTGTTATTATAGTATCCTAGTTTGTTTGAGGCACTTTCCTCCTTGTTTTTTCATGTTGTCTATGTGTCCTCCTTTCCTGCAGCACGGATCTGAGCTATTACAATATCTTTCCTATATTCTTGTACAGATTGTACCTACCTTGTAATGATGTCCCTCAATGTATGCTTCTGCATCTAAAGGTGGTGGTGGAAATAGCTGAGGTAACTTGAGATAATTATTAAGGTGCCCCAACATGGAAGCAATGTCTTACAGAGATGGGGCTGAAAGTGTGGGCCTCACACTTTTTGGAGGATGCCTGCTCTGAGTTGCAGCTGCTTCTAGGCTCTGTCTACTGTCAAAAGGTTAGGGGCTACTGCATGCAGAAGGCTATGGCGATGACTGCAGTGTCCCAAGATGGAAGTGGGTTAGGCTTAAGCTCCCAGGTAGTGAGGGGTGAACTCGGACCTCTCCTGGACCTACATCCTACCCAAGTTGATGTGGGCTGATCTGGGCTGGGTCTGGGCTCCTTCAGTAGTCTGCTGGCCAGAAGAGGTAGTCCTGTGCTGGAGGCTGGTCTCTGGCAGGTGTCTGCCCCACTGGTAAAGGAGAGCACCCAGGCCTACTGTGAGTCTGAGTCCTGTGCATGCTGGTATGGGTAGATCTCAACAACTTTTTAAAATATCAATTTATCCAGGCACTGCTATACTCTTGCTTTTATTTTTAAATTATATTGAGTTTAAAAATGCATAATTACTATAAAAATTTGAAATTACAAAATAAGTTGTATCCCTCATCCTACCCAGGATTCTACCCCCTGAACATGTTTTATTTAATTCTAAACTTCTGGGACTATTTATATAAAATCCAGGAAGAATGATCAAAATACGGCTTAAAACAAACAAAAATGTGTCTCATTAAAAATAGTTTTAACAGATGGACATCATTACCCTAAATACATATATGAAGATATGAAGGTGTGACTCTACTTTGTGTACAAGCAAGGACATGAAAAATTGTGCTCTATATGTGTAATATGAAATGTAACGCATTCTGCTGTCATATATAACAAATTAAAATAAGAATTAAAAATAGTTTTAATAATCTAACTGCTTTATTTTTAGTTGTGTTCTGATTTTTTAGTTAAATTTATTGAAATCTTTAGTGGTATTACAATTCTAACTGGTCATTGAAAAAAATTCAGAAAAAAATCTGAATCATTGTATGTTTATCTTGCTTTTAGATAAATCAAGTTTACCATATTCTTATTATAGAGACAGAATATTCATTTTATTATGCAGAATACATCTCATAAGACTTTAAAGCAGAAGCTACTATTCAAAACATTGTGACTTGTGAAATGTATAATATCACTATGGAAACAAAGGTTAAACAAATAGTATAAAATATTTTTATTAGTTTGCAGATGACAAAACAACTATGAATTATTTTTCCGAAATATTGAATGTACATTATAAATGTATCTTTAGAAATTCTTCATTAAGTTCCCTTCATTCAAGCTGTTCTTCAAATATCTTATTTGATTTTTTATTTATATTATCAATTTTGAGAAAAGAATCATCTTCTCTGGAAGGCAATGATTGTCGTATTGAATTATCCTTTAAATACTCACATAGAATTAGTATCTAAATAGATAAGATCCAGTAAGTGGCCATTAAAATCTTTCCCTGGATCTTTATTTTCAGCATCCACTGTTTCATTGTTTCATGTGATAGGCAGAGGGAGTCTGCAAATCTTTATCAGAAACAAAGAATCAACAGTCTGAACTTCTTGGCAAGATGAAACAAGAGGGACCAGATTTATTGTTGTTCCTGAAACAAACAAAAATAACATATATTACAGAATAGTCTTCAAGACATTGGAGATCCTGCAATAAAATCTAGGAAAGGTAGCAGAATACAACAGTCACTAATATGGCATTATGTAAAAACGTGGATGTGTAACCGATGTGATTCTGCAATCTATATTTGGGGTAAAAATGGGAGTTCATAACCCACTTGAATCAAATGTTTGAAATATGATATGTCAAGAGCTTTGTATTATTTTGAACAACCAATAAAAAATAAATAAACAAGATCTAATAAATGGAGAGGCAGGGAAAATAGTCCAGCTTTGCAATTGCCTGAGGCTCCTGCTGTGGGGAGGAAGTGGAAACCTGAAGGTGTTGGTCTCCTTGGGTTGAGGATGGAGCTGGTGGTCTCAGACCAAACTAGCCAAAGTAAACAGGGGATACCTGAGATGAGATAGCTGCACAGAAAGAAAGCTATGGAGACATGAAGATGATCTCCTAAATTTCCAGAAGAGTACTGATGCCCACATGTGCAAGTGCTGAAGGAAGGAAACACCTGCAACTTTCAGAACTCACAGAGCCAGCCATAATTATTCCCACCAGCCAACATGAAAGCTTCATAATTCATTGGCACTGAGTAGAGTACTCAGAAACATTTTAATTCTGTAATGGAGCTTTAAATGTAAAACTTTAAAGCAAGACCTGAGTGTTTCAAAACCATTTAACTACATTCTGGGATGAAACTCAATAATATTTATACAGATACAAAAATACCAAGGACACAAAAAGGTGAAATTCATAATGACTGGCATCTCATAAAAATTTACTTGAAATGCAAAGAAACAAGAATAAACAACCCATAAATAGGAAAAAAAGCAATTAATTGAATTTTATCTATAAAACATAAAGATTTAGTAGACAAAGACATTTAGAAAATTCTTATAACTTTATTCCTTGTGTTCAAGAATTAATAAAACACATCAAACAATTGTGAAGCATGTATAAAATATCTGTAAGGAAGCTAAAAAATTGTTTGAGTTGAAAATTCACTGGATTAAAATAATAGTAGATTAGATATTGCAAAAGATTAGTGAAGTTGATGACAACAATATAATATACCCAAAGTGAACACAGAGAAAAGTGTATGAGAATCATTAGCAGATCATCATTGAACAGTAACACAACTTTAAGCAGCCTTTATATGTCCCCAAAATGGGAGGAGCAGAAAAGAAAATTTTTAAAAAATGGTACCTGAGGTTTTCCGAAAATTAAAACTATACAATCATAGTTTCAAGATGTCTATAAAAGTAAAGTGAAGAAATCAATCAAATTACTAAATGACAGTGAAAAGGAGAAAATTAAAAAAAAAAAAGAAACCAAATACCTTATGTGTAGAGGAAGAAAATGACAGATTTTTCATGAGAAATAAGGCAAAAGAGAAGATAATTAAACATTTTAAAAATAATAAGCATGTGTGTACACACACACATGCACACACACACCACTAATAAAAATATAACAAGGAGATATATATTTCAGAAATAAGGTTGAAATTAAAGCACTTTGGGATATAACCTGAAAGAGTTCATCATTAACAAACTTAAACTGTAAGAAACATCATGTAACTCTGTTATGGTTAGAAATGAAGTGTCCCACAAAAGCTCATGTAAAAAAAAGTTTAGAGATAAAATGAATGGGTAATGAGGACCTTAACCTAATCAATGCATTAACCTCTGATAGGAATTAATTGGATAGCAACTGTGGGCAGGTAGGGTGTGACTGGAGGTAGTGGGACCCTGCGGACATACCTTTGGGTGTTTTGTCCTGGTTGAGTGGAGCTCTCTCTCTCTCTGCTTCCTGGTACTGTATCCCCAGGTGCTTTCCACCATGATGTCCATCCCCACCTCAGGCCCTGAGAAATAAAATTGGCCATCTATGAACTAAAATCTCTGAAACTGTGAGCTCCAAAATTAACCTTTCCTTTTTAAAATTGTTCTTGTCAGATCTTTGATTAGAGTAGCGAAAAGTTGACTAAATCAAAGTCCTTCAGAGAGAAGAGAACAATAAAGTTTGTAAATTTGAATCTACATAACAGAAAAAAGAACACCAGAAATGATAACTATGTGGCAAAATATTAAATCTCTATTTTTTATTACCTATCTACATTTCTATGGCTTAGATATGGCTTGAGTGTATTCCTCAATATTCACACCTTGATATTTATTCCTCATTTTGAGATTAAGTGAGTGGAAACTAGAGGTGGGACCTTGAGAAATAATTAAGATTAGATAAGGTCATCCCGGTTGAGCCCCCATTATGGAATTACTGGTGGCTTTATAAGAAAAAGGAGAATTATTGAAAGAGACACATATGTTCCCTGTCTCTTGCCATGTGATGCCCTGTGCATAACAATATATTGTATATTATAGAATATGCTATTTTTAAATAACAAATATATCCAGAACTGAAGTACTGAAATAGTTTGTTGAAAAATTCTCATCTGAATAATCACCTGAAAATTAATGTTTGAAATATTCAATGTAGAACTGATTTTTTAATTTTAATCATCAACTCCTGAATGATATGTGTGATAGGATGCTGCCTAGAGAATCCAGATTCTTTTCCACACTATGCTCTAAAGATTCCTTCTTCTGAGTATTTTTAGAACCAGAATGGTGGAAGAAGAAAAGTACATTGGTCTCCAAGGACTAGTTGATCTTCCAGAGACTCCAAACCACTCTACCAAGTACTAGCCTTTCTCCACAGGGCAGAGCAGCTCTATGTGAAAAGAGGCTATCACAGCTTTCCTGCTAGAAAAAGCTGTTATGATCATCTCTACATCAACATTTCCATTGTTTGGCACCATACTTTTAAAAATTTTTTATTGGTATATTATGATTATACATAATAGTGGGATATACTGTAATATATATGTATGTATCCTAATTTGGTCAATTTCTTTCCCTAGTACCTTCTTTTTCCCTCCCTCCCTTTCCTCTATGCTACTGGTCTCCCTTCTATTTTATGAGCTCTAATTCCCCTCCCCTTTTTTCTTTCTTGCTTCTTTATTGAAAGAAAACATGATCTGATCCTTGATTTCCCGAGTCTGGCTTATTTTGCTTAACATGATGTTCTCCAGTTCCATTCACTTTCCTGAAAATGACATAATTTCATTCCTCTTTATGGCTGAGTAAAATTCTGTTGTCAGCACCACACTTTTAATTTTTATTCATCTTTCATATAAAGATCTGAATAGAAAAAATACATATGCATTATTTTATTTATTTTTTTATTTATTTTTTAACATGTTTTTATTTTTTTATTTTATTTTTTTTCCTTTAATTTTTATTGTTGGTTGTTCAGAACATTACATAGTTCTTGACATATCATATTTCACACTTTGATTCAAGTGGGTTACAAACTCCCATTTTTACCCCGTATACAGATTGCAGCATCACATCAGTTACACATCCACTGTTTTACATATTGCTATACTAGTGTCTGTTGTATTCTGCTGCCTTTCCTATCCTCTACTATCCCCCATCCCCTCCCCTCCCATCTTCTCTCTCTACCCCATCTACTGTAATTCATTTCTCTCCCTTTTTCCCCCTTTCCCCTCACTTCCTCTTGTATGTAATTTTGTATAACCATGAGGGTCTCCTTCCATTTCCATGCAATTTCCCTTCTCTTTTCTTTTCCCTCCCACCTCTCACCCCTGTTTAATGTTAATCTTCTTCTCATGCTCTTCCTCCCAACTCTGTTCTTAGTTACTCTCCTTATATCAAAGAAAACATTTGGCATTTGTTTTTTAGGGATTGGCTAGCTTCACTTAGCATAATCTGTTCTAATGCCATCCATTTTCCTGCAAATTCTATGATTTTGTCATTTTTTAATGCAGAGTAGTACTCCATTGTGTATAAATGCCACATTTTTTTTATCCATTCGTCTATTGAAGGGCATCTAGGTTGGTTCCACAGTCTTGCTATTGTGAATTGTGCTGCTATGAACATCGATGTAGCAGTGTCCCTGTAGCATGTTCTTTTTAGGTCTTTAGGGAATAGACCAAGAAGGGGAATAGCTGGGTCAAATGGTGGTTCCATTCCCAGCTTTCCAAGAAATCTCCATACTGCTTTCCAAATTGGCTGCACCAATTTGCAGTCCCACCAGCAATGTAGGTCTTTATTGTGGCAAGTATTATAATACTTGCCACAATAAAGACCAATTTTCTCCCAAATTTTAGTCAGTTACATAGCTATTCTTAAACAAAATTTGTGGCACCTTGATTTATTCCATCCAACTTCTATAATATAAAGAGGTTTAAGAAGAAAGGCAGAATAGCTGTCTAGAAATGATAAACAATGTTAATCACCAAAGGGCTGTAAAACCAAAAACAAAAATGTATATCTAAAGTCATGATAAAGGACAATGTTTACATTCAAGCATAAAGAGATGAACAGAGAGTGAAGGATTTGACTAGCTTCTCACAGGTAAGGCATAGAGGGAATAAGAGTAGTCAAAGAATGAAAGAAAGGAACTCATTAGAAAGTAATGAGTCTCAGAAACAGTCAATACAGGAAAATAGCTCAATAAGAAAAAAACAACACAGAAAAACAAAAATGGTTGCATCAAAAAATAAAATAAAATTAGAAATCAGAGGAATTTGAAATTGGATAGTCACTGGAGACCTCAGAGAGAAATATTCTATAATGAAAGCCTAGAATCTCTTGTAGGAGGGACTTCAGAGAGAATGAAGGAATGTGTCCATTGAGTGTCTTTAGGTAAAACTCTCTCAGGTGTTTGAAAAGGAAAAAGGTGGAACAACAATGTGGAGGAGGTAGGTTTTAATTTTGCTGGGCTCATTTTTTTTTTTCTACCATGTGTGAGAACCAATGTATGCTTTGCTACACAGTGGAAACTTCATGAAGATAAAAAGACCCAAGGTACAGAAAGAAAAAAATAATAATAAAATGTAATAATCCCTGAGATCTGGAAAAGGAAAGAAATGTCATCTTCAGTATGAATGCAAATCTTCTCCCAAGCCTGATAACACAATCACTGCTACTTCTGGGGATCCTAATGGTTATAAACTCAGTCCCTTTCTGCCTATAATTCTAACAATTTGCGAGGCTAAGGCAGAAGGATTAAAAGTTCGAGGCCAGCCTCAGCAACTTAGGAAGACTCAAAGCAACTTAGCCAGACCCTGTCTCAAAAAAAAAAAAAAAAAGTGATGGAGATGTAGTTCAGTGGTTAAGCTTCTCAGTGTTTCAATACCCAACACCAAAAATCAAACAAAACAAAACAAAACTTGGTCCCTATTTTTTTGAGGTAAGAGCACATTATTTGAAAATTAAACATTTATTTGAGGTTTTATAAACAAAATTATGAAATTAATTATGCAATTGAATATTTACTTAGAGCCTGTTAAAGGAATTATAATAAACCAAGAACTTTTTAAAGTTGATACATACCATAAACATAAAAATTCAGAAAATATCTTATTAACATCATGCTACAATTGTTGAACAAGGAAATTTTTAAAACATGATCAAAGAAATTAAAGGCAGGAAAAAAAGAATGAACAAGGAAGTAGTGGAGTAAATACAATATTTCATCAATAAAATCTAATCAAACATAATTTGCTTAGACCTATCATACATAAATCATGTGTATAACCGAGTTCTCAATTACCTTTAATGAGTTTTTTTTTTTTTCCATAGTTGGGAGAATAAAATTAGGCTTCTCTTTACATTCAAAAGCATCCAGATTTTCATGACCTGATGATAAATTTGCACTGAGTAATGAAGCTTGAGTAAATGCTATACTATTTATTATGTACCAGAGGATTAATTAATTAGCAAAATAAAAGAGGGGGGTATTTAACACTGGTGTTTGAAGGAGTGTAAAATTGAATGTCATATTATGAAATGTTAGGGATCATTTTGGGGACTATAACTTTGTGTTAGAAATAGTATATTTTTCAAGCAGTCTCCCTCCTCTATCTGTTCCATATTTCATGCCCACTTTTGATTTCTCTATAGTTTCCTTTCCCCCTACACCTTGGGGGAAAAAAAAAACACAAAAAAAAACAGGATGTTTTATCTACTAAAATAATTTTCATGGTACACTATTCTAAAATAGATAAATATATACAAATATACCTATACACCTATATATGTTTACTTTATAAATTTTACTCTAACATTTTATTACATGCCACAGGGTTAACTAAAGAAATAGAAAAGAATAAAAAGATTGTTTTTCCTTTTAAGGAAAATAAACTAAGAACTTGAAGTAACTAAGGGGACTACAAGTTTTTTTTTCCATATAGCATAGTATTCCTTTTGATGATCAGACATCTTATCATTAATATCTTCCAGTGAGATTTCCTGCAACATTAATGATATCATCACAAAGCACAAGTTATTTGAAGTTCTAAGTAAAACAACTTGATTTCTTACTTAAAACAAAAGGAAATTCAAAAATTTTCCTAGGACTTTAATAAATGTTTGTTTCCCTCATGGATAGATAGAATTATAGTGCTAAGAATGTATTGTCATCCAGGGGCTCAGGAGGATAAGGGCAGGAGGATGGCAAGTTCAAAGCCAACCTCAGCAACTCAGCAAGGCCCTAAGCAACTTAGTGAAACTCTGTCTTAAAATGATAAATAAAAAGGCTGGGGATG
Organism: Ictidomys tridecemlineatus; assembly: GCF_052094955.1. Lineage (NCBI taxonomy): Eukaryota > Metazoa > Chordata > Mammalia > Rodentia > Sciuridae > Ictidomys > Ictidomys tridecemlineatus. Next base: position 75,599,749 of record NC_135488.1, read on the forward strand.
TGGCTCAGTGGTTAAGCTCTCCTGGGTTCAATCCGTGGTTGGGGGGGGGGGGACATTGCCTAAAGATCTTCTCATTTAGATGTAGAATAGTGAGCAATTAAACATTTAAAATTTCATTCATAAAGGTATTGTAATTAATGGCAATGATAGTTTACTTTTTAGGGCTTAGTATAAACTCAAAATTCCTTAGCATTTTTTTCTGTCAGATTCTTAAATTAATATCAAGAATATGAAAGCATTAAATTTCAGATTTGCAACTGTCCCCATATCATATATGTAAACAAATTTTGGAATAATATTCTGTTGCTTAGTGGAAGTCCTGTGTATTCAAGGCTGATATTAAATTTCATGAAAGTAATTTGAAGTTAACTAATTCAATCTAAATGAGAAAAATATTAACACAATATAAAGTCAGATAAACTGATTTATTTTTAAAAGTTTAGCTGAATATTTTATTTTTCTGTTGGGACTAAGTTTTATATACAAATATATTTAGGACAAGACTATCTATAATGAATCATACTTGTTACCTAATTTATTTCAGCAGATCATATTTCAGCATCAAGCAGTATTAATTTACCTATGTTCTCCCCGCACCTCCTGGAGTACTATTTCACACAGAATTATTGACAGTGTTTCTTTCCCCTTAGACAGCTTTAGAGGACTGCATCAGATGACCTGATGAAAATTTATTTCCTAATATTCCATCCTGCTAACTGGATATCTGAAAGGTTTTCCTTGATCATGGTTCATTATGCAAGGCCTTAGTCTCTCCCGAGCTTTCTTTTCACCTGTACTTTCAACAACGTGCTGATTGGTTTCTCTGCTAGGTAGATGTAGCCTCTATTTCTTGTCACTGTGTGTGTTGCAGCCCCTATTCTATCTTAACCTTTTCTGCACACTCAAACTTTTACATAAATTCCTGACACCCCCTTTGCTTCTCATATTCCTTTCTTAAAAACATGCTTCCTTTGTTTGTCTTTGGTGCATAACAGCTGATAAAAGAGACCCAGACCTTCATGTATACTTCCTTTGTTACTTTTATGCCTTTGCACTCCATTATTATGCACTCCGTCCTCCTTTTAGGCCCACGCCTCTGTCTCAATGATTCCCTATGCCTTCTTGTCAGCGTCATCTAGAGACCCCTTGGATGCATACGCACATTTCACCAGTGGCTCCCCACCAACCAAATGTCATGGTTACCTGAGAATTTCAGCATGACTCATCCTACCCCTGGGGCTGCTTGATCTCACTAACTGTGACCAATTGTCTGTTTTAGGAAAAACAGCCACACCATGACATCTGAGACTGTTTGTACTTACAATTCCAGGCATGAGTGTTGGGTGTTCTACCACACTCTTCTATCCTTTCATCTCTTTCATTCTCTCATTTCCCCTATATTTACTCTCTTTATTTATTCTTTTGTGTAGTTCTGGATTCTCCCCTTATCTCTAATTCTATTACGCCTCTTCTACTTCTGTATACTCTAGACTTCTGTGATTCCTCTCAGAAGCTATCTCAAATATTGTAAAGCTATATCCAAAAAACTATCCCAACTTTCTACTTCCCTGCTACCTAATTTACACTTAGAAAAATCTTACTTAGCAAGGATACAGAAGCCAAAAGTAAGATTTTTGTCTTTGTTTTTAGTTTTTTGTTTGTTTGAACATTCACTTATAAATCTAGTGAGTCTCATGAAACCCCTTTCCACATCATTGCAGAATAATAGGTGCTTTTCTTCTACTCAACTGTCAACACTTCCTATTGTTCTCCTTGTCTTGGCCAATGCCAATATTTTGAATCTAGGTTTAGCAATTATCCCTTACTTTTTTTCAGAGTTACATAATATTTTCTTTAGGAGTTTCCTCTCCATCCACAAATAATCATGAAGTAAATGCACAGTTTGTATGGATTAGCTATTACTTTCTTTCTCTATTCACAGGTGAGATTTGAAAATCAGCCAACATGCTCTATATTCATTTCCTTTCTTGCATTCATTATTTCAAGTCCAATGCTAATAGCACTTCTTAATTACTTTTGTTGCTTGTCACTCATTCCTAAACTTTGCATAACAAATAATTCCCTAGGTGATCCAGAGAGGTGAAGGATCCAAGGTCACATGCCAGAGTGACAAAATTTAAAACACCAAGTTTGAAGGATCTGATAAAATGATTGTAGTTAAGAACCATTTCAAAATATTTTGTTGAAAGATGGAAAGATATAAAGTTATGGATTCACACAACATGGCATCTTAAGAAGTTGAAAGATTGAAAGTAGTGCATTCTTTCTTTTAAGAATAACAGTTTTGAAGTCAACAATGTAATCTTTTTAAAATTCAGCCTTTCTCAGTAGATATGTTTTAATGTAACATGTAATCAATGTAGCTGCAGATTTTGACTGGTAAACTAAATGCTTATATATTTGAGGTTGTCTTTAAAAAGCCAATGAGCAGTCCTCAAACGTCCTGGACTCTTAGCAACTAATAGAATAATGTTCGGTTTTGGAGTCTGGAGTTAAAGCACCTTGTGTTGTCTGCTTCTAAAGTGTCTCAGAGTTTTACATTTAAAGCATAAAGAGTAACATTTTATATTAAAAAGTTACATTTCCCATTTGTTAGTGTCCCTTGCTACCCCTCTGATGAGGAATGTTCACATTACCTCTGGGTCAGTTCTATGCATAACATTCACCAAATACTGCTGCTGTGGTTTCTTAAAGGAAACCTCATGTGCTGTGTTGCATTGTCATCTTGCTGCTGCTCGACAAATAAGCATATGAGGAATTAGACTGTGTGTGTTAACAATACCTTTGAACAAACAACAAGATGTAACCCTAAAGATGAGGAATGTGCATAAATAATCACTAAGTGATTTTTGTTTAAAAATTGGTCAGTACTATATCTAAAGCTTCTGTGGTTTGTATGATGTTTTAACTTTTATTTTAAACTGCACGGAATAAATTAAAATGAAAACAAAAAAAGTTGAAGAATCTAAGATTAATGTTGTAATAAGACCAACTCAGAAATTATCAAAGGTATTATCTGTCCCCCAAACTGCTGTAGGAGTACTGAGCAGGGAACTTACCAGTAATCTTTTATCCTTCTCTCTGGTGTTTCTCTCTTTCTTGGTTTCTCTTTCTCATGTTTTTCTATGTCTGGCATTCTTTTTCTTTTGATGATAAAGTAAGGATGGACAGATAGATAAATAGATAGATGTCAGGGTTCTTTAGAGATACAGAACTAATAGGTGAGGAGGAGGAATGGGTTTTAAGGAATTGTCTCATGGGATTGTGGTGACTGGCAAATCAAAAATCTGCAGAGTTGATAAGGAGGCTAGAAATTCCAGCACCAGTGGTTGCAATCTTGAGCCTGAAAGCTGGCTGGAGACAGAATTGCTTCCTCCCAGATGTCTTTTAATACTTTTGATTGACTGTGTGTGATCCACTCATATTATGGGGTAATCTGCTTTACTAACAGTCTACTGATTAAAACTTCAGGATGACTTATAAGATTATTCACCATCTCCCTCCTGCTTAATCATCTTCTATTATTCTCACTATGAATCCTACACTCAAAGCATAACACAACCAGAATTCATCATGTTCTTTCATACCTCTGTATCCCATGTACATTTTATTTTCTCTGCTAATCACTTTACCTTCCTCACTCAGTTTTTCTAAGTCCGATTGTGAACATGGCTTCCTTCCAAACTCTCTGGGATTTCTGTAAAAATTCAGCTTTACCCTAGTCCTTCCTTACATTTTGCATGTATTTCTAATTATCCTGTGATTTTTTTTTTTTTTTTTCTACTGGCCATACAAAACACAGGGTTAACCATAGCCTTTGGATGAGTCTGACACACAGGTTCAGGTCAGGGTTGTGATATCCAGCACAGTGACTTGTTGAGAATGGATATTAAATACTTGTTAATTAAAAAACAAATGATGAAAGAAAATGAAGAACTGGTTCTTTTCGTCTAGAACAAACTTGTTTTATAGACAAACTTGTCTTATAGACATGTAATCAAATATTTGCCTATAAAATTACTCAGAACACTGAATTCATGTGTGAAATTAAAATCTCTGTTACCTAATATGAAGATGGTTTTATTAACAACTAACATTCCATAACATTTTACCTTTGACATTTCTAAGCCACAATATGTACTATAATGAATAAGAAGACCTTTAAAATTTGTTTACCATTCTAATGTCGCTGCTTATTATGCATATTAAAAATGAGCTTTGGTCCTTGTGAGCTTAATTACTATAGAAGTAACAGTGACACTTAAGCTGAATGACATTTCATTACTAGCCACTGCTGCAAACTACTACACTAAAATATGAGAATCTATGGTACCTAATTTTCATAGTGGCAATGAAACAAATAATACTATTAAATTTTGTCAATGCTTTAGGTTTCTAATTAAACTAATTATAAAAAAAATAACTAAAATAAATGTATTGATTTCTCTGGCCTGAGAAAAGCAATAGTCGTTACTCCATTTTTCCTTGTATATGTTCTGAAAATCCTAGTTTCATTAAAATGCTATTACCAAATGTTGAAAATCAGAATGTTTGTGTATGGGGAAGGCTTAGCTCATGTGAAATAATACCATATAATGACCTGTTGCTTTACCAAATATGTTGTGATACAGGTTTAATTTTTGTAATGCTAAAATTATAAACTATGAAAGTGATACAGAAGTATGTGTGTTAAGGCTAACACTGAATGGTACTTAAATGCAAGCCAGTATTTTTCTAAGTGCTTTAAATTGATTACCTAAAATCCTTGAGAAAACTATTACTTTCTTCTTTCTTTTTTTGGTACCAGGGATTGAACTCAGGGGCACTTAACCAGTGAGCAACATCCCCAGCCTTTTTTTGTATTTTATTTAGCACTGTGGCTTAGGGCCTTGGTAAATTGACGATGACCTTAGAAGATAGAAAGACCTCCCATGTTCATGTATAGGCAGAAGTAATATTGTCAAAAACGCCATACTATCAAAAGCAATATACAGATTCAATGCAACCCCATCATAATACCAATGTAATTCTTCATAGAACTAGAAAAAACAGTCCTTAAATTATTGGAAGAATAGAGGACCCAGAATAGCCAATGGAATTCTGAATAAGAAAAGTGTCACAGTAGACATCACAATACCCAATCTCAAATTATACTACAGAGCTATACTAACAAAACCAGGATAGTATTGGCATCAAGTAGACATGAAGACTATTGAAATAGAAGACCCATTGACAAAGTCACATACTTAGAGCCATCTGCTACTTGACAGAATTTCCAAAAATATATGGTGGAGAAAAGATAGCTTTTTTTTTTTTTTTTTAAAACAAACGGTACTGGGAAAACTGAATATCTATATGCTGCGGAATGAAATTAGATCTCTTTCTTTCACCCTGCATAAATGCCAAATAAAAATGCATCTAAGTCTTAGGAATTACATCAGAAACTTTGCAACTGCTAGAAGAAAATGTAGGATCAACATTCTGCTATATAGGTGCAGACACCAACTTCCTCAACAAGATCTAAGCATCAATAAGTGGGATGCTATTAAATTAAAATCTTCTGCACAACAAAGGAACAAAGAGAGTGAAGAGAGAGCCTATAGAATGGGAGAAAAATCATTGCTAGATTCTCTTCTGACAGTGGGTTGATATCTAGAATATATAAAGAACAATAATAATAATAAAAGTAAGAAAAAACCTCAATGCCAAAACAAACAAACAAAACCACCAAATAATCTAACCAATAAATGCACAAAAGAACTAAATAGACGTTTCTTAAAAGAAGAAACACCAATATCAACAAATATTTTAAAAACTCTTGACACTCTAGCAATCAAGGAAATGCAAATAAAAACTATTATGATTTTATCTCACTCCCGTAAGAATGGCAATTTTCAAGGCTATGGATAATAATAAATTCTGGCAAGGAGGTGGGGGGAAATATACACTCATACGTTGTTATCAGGACTGCAAACTTTGTAAAACCACTTTAAAGAGCAGTGTGGAAATTCCTCAAAAATCTAGGAATGGAAACACCATAAGACCCAGCTATCCCACTCCTCAGTATTTATCCAAATTGGCATAGTATAGTGATATAGCCACTATAATATTTATATTAGCACAATTCACAATAGCCAAATTATGCAATCAACCCAGATGCATGTCAATAGATGAATGGTTCGAGAGAATGTGGTATGCATACACATGGAGTTTTACTCAGCCAGGAAGAGTGAAATAATGGCATTTGCTAGTAAATAGATGGAAATGGAGAAAATTATGCTAACTGAAATAAGTCAGATTCTGAAAATCAAGTGTTGAATTTTTCTTTCATATACAGACACTAAAGCAAAATAAGGGAAAGAAGATAGTAGGGGAGTGGATTGGATATCGTAAGGATATAGGGAAGGAAGATCAGTGGAGTAGAAGTAGTAGGATGAGAGGGAAGGAGAAAGGGAAAAGAAAAAGAAATGAAATATGTAATAAATCTAATGGAATCATGCTATATAAATATATGAATGTAGCAAGTGGAATATCTCCTTTATGTATATGTACAAAGTACCATTCAAAAATAAATAAAGGAATAAAGGGAAAATCAGAGTGGAGGGGAGAGAAAAGGGGGAGGAAGAAGGGGAGAAGTGGAGTCAGAATAGGTATTCAAATCAAATTCTTTGTATGTATAATTATGTGAAAAGGAAACTAGATATGATATATAAATATGATATAATAAAAATAAAATACTCTAAAATTTTGTGTTTTTTTCAAATTACTAGAATTAATTTATATTGTAGCTTTGACATATGATATATTTTATCACAACTTAAACTATTGCTTTTTCATGAATTAAAAAATATTGATTATTATCCACTATCTTTAAATTTTAAATCTTTTTGTGTACAGAAAACAGCAATTTTCCATTACAATATTTTATTACTTTCTGTACTATTTTTATATATCGAATTTTACTTAGATTGTTTTCTTATTTTCTTGACTATATTAGCTCTCTATTATCTGCATTTTTATCTTCACAAATTATAGTTAAAACCTATTTGTGCTTGTCTTCTTGTGGAAGTACTTTGGAAATTACTCCCCCAGCAGATGATTTCATTAAACCAATATTGTCCCGTCTGGCAGGACACATCAACGTGGGCAGCGAACCTAGATGGGGAGGAATGAAGGGACAAGAGACACGAAAGGTGACAGCAAGACAAAAGTTCTGATCAAGCTGCAAACTTTTATTGTTCACACAGGGGTATTCATATGCTGGGGATGGGGAAGGTCGCCGCAATTGCGGATGTGGGTGGTAAAACTGCCAGCTGCAAGATGTCTGATGATCCTGATAACCGCAGGATGTTCCAGGGAGATAGGTAGCTGCAGGATGCCTTCAGGGCAGGATGTCTCCCAGGGGGCTGTCAGGCTAATCTTTGAAGGAGAATTTCCTTCTAGTTCCCGACACAATACAAAAGGGCTGGGGTTGTGGCTGAGTGGTAGAGTGCTCATCTAACACATGTGAGGCACTGAATTCAATTCTCAGTACCATATAAAAAATAAAGAAATAAAATAAAGGTATTGTGTCCAACTACAACTAAAAAAAATTAAAAATATTAAAAAAAAACTTTTCAAAGGAATAAGTTGAAATAGGAAATAAAACAATGAAACAAATTATTGAAGTATTATAGGACTTTGGTCAAAATTATAAACATTTTTCTTTATATTAGGTCTTTCAATTCAATTACACTATGTATGAAAAATCCTCTACCTCATTGTCCAAGCAGTAATTAGTTACACAGAAAAAAATTTTTTGATAGATACTGGACTTAGTTTTGCTAAAATTTGATGGTTTTACTAAGAAAAAAAATACTTAGTCGAATTTGTATGCCTAATAATACTATTGCTTTCAAGAAGTAGAAATAAAATTAGACAGAATGTGAAGAATCTTAATGCAGAATTCTGACACATTTAGCAGATAAATTTCAACATGTGGGTAAAATAAGAAGTTTTGAAGGACAGAGTCTAATATGATTTATTATGTTCTCCAGAATTTGAGAAAACTTTGTTATAGATAATTAGTACTAAAAATAAATTATATAATTTTACTTGATAGAATTCTTAAGAGAAAGCATTTTCTAATTCCATTGATTTCACAAGAAAATTTAAGTTCCATGTTCTTTTGTAGAATACAAAAATAGGCTTTATTTTCTTGATATCATATTTGAAAAATATCCTTGAAATGTTGGTAAGATTTTTTTTTTGCCAAAAGATCATCAAACTGAAGTATGATAAACAACATATTATTTTATTTAATAAAATATAATGTTAATTATCCTCAATAAATGAACATGGTTTTTCTTCTTTGTTTTTATGTTGGTCATTATTTTTCCTTATACTCCTTTTTATGTTAGCTTGAAATAGCAATGTTGCTTTTTATAGATTTTGCATTTATTTTATTTTTTTTAATTGATTGTTCAAAACATTACAGAGCTCTTGATAAATCATCTTTCATACATTTGTCTCCATTGGGTTTTGAACTCCCATTTCTACCCCCAATACAGATTGCAGAATCACATCTGTTACATACTCACATTTTTACATAATGGCATATTAGTGACTGTTGTATTTTTAAAACAAAGCAGACCTATAAGGTTAACATACCCCATTTAACATGCAAATAAGAGAAAAATCTTTTGCTATCATATGTTAGATATTTAAATAAAATAACTTGAAACATAAAATAGCTGTTTGTAGTTACTGTATTAATGTATATTTAGTCAAAATATATAATTCATTTTGAAATGATATTGCATATGATTATAATATGTTTACATTTTTCAAAAGGAGGTGGAAGTTTTACAATATTAATAGCTTTGACTAAAACTTTTGCTAATTTTTAATTTAGTGGATTTTACTTAATCCGCACTACAAGGCAATTTAATACTATTGAAGTCTTAATGATAAACAAGAATAAAAACAACCAAATTAAGTGTTTAAATCCAGACTTTATGTACATTAAAAAGCAAACATACCTGAGTTAGCTTGGAATTATGATTGACACATAAATCATAAAAATAGAAAAAAAGTAGAGTTTGTAGATAAGTCTAAGAACTGCATTTTCAAATTATAATTTTTCTCTTTTAGAAACTTGAGGTTTCAATTCCTTATACAAAAAAATTCATATTTTACTGAAGCTTCTTTAAAAAATAGTCAAAATATTTGAAACAACATATGGAAGGAATTTCCTCAAAAATTTTGTCTAAAACTAGAAGCTACGAAAAATGATAACTTTCTCAATAACATAGTGGAAGTTGCAGAACCAAAATTATAATAATCATAACTGAAAACAGCACAAACCAGGAGTATTTCAAGAAAGAGTAGCCTCATTTCTTATAGGCCTTTGCATTTAAAACTAAAATTCCTTGGGAAAACAAAACAAACATAGGTAGTTTCATCAAAGGAGAAAAATGGTGGGATGCTAGGGATCTGGTGACTTGTAGAACAAGGAGGAGAAATGTTCTCTAGATTTCTCTAGATTTCCTTATTTCCCCCCATATATTCAGGATAGGGTCCTGAAGAGATCTATAACCTATAATGGCCAACAGGCACAGACCAATAGAGATCCATGCGAAACCTCTTCTTCATAGTCCAAAGCTGGAAAAAGAGTATCTAATAAAAGGGGATTTTTGTTTTTAATTTGTTTTTTGAAACTAGTCCTAGTCCAGTGCTGCATCACACATATACATATGCATCATGCCATGGTTTCATTAGAGCCTAACAGCCAGTACCTGTTTGGTGATGTCTAGCTGGTGCAAGGATAGAACTAATGTTCTTTGAAATAGCAAAATGCTTAAACAGAACCTCTGATAATGAGAGTGTGTCAACAGAACACTTCTGAAAGTACAAAACTAAAAAACTTTAAGAAATAAACTGAATTTGGGGCTGGGATGTGGCTCAAGCGGTAGCGTGCGTGCGGCCCGGGTTCGATTCTCAGCACCACATCCAAACAAAGATATTGTGTCTGCCAAAATCTAAAAAATAAATATTAAAAAATTCTCTCTCTCTCTCTCTCTTAAAAAAAAAAGAAATAAACTGAATTAAGTAGTACCTAAGATGTGATTCTGAAACAAAAAAGGAAATAAGAACTAAGAAAAGCTGAAAAAGTATAAAGTTTAATAATGTATGAATATTTAATTAATTTCATTAATTTTTAAGTTTACTAGACACATGTATGATATTAATAGTGGAGAAAAATGGATGTGTCCTACATAGAAATATCTCTGTGCTACTTTTGCAATTTTTCTGTAAATTTATGTACATTTTAAAATATAATTTATTTACAAAAACAAATTATAGAACCAAAATATATAATACCCAAATTAAAATCTAATTTGCTTTGTTCAGTAACAAATAGAAGATAAGAGATGACAGAATCAGCAAATTTAAGTATAGATTCATGTGGAATTTATTCAACCTGAAAAGCACTGAAATAACAGGCTAATAAATAAATAAAAGCCAGAATTTCATAGACAAAGATAATACTCAAAATTAAGAGAAAAGTTATAAACTGAGAAATAAATCAGAAGAAAAATTCCACAATGAAGTGTACAAGAGATTAACAATTGAAAATTAGACTAGACATGATGACACACACCTGTAATCCCATCTTTCTGGAGGGAGGCTGAGGCAAGAGAATCACAGTTCCAGGGTAGGTAGACAACTTAAACTATTGAGACCCTGTCTTAAAATAAAATTTGAAAAAAGGGACAGGGACATAGCTCAGACACACATACAAAGGGTTAAAAATTAGAAAAGAGAGAATCAGAAACAGAAGACAAAGTAGAAAAAGTTGATTATCTAACATATTTTAAATGGAAGATAAAAAAGAATAAAGTAGAGTCAATGTTTAAGGCAATAATGCCTGAGGAATTTCTAAAAAAATAATAATTCTATCAATTCACAGATTCAAAGATTCGAAAAACACATGAAATTAATTAAAAAAGAAATATATGCCCACAAGCATCATAGAAAACTTTAAAATAAAAATTCAAGAAAAGGAGAAAAATTAGAAAGTTGAAAGAATGACTTCTTTTTTTAATAATTCTTTTTTTAAATTTATATATGACAGCAGAATGCATTACAATTCTTATTACACATATAGAGCACAGTTTTTCATATCTCTGGTTGTACACAAAGTATATTCACACCATTTGCATCTTCATACATGTACTTTGGATAATAATAAAGGGATCATGGAAGGAATAGACAAACTCTAGATAGGACAGAGGGTTTGGAGGGCAAGGGAAAGACTGACTTCTTAACTGCAATAATGAAACACTAGTAGATAGTGGAGTGATCTGGAAGAAAGAAACCATCAAACCATAATTCTATAATTCTCAAAGTACTATTGAAGATTGAGTTTAAATAAAGCCACAGTAGAAAGTACAATTTACTCAGTGTGCATTAAAAAGTAATAGAAAGTCTGAAAATTCTATGTTTATTAAAATGATTTTAACGAATATAGGTGGAACATTTTACCTGAAAGAACAATGATAGTTCAGACAATTAAATAGTCCACTTTCATAAATATACATCGAGGAAATGATTTTAATCTTAACCATTAGATGAAATTATCACAACTTCAATAGCAAAACACAGTGAAGGACAACATGAGGCAAAAAAATGGAGAACCATTTCATTCATAAATATATATGCAAAAAATTAGAGAATCAAATTATTAAGGTATTAGTTTTTCTAAAATAGATGTTATAATATGAAGACCTTGACTTCATACCAGAAGTGCAATTTTGATTTATATTAAAAACCAGTTACTGTAAATCATTGCATTAATCCATTAAACATAGCCAGGAAATCATTGTTTAAAATTCAATATCCACTTACAAGAAAATTCTTAGAAAACTAGGAATAAAAAAAAGAATCTGTTAAAATTTAAATAATTTTGTTAAGTCACCCTTAATGGTAAAATTGTAAAAATAATTCTGTATCATGCAGGAACAAGGAAAGAGCAGTTGATTCAATGTTGTATTTGATGCCTCAACCAATATATTAAAAATAATAATTAAAAGGTGTAAGGACTGGAAAGAAATAAAATTTGTGGAGGTTTTTAAATTTTTTTGATAAATAGTTGTATCAGAGTTCAATAACCACATTTTAAATTTGTCAGCCATGTAGCCTGAAGAATAAAAGCAGCCATGTACAATTCTTTAAAAAATGTTGTGTTTCAATAAAACTTTATATATAAAAACAAAGAGCAGGCTTAATTTGGTCCATAGGCTGTAGTTTTGTTTCTGTTTGGGGTACTGGGGATTCAACCCAGGGGTACTTTACCACTGAGTTATAATTCAGCCCTTTTTATTTTCATTTTGAGAAAGATTCTCACTAAATTACATAGGGCATTGCTCAATTGTTGAGGCTGGTCTTGAACACTCAGTCCTCCTTCCTCAGTCTCTCAGATGGCTGGGATTACAGGTGTATGTCACCAAGCCCAGCTAAGTTGCAGGTTTTTTAACCCTGGGACCCTTGTCTCATTTATCAAGAGTTATCACAATGCTATATTAAATGTAGTTTGGTACTGACTCAAGAGATGACCAAAAGAACAAATGTAGAATCCAGAAGCATGCCTACACAAAAACAGAAAACATACATTGTATCTACTCCAACATTCTGTGTTATGAATTCATTGATGTATATTTATTATATATCAGTATTTGGATTTAATATTACCAAGTATAGTACAGTAGTTAAAGAGCTTTTCCTGTGTTAATTTCATCAAGACCTATTATGGGAAGCTACTTAAAAGTGGGCATAATACTTATATGGTAAAATGAATGCCACTCTTATGTATAATTATAATGCACTCTTAAAACTTAATTAATTAAAATAAAAGAAGGCAAAAAAAAAGTGGGTATGAGTTGAACAAGTTTGAGAATGCCTATAATCCCCAGTACTTGGGAGACTGGGGCAGGAGTATGGCAAGTTCAAGGCCAGGCTGGACAACATGGCAAGACCTTGTCTCAAAATCAAAAGGGCTGGAGATACAGCTCAGGAATAGCACACCTGCCTCCCATGTGTGAGACTCTGGATTAAATTCCTAGTACCCTATCACATGCACACTGAATCTGAATTATGAACAGATTATTAACAGTCTGAGCTATGGTGGATTATGAACAAAATTAGACATTCATAGAAAACAAGTTGACATTGTGATGGACAATGCCAATAACATTTGCTTACTATATTGATATTATATCTAGAATTAAGATGGATCATTTCAGAAAATCACCAAATTGGCTCTAAAATCAATCAACTATACATCACATCCCATTAATCAAACAGTCTCTCTTGTCAAGGACTCTAGGCCACCTGCTTTGTGCCTTACCATCTTCAAAATGCTAAGGCAGAAGCTCTATATCAAAATCACACACCTCCATATCTGACTAACAACTTCACATCTCTGTAAAATCTTGTCCATCTCACTGGGGAGTTTCTGTTTTAGTCTACATCATCTCTGTCTCAGTGAATTAATCACAATGTATTAAATCACCTGGAGACTACCAGAGCAATTCTATTAGAAAGGTGACCCATTAATAGTTACCTAAGGGTAGTAAATAGCATTAGTTGGAATTATCTCTTCCCAACTCCACATTCACAAATCAAATGGTACTGACATATTGTTGCAATCTGTGTTGGTACAGTTTGGTTATATGGATATTTAAATGTTTTAATACCCAACTACAAATTCTGCTTATGAATTTTAATGTCAGAATTACCATTCCTATTTTCATTGCCATGTAACAAAATTTTAGAGAACTTTCTATTTCTTAAAATTTATGAGTCTCATCTCCACCTCCAAATATTTTCATTCTTGTTTTAATCACTGCTGAATGTGTGTCCAGGTGTGTCTTTTGTTTTTACAATTTAATGATAAGATATGGAGTCTTCTGTTGTATAATAAATTCCTGTGAGAATATTCATTAGATTTACAACTGAAAAATTGTGCATTGTAGTACCTTCATGTAGATCACTGAGGACACACGGTATGTCTGTGAATAAAAAAGAAAAATGAATATCGCTAACTTAACAAGTAGAAATGCATTTCCCTCTTCTATAAAAGTTAATTGGTGAGTGTTCTGGAGTTACAGATGGCTATGCAAAGTTGTTAGGGTCACAGACATCTTCTACATCACCAGTGTTCTATTATCAATGTGTGCCTAGAACCTGGGCTCCAAGATGCTGCAAGCCCAGGTGTCAGGATGGAGGAGGATCAAAAGAAAAGCAATAAAAGACTACATTCAACAGTGGACACATAGTAGGTGTATGTTTTTATAGATATATTGAAGATACAGTAGTAACTTAGAAATGCATTTCATCTATTTTCTGTCTCTCCTCCCCCTCTCTCCCTCCCCCCCCTCTCTCTCTCTCCCCCTCTCTCCCTGCAACCCCCGTCCCCTCCCCTCATTCAAGTTATTTCTGAAAAAGTGAAATTCTGATGCTGACCTCACTTGTTGTCAAAACTATGCTTTGAACAGTGAACCAATAAATCAACCAGTGGCTTTACCTTCATTACTCAAATGGTGAAACTGGCTTATCTTCCCATTGGCTCTCCTGACTTGGGATTGTTTGGCATTGTGTTTTGTATATGGGGGATATTTATATTCCCTTTGCTTACTAAAGTTGAAGTCACATTTGCTGGTAATAATGAATAGCATCATTTCAGCACATGAAGAGTCATGCCAGACTTTTCTTTGGGGAGTAATTCTAACTAGTATTTTTGCAGGATCATTTATCATCCAACAGGGACTTAGACATAAATTTTGTATGTCCTTTTGCTTGCACTGGGTGTCTAAATGAGCTGAAGCAATGTCCTATTTAGAGCTAAACTTGACCACATCAATTCAGTGATTCCCAACTGGGAATGTTTAAAACATTTAAAATACAATCACCTGGAATGTTTAAAACATATGTGCAACTCATAGATAAATGAGTGATGTTCTGCCCTACAATTACCTTTGGATAGTTAACTACCTAGCACAGATATTCTGCTGTAAGAATAACCACAAAGTGGTGTATGTCTGACTTAAGTGAAGTAAGAAGGAATAAGTTTGCTATGTGTACTTTAATAAAATCTCAAATTATGCTCAAACCTCCATTTCCCCAAGTTAAGAATCACTGTTTCTTTTGATAAATAGAATAGAAATAAAAGGTCTGCCTTATTAAGGTCAATAAAACACCATGAGGTAAAATAGTTTCATTTACCTCCTTGTCTCCACAATCTAGCATAAGGATTTTCCAAAAGCAAAGAGTAAGAAGAGCATGTTCAGATAGCTTGTAAAGGCAGATAAATAACTGAAAGTTTGGATAGAGACAGAATGGAGCACCTTCAAGTAAGAAGTAAACTGACTGATTTCTTAAGTGTTCAAATGCATTTGTCATTTTTTATGACATTACATTATTCATTCACTTATCTATTCTTGGCTGATGGGTTACTAATCTTCTGCCCAGAAACACAGTAGGTGAAGCACATTTTCTAATCATTTTTGTTTGATGTTATATTTGCTGAATGGAACATATTTGATATTTTATTTTGAAGACACTAAAGCATTACTTGATGTTTGGGTCAGTCATCCTATCAAATAAAGTAGTGTAATAATTTATGAAGTATTTTAAAGAAAAATCCCATCAATAAATGAAAACAAAAAAAAATCAACCAGCAACAACAAAATAGTTGGAAATATTTTTTCCATGCTAACAGCTAGGATAAAGACAAAATGTCATTTGGTATTCAGGTAGGGACCAAATTAAATTTGTGAATTACACTCTGTTTACACTCCAAACATGAATTAAAATTGTTTATTTAGCTAACAGCCTCAGCCTTGATTACATGTCATTAGTGTCCATTATAATTTCAACTGTGCTTGAATTTCATAAGCAAGCCTGCTAGAAAATTACATTCTAACGTTTCAGAGTGGGAAATAAAAATTAAATGTATAGTTTTGTCTATCAATACCTATAATCAGATGAATAATTGCTTGAGTAATCTAAATGTTAAAGTCTCATTTATAAATAAGACAAAAATAAAAAGTAATTCTTCAAATTGCTAATCTATACTTAAGATCCAGTTGGTACCAACAATTAGCCAACTCCACATCAATTATCTGTAGGTGTCTTGATGGTTTTAATTTTAAGTGTCTCTAAAGTTTTGGCCTTGACCACTATAGACTGATGCATTTATTCTACAGCTTGTTTGCTTCTTCATTGTTTGAAGCACTTTATGGCACATAAATGAACACTTAGTTATATTAATTTGTTTCTAGACTTATTTCATAATTGAATGTCAATAGAATTACTTCAGTGTTATTCACGCTATGTCCTGTAAATTGTGCAACAAGACTACTTCAGGAGTGAATACTAGGACATGTGGTTGGTCAGAGAAACAATAATTTCCCCTCTCCCTAGAGACCTCAGAGGAGAGTCATATAATTTTCTCTATTCTTGTGAAAAATCTAGAAACAATTTCTTTCACAGATTCTGTGGCTTCACAGAAGGTGTTCCTAGGCAACATAGTCAATTTTATTGGCAATAGGACTGGAAGTTGTTTGCTTCTGCTCTGGACATCTTTCCAACTTTCACAGTTAATCCCCATTTATTCTGCAGACCTCACATATCATCCAGAATTTAGAACAAGACTTCCTTGTAATGTACTTCATAGCCCTTAGTACTTTATTCATAGCATCTATCAGTTTTTAGAAGTATACTCATTTCATAGCATTCTTTCATATCCATTTCCCCATATTCCATTAAGCTATAAGTTCCAAAACAAGAAATCACATCTGTTTCAATCATTGTATGTGTGTGTGTTGTGTGTGTGTGTATTCAGTCCCTAGTACAATATTGAGAATAAAGTAGATATCAAACATTCATTAAAAACAAAAAAAAAGGTTGGATAAATGAAGCAAAGACAACATCACCAGTTAGATGGATATCAAAAGGGATCTCTGAATACTTCTGAAGCTCAGTCTTGAAGTACATTCCAGGAAATTGTGGGAGGCTGAACCTAAATACATATTCTCCCTGACTTGCTCAGACAAAGCAAGAAATGAAATATTGGTGAACTTGAGAATATAAAAGGATAGAATTGGGACTGCTGGATTTTTATAGGTGAGAAGTCCAAGATTTCTCCAAGGCCACATACAGTGTAGGAAAGCAATTTTGATCTTCATTGTGGACATTATTGTTTATTAATCAAACCTCATGAAAGAACACTAGAGAGAAAGCTCTTGTGTCAGAGACAATGTTTATTTTTACAGAATCATCTTCCTACTGGGAGTGCAGTTAATCTATATTTTCTAACTCCAAGGCATTTTGGTCAGGGCCACGTGATTACATTCCAACCAATGGTATGTGGATTAAAGCAAGTTCAGAAAATCTTTCCTGCAACTTCCTTTCTTCTCTTTCAGGGACACTCTTGCATGTCACGTATGAAAGAATATACTTCAAATGCAAAGATACTTACCACAGCACTTTCCATTTCCTCTCTCCTAGTAACCCCAACTTGGATTCCACTCTACCTTGAGTGAAAATAAAAAAAAAAAAGAAGAAGAAAAGAAATGTACTTATGTTAAACCAGAAGAATTTGGAGCTGTTTGCTACAACAGTCAAGATCCCTGACAAGCCAAGCACTGTACTTCATTATTGCTGTCAAAATTGCAAAAATTAGGGACAGGTAGAGAGAAGTGAGATTGTTCTTCTAAAAATATTCTGAGAAAAAGTCATCAGGAAGATATCAAAGGGAGTTGGAATGTCTCCTAATTTGGAAGGAGCTTGGAGATAAGTCTGCATAGTTTTTATTTGTAATTTCCCAGAATTTTACTCAGCACAGAGCTAGGCTTTTGCAGAATACTTAATGAATGCTTGATGAAAAAAATTCACACTGACTCCATTACATCTAGTTGGAAGGTAGTATGGTATACAGAAAACAGCATGGCTTTGGGAAGCAAAACTTTCTGACCATGAGGACTAATTTTACCATAACTCCATAGATACCTAGGTAAGAAAAGGGATTTATTGAATACTCTTGTCTTTGAAGGAGGATTATTACCACTCACCCAGTTTAAGATTAAATGGGTTAACATGCATATGGTTCAAAGCCCAGGAAAAAAGCATGTGTTTAAAGTGTGTTAAAGTGATTTTAAGCAGAAGACACAGTATTCTCAATTCACTTACAAGCTAAAATATCACCCAGGGTGTTTTTGTTTTGTTTGTAATGTGTATAACAGAAGGTAGAAAGAGACCATTTTTATGCATAGATACAAATGTGTGGTATCAAGCTCTGCTTCAGATTATTTGATTTGATTTCGCTCAAATTCATTCTCTCCTCATTTATTTGTTCCTTGGGCAAACATAGAACTCAGAATATTATTCATTTTGTCTTGTGAAGAGATGATAGAATTGTTATGAAAGTAAAAGACAGATTAATTACCTGGTTAAATGTATAAACATTTATCAGGGCACTGAAGACACTTAGCCTCTTTTTAGAATTTTTTTTTTGAAATTTCATATCAATGAAAACTTAAAATGCTTACTTAAAACACTCTCTCTTAAGCTAGAAACCTATTTCCTATTTTCCAACTGAAATTTTAAAGGTTAAAACAAGATATGGATTATTTGCCCTTTAGACATGTGCTAAGGTCTCTAGATGTGCATTATTGCATTTTGCAGGGACATAGTCTTAGAGTAGTAAATGAAGGAAAGCCTAAAACTGAAAGTCGTCTAGAGAGAAGAGCCAAAAACCTTGGCATTCATTTCAAAGTTTTGTTGATGAATTTGCAAAACCTGTGTGCTTTATGAATTTGTGGCCCTCGGGAATAGCAGCAGCCAACTTTGCCATGTTTCTTCTCCCTTTTTTTCATTATACTTGACATTTCTAAAGCAGAGCTTCATTACAGACCAGCATTCAATGGCAGTAGGCTGGGGAAATGAGACTTAGCAGTAGATGTGGAGAAAGGGAATAAGGTGAACAAAAACAAGCCCCAAATTGCAACAGGGCTTTGGAGGTCCATCACTGCTCTGTGATACACATCCATGTGAAATACAAGGGGCTGCCAGGGAAGGCTATTAAATATTCCAAAGCAAAGCAAACTAATTTTCTTTGATTTGTTACTCAAGAATTAAAAAAAAAAAAAAAAAAAAAACTGGCCCTGTGGCTAACACAAACAGAAAATGTCAAAAAAATATATAAAATATACCTCTTTTTACTGTATTTATAGTGATTACAAATGACAACAAATAGCAAAATAAAAGCAAACTTTGCATAAGAAACAATAATGATGATGAAACTGTCCATATAATAGAAATAATTTTTTTCAACTGTTGTTAGTATTTCTTCAAATTTCTTTATAACAGTATCTTTTTAGGAAACCCATCCTGTGATAGGACACCAAGAAGAGGACAACAGAGCCTAGTTCTTTGGGACTGGGATGGGGTCAGGGATCTGAAATTTCTCCTCTCATTCAAGACTGAATAGGAGAAAATTCCATGTCTACCTCCAGAGTAGCCATTGAACTGCCCTTTTTTTTTTTGATGAATTTATTATCATCTGGCATTAGGCTCTTAGATTTTTGTACAGTTTTGCTGTTAACAGACCAAGGATCCCTAAATCAGATTAATTGAATTTATTATTTTGTAATAAATAGTATGACTTACTTAACCATAGCTCTCAACTGACAATGGGGACAACAATTTCTTGTTAACTTATTTAGTATATTGAGAGAACCAACTGAAGGCTTGAATAAAAACAAAGGTAGCTGCTGTCTGGCAACTTGAAAGTTTACTCCTGATGCACAGAAACATAAATTTCCTGTGACTGCATCAATGTCCACCTGACTCATTGTCTCTTCTCCAGTTCTTGATGGATAAATGTTGTTTACTTCTGAGTCTTCAGGCATTCATAGCTCTACCTTAATGGTTCCCAAACACTGGTTCACAGAAAAGCATCAGAATGCAATATAATAATCCATTCCGGATCTGGTTACAAACAAAAACAACAACAACAAAATCCACACCATATCCTGGATCTACTGAATCAGAATCTCCAAATATGCAGAACTTGATTTTTTTTCTTTTAATTTCCCCAGAACACTCTTATAAGTAGTTTACTTTGGGCCATTCTCCAGGCTCAAATCTCATTCCAGACATAATTTTTCACCAGAGAGTACAATGTCATTGGGTAGCTAAGTCACTGCTGCCTGTTATTGGTAATAATAAAAGATATTGACAGTTTATAGACATTTCAGTCATCATTTACATTTTATTTTCCTCTCATATATTGTTAATCACATCATTTCTCTTTAAGAGGCTAATTTCAGAATCCTTTTCCTAAGTTTACCATGGGAAGGAAGTATTGATGAAGACATTAAATCCCCCTTTTGTAGAACAAGGCAAACTATTTTTGTTGAATCTGACATTTTGGGAACTGATAGCTTTTTATTATTAATAATATTGAATAATAATAATGTATTATTATATATTATTACATCCATGATTAAATTATTATATATTATACATTACTATATGTACCATAAGTATTAGTTCATCACTTTACATTATTAGACAGTATTATTAATGTACAATTGTAAACTCCCCATGAGTTTGTCAGTTGACAGTGCCAATGTTTATAATTTTTTTTTTTTGCACTGGAGATTGAACCTACGGATGCTTTACCACTAGCTACATCCCCAACTGTTTCTATTTTGTGACAGGGTCTCACTAAGTTGCTGAGGCTGGTCTCAAACTTGTGATACTCCTGCCTCAGGCTCCTGAGTTGCATCAAGTATGATTTATAATTTTGTTTTTAAATTCACATATAATGTACGTTGTCTTTCATAAGCCAGGTTTCTATTATGATTCATGATTTACAACACAAAAATATAGAAAAAAAATCTGTAACAGTGATTTAGGAACATTTACATTTGTATTAAAAGAAGAAGAAGAGATCTCTGTGATTTCACAACTCAGAATTGTAAAAGAAAACTGTCAAAGTTATTATACTTATAAATGGTCAAAGAGTTAAGAGGCGTCTGCATTGATCTCCTGAATATTTTAGATGAATATTTTCCAAAGTTCATCCTATTATCTAGTCCTGTATGATACTCTCTTATAAAGAAATATGGCAAAATACACTTCACTTCCTAGTTTGGAAATTATTTTGACATATTTACAGATTAAATGGGCTGAAAAATCAAGTCCTTAACCCAGCATTTCCTAGATACATTTGATGAAAAAATGTTTCCATATAATATCTTTTAACATCTAAGGCCCAGGGAACACTCAGTTCACATTAAGGTTTTAGAGTGCAAAACCTTATTGTTAATTATTAATCATCTTGGATAGACTTGGAGAATGGGAATATGGAGGAGGAGAAATTTTTTATTTTATCTGTACTAAGGATTGCACCCAGGGCCTCATACATGTTAGGCAAGTGCTCAGACACTCAGCTACATAGCTAGCCCAAGGATACCCTACTTAACAAAATAATTAAGACAGTGTGTCTTTTCCAAAATGAACTTTTTACACTGTCACATTTTGTAATGTGTTTAATGAAAGCTTAATAACTTGGTAACCAAAGAATGCATGTATAGATCAAAGATTATAGGGAGTATTTAGCTATTCACTAAAATTCTGTTATTCCTAATCAAGAAAAAAAGTACATTTTTGCTTTCACTACAGAGTAAAAACATGGAAATTTAAAGCCTATATTTAACTTGCTAAAACATCTTTTATGAATCATAAAAAGGAATGACCACTTATATTGTATGTTAATTCAATGAAAATGCAAATATGTTTCAAGAAAATAAGCACAAATAATTCTTGGCAAGTTGGTTTCTTTAGATAATAATAGCATAAGAATTATAAAATAATAATGCAAATAGTGTATTCACTGATCTTTATATAGTGATATATTATGAAATACTATTTATTTCTATATAAATGATATTATATAAGGATTAATATAATGTTTGCTCTTTGCCCATAAATGAATTCACAAATGAAAAAACAATCCTCTGATGAGCCCTTGGTCCAAATTATTGTGTATAAAAATCTGGACTGTGCCTACACTTCCTAGGGTGAACAATACAAACTGGTTACATTCTTTTTAATTATATTTTACTTTTCAGAGTACTATTTACAATCTCAACAAAATTGAGGAGAAAATAGAATGTCCATACATCACCTGACCCCACAAATGTACAACCCCTTCTACTGTTAAGTTCTCCCACCAAAACAATTTATTTATTTTAAACAATGAACCCTACATCATACATTAGTATATTATTTTCCACCAAAGTCCATAGTTTACTTCAGAGTTCACTCTTTTTTTGAAATACACACACACACACACACACACACACACACACACACACACACACATATATATTAGTTGTTGATAGAACTTTATTTATATGTGGTACTGAGAATTAAACTCAGTGCTTCACACATGCTAGGCAAGTGCTCTACCACTGAGCCACAATTTGAGCCCCTCAGAGTTCACTTTTGCTATTGTCCACATCCTATAGGTTTTGACAAAATTATAACAGCATGTATCTGCCATTATAGTGTCATACAGAAATAGTTTAATTCTCTAAAATTCCTCTGTGCTCCTCCTCTTCAACCCTTCTTACCTAACCTCTGGCAACCATTGGTCTTTTTATTATTTTCACAGTTTTGCCTTTTGTAGAATGTCACATAGTTAGAACCATATAATACATAGCTTTTTCATATTGGCTTCTTAGTAATATTATTTAAATTTCCCCATATCCTTTCATGACTTGATAGCTTATTTCTATTTATCACTGAATAATGTTTTATTATCTGGATGTATTAAAGATTAGTTATTCATTCTTCTATGAAAGGCATCTTGGTTGCTTAATTAGTTACATTTTAAACCTTGCTATATTTCTAACAAAGAGAACAGAAAGAAATAGACAAAATTCAGTTGCTAAAGCCATCTTATTATTTTTTTACTTCTTTGGCAACAATATTCTTTTGCATTAAAAAAATAAGTAATAAAAAGAAAACAGCTTTGTGTGAATAGGATCAGTTAGAGTTTAATATGTACTTAGTGGATAACATGATCACACACACACACACACACACACACACACACAAATATAACATTGGTGGCAAAATAAAAGTTGGAAATTTATATAATACAATTATAGTCTCCAAAACATTATTACCAAAAGAAAACTTCCGACTCCTCAATTTTATTTCTGCCTTCTTAATGAGCATGCTGGGTCTCAATTTGTGATTAAAGAGACACCTTAATGTTCCTTTAATAATTTAATCAAGTGATTAAGAAGTAGCCCTCTTCTAACACTTTTAGCATTCTGAGATTGATCAAAATCCATTTAGTCTGCTTACAAATTATAAGTAAAATGTTAGCATGAAATGTATTTTACATCATGTCATATTTATACTTTAAAATATGATAACTTTAAGTTAATAAAAATTATTTTAAATTTCTACATGATAAACAGTATATGTTTATATAATTAATGACCATTATATTTGGAATTAACATTTTTTTTTAATTAAGGAGAAAAGCAGATTTTTTTTAGGGGGAAATTCACAGCTGAAAAGGGAATTATTGAGCCAGCAAAGAAACTAAGGAAAAGTTTGCCAAAGACAATTTCAAGGTTTCACATCAACTCCTGGGAGCTTCTGAGTTTCCCCAAAACAAAAGCTACCCAAAACAACTGCTTTGGGGCACACAGGTTCTTTCTTTCATGAAAGAACTTATGGATCCCAAAACTACTTTTGGTACCAGCTGAAATATGGACCTGTGAAAGATTAAGAGAGTCAAAGCAAAGCAGGAACTCCTCTGATCTCAAGACAGTAGAACTGTACACACGTGACCAGTCAAAATTTGGGTCTTTAAAGAATACGCTCATAATTCATGACCTCCATTTTGTACTTTCCTGGCTTTATTCAATTTCTTATCCCCAAATCTTTAATGAGCAACAACCACGTGCAGTACTGACGCAGCAACATCATTGCAAGTTCGTAGGGATAAATAAACCTCCTCAATGAGCCATGCATGTTATGATAGAAAGGACCCAGGAGGAAGGTTCCTCTTTGTCTTTTAGCCACATCCAAATCCACAAGGAGAGAACTCCCAGACAGAGATGTCAACTTCAGGCACAAAGGATAATGCAGCAGATACAGAAACATGACTCCTTCCAGGAGAATTAAAAAGAGCTGGTCAGAAAGACTGGGACAGGATCTTTAAGGAGGCCTGGTAACACCCAGTTCAGTTTGGAGTTAGGAAGTCATTGTTATTGACTATTAAACCATCTCTGAGTTGCCTTGTGAGATAGGATGGATGCTTAAGCACTGACCTCCATTAAAACTGGAAAGACAAGTATGGAGCTTTTCTAAAATCATCAGCTTGATTCTAAAATGAGGCTGGAGCTCAGCAGCATATATTTCTCAGCTCACCCACCATCACTCTGATTGCTGCTGGACAGAATGCAACCATCTACCCTTAGCCATGAACCTAGGATTCCCCTTCAAACACCCATGGTGAACAAGCATTTCAATTCTTTCATAATCCTCAGGGGTTCCTCTCATTTGGGATGGCTGGCTTATCAAATAGCAGGGCTTCTCAAATAGCACTATGTTCATCATCAGTCAAAGTGCAAACTTGGTCATCTACAAAAGAAGTCACTTCCCTTCTCAAGGGCACCTCCAGTAGTCCTGCCAATCAGCCTTTTTCTATTTGTCCACACAGGAAAGGATGACCCAGACTTACTAAACCTCTGATGTCATTGACCTCCTTCTCTTTCTTCTAACCTTCTGTGTTCCCAATCTCCCCAATCTCCTAATGCCATAGAGTTCTTCAAAGAATATTGAAGAACAATATTCTGGCAAAGAATATTGTTCCCAGAATCAGTCTTATTAATATTCTGGTTCTATCAAAGTATCAATCTCATGTGCAATTGTTTTATGTAAATTTCCTGCTAGATACTGAGTGATACCAACAAATAAATAAATATACAAGCATTTATATCTAAATATACACACATACACATATATACATACATATGTGTATACATGTATATGTAGCATGCATTTTTATAGTGTTTGTTCCAGGCAATTTTTCACATCTGAAATCTAAGATCAAATCAATTTGATTAATTCTTGGCCTAGTTTTGAGAAATATCTTCCAATACACAAATAAAATGTAACCTCTCCATATTATCCTCACTGAATCTGAAAAGAATCTACCAGCAGGATGTATGCAAAAATATGTACTTCTGGCAGATTATTTTTTAAAAGGTGGGGGCTGGGGTTGTGGCTCAGTGGTAGAGTGCTTGCCTCACATGTGTGAGGCACTGGGTTCAATTCTCAGGACCACATATAAATAAATGAATAAAATAAAGGTCCGTCAACACTAAAAAAATATTTTTTAAAAAACCACAACTTCTTTTTTATTTGACCTTTCATTCCAAATAGCCAAAACATGAACTATCATAAAATGCATATGTTTTTCAATTCTAATAAAATGTTTTGAAGAATTCAGAAGAAGACTTCCTTTTATTTCCTTTGTGTATGTAGTATAAAAATAAGAATCACTGAAAGCAAAGTTTAAGCAAAATGAACATCTTAGGGCCGCTTGCATAGTGAAAAGATTTGGAGAGACTATCTGGGACTATTCGTGTGAGGGAAGCTTAGTAAAAATAGTGACTTTCTAAAGGAAATTGAAATCTTTTTATAGCCTTCCCCCTTTATACCCACTCTTCTATCCATTTCTTCCAGTCAGATAGAGAAGGACTAGATCTACTTGCAGAAGAGTTTAAATGTAGAATGGAAGACTATTTTGGGTAAGAGACTAATTGTGCTATATAATAATTATTCTTATGGACTAAAAGGAAGACAAGATGTGTTAGAAATAGCCATCAGAACTTTCTCATGTACTCTGGGCTTGATCTTTTTGTCTCTGTATTAGCTTTAATGTACACTCATATTTGCTCTCATTCTAAATTTATGAAATACCACATTTCTCTTTCATTTTACCAGTAGTTTTAACCCTGATTGAGATAATGCCAGTGATTTAATTAATTAATTAATTATTATTATTTTTTACTATAAAATCTGTTCTGGGAGAGATATTGTGGTCCCCAGATCCCTCATGACAACTCCAAGTAATTGGTTGACAGGAGGAGCATGACCATTGAGATCCCAGATAAAGACTTTAGCAGGAGCCTAGAAGGCCAACAGGATTGAGCCACAGCATATAAGACAGAGAAGTTTGCCCCAGAGATAGGAAAGCAGAAATAAAGAGCCAGGCAAATAGACAAATCTATGTTGTCAATCTGAAATGGCAAGAAATCGAAAGGAGTTTCCATCTTACAGGTCTATATAAATTGCTAGAAGATGCTTGGACTATGTTGGAAGAATGTGAGGTTACAGCCAAGATCAGTCTGGCACAGCACTATGATTAATTAACATCATTTTCATATATACAAAAAGAAAGTTTTAACAAAATGTGCCAAGTGTTAATGATGACTTGCTTTAAAACAGAGGCCAACGAACCTTCAATTTTCTATGTTAATGGGCAGAATTTCTGCCTAGATTAAAACCACAGAGAGTCTCTATTGGGTTTCACAGCATCCCACCTGAGAAGCCCTGTCATTTTCCTATTAGCCCACTCTCTGCTCCTTTGCATGCTGGAAGTAACTTCCGTAATATTTCTTCATGTACTAACAAGTTGATGAGATATCATGTCAGCAACATCATGAATAAAAGCTCCAATCAATGTGAAAATGAATTTTCTAGAAGCATGTACAGCAAGTAAAGTTTACTAATGGAACTTCCTGCTAATCTGCAAGGACTTTTCAACACAAACAGCAGTTTGTACACTTCTAAACATTGATCACTGATAATGGGACAAACTATCAAACAAGGATAATAAATCTGGATGGGGGAATAAAACTCATATCTAATGTCTGGAAAGCATGAGGTAAAGAAGGTCTTTGTGATTAAACAGAATGAAAGTTGGCATAGCAGACAAAATGTGCCATATTCATGGGGTGCCAACTACCACCAGGACAGTCTTGTCAATATTTGATCAGGGTGGCTTAGGGATCAGATCTGGATGTAGGACATTCCAGGAACACATAAAGAAAGGAAAGATGGGTAGCGGCCTCTTAAATTATCTGACACTATGACCAGGGATCATCTCTCATAGACAATGGTGTACTAGGAAGGGTTAAAGTAACCAGAATTTATTGCTTGTGTCCTAAGAGGGCAAGGGAATGGGTTTCCCCTGGATAGGATGGAATGGCTGAGAAATAAAAGCTAAGAAAAGTAGACTGGCGAAATGATCACAGAACACAGAAAGTTAGTTTCAAAGAAGGGGCAGAGACAGGTAAAGCTGACCAGAAATGTCCAGCATCTAACAAAGAAAGGAGCCTGCGTTTGCTTTATTTATATTGAAAAACATCAAAGGCTTTTGTTAAAAATTTCTTCACCAAAACAGGATAGAGATAGGGGCAGGTTGGCTTCTCAGTTCCTAATGAGTTATGCCCATTGCCCATCTCTGGTGCTGCTTGGGACTTTCCTTGCAGAGCAGAGGAGTTGTTCACTTGCATCAGGCGGTCTATCTCAGTGGGACTGCCATTGGAAGTTCCCAGTGACAGAGCTACCTTATCACTGACTGCAATGCTGAAAAGGTCCTCAATGCATTTCATAGGTGGTTTCCTGCAAGAAATCACTATAGGTGGACATCAAATTTGGAAAATGTAATAGATAACTGAAATATTGTAAGGCGTACTTTTACAGGTGGGCTCCTATTTTATATGCCATCTTACAAGGAGCCTCCTTAGCTTTTTCCTGTTGTACAGAATCAACTATCTATAATTTGTAATGTTGGATTAAGCTGAATCAGAATGGCTCCACTATTAGATTTATTTAAGTAACAAAGTTAATCAGATGCAAATTCTCCTATTGCTAAAAAGGAAGAGTAACTAAAGGCTCCAAATATCCTTCACAGCTAACACTGAGCCATCAGAGAATGTTCTTTGTTGAAGGTTCAAAACAAAGTAAAACATGAGAAATATTTAAAAGTACTTAACCTTTGAAGCTTCAGTTTTCAGAACAAAATCATTGAATTTCCTGAAATATCCTTCATCAGGAATATGCACCAGAATTGGAAATACACTTTAAAATGCTTTAAAGTATAATCTAATTCTTACCCCATGGGAGCTATAACCAACAAAAACCAGGAGTTGTGTGTTTGGAAATTGTATATGAAAGGACTTATGCATAATTGGAAATATACTTCCATCTTTAAAGAAACTCAGTGTGGACTGTAGACAGGTACTTTGTGACTCAGAAGCTTCTAATGTAGGGAACTTGAATAATCAGTTATATTGAGGAAAAAGAATTGGCCATCCATTTCAGCGATATTTGGTGTCCATTCGATAAACTGATACAAGCAAGCTGAAAAAAAAGAAAGAGGAAAGAAAAAGAAAGCAATCCCACAAGAAACAAAACAACAAAGAAATAGACACACATATTGCTCAAGTTTTATTTATTTTTCATTTCATTTCATTTTTTGGTACTGGAGATTGAATCTAGTGTTGCTCTACTACTGCAATACACCATAGCCCTTTTTATTTGTATTTTGAGGCAAGGTCTACATGGCTAAAGCTGTCTTTAAACTTGTGATCCTTGTGATCCTCCTGTCTCAGCCATCCTGAGTTGCTGGGATTATAGGTGTGTGCCTCACACAGCTATAAGCAGATTCCTCAGACTTTAGGGTGCATTTGAAATATTTGAGGACCATATTAAGAGGCAGATGCTAATTTAGTAGATCTGCATGAGATTGAGATTCAGCATTTCTAACAGGCTCCCAGTTGATACTGATGTTGCTAGTTTGGGGAACACTCCTTGAATAACAATAACAAAGAAAAAAATTTAAAAGGCAAATCAACATCATCTAGAAAAAAGTTTTTATTGTCGTTATTGTTTTTTTAGAGTTCTCTAAAGTAACTCTAAGTCTGAATTTGCCTATACTAGTGATTTTTAAACAATATTTTTATTAGTTGTTGATGGATCTTTATTTTTTTTATTTATTAGCAGTGCTTAGAATCAAACCCAGAGCCTCACACATGCTATGCAAGCCCTCTACAACCAAAGCCCTATCCCAGTGATTTTTAATCTTGGCTGCATATTACAATCACCTGGGGAGCTTTCAAAACAACATAGGTCATGTTCCAAACCCATTAAGTAATAATGTGTGTGTGTGTGTGTGTGTGTGTTACTGGAGATTGAACCCAACAGTGTTCTACATCAAGCTAAATTCACCAGCTCCTTTTTATTTTATTTTGAGATATGGTCTTACTGAATTTCCCAGGCTGGCTTCAAACTTGCTATCCTCCTGCCTCTGCCTCTCAGGTCATTAGGATTATAGGTGTGTACCAACTACCTTGAGGTAGTACCTGAAAGTGAGGAGTTGTTGAAGCTCCCAGGTGGTTTCACCATGCAGCCAAGATTGAGTACTACTAGCCTAGAATGAGTTTTAACAACTTAAGGAGCACAATTTACATTCAGCTCTTTTTAGCTTTAGATCAGTGTCCAAGTACTTGGACAGACTCCATAATCACTAAAACATCAGTCTAGGAAAATAAAGTGAAGCCCTCAGCTCTGTTCTGGTCATGTCCCACTGGGCTTTCTTTGGCACCATTGTGCTGACTTTTCAGAAAGAGGTCCACAGATGCCCTGTGTCTTTTTATTCAAGTGGATGCACATTGTGCACATTTTACACAGTAAAATGCCCTATTTTACTGTGTTCTTTGGGAACGAAACACATAACATTCTGAATACAAACTGCCTTTAATTGACACACATGCAGAGTGATTGATAATCCAAAATAAATCCCTTCTTCCACTTCTTTCTGAATACAGAAGCAGCTTCAATCATCCCATCATTACAGAAAAGGAACACTTGTTATGTAACATCCATATTGACAAAGGAAAAAAAAATAGTAATAGCAACTCCAGCAAAGAAAAACAAGATCAAGCTATAATTATTATACTGGTTGTCAATATTGTGATATGCAAACAATGCAGGACTTTGAGAATAAAGTTTATTTTCCACAATGAAAACCCATTATAGATATGAAACATTTTATGTAACTAATGCCTATTTCTGTATTAATATGCATGATAATTACAAAACAAAGAGATTCTTTTTTAGTGATATCTACTAGAAAATGTTTACAGAGAAATGGCAAGTTAAAATTCCCTCTTTCAAAATTCATCCTAGTACTGATTATACAGAAGGAAATTCATGTATCTCCTCAATATTTGGTCTCTTATTTCTGCTAAATTAAAACTTCATTCATTTCTGCATCCCTGTATCCCTGTATTGAAATTATTCATTAAACGTTTACTGTGCCAGATACAGTGCTTTATCTGAAAACAAAGCAATGAGCAAAACTTAATCCATTTTCTCTCTTGTCAGATTTTAAAGCATAGAGGGAAACACATGGCTAAAAATCACAATATTAAACTTAAAATCATTCAGTGCAGCTGTGACAGATACATAAGAGAAAATAAAAACCAGGAACACCTGTAATGTAGGACTCTATAATAGGGTGTTAGCCTATTCAGGCAGTCAGGGAAGATTATCCTGAAGAAGAAACACTTGAGCTGCAATCTGAAGGAGGGTCAGTTTGAATTTGACAAAAGGAAAGAAAACATTCCAAGTAGAAGGACCAGCGAGGATGAAGGGGACAGCAGAAGGAAGCACGGCAGGTAGGAGGGGTGGAATGGAGCTGGTGGAGAGAGAGAGAGGGAGGTGTGTGAGGACAGTGTTATACCAGAAGATGCCACTGCCTGCATTTTGGATTGGGGGCATATTTTTCAAGATGATTGTGGGTATCTTGATGGAAGAAGTCAAATTTACAGAAAGCACTCAAATGCAATGGGTTACGTAGAAGCACATAGTAAATGTAGCCTCCTCCAATTCACAGTTCTCCATTGATATTTTTTTTCAATAAATGCTTTAGAAGATTACAAGAAGTAAAACTATGAATGGTTATAGGGATTAGACTGCTACAAAATTTTTAATGTAGTAAACCTATTCTTTATTTTCCTGTTTTCTTTGTAATACTTCAAACCCTATGGCACCCCTTCTATAAATAGATATGATGGTAATAATATTGATAAGTCTTGTAGAACAAATAGTAATGTAGTGTTGTTTATGCCTAAAAATATGTGAAAATAAAAGAAGGATATAGGAGATAATTTTAGAATAAGAGATGTTTAGTTCCACAGTCAGCAAACTAGCCTTTAGGTCAAATCTAGCCCCTGGCCTGTTTTCATAAATATTACTGGAACAGACCCATATACATTATTTACCTATTGTGTGTCCTCCTTCATGCTCTAATCTCAAGAGTTTAGAAGTTGCAATAAAAGACATTGATCCACAAAACTTTTTATAGAAAAAATTTAGTGAAACCCTGTTGCTATGATAAATGAACAATTAGTTTGAATCTGTGCTAAAAATATCCTTTGCATTATATTTTTACAAAAATGTTAGAAACTCTTTTGGAATAAAGTTTTCAGGAAAGTAAACCAGTCTCTCCAGGACAGTGACCAACTGTTGCTGTTATCTTAGGACTCTCCTAGATTTACTATTGAAATTCCTATGTCCTAGAAAATTAGCATGTCCAGTCACTTTAATTCTTATTCAAACTCTGGCTATGTACAGTTTCACACCAAGACTTCCATGAGAGGAGGCTGTCTTAGGCATGTTTTGAATTACAGGCTCATACCACATCTAACGTAAGTGCTAATAATTAGCAAGAATTCAAGTAATGCAGTTTTATTAAATTATGAGATGAGATATAACTTTCAGATCCTGTTTAAAATCTAAATCCCTCCAAATTGAATGAGGCGCTTCAGATGGCGGGGATCATACCATACCCATAAAGGTAAAATTGTTTTTAACAGAATTATTTCTACTTCTACACAACTTGCCGTGAAAAATACTCATTTACAAAATCAACAGTTCAGAGATGTGTTAGAGGTGATTTTGAGGAAGACTCAAGAAGAAATGCCCACTTTCCTGACTTCCTTAAACCAACCAAACAAACGCACAGACACTATTGGGGCCCAGAGAGAAGCTGTCGGCCTGGGAGGAGTGCAGGCTTGAGTGCTTTCCCAGGGCTATGGACTGAAGTGAGAGGAAATAGAGTTATTGGAAGCAGTATTCCAGGAACATCCCCCCACATAAGGCAGATGAAGCCAGGACTCTCAGTACAGAGCCAGGATGATGGAAAGTAGAGAGAATAGACTCTTCAAAAATCATGTGCACATGTCAGGGGTGGGCCTGGGAGAGGGAGTTGCCTGAAAAAAAAATATTGAGTGCAAGTTTCAGTGAAAGATTGTAATCCAATTTCCATGGAATTAAACTTGAGTGGACCAAGAGTGCTTAAAGAAAACAGCCTCAGAGTGAACCATTATCGTTTTGAGTTTGCAAAGGTGTATTTGTTCCTCTCTTTGTCAGAGCACTTTAGTTTTGGTTTTACAGTCCTAGCAGCTTAAATACTGTCATGGTTTGAACTGTTGCCAAATGTTGTTTTCATCAGTGTGTATGATTTAAAGTAACAAATTTACACCCACACAGGGAGATGTGTGGATGACTGTTTGGGGCACTGTACCTAGACTAAGTACCTGCCTAGAATAGCTTCTCTGTAAAGCTGCTCAGGCACAGGTCCTCACATAAAGCAAGAAACGCTGCATTAAAAACGATGAGGGTACTGATTGTTAAATTTGCCTTAGTGCTCACTTGATGAGTATCTCATAGACCTGGGATCTTTGGGTAATGGAACTATTGAAGTTGTTAAGCCTGTAACAGCCATTAGCAGGTCAGGGCATGGAAGACAAGGCCTCTTAAAGATTAAATTACACTTTTACTTTTTTTTTTTTTTTTTTTAAGAGAATACCTTTTTTTGTAGATGGACACAACACAATGCCTTTATTTTTATGTGGTGCTGAAAATCCAACCCGGGTCCTGGCCATGCTAGGCAAGGGCTCTACTGCTGAGCCACAATCCCAGCCCTTCCTTTTGCTTTTTATCTGCAGTGGAAGAGGGACACTTTTATAGAAATTTTGGGTATTTCATGGTAAAGGACAATTTTATATTCAAAATGGACATTTAGGACAACCAAGAGATAAATTATTCTATAGAATAGTAAGAACTTGATTATGATCACCCTTGTATCATTGTAGGTATTATTTTGAGCTTGAGTTGGGGGTGGGGATAAAAACATTTGAGCTAAGAAGAAAGAGGGGAAGCATGACCCATGACTAAAGAGAGTTTTAAGGGCAAAGTGATAATTAATAGCATTTATCTATTAAACATATCAAATTTTAAAAATTTCCTCTAAGAAGTAACAGGGGCATCTGGTTTAGAAACGCATGACCCATGACTAAGTTAAAATAGAATCCTATTTGAAACTTGTTTTTTAGGTCTAAAATCCCTCACCTAATGCATAAGCTCTTTTTTTTTTTTTTTTTTTTTTTTTTTTTAAAGAAAGAGTGGGAGAGAGAGAGAGAGAGAGAATTTTTTTTTAATATTTATTTTTTAGTTCTTGGCAGACACAACATCTTTGTTTATATGTGGTGCTGAGGATCGAACCTGGGCCGCACGCATGCCAGGCGAGCACGCTACCGCTTGAGCCATATCCCCAGCCCCTGCATAAGCTCTTAATACCTTGTTTTTACTATTTATTGAATGGTGATAGGTACATAAATTATAATTATGAAGTTCAATGAATTCTCACCCATTGAATACATCTATGCAGCCAATATCCATATCAGAAAACATTATTTTCCAGCTTCTGTTCTTCTTTACTTCTTACATTTATGTTAAATATCAGTATTCAGTCTTAGACATACTTGAGGGTCTTTGGTAAGACCCATGGGGGTGAAGTCCAGACATAACCACAGGCTCTGGAGAAGCTGGTGACTGCCAGAGTCATAGAAGGAGAGCCTAGAGCCGTAGCAGAGATCACAGGTCAGCAAACTTGTTCTGTAAAGGGATAGATAGTAAGTACTTTACAGGTCATGAGGCCCGTAATTTTAAATGAATGACAATGTCTATGTTCTAATTAAAAAACAAGCATGCATGGGGCTATATTTTTTCAACCCTACTAACCCTTAATAGAGCCAGCAACACACATGGAATATGGGAATATTATATGAAAAGGACATCAGAAATTCTTCAGGAGGGAACCATGTGAAATCTTGAGCATCATTTTAAGTAAAAGGCAGTTAACTCAGACCTTTCTTATCTGGTCTCCTCAAGGCAGGACAATTTTAGTCTTAGAGTTTATATTTGCTTTTTTTCTACCTTTGGTCTAGTTTTTAACTTTCAAAATAATGCAGTAGTCAGCAGCAAGTTCTGGAAATGTCCAGAAGCAAGAAAGACTATTTTTGTTATATTTAGAAATATTGCTTAAGGAAAGTGCTTTGGATTTCACATGATTTTCTATATCTCAAGTACATTAAAAGCAAAGTTCTGCTCCAGTAAAATATTTCATGAAGAATGGAATTTGTGTTAGTCTTGAGAGTTTCTATATTTCGACAATTTAATGATAAGTTAAAAGTCATGTGAATTGAAAAGAGAGACATGATCATACAAATAGGACATATTTTCTACTTTTTAAAAACACTAGCCATTTTATTTTGCTTCCACTCAATTCTGTTTCCAGAATACTAATTTAAGTTTTGAGACATGATGAAACAGTTTGCATTATCTTCAACTCACTGTGTTAGATCATTTGTAGCCTTGACAGAGGGTGTTTGAATTTCTACTATGGAAATACCAATCACAAGAGAACAAATGGCATTTCTACAGAGTTCCTGCTTAACAAAAAAAAAAAAATGCTTACTGTGAAGACTTTTCTGTTATTCTTCCAAAAACTATGAAAATTTATAGGGAATTCTGAAAATAAAATGATTTGACCAAAATAAAATAATCATTGGATATTGCCTGATATCATTTATTAACTTCCCATAGAATTAACATTTGTGATTAACTTTTGCAACAGGAAAATTTTTTTCTTTTTTTCACAAAGTAGTTTAAGCATCTTGACTCCTTTTTGTCTTTAATTATTATTATTATTATTATTATTTGCTATGGCACTAAAAATCTTTTCCACCCCCTATAAGTCATCTTTGAAGATTTGTTCTCATCTTAATCTATACATTCTTCTTACTAATGTATTACCTATAGTCAATTTCAAAACAATATCTTTTCTCAATCACATTATTGCATTAGCCTCCCACTAGACTTTTACCTCCACAATTGCTCTTGCTACAGTCCATGTGTTACGTAGCAACTAGACTGCTTAAGACTCAGGCTAGATACATTATTAATCAGCTTAGAAGGCTCCCACAGTCTTCATTACCTACATAACTTCATCTCCCATCAATTCTTTCTAGCCATTCCTGCCACCTTGCTGCTCTTATGTGTTTCAAGCTTATTCCTTCTTCCTGCAGATGCCAACTTCTACCTGAACTGTTCCCTCTTGGATTACTGCTAACGCTCTCTTATTAGGTGCATGCCTCCTTCCCACCAATCTAATCATGCTTTCTTTCATGGTCCAACATGTTCATATATATTTGTTATGTATTTCAATTCTCTTCTATATCATCTAGAATAATCTCAATAGAGGTAAGAATGTCTGTGATAGAGGGAAGAAAGGGATAACTAGGTTGAAGAAATTGTCTTTAACTTATTAGATATATAAGATCTTAGAGCAATTTGCAATAGTAAATTGCATAAAAATTCTGATATGTCTCAAGTATAACCCAAATACTATACATTAGAATAATGATAAGGTGAATGTAAAATAAATGATATATAAAGTTTTTCTATGGTCATTTTAGTATA
Organism: Ictidomys tridecemlineatus; assembly: GCF_052094955.1. NCBI lineage: Eukaryota > Metazoa > Chordata > Mammalia > Rodentia > Sciuridae > Ictidomys > Ictidomys tridecemlineatus. The sequence continues at coordinate 75,635,746 of NC_135488.1, forward strand.
TTATTATCACATTATTATCAATAAACATTGAAATTTTGTGCATAGCACATTTTCAGATGGCTGTGATTGTTGTATTACTCAAAAAAGAAGTTATCTCTAACTTAAGCAATTTATGATCATTATCAGAAAAAAGGGGACAAGAGAACATATATTATCGTGCACAATAGTAGGAAATATTTTAGTTGAAGAAAATTCTTTGTTTTAATTGACTATAGTTTATTACTAGCATTTGAAATTCACACCATCCTAAAAAAATTAAATTCATGACTCCTCATATCCAGATATTAGGAATAAAAAATGGTGTAGCAATGTTGAAAACCAGTAGGTGGACAGTTCCTCAAACAATTATCCATGTAGCCGACATAAGATCCAGCAATGTCCTACACACACACACATACATATATGTGTGTATGTACCCCCCACATACACTCATAGACTAGATGTAGATAGATATCTCCAAGAGAAATAGAAATATGTTCACATTAAATCTTGTATACAAATGTGCATTGCAGCATTTTCTATAATAAGGGGAAAATGTCCTACTAATGAATAAAAATTAAAACATGATATATTTATACAGAGGAATATTATTTGGTCATAAAGGGAATAAAGTATCAATGCATTGCATGTGTGAACCTTGAAAACACCATATTAAAGTAAGAAGCCAGTTACAGAAAAATCAAGACTGCATATTAAATAATTTTAAGTATATAAATTGTCCCCAAAAAGCAGATCTAAGGTACATAAAGATTAGTGGTGGCCCAGAACTTGGTGAAATGTAGAGGGTAACGGAATGGCTAAGGGGTTCAGGCTTTCTTTTGGAGTAATGGAATGTTCTAAAGTTGATTATGGAAATGAATACAAGATTATATGCATTAAATTGTACACATTAGACAGTTTGCATTTTATATTGTGTGGGTATATAGTCCTGTCTAGTTCTTGAAGATAAATTCAGTCCTTGTTCCCATAGAGCTTGTGTGGGGAGGGCATGCATACTTGTAATAAATACATACATACATAACATATTTTAGACAGGGAAATGGGTATAGAACAAATGAATCAGGTTAATGGTAGAGAAGGTGGTAGGTGTATATGGATGTTTTTGGTAGACTAAAGGACTTCTCTGTAAGAATGATATTTGAGCTGAGATCTGAGTAATGTGAAGGAATAAAGACGAGGAGAAATCTTAGAGAAAGGTGGTTGCTCAATTATAAAGTCCCTGAGTATAAAATAAGTTTGTCCTGTTCTAACTATCACAAAAACTACTGTGAATGAAGGAAAGAAGGGAGGTCATGGATGTTGCTATAGTTTTCATCTGGAATTTTCCTAAAGGCCCTGTGTTAAAGGCTTGGTCCCCACCTTGGTGCTACTGGTAGGTAGTGAAATCTTTAAGAGGTGAAACCTAGTGGGAGGTTTGGGGTCACTGGAAGCATGCCCCTGAAGGGGACCATGGAACTCTGGTCTCTTCCTCCCTCTTTTTCTACCTGGCCATAGGGTGAGCAATTATACTCCCTCAGGCATCTGTGGTCTCTATGTGCCACTTCACCACAGGCCCCAAAGCAATGGGCCAATTGATTATGGACTGAGACATCTAAAACTGCGAACCAAAATAAACCTTTCCCTCTATAAGCCTATTCATCACAGTTATTTGTTGTAGTTGTGGAAAGTTAACTAATACAGTTGTCACAAGCTGGGAAAAGCTGAGGAAATGATACCTTGTTAATATCAAACACTTTTATTAGATATATTCAAGAATGAAAAGTCATATTAAATACTTAACAGCATCATTTCATAGTGTGATGTTTCCACTGAATACTAAGTATTATTTGCTTCTTTAAGTTAATGTGAAAATTGTCAAAGAGCTTCGATTTTAGATGCCATTAGGGAATTGGCTTTTATAAACATATCACTCTTGAGTTGAAACAAAAATTACAATTCCATGAAAAACATTAAAGTAATAGTTTAAAAATTAAATTAACATGATTTGGCAATGTCAAGAACATTTTTGTATTCAGAATGTACTCCCTGAAATTAGCGTGTCAGGTAAGGAATTGAATGGAAAGAGAAGGCACAGCCAGATTGAATAACTCAAAGTGCTCAGGACGAAGGAAGAGTTTATGAGCGTGAAGGTCTGATTCAGCAAGACATCAAGAGTCTGTAGCATCCCAGGCTGATCACGCCAGAGAGCTGGAGACCACCATCATCTTTAAATCTGATGAGTTAGGATTGGAGACTTGTTATTGGATCTTGTAGACAGAGACACAGTCAGATTTATGTGACGGCCCCCTGCAGAACTATGATCTTCATTTAGGAATTCAGATAGCCAAGGAGAGAGCTATTAAAGCAAGTTGGGTAAAGAACTATCCTGATCTCACTCCCCTCCTTCCCACAATCTACAAGAGTTCCACATACAACAGTCTGGACTTGAAGCTGCATTCCAAACAAGCCGGCTGATACAGTCCATAAAGTTCAGCCTCCTGGAACATAGAACAGAGGGGAGAAAGTTGACCGCTGTTTTTGAGAGAACAAATGGAGTCGTGGTATCATATGCAGCCAGCGAAATTGGAATTTTCATTATCCATTTATGATACTGAGAAAATAAATACACACAAACACACACATATATATCATATCATTGTTCATTCATTCAGACAAGCTTACAAAATACCATTCTATAAATCACTGAAAACTGAGTACATAGCCCTTCCTTTTCAAACTGTTGGATGAACTAGTGGGAAGATCATTAACAGAAGGTTTAAAGAAAGTGTGATCAATAATGTAAATTCTATGATCATGAGAAATGTTGTTTTTCCATGTATTTTACCTATGATATGTAGGTGTCTATGGATGTACACCCATGCCTATATATTATCTATATTTATATTTACAGTGCTATGCTCTAAATGTTTTTGTGCACTCCTCCAAAATTAATGTGTTGAAATCCTGACCCTCAAGGTAATGGTGTTAAGAAGTTGAGCCTTTTGGAAGATGATCAGGTCATGAGGACAGAATCCTCATGGATGAAATTAGTGGCTTTATAAAAGTGGTCCCAGAGAGCTAGCTTGCCCCTTCAAACATGTAAACATGTAGCAAGAAAGCACCACCTATTAACTCAGAAATACACTTTTGTTGTTTATAAGCTTCTCAGTCTATTGCATTTTTTTATATAGCAGCCTGAACAGACTAAGATATTACAATCTTAGTGATTTGTATAGAATTTTATAATTACTGGTCCATACTCTATATCAGTGATTATAATTTTTTTCAACCATAACATATACATATGGCATTAACATATGTACCACATGTTCTAATGGATAGACGGTTTATAACATATTTCTTATGTTTGTACTTCATTCCTAATATTAAAGTTTTTACTCAAAAACTGATATCTGAATGTAAGAAGAAATTATATTATAATGATAGTCTGGTAAATTATTCTGAATTGATTTAGTTCTACACTTTAAAATCTATTATTGGTAGTTTTTTCCTGGATCACAAAGTAGAGGTACAGTCTCAACTGCTAACTGACACTATGCTATTACTTACACTGTGTGAGTTTGTCACCAGCACAGTAGTAATAAAGATTGCCCATCTTCTAGGCATGCAATGAGAACCCTTTGGTTCCTTGATATCAAACTTTTTACCAAGGTGCCAGCGTTTGAAATTAAAACTCATGTTAATGTGATTATTAAACTATTCAGAAGCATAAAGCCCTGTGAAGTGTTGGATTCGAGAAAGGAAAAATACAAGCCAGATGTTAAGATAATGGTTCCCCAGCCATTTCAGAACATCTCTGTGATAAAAAACTGGTCTATGTGATATGTAAACTGAAACGTGCTTAAAGGGAAAAGAGAGTTATCTTCATATCTCCCCTTATCAAGAGCCTCACATTCATGTTCCATAATGTAAACAAAACTATTAAAATTAATATCACGATATTGTCTTGTGAATTAGAGTATCCTTGTTTTATTAAGCCATAATTCAATTATTTGTGGTGTCTATTTCACTCATTCTTTATTACCTCGTGAAAGACCATGTAGAAATATATGAAGAACATGTATAAGATGTACCAGGTTTTCTCTCTTCTGTTTCCAATCGTATTATTTGTTGCAAGGATTCTATTATCTGCTTATTCCTTATGTGAAACAAAGTGGTTAAAACGAGACAATAGGTCCAAAGTGGTGGTAGAATAAATTAGCTCAATGGATTTAAGTCATCTAAATTAAGCCATTGATGTTGACATTCTCTTATTCACTTCAAAAAAGCATTTGACTTCCAGGAATTGATAAAAAGATATTTTCTTGAGACGTTTTTTAAGACACAAATTAACAATTTCTGGGCAATTACAATTTATTATGTGTGTATGTGTGAGAGACGGACTTTACAATGAAAAACAATTAAAAACTTAAATCACATCATTGCCAGGTAAGTTTTTATTTGTGTTAACAGCACCATTTGAAATCATTGGATATAGTGATATGGGAGAGGAATCATGAAAGCTAATTGGCTATCTTCCTAGTCTTCCAAAAACATAGAAATATCTTCCTAATAAGATTTCTCAAAATTATAACAACTTTTATGACTCAAGTGTTTGGTTCCCTAGAAAATTTAGAGCATTGTTGTCTCAGATGGGATTAACTAGCTCAAAATAGATTATGGTGCCAAATTGTTAACTTCCTGGAGGGAGCAGTCCCACTTAATTTTGTCATAAATGCTGGAGGAGCAGTTCAACATGTTCAAGGTCATATGATGTTCAGAACAAGTGACCCACAATCAACAGTAACTCAGACCTCAGATAAACCTGAATTTGTCTTATCTTTCCAGGAAATCAACATAATCAAACCAAACTCTGAACTACATGTAGTAAATATTTAATGAATAATTAGGCTTTAATTAATTTTCAGTTTTGTAATGCACTACTAAAACATGATTTCTAAAGTTTGAAATTTCAGTCTGAATTTTCATGAGCCCTAAAATTAAGCCATTGATGTTGACATTTTCTTGTTCACTTCAAAAGAACATTTGACTTCCAGGAAGTGATAAAAAAAATCTCAAGAAAATATCTTTTTACAAATTAACAATTTCTGGGCAATTACAATTTATTAGCAAATAACAATTTAATACTTTGTCAAAATTCTTGGCATTTGAATAGAATAGCAATATATTTCACTGGGCACATAACAGTACACTTGGGATTAAATGACTTGTACCAGCTTTTATAGCTCATTTTGTAGATTTGCCTCTCCATTGTTTAAAGCTACTTTGGCAACACTACTGCCATCCTGCTGGTCAAAATATTATCACATCAAAATTTTTTTCTTCAATACTGAGTTCTGAGTATCAATATTAACATCAATCCCCTGCTGTAAATACATTTCATCAAAAATTTATTATGTTTTTAATAGCCAGGCATGGTGGTGCATGCCTATCATCTCAGCAAGTCAGGAGGCTGAGGCAGAGTCAGGAGGATCAAGAGTTCAAAACTAGCCTCAGCAAAAGTGAGGCACTCTCTCTAAATAAAATACAGAATAGAACTGGGGATGTGGCTCAATGGTTGAGTGCCCCTGAGTTCAATCCCCAGTACCTCACCCCCACAAAATCATTATGTTTTGAGCTTAATGATTATAATGTATTTGCAGTCTTCAATAACAAGCATAAGCACACAAATATATACCAAGCTTTACAAAGTCATATTTTATTTGCAATCACTATTTAATTTTTAAAGATTTTAAATCTAGAAAATTTTGTTCTCTATCAGGACTTAATATGATTCTTATATTTAAAATTCATTATAATTTCTTGTTCAAAATTTGATTCCTAGTTTATACTTTATATAATAATTATTATCCCTCACTTTGATTTAGTTTTAAAATACATTTTATTTCTTGATTGCAGAATAACTTTTAAAAGTTTTAAATGGAAACAATGATATTTTGACCAAACTTTATTAGACTTCCAAACAAAAATAGTCTTCTTAATATGACAAATAAGAACAGTAAGATAAATGGCTATAATTGTATTGACCCATTCACCTAGCAGAACCATTTAAACTTGGTTGCCATGACAAATCATGCTGAGAAAGAAACAGCAGGAGAAATCTAATTTAGTGCCAATGCCAGTTAGAAGCTCCAAGTCCAGATTTTAGTGTCTTTTTCTTAGGATTGTTTTCCAGGGTCACTAGTTGTATCACCACATTTGCCCTAGAAAACTCATAACATTTTAGATCTTCCTGAACAATAATGTCCATTTCCTGTCTATCAATTAAGCCAAATAAAACACCTTAATTCCTGGACATGAACAGCAGATCATTCTGAATCTATCAACTCTCGATGCAACATGAACAGAAAGTGAGCTACTAGTTCAGTCTGTTTCCCTTGACTTCCTCAGCAATGTTCAATACTGCAACACTCCCCCTTTTACACATTCTGTCTGGCTTAAATAATACTATGCTCCTCTTTATCATTTTCATAGACTTGTACCCAAACCTAAGTCTAAGTCAAAGCTCAGATTTAGCCTTCTTAACATTCAAAACTTGTCTCCATGAAACCCCTTCCCCTCCCCTGAAGACTTTGTCATTGACATGATTGCTAAAATGTCATCTACAGACTAGACCATGCCTCAGAAATCCAGGACTATATATGACAATCCCAAAGTAACTTTTTAACTGGAAGAACAGTGACTCAAATCCAAACTGCTCTTCCCTTTCCCTGTTCTCTCCACCTTACAGGACTACCACTTTCCATAGATTGGAAATCCATGAGACATTCTGGATTTGGTTTTCCTCCTTGTGTCCAAATAGTCTGTACATGTAGCTCTTCCTCCCAAACTTATCCCATATATTTTTTTCTTCTCTTTCCTCTTTCACAATTACCACCCTTATGAAAACCACAGCAGTCCCTTCCTCATAAACTGCAACAGCTTTTTTTTCTCTAATAGGTCATATTAATGAATAATTAGTATTAAAACATGCCAAATGTTCTTCTTTATGATGTTTTTATTAATTTGAGATGATTACACACAATAGTGGGGTTCATTGTGACAGATTCATATATGCACATAACATAATTTACTCCAGTTCATTCCTCAGTATTTTTAATTGGCTCCTCTGTGTCTGCCTTTACTCTCCTCTAGTAAGTTTTTAACAAATAGTTATCTTTAAAAAATGAAAACTTATTTTTATGACACTATTCTACTACCTTTGGCTTCCTCCTCCTTAGTTTAGAATGAAGACCAAAACACCTAGTATGATTTTTCAGGTCCTAGTGAAAATTTGTCACAAAATTCTTTGCTGACACAAGGGTAAGATATCAAGATTTCGATTCTTACTTTCAATATGTTAGATTTGGGCGTATAGTTTTTACAGCCTTGAAAATTATGTTTAGGAAATGTCTGTTCTTATAAGAAATCCCAAATGTCTGCAAATTTTATTAGATACAAATACTTTGCTTTGATTCTAGCAGTTTGTTAATCAGTACTTTAATATAGATGGAAAGATTACTTTTTAAATAAGTACAGCCACACGTCGGGTATGGATGAATCATGTGTTTTTTTCTAAGCATGGCTTGTCAAAATAAAACAGAGCTACAATGGTTTATGGCCTTGGTTGGAAAAGAAAATAGTGGAAGGTGGAATACTTTGGGAGTAGAGCCAAGTGATTTTCAGAGGAGGGCATGTCACTATTCTAGGGTGGGAGACAGATCATCTTCATTTCTATTAGTAATTTGTTGTGACATCTACTAGCCACAGACTTTCTAGATCTTTTTCCCCTCCATTTTAAGGATAGAGAATCAAATCACAGGTATATAAGCATCTGTTAATTACTGAACAAACTTCAGTAGCATTTCTTTGCCCCTTTCTTATCAAGTTGGAAACTACCATTACAATTCCACCCCAGCCAGATGTAAGAGGCTCAAAAAGAGCAGTCAGAAGCAATATCTGTCAAATTTATTTTGAAAGACTCCTTCCCATATAGTCATGCCTACCAGGACTAATTCTGTGCTTTCCTTCCATTTCTTCTAACCCTACCTTCATTTTTTTTTTTAAATCTTGATTTACCTATATTTAAAAATAAATGAACTGAATCATTTCTCATTTCATGACTGATTTTATGACTTACAGTCATGTTTCCTTTGTGCCACCAACTTACATCTGCTCCAATGATCCTATTCCGTAGGACCCTTCATGACGATGCTGGACTTTTCCAGAACCTATCCTTTCCCCCTTCCACTTTGGACCTAGGGACTTAATGTTGGAGATTAGAAAATCTTTCCACCTATTGTCATGATTTCAAGCAGTGCTCCTAACAAACTTTGTTTTTTTCTCCCTCATTTTTTTCCCACAAATGATACATCTTTAGTGTCAAAGAAGGCTTATATGAAAGACTTTTTATTTCCTACTTAATCTGCCACTTGTGTTTTGTTTTTGATTGTTGTAAGCAGCTACAAGAATTCTACCTAAATTTCATATGTGGCAAATTTTCTGGTATTCTCTCCATAGTAATGCCACAAATTTTGCAATGAAATTTAACATTATTTTGAAGTCTATTTGCCATTATAATTCAATAATACTCATTAAAAATATGAAAAGATTCCAACTGTGCTTTGTATTCCTCTAATACTGTACTAAACAGAACCAAAGTAAAATATTGTGCAATTCTTTTCTGATGTTAGAAATGGTAGTTTAATAAGAAGGCAAGTGAATGACCAAATTTATGATACTTGTAACAGATTTGAGCTCAGATTCCTTGAAGCATGACAAATTGATAATTTTTCATCACATGGTTTTTCTATTGCAGGAATGAAACCTCTACAAAAATGTGGACATGGTCTTCTTCATTTAGTACTACATTCTCAGAAATAAGGATAGTGCTTGAGCATTAAATATTAAATATTAAATATTTATCAAATTAATGAAAATCATTATAAACAAAGGTGTGTTTCTTAAAAGAAATTACTATGATTGTGTGAATAAATTGATAGACAGATACATTAACAAGATTATTTTACTAGTTTATTACAAGAAATTGAAAGTTGTTCCATTGCACTAATTATATAATAAACAGTGTCATGCTGGCAACCTGTCATACAGCAAGGTTGCTGAGAAGCAGAATCTCATGATGCTAGTCATCCTAACATTTAATAAATGATCACTTAAGAAAATAAAGAAACACTTAGTAAAGCCTAATTTTTTTGCAACTAAAACTGGCTACACAAACATGTGCACACGCACACATACACTCACAAAAACCCACAGCTCTCGTGGTCCTCATAAATTCTGGCAATATTTTTATTTAACAGAGTAGGAAAATTGATATTTAAGATGTAATATATTTTCCCATAGTCTGAAAATACCTAAGATAGATAATACCTGAATCCACTTCACTGACTTCACTTTCAGTATTTTTTTTTTTACCTTGGAAAAATCATGTAATAGAAATTTAGAAAGAAATCAATAAAACTATGACAATACTAATGTCTAGTAGTCATTTGAGTCAAAGTAGATTGTTAGGGTCTTTTTACCTGAAAAATTGGATTTGTCTTAAGACCTTAGATAGCACAAATAAATAGCTTGTTTTCCAAGAGGAGCCTCTTCCAAACTCTAGCTTATAAAATAAAATATATAATTTCTATGAACTGAAGTTTCCATGAGTAGTTTTCAATATTTATGATCACCAAGCCATCTAAGGCTTCAAAAGAAAAACAGCAACCACACAACAGCACAAAACAAAAAGAAAAGAATGATGCTCTCCTGGACTCTATTGATTAGAGATTCTGATTTACTATGTGCCAATTTAGAACCAGAATCGATGATTTGGATAATCGGCTATGTTTGGAATAATGGTCAAGAATATTGCTTATTTCTTAAAACTAAAATAGAGAAGCACACTCATGATATGAACTCTACTTATGAAAACATGAAAGATTATGGAAAGTGTTGAAAAGTACCTATGTTTCATGAGACAGAGTGCTTTCTAAATTGAAATTTCTTTCTGCTCTTTGGTGATCTCCATCTTCAATGATATATTTTGAGCAAACTCTGCCCATTTATGGGCCTTTTCATCCATTGTTTACTTTTCCAAAGTGGTCCCTAACCTGTGTCTGAAAATTCTAACAACTGTTTCATTTTAGTCACTATATAAGGTGAAAGAGAGGTGGGGGAAGAACAGAAGGAATGAAGGGTTAGCAAATTGGCTTGTTCTTTGGAGATTTTACCAATGTCTAAGCTATCTTCATTCATTTCCAGAAACCCATAAGGCAACGTTTTTTTCCTTATTATATACCTCTTCTTTCTCTGTCATCTTTGTGCACATTTTTCTTGTTTTAATCTAATTGCTACTTTTTAGCTTCATCTATTCCTTCTCTTCAATAGCAGGATAATCTTATTTATAAACAACAAGGCCATTCTGAAAAGCTTAAGTAAAAATTAAAATATTAAATGATATTCATTAGGTATCAGAATCTAGGGATAGCCAGAAATTAGGCTAAGTTTGACCCAGAGGTTCCACAGTGAGGGAGAAACAGAAAGAGGGGAGTGAGAAGTGCTTTACTAGTAAAAATGGAGAGGGAGTGATAAACAAATGTCACCCCCTGGGTATGGGGGTTTCTAGCCCTTTCATGTAACTCTGACCCAAGATGATCATCATTCAGGTATACAGCTTACCCTACCTCTGCCGTTGGAATAATAGGAGATTCTTCTCCAAACAGAGCCTGTACATAGCCTGCAACTAGGACACTAAATAAATAGAAAGTGGATCAGGCAAATAAGAATATCTAAGTATATATGTTATTAAAGTTGAATTTGGAAGGAAAGAAATGTAGGTGAGAAAAACAAATGTCTACATCATTTTTATTTTCAGTAACATACTATCATAAGAAATAGAAGCCTTAATATATTTTACAAAGGTATCAAGAGAAACAATAATAATCACAAATCTTAAAAATTGTTAGGAAGAAAACACACCAAAAATTCAAATGAAAACTATAATGAAATTTTATTATAGTTACATACTGTTAAACAACAACTTTCAGGACGCATTTTAGTTACAGATTTTAAACAGAGTGTACAATTTTCTAACATTACTGTTTTTAAAACGGCATATAAACATTTTTGTAGATGCAAAGAATATTTTTATAAACACATACAAGTAGTTGATAATGGAGAATCTCTGAGTGAAAGTCTACATAGTTCCTTTTTTCTTTAATTTGGTTCCAATGGCATGAGTTCTAATATGCGTGTGTTAACATTTTAAAAATTTTTAAGTTAATGAAAACTTATTTTGTTTTACAGACTAGGCTCTTTCCTTCTGGTCAGCTTTCTTTCTTCTCTCTGTCCCCTCTGTGTTGATGTCCAAGTAGTCTTTTGCCCTACCATCTGTGTCTGACAATTTATTATACTGCAGGATTCAAGCATACCTTCAAGCTCTTTCATAACACATATTACATGATTTCATATTGTCAATAAAAAGGCTTGTTTCCCTCAGTAGACCAGGAGTTATTTAAAGATGGAAATATATTCATTTGGGGGGAGGGATCTCTCAATACTTATCACATAGCTTCATTTTATATTGCCTCACATTTTACCATCCATTCCCCCAAACCACATGTGCCTAAGAGATAATCATTTGCCTGGATGTGTGAGCATTTTAGGGATGCTCTCCAATTCAGCTTCCCATTAGTTCTCCTAAATTTTCCTGTTCTTTATTGTTACTATAATTTGCTCACAGTGTAATTTATACACAGTAAAGTTAACCCCTTTTGGTGTACAATTCTATGAGGTTTTTCCAAATGCTTACAATCACAAAAACACCACCACCAACAACAAATATGTAGAATATCATCATTGACCCCTGAGAACCACATACAGTCATTATAGTCAAGATGTTTCTCCATTCCTAATCCCTGATACTTACTGTACTTTTAGTTTTCTGTACCTTTAGTTTCACCTTCTATAGCATGTCTTTAAAATGGTATACACACAAAGTGTGCAGGTTTTCTTCATTGAGGAAACACGTTTGAGATTCATTGATGTTCTTACAAATACAAGTAATTCATTCTTTTTTATTTCTAAATAATATTCACTCCCATGAATATACTACATTTTGTTTACCCATTCATCTATTCAAGGATATTGGCTTGTTTCCAGTTGGGGGTTGTTATGAATAAAATTTTAATGTACAGATTTACTTGTAAGTGTATGTTACCATTTCTCTTTGGCAACCACTCAAGAGTGGAATTGTTCAGTTCAGTGGTAAATGTATGTCTTAACTAGAAAAGAAACTGACCACAGATTTTTCAAGTAGTTGAATCATTTTTTATTTTCAACAAAAAAAAAATAGGAGTTTCAGTTGCTCTTCATTCTCTTCAACACATTGTCAGATTTCAAAAACCATTCTAGCGGGTGTGTCTCATTATGATTTTAATTTATATTTACCTAATGGCTAAAGATGTTGAGTATGTATTATTTAATTGTGTATTTGCCAATTTTTTACTTTTTCAGTAAAATCTCTGTTCAAATCTCTTGCACATTTTTTATATTGCATTTTTAAAAATCAAGTTTTGAGAGTCCTTTATATATTCTAGATACAGACAGACTTTTATTCCACATGGAATATGTAAATAATTTCTTCTGATATGTGGTTTGTTTTCTATTCTCTTAGCATTGTCCTTATGAATGAGGAACTTTTTTTAGCCATTTTATGAGGGTAGATCTGATGGTGATAAATTTTTTCTTCCTTTGCATGTCTAAAAACAGTTTTTTTATTTCACCTTTCTTAATGAAAGATACATTTACAGGAGTAAAATTCTAGGTGGACAGTTTTATCTTTCAGTAATTTAGAATGCCAGTAGTCATCCTCATTTTGTACTGTTTCTGGTGAGTTTTCTGTTGTCATTTTTCCTCTTTTCCACATACTGTGCTGTTTATCTCTGGCTGCATCTGAGACTGTCTTTACAACTTACTACATTTGCCTTGGTGTAGTTTCCTTCATGTTTCTTGTGGTTGAGATTTCTTGAACTTCCTAGATCTCTGAGTTTAGGCTTAACATCAAATGTGGAAAATTATCAGCCATTACTCTCACCTTCTTTTAGATGATCCAGTTTACATAAGTCAAGTCATATAAAATTGTCCGATAGACCATTAGTGAAAAAACTTTTTAAAAATCTGTTTTACTTTGATGTTTCATTTTCTTTCTATTTCTAGATCCTCAAGTTCACTTGATCTTTGTGTGTGTGTGTGTGTGTGTGTGTGTGTTTGTGTGTGTGTGTGTGTGATGTCTAAACTGTCATTCTTTTTAATGAATTTTTTTTTTCATACAATCTATTTCTTATCTGTTGAATTCTGTTTGGGGTCTTTTTAATATTTTGTGTTTCCTTAAATGCAAAGCACTTTAATGGCCTTGTCTCCTAATTATACTTTTGGCTTCATTCTTGGGTGGGTTTTAATCAATTCATTTTCTCAACATTATTGGTTATATTTTTTGCTTCTTTTCATGATGATTTTACTGTATGACATGCATGGTGGATTTTATGTTCCTTATTTGGGGGGCATTTTTCTTTTCATATAAATGTTCTTATGCTTTTGAGATGTGGTTAAGTTACTTGGGAAATTCATTTTGGGGTCTTGGTTTTTAGTTTTGTTAAGCAGCCTGTACCCACGCTCCATCTAGGGCAAATTAATCACCACTAATGAGACAAAACTGAGAACTTTCTGTTAACTCTAACCGAATGCATCTTGAATCATGAGAATTTTTTGAGTCTGGCTGGGAGGACAGACATTATTTCGGTTCCTACGTGAGGACCAGGTGATTCGTTTCCCCACATCTTAGAAAGAATATTCACATACATGTACTTATCTACATAATCAAATAGAATTGTATGAAACTTGAGGTCTGTTTTTGTGATGATCCTTTCTCTCTAGTACTCTGATTTATGAAATCTGTCCTTTAGATCTCCTCAAATTCTCAGCTTCAAAGTCTGCTGAGGTACACATGAATGCCTTTTCTCTTCTTCAGCCAGGAAATTCTTTCCAAGGATGGGATAATGAAAGAGTTCATATGATCATTTCCTGTTTCAGGGACAAGTTACCTGAAACCAGATATCCCAACTTCCATTTCATAAAATTCTTCTGTTTTTGATTGGCTGGTTTTATATTGTTTCAGGAAGGAAGGTAAATCTAACCTCTGTTACTCTTTTTTAGCAAGCAGCAAAAATCACCTTACAACTATCTTTTGAATGTATATAATTTTAAAAAATTAAATATTAAAATTAACTATTGTATAGTAACATAGTAACTATTATTTGTGCTCTTCTTTTTTCTTTTTCTTTTTTGGCACTTGGGATTGAACCCAGGGCCACATAATCATTGAGCTAGATCCCCAGCCCTTTTTATTTTTTGTTTTGAGACAGGGTCTTACTAAGTCACTTAGGGCCTTGCTAAGTTGTTAAAGTTGGCTTTGAACTTGCAATCCTCCTGCCTCAGCCTCCTGAGTCACTGTTTTTTTTTGTTTGTTTGTTTGTTTAGATCTTTTTTAAAACTTTTATTAGTAGTAGTAGTTCAAAACATTACAAAGCTTTAAATCCACATCTCTCTATGGTATCAGATTCTTTCTTATAAAGAGTTTCCTTTACTACTTTTACAACTCTGGCAAAAGATCTACTAATGAGACATTCTCTCAGCATTTGTAAATATTAAGAATTTTATTTTTATTTCAATTATTTCATTGAAATATAATTTGAAGACCATAAAATTTACCTTTAGTTTGCACAATTCAGTGGTTCTTGTTATATTTACAACATTGTATAGTCACTACTGGTATCTAATTTCAGAATATTTTCATTATCTTCAAGTATGACTTTATATGCATTAACAATTGCTCCTCATTCTCCTCTAATCCAATCCTCTGGTAACCAAAAGCCTAACTTTTTTCGTCCATACTTTTTTTTGAAGTGTTGGGTTTTTTTTGGTGGGTGGGAGGCTCTATTCTGGATGCCTAAAATAGAATAATAGAATATATGACATTTTATGTTTGACTTTATTCACTTTGGGAAATAATGTAGAGTTCATACATATTGTAGCACTTATCATTAACTTTTATTGTCTAGTATTATTACATTATATGGATATACCACAATGGATATTTATCCATTAATCAATTAACATTTGGATTGTTTCCATTTTGGGCTATTATGAATAATGGTGCTATGGAATTCCCATAAAATATTTGCATGAATGCATGCTTTCAATTCTTTTGGAGATGTAAGTAAAAATAAAATTGCTGGATCGGACATTTCCTCTATAATTCACTGCTGAACATTTCTCAAAGCATTTGTATCATTTCATATCTCTGTCAGCAATGTAGCAATGCTATAGGTTGTTTATAAAATTTTGTTTTTATAATTTTTATGCTTGCTTTAGTGAAAGTCCTTGATGTTTTTTATATTCCTACCTGATGCATATTTATGAGTTTCTTTAGAGTGAGTCTTGTGGATAATATACCTTTACAATATTTATTAGTTTCCAAATTCTGTAATCTGGTCATCCTACTGGATGTGAAGACATATGTCATTATAGTTTTGGTTTACATGTTCCTAATGGCAATGTTTAGGATTATTTCATGTGTTTATGTTCATTTGTATATCTCACTTAGAGACATATCTATTCAAACTCTTTTCCCTTTTTAATTGAATTATTTTTATTTTAATTGTTGAATTGTTTCCAATAGTCTTTTAATTATTTTTGAGAGTAGGCCCTCATCAGATATATGATTTGTAAATATTTTCCACTATTCTATGGGCTGTTTTTTTTTTCACTTCCTTAATGATGCCTTTTGAAGCTACTAAAGGACACTTGTCCTTTAATGACCCAGCCACAATACAAATGATCCATTGTAATGATACATTATCAGTACAAATTCTCTGTTTGACTAGAACTGCAGCTACTTTCTTTTAATGCAACATGGGTAAAGAGAAGGGGGATTTGGTTTTGATTTTTTTTTTTCCTTTTCCCTTCCTTTAGTTGCAGCCGATCTTTATCTATACCTTGGAGTGACTGGCTTTATTTGCTTCCCTCTAGAGTCTTTAAAGTTTTCTAGCGAATGTTTTTTTTTTTTTTCTGTAGGAAAAAAAAAAAATCTAATTAAGAGTATCCTTCCATTCTTGCAATGATGGTTTCTCCCATCTCCCAGGTTAGTAGAATAGATGGATCTTCCTTCTGGTTTCTATCCTTGTCCCCAGTCTTTCTCACAAGCATTTGTGGAAGGTCCATGAAGAAGGTCCTGCAAGCTGCAGTGCACTTCCTTACTGCCTGCAACTTCTACAAGTTCTCTATTCCAGTCCACACTCAGCCTTTTGCACTTATTGATAATGCTATTTGATTCTTCCTTACCTGACTGTATAGTGTTTCCATCTTTTCAAGCTCTATACCATATGTTCCCACACTCTATCCCGTATCTCAGTGAAGAAGCCTCTCTTTCCTTAAATTTTAATATAAAATTTGGCTGCCTGCTGTGTTCAAGAAATTTATGATTTTATTGGTTATCTGGATTGGATTTATCTTATTTTTAGGTTGAGTATATTCTCTTTCCTTCATCATACATCCTAAACATAAGCCAGTCTGTATTTAAACAACCATTATACCATGATAACTTTTTATTCTTTAAAAGTAAAGCAGAAGAATAACTTCAAGGGACAGGATTTTTAAAGAAAAAAAAAAAGCAAACAGTAGTCGAAATTTGAGGGTTTTCTACAACCAATTTAGGCCAGATTGTGTATCAGTTGTCTTTAGCAATTCCTCCAAAACAGAAAACATGATGCAGTATCTGAAAATTGTTGCCAGATTTTATCATCCCTAGAATTGAAAATGTGATTCAGAGGGGAAAATAATCACTTGTTCGGTTAGCCAGTAATAGTCCTGGCAAGATGATAAAATAAAAGCTAGTTACCCTTTCAGGTGGATTAATTAATTCTGTATTGTTCTGCATGTAGTTTTAAATTATGACACACTACTTGCAGGGGTAAATCTTCCTCACACTGTAGTCCTATCATGTTAGTCTTTGTTAGGATAATATTGAAAACTAACCTAACATTTTTTATCATCATTGGTGCATTTCCCTCAAGAAATATATGAGATAAAGAAAAAAATATTGCTTTGGAGAATAAGTGGCATATACATTTAAATGAAGACTTTGATGTTTCAAGGTCTAAATAATCCATATAGAGCCTGCTTTTCATATTATCCACCTTGATTCCAAGTAACAGCTGTTTGGGGAATTCCCAAGGTTATACAAATTTAATTTCTACAAGGAAAGTAGGTTTTATTTGATTTTACAGATTGTCTACATAGATTGAATTAGTTAGAAGATTGCTAATTTTCATTTTCACTTGATACAGTTTAGGTAGAACTACATTGCTAATTCATACCCCCCCAAAAAATCACTTATTGAGGTGGAAGAGAATTAGCCTCAAATGTCACACTTAACAGCATCAGTTCTCAAAATACCACAGTTGGTTATTAAGATGAAATACCTCACAGATGTTCACAAAACCTACCTAATCATACCGATGTTACAGTTCAAAGGAGAGAACAATTGATTTCCCGAAGTAAAGGCTTTTGAGACCAGGATGAGCCTGACAAAATGCAAAATCTTTACTAATAATTAATAACCCAGAGGTTCTCAACTCAGCTATAGCTAAGAAGAAAGTAAAGGTCAGTCTTAACAGAATATCTGCCAGCTGCCTAATAGTACCCCCCAAAGAGTTACTAAAAACCAATAAATAGTGTTTTAATTATAAAGTGTAGTGAATTTCAGTGCACTCGAGAAAAAAAGACAAGATTTTCTTCTTGTGTTGGCATTCTATTGGAAATATAAAGCAGGAAGAAATCAAGATACTCTGGAGGTTGAATATTTCTTCATTGTCCTATAGATTTAGGGCATTCCCAGGAGAGCAGCAGCCTGTGTATTTTTCAATTGTTGACTCACCCATTTGCTCATCAGATTACACCAACAATTAAGAAAGGAAGAAAATGTCCTATTCTACATTTTCTTTAAGGTTCTGTCTGCCTTCTATGAGTCATGGGAAACTTGAAATTTTTGTTTGTGTAAAATTTGTCTGATATAATTTACACACACATACACACACAGAGGAAAAACCTTGAATTTGTGTGTGTGTGTGTGTGTGTGTGTGTCTACCTATTTCCTAGTTTAGCAGTTAAAAGATTAAAATTACTATCCTCATGTACTACCAAATTAAATTCATCAGCACAGCCCCTGCTCAGGTCCTATCTCCATCAGAAGCACACAGTATTCAATTTTTAAGGCATATTTTTACCTTTAGTGCATTTATCCATCCCATATATCATTTATTTTGCCATTTTTACACTTAACAAAAATAATACTGTATGAAGTGATCTGAAATTACTTATTGTATACAACATATACCTAAAGTAGGAAAGTAGGTTTCATTTGATTTTCAATTTTCATTTGAAAATTCATACATAAACAGCTTATATGAACAGTTCATTTATTTCATTCACTTGTACAGTTGAATTTATTTTACCATATACAACAATTTATTCACTCCCCTGTCAACAAACATAGAGGTTGTTTATAAGGTTTTGTTTTTATAATTTTTATACTTGCTTTAGTGAATGTCCTTGATTTTTTTATCCCTACTGATACATATTTATGAGTTTCTATAAGGTGAGTCCTGTGGATAATATCCTGAAGAAATCAATGTAGTTACAAATGATAAATAAGTATTTTTTTCATGTAGAGTACAATAATATAATAGAAGAAATTAGGATAGTAGCAATTAGAATATATATAAAGTTTTGTGATGTTATTCATGAAATACATACATATATATTTTTTGTATGAGTGTTGTGGGCTCATAAGGTAAAATGCATTGATAAATGAGGGTCAGATTCATAAATGTTTATAAAAACTAGATGATAACAAGTGGAATTGCTATATTATAAGATATTTCCATACCTAGCTTTACAAGCTAAGGCCAATATGTTTTCCAAATGGTTATGCCAATATGGGTGTTGGTCTGTTCTGTACAAGAGAACACACATTTTCCATATCCTCATTAAAAGTTAGCAGACCTTTTAAGTTTTACCAATCAATCTAGTTGGTGTAAGATGATCTCTCATTTAGGTTTTTAATTTGTATTTTCCTATGATGAAAATCAGTATATAAACCATTCACTATATACCTTTCTCTAAGATATTGCTCTTTTATTTTGTTTATTTTTCTATTGGGTTACCTTTTTTGTAGGAGTTGCTTATACAAATTCATGAGTGGTTTTCATGTTGTATGTGTTTTAAGAGTTCTGGCATATTTTCATTATGTTGCATTTTGATAAACAGAAATATTCAATTTTAATGTAGTCAACTTTGTAACTTATAATTGTAGTTGAGTCCTTGAGCATATCATTTTTTTTGTGTGTAGCATCTTGATGAGATCGTATTTCCCATACATAAGACAGAAAGTTATTTTATTATGATATTTTTCTAAATGTTTTGAAATTTTACTCTAACATCTAATTCTTTATAAAGAATCAATGTTTATTTATGGCACACAGAATGAGGTGAATTTTATTTATTTTCAAGGATAATAATGTCCCACTACCATATATTGAATAAATCATCCTACTTCCCCTGACTTCAGTCTTCAGTAAAAGTCTTTGCTTTTACTGATTTTATATATACTGTGGGTCTGATTTTAGATTATTCTCTTTGACTCCATTGTTAAGTTTTTTCCTCAAATATGAGGCATGATGATGTGCTGTTATGTTTACTAGAGATTTAAAAGGCATTTTTGTATCTTTCAGGGCAAGTATTCCCACTTGATTTTTACCTTCTAAGTGATATGGTTATTGAGTTTTTGTTTTTCTTGGTAAATTTTAGAATCAGGATAACATATGAATTTAAAAAGTACTTTGTCAAGCTTTTCAAAAAACTCTGGATAAGTTTTTATTAGAATTCCACTTATGTTAGAATCATGTTGACCCATATTGATGTAGTTGATTGCTTTTGTAATCTCTAAAAACCTATGCTTGTATTTTATTGTAATCCTATTGAATCTATTAATTAATTTTAGTAGAATTGATATTTTAGACTATTGAATCTTCTAATATAGAATCATTATGTGTTTCAGTTTTTTGAGATCTCCTTTAGTATATTTAAATCAGGGTTTTGGATACTATTCTACTTACTGAAAGAATGAACAAGGCTCGTGGTCAGAGAAAATGCCCCTTTATTGAGGAACAGCTCTGCATATTTATAGAGCTGGGGGTGGTTTGACAGTTATGACAGTTTAATGGTTGAAGGGTTTGACAGTTGGCATGGAGTGCTTTCTGATTGGTGGGTAAATATCATGTGAGTCAGCAGTGCTAGTCTGATTGGTGGGTAAGGATCATGTGAGCCAGCAGGGCTCACCATTGGACGGCTCTTCTTGGGGGATGGGGAAGTTAGTCTTTGGAGTGCGGCAACTCCCAACTTTACATTACTTTGCTTTCTATAGTAGATATTTTTCATTATTATTATTATTATTCTGGAATATATGAATTAAATTTTTGTTAGTTTTATGACTAGCCAACTGGAAAATTATTTATTTAATGCTAACATATTATTTCTTTGTAAAATATGTAATTTGTACATAACAAAATTCCATTCTTCCCATGTACATTCTTGAAACATAATTTGTTCTTATTTGTTTACTTATTTGTTTTACTTTTCCTTGTTTTCTTGGCTAGAACAGTACAATACCCAGTATTGAATGGAAATAAAGATAGGTGGTAATCTTGTGTCTTGCTTAAAATTTAATGGATTATATTTTAAATATTTCATTACTTTTAAGATATCTGTCATGTTTTATATAGTTATTCTTTATCGGATTAAATATCTTTTCATTTGTGGTTTTAAGGATTTTTTAATTTTAAGAATTTTGTTAAATATGTTCTACATATCAAGATAACTATTCACTTTGCTTCCCTAAATGCAAATATATTAAATAACATTTACAGATTTTCTAATAGTATACTGCCCTTGCATTTCATGATAAAACTTGACTTGATGCTGGTTTAATATATTTCTTTTTACACTAGATTGGGTAACGATATTTGATTTAGTATTTTTACCTCAATGTTTCTTAGTGATATCGCCCATCATTTTTTGATTGGATTATTCTTTTATCTTTATTAGGCATGGTTATTATTTTTAATTCTGTTTTAAGGAAAAGGCCAGGTAATATTCACACATTTTCATGTTCTGGAAGAATTTCTATGAAATTAAATGGTCCTTGAATTAAAAGCTTAATAGGGACAAGTTCTAAATCACATGGGCTAGTAATTTTTATTTTATACTATGAAGTCAATTTAATTTGACTAGAACAGTTCAGGCTTTCTATTCTCTGTTATTTCTTTGTACATGATATTTTTCTAGAAACTTACAATTTAAGGTTTTATGTGTGTTTTGTTTGTTTTTTTTTGTCCTATTAATGATTGAAAAATCAATCTAATGTAAGACAGAATTAAAGACCAAAAATTAGAAGACAGATCACCAGAGTTCAAATTCTACTTCCATTATTTACTGCCCACATGAGCTTGGATAGGTTATTTATTTTTCTATGATTTCTTTTAAGAGATTCTGGTAAATTACAAAAACTCTTGACTCAGTTTAAACAAGATTAAAATAGGATTTTCAAATCATCAGTGATTTGAGACATAGTATTAGTTAACATGAGTAAAGTTCTCAGAGATGAGCTTAAAACAAAATAGGTATTTAAGAATTTCACTTTATTATCATAATTTCTCTTTATTTTAGCCTTCATTTTAACTGGCTTGTGTAATTTTCTTTTTTTAACATTTTCTTTGAATTTTTAATTTCCCACTTCAGTTTTAAATTAGTTATTTATCTTATTAGTTTTTGGGGTTTTCCCCTCATTTTAATCATTTTAGGCACAATCAGATTTCTATTTGCTTTTAAATATAAGCACAAAGTACACATTGTATATTTTTATGTTTTATTGGTACATTATAATTACATGTAATAGTGGAATTCAATGTGACATATTTGTACATGCACATAATTTACTTGAGTAATTTCATTCCTTAGTACCTCCTCTTTCATTCGCTCCTGCCTCCTCTCAATCCCTTTCCTTCCTTAGTCTTCTACTTCTTAATTGGCACATTAAAATTATACATAAAGTGGGATTCATTGTGATATATTTATATATGCAAATGGCATACTTTGCCAATTACATTTTGCATTATTTCCACTTTTCTTCCCCTCCTTATTCCCTGGGATCACTTACCTCTACTGTTCTCCCTATTTTTATGAGATCTTTTTATTTCTTTCTTTTTCTCTTTAGATCCCACTTGTGAGAAAAAAACATTTACCCTTGACTTTCTGAGTCTGGTTTATTTCACTTAGATGAAACTGGAAAAGTAAAATGCTCTTTATCAGCACATTACATATGTTATTCTTCTTACAGCTGAGTAAAATGCCATTGTGTACATAGGCCACATTTTCTTTATTCATTGTTCTGTTAACAGTACTTAGGCTGGTTCTGACTTGGCTAGTGTGAATTGTGTTGCTATGCATGTATGCATGTGTTGATATGGTAGTTCTATCCCTAGTGTTTTGAAGAATCTCTAAGTGATTTCTATAGTTGTACTAATTTGCCATTCTACTGACAATTCATGAATGTGTCTTTTCCTCTTGTATCCTTGTCACATTTATTGCTATTATTTGTATTTTTAAACAATAACCACCCATAAATTTTATTCAGCATGACTTTATTTTTTTTAAAGATAGAGGAGAGAGAGAGAGAGAGAGAGAGAGAGAGAGAGAGAGAGAATTTTTTACTATTTATTTTTTTAGTTTTCTGTGGATACAACATCTTTATTTTATTTGTATGGGTACTGAGGATTGAACCCAGTGCCCTGCACATGCCAGGCAAGCGCGCTACCACTTGAGCCACATAAGGTACAGTCATCTGATCTATGGCAAAGGTACCAAAAAACATAAGTTGGAGAAAAGACGGCCTTTTAAACAAGTGGTTAGACTAGAATCTTTGAAACTGTTGGAATAAAACACAGGGGCAATACTCCCACATTGAAGCATAGGAAATGATTTCCTCACTGTGACTCCTAAGGCTCAAGGAAAAAAAAAAAATCAAGAATCAATAAGTGGGGTAACATCAACTTATTCAGCTTCTTTACAGCAAATGATATTTTCATCATCACAGAATGTTTTCTTGTGGCCCCTCTCAATCCGTTACAAACCTGATTTCTGTTGCTATAAGTTTGGTTATTTACCCATTTCAGAATTCCATGTCAATGGAATCATTTTTTAGTCTGCACAGCATTGTATGATGAACACACATCAGTCATTCATTCTTTTCTAGTGCTGAGGAGTCCTCCACTGATAAACGCACAGCTATTTGTTACTGATAGAATTAGATGTCCTACTTTTAGCTATTGTGAATGAAACTGTTACAGAGATCTTTGTACAATACTTAGGGTAGGCTTTCATTTATTTGAGGTTAATATCTCAAAGTGGAATTGCTGGTTCATATGATTAGTAGGTGATTGTTCTCTAAAGAATATGATAAATTATTTTCCAAAACGGTTATACTATTTTGAATTTTGAAAGCAGTACAGGAGAATTCTTGTTGTTCGGAAGTCCTAACAGCATTTGGTGGTGGCAATCTTGTTATTTTAAACATATTTGTGGGTGACAGTGACATCTTATGATGATTTTAACTTGTATTTCCATGACAATGAATAAAACTTAGTACCTTTTCATGTGCTTTTTAGATAATCCTGTAACTTATCTTGAGAAGTATTTCAGAGTTTTTCTCATTTTAGTGGGTTATATCTTCTTATCAAGCTGTAAAGGTTTTGAAGTTCCTGAAAAAAGTCCTTTGCCAGATAAATGTGGTATAAATAGATTCTCCTTTCCTTTGGTTTACTTGTTTAATTTCTGTACAATGCATATTTTCCATTTCATATATCTTAATTGACACATAAAAATATACCTATTTATGAAGAATCATGTAATATTTCAATACATATATACCTTGTATAAATATATGCATATCTTTTCCTCAACTATTAATCATTTCTTTGTGTGGAAACATTCAAAATCTTTTTTTCCCTCTTTTTGAAACATAACAGTATATAATTGGTATCAATATCACCCCCTGTGTAATAGTACACCAGAACATTTTTCTTCTGCTGTAATTTAATATCATCAATCAACCTCTCCCATTCTACCCCCTTATTTTATAAGCCTCTGGTTACCACTCTTTTACTCTCAGAAATGGTGCATTTTGTATGTGTGTGTGGTAATGGAGATTGAACCCAAGGGCACTTAACCATGAGGCACTGAGCCCTTTTTGTTTTTTTGTTTTGCGACAGGGGTTTGCTAAGTTTTTCAGGGACTCACCAAAATTGCTGAGGCTAGATTGAAACTTGCAACCCTACTGCCTAAGCCTCCTAAGTTGCAGAAATTATAGGCATGCTATATAGCCATCTGGCAGGAATGTTGTCTTTTAATAAGCAATTGTTTTAACTTTGATGAAGTCCATATTATCAATTTTTATTTTCATAGTTTATTCTATTTCTTCTCTAAGAACATAAATTGTCAAAACTTGAATAATATTTCCCTGTTTCATTTTACTTTTTTGTAGTTGCTTTTTCATTTTGGCACTTTCATTTAAGTCTCAGATCCACCTTCAAGTCATTTTTTTTATATAGTGTAAAATAGAGGTTATTTTTTATTCATGAACATATTTGGAAAATGTGTTATTTCCACTGGGAGTTTTCTCTTAAATGAGTATTTTACTTGTCAAATAATTTATACATCTATAAAAATGATTTTCTATTAGTATATTAATTAATTTCATTGACTGATTCAGCATGTTAAAATATACTTGTGTCCCTAGGATAAATCATTCTTGTCATGATTTATCATCATTTTAATATTGATGGATTTGATTTCCTAAATATTTTTTTCTATTTTCATTTTATTCACTGTATCAAATTTACTGTTAACTGATCATGAAACATAAAAATTGTTTCAATACACCCATACATTGGATGATGGTTAAATCAGGTTAGACAGATCTATCTCCTTAAACATTTATAAATTCTTTATGGTTAAAAATATTTAAAATCCTTTTATAGCTTTTTAAGTTATACAGAAATTTTATTATGAATTTTTATGTCTCTGTTCATCAGGAATATTGGTCTATAAGTTTGTTTTATCTTAAAGGAAATTGTTCTGGATTTTATTTCTTGAGCTAAATGGACTCCTATAACAGTAGGATATTTTCCTCTCATCTTCTATGTTTGAAAAAATGTTTGCATAAAATATTAATGTATATTTACTGACTATTTGGTAGAGTCAACAGTTAAAGCATCTAATCCTGATGTTTCCCTTTATGGAAATAAAGTTATGTTCCATTACAAGTTCAATTACTTAATTGGGATAGGGAAATCCAGATTTTCTACTTTTCTTTTTCTCCAGTGGTAATTTTTATGCCCCAAGGAATTTGTCTACTTCTATTTTATTAGCATAAGGGTGTTCATAATGTCCCTTAACTTAATAATGTCTGCAAGAGCCTTATCCTTTTTAATTTATGATATTGGTGATTTGTTCTTCATGTTTCTGTCCTAGATTAGCCTTGCTAGAGTTTTATCCATTTTATTGGTACCTTCAAAGAACATAACTCTACATTTGTCATTTTTTTCTTATTATCTTATCTTTTCTAATTTTATGCCTTATTTTTATTACAATCTTATTTTCCACTCACTTTGTGTTTTTTTTTTTTGATCTTCATTTTCTAACTCTTAAAGTGGTAATAGAGGTTATTGTCTTCATCTTTTCTTTTCTAATATATGCATCTTAAAACAATTTTTATGATAAGCACTTTCTTTGACTTTTGCCTTCATTTTTTTTTGCTTTTGAACAGACTAATTTCAATCTCATTTTCTTCTGTAATATTATCTTTTTCCTAAATGCCTTCAAGATGTTTTCTTTGTATTTGACATTGTATGACATCATTATACTGTTTTGATGTGGATTCGTTTTTATTTCTTTTGTTTTATACTATATGTCATCTGTGGGCCGTTTGTCAGTCTGAAACATTCTTATCTGCCATCTCTCTGACCTGTGCTTCCATTCTAGTGATTTCTACTTCTGATGATTTAATTAAGTAGATGTGAGTTGGACTTTCTCATCTTACTCTTTGCCTTTCCTGATGTTTAGGAATTTCACTCCTCTAACCGGACAACATCTTTTTTTTTTTTTTTTCCTTCTCTCTGATTTTAGTGATGTAGGATCTCCATAATAGAGTAACTCTGTCCTATCTCCTGCTTTCCTCAAGGGAAAAAGGGTCTAATCTAACTAGTAATTTGGGACAGGAACACACAAAGATTCAGGCCTTTCTTTTCTCTCTTTTCAGGATTTTTCTACCTGTTGTGTTCTGCTCTGGACCACACATTAGAGGTGGAGAATCTTTACCTGCAAGGAGATGTTTCTAGTATCCAGTGCTGCATGGGCCATGGTAAGGCTTTAATTCTGGACTTTGGTAAGTCACCTTCCAACCTAAATTTTGTCAGCAATAAAGCTCATATTTTTATTCCCATCTGTTTAGTTCTTACACCTCATTGTGGTTTCACATTTAAATAAGAAATAAGTTGTTTATCAATTGTTCCCATAGAGTTCTGACATAGGTTTGTAAGTGCAACTTTAAGTAATCTCTCTTCTGAGAGACCTTGTGGGGTCATCTACTTATTGCACACTTGCCCATTATCTTTTTTCCTTTTGCCGTATCCTATTTATATCTTATTATAGTATTTAACACTAGCTATAATTATATATTTCCTCCATTATTTGTTTATTGCTCCTTTCCCTGATAGATTTAAAATTTATTTCCTTGAGTTAAAATTCATCTCACAAAAAATTTATTACATTTTTAATTTTTTAATTAAATGATTTATTTATTGTAATTTGTTATACATGATGGCAGAATGCAATTTATTTCATGTTACACATATGGAATATAATTTTTCAAGTCACTAATTGTACACAAAGTATTTTGACATCATTCGTGTCTTCATACATGTACTTAGGGTAATGATGTCATTCCAACATCATTCCTATTCCCTTCCCCTCTCCTTTTCCCTCCCTCCCCTTTGCCTTCTCCATTCCTCCCATGCTCCCCGCCCCCATCACCATTATGAGTCAACATCCTCATATCAAAGAAAACACTTAGCATTTGTTTTTTGGGGGATTGGCTTGCTTCACTTGGCATTATATTCTCCAACTTCATTTATTTACCTGCAAATGTCATGATTTTATTCTCTTTTAATACTGAGTAATGTTCCATTGTGTATATACACCAAAGTTTCCTATCCATGCATCTATTGAAGGGCTTCTAGATTGGTTTCATAATTTAGCTATTGTGAATTGTGCTGCTATAAACATTGATATGGCTGTGTCCCTGTAATATGCTGTTTTTAAGTCCTTTGGGTATAAACTGAGGAGTAGGATAGCTGGGTCAAATGGCGGTTTCATTCCAAATTTTCCAATGAATCTCTATACTGCTTTTCATATTGGCTGCACCAATTTGCAGTCTCACCAGCAATGTATGAGTGTGCCTTTTCCCCCCACATCCTTTCCAGCACTTACTGTTGTTTGTATTCTTTATAACTGCCATTCTGACTGGAGTGAGATGAAATCTTAGAGTAGTTTTGATTTGCATTTCTCTAATAGCTACAGATGTTGAATGTGTTTTCATATGTTTGTTGATTAATTGCATATCCTCTTCTGAGAGGTGTCTGTTCAGTTCCTTGGCCTTTTTATTAATTGGGTGATTTTATTTTGGTGTTAAATTATTTGAGTGCTTTATATATTTTAGAGATTAGTGCTCTCTCTGATGTGCTTTTGGTAAAGATTTGCTCTCATTCTGTAGGCTCTCTATTCACCTCACTGATTGTTTCTTTTGCAGAGAAGAAGCTTTTTAGTTTGAATTCATCCCATTTATTGATTCTTGATTTTAATTCTTTTTTTTTTATTGTTGGTCGTTCAAAACATTACATAGTTCTTAATACATCATATTTCACAGTTTGATTCAAGCGGGTTATGAACTCCCAACTTTACCCCGTATACAGATTGCTGTATCACATCAGTTACCCTTCCATTGATTGACATATTGCCTTTCTAGTGTCTGATGTATTCTGCTGTCTATCCTATTCTCTACTATCCCCCCTCCCCTCCCCTCCCCTCCCCTCCCCTTTTCTCTCTCTACCCCTTCTACTGTAAATCATTTCTTCCATTTATATTATCTTGTCTTACCCCTCCTTTCCTCTTATATATCATTTTGTATAACCCTGAGGATCGCCTTCCATTTCCATGCAATTTCCCTTCTCACTCCCTTTCCCTCCCACCTTTCATCCCTGTTTAATGTAAATCTTCTTCTCAAGCTCTTCGTCCCTACCCTGTCCTTGTTTACTCCCCTTATATCAAAGGGGTCATTTGGTATTTGTTTTTTAAAGATTGACTAGCTTCACTTAGCATAATCTGCTCTAATGCCATCCATTTCCCTCCAAATTCTATGATTTTGTCATTTTTTAATGCAGAGTAATACTCCATTGTGTATAAATGCCACATTTTTTTTATCCATTCATCTATTGAAGGGCATCTAGGCTGATTCCATAATCTTGCTATAGTGAATTGTGCTGCTATGAACATCGTTGTAGCAGTGTCTCTGTAGCATGCTCTTATTAGGTCTTTAGGGAATAGACCGAGAAGGGGAATAGCTGGGTCATATGGTGGTTCCATTCCCAGCTTTCCAAGAAATCTCCATACTGCTTTCCAAATTGGCTGCACCAATTTGCAGTCCCACCAGCAATGAACAAGAGTGCTCTTTTCCCCGCATCCTCTCCAGCACTTATTGTTGTTTGACTTCCTAATGGCTGCCGATCTTACTGGAGTGAGATGGTATCTTAGGATAGTTTTGATTTGCATTTCTCTAACTGCTAGCGATGGTGAGCATTTTTTCATGTACTTATTGATTGATTGTATGTCCTCCTCTGAGAAGTGTCTGTTCAGGTCCTTGGCCCATTTATTGATTGGGTTATTTGTTATCTTATTGTCTAATTTTTTGAGTTCTTTGTATATTCTGGTATTAGGGCTCTATCTGAAGTGTGTGGATTAAAGATTTGTTCCCAGGATGTAGGCTCCCTGTTTATCTCTCTTATTGTTTCTTTTGCTGAGAAAAAACTTTTTAGTTTGAGTAAGTCCCATTTGTTGATTCTAGTTGTTAACTCTTGCGCTATGGGTGTCCTATTGAGGAATTTGGGGCCCGATCCCACAGTATGTAGATCATAACCAACTTTTTCTTCTATCAGATGCCGTGTCTCTGATTTAATATCAAGCTCCTTAATCCATTTTGAGTTAACTTTTGTGCATGGCGAGAGATAGGGATTCAGATTCATTTTGATGCAAATGGATTTCCAGTTTTCCCAGCACCATTTGTTGAAGATGCTATCCTTCCTCCATTGCATGCTTTTAGCCCCTTTATCAAATATAAGATAGTTGTAGTTTTGTGGATTGGTTTCTGTGTCCTCTATTCTGTACCATTGGTCCACCCGCCTGTTTTGGTACCAGTACCATGCTGTTTTTTGTTACTATTGCTCTGTAGTATAGTTTGAAGTCTGGTATCGCTATTACCGCCTGATTCACACTTCCTGCTTAGCATTGTTTTTGCTATTCTGGGTCTTTTATTATTCCATATGAATTTCATGATTCTTTTATCTATTTCTACAAGAAATTCCATTGGGATTTTGATTGGCATTGCATTGAACTTATAGAGAACTTTTGGTAATATCGCCATTTTGATGATGTTAGTTCTACCTATCCATGAGCAGGGTATATTTTTCCATCTTCTAAGGTCTTCTTCTATATCTTTCTTTAGGGTTCTATAATTTTCATTATATAAATCTTTCACCTCTTTTGTTAGGTTGATTCCCAAGTATTTTATTTTTTGGGGGGATATTGTGAATGGAGTAGTTGTCCTCATTTCCGTTTCAGAGGATTTGTCGCTGATATACAGGAATGCCTTTGATTTATGCGTGTTGATCTTATATCCTGCCACTTTGCTGAATTCATTTATTAGCTCTAATAGCTTCTTTGTAGACCCTTTTGGGTCTGCTAGGTATAGGATCATATCATCTGCAAATAGTGATAATTTAAGTTCTTCTTTTCCTATTTTTATGCCTTTAATTTCTTTCGTCTGTCTAATTGCTCTGGCCAGTGTTTCGAGGACTATGTTGAACAGAAGTGGTGAGAGAGGGCATCCCTGTCTTGTACCAGATCTTAGAGGGAATGCCTTCAATTTTTCTCCATTTAGAATGATGCTGGCCTGTGGCTTATTGTAGATTGCTTTTACAATGTTGAGGTATGTTCCAGTTATCCCTAATTTTTCTAGAGTTTTGAACATAAAGGGATGCTGTACTTTGTCGAATGCTTTTTCTGCATCTATCGAGATGATCATATGGTTCTTATTTTTAAGTCTATTGATGTGGTGAATAACATTGATTTCCGTATATTGAACCAGCCTTGCATCCCAGGGATGAATCCTACTTGATCATGGTGTATAATTTTTTTGATATGTATTTGAATCCGATTTGCCAGAATTTTATTGAGGATTTTTGCGTCAAGGTTCATTAGAGATATTGGTCTGTAGTTTTCTTTCTTTGAAGTGTCTTTGTCTGGTTTTGGAATCAGGGTGATGTTGGCCTCGTAGAATGAATTTGGAAGTTCTCCCTCTTTTTCTATTTCCTGAAATAGGTTGAAAAGTATTGGTGTTAGTTCCTCTTTAAAGGTTTTGTAAAACTCTGCTGTATACCCATCCGGTCCTGGACTTTTCTTAGTTGGTAATCTTTTGATGGTTTCTTCTATTTCCTCTATTGTTATTGGTCTGTTTAGGTTGTCTATATCCTCCTGACTCAATCTGGGCAGGTCATAAGACTTAAGGAATTTATCTATGCCTTCACTATCTTCTATTTTATTGGAGTATAAGGATTCAAAATAATTTCTGATTATCTTCTGTATTTCTGAAGTGTCTGTTGTGATATTACCTTTTTCATCCCCTATGTTAGTAATTTGAGTTCTCTCTCTTCTTCTCTTCGTTAGCATGGCTAAGGGTCTGTCAATTTTATTTATTTTTTCAAAGAACCAACTTTTAGTCTTGTCAATTTTTTCAATTGTTTCTTTTGTTTCAATTTCATTTATTTCAGCTCTGATTTTAATTATTTCTTGCCTTCTACTTCTTTTGCTGTTGTTTTGCTCTTCTTTTTCTAGGATTTTGAGATGAAGTATGAGATCATTTATTTGTTGGTTTTTTCTTTTTTTGAGGAATGAACTCCAAGCAATGAATTTTCCTCTTAGAACTGCTTTCAATGTGTCCCATAGATTCCGATATGTTGTGTCTGTGTTTTCATTTAACTCTAGGAATTTTTTAATTTCCTCCTTGATGTCTTCTAAAACCCATTGATCATTCAGCAACCTATTGTTCATTCTCCAAGTGATGCTTGATTTTTCCTTCCTTCTTTTATCATTGATTTTCAGTTTTATTCCATTATGATCAGATAAGATGCATGGCATTATCTCTACCCCTTTATATTGTCTAAGAGTTGCCCTGTGACATAATATATGGTCTATTTTTGAGAAGGTTCCATGTGCTGCTGAGAAAAAAGTGTAACTACTTGATTTTGGGTGGTATAGTCTATATATGTCAATTAAGTCTAGGTTGTTAATTGTGTTATTGAGTTCTATAGTTTCTTTATTTAACTTTTGTTTGTAAGATCTGTCCAGTGGTGAGAGAGGTGTGTTGAAGTCTCCCATGATTATTGTATGGTGGTCTATTAGACTCTTGAACTTGAGAAGAGTTTGCTTGATGAACACAGCTGCACCATTATTTGGGGCATATATATTTATGATTGTTATGTCTTGTTGGTGTATGGTTCCCTTGAGCAGTATGAAGTGTCCTTCTTTATCCCTTTTGATTAACTTTGGCTTGAAATCTATTTTATTAGATATGAGTATGGACACTCCTGCTTGTTTCCACATTCCATATGAGTGGTATGATTTTTCCCAACCTTTCACCTTCAGTCTATGAATATCTTTTTCTATCAGATGCGTCTCCTGTAGGCAGCATATTGTTGGGTCTTCTTTTGTGATCCATTCTACTAGCCTGTGTCTCTTAATTGGTGAATTTAAGCCATTAACATTTAGGGTTATTATTGAGATATGATTTGTTCTTCTAGCCATATTTGTTTATTGATGTTTCTAAACCTGATTTGTTATCCTCTTTGACTATTTTCCCCCCTTTACTGTCCTATCTCCCCTTGTTGGTTTTCAATGTTATTTTCCATTTCCTCTTCCTGTAATGTTTTGCCAAGGATTTTTTGAAGAGATGGTTTTCTAGCTGCGAATTCTTTTAACTTTTGTTTATCGTGGAAGGTTTTAATTTCATCTTCTATCCTGAAGCTTAATTTCGCCGGATACACGATTCTTGGTTGGAACCCATTTTCTTTCAGTGTTTGAAATATGTTATTCCAGGATCTTCTAGCTTTCAGGGTCTGTGTTGAGAGATCAGCTGTTATCCTGATTGGTTTGCCCCTAAATGTAATCTGCTTTCTTTCTCTTGCAGCTTTTAAAATTCTCTCCTTATTCTGTATGTTGGACATCTTCATTATAATGTGTCTAGGTGTGGATCTCTTATGATTTTGCACATTCGGCGTCCTGTAGGCTTCTAGGATTTGTGATTCTGTCTCATTCTTCAAGTCTGGGAAGTTTTCTTGTATAATCTCACTGAATAGTCTGTTTATTCCTTTGGTTTGGAGCTCTGTGCCTTCCTGTATCCCAATGACTCTTAAATTTGGTCTTTTGATATTGTCCCATAATTCTTGGATGTTCTGCTCATGGTTTCTTAGCAGACTTGCTGAGCTGTCTATGTTCTTTTCCAGTTGAAATACTTTGTCTTCATTGTCTGATGTTCTCTCTTCTAAGTGATCTAATCTGCTGGTAGTATTCTCAATTGAGTTTTTAAGTTGGTTTAATGATTCCTGCATTTCTAGGATTTCAATTTGTTTGTTTTTTATTACCTCTATCTCCCTGTGAAATTGATCTTTTACTTCCTGGATTTGTTTGTCAATGTGATCTTTCATTGTCTGATTTTGCTGTCTCATGTCTTCCTTGAGACTCCAGATCATCTGAAGCATATATATCCTGTACTCTTTATCTGACATTCCGTCTGTTGCAGCTATTACCTCTTCTAAAGTTGAGTTGACCTGCATTGCTAGTGGTCCTTTCTTCCCTTGTCTTTTCATACTGCTCGCGTTTCTTTCTGCTTGGTGCAACTGTTGTGTTTTTGAAATTTACCCTCTATTTGTTTATATTGCTCTTGTATAGTTGGGAAGTCTCCCTTGCAGGGCGAGTAGTGGCTGTGCTCCTCCTCTAATTAGGGTGGTCTGTCTACCACGCTAATTGGTCGCAGGTCTGCCCCCACTGCAGGCACTGGTGGCTGTTCTGCTCTGACCCCACTCCAATTGTGGTAACGTAACTACCACGCCCTGGGGTCATTGGTCCTGATCTGGATGTGGGTGGCGGCTCTGCTGTGCCCCCACTCCAATTGGTGTGACGTGTCTACCACGCTGGCAGACCTCTAGGCCGGTGGGTCGCAGTTCTGCACAGCCCCCACTCCCAATGGGGGTACCTGACTACCTCTCCAATGGGTCGCTGAGCCCCCTCCGGACCCGGGCGGTGACCCTGCTCCACCCCCACTCCAACCAGTGTGACGCGACTGCCTCAGTGTTACGTGTCCACCACGTTGGCAAGCTACCTGGCCTGTCTTGCCAGTGGGTCGCTGGTCCTATTCTAGGCGTGGGCGGCTTCTCTCTTCAGCCCCAGCTGCATTTGGGGTTTCATGATACCACGCCGGCGGGTCACTTGGCCTGCTCTGGGCGCAGGTGGAAGCTCCACTCTGCCCCCACAGCATCCAGCAGGACCCTGGCCGAGAAGCAGTCACTGCTGGTTCCCTAGCCTTGGGCCAAAGCAGCTTAGGTATCAAGAACCCCGCCTTTCCGATCCCGATACACTCCCCGCTGGGAGCTGGCTCCAGCGAGCGACCCCCACGGGCTCCCCAGCCCCAGGCCAAAACTGTCCCGGGAGTCAGAACCCAGTCGCCCCAAGCTCAGCGCACGCTCCACTCGGAGCTCGCCTTCACAGGCAGTCTCCGCAGATTCCTCAGACCTGGGCCCGGTTAGCCCCGGGAACCCAAGTCCCAGGAACCCAAGTCCCGCTGCTCAGTGCCCGGCGCACGCCTTGCCAGGCACGAGCCTCCAAGAGTATTCTCCACAAGATCCCCAGTCCCGATCCTGAGCAAGAAATCTGTCTGCTAGACGCAGGCAAATACCAGCCTGAGATCACCTGTTCCGTAGCTGAATGAGTTGAGATCAGCAGAACAATGGGATGATTACTTCATCTCTCCGAGATGGCAGCCGCCATCCTCCTCCGTGGTCAGACTGGTGACTGGAACCACTGCTTCTCTCCTCTGTCTCAAAGCCGGAACTCAGCACCAAGCGCTGCCGATGTATCACTGGCGGGAGCCCCCTGAATCCATATCGCTGTTCTCCCGTTCCTCGCTGTTCTCTCGCTCCGGCACCCTGCTGATCCCCAGCCCGCGCCACAGACAACCAGCCGCGGAGCGATCAGGCTATGCGACCCTCCGTGCGGAGAAATGGAGCTCCCACAGCGGAATCTCGCACGATGGAAACCTGTCCATTGGATTCTGTAGCGCCTCAATTTCACTGGAAATTCCCAACAAGAAATCCTTTAGCCGTTTCATATCGTCTTTCACTGGCTCAGTGACGCAGCGCACTGGGGTGATGCACTCCCTTCGCCGCCATCTTCCTTGATTTTAATTCTTGCGCTATAGGAGTCTTGTTAAGAAATTTGGGGGCCTAATCCAACATGATGAATATTTGGGCCTACATTTCCTTCCATTAGGCGCAAGGTCTCTAGTTTAATTCCTAGGTTCTTGATCCATTTTGAGTTGAGTTTTGTGCATAGTAAGAGATAGAAGTTTAGTTTCATTTTGTTACATGTGGATTTTCAGTTTTCCCAGCACCATTTGTTCAAGAGGCTATCTCCAAAGTTCATTTTTGGCAGCACCTTTGTTTAATATAAGATAACTGTAGTTATATGGTTTAGACTCTGTGTTCTCTTTTCTGTACCATTGGCCTACAGGTCTGTTTTCTCAGTGTTCAAGTGCCTCAAGGCACTGGGTTGGATCCTCAGCACTAAATAAAAATTAAAAAAATACAATAAAGGCATGATGTCCATCTACAACTGCAAAAGAAAAATTTAAAAAGTGTGGGGGGTGGTGCTGAGGATACAGCTCATTTGGTAGAGTGTTTCCCTAGCGTTTTAACCATTCTTAAGTATAAAATTCAGTGTTTTAAAAAGTATATCCATACTATATAACCATCACTACTAAAATACTAGGACATTTTCATAACATACCCAAAATAAACCTCAGATTCATTAAGCAATAATTCCTTACTCTCCTTTTTCCCATAGGCCCTGGAAGCCATAAATCTATTTTTAGTCTTTATAGATTTGCCTATCTTGAACATCTCATACAAATATAATCATGTATGACCTCTTGTGTCTTGTTTTTTAAAGCTCTTTTAAGGTTCGTGAATGTTGTAATATGTATTTTTTACTTTACATTTTTATGGCTGAATTATATACTAGTGTATGGCTGTATAATACTGTATTCATGTGTTCATCAGTTGATAGACAATGGAATTGTTTGTACATTTTCAGAATTAGAAATAATGCTGCAATGAACATGGGAAAGCTCCCACCCACTTAGGTGATTAAAAGTGCATAGTATGTTAGATAGCAGAGCAGTCTAACAGTCACCTGCTAGCTCCTGTCATTCACTGACACCAATGTTTTTGCGTAAACAGATGTTTTCTTTTCAATAATTTGATTGGTATATTATAATTATGTATTAAAATGAGATTCATTGTAAATATTTACACATACACATGGCATAATTTGGCCAATTTTATTCTCTAGTTCCTCCCCTTGCCCTCTCTTCCTTCCTCTCCCTCCTTCCTCAACTCTACTCTTCTCCCTTCTATTGGATACCTTTTGAATGATAAAGTAAAAGCCATGAGAAATTTGCCAAAATAGCTACTTTAAAGAAAAAGTAGCAGGACTTCTATGAAGATGGTGAAAGTTTTTAAAATTAGCAAGCTTTGCAAAATTTAAGTTTGCAACTTTTAAAATTATCAAGCTTTGCATCACTTTGCTGATCTCAAAAGATGTCCCGGGCCCCAAGATTTATTCCTGCCTCACCCTCCAAGGCTCCTCTCCTATTCCCTTAGTTCCAGACCCCTCTAACCCAGCCCTCCTCATTTGGTTATGCCTCTGATCTTTGCCCCTTGGCACTCACTCTGGATTCCACACGCTGAACCCTTCTGCATCCTATTCCTTTGTTAAACTTGCTGGGCAGAGCAGCTGTTCATACCCTTGGCACATCTTGCACTATACTGTAGTTTGCATTTCTCATATCCACATCTAAACTTCCTCCCTAGGGAAATAAGTTCCAAGTAGACCAAGATATATCCTGACAGCGAAAGGGGCATGGAAATATTATCAAGCTAGCAATCACAGCCCTGTGAACAGATCAAAGACAACTCAATTCCAAGCCCCTTGATCAGCTTTGGCTCAGAAATTGAATCTGAATACAGGCTCCTAGTGGAACATGTGGGGCATAATGGGATACTTTGGAAAGGCATAAGTCTCAGCCAATGACATAAACATACAGAACATAATCTTTTTCTCCCTTCCAGTTAGACTACAGCTAAGCATACATACATGAACTGTGAACAGTACAATGAACAAAGAAATCATCTCTTTCATTACCAAAATTTAAATTTGACAGCAAATACAGTATATGTAGACAATCAAGGATGATGTAATGTTATTGATGAAATGATTCATTTCTGGCTGTTTTTCATACTCTGATTATCTGAGGAGTTACTGGGGCTCTAGTCCCATAAACTCGACCAGCTTTGCACAATTTCAGTGTTGTTTTTATTTGTTTCATTATTAAAACCTTTGCCTAAGTCATAGTTGAACAA
This sequence comes from Ictidomys tridecemlineatus, assembly GCF_052094955.1. Classification (NCBI taxonomy): domain Eukaryota; kingdom Metazoa; phylum Chordata; class Mammalia; order Rodentia; family Sciuridae; genus Ictidomys; species Ictidomys tridecemlineatus. The sequence continues at coordinate 75,672,981 of NC_135488.1, forward strand.
GTTCCTAAAGTAAGAGAAACTCATTAAAAATTCATCCCAGACATTTTGAATCACTTCAGTTTTCTCTAGATCTTGGTTTACTTCCTTTAAAAACTAATAGTAAAGGTAATTATCTTAATACTGAATGTATTGTGAGAATTTATTAAGTTAATAAAAGAGAATTGCTGTGGTCTGAGTAAGTATCCCCAAAGACTCATATGTTCAAGAATTGGTCACTCTTTCTTTTTTATTTATATTTTTTACACAAATGGAGCATAACTTTTCAGTTCTCTAGTTGTACATATGTAGAGTCCCACCATTTGTGTAATCATACCCGTACGAAGGCTAATAATATCTGTCTCATCCCACCACCTTTCCACCCCACAACCCCTTCCCTGACTGCCCCCCCACCTAATCCAAGTCTTTCCATTCTTCCCTTGCCCTCCCCTTATTATGGATCAGCATCCACTTATCAGAGAAAATATTTGTCCTTTGTTGTTTTGAGACTGACTTGCTTCACTTAACATGATTTTTCTCCAACTCCATCCATTTACCTGCAAATGCCATAATTTCATTCTTCTTTAAGGTTGAGTAATATTCTGTTGTGTGTACATACTACAGTTTCTTCATTTATTCATCTATTGAAGGGAATGTAGGTTGGTTCCACAGTTTAGCTTTGTGAAATGACCCAGCATGGCACTATCGGGAGGCTTTGGAGATTTTTAGAGCCTAGTGGAAAGTTTTCCAGTCCTATGAGTGTGTGCTCTTGATGCAGACAATGAGACCCCAACTACTACTTCTTCCTCTCTCTTTTGCATCCTGGCCATGAGGCAAGCTGTTTTGTTCTACCATGCTCTTCGCCTTACCACAGCCTCAAAAGCAACAGGGCCTGTCAGTCATGGACTAAAAAAGGCAAAGTATACCTTTTCTCTTTATATGTTCGTTTACTTCAGGTGTTTGTTACAATAACAGAAATATGACTGACAAACATTTGAAATTTCTGCAGAGAAATTTTTAACAGCAACCATAGTGGCATGATAAATGGTACTAGGTGTCTTTAAGTAAGTAAACAAAATTAAGCATAGACTAGGGATGTGTGCCTATGATAGTGTTAAGGATGGTTGATCTGCAAATTCTGCCCTCTAAAGTGTTCAGTACAATGAGAAATATAGGACATATTTAAAAACATTATCAACAGCAGCAGTTATTCTAAGAGTAAGATTGAACTTCCAAAGATATGAAGGTCACTTCCACCCAGAAGTGGTTACAGAAGATAGAATTTGGGCAAAGAGAGTATGGGAAAAAGGAAAAGCAGGGGCTAGGAAATAGCAAAAGTCTAGAAAGTGGAAAATTAAACAAATTAAATGGCATTGAATAAAATTACTTATGTAGAATACCTGTTATTACAGGGGAAAAATGAGGGATGACTAGAGAAAGAGCTTATGGTCATATCATAGAGAATTTGGAATTTCAGAGTTATATGTTTGAAATTTATATGTAGACAGAGATATCAGTGATGCTTTTGAGTCACAAGGAAGCATACTCAGAAGTTTTTTTGAAGATTAGACTTCTTTCTGGAGGAAAGAATTGAGGGAGGGAAACATTGAGAGGCATGCTATTGGAAAACTGGGAATCGTAGATACCATAAACCATAAAATGTGCATATCATAGTTGAAACAACAGGAAGGGTGATGGTAGCATTGCCTGTATTTCCTTTTTAATCTGTCTTAGGATAGCAGTGCACATGGAAATCTTTCCCTTCTGGTCCAAAGAAGAAGAATTGTTATTACCTCCATATCAATGATGAGCAGAAGGAGATCAGAGTTCTAAGAGGGGAACGTGATTGCCAGGAGAATGTCTCCTTTTGGAATGACATTATATTCTAAGAGTGTGGGCCTGTTTTCCCATTATGCTTTCAGAGAGAGTATCTTAGACGTTTGCACTTTACTGAGGATAAGGAGTCAATATTCCAATGAATTTAGATGTTTTCCCTTTTTTTCAATAAAAGATTATGTGGAGTTGATAACATGGTACTGAAAATTGTTCTCCAGACATGATACCATCTCCTAGAGGCTACACAAAATACATATTAACTTTTCAGATGTACACTGAGATTTTAGGAAGAGAACATAACATTTTGTATTTGGAGTGTCTTTTAACAGACTCAAAATACTTCACAAAGATTATCTCAAAGATCCCGAAAGGCAGCAAGTATATGGTAACTATTGTCATTATACTTAGTGGGTTTGAGTGCACAGGTACCCAGAGATGAAAATTAAGTCTTGACAAATCCAATTTAAGATCATTTAAAAACTTCCTCAGCATAAAACATTATTAGCAGGAAATGAAAGTTTATTCGTACAGAAAATAATATCCTATTCAATTGGAAAAAAAAAAAAACTTGACTAATGTATAGGGAGAATTGAGATCTGGGTTCCAAGTCACACTTTCAAGAGTCTGGGGAGAAAATTTGGCAAGAACTAGCCCATTCCATGCCTGCTCAGTGATGTTTCCTGCCTGTCTTCATCTTTGGAAAAATAGTGAAATTTTACAGTTGCAGAGTTGACTAGGTTGATCTTTCCACCATTTCCTTTGGAATAGAGTTTTGCGTGGGCTCTTCACAGTGTGCTGTAAAATCATAGCTAGAGAAGTCTAGCTTTCCTGGTTTGGAAGTAGTAAGATTTTCATTGAGTGAATGCCACATATTGGGCTGGGTACTTCCTGGGAGATGTAAATATGAACAGTGCTCAGAGTCATAATCAACAAGCAACAGGGGATGGAAGAGGGAGAGCCAAGGAGTTTTATTGGCCTAAAAAAAATTGACTGACCCTTTAAGGAAGCAGTAAATATATGCTGGTTGATGACAAGTGGGTTGCTACAAAATTAGAGACTTATAAATTAAACCAGATGTCACATAATAAAAGTCCATCCTCAATAGAATGCAGTAATAAATATACACCCAGTGTAGAAAATGAAAAATCTTGTCAAGTATAGAGGTTTTTTTTTCTATTTGTTTTTCGCCCCAAACTCCAGTGAAGTATGTATTGTCATCATCTCTATAGATGGGAAAACTAAGACTCAAAGAGGAAAAATCATATTACAATTACAAAACTAAATTATCAAATGGAAGCACTAATTTGCATAATAGCAAATAGAACTATTTACAAAAAAACTCGGACATGAATATTTAAGAAATGAATTCTAAAGCAAGTCTTTTACATTAATTCATGTTTCTATTCTGCATTCTTTTCTTTACAGTTCAATCTCAAGCTAATTTCTTTATTTTTACATCCTAGTAATTTTCAGCAAAAATGCAGAAGGTAAATGTTCCAACCAAAGAATTGCAAGTAGGCATATGTTAAAAAATAGAGTGAAGGTTTTTGTCTTTGCATTTAAGTTCTCTTTTCAGAGTGATTTGTCTTTTCATTTAAGTTTTCTTTAGTTTGCTAAAATTTTACTACATGTATCTTGAAATAACTTAACCACTCATTGTTTTGTTGTATTGTTAGCTAACATATGAAGCAATGACAACGTGTTTGATCATATAGGTGGATTAGAGTATTACATATGTATGGACTATAACTTGATTCAACCCCTATATGATTCTATTGAGGAGGTCAGGCAGGGGCACTCAGGGGTTGGAATCATACCACTTTAGCTTCTGGTTGGTTGAAAATCAAGTTCTCTATGGCATGATGACGGGGAGAAACAATCTATGTCTAGAATTTTTAAGAGACATAAAGAAAAAGTTGTAGAATCATCTTCATGAAAAGGAAAATAAAATGTTTTCTGCAAGTAATTAAAATGAAAAGACCTAAAATAATTTGATGTTCTTGTAAATGTGTATTACATTCATTGTGAATCTATACCAGATCAAAGACTTGACATTGAGCTATCAATATCTCTCAACATTGCAATCCTCACATAATTATATTTTTCTAAGGAAATTCATCAATGGTGAAAAAGAAACAAGAGATGTGGTTATGACTTATTTTATTAACTAACTACATAACTTTGAACCTTCACCTTCACTTTTTTGACTCTTATTTTTATCATTTGTAATGCCAGGAAATGATATAAGCTGGCCCTAATATTCTTTACTGTTTAAGCATGTCTGCAGAATAGTATAGTTGTTTTCATAAGCTCAACAGATATCTAAAAAGCATCCCTGCTTTCCAACTTTTGCAGCATTTGGGAATCTTGCATTACTATTAAATATTCAGAATCTCAAATAATTCCAACAGAGCATTCAAGCTTTAAAAATACTATAGCTTCCTTCAAAGTAGTGATCAGTAGGATAAATGTACAATTGACTATACATATGCATACCCAGAGAGACTTCAGAACTGGCTGTTCCGGAAAACAAATTTGCTATGAAGCCAGAACTTTGATTTTCAGAGCTTAAGAATGAATACAAGTTTAAAAAAATGTAAATAATTTTCACTCTTCAGTATTGTATTAGTCACATTTCTGTCACTGTAACCAAATACCTGAAAAAAATCTGTTTAAAGGAAAATTTGATTTTGGCTTACACTCTCAGAGTTTTCAGAATGATTGACTGGCTCCATTGTTGTTAGCCTGTAGTGAGGCAGACAGCATCATGGTGGAGAAGGTGTGTAGAACAGAGCTGTTCACCTGAAGGCAGCCTGGGGTAGAGAAAGGAAGAGGACAGGGACAAGACAGAGACTCCCAGAAGACACACCCAAAGATCCATTCCCTTTAACTAGATCTCACTCCTACAGTTTTCTACCACTACAAATAATCCATTCAAACTGTGAATTTATGAATGGATTAATCCACTAACATGGTTAGAGCTTTCATGATTCAATCATTTCCCAAATACATCTGAACATTGATAAATTGAACTCTAAGCCTCCAACACATGAGTCTTTGGGAGACATTCCAGGATCCAAACCATAATGAAGATAAACATTTGTTTATTCTTTAATAGCTATGTGACTTCAGTTTACATAAATCTGGTAGAACACTCTAGGTCAATGGTTTTGTATTTACATTTTGGAAAAAAAAAATCTTGTAAGTGTAGTAAGGAAGCTACCTAAAAGATATACAGTCTTCTTTCCAACTAACTCTATGTAGGAAAATAAATTCACTTCTAGAAGAATATTCTTATTCTTTTTTACTCCTGTATCAATCAGACATAAAATTAATCATTTTTCTATAATTTCAAAATGTGTCACTATTTTCCTAAAACCTGGAGACTCCAGTCTCCTCATCCTAAAGTCATTCAACCTACTTGTACCAAACTTATCTGGTAAAAACAGTTAATAAAGGGGCTGGGGATATAGCTCAGTTGGTAGAGTGCTTGTCATGCATACACAAGGCCCTGAGTTCAATTCTCAACACCACCAAAAAAAAAAAAAAAAAAAACAGAAAAACAGTTACCATGTCCACACAAATATCTTTGGGACAGGTAATGAAGTTATATAAAGCAAGCATTAGATTTGTGGAAGCTCCCTTTAAGATTAATAAACATACATTCATCAGTGCAATGCTTTGGGTCCTCCAAAGAAATAAAACTTGGGGATGTTCCCAGACATGCCCATGCCTCTTCCAAACACTCTCAGCTCTGTTCCTTTCATCATGTTGGTGTACTTAGAAAACATCTGGACACATCCATAGACTTGGCAGACACACATGCCCACATATTATAATTTTTTCCTGTTTTTGACCACTTTAAGGTCTGCTTATTCTTGATATAATATTTTTACCCAGTCATTGCTATTCTCTATTAACTCTATTTGATACAAGGACAACAAAACTTATTAACTATATATAAGATGTTCAGAGTATCATGAAATTTGTGGAACTCGTAATATTTCTCTGAAAAGATAGAAGAAAAATACATATATTGTTGTCCATCTACAGATAAGCTTTTTGGCACTGGAAAAATGTTCTATCTAAAGTCATAACTTTTTTCCAGCCAAATGGAGCATAGTGATGAAAATTCTCTAGAGAACACCTAAAATAAAATCTCATAAATTCTTAGCATCAACTTGGTGGTAAGATGTTTTTTGGGGTGAGTCTTCAGATGACTGAACATTTCTGAGAGCCCCAGTCATGTGGTATAATTGATAAGATCCCTAATCATGTTCAGGAGACCTCGAACCTAGTACCAGGAAAGAGGTTCAATTTCTCATCTGCAAAATAAGGATAATAAGGGAGAAGCATATTTATTGAGAATCTACCATCATCACTCTACAAAACACATCTCATTCATTTCCTTTAATTCTCACAATAGCTCTAAAAAGTATGTTGTTAAGCTCACTATAAACATGAGAAAACTGAGCCACAAAAGTGCAGAACTCATCCAGCTTTATCTGAAACCAAAAAAAACCTATTTTTTTTTCACTACACCCTGCAGTTTTCACAGTGTCCTAAGAGGTTTGAAGAGATTCGATACCTGAGAACACATTATACATTTTGAAGTGTTATGTATAGTGTTAAGCTAATAACATTAGCCCTTTTGATGTCTAGGCAGGGAAAGTCAGAACTGGGTGCACTTTTTCATGAATTCTGTCTCCCCATTAGATGATTAGTTTGCAAGGAAACCTGCATCTGACTTTCAATTTCTTTCCCCTCACAGAGGGAAAGTTCAATTAATGTTAATAACTAATTATGCTGTGGTATTTCCATAGTTTCACATTTAACCTAAGGGTCCATTCTATATAATTAAAAGCATCCAATGGAAGTTCTATAGAGAGTACAATAATTTTACAGTTTGAAAATTTGGAAATACATGCAGGGAATATTTGCAAGAACTTTTATCTATATTCCATTAATATTCTTTATCTCTCTTCATTATTATAGAGCTCAAATTTCTTCATTCAGGATTTTAAGTGCATATGAGGCCAAGCAACTATTAGAGAGAGGAAAATGAAGGCATTGAGCTGCTTTCGTAATTTACTATTTGTGAAGATAATATTCTATAGATCAGTGGTGGCTAATTTGTTATTGCCCCATTTGACTCACTGTGGAGGCAACATATTCTCTTTGTTACAAAATATAGTATTTAAATTAAAATAATACATATTAATTTTAAAACTAAAACATTCCATTAAACAACCCTTGAAAGATATCTCCATTAGCATATGTTCTTTAAGGAATTATTTTTTACATTATCTTCCTTTAATTCTTTTTTTTTCATGGTTTCATGAGTTCATTATAGTTAGTGAATGATATTATGCATGTAATATTGGGGTTCATTTTGACACAATGATATATTTATGGAACATAATTTGCTCCAACTTCAGTCTCCAGTATTCCTTCTTTCCCTTACTTCCTCCCTCCCACCGTTCCCCTTCTACTCTACTGGTATTCCCAGTATTTATTTGTAGAGTTTTTAAATTTAGTGCTTTATAAATATACATAAAACTGCAATTAATTGTGGTATATTTATATATGTACATATAAATATTTCAAATTCATTCCATCCTTCCTCTCTGTTTGTGTCCACCGTCTATCCCCCTCAAACACCTTCCTCTGTTCTATTATCTCCCTCCTATTTTCGTGGAATTTGCTAGTATTTCGTGTGGTTTGCTAGTATTCTGTTAAGGATTATTGCATCTATGTTCATCAGGGATATTTGTCTGAAGTTTTCATTCCATAATATGTCTTTAATTTTAGTATCAAGGTGACACTGCCTTCATAGAATGAATTTAATAGAGTTCTCTCTCTTTCTTGTAGAATTTAGCTGAGAATCCATCTGGTCCTAGGCTGTCCTTTGATTAAAGACTTTCAATAGCTGTTTCAATCTCATTGCTTGATATTGATCTAAGTTTTCCATATCTTGCTGTGGTTCAACTTAGGTAGGTTATATGTGTCTAGTTATCTTGCTGATGATTTCTAATTTCATTCCATTGTAATCTGACAGGATGCAAAGAATTCTCTCTCTCTCTCTCTCTCTCTCTCTCTCTCTCTCTGTATTCCTTTACTTGCTTTGTGTTGTTAAATATGATCAGTGTTAGAGAAAGTTCCAAGTGTCACTAAGAACCAAGTGAATTCAATTATCAATGGATGAAATATTCTACAGGTTTTTATTAGATCCTTTCAATTAATAGTATTTTTTTAGTTTTGAAGATCCTTTACTAAGTTTAGATCTGAATGACCTAGTGGTGAGAATGGTATATTGAAATCACCCAGTATTATTGTATTGCAATCTATTTGCTTTTTTATGTTGAGAAATGTTTGTTTTATGTACATAGGTGCATTGACATTTGGGGCAAAAATATTTACAATCATTGATCTTGTTGGCTGTTTCCCTCTTTCTTTTTCTCTTCTTATTAAATTTGGCTTGAAGTCTATTTTGTCTTATATGAGAATAACTACCCCTTTTTCCTTTTGGTCTCCACTTTCATGGTATAACATTTTTTCAACCTTTTACTTTTTATCCTGTGGATGTATTGGCCTAGAAGGTGAGTTGCTTGTAAACAACATATGGTTGAGTATTATTTTTCAATCCATTCTGCCAATATGTCTTCTAATTGTAAAGTTTACACCATTTACATTTAATGTTATTTTAGAGAGAAGTTTTTTTTTTATTTCCTGCCATTTTGTCTTATTTTTCATGCTTAATTCTGACTTGATTCTCCCTTAATTGACCATTCATCTCTATGCTTGTTCTTTTTTAATTTATTTTTCTTGAATATTTCTTTGAATATGTTTTATAGTGCAGGTTCAGTGATTATGAATTCTTTTAGTTTTTTTCTTATGGAAGTATTTTATTTCATCTTCAGTTCTCAAAGATAGTTTTTCTCGATATAGTAATCTTGGTTGAAAACTGTTTTCTTTTAGAACATGTTATATATTACTCCAAGACCTTCTTGCTTTTAGGGTCTCAGCTAAGAAATTAGGGGAAATCCTAATTGGCTGACCTGTAAATGTGATCTGTCATTTTTCTCTTGCAGCTTTTAAAATTCTATCCTTATTCTGTTTGTTAGGCATTTTGATTTAATATGTCTTGAGAAGAGGATCTTTTTTGATCTCACCTATTTAGGGTTCTAATTTCGTTTCATGTATGGATTTGCATCTTATTCCTAAGGATTGGAAAAATTTTCCAATAGTGTATTATTGAAAGCCTACACCCCTTTGGTTGGTATTTTGGTGCATTTATCTATGTCAGTGATTCTTATATTTGGTCTTTAAATGTTATCCCAGATTTCTTGAATATTCTGGTCATGGTCTTTTCTTTATTGTTAAGGTTACTTTGTCTTCAGAGCCTGAGAATGTCTTCAAAATAGTCTAATCTATTGGTTCTGCTTTCAACTGAATTTTTAATTAGATTTAGTGAATCTTCCATTTCACAATTTCTGTTGGTTCTTTTTTCAATAATCCTTATCTCTTTATTGAAATGACCATTCATTTCTTGTCTTTTCTAAGTTCATTTCTTACATTTTCTTTTAGATAGCTGAACATTTTAACTATAAACTTTATAAATTCTTCTACTGATATTTTCTCCCTTGTGTTTTCAGTGGAATCAGTGTTGTTTGCTGTTTGGGTTCCCTTGCTTTTTTCATATTGTTTATATGTCTACCCATTTTCTGGAATTATTATTGCTTGTACTTTTATGCAAGGGACTATTTTGTGATCTTCTCTTTCTTAAGTGTTTTGACCTGGACAAAATTCAGGTATTGGTACTCCCACTCAACATATAGCCTCTGCTTTTCAAAGTGGTATCAACACTACTTTGAGAGAAGACACTAAACCCTATTAATTACAATCACTTCAGAACAAATCATCATACTAATAAACTTTAAGGGGAAAATCTTGTTGAAATTGTCTCCCCAAGCAGTATAGAGGTTCTTCAAAAAACTAAGTATGAAAATACCATTTGACTCAGCTATTCCACTCCTTAGTATATATCTAAAGGATTTAAAATCAGCATACTACAATGATGGAACCACATCAATGTTTATAACAGTACAATTCACAATAGCTAAGCTATGGAGCCAACTTAGGTGCCATGTAACAGATTAATAAATAAATAAAATGTGGTATATATACACAATAGAGTATTACTCAGCCATCAGGCAGAATGACTTTGACATTTGCCTGTAAATGAATAGATCTGGATACTATCATATTAAGTAAAATAAGCCAATTCCCAAAAAACAAAGGTTAAATATTTTAATTGATATATGGAAGCTAACCAACAATAAGTGGGGTAAGGGGAAGAATAGGAGTTCAGTAGATTATACAAAAGAGAATGAAGGGAAAGGAAGATACTGGAGATAGGAAAATGAAAGTCAGAGATGAAATGAATCTGACGTAACTTTCCTGTGTACATATATGAATACATCACATTCAGTCTCACCAGTGTGTACATCCACAAGAATGGAATGGGACCCTAATTAGAATAAGATATATTTATACTTGTAAAATTATATCAAAATTGATTCTACAGCTATGTGTATCTAAAAAACCCAATAAAAAATAAAAATAAAAAAGATAATGTCCAAAGTTCTTCTAATTCAGGTATAAAATTATAATAATATTCTGAAATAGCCTAAGAAATTACTTATTAAAGAGAGTAAAATTACTATTACATTATGCAGGGGCTTAAAAGTAGAAGAGAAAATTGGGAAAGGTAAAGAGAAAGAAAAGAATAATATAAATTAAGGTATAAATAAGAAAAATATGGGGGTCAATTTGGGGCAGTATAATATAATGCAAGAGGAAAAAGATGGACTAAGAGGAGCACGTATAATCCTCAGCTTGGAAAACAAAGTAAAGAGAATGATTCTAGTTAATGCCTTAAAACGTTAGAAGAAATACAATCAAATAGATTGAGGGCACAATAATGAATAAAAGGGGAACATCTATGAATTCAAAATGAAAAGTAATATGTGAGATCAAAATTGATAGAACTATATAAATTATCCATGCTTGATGGATAAATTTCTTATTGAGTCTTCCTGGTTTGAATTTCATCAGTTGGGGGCCTATAGAAGATTCCCACTACTCTTCCACTTTACCTCTATGTTTCCCTGGGTGTGGAGGTAGTGATCTCACCAGTTCACTTCTAACACAATTCTAGGAGCCCCCCTCTGATCATTGGTGGGTCTAGGTATATAATAGCTTTCAGTTGTGTCAGAGGAGGTTGGTTGTGACTTAGCAGCCTGCTGTTAGGAGATATAGTCTTGTGTGCCCTTTTGAAGAAAATCTCTATGTATCCAGGACTGTCAAATCCTGTGTGTGCTACCCTGTGAATTTTTGGAATGTGCAGGGTATAGCAGTATTATGTAGAGGTCTTACAGGCTCTTGTATGTAGCACTGGGAGGCCCATGGATAGGAGTGTGCAGGGTTGCTGCCCTCTCTGAGATTGCACAGATCACAGGTTAATGGACTTGTGTCTGGGCACACAGGGTGGTGACTGGTGTCTGTAGAGTGCTTCTCTGTAAGCCCTTTGTGGGGTTTCAGTGTGTATGTTCAAGGTTCTCTGCTGGCTGCTTGAGGTTTTCATCAGGAATTGCCCTTTCTGGGTCCACATATCTGAGTGAGAATTGAGTTGACTGGCAATTCTTGGACTTGCTACTTCCTTGGCTAATATGAATTTCTTATCAGTCAGTTTTTGTTTGTCAACCCTGGGCCCGATTCTGTAGGCTTGGATGGTACTGTGCTGAATCTGCTGTTTTTGTTTGTTTGTTTGTTTTGTTTTGTTTTGTTTTTGGTTTTTTTTAGCAAGGGAGCATAAGGTGCAGGGCTCAAGGTTGTTTTATTTACTTCTGTGGGATGCTGTGGATACCCACTCCCCTCCTCTATAGAGCTTTCTTTAAAGTGGAACACAGCTTAGTGGCCATCTGCAATGGTGGGACCTGTGATTTCAGATGTGGTTTGTGGTGCAGTGCCCCTATCCTTCTTGATATAAATCACTGGGGTACCTTCCCCGTGGCTAAAAAACGAGTAGGTTGGCCTGCCTGCATCTTACCTGCTATAACCCACAGTTGTAAATCATAAGCACCTACTCTTCTCTGATGAGACTGTTTTTGGAACAGTGCTAAGTATTTGTGTTTGCAATTATGGAACCTGTAGGTATAGGCTTTCTCTGGGCTTCTATGGCATAGAAGCCTGTACCTTGTCTGGTACAGCTCACATTGAGATAGAATGTAGTTAACCCATCTTTTGCCTAAGCTTCTGTGGCGGCATGTGGAATGCTGGGTTGGTGTTAGCACTCTCCAGGAATGATTAGCTCTCAGGTCTTCTCCATACCATTCAGGTGGGTTCCAGTAACTTTCAGATTGCAGATCTTGTAGATCTTGTAGATCCCTCTACAAGTTCCTTCTAGATAGATTACTGGGGCAACCCATTTTAGAGGTATTCATTCTGGTTTTATTTGTTACCATTTGAAGGTAGACAGAAGCTGTGTTGATTTAATTTCTTCTAGGGAGGATGGCTAGCTGTTGACTCTAAAAAAAAAAAAAAAAAAAAAATGGCTGCCCTACCTGGCACAACTTTTAGTCTATAATTTGGGTTAAACTGTTTGATGTCCTTTATTTCTTTGCTGTTACTGGTCTGCTTTTCTTTCCAGCTATTGTTAAGAAAGTAAGCTTGGAATTTTCTCCTTCCTCTTTCTCTCTCTGTTACTCCCTCTCTCTTCCCCCTACCCTGGTAGGGTTTGGAGTCGAGAAATTCTGTCCTTATTTTCTGTTCTGGTAGCAAATGTCCTAGTCTCTCTAATTCTCAAATGGCCTAATATTGAGAATGACCCAGCTTTCTGATCATTCTTTCACTCTTCCCTTCTAGGCTTTGGAGGTAAGTAGGCTTGCTACCTGGGGGCCCTCTGTAATCTTCTTCCATCCTTCATAATACCATCTTTTAAGGTGACATTCCTGAATGGGATACAAAAGGTGAAATAAAGTCTGGATCCAAGGAGCTATTCATTATCTGATTATTAGGGAAGGAAGCAGGGATCAAAGTTAGGATAAAAGAAAGGCACCCTGTACAGAGAAGAAATGGAGACTTATGGGTAGGTTCAAGAACCAAGTGTAAAGAATAAATTAATTCTTCTGTAGATACTCAAGATCTCAGGTCTCATCTTCACACCACCTCATTTCTTAGCATTTTATTGCTATAATTTAGCCCTTTGGTTTGAAATTTTATCAGTCTTTGTGGGCATCATTTTTTTTTCAGACATTGGAATGAATCAGGTAAATAGCAAAAACTTGGTAATTTAATAGTGGAACATAAAAAGAATATAGATTTAATTTTCCATAAATATTGCAGCACATCATTTTTAAAGCACTTAATCAAGAGTATATTCCTTTCTCCAAAACAAAGAGAGCAGGATCTGTAAACTGGGATGTTTGTCTGATTAGCACAGAGAAATTACTCATTTTTTTTTCCTAAACATACTTATGGAAGAAAGAAAATTCCTTGACCTCTAGCAATTCACACCTGCCAACAGAAAGTTAACCCAGATAATAGATAAAAACCATAGAAATATAGTTTAAAAAACTGCAGAAAGAGACTGGATGTGACCTACAATGGCTCACTCAATCCAGCTTCTCTCAGGCTCAAACTCAGGAACTTTATTGCCTTGGTATCACAGAACTACAAAAAGAGATAATACTAGAAGGAAAAATTCCCCTGGAAATATCTCAGATGAGTTTCGCCAATTCCTCAGAAAAGATAAATTGGAAATATTATCCAAACAACAGTGTTTGCTATTAAGTAAAATTCTGGTCTATCTATCTGTATTTACGTCCATATAGACACACAAAAGTTGACTATTTAGAGAACTATGTATTATTCATATCATAGTATAAATCCATCCATCAAGTAACTCACTTATTGGTATACTATTCCTAAATTAAGTGAATTCGTCCAGGGTTGGTCTGTTCAGGCTTATATTCTTTGAGTACACCATGGGTTTCATCAATACAGCCTCAGTCAACTTTCAAAGACTTCAAGTAAGATTTGACAAACTGTTTTGCAGATCAAACAAAAATATTTTGGATATGTAAATTTTATTTAATTGACATAAAAGGCAAAAGTTGCATGCCTAAACTGTGGATCAGTATGCAGCATTTTAACTTGATAATTGACGATTCATAAATCTTTCTCTTAAACAAATAGACAAGAGAAAAATCCTAACCAAAGTCATTTCTATAAATTTTTAACAATTTGATTTTGCTCATATTACTGTCTAAATAAATCAAAATACAAGAAATTTTGAATTTTACTACTATGAGAATCTTTATGAAAACTAAAGACATAAATCACTTTATCAAAGAAGAAATGTCAAGAATAGAATTTGTTACTTTCTCAAATAATTCTCACCCACAATATATCCCCTTGCAACTCTGATAAACTCATGTTTTAATTAGATATATAACAGGCAGATAGTTATCTGAGAGATGTTTTTGCATTTTCTGTTTTTTTTAAGAAAAAACCTGTGGATAAGTTTGAAATTGGGGGATTGCATCTGTAAGCCTTGATGACATAGATTTCTGAACTGTTACATTTAGAAATTGTAGTTCTAGATTTGATGGAGAAAGATACCCCTAAACTCAAGTGTGCTAGAACAGTGTGACATACTGAGCCAGTCTAAGTAAGTGAAATCCAAACAGTTAACATTAGGTTCATATAATTAAGAGTTTAGTATTCTGTTTTGTTTGTTGCTTGCTTCCTTGCTTTTTATTTGCTCAGATCTAGGTTACTAGTTTGCTATTGTTTTCTTTGTTTTTAGCACCCTTGGAACTAATATCAGAGTTAGAACACCAACATTAAACATTTCATGGTGATATGCCAGTATTAGAATAGTGGAAAGTTGATAATAATATTAAATGCTAATTAACCAAAGTTAATATATTCATTTCAGAGGAGATATAAAAAAGTAAAAATTACAATGAAATATTCACCAAGAACCAATTCTTTCAATACTATTGAAGACGTGTTTTAAATTAGTCCCATGATCTCTGCCTTCTGGTATTTGTATGCCTATGAATTCCTTCCTCCCTTGAATGTGGCAGGATCTGAACCTTGTTTTTAACTATAGAATATGGCAAAGTTGAAACTCCTTGTGTTTATGTTACATTACGTAAATACTCAGTCTTGCCAAAGACTCCCCTTGCCGGCTCTGAAAGCACAAGATGCCATGAAACCTAAAAGGATAAGAAATTGAATGTTGCCAACATCCATGTAAGAAGGGAAGTATAGAAACTCTAAGCAGAAAACTGAGCTAAGCTGTACCCAGATATCTTATCTACAAGAACTCTGAATTACTGTGTGCATTTTAAGTCACTAAGTTTATAATAATTTATTGCATACATTAAAACAAATCAGAAAAATTTAAGATGTACCATTTCATTTTAAAAGTATGCTAGTATAAATCACTTGAATAGATACTGATGGTGGAATGAGGACTGGAAATGATACAGAAAGCATGATACAATTATGAGAAACTTGCATTGACCCCTTGAAGAAAGAGTAATCATTACATTTTAACACACAAACAGACACAACTAGAGTTTAGATTCAAAGGTTCAAAGCATCAATCAGTTTCAGAATTGCTATCCTTTTGTACCATGAAAACATCACTGTTTTCCTAGTTGCTTGGCTTAAAGTTCCAGAGTTCTCTTAACCTCCTTTTAACACCAAATGCTGGCCACCGGGTATCCATTGGCCTGTAATATCTTACCTCTCTTTTTCATGTGAATTTTACTGTACATACTAACTTGTATGCCAGCCTCATTTATTAAGAAAAACTTAGGGAGCACCTACCATGTGACAGAATGCTCAATAAAACATTGTATAAACTGTTGTCAGAGTATCTCTATAAATGACAAACCTGTCAAGTAAAAAAAAAAATCTGTCAAAGGCAACCATTATTAAACAGAAGTTGTCTTGACTTTCCACTTCAGCTAACTTTCAACTAAGCAATCCATTTAATTAACCTAGAAGAACTAACTATTTTATTTAGCCAACTAAGAAAAGTAATAGTTATTTTCTTAAATTACAATATATCTTAACATTAAAAAGTGAATTGTTAAGCTGGGCATGGTGGTGCATGCCTATAATCCCAGGTGGCTCTAGAGGCTGAGACAGGAGGATCAGGAGTTCAATGCCAGCCTCAGCAACGATGAGGTGGTAAGCAACTCAATGAGACCCTGTCTGTAAATAAAATACAAAATAGGGCTGGGGATGTCACTCGGTGGTCAGGTGCCCCTGAGTTCAATCTCTAGTGCCAATAAATAAATAAATGTCTTAAAAATAAAAAAGTGAACTGTTAAATACAATTAGTTTAACTTATACTAATAGTGCTTATCCAATGGAGATACTGTGAAAATAAATGAAATAAAGATGAAACCCTGGAAATACACATAGGACAAAATAACCATTCAATAAATTATAGTAATTCTTATTTCTATTCTTATTTAAATTTTCATTATAATCAAGCATTATTTTTTAAATAAGCAAAATTAGTTAAGAAGGATATGATCTCAGTATAAAAGAGTCCTTTCAAGGGAAGAGGGTTGATAAATTTGTACTAATAGACACATGCACGGAAATTTTTTAGGAAACTATTATACTAATTCAGGAACATGAACTATGACCCTCAACATGTTAATAGAAACTCACTTTTAAGACCTATTGAAAAATCCATTTGTGATAACTTGATGGTTGAATTTGTATGAAATGTAAGCAAATAGAGACTTCGAGAATGATGGGGTCTGTATACAAAGCATGGGAGACAAAGCAGCTCATCACTGACTTTAACAAGGTGAGCATTACAGGAAAAGAGGTGATAAATTCAGTCTGGGACATCTTAAGTTTGAGGTGATTTGGAAATTCTAGAAGGAACAAAAGGAGTTCTCTGTCTCTAAATTGAACAGTTTAGGGACAGGGACCTTGTCTTGCTCATTTTGTTCTGTTTCTTTAAGTATAGGCTCTTGTGCTACAAAGTAGTCAATAAAAAATTTAATTCAATTGACATGTCTATTTTGGAAAGGTCAGAAGGCCCAAGAAAAAGAGATGCACTAAGTACCAAATGTCTTTTATTTTCAATCAAAATTCAGCAGAGACTAGAAATACAAATGTTTATGGCCTCACCAATCAAGAATAGAAATAGTAAATGTTGCAAAGAATAGGATTAATCCAAAGCTTTATAGTTCTTTCCAAAGTCCTTGAATGAGTCTTTTTAAATAATTTAAGATAATTTTTATTTAAATAAAGAAGTCCTTGATATCAAATATTTAGCTTGATCCCATTTATCTGTCACTTAAAATAAACTGAAATACCCAATATTTGGAAACCTTTCCAAATGAAATCTCTGAGCACTGTCAGGCCCTTCCCCTGTTGGATAGATTGCTTTGTGCAGTTCACGTTATATCTATGAAATCCAATTTCTGCATAAACCCTGTGATCAGACTCTATAATCTATTTCCCACATTAGCCAGACTCTTTAATATGGCCTTCAGTCAGAATTATTTGATCTCTTTAAGCTTCTGAAGATAGACACAGGGATCCAAACCTGTCTTTCTTAAGCTGTCAATTGTCATTTAAATACAAGAACTTTTTTTAGCAGTCATTATCAAACCTCAAATGCAGAAAACTCCCTAAGCTACTTCCCCACCTACAAAAATCTAATTGCATTTCTCAGACCATCTGCAGAAAGAATCTTTCCTAATTTAATGGTCATGCTCCCTGCAGAAATTTTGGGAAAATGTGATAGATTAGGTTCAGAAGAAAATGGCTAAACCCTAAAATTGCACTGAATAAAATCCTACCCATATAAATAAATTCAGACTTATTCAATCAAGGTGACTAAATGGATGAGATACAATCTGAACTACATTCTACTATACATTACAAAAAAAAAAACAAAACAAAAAAAAATAACAACTTTAGTTCTTTTGGACCAAGTATATTTATAAGAACACAAAAGGAAATCAGACTAAATCAGTCTTAGTCACCATAATTCATCAGTATCATTTGCATAGTGCTCATTTACAAATATTGAAAACTAAAGGTCTAAGCAATTTTAATCAGTATTCTGACTCTTAACATCTCTCTCTCTCTCTCTCTCTCTCTCTCTCTCTCTCTCTCTCTCTCTCTCTCTCTCTCTCTCTCTCTCTGCCTTGAAATATCTGTCTTTCCAGGTGCTTCAGAGTGTCAGAAATAGCATTGATTAGGCCAAGACATTCCACATAGCTTTCCAAATCATCTAGATTTCCAGTTGAGGTCAGAAGACAGATATTGTACATTTTCTTACATGCTAACATCATCTTTAGGATCTGAGCATCAAGCATTCATTCATTTCTAATGCTAATAAAGAACACAAAAATGAGAATTGTCCCTTATTCCCGGGCATATGGGTTTCTATATAAATAAAGAGTGTGGATATGGCATTTTGAAATGGAATTCCTATAAAGGACCCATCACAGTCTCATATCCACAGTATTTGATCTTAAATAAGACCAGGTAGTCTCATCATGTGCTTCAATTCCAACTGTCCAGACCTTTCTTGGAAGAGTTTCAGGTCATTCTTTATGAAATATCATTAAAGAATCACTTCTACCTGGTTTCTTTGTGGTTCTTTCTCTTTCCATATATCCTCAATCAGCTTTGCCTCTCTTGTCATTTAATATTAAAAATGAGCAAAAGGTATTAGCCAAATTTGGCTTCTGCCTGTTCCTCAAAAAAATGCTAAACATTCCTATATTAAAATCTTGTATGACTTAATCATGCCCCTGGAACAACCCCCACCTACAATCTAATCTGCTGGTAAGTCTTGAAACTCCCATTTCAGACTATTCCTGACTTTGGTCTATGAGAAACACGCAGTTTCCTACTGTATCTTTATGTTCTGAATAGTCTTTTTTTTTTCTTTTTTTAAATTTGTTTACTTAGTTACACATGGCAGTACAATGATCTTGACATATCATACATTTGAATAAGATGGGGTATAATTTCTCATTTTTCTGAGTGTACAGGTTGCAGAATCACATTGGTCATGCAGTCGTGTATATACATACAGCAATAATAAACCAAGATCCTCCCTCCTTTTTTGGAAGTCCTCTTTTCAAAACATAAACTGAAAGCAAAGACTGCATCTCCTTTGCCTTGCTCATCCCTGCATCCATATCCTTGTAGACCAGTGTCTAACACATATTGAGTGTCCCATAAATATTTGTTGGATGAAAAAAAAATGAAATGTTATTGCAAGAATAGTCCACAAAATGAGGTCTGCTGAAATAGTACATCCTATTATTAAGTGCTGGGATCATATTTTGACCTTCTGTCTGGTCATGATTCAGACTATGTCATACAGTCTGCAAACATTAGTAAACAGTAATGAAACAACACATCTGCTGCAAGATAGCTAGCAATTTACCACCACGAACATCAGCATTTGCTCTGTCTTCACAAACAGAACAATTTTCTGATCGCCGTGTGACTTTAAGAAAGGATGTCAACTTGATTACTTGAATGTGTCCCCTGAACTGAAAATAACATCACAGCATACAATTCTGCCCTTGCAGCTGAAATATCCTGGACGTTTCCTCACCACCAGCCATGCCAGGCAACCTTTCCCCCAGCAGGCTGTGGACTGTAGTTAAAACTACATAAAGCGTAAACAACAAAAGGTTCAGGTGACCTGTCTGAACAGGAGAAGAAGATTCAACCATATGGAATACCTGGAACCTTTTTTTTTTTTTTTTTTTTAAGTCTTTGGGGCCTGAACAGGGAAGCACTTATATGGAGATATGGAGATTATAAATCAGAGGTGGAGGTGAGAGAAGGAGGGCAGAAATCAAATGAGCACGTCTTTATGGAAATCCCTTATCTGTACCACTCCTGCTTGCCAGGCATTCTGCCAGTTTGGGTGATCACATCAATATTTATAGCACACCACACCAGGGTGCCCATGTTCCCCAGCAGGGGCGATTAATATATGATATCAATACCTATGACAAGACACATTTTATTTCTGTCAACAAACAAAAAGGATTCTACTTTCTCTGTCAGCTGAATACTCAAGCCTTTTATTCTGCACAATAAACCATCTATAGCTGGAGCTGAAAGATAGATACTGAAATATAATAAATTCTTTAAATAGCAGTTTTTTTCTTTTCTTTCTTTTTTTTTTTTTTTTTCCCAATCAGTAGGTAGCCCCTCCGAGGCCTATATCAAAAACAGGGTATTCTGCTTTGGGTGGGAAGAGGCTAGGGTGGGGAGAGGTGCAAGGAAAATTCTCCTGTTGTGGTTTTCAAGGCAGATATTTTCAGTGGGTAACAAAATAGGGGTCTTTCCTGGAGAAAATCAACACCACAAATGAATATGAGAGTAAAAATACAGGACCTTTTCTTTTTGAATAGTGCTTTCTTTTTAAGATTTTGATATGCTAAGCAATGTTAATTTCTTTGGGTTTTGATAAGGAGAGTAAAACGGATCTCTCAAGGTCCCATTTACTAAAAAGAGCTTTTGTAATTTTCTCCTTCAGAATAAAGAAAACAAGGACTAGTTCTTAAATAAGAGTGTGGTTTTATTTTTTTGTAGAATAATATTCAGCTTTACTAAAGAATGAGAGATGCATAACCCAGGGTTGCAGATAATGCAGCTGGATTTTGCTAAAGGTGTTCTTTGTAAAAACTGAGTGGGATGAACAGGGGCTGGGGCTGGGGCTGGGGCTGGGGCTGGGGCTGGGGCTGGGGCTGGGGCTGGGGCTGGGGCTGGGGCTGGGGCTCTCCTGTTCCTGCCAGATGAGCTCAATTTAGTGGCACATCCCCACTCCCAGAAGCGAGTGGGTGTGAGCTCTTCCTGGACCATAGGACCCCAGGCAACATATTCTTGGTGTCTACTGAGTTTTTATTACTAATGTTAATGAAAAAAGAAATCCATTGGAGCTATAAATATCATCAAAATAGTCATGGTATTAGTAGGAAGAGCTAGATTCAATGCACATATATCAGTCCCAAAGTGAGTTCTTGCCCCTAATTTTTAAGCAAATTGACACCTGGTAAAATTGCAAGATATTGGGGCTGGGGATGTGGCTCAAGCAGTAGCAAGCTCGCCTGACATGCGTGCGGCCCGGGTTCGATCCTCAGCACCACATACAAAGATGTTATGTCTGCCAAAAAATAAAAAAAATAAATATTAAAAATTCTCTCTCTCTCTCTCTCTCTCTCTCTCTCTCTCTCTCTCTCTCTCTCTCTCTCTCTCTCTCCCTCCCCCCCTTCTCTCCTTCTCTCTCTCTCCCCCCCTCCTCTCTCTCTCTAAGAAAAATTTTAAAAATTGCAACATATTATCAGCCATGTGGTTTCTGAAATTTATTAGAAAATTATGTAATTCTGTATGTATGCATGTGTGTATATATTAAGAGCATCTTGTGTTCTTGGTACTTCAGCTACATTCTATCATTTAATTATGATAATTAATCCATTAAGTAAAGTATTTTATTACATCCATTATAGAGATGAAGAAACAAAGCAAGAGTAAACAATTCACCTAAAGTTGAACAAATAAGAAGTAGTATTGCAGGAACTTCGATATAGTTTTCTCTGACTCTCAAGTCTTTTTGTCTTTGATAAAGCCTATTATTACTCCAAAGACTAACTTATGCTACTGAATAATTTATTCTGGGCAGTTGTTGTTTTCTCAATATTATTGTATATGCCATGGGGATGAGAATACCCTGGCAATGTTTGACTTTACCAGCAAATGCTTACAACCTTAAAAAAAAAAAGGCAAAGAAACATGAATAAAATAATTCAGATCAAAATTGAGTGCTGTTAAAATGAATTCAAGAGTCAGTCTTATATTCCATATGGAGTCAGAGATTTAAAATCAGAAACATGGGTTTCAACATAGTTCTGTCACTTATTTCTGTGTGACTTGAAGCAAATTACTCATCTTTGATCTCCCTGTCTTGAGAATTTGCCTCCTGTCTCTGCTAGACTTACATCTGAGTCCTGCACGTTCTGTATATGAAAACAAAAAGAGATTTTTTCACTCTGTGCCTTTCCAAATAAAAGGGAACATGGAACCTAGCTTGGGTTTACCTCTGAGAGAAGATAACATTAAAGACAACCCTGAGGTTGACAGTGCTTTTGTACCAGGAAGGTCCCCTTGCCTTCCAGAGGAAAGCAGCAAAGGCCCTGGTGCCCAGGGAGCCAGCTGCAGAGCAGCTGAGGAGAGCAGGGAAATTCACCAGAGCAGAGGCAGCATTTGGGAAGGAGCTATCAGAACATGCTTCAACATGTGCAGAAGTTGGGGTGAGAGAACAAAGGGGTAACATAGCATATATCTAAATAGTTAACTGTTGTGAATAGAGCCAGTGGACGGTCAAGTTAAATATCTTCTATACTCCCACTTTTATAAGATCCTTGACTTGACAATGCATGGAATGAATGACCACGTAGACTGGTATCACTTCCTTGTTCTTCCTACCCAGACTCTTTCTAGCACTGCAGGTAGCCTCTCAAATGCATTATGAACACCCTGGCCAAAGTGCACAGGTTCCTTTATACACCCCAACAAATGACTCCCTTGAGTACCCCTCACACCTATGAGTGCCAGAGTGATCAACCCTCAGAAGGACAGGTAGGATAAGAGTTGGCAGGAGTGCCATTTCTATAGCAGGCAGAATCCCACATGGGGAATAAGTTTAATGACTCCAAATAGCCTAGCCCCTTGCAGAAATCTTTCCAGAACTAAAGGGAATAATTTCTAAAAGGCAAACATTAATTATGTTACGAGATATTATAACTTTGGCATTTGGCATAAACATTTGTGAGGAAATGACATATGCAAAGTGTCTCCCACTAGTCCAAAATAATGATTGTATCACTGATACGTAATTCTAGGAATGATATATGTATTTAACAGATAAGCATTTATCAAATAAATACATAAATAGAAAAGTCACATGTTGAGTCAAATTTTATTTGATCTAGACTTTTTTTTTTTTGGTTCTTGAGATTGAACCAGAGATACTCAAACATAGAGCCTCATCCCCAGACCTATTTTTTTTTAAACATTTTATATTGAGACAAGGTCTCACTAAATTACTTAGGGTCTCACTAAGTTGCTGAGGCTTGCTTTGAACTTGAGATCTTCTTGCCTTAACCTCCTAAGCCACTAGTCAGATCTTCTTTTAATCAAATCATAATAAATGGGAGAATGAAATATTCCAGATGTTTAAAGCGCTGTACATATCTCCATTGTATTGTGAGTGACAAAGCAAAATCCATATTCAAAATATTTACATGTCATGGCAGACATTAAAAATTAAAATTTTAAAATAAAACTTCTGTTAGTAGTCCATGGAATTTGAGAGAAGTTCTTTGAGGAATGGTGTGTGAAAGTGATTGTCTCTGAGCTACAGGCCCAGAGCCTGTATTCTTAGTGCCTTCACTAGTTGTTTTTATAGTGCTGAGGCAACTCAAAATAAGAGGCATGAACCTCATATAAATTATATGAATCTATAAATGTTATGGTCTGTCAGATTTATTAGATTTACAAGTGTTCCCCATCCACAGTAGGATGAAAGCTCTATGTATGATATATGATGAATCCATACAATCCTTTCTTGTATCAAATTAAAAAAAGATAGAATGGAGCCAGGTTTATCTTTCTAATATTAAAAATAGAACCCAAGATTATGTCTCAGAAACTATTTTATACCCTTCCCTGAGAAAGTACTGAAGCGAAACAGGCTCAGAGAAAATTTGAAATGTGAAACATATAAGTTGCTCTCCTAGGGTTTCTCCTTAGCATCCTCAGAGTCTGTAAACAGATATTCTTTGCTCCTCTATAAGTTTAAGATATATATTACTATAGTTGCCACTCAGGATTTCAAGTAAGACAGTTAAGGAAAAATCAGGAGTTCCTTCTTACCTCAAAGTCACTTCTTCTGGAAGCATCTTTGCCCAAAAGGCAAACTCTGGAAAACCTTAGAGAAGGCTGGTCATTAGGCAATGCTCTCAGGAAAAAAAAAAAAAAAAAAGCTAATAGGGGCACCTCCTGGGCCCTGTTCCTCATGCTGCCAATAAAACATCCACCTTTTACCCAATGGATTACCCAGACTTAAATGCTGCTTGAAATTCTGAGTTGTTCCATCCTCCTGAATAATCACAACCTGTTCTGTCGCACCTGTTCTGTGTTAGGCTTCTTGGCCTCCCTTTGTTTACTGCATGTCTTTCTTGACTTTGCACTTTCCATTCTACATCACAAGATAACCAAAGTGATAAGAGATGCTGGTCCCTCAAGAACTATTTCAATTCATCTTGTCCCAGTGCCTATAGAGTGAAAGATGGCTTAAAAACATGTCATTTCCCCCCGGTTACCACTAGATGGAGGTACAAATTTTGAAGTGCTGGATAAATGTTTCCTGTTTGCATATCCTGAAAGGTAATGACACAAAATAAGGAGTACTATTGTTAGGTTCTTTCATGTCTGGAAATCCTACTGCCTTGAAGATTGCTGGATCCATGTACTGTTTTTAGCATTTAAGAAGCAAGCGCACACACACACGCGAACAATGACAAGTCCCAAACTAGTACAGGTTTATATTTGATCTAAATATAGGTATATATTGAAAGGTCTTTACTTTCAAAATAAATGCTTGTCTGGCCTTGCTATAATCAGATAAAGTTCCTTTTATATTATTTTATTGAAAATGCCTTATTACTTGGCAAAATGTAATAATGTTTGTGGAAATTAAGGTGGAAGTAAGGGATGTATCTAAGCAAAAGTAGGTTCTTTTTATTTTGAGACCATATATAGGATCCTCATGATTTCATCTCACCCCCCACCACATATACTTCTTATAAAAATTTACATTCAACAGTCATATATACTGAAATGTAAATGATTAACAATGTGCTATGTGCTAACTCATGCAGGGAAATTGTTTATAAACAGGCCTGTAATATTCAGCTTCAGTTAAGTCTTTAACAAAGGAATTTTAAGTATTAGCAAATTTGTAGAGAGGACCTGGATGATATTCTCTTGAATCCTGAAATCACTCACAAAGGAAGACAGTTCATACAGGAATGCAGAAAGATTGTGATTGATTTCCTTTTTCTTCACAATGGCATTGGTACAATGCAGAAGGATTGCTCCTGGGTTTGTGATTACTCAGAGAAGGATAGTTACCTGTGTGACTTCTCAGCATGGGGTGGAAGCTGCCTAGAGAAACCATGCAGTCATCCAAGAAGGGAAAATGTCCTGTGGACCTGTGCATTTTGCTCCATGGAGGGAAACACTAAAATGGGATGTGGAGTGTGAATGGATGAAATAGGGAATGCAAATTGAAGAGCCCTCATGGATCTGTGGGCACCTTACCTATCCATCTCTCTCTCAGTCCCCCAGAGCCATAGGCTTTTAAAGAAAATGAAATTTATATTATGACGAGTTGGAATGGGAAAATGAGCATCATCTAAAGGAGTTCTCACTAGCTACTTTATCTCTAAATATTTGGAGTGATTAACTTTTTTTCTTCCTCTAGTCCAGGCAACTCATTTAGGAATTGTTACTAAGTTTAAATTTAAGTAGGTGATCGCTACTGTCTCTGATTGAAATGCTTTGGAGAGAAAGAAAGGGGACCAGAGAATCTTCTGTTTGCTAGTAAATGGTAAATGTTCACTGGCTAAGCCTACCACAGTTCCAATCTATACTTACTGTGCATTTGTTCTTGATTATTTGCCTTTGTTGCTTTGCTATTGACAATTTGATGAGTTTTCTGATTCTTCTTTTATAGCAAATGTCTTATAAAATGACGTTTTTCTGTGAGTCTAGTAGATTAATTACTATTCACCTGATTTTTTCAGATTCACATGAGCACACGAATGGGTATGATCTTATAAAAGCACAGAAAACAATATGGTGCATATGAACAGTTTATGTATGTCATAAGTTTTCCCAAGAGAAAGAACAACTTAGTAAATCCTTCTAAGATAACTATTTTATTCAATCACATATTCAACAAAAATCAAGTGAGCATCTGCAAAGATAGGTGTTGCACACAAAATAGAGAACTCCTAGAAATTATAGTCTAGAGTAAGAAACATCCAAATTAAATAAAATAAGAATTACGTATACAATGGATGCTTACAATAAAAACAAAGTAAAGCATATTATGAGAATGTGTAGTGAAAAATTAGTTTTTTTTGGAGGGGATTCACTTATGGCATTTCTGAGAAATTTGCATTTAAAGTAAAACTTTAAAAATGACCAAAACCTACCTAGACCAACAGATGGAGGGAAAAGGGTCTTGGGTAGGACGAATCTATGCATGTGAAGGCTCCAATGAAAGAAGGAGCTTGTGATATTTGATAAACTAAATGACTGTTCTCCATGGAAATGATGCTCCCTCTCCTTTTGGATTTCAACACAACATTTGGCTGTTATTTCAGTGGGATCCAAACAGGAAACAGATGCCATAGGCAAATCAGGATAATTCAAGAACACTAAAATTCACAAACATGCGGGTAGGTTGTAGGAGAACACAAAGGATTTTGCAGCTAACCTGGGATAAACAACCATGGAGCTGTTGTTACCCTTAGACTCAAAAGGAGAAGGACAAGGGTATCATGGAGCCTAACTGAACATTGTGGAGAAATGGCTGCCTTACATGGGGGGGGGGGTAACCTTTCAGCCCAAAGACATAAGTTAGAGTTGGTTCCACAGAGAAGGAGGCCATTCTTCTCCCTCCCTCTGATCTCCTGTTAGGGAACCTCACTGACCACCCCTACTAGAAGCCAGAGAGTAGAGTTGCCCCTCAATACAGTCCATACAGTTCAGCCTCAACTGGCAGAGAACAAGATAGGCAAACAGGAATGGTGAGTGGATCTGAAGGAGCAAATAGAAAATGCCGGGTTAGAGTTGGGCATTTCCACAATGAGGAAGGGGTACTAGGAAGCGAAATGACCCTTAGACCAACTATAGACTCACAAAGCAAAACAAAACTAGTACCTCTCCATTCCAAATATTCACTCTTTTAATGATACTCCTCCTGTCAACTATTTCTCTGCTCACTTAGATGAGTCTGCTTCTTATTAGCAATATGGTTTCCATATTTGCTTCCAATCATGTACTCTAGGGATACAGAAACCAGATAAAGCTCCACTTCTCTGCAGGAATCTCTGTACCCTGTTTGATTGTTCCTTTTTAATTTCCAGTATAACATGAATATTATCACATAGGATGGGAGTCTTTTGGACTCTGTGGTACATGAGATTCACCTGGGATGCTTGTTGAAAGGCAGAATCTTGAATCCTGATCTGAATCACAAGATTAGGCCTGGAGCCCTGAAATCTATATTTAAAGCAAGCATCCTGTTTTGAATGCTTTCACCACATAAAAATGATAAATAGTTGAGGAGATAGTCTTATATAATGATTTCAACACTGCATAATGCATACATGTATAGAAACATGCATGGTATTTCATATAAACATACAAAATTTGGGGGCTGGGGTTGTGGCTCAGTGGGCAGAGCATTTGCCTAGCATGCTCTGAGGCACTGAGTTCAATCCCCAGCACCACATAGAAATACACAAATAAAATAAAGGTATTGTGTCCATCTACAACTAAAAAATTTTTAAAAAACATACAAATTTTATATTAATTAGAAAACAACATCCTATATGATTCTGTTGAATGTGATACAAGGTATAGAAGTGAGAAAAATCTTAGGTAATTGCTATAATAAAAATAGCATAATAGGGAATTGGTGGATTTCTGAAAAGACTAGTGTATATAGCAATATTTTTTAAGAGAGAGAAATTTTGGAAAAAGGTTTTTGATGTCTAAATGGAAATAGAACTATATAGTGATTTGCTTAATTTACAGCTAAAACTAAAAATTGATGGAATTGTTATAATGTATTCTGAATTACTAGTAATGTAATGAAAAGATTTTGCCTTTTTCTAAGATTAAACTTTGATTCATGGTGCTTTGGCTTTACAGTTCTCTAAGCACCAAACCTCAGGCTTACCTAGTGATTTTTTTAACCAACCATTGAAGGCAGAAGCCCATACCATACAAGAACTGTCAAATTGCTTAAATTTTTTAAATATTTTTTTTCTTATGAACATGAATAGCAACACCGTCAGTTTTGTACATTCAGACTTCATCTCTGGCCTTAATTTAGAGCAGAAGAAACATTTTTTTTCTGTAAAGAGTAAAATAGTAAATATTGGGGTCCTCAGTGGCCATCTGGTCTCTGTCACAACTAACTATTCAACCCTGCTGTTACACTACCAAAGCGGCCATCAACCATACAAAATCAAACCAGTGTGACTATGTTTCCATAAAACATAAGTCTTCAGTTTGTTGGTCACACTGTATTTGCAGACAACAAATTGAATTCCATATCATTTTCATAGGCCATGAAATATTCTTTAAAGTTTTTTCAAACATTTAAAAATATGGGAATCATTCTTACTCTATGGGCCACACTAAAAAATAGACAGGGGATTATAATTTGTTGATTTTAGCAATCTTACACGTTATAGTAATTAGAACACATAGAACTTGGTGGGGTTTTTTTATTCCCATATAAATGACATGGAAGAATGTAGGTTTTCAAGCAATTCATGTGAAGTTACACTTTTATGCTGTGTCTTCAAAGTGTGTCTTAAAATACATACAAATCAGAAACCTTCGATTGAGCTTCCAACTGCTGACCTTACCTCTAAATCCAGTTGTACCTGCAACAAATCACTCCTCTTCCCTAGCCTCACTTTATTAATCTGTCAAAAGGGGTTGACTCTTCCCATTTCACAGGGCTACCATAAAAACAAGAAAACAGGTACTGGAAGTGCTTACTCCTGGGTCTGGCACCTGGCAGATATCCTTTAAGCTTTATTCCCTTTCCTTTAAAGATTATAGATGCACCTTCCATTTACTGATTATAATTCCGGTTTTCAAAATCCTGATATTCACTAATAACTGTAGTTCTCAACTTCAGCAGTATATTAGAACTGCTTGGGATGAGTCTTAAGCTGTTGATGACAGAGTCACAACTTGGAATGATTAAATCAGTTTCTCCAGGGGGAATGAGACCCAAGTCTTTGTTCTTGAAGCTGGCCAATGCTCAGCTAAGATTGAAAACTACCAACTTTTCTTAAGTTTTTTTTTTTTTAACTGAAAAAATTATATTATGTTGGAATCATGAAAAAATTTCAGACATTGGTCAGCAGCTTACTTGATCATTTTTCTCTGTCTCCTCTTCTGCTCCCCTTCCTGCCCAGCTGCCATTCCAGATATCTCACTGCCAAGTCTTAATACTCTTTATCACTGAAGTCTGCAATGCCCTGTCCTCTCCCATTTTGTTTTATCCTTCCTTCCAATCCCACCTATCACCATATAAAAGCTGGAGATGGAACTCCTTGGAGGAGCTCTTACCATCTGGCAGATGTCTCAGCTGAGAAAGGAGAGGAAAGATGAGGGACATGGCCACACCTTTGGGGAAGACAAAGAAAGAAACCAAAACTACTGAAACAGACCCTTTACCCTGAACAGAAAAGGTACTAAATAACAGAGGCTGACAGGAATATACTGAAGGCCAGCTGGACTGGCCACATTGGAGGATGCAGCTGAATGATATCAGTGATATCAGGTCCCACATGGAGAAGACCAGAGTAACAGCAAACAGCAGAATCCAGAGACGTGATTTGCTGACTAGTAATTTATATTTAAATAATTTTTTTTATTTTTCGGTTTTTACTACCTTCTCAATGTATATACTTTTTCGAATATTAGTATTTGAAAAGCATTAAGTAATTAGATTACTTCTGTTATATATAACTCCTGCTCACTTTATTCCCACAATGCCAGGATTGGAATATCACTCAAACTGAAAGTAAGCAGTTCTATCATTTTTCTCCAGCATTGTAATCTCTGCTTCTGTTGCTTCCTGGTACATGCCTTGTTTTAAAGGATCTCTTCCTGGACATTCTCTCTGCAGGCCAAGTGCTATGACCTAGAACTTTCTCCAACAGCACTAATGCTGCAACCAAGCCAATCCAGAAAAACCTTTTCTCCCTCGCTTGCCAGGCCTTTGTGCACATTCCCCAGTGTTAACAATCTCCTCTCTTTCCAAGTGCTGCAGACAGTTAGGTAAGCCAAAGACTTGGAAAATAAAGCATAGTTGATTGACACCAGATCAATGAATCTTGAATTCACTGGCTCTGAAGGTGAGATGAAGAAATGGACTTTGTGTTAAATGTAAAAACCGGCAGTGGCAGAGCACTGCCATGAAATGAAAGTTAATATTATCTCAGAATGCTGTCAGCCATATGACACATGTCATGATTTTTAATATTAGATAAAATCTGGCACCTTTCACAAGCTTAAGGAAAGCCACTTTTTTTCCTTCTTCAGAATTTTTTTCTTCTAAGACAAACGTGTTAAGTACAGGGAACAATTGCTCATTTCTTTTTTTCCCTTCTTCCTCTCATCTCATCTTTAGTAATTCAATACTTTCCCCATTTCCTACCTTTTTTTCACATTTTTAAGGAATTTAGGCAAAAATTGTTTTTTAATAATTCACAGACTTAAAAGTTTATAGCTGAATATATCTGTAGCCATAGGAAGCCAAATAACAAATTTGAAATGAATATGCAATTTTTGTTCACTTATTTGGAAGCTAAGAATGTTGGTGCAAAAAGAACATTTGGTTGAACAGGAATTCTCCGCCTGCTGCTCAGAGCCAGGCTTGGTGCAAACATGTAAACAACTTAATAAATGAAGATATATTTGCCTGGGTACGACCTCTACAGGGTTCCCAAAATTATGCTCTTTTTTCTTATATTTTCTGAGGATTAAAAATTACCTTAAAACTACAGATACATTCTCAAATTAGGTAAACAGCTTGATTTCTGCTCCTTTTTATTCCATAGAAATATTGGATTCCTAGAATAATTACGGAAGACTTTAGTAACTATATTTCTAAATGTATTACATTATTAAGAGATCATTTTTTAAAATGTTGGTGGTCTTGCTATTTTTGATTCACCATCAAGCTTTGTATATTTACTGATGCTAAATCTGCCAAGGTAAGCAAAACCTCCACAAAACATTTATTATTTTTTTTAAACTACCACCAAAGACAGAAAACTCATAGACAAAACTTTTCTTAACCTTAAAAAAATAAAAAGGCTAAAATCTATTGTCTCCCACCAGGCCCAGGAAAATATTTCCTCACTTTGCCCTTATCAAGGAGGCAAAATTTTGTCTTTCCCCTCTTACGGTTTTCATCTGGGCCTGACAATTAAATTGACATGAAACAAATTAGTAAGTGAGAAATTTTATGTGATGTGGGAACCCTTACAGGTAAATGAACATCCCCCCAAAGTAGTAAATCTAAATGTTTTTATAGAAGGTTGAACTAAGAACATTGAAAAGTAACCAAATTGTGTGAGGAGGCTAGAGGATGGTAAGATTTATTTTAACAAGTTCTATTTGTGCAGAGTTCTCTGGGCTGTGGTGCCTCATTGAAGAATGTTTGCTGTCTGCTGGTACTTGGAGGGCAAGTTTCACATGGGAATTTTGATTTTCTGTTTTCATGAAGAGAAGACTAGAGTGTCCTCCTTGTTTTATTGCCTTTAGTTCAAAGTAGCCTTTACGAAAGTGGCATATTTGGGAGACCAGAAAACACTAATAAATATATGACACGCACCCATTTTCAAGGGGCATGCCTGCACCCACCTCAGTTACTCTGGGAGAGCCAGAGAAGACACCAACTGATTAGTCACAGCTGTGGGCTCCTGGCCTTATGCCATCATGCAATGTGCTGTCTCACAGAGACATGAGTGAGCTGCAGAGACTCTGCAAGTAGACTGACGCGTTTTCCAGGCTCCTCAGCTTCCCACACCATAAGCAGATCTCAGAGACTCAGAACTCACAGGCCTGTGCCCCATCAGGGGTTAGGAAAGTCACCATGCCCAAAATAGCAATCCATGCTGATGAAATCCAAAACTAATGGACAATAAAGACACTGCCTCCTCCATGGGAAAACATTGCTAATTTCATGGCTGCCCAAGGGAGGCTTAATGGACTGAAAAATTTCAGTGTTTTAGACAACAAACAGTAAAATAAAATAATCACCAGACTTATTTCCTGCCATCTTATTAGAGGAAGACAGAAAAAAAAAATGAAGTCTGAACATTGCTTATTTGAATATCAAAGTGTAAAGAAAATTGCCTATTTCAGTTCTTTCCTAGAAGATTTTATAAGCAAGTTTCTACCTGGTCTTGGAAAGGAGCCTTATTAAATTCTGATGGCATTATGGAGTCACACTAGGAAAAACAGCCAAGCAGCCGACAGGCCTGCCTTCTCACCTACAGAGTCACCCTGGCTCTAGCTTCAGAGCATGGAACAGCGCATGCACTTCAATAGGAGTAGGGGCTGATATTTAAAACTGCACATATTCCATATGGATAAATTAGAAAGTGAATATTGGGATTTCAAGTCACATTCCAGTCTCACAGTAAATGCCAGAAATGATTTCAAATCAAAACTGTCTTGTGCTAAAGCTCAATTTCTTTCCCTCTGTTAAGATACCTTTCTGCTTCACATCTATACATTCCCACCCTACCGTGCCAGAAAGTGGGAAAAAAAAAAAAAAACCACCAGAAAAGAATAGTTTTCTAAAGAGAAAGGAAAAGTTAGAGGTTTCATTCTGGGGTAGACTAAATTATGTTAACCATCACAAGGCAGAATTTTCAATGCACTTACTATTCAGAGAGCTTTAAATCTATCTCCTGGTCACCCGTGTTCCAGACCATCAAAATAACAAATGTTAGAATGTCAGACTTTATTTTCTGATTCAATTAGAAACTGACAATTCTTAAAATGTCAAATAAAAATAAACTTCTAATACCCAGATAAGTGGGGAAATTTCGATAAAACAAGCCATTACATTACATGAACATTGAAATGTAATGTAAAATTGAAATCACTATATAATGAACTGAATAAAGTCTTAATCGGAGGTAGTTTTAAATGCATTTGTAACATAATAATGAATATGAGTCAAATATTTAACTCAGAATAAAAGCACAACAGACATGAGAAGAATGAAAAGCACAAATCAATGAAAATACAAAGACCAGATAAAAGTAATAAAAGCAAAGTTTGGTTCTTTGAGCCAATTAATATTAATAAAATATTAATAAAATATAGATATTGCTTGTAAAGTTAGAAAAGGTACATATATAACCACTATATGGTTTAAAAGCTTGAACATAGAAAAGATTTGAAGACAGAGAAATGTGAATATATCAGAAAGTTTAACAATCTGGATAAAATTCAATGCAAGTATTTCTAAAATTGACTTTAGAAGAACTTTAAGCATAAAAATAAACCAAATGTCATTAAATAAATCAAGTTAGTAGTTCAATCCTCATTTCATTAGCATATTACCAATGTTTCATCCATACCACATTATTCCCACATATATGTACATATAATCCATCAAAATGCTCAGGTCACATAATTTTAAGAAAACATTTACCTAAACCCCTAAAAAATAAAGTTCATATGATGCCAATTGTTTCAAAGACTACAAAACAAATGCATCTAAATCACACTATGTGAATATATAATCCAAATTCACAACTGTAGAAGCATATATAGCGACCACACTTGTCTCATTTGTAAAATAGCTGCACAAATTCTAAGGAACAGGTCATCATACTTATCAGATAAACGAAAAACAAATCTCTTGTCCTTACATAGTTTCAGAATGAGAAGTGGAAAAATGACTTAGCCATTCAGGATAAAAACTATTAGCAAACCAGAGATAATAAAGTGTTACCTCCCTTTCCCTTCCAAAGAAAAGATGCACCGAAAACACAAACTGTGGCAAATACAATGCAATGCTACAATTTATTTATGCTACAAGGAGTACGTAGTATGGGTATTCATTATATTTTCTGTATTTTTTTATGTTTTGAAATTCTTTATAAAGTTTACACAAGCACAGTTAGTTTTGGTGGGAGGAAAAGAAAAGGTGGGGAGGGAGGAAGGAAGTGAAGAAAAGAGGGAGGAAGAAAGAGGGATCCTATTAATTGTGTTATACCCCATCTAAAGAATCTTTTTAAATGAACAAATACAGGAAATAGTCAAGCATCCCAGAAAAGAGGACCATAAAATATAAGACTTTATTGTTTGCCTAGAGTTTGAATATGGCACTCTCCAATTTCGGATCTTAATTATAAGGGTTGAAAATAATTTTCATTGGATTTTGTTTTCATTGTTATTCTTGTTGAATGAGTGGTTAGCTCTGAGAACTAACCACTCTAGTAATATGCTGACTTCTTGGTTACTGAATTAGCTTCCCAAGTACCCTGGTATATATAGAATTTTCCCTAACACTCAATATTTATTCCATGAAAAGGAATTCTCATTGCATTTTATAAATTCTTGAATTGAGCTGGATTATGTTAGTTTCCCTTAATTTGGTTTAGTTTCTGTCAGTATCCCTAAGCGTGACTATACTATGTGTCCTGGAAAAACAATTTCTTAAACAGTAAAGCTCAGATGGAGACGCTCTACAGTGTTCCTATACAGTAAGATTCTGCCAAGAGACTATTTTGTCCCTCTAGCTTCTATCTCAGCATTTTTTAATACCAATGACTCCTACTTGAGGAAAAGTAACTGACCAATATTTAGTGTGATCTGTGAATTCATCAGGATGTGCACATTGAAACTGATCTTGCCTGTTGTGATTTAGCATCCCTTCCGCCCTTTTGTTTCCATGTGTCATGGTACAATATTCCTATTCTGAAGAACTTTTACAATTCTCATGTTTTTTTATTTTTGTTTCATTATTTTTTTTTTCTAAACTTGTATGTATACGAAGAAAAGGCATGAAGCTACAGTCCCTAAGGCTACTGATCAATCTAGCAATGAAGAGAACTATTATCTCTCTAATTTGATGCTTTTCTCAATTTTGAGTTCTCGTAGCAATCATTGATAAATATAAACTGCCACCCAGAATATTGTTAGAAATATCCTGGGAGCTGTTGGACTGTGTGGGTAAGAACTAATTTTAAAGGTTAGCACTCCCAAAAGAATAGAAGTGTTTCCATAGGGAAGGACCTTATCCCATGATTTCATTGGTTTTTTTTTTTTTTTTTTTTTGTCTATATTTAGGGAAATATAACAGAAGTTGGCTATAAAATCCAAATAACTTTTTGAATAAATACTGATGACAAAGAAGTTATCATGTTGCTATTCCCTTGGTTGGAACTGTCATCTAATGATTCACCATTTCACTTTTCCCCAGGGTAATTTTTTTCTCAGAGCATTAAGGTCCAAAGGCTCAGTTTAGTAACTCAATAACATGGGAATGAGTGGTCCCACAAAGAAGTCCTTTGGTGTTTGGGAGAGAGAATGAACTAATTGCTGTTCACTCCTCTCAGAGGTGAGTTCCTTCATAGCAAGCTCCACCAAAATAAAATCATTTACATGATCAACAGGGAAGTTTAATGATAGAAGGACAAAGACACCTCAGTCACACAGAATGTGTTTCTTAATTTGCAATACAATAGTGACTTACTTCTTTAGAAATGTTTTAGAGAAAAGGAAGAAAGAAAGGAAATTATTATAATTTTTGTTTTATGCTTCTGCTGTACCATCAATCTGATCTCATAGTTATACTGTTAAGTTTTCCCATGAGGAGCCCATACTTTAAATTCCTGCAGCTTTGCAATTCCCCATCCATTGCAGTCACTCCACAGAATTTGTTACAAGAATCACAGACTTTTTAATCAGGGCATCGTGCAGCTCATATGTTTGCTGTTCAGTATCATATGCCATAAAGATGAGTTTAACTTAAATGGGGGCTCTGGTATATCATGAAAATTAGTCCAATTACCAATTTCATAAAATGCAGAATTGTAATTTAGTGATAATATCTAGGACACAGTATATCAAATTTGCTTAATATAAAAGCAATGGTTAAGAGTCAGATTTTGTACAGGATTGAAACTATGGAGGATATCAACAACACATAGACACATTATATCTTATTTAAAGGACATTAGGAGAAAAATGAAAATACTACATGCTAGGAGAACAGATTGACATGTTTGTATTACCATTAAGTTCTGACCTGACACTTCTGATAATATTTCAACCTAAACCAGGTATGAGGCAAGTAGAAAAGTCATGTTTATAACCTGATGTAGGTAGAAATGGCCATTGGGAGAACTGAATAGCAAGTGCTGGGACAAAATTCCCCATCCAGTCCAACATTCCCATTATGGTTGTCAAATGGTCAGTTCTGACTCATCTGTCCCTTATTCAGCATATGCTAGAAACTAGGGCAGAATGTTAAAGTTAATCAGAATATCACAAAATTTAGAGGGATTTCAAGTATGCAGTTTCCTTTGAGAACGTGCTTACATACATGTCAGAAAAATGTCTGTAATCACATGTATTTGCATTACATAAATATGCCTAAAACCAAGAAAATACATTAATTCATAACTCTTGTTGTAAAGAGTAGAAAAATCTGTTAGAAGATGTCTTTTCATTTAATGAGCCAAATGTTTACCTTAGTCCAATCTGACAAATTGTGTTTGGATACGAAGTAGACATGAATATGTCATTTCATGACTAAGTTAACTATTAACTATTAATTACTATATGGGTAGTAAAGTGAAAGAAATTATTTATTATAAAGAGTTAGACAGGTAAATGAACCTAAAAACAGAAGGACAATACACATGAAGAATGGCCCAGAACGTGACTGGGGCTCTTGATTACCGGAGTTAGCAGGAGCCCAAGATGTGACTAGGAAATAATATAAGGTGAGGCTGCAGAGGGAGGGTAGGACTATATTATTTGTGAAGGACCTAATCCGTAAATTGAAAATCTTATGCTTAACTCAGTGGGCAATGAAGAGTCACTGATGGCTTTTAAACCCAGAGAGCTGTCGTTTTAAGCCATGAGGATAATGCCAATAATAATAGCTTTGGTATGACCTATCTGTAATAACTATATAAATGTAGAAGATATTTTTCATATAAATCCCATGACAGACATCAAATCTGTAAGAAGCTTAAAATCTACCCCAAAGTCTAAGTACATCTCCACTTTTTCATGACCACAGCCCATTTGGTCTTTCTTTCTTTGCCTGTGCTGAGAAAAGCATGCTTGGAAAATAGCCTGTGTTAGGATTGAGCTGAAAAAAGAAAATTCTCCAGTACTTAAGTAAATGTTTCATTTCAACAGAACATATTGGTAAGACCAGATAAATTTTAAAAAAAATAAGAGCAATATGAGTAATTAGTATTAATTAAGCCTTTATTTTTCCTGAAAACAGCTCATGCTGAGGAAGCAGCATACAGTGATATGGCATAAACTGAATTGCATGCCAACAGCTTTCTTGAATGTCACCAATTTTATATTTACAAGGAAAAAATTGAACATCTTTCCATTTTATAAAAGATGTTTGATTGGGACAAAACAGCTTTGCTTAATGAGATAATATTGCCTTGGATTGTTGGCTTTTGTGTGGTTGTCTGGATTTGGAAGGGACTGTTCTTATTTGGCTCTGTTTTCCAACATGAAATGAGCCTTGAAGATTAACCAGCCATGTGGTATGTGCACCCCAATATCATATGTTGTCTTGTACTTACTGTCAATGGGACTGTCTAATTTCTTTCAGTCTACTCATCATTTGCCTCACATTCATATTGGAATTTCATATTACAGAGCCAGAAAATTGCAGCAATTGATTATGAAACAAGGTCTGCTATGCCTGCAAAATTTTCTATCAGCCAGTTGAATACCTGTCTATGCAATCCTGTCACAGCTGGGACAGCATTGGATAGAATTTCACACCCAAAATAATATATATCTCTCCCTGGGGCCAAGTCCAAAAGCAGCATGTAATTCAGGAATGTGCTACAGGACAGTAGCAAATTTTCAGTTGGTTTTTCACTTTTCTAATTTAAAATGGCAAACTCATATTCATCTCATACTCTGCTTGGCAATAAAGAAAAAGAATACATAGGCATTTATAAAATTGTTGAAATTTTTAAATTACCACTATTGTTATTAGTACTGAAAATGTCTTTGCATTTTATTTTGACAAATATCAGATAAGCCCACTAAAATTAGTCTCTCTGTAACCACTCAGCAGATACTTATTTATTTAGATGTTTCATGTAGCTATTCTGTCTGCATGTCTGCTCCATAAAGTTTTGAAACTAATAGAATAAGTTATACTTTATGTATATAATATTCTGCCAAAATAATTCTACTGTCATGTATAACTACAAATTTTTTTTTAAAAAAGAGTTTTGCTTTAAGTAGGATCTGACTTTATTCTTAGTCACATGGTCTCTGACAATTTGTAGTCTTTTGGGGTGGACATGAGGATTGAACCCAGGGGCACTCAACCACTGAGTCACGCCCCCAGCACTTTTTAATATTTTTTTTAGAGACAGGGTCTTGCTAAGCTAACTAGGGTCTCGATAAGTTGTTGAGACTGGCTTTTAATTTGTAATCCTTCTACCTCAGTCTCCCAAACTGCTGGGATTACAGATGTGCGCCACTTCACTTCACAACAATTTCAGTCTTAAAAGGACCACTGACTGTGGTATACACCTCACATATATGTGAATGAGATATACACATCAGATCTAAGAACCAAACAAGATTTCTGTAGTTTCATGGTAACTGTTATAATGGTGTTAGTTTAATTTTACTCCTATTACGAACAATTCTTGTTTTCTCCAACAGAATTTGGGGTATTTGTGTTTACTTGGGTAATGCATAAAAGTTTTAAAAAATGCATCTGAAAATGGATTTGTACCATTCTAGGTTTCATATGCTTATGCAAAACTCTACTCTGCAAAAAAAAAAAAAATGTACTATATATTCTCAATTATCAGTTCATAAGGATTTAGTAAGCTAAACTGTGCTCAAATTGCAAATGATTTTTAAAAACTGATTTTAAACACAGTTGTTTGAAATTCTGAGTGTAGTTTCTGCCCAACCCTATTTTAAATTTATGGTTGCATTGAAGGACTAGGGAAAATTGGGGTCAAAAATCATTACCAGTGGGCTGGAAACATCAGAGTGGCATGGATGCTCGGGTCAGTGTGTGACCACTGTTTATGGGTGATGAGTCCTTGCTTCCCTGAATGCTGAAGTATAACACCAGAGAAGGACACCGGGCAAATTTAGCATGGAATGTAGAAGGTTTATTAAAGGACAGCAGAAAAGACTTCTCCCTAGGAAGAAGGGCACCCAAATGGCAGAACCCATGGAAAGGGGCGGGTCTTCCCTTTTTTATAGCTAAGGTCTTCTTTTAGCTTTCTCTTTTGTTTATGTCTTTTGTTTCCCTTTATCTTTCAGTGATAGAATGCTGGTAGGAAGGCCCAAAAGGTGGGAGATAGGTGGGCTGGAGAAGTAATCTGGGTAGGAAGGGCCTGGGGCAGCTTTTGAATTAGCAGTTCCCTGTTTGCTGGGAGCTGTTTCATTAACATTTCTTTAGGATGGGTTCCTGGCCTTGGGGACATAAACATTTCAATTTCCCCAAGTGCTGCTCTGCTCTCCTGGACTCCATTCTCTATAATGGCCTCCATTTTCTTTATTGTATTCAATATTAGACTGGATTTACCGAACTACACTAACTCCCTATCTTTAAATCTGGCTTCAAGAGGATAGAAACATAGAAGGGCTGGGACCTTAAGGGCCTTGTTTCATGGTTTGTATATGCAGACTTATAATGGATCCAGTGCAGAGGGACAGCAGGAGTGTGGTCCTGGCAGAAGGGAGGGAGGGAGCCCAGCACTCCAGGTATAGTGGGGCTCTATGCTCAAAAGTTGGAGTTCTTTGGGAGAGTTGATGTCTTTTTTTGTATTAGCCAACAGAAAATTATGTATTACTTATTTTTCACTAAGCTACACATCGTAATACTATTTTTTCTGCCATTAGAGACACTTAACTTGAAAATATGTTTATATTTCAATGCCAGCCTAAACAATGTTCGTCTTAAAATCTAAACCAGTACTAATCTTAACTCAAGTCATCTCTAATTTGGAATTTTGTTGTAGTTTCTTCCCTATGGTGTAATGACATTACCTCATATTGAAAAAAATATTTTGTTTTTATAAAATTCTTCATAGGGGCTGGTGTTGTAGTCAGTGGTAGAGCATTTCCCTAGTATGTGTGAGGTACTGGGCTCAATTCTTAGCACTGCATATAAAAATAAATTAATTAAGTAAAGGTCTATCAATAACTAAAAAAAAATTAAAAAAGAAAAATTCTTCATAGTCCAAAGGGATCTACTCAATGTCTTCTAGATTTCAGGTTTCATAACAACTTCTGAAAATATAAAGATGAATGAAATTCTGTCTTTTCCTCAAATTCCTCATGTAATGTTAGTGTGAGATACTGAAGTATGAAAAATTATTGTAATTCAGTCTGAAGTATGATAATAATTGAATATACAGGGTAGTAATAATAATCATATTTATTGATCATTTACTATGTAACAAGCAGCTTTCTTATTTTTTATCATAATCCTGATAACTACCCAATGACAGAGGCATTGTTACTATTATCTCAGGTATGAGATCTCATTTGAGATAGGAGAAAATCCAGTAACTTGTCCAAGATATCATAACTACTTAAAGACTCTGTTAGGACCTGACACTAGGCAGTCTGATTATGGTCTGATTCTAGAGTATTTCCTCTTTCTCCCTCCCCCCCCTCCCCTCCCCTCCCCTCCCCTCTCTTTTTCTCTCTCATACCAGGGATTGAACCCAAGGGCTCTTAACCACTGAGCCACATTCCCAGACTTGTTTTTTGTATTTTTAATTTTGAGACAGGGTCTCACTAAGTTTCTTATAAGCTCGTAAGTTGTTGAGGCTGGCCTCAAACATGTAATTCTCCTGCCTCAGCCTCCAGAGCCACTGGGATTATAGGCATGTACCACGATGCCCAGCAGGAGCATATCCTCTTAATCATCAAAATATGGTGCTCATCAGAGAAAAAATAGGGATTCACCACACTTCTCAGAGAAGGGGACACAAGAGTGTTTTGAAGGATGATCTTGGTAGCAAGGTCAAGTGGTTTCCAAAGCCAAGGGACTGAGGAAGATTGTTTTAGCCAAAGACATCAGCCTGTAGAAAGGCACAGGAACTTAAAACCAGAAGAAACAGAAGACATTTAGTACTTCTAAGTCTAAAAGCTTGAGGGAAAAAATGGTAAAAGATGCAACTAGGGAGATGAGTGATTAAATGAACCTGTAGAGCCTTGCCTGACATTTTTAGGACTTTGGTTTAAGACTAAGGGCTAGAGGGAGACAGGGAGGTTGGTATGGAGAGGAGTGAAGGGCTTGCATTTGCATTTTAGACAAATCTCCATGTCTGTAACATGGGGAATTAATGGGAGCACAAGACTATAAGACAAGTAGATAGTGGCAAGCCTGCTGAACTATCCAGTCAAGAAGAGACTGGGGCTTTCAGTCTCCCAAAAGAAATCTCAGAGCAACAGGGTTGTGAGAGAATGAGAGCAGACCAGATTGACTCCACGGGTCCACCTGG
Source organism: Ictidomys tridecemlineatus (assembly GCF_052094955.1). Lineage (NCBI taxonomy): Eukaryota > Metazoa > Chordata > Mammalia > Rodentia > Sciuridae > Ictidomys > Ictidomys tridecemlineatus. The sequence continues at coordinate 75,714,497 of NC_135488.1, forward strand.
GTGGCTGTGTAGATTATATGCAACTGTAAATAATTAATTGTGGGTGAAATCACTTTCGTTGAAGGCAGAAGTTGGAGGTTGCTTTTGCAAATGGAACAAAAATAATGAGCCACTCAAAGTTTTCTGAAAGTCAATTAAAATGAAACTTGCTGACATAGTTATCTAATAGCCAGGAAACTGTTACAAAACTGCAAGGGAAAAACACATCGTCATTGTGCCAAAATAACTCCTCTTACATGGCATGAGTCATCATTACATAATGTGTTTTTTCCCTCCTTTTTAAGATCTTACATTAAATAACATTAATTTTTAGCACTTTCATCCACAAAATAAAGACAAAGAGGCTATAATACTACAACTATGTGCCACAGAGTTTTGCAACCTTAGTGCTAGACTTGGTCCCTTTTTCTGTCTACAGAAACCCAAATTCTCCTAGGGTCAGGGCCAGCTTCAAATGAATACCTATAATGGTCCCATCAGTTTTTAAGAATTCTTGCTATCGAGGTTTGGGGAATGCAATTTTAAAATATTTAAAAATGATTTTAAAAATCAGTGAAGTAGGCCAGAGCCCCCCACCCTAAAGACCCTTGCCATAATTAAGCATCTCCTCTTGTCAGATCAGTAGGATATCTGCAGAGGTTATTGTCATAGGTTGTTTCCTCTTTCTTGCAAATACCAGGTTTGCACACAAAAGGTGAGATAAAGTTAAAGTCTCTAAGTTTGTACAAAAGATATTTTCCTTGTTTTCTTCATAAAACCTTGTGAAACCTGTGTCTGATCTAGAGAATGGAACACAAAGCACTTGTCATGTGAATCTGGAAGTCCCCCTCCCCCAAACACTGCTTAGAGAGTTCAAAGAATTTCCAAAATCTTTGTTCAGAGGAAGAATTCTTAGGCAAGAGCTACCTCTGAACCCTGCAGTCAATAAACCTGCTTCCTGAAAATTCCTCAGGTGTCCAGCCTCTTCTGTCCTCCTTCATCAGCATTCCATGAAACCCAAGAATTCTCTGTGGGATTCTACGAAATGCTTTTTAATCATTATTATAAGCAAATGTTAATTCATTTTGCTTCTGAAAAAACTCTAGAAGCAATCATTGCAAATCCTGGGAAGAATTAATTATAAAAAAAAAAAAAAACTTGCCCATAATTTTATTCAGAGACTTGAGAAAGGATGATTGATTACTTGTTAGACTGATTTTAGGGATGTGGACCCTGATCAAAGACAGGAAATTTAATTAGAATGATCTAGAAATTATCCAGGTAAAAAGAGTAATCAAAATATGGGTAGGGGTGGGGAATGAGAGAGGGATCAAAACAAAACAAAAACCAAGAAACACTTAACAGCAGCCCCACTGACATGGTATATAAAGATGAGTAATACCTTACGCCTTGCCAATGGGTTTCAAATCTGCATACATTCTCAAGTTTATAAAGCACAAATATAGTAAACGTAAGTCTGACCCACTAACTCAAAATTTACAAAGAGCCCCTAAAGGCATCAGATTTAGAATAAAGGACTGCTTTAATCATTTGATCAAAGCAATCATTCACTCAATCCCAATGATGTTGTTCGCTACTATGATTTGCACAAAATAGGTGCTTATAGCCACAAAAATCAAACTGACAGGCGCAAACTATTTCAAACGAAAACTTAGGAATTTGGGTGTGTGTTTGTCAGTATATGCACACAGACACAAGAATTCTTTATCCAACTCTATTTTCACACTTATTTTTTCCCTAAGTGATTAAATAGTCCCTATAGGGAAATTTACTCTAATATATTAATCAAATACACTAGACGGGGCAACTCTGCTTGAAGACTGTGCCCCTGGCCCTGAGCAAGAAGCAAGGAAAATGTCCAGAAAACCACTTCAGTGCAGCACAGAAGTCCAGAACCTCTAAGATAATTCAGTTCAGAAAAGGAAATCCTTAATACTCACTGTCACCTGAGTCTTATAATTAATAAAAAGAAGACATATAATTTGTAAATTGAAACTAGCTCTTTTATTGGTACAAAGTAAAGAAAAGCAATGTTTAATCTATTTTATAATTCTAAAAGGGCTAGATACTAGTACTAAAAGACTAATGAAAACTAGATTCTGTACTTCTGTGATAAAACAGTTTGTTATGTACATGAAAATTTGAGGAAATCAAGTTTTTAAAAAATAATCCACCCATATTGAAGAATTTTTGGACAGTGTTAAATCTGTGAGTATATACACAGTGTTTCTGTAAGGCATATATAGTTTTGAGCAAACGATAAGCATACAGGGGGAAAGATCCTTTTATTTACAAAATGATTTGTTAGATTAAAAGCTTCACATATGTTAAAATATTTCCATTATAATTTATGCAAACAAAATTTTATTATATGTGTAACACAACATTTAGCAATATAAAAATAAGCCCAACTTCCCCTGAATCATTTGTGGAGAGGAAATCTGAAATTCATTTAAAGGAAAATGCAACAATTGTACCACAAAGCACTTATACATTTCATCACAAGATTGAAATTTCACAAAATTAGTCAAATTCGAGCCATAATAAGACAATTAATGGGGGAAATGATGGTATAGTCCATGGTGATGGTACCTTTGTGAGCAGCAGCCAAAGAACTCAGATCTCTGCTCTCAGGAAGGGCCTCTACAGACTTTGGACATGGCCCATTGCTCAGGTAATCCCTTTCCTTTATCTAAATACTTCCTCAGTATTAACTGCCTGGACAGTAATATTATGTCCCTTCATTCCCTCATCCAACCCCATCTCTTTACTAACATGAGGATGGGGATAAATCCAAGCATCCGGGAGGTGTCTGCCTCTCACCACCACAGTGACAGCACAGTTATGAATGTTGACAGGGATGTGAGTTGCCTTGCAATAAAGAATCTGTCTGCTGCAAGGCAGACAGCAATATACAAGTTGTACATCTAGCCTGAGCTGTCAATAGTGAAATGCAGAAGGCTGGAAGTGTACATCTAAGGATATTTGCCTTTCTCAGAGAGCTGTAGTTCCATGGGGTCAGATTGTAACATTACCTAGAATTGATAACTTATTCAGATAATGCACCTTTTAATTTATCAGTTGTGCTTTCTAGAAAGAATCCAAAATGAGTCTAGGTAATGGTTCCCAAACATCTTTTCCTATATAGGATTGTGAAGCAGCATAATTAAAAAAGGCAATTTCAAAGATCTAAGTTTAGAAACGATCATTCTTTATGTTTGCAAAGAACTTTAGTATAAGTTATTCCCTATAGTCTTAGAAGGTAGTACAGTACAGAGGAAAGCAGCATTGAACATAGCAGCTAGATACCATATTCCACAAAAGGTCATGTTCTCACAGGTAGAAATCTGCACTCTTGGAAAAGCCACCATCCCATTCTAGGCCTGCTTTATCTTCTGTAAAAATGTTGCTTCACATCAATCAGAACAGAAAACTCAGAGAATTTAAGTGGTGTGGCCAAAAGCACAAGTCTAATAACTGTCAACCTTAACTTGATCCCAGGCATTTGAGTAGAGTCTACAGTAATCTCCCACTCTTCCTTCCTACAACACTAAACACTAAAACTTCTCCATTCAATCACAATCCCTGCCTCCAGAGGACTGGTTCTCAGGAAAAGAATTACATTTCCCTGTTCCTTGGCTGTCTTGAAAGGTCTGTTTGTTCCATCCTTCTGTCTGTCCTGTTTCTGCAGATGTGGATCATGCTTCTGGCCTTTGTCTATTAAAGACCAATTCCTCCATTTGACTCATCCTTTTGCTGATACTGTAATTGTTCCTATAGTGCAGTCTACACACAGACCTATTCTTCCAGATCAAATCTCTCATTCTTAGATTCATAGCATACAGCTTGGAAATTGTTAAGAGTCTGGCCATCCCCATTTGACCTTGGAATATGTCCCTGGTGTAGGAATTCTCCATAGGTTTGTTCTCCTACAATAGCCCCCTGCCAAGACTTTACAAACTTACAAATATGGCCCCTCACAGTTTTGTGGCCTTTCACTCTCAGCTTGCTGCAGAATGAACAACATACAGTGCAAGACATGGAATAATTCAGAACCTCTGATTTTAAGTAAAAATGGTCCTCATCTTCACACTTGGCTAGAACAGACCTGTCCAAGATGGCAGTCACCAGCCACCTGTGGCTGTTTGAATTAAAATTAAATTAAGCATTCAGTTCCTCACTCAACTAGCCACATTCCCAGAGCTCAATATTAGCATGCAGCTCATGACTACCACACTGATCAGCATAAGACCATTTCCATTTGTCATAGAAAACTTGAGCAGGGCTACTTTAGAGTAAGGCTTGACAAACTATTCTGTAAAGGATCAGATAATAAATATTTTAAGCTCTGTGGGCCATACTCTATGGATACTCGTCTATCTTATATTCCTCTTTATTTTTATAATACTTTAAAATGTAAAAACTATTTATAGCTGATAGTCTCATAAAAACTGGCCTTGCCAGATTTAGCCTACTAGATATTATTTGCCAACCTCTGGTCTAGACCACTAACCTCATTGGAAAAGCTAATGTCTGCCATTCTGTTTTTCTTATCATCAGCAAGATTTTCTCCTTGATGATCCCTTAGTCAATTCCTCTTGGCCCTGATTGCTACACCCCACTCCTCAACATGTCTTAAATGTATTATTTTCATTTGCTTTTAGAATCATATAGAATAATCTTTCCATGTGGTTTCCACCCATGAAAGGACTGAAAATATTTCAAGTATTTTCACCTTAGTGTTTAAACTCTCAAAAACCAGGTAACAAGTCACATGAAAGCCCTAATTGCTTTCTAGTCTACTTTTCCAACTTCTCTGCATTTCCTAAACCTGCCCTGGGCCTCCATGACGAATACTTCCTAAGTAGTTCCTTGTCTTACATTCCATAATTGCATGAAAAATGAGAAAACAAACAAAAAATCAGATAACTTTTTTCTGTTTATGAGTATATAAGATGTTTTTGATGTGTTCTATAATCTACGCCATACATAACTGTGAGGATTATTGCCACATTAAAATAGAAAACTCACTGTGTGTGTGTGGCAGGGGAAATTCAGTTCTTTCATGCTGCTTAATATTTTCTTATTTTCTGTTTTTCTCTACAAAAAAAGACCACCAAAATCCATTTCAGTTAAACTCTTAGAAGAATTTTACCACCAAATAAATTCAGATAAAAACAAACACAAATTGAAAAGATCATTTTATCTAATAATCAAATATAACTAATACTCAAAATATACCAAGTAAAATCCTTGCGTAGAAAAGAGAAATGGGGAAAGAAGAGAGAACTAGGGGATATAAGATAAAAGTTACTCTTTTAGGAACACAATATACAGTGTATGTTTAACAAAAGTTTACAGTATTCAGTATTTAAGAACTTGTATATTTGAATCCTGTTCATCCATCAACTATAACCAGATCCAGCTAATTAAAATATGGTATTTGTTTTATAGATGTTACTTACTTCAACCTCCTTTTTTTCTTTCCTGGTTTGAAGTAATGGATGGAGATTCTGGCTGCATTAGGCTCAAGATCAATACAAATGGTCTTTTAAAGCCAAGACAATTGGCTGGCTATCAGGAAAACAAAACTCTGTATTTTTAAAATCTATGTATTTTCTTCCATGTTTCATCTTGTACTGAATCTATTTCACCTTTAAGACACTTGACAATGATTGTTGAATTATCATCCACATCTATGTTCCATAGACACTTCAGTTTATGTCCTCAAGATCTGCTTGTACATGCAACTCTTTAACATTTATTTCTTCTTGTGGAAAGATACACCCATCTTCATTCAGGAATTCAATTTACTTTGAAATTGATTTCATTTAACATGCAGCATGATTTCAATATTTAGCAGCTCTCTTAACAGGTATTGATATACTGAACAGATCTGCCAAAAGCCAGAAATTTGATACTTTCTCTCTATAAATAGAGAGTACAAAAATATGCTGAGATATATAACATAATGGAGATGAAAAATAAAAGCTTGAAAATCAATTAGCTAGCATCTAATGTCTAAGATAATGAGTGGCTGTGACAATACTTTGAAGTTCTTTTTTAAAAATCTTACCTCTCTTTTGGTACAATCTGAAAGCCAAACGATAAAGAAAGACTGAGGGTAACATTTTAATACCACAGAGTACCACACTTTTTTTTTTCATAGAATAAGGAAAAACTATGAATATATTTCCAATCCCTCAATTACTTTCATTAGTTGATTTTTAACATATGAATTATGATACCAGCATTTGTTCTAATAACTGACAGACTAAAATACATGGGACTTAATGAAATCATTTCCTAAAAGTCAATCTGGAGAAGGAAAGCTCTGAGTAGATCATGAATTCTTCAAGAGTGAGCAAAGTGGCCAAAATTCCATAGCATCTCTTCAAGCAGGGACCCAGCCCACTGTGGTAGGACACCACGCTGATGGACCGAGTGATATGGCCAAGAGGGAGTGACAACTAGATGCTATTAGATTTCCACATGAGTAAGGCCACTTTCCAGTTCTTTTACAAAGAGCTGACAGATCTGATTACAGCTACAGGCTGCCCATAAGCAAGAGAAATTGATGTGCACAAGGAAATTGCTCTCTCTCTTTTTTGGAGTCCTGCTGTAAACGGGCAATGCTGATTTCTGCCACACAGTGATGAAGATAGGATTGCCAAAGGTTGTCAGGGCAGGTGAGACTGATCTTTATTTAGAGAATTCAGTAGCTTTCTCTTATATGAAGATTGTTTGTAAACAAGAAAATCACCAAAATCCATTTCAGTCAATCCCTTAGTAGAATGTAAAATAGAATTTCAAAAGCAAGCTGTCTATTTATGTCAGGTGATACTTTATGCCAGCCATGAACAATTTGCTCAGTTGCCAGAGGTTTTAGATATCCCTGTAATGTGTTGTACACCTCCAACCCAGTAGTTTACAGAAGGCCTCTAAGGTCTGACGTAGCAAAAAGTCACCACCTAGGTTGAAATTAACTGTCACTCTTTTACGTTGTGATATCGAGAGTTGGCTGACTAGATTAAGGTAACCCAGTGTGCACAAGACAGCTAAACCAAGAGGAGACATGATGAAGAATCAGTTTTCAACTTGAAAATTTTATGGTTCTAAAAGTATATTAGGAAAGAATGATATAATGTCAAATGCACACAGAAGGCTGTGGTTTGCATGGAAACTAACATAGGAAAGAAGAATTGGGCAAATGGGTATTTATAACTATGGCTCAGTATTATCAAGAAGGAATGGCTCTGACTTAACTGGCACTGATTCACTGGCCAGAAAAATTTCTAGTGGAAAAAAGATCACTTTGCTGTATTAATTTTTCCCAAACTATGTTCCCCAGAGTACATGTCATTTGACTAAAATCAAACAATAAGATAAATAAAATTGCTTCTCATCTAGTAACTGTAGAACACACCATATGCAATAAACTCCACTTTTAGACTCATAATGTACACATATTATAAGCTCTAGGAGAATTTCTGACTAAGGAATCTTTAACTTTGGTTAACCAAAACATGTGCAAATATAAGCAAGTAGATATCTTGTACCCTCAAATAGCTATTAGCATTCCTTGAAAGTGGTATTGTGACATGGGTTATAAATGAATTACTTACTTAGTTTCTTTCTTATTTACTTATCTATCAGTACTTGGGATTGAACCCAGGGGTGCTCTACCACTAAGCTACACCCCCAACCCTTTTTATTATTTTGAAACAGGGTCTTGCTAAATTGCTGAGGCTGGCCTCAAACTTGTGATCCTCCTGCCTCAGTCTTCTCAATTGGTGGAAGTACAGCCAAGTGCCACTGAACTCAGCTCACAGGCCTTTATAATTTTATTTTTGAGTCAGGACCTTCCTAAATTGCACAGGCTACCCTCAGATCTGGGATCCTTCTGCCTCAGTTTCCTAAGTAGCTAATATGTTTTATTTGCCATGGTTGTATGTACACCAAGTACCTGCAAGTAATATGGCATATGGTATGCTTCTCCCTACCTGCAAAGAAATGTGCACACAGAAGCCATGTTCCAGAGATTAGGTTAGGTGCCTGTCCTACTCCTTTGTAGTCCTTCTCTGCCACCATTAAAGCTGCAAAAATGGATTATGGAAATGACAGTCAAGATTCTCAGGGTTCCTGACTGACTTTCAGATTCCCTTTGTCTCTGCAGGATCTGTTCACTGTTTTCTTAGGAGAAACTAGGCATATTTAAAATGGGATAAAGAGAGAGGGAGAGATTTTATTCCTTCAATCTAATAGTTAAGAAGCACACACATACACATGCTACCTATTAAGATCTTATTTATGAGGCAGGAGGAAAGAAGCAAGAGAAGCAATAAGAATCATAAATTTCCTGATTTCACTCTCTAAACCCAACGACGTGTCCTAGGGCAGCACTTTCCAATTACACATCCTCAACCCACAAGCAGCGAGCTGTTCCATAACTAATTATAACTAATAATAAAAATGCAGAAGTATGTGAATGACAGCTTGATGGTTAGGCGCTCTCTGAAGGTGGTACACGTTTTTTTTTAAAGGGTCAGATGGTGTTTTAAGTTTTGCAAGACGAAGGCAAAATCAAGTATATTATGTAGTTACTTTTGCAATCATTAAGAATGTGAACAATTTTAAAAAATGTAAAATCTCTTCTTGGTTTGTGGACAGTAAAAAACAAAAAGATATTTCTGCTGGTCAAATTTAGTCCCAGAATTTTGTTAATTTCTAGTTTAGAACAAGGCTCTAGCATCTCAGTTTCTTCATCTGTAGAATGAAGATGATAATAACACACCCCTTACTGATTAGAGAGTTGTGAAGATGACTTAGGTAACATGGGGAAGATCCCAGAATCCCACTAGGGCTGTGAGTACACAATAGAACACTCAAGTGTTTACTATCATTTTGTAAATAGAGTGATTTGTATCAGCCCACACTTGACACTTCAGTAAGTTCTTTAAATGATAAAGTTTTTGTAGGAATCCCTGAGCAATGTGGTGAATATGTGAGTGTGGTCTATCACAAATATTGCTCCACAGAAGCATTTAAGTGTCACTGAACTAGTAGATCAGGATAATTGGGTTCCAAGTGTAATCATGTCAAGGTTCTTATGAATGCAAGGTGTTTAGTCAATGTTGTATCTCCGTTTATCCATCCACAAAGCAGAGAGCTATTATCTACAATTCAGGAAGTATGTGGGTCCAACAATATAAAATAAGTATAAAAAGTATTATGGAAAAGAATTGCTGGGTAATATAAAATTTAGACCTGGATATCACTCTATTTACACTAGGAGATCTACCAACCTTTCTATTTGATTGCAGAAGAAAGGTCCTTGGAGAAAGATTCACCCATGATTTTGTTCAGAGCAAAACCTTAACCATGTATCTGCCTTCTGAACAGAGAGTAAGGCTGGAACACCTTATTGAAGACACTGCTGATTGGTTTAGAATTTTTATGGTCTGAACAATAAACTAAGCTTAAATGTCCATATCCCCTCCAAATTAAAACAAGAAAAATCTATGAGGAGATCTTGTAACACACACACACGCTACGCACACACACGCACACACACACACTGCAAAAAATAATGCTATTCATTGCTTCAGATTTTTAGAAAATTCTCAAGGATAGAAGTAAATGAAACAAGATTGATAGGAAAAGAGCAAAGCAAGCACACACACACACACACACACACACACACACCTAAAACATCAGAGGCCTAGTGGAGTACTTGAGAAGTTCCAAGCTAGGAGTCCACAAATTCTTGAGGAAGGTTTCACAGTAACAAGATGGAGAACACAGCTGGGCTCCTTGGGCTCTCTCTTTATCAGTCTGTAGAGCAGATGACAAGCTCTGCTCCCAGGCCAATGACCTGAAATCTGCAGCCTAAAAGCCAGGAGATAGTCTGTTCCTGGTCCTGGAGGGCTTCGACACATTGTCACCAAAGGATAAGACAGAAGAGGAGAAGGACTTCTGCCTCCCAACAAAGTCTATAAATTCTGTTCTCTAATGTAGACTTGCAGATCTGGGAGAAGGTCCTGAGGTAACACAATGCTTCCTGAAGGACCTAGAGCTCTCACATGGGGATGACAAATTAATTCCACTGTTGCCCACAACAATTGCAGGTGGGCTCTGCAAGAGTATCAATATGAGAGCAAAGCTGAGACAAAGAAATGGCTTCAGGAGTTTGGGGGCCCATCAGTTATCATCTTCATAATGAAAAAACGGGAGGAAAAATGAAAGAGAAAGAATAATCCAGTAATAAACTCAATTTCTAGGTAAAAATAAAATCCCAAGTCTGATAAGGTTAGTGCAAAACAAACCAACCCTGAGGCATATCATCATGAAGCTTTAGAAAACTAAATAGAAAAGAAAAAGTTAACAGCTTTCCTAGAGAAAAAAAAATAAAAACGTTATCAGTGGTACCTAAGAATCAAATTGACATTAGAATTTTTATCAATAATATAGGCAGCAAAGAACAATGGAATCACATCTTTAATGTTCTGGGATAATAGCTTAAAAATTGCATTCAAGTGTAAAAACAAAATAAAGAGGTTTGTAGATGCTTAAGAATGAAGATAATTAGGCTTTTTGTGAACCAATTACTTAAGGGCAACCCAGCAAAACAAAACAAAACAAAAATTCAAAGAAAGAAAGGCATAGGGATACAAAAACAAGTTATTCTAGAGAAAAAGAAAAATCTGTTTTTTAGAAAGAACAGGGTGGAGAACAGTGAACCTATAGTATAGCTAAGCCTAAAAATTGATGGAAAGCATATTTGAGAAAAAATTAAATTTGGATATAAAATCACAGATGATTTTTAGTATGAGAGCCGATACTGATGGAAGTAGTTGACTTTATTTTTCATAAGTTGAAACAATCATTTAAATTTCTATGCTCCGGTGAATGTGAAACTCAATCCTGACCCATTTGCTTATCTGTTTTCTGAAAATATCAAAGAGTTAGTGAGATGGTAGATTTGGGGCCCACATCATCATTTGTAGTATGAGATGATATGCAATTGCCACCGGTCCTGCCTGGAGTTTCAAGGGACACTTGGAGGAATAGTCAACAATACATGCACTGTATATTGGACCTCAGTTGGCTCAGCATCCCTGAACATATAGAGAGCTAGGCAGGATCAGAGGGTCATGTGATGACTTTCTTTGCTAGCTACAGAAAAAACCTGCCTTCTGTTGAGACCAACAAAATATATCCTTGTATATTCCCTCAGATTGTTATTTATTATTTTTAGAAATTTTGAAAAATAATAGAAAATGGATGGAAAGGACAGTTTACCTCAGTTATTTACTATCATATCACCCACCTTCATTTTCAGAGATTTGAAGGGGTCTAAATCCTCACATAAAAAACCATCTGCTAAAAAAATTATTAAATTTACTCATAGTTGTTAGTCTTTGTATTAACCAGAAAACAATTTTTATTTATTTTTTAAATCAATATAGTTTAATCAGTAAAGTCAATAAAAATCATGACTTTTGGGAAATAAGTGCAGTAATGAGCTCTTAATAATATCAAATGCTTCTCAAAGAAAGGTCTGTAAGACAGATGTATCTTGCTTACCAAGAAATGATAATATGATTCTTAATGGAAGAATAAAAAATTATTAGAAAATAATTTTGTTATGAGGAAAGAACTGTTCAGATCCCCACAAGGAGTTAGGTCAGGCTTAGAGGAATGGAGGATGGCAGGTGCCACCCCACTCTCATCTCCATTTTGTTTATTTTCATGAAGGGATTCTTCTACCATAGGTCAAATCTCTGCTCTAATATATGGCCAGATCAAATCCTCGGTAGGGCAAATGGAGCTTCCTTTCTCTTTATTCTCTTCATTTTTTTCTATCTTCATATTTATTTAGAAGGTGTTTTCTAGCATAATGGTAAACACATGCTATTGGGTGTTGTTCCTTCATTAAGGAAGGTATTTCCTAACGGTCTCATTATTCTTTTACAGTATGCTGAAAAATGTGAACTATCAGATTGAGACTTGCTGTTAGAATTTCAAAAGACATGGCCTGAAACTCAATTTTCGAGGTTGTGCACAAGTGTAGAAGAAAGTAGGACAGTGATAGGAAAGAAGGAAAAGAAATAAGGAGGCCAGAGGAGAGAAGATAGCATGGCCCATGGCACCCACTTCTGATGCCAAGAATATTCTAGATTTTGTATGGGAAGATTTGATTTTTGATAGTGATGAACTGGATCTTATTCTTTTACAGATTTTACTTATCATTCTAGGGTTGCATGAGTATCGCTCACTTTTATTACGAAAGTTACCCCACTTTTCCAGATATTTTATCACTGAAATGCATTTAGGGTTAAATTTATCCAAGAGCATTTGCCTTGTAAATATTTGTTAATCTTCAACTTCATTGTACTTTTAATTTTGGTATCTCCAAAACTCAGAACAAATGTTTTGTTTTATTTTCTGTACTGTAAAGAATCTGTTCCTCAAAAGGAGGAAATTTGAGTAATTTAAACAGACTCCCTCTTATTTTTAGCAAATTTAAGTTTAGATATGAGGAAAGGAATGCTGCTATTGTTATTTAGTTTGGGAATTTTCTTTTTTTAAAATGATACTTTAAGTCCTATTAAATAATAAAACAAGAACACTATACAATTTTGAAAACCACAGAATAAGCTGAAGGAGAAAATTGAAATCACCCATAATATTGCCATTCAAAAAATGAGTAATGTTTTTAATCATTTTTCATATTAAATAATATAGTTAGAAAATGAGGATCAATAGGTTATAATTTTAATTCTATCATTTTTACTAAATATTGTATCATGACTTTTTTATTTTGCTTAAACCTTATTTTAAATTATTTTATGGATTTATAGTATCCCATTTATATTTACTATCATTTATCGACCTAGACCTCTATTACAGGAAATTTTTATTTTCATTATAAACAACACTACAGTAACTGCCCTTCATTTTATTCACTTTAAGCAAACACCATTCACACTTCTTAAATTGCTCATACCATGTCCCCAAGGAGCTAGCTTGCTGCCATTGCCACCTCCTAGCAATAACATATAAATGTGAAAAATTGGGCACGGAGAATAACTAATGGTTCCTTTTGAACTTGGAGGTGGTATTATGCATGATTGGAAAAGTGTCAAATACACAGGCTCTGTTTTAGAAAGTGATGGTTGATAGATACTGGGAAAGCCACTGTGATGAACGACTCAACAGCATTACAGTCAATTCTGAATAATCTTCATAATGAAGGCAAACTCCAAGTGAGGTAGGAAAATAAGACGGAGGATGAATCCAGTCAAGCTGATATTTGATTTGAAAATGAATAGCATTTTGTGAGACATTAGAAATCATTTCCTAAATTCAGGCTATAAGTAATAGTAATGCAAATCCAAATTACCTGAATCCTAGATACCATTATGGAAAATTGATCAGAGCAAGGAAACTGGCCCAGGATTAAATCTGTGCCTCCAGATAATATGTATCATGGATCATCAGCATGCAGATTTCCTAGAGCTAGAGTATAATTCAAAATTGACAAATAGCCATAGTGCATTTTAATTGAAGCTGTGGAAAGAAATTGATGTTCTAATGAATGGGATCCCAAAAAAACTAGTCAGCACTGAAGACAATAATAAAGGAGAATGTAAAAGTGCAGTAGCCAATGCATGCCATTCATGAGGGTTTCCTTCAGTCTTTTAAAATCACAGTTATTTTATGACAGGTATTTCTTCAAAATACATAAGTTGTCTATTAGCTGTATGAAATATTTTTCTGATTAAAATTGAGCTGAAAGCTGTGATAAGGTGCCCATTTTAGACCTTGATCTGTACTCAAAAGTTACTCAAGGTTCATGTTGCATTGAGTGCTTTTATTATAGTAAATAATGCTTTCACCTTGGTCTGTTATAAGTACAATGGTTGCATCCTGTGACAAAGACTCTTCTTGGCCAAACTTGAATTGGTTTCTTCTGAGTACTTTTTTCAGTAGGTCCTGATATTGTGCTCTGTCTATGACCTGCTTGGTCCAGGTTTAGCAAGAATCCTGCTGAGCCAGTTCAACAAAATTCCCACATTGCTGGTGTCTTACCCTCTATATTTGATCAAATCCTTCATTCCTGATCCTTGATTTCTTATCATCTTGGACTACCTTCAGTAAAAATTTCCCTCATCTTCTTAGTAATTTTCCATTCTTTGACCACCACCCTGCTGCATGGTTATAAGTTCCCACCTGTCTTGTACTTACAGTCGAGTACCATCTTTCTCCTATTTTTTTTTTTTATAAAATCCCCATTGCAGTCATCCCTTCCTGAATAAGCCTTTCATAGCATCTTTTTAATAAGTACCACAAATTTCTTGTTTGTCGTTTAACATCCCTATCTCAATCCAGGAGAATTCTGAGGGTCTTTTCAAGTAAGTACAAACCCCACATTTTCTGATGGTTTCACTGTGAACAAAGCTACTTCCGTTTATAGCAATACTTCTAGTTGCTCCCACATGCAATTTTTTTCCTTAGTAGTGAACTGATAAATTGTTAACAACAGCCTTTTCAGAAAGAAAAAGAAAATATGCTTCTCTACAAATACACAGAGAAAATCCTTTACTGATATAAAGAATATGTAGCACACCTTTTATAAATAGTAATAAAAAGAGATAACACAACATACAATTCTGTGTAACCATTTGATTCTCACAGAATGGTTTGGTTGATTTTTGCCAAATTCTTATAGCCAGTTTATGAATACCCTTGCAAGCAATTAGAGTTCCAACCTAAATGTTGGCTGTCATTTTAATCTACATCAATGATTATATGAAGGTAGAACAGAAATACATGTCAGAATATTACTCATTTTCATAGATGAGTGTGATGTTTTTGATACATGGGATAATATTTTTAAATACTGTAACATTTTCTAAATTTTTGTCCTTTTTACAATGTTATAAATAGACCCAATATACTTAAAATACATTATAAAAAGGTCAGCATCACTTTCTGAAGTTTAAACAAAAAGTCACAAACCTTGACTCACAGGCCAAATCTAGGCCTGTTTTTGGTAAATAAAGTTTTGGATTTTTGTTGTTGTTGTTTGTTTGTTTGGAAGTAGAGATTGAACCCAGGGCTGCTTAACCACTAGGCCACATCCCAAGCACTTTTATATTTTATTTTGAGACAGAGTCTCACTAAGTTGTTTTGGGCCTTGCTAAGTTGCCGAGACTAGCCTTGAATTTGTGATCCTTCTGCCTCAACCTCCTGAGTTGCTAGGATTACAGATGTGAACCACTGCACCAGACAGTAAATCAAGTTTTCTTGATGCACAGGTATAAGAAAATTTTCCAACTTCTAATGTTGACACTGATAAAATAATAAATCAAGAAATGATGTGTAGTATTTGCACAATTCTGTGTTGTGACAATTCCCAAAACAAGCAGTTTGAAGCTACTAATCTGACTTTGGAGTTGGGAGAAGATGAATAATAGCATATTCTCATACATTTTCAACAAACAGAATAGATATAAATAATATTGATCACATATAATAGTAGCATAGTGAACTAATTAGGAGGTGATCAGTTTTTAACATTTATTTCATTTGTTTTTAACACAATGTATTAAATTATAAGTTGATATAATTTAATGTTTGGTGTTGGCTGTGTTTAAAAACATCTTTCATAATTTATGGAAATCTAAAACTGACTGTGGTGAGCCAGTAGGAACCATCTAGAACACAACAATCCATTTTCCTTACTTTACATCTTCTCTACAGTTCTGTCCCTCAACTAAATTCATTACTTTGGATGTTTTCTAGGGAAGAATAGGTTTTTAATATGCTCAATAAGGAAATACAGACAGTGATATAAAGGGCTTTGTAACACTTCCTTTTCTCTCTTTTATCATTTGCAGTTAAAATCCAATAAGAAAATGCAAAGTCCACAAAGAAAGGTTAAAGGTGGATTTTTAAACAATAGAAGATCATTCTACTCTATAAAGAAAAATAACACACATCTAAATTTGGGCAATCACTCTGAAGGAGGCAGCCTGAGATCAGTTGCCTAAGATGGTGATTAAGAACTGGATGTAAAAATTTAGTGGAGAAATGAACAGAGAGGCCAAAGGGCATGACTGAGATGCAGGAATGTTTACAATGGTTAGCCCTCCCCATCCTATCAGACTTGAATCCAGGTGAGAGTTGGAGCAAAAGAAGGAAATGGATTAAAAGACAATTTTTTTTAATAAAAGGCAGCAATATGGAAATAAAGAAAGTCACAGTAGCGGCTGGACTTAGATTCATATGAAACATGGTAAAAACAAACACAACTCAAAACACTAAAAAATGGCTGTGCTGCTGTTTGCTACTATGTTACCAAAGCATTTATGGGAGTTGTAAAGGATTGAAGTGATGATAGTTTGTTTATATCTCATTTTTCTAAATATAATATTTAGACAAAACCAAGTTACTCAATAAACTTCTAATTATATTTTCTATCTTACTTTCTCCCTCCCAGTGTAATAGGGTTTTTTCCTCCAGGTTCTAAATTTGCATTTTTGGTAGTACATTACGTAGAGTTTCATGAGTTGTTTTGTGTCTGTGGGGAAAAAAAAAAGTCATTATGTGGTAAAACAAACTTGGGCATTGTTGCAAACTATCTTTTTGATAGTAGACACAGATTATGTATTAGTAATAATGAATATTCTGAGAAGTCTAGAAGTCAATTTTTTTTTCCTCCAGAATATGCATTAGCAATGCTGAAAGACTCCTAAACCAAGGTAACCTATACAGCCAAAGACTCCTGAATAGATATGCTTCACCCCATGATATTTCAGAGGCACTGGTAGATAAATACTTCTTCACCACAAAACCCCTCTTTCGAACTGGTTATATGGTTCTATTTCCTTGAATAGGACAATAAATTTCATTTCACAATGAGTGTTTTATAAATTAATATCTGAGGCAAGAGTCATATTTGAGACCACACAGGACAAGGGAGCACTGAATCGATGGTGTGGGTGGGTAGCACATGGACCATAATTGTATGTGGACTCTATTGTTAGACTCACAGTTACCCTAAGGATGGAATGAGATGTGAACTTGAGTCAGCCACATCACCTGAAAATATGAAAGGTGACACTGTCACCCAAAATAATTACTTAAATTGTCCTTAATAGATATGTCTTTAGAATTGAGATATGGTCCCTGAAGAAGTTTTGTGATCCAAAAGTTAATACTGAGCTTCTTACTTAATATATATTCCTGAGATGGAACCTTTGATATGTAAATTGCTCCTACTCCCTTTGGGAATCATTATGAATGATGATACTAGAATAACCCATATGCAGGCATACCACCTGTCAGGTCCTGCAAGGCCTTCCTGAGACAGGTACAAGAATTCTGGGCATATGGTGTTTGTCACAAACAAATACTTCACCATTTAAATATGAGACTTAACACCCTGAGTTAAGAACAGCAGGAAGGGATAGGGATAATGCTGGGCATCTAAAGACAGTAATCCTGGTCAGAGTAGCTAAGGGGAATATAAATATGTATAAATGTTAACCAGTTCAAATAGTTATACTGAGGCCTTCCCCCAGTGGTCACGGCCTAAAGTTAATGGAGGCAATGTTTTCTTTGAAAATATGTAAGAATGACTCTCATGATTCATCTGAATCCAGTGAGAACTAAAGGAGATGTACAGTTAGACCAATTCATTAAGGGCAAATCTAATGGCAAGGGCCTGAAAACTGGTGATTATCATGGATACCAAGAAAGGTATTTCTCTCTGAATGATCCCCACTTGCAACTTCCTGACGCCTGGAGAAGCATCAAATGATTTAATCCTTGGGAATAAGATTGAAAATCCCTATGTCTGTCAGAAATGTAATAAAAGTTAACAAGGGAATTTGTAAAAGCCATATTATGAGAGTAGTAGTTAACATTCATTATACTCTTATGATTTATATGATAGCCCTCAAAGGGGTTAATTCATTTTCATAAAACTCTCTGAGTTAGACAGTTTACTAAGCTGAAGAATAAGCTTATGCAGAGAAGTGATGAACTTGCCCAGGATACATAGACGATAGAATGATAGAAACAATTTGATCCTAAACTGTTTCTTCCTATCTTAACCATTGTTCATACAACTGCCTTTACACTTTACTTTCTGAGGTCAAATTTTAATACTGATTTCAACCAAAAAGGAAGTTCTCTAAGCTAAAAAATACTAGAAAAAGAAAACATAAGAAAGGTAATAAGTAAGAGTGAAAGCAGTATAGAAAGCTCTGGGCCATAAAGACAATGCTTCTTTACTTCATAAAATTACTGTGTTATTGGGTCTTCCTAAGTTTTTCTAAGTCATTTTGGATTCTTTCAAATTAGTCAAATGGACCACGACTATTTCTAAAAAATAGTCATTTATTAAATGAATACATTTTGCTTTCTACTGACAAGTCTTCTGATTATATCAGAAGCTATACCTGCAATATTGTAAAAGTACAGAAGTCTCATTGTTTTAAAGAGACAGTGATGCATTTGCTGACTTTGCAATAGTCGATAGTGTGAAAGCTACCCTCAGAGAGTAATTTGCTTGATGGCCTCCACAATTTTCAACTGTAACTCCAGAAAATCTTAGAGTCTCAGACTATGAACTTAACTTCCTGGGGAAAAAAAATTAACAAATGCTTCATGGAAACAATAAATAAAATGCATTATTTATTCAAAAACATGATCCAATCTGATAAAATGTGCTTTGGAATAAATGTTCACAATGGAAGTTGGCTGCTGTCATTTTTCAAAGGTCTGAGGAATGAAATTATTAAATCTAGGGCAAAGTGGTTTATGAGATTTTGATGCTGACTCTCATATTTGAAAAACATACATGGAAAATGAAGAACATTATCAATATGCTTTCCTCTGACAGAAAGCAGAAATAGTGTAACCTATCTGACAGAGAGCATTTTAGATTGATATTTCATGACCTCATTTTAAACAGACTCTATTATCATCTTTCCATGTTGGAGTCCTGACTTCTAACAATGAAGCTGTTATACTTATTTATGTCAACGTGACCCTATGGCTGAGATGTGAGTTTATATGGCATATCAACTTAACATCTGCATACCTAGACACATTATTAATAGTGAGTTCAACATAGAATCATGATCAAAATTTGATAAGAAATGCAACTCATTCTAGGTATACTTACTGAGTGAATCACATTTATTCAAATTCTCCCAGGTTCATAAAAGGCAAAATTTATTCTGAAGAGGAATATAATGAGAAATCAAATGGGAATATACATATTGATGACCAATTGGTAATATAGAGGTCACATAATATTGTTGCCTGAGCTCTCTGGGCCAGGCCCTGTTTTATGTAATAGAAGATAAAATGTTCTATGTAAAATAGAAAATAAGACAAAAGCCCATAAGAGGAGAGAAAACAATATTGATGAACTGTCCTAATCCCAAATACTCGGGTAAACAGTGTGAATAAAAGAGTTCTATAAACTCTGACTTAAATTATGAAATTAGCACAGTTAACATTATATAAATACACACATAAACTATTGAATATTTCCCATGTTTCTTGCAAGAATACAAGAAATAAATTGATAATGTTTATGGATGATATAACTTACCCAAAAGAGAATCAGAAGAAGGTACTTTATCTTGAAAGAGTGAATAGACACACTTTTTTTGTTTGGCACCCCAGGAGAGAATGGGAAGCCATGATAAGTATCTAAACTGTGTAGAGAGCATATGCTGTTTCTTGGATGCCTAATGGGATTTTAGTATTGATTCATACATTTGAATAATAGAGGAATATATACTTGTTGCATGAATTAATTAATTTAACTGGGTTACGGCACTGATAATAAGGGTTAGAGTTTCAGGGTAGGAGGGAATGACAGAAGTGATAACTTAGTAATGTGTGATTTCTTGGGCAGAGCTCAGGAAAGGGATGAAGAGATACACTTCAAATCTCATCTTGTTTCATTGCTCCTGCTTAGAAAGTACACAACTAAATCCTGCCTATCAATATCTGACCAGTTTCTTTTGTATCATAGCAAAGGAAGATGATGTTTTAGAGGATCATCTGCTCTATGATTTCACTACTTCCTAGGATGGGCACTATGAACCCCTGTAGCTATGATTTCAGTTCTACCACATATCACACTTCATCTTGATAGGATATATTAGTCTAAAAAATAATCTACTGGAATTATTTGATATGTATTAAATATCTTTGTGTGTGTGTGTGTGTGTGTGTGTGTGTGTGTGTGTTTCTGGGAATCGAACCCAGGGTCTTGTGCATGTGAGGCAAGTACTCTACCAACTAAGCTATATCCCCAGCCCTCCTAATCATCTTTTTAAAAACATTTTCATACAATTTCTTCATATTTTAAGTTAAAATATGTGTTTGAAATATAAATATGCCACTTGATTTTGGAGGAAACACTTTTGTTTTTGTATGAAGCATTTTGAACTTCTGGAAATAGATGTTAAATGAACAGAAATTATAATGAGTTTTAAAGGAAGAGCCTTGGATATTTTAGGTCCATCTATTCCTAAAGTTGTTTGCTTTTATGTTTCCTTTTTTTTTTCTTGGCAGTTGAGGCAGTATTATTATAAGATCTAAATAAGCAGGCTTAAAAAGAAGAAAAGTTATTCCATTAATGATAGTATAAATAAAATATGATTATAATTGATTGTTATTTAGGCCAGCAAAGAGAGTATCAACTGGGTTCATACTCATTTATTTTTAATAACTGGGTTCCTGGAACCTTGAACATCATTCAGAAAAACTCCATTTCCATCTCAGATCATGATATGGGTGATTGAGTTGCTTGAAATCTTAGTCTGGCTCTCTATAGAATAGCATGCAGGCTCTCTCATTAGTTTTTGTATCTTTGGTCCCTGCTACCCAAAGAATGATCATGGACCAAAAATATTAGCATATTCTGAAATCTTATCGAAAATGCAGAATCTCTGGACCCATCCTATATTTACTAAATGTAAATGTATATTTTAACAAGATCCAAATTTTATTTATATGCACTTTAAAGTTTGAGAAGCAATGTTTTAACCTAAATGTAAAAGGAAAAACTGAATCAATGGAAGATAGTTATTTATCCCTTGTAGAATTGACTATATTTAAGAGGTCACCAATAATAATAGCTTTTAAAAATTGCAATTTGTTCATACTGGCATTTTGAATTGTTCATAGAATAAAGACTGGGAGTCTTTTTCTATGAAAAATTGGTGATCTTAATATAGTCTGTGCCAATGTTAATTTCTTAGTTTTGGTAAATGAAACGTGATTATCTGAGATGCTAATATTAGAAGACTCTTTCTGAAGAGAAGGCAGGAAATCTATATAATCTTTACAATTTTTCAGTAAATTTATAATCATTTCAAAATGAAAAGTTTTACACATTTACAGCTATGTAATAAACAACCACAAAGATCTCAGCAGGATTTAACATAACTTTTCCTTCTCTCAAGGTTGAAATGATCTGGGTTAGGTCCGAGTTTTCTCAACCCAGTTCACCCAGGAATCTGTAATAAGCTTCCAGCAACAAAGTTCTGCTGATTATAGCTTGTATCATTCACCTGTCCGGAGATTGGTGCTCAATTGTGTTATCTACAATGGTCTTTTCTGGGGCAAAAAGGACAACATGGAATAGTTCTTTATGTCTTTCATATATAAAGATTATACTTATATAAATACATGGAAGTACATAACACACATTCTGAAGATGTATGAATTAAGAGTGTCTTCAAGTCAGCATATCAAACTACATAGGCACTCCAATAATCATCTCATGCTGATCAAAATTAATTCAATGCCAACATTTCTTTGTTATCTATATATTAAATGTTATATTAGAAACAGAAGTTACCTCCATTTTTATGAAAAATTTTATGCTCTTACATAGAGTTCTTCTAGAAAGCAAACCATGAAGGAATTTGAACATGAAACAAAAGCAAATAGAAGAGGTCAAGTTCCATTTGAATATCATTTTGGGTTCTCTGCATTCATCTTTTCTTAACCAAACCTATATGATTCAAAATACATAAAAACCCAATTCTACATTTATTATGACTTCAACCTGTTATTGAAATTCAGTATGAACAAAATTTTTTAAATTATTGTTACAATGCAATTTCAGTTTCATTAGACCTCCACTTTGACAGGACTCCTAGAACTCTGTCCATCCACACCCTTCCTCTCTACACTTTCCTTTATATTAAATGAATAAATAAATTTTATTTAGGTGTTCTGCTAGGAGCCACTGCAAAGTATTACATTCATATGGAAATTGGGCTCCTACTGTTCACTTAGGCCCATTTGGGGACTCAAGTTACAAGACTCCTGGAGAGTTCCCATTGGTTGGGGAAGGATGGTAGGAGGGTGTTCGGGGGGAAGTGGAGCCCCCCGTGTCCGGTAGGGACACACGTGTGTGTGGACCGGCTTGTTAGGGGGACGCACACGGCCTCTCACAAAATAAAACTTTGTTTCAGTTCCATCTGGCTTGTGTTTTTGTGCTCAGCCGGATTGCAGCATCGCAAGCCGGCGTGCACTGACAGCGACCCGCGAAAGCGCCCAGCAGGAAGGCAGCAGGTGAAAACAGCAGCGGGCAGAAGCGGAGCCAAGGCTCACGCGGCCCCCGCCGTCTAGCCTGCAGCATTTTGGTGGCCCTTGTACGGGGAACGCCCAAAATTTATAGGTGAGTGATATCGCTCGCCCCTAAGGAAAGGCGACAGAATGGGTATTTTTGTTTTGATTTATTCTGCTTTTATTTCAGGCTCTCTAGCCTTACAATTTTTTCAGGCGAATTGGGAAAAATGGTTGGCTCAAGGTTTTAAGTTATTCGGCCCTGAGAAAGAAAAAATTGATATAATCATTTTTCTCCTCTCCGTTTCTGTTTCATTCTGTTTTGGCTTTCTTCTATCCTACCTTATTGGGTTACGTTACCTTTATAGTAGATTAGAATCTAGTAAAAAACAAACCGAAAGACTGTTAAGTAAATTGTTAGAGGTCCAGGCTATGGCAGAAAACTTATTAGGTCAAGCAAAACAAAAGGTCCCTCAAGCTAGTCAGACAGAAGAAAAATTGAAGAAGGCAAGCTTAGGGAAAAAACGGCCCTCAGATAGGGAGGCTAGTACTAACTCCGTTCCATCACCAGAGGGCGTAATTCAACCAACAGCTTCACCTGTAGCTGAGCAGCCCTCAGTTTCCATAG
The DNA here is from genome assembly GCF_052094955.1 of Ictidomys tridecemlineatus. Taxonomy (NCBI): domain Eukaryota; kingdom Metazoa; phylum Chordata; class Mammalia; order Rodentia; family Sciuridae; genus Ictidomys; species Ictidomys tridecemlineatus. The sequence continues at coordinate 75,737,742 of NC_135488.1, forward strand.
GTGATGAACAGAATCCTGAGGCAGGACCCCAAAAGTTAGCATGCCCTGTAGTTGAGCGGGGAGAAGAAAGGGAACGAGTTTACCGTGCCTTAGATTTCAAAATAGTAAAGCAATTAAAGGAAGCTGTACAAACCTACGGACCTGCCGCTCCCTTTACTGTCAGAATGGTCGAATCTATTACCAGCTGGGACTTAACACCAGAAGATTGGGCTAGCGTGTGTCACTCTGTGCTAAATGGAGGACAATATTTATTATGGAAAATTGCCAATGAGGAATTTTGCAGGGAGACAGCTAGGCGAAATGCAGCAGCAGGTTATCCTGAAAGAGATTCTCAAATGCTATTGGGGAAAGGACCTTATGAGGGTCAGAGGCAACAGATTAGATATGATCCTGGCGTATACGCTCAGATCACTATGAATGCAATTAAGGCATGGAAAACTTTGAAGGGACAAGGGGATTTACAAGGTCAACTATCTAAGATAACACAAGGAGTTAATGAGCCCTACGCTGACTTTGTAGCTAGACTTATTGAAACAGCCTCTAAGACATTTGAAAATACAGAACAGGCAATGCCATTTATAAAACAACTGGCTTATGACCAAGCAAATCGTTGCTGCAAAGAGGTCATTAGACCGTGGAAACATGGAGATTTAAACACATATATTAAATTATGTAGCGACATTGATGAACAAGGACAAGTCATGGCAGCTGAAGTAAAACAGGCTTTAGATACCAAACCAAAAACATGCTATAATTGCAATCAGAAAGGACATTTTAAAAGAAATTGCCCCATAGGAGGAGGGTTTAACAAAGCTAGGTATCAAAGGAGTAGAATCCCGGGTATTTGCCCACGATGCCATAGAGGGAGACATTGGGCTAATGAATGCCGTTCTCAAACCACCATAGAGGGTATTCCGTTATCAAAAAATGGACAAAGACCAAGTGTCTACCCACAATATCGTGGAGAAAGGTATCAGGCCCCGTTGTCAAAAAACGAATTGGAGGGCCCAATGCCCCGGGGCCCAAAGCCACAAATATACGGGGCAATGGAGGAACCCAGCAGCACCATCAAGGTAGTGCCCAGGACGCACTATCCATCAGATCCCTCATCAGACAAACTAGAGGGAGCGCAGGGTTGGACATCTGTGCCTCTGCCAGAGCAGTATTAACTCCAGAGATGGGAGTTCAAATCATTCCCACAGGAATAAAAGGACCTCTTCCCCAAGGAACAGTAGGCTTATTATTAGGACGCAGTTCTTCTACACTAAAAGGACTTATGATAAGTCCTGGGGTAATTGATCCCGATTATGAGGGTGAAATAAAAATTATAGCCAGTTCTCCAAGAGGTATATCCGTAATTTCATCAGGAGATAGAATAGCACAGTTATTAATAATACCCAGCCTACATGATGAATTTTCCAGTTGTAATGTAGAAAGAGGTTCCAAGGGATTAGGCTCCACAGGTGTAGATTGGGCTATGCTTTCTTTAAATTTAGATTCTCGCCCAATGCTAAAATTAAATATTCAAGGACATGATTTTAATGGGCTGCTGGACACAGGTGCTGACCTCAGCATCATATCTCGTCAGGAATGGCCAAAGCACTGGCCATTGCAACAAGCCACTCAAACGCTTCGAGGCCTAGGAGTGGCAACTAACCCCCATAGAAGTGCTATGGTATTAGATTGGAGGGATCCTGAAGGATGTGAAGGAACTATACAGCCTTATGTATTGGACCATCTTCCCATAAATTTATGGGGACGGGATGTCCTAGATCAATTAGGATTGACATTAACAAATAACGTCAATTCTAACGCGCCCACTAGTAGGGCTAAACAAGGCTTTAGAAAAGAAAAAGGATTAAGGAAACAAGATCAAGATATGATAGCGCCAATTCAAATAGATCAAGAAATAAATAAACATGGATTGGGTTTTCAAAAAGGGCCACTGAGACAATCAAAATTACATGGAAATCAGAAAGACCAGTGTGGGTTCCTCAGTGGCCCCTGACTAAAGAAAAGATACAAGTAGCCCATGATCTGGTCAAACAACAATTAGCGGAAGGACATTTACAACCTTCCGTATCTCCCCATAATACTCCCATTTTTGTCATTAAAAAGAAATCTGGTAAATGGAGATTATTACAAGATTTAAGAGCCATTAATAATGAGATGGTTATTATGGGACCTGCTCAATCAGGGATTCCCCAATTGTCTGCTTTACCAAAAACCTGGCATGTGTTAACTATAGATATTAAGGATTGTTTCTTTTCAATTCCAATTCATCCCGAGGATAGTCCACATTTTGCATTTACTATCCCTGCACTAAATCATGAAGGTCCTGATCAGAGATATGAGTGGAAAGTTTTACCCCAGGGGATGGCGAACAGCCCGACTATGTGTCAAATTTATGTTAATAAAGCAATCCAGCCACTTAGAAATCAAAATCCTGAACTACAAATATTTCACTATATGGATGATGTGTTATTAGCACATAAAGATAAGAACACATTGCTAGAATGTTATGCCACACTTACAAACTTACTAAAAAATTATAATCTAGACATAGCAATAGATAAAGTACAATTAAATTTTCCAATTAATTATTTAGGAGTTTTATTATCCTCAACCATGGTCCGTCCACCAAAAATTCAAATACGAGTAGATCAACTCAAATCACTTAATGACTTTCAAAAATTATTGGGAGACATAAACTGGATAAGGCCTTACCTAGGCATACCAACAGGAGAATTAGGACCCTTATTTGATATCCTAAAAGGTCCATCAGATCCAAATTCACCCCGCATGTTAACGCCTGAAGCAAGAAAGGCATTAAAAATCATTGAAACATATATGGAAAATATGCATTTGGATAGAATTGATATAAGTTTGCCTTTATTATTTATTGTACTACCAACAAAAAATATTCCTACAGGAGTATTTTGGCAAGAAGGTCCATTATTGTGGATACATTTATCGTATTCCCCTAATACTATTCTTACTAGATATCCTGAGGCTGTAGGACAATTAATACTCAAAGGGATAAAAGCAGCGAAGGGAGTGTTTGGGATTTCTCCCAATAAAATTATTACTCCATATACTATGGATCAAATTGATGAGTTAGCTAATGAGTTAAATACTTGGGCAATAATCATGTGTAAATCTAGTGTCTCATTTGATAATCACTTGCCATCTAATCCCTTGTTGTCCTTTTGGTCTAAGCATCCTGTAGTTTTTCCTAAAATGACAAAAAAAAACCCTATCATGAATGCTCCAAATATATTCACTGATGGGTCAAACAATGGTACAGCAGCGGTAGTTACCCCTGATCAAACTTTTACATTTTTAGTACCCAAACAATCAGCTCAAAAGGTAGAGCTCAATGCAGTATTACAAGCTTTTATGATGTTCAAAGATTCTGTATTTAATTTATTCTCTGATAGCCAGTATGTAGTTAATGCTATAGCATCCCTTGAAGATGCTGGTAGGATTTCTCCTTCCTCTACTGTTTTCTCTTTGTTTTCTGCTATACAAACTCTAATCTGGGACAGAAAAGATCCATTCTTTATTGGACATATCAGGGCACATACAGGGTTGCCTGGAGCCCTTAGTTTGGGTAATGAACTAGCAGATAAATCTACACATGACATACATATTTTCTCCACAATAGAAGAAGCTATAAATTTTCATAAAAGGTTCCATGTCAATGCTAATACCTTACAAAAACGTTTTAAAATAACTAAGGAACAAGCCAGACATATAATAAAACAATGTCAAAATTGTGTGACATTTTTACCACAAGTTAATCTTGGAGTCAATCCTAGAGGACTGATACCTAACCATATTTGGCAGATGGACGTTACACACTTGCCAGAATTTGGAAAATTAAAATATTTACATGTTACAGTTGATACTTCTTCTGGATTTTTAATGGGCTCCCTTCATGCCGGAGAAAAAACTAAAGATGTTATAGCTCATTGCTTACAAAATTTTGCCACTGTGGGTGTTCCTAAACAGTTAAAAACTGATAACGCTCCTGGTTATACGTCTAACTCTTTTAAACAATTTTGCTCATCATTTGGCATTACTCATATAACAGGAATCCCATACAATCCACAGGGTCAAGGCATAGTTGAAAGAGCTCATCAAACTATTAAAATGTACTTATTAAAACAAAAGGAAGGAATTGGAAAAGGGTATATATCCCCCAAAGATAAACTTAAAATAACCCTTTTTACTCTAAACTTTCTAAATTTGGATTCATCAGGACTTAGTGCTGCGGAAAGACATATGTATCCGAAAAATGTACATAAGCCTAAGGTACTTTGGAAAGATATTCTAACAGGACAATGGAAAGGTCCGGACCCAGTAATAGTCTGGAGTCGGGGCTCCGTCTGTGTTTTTCCACAGGAGGAACAGCAACCAATTTGGATTCCAGAGAGATTAACTAAAACAATTTCTACAGAAAAAGAAGATGATTTGACTCAAATCCATAACAGCTGATATCCAGAGCTCCAGCTTGGCTATTCTTACATCTACAACAGTGATTTACCACGGTGCCTTTTTCAATATCTATTTTATTATTACATTTTTCCCACATCATAAGGTTCTATTTTATTTATTTATTTATTTTCTCTTTCTTTTTGAGCTCATACAAACCTAGGTTAATGTTTTTCTGATCAGTTTTATTTTTTGACTGTGTTTTATTTTTTTTTTAACTGTAAAGTTTTTAAACATTGCAATGGAGATTTCACCTAGGTATAGCTACAAGGCCTTTATTTACTATTGTCTTATATGTTCTATGTTATGTATGCACTGTTTTGTGTTGTATGTCTGTATGTGTGTATGTCCATATTTCATTTATAAGGAGCGCTCATGTATAAATAGATATAAATGGATCCAAAAAAAAAAAAAAAAAAAAAAAAAAAAAAAAAATCACATGACTTATATGGTTTAATTTAAATTAGGTAAACAGCTGTTATAAATTTTGCTTTTAAAGGTGGTTAACAGATCTGTTTGTTTACTTTCACCTTTCCTTTTCATTATATTTAACAATTCTGTTCAAGATAATGTCTCTTTAGCACCATGGCCAGAATTCCCATCTCCATCCCAATGCCGGTGAAGACTAAGATAAAACCAAACTACAACTTCTATGATAGCTATCACAGTAAACTATATAAACTGATACATCAATCAATATAACTCAATAAGTATCCTCAATCAAGGACTTAATTTACTTTGGGAGAAAATGGACATATTGACAGACTCCTCCACTTTGAACTGCTCAATCAAGGACTTAATTTACTTTGGGAGGAAATGGACATATTGATAGACTCCTCCACTTTGAACTGCTTACACAACTTGCCTGGACTATGTATCACCTGTATGCATTGTGCTCTATTTGTTGATACAGTGAATTATGGTAGTGCTGAAATATCTTAGCTGCTGTGTCACCAGTGTTACTGTTCTTCCTAAGGAGCCGTCAATTGGCTTGGTGTCGTGGCATTTCTGTATCTTCCTCCCTTCTACTAGTGATGGTCTAAACTTGGGGGCCAACAGAGGTGAGGCAAGAACCTCACCCCCCCACTGGCACCAAGGTTAAATTTGGGGGCCAACAGAGGTGAGGCAAGAACCTCACCCCCCCACTGGTGCTTAGGCCTATCCACAAGCATGGCTATGCTAGACCGGTAGTCAGTGACGGGTTGATCTGATTACAGTGGATTCAACCTAAGACAGGAAACTGACGTGTAAAAGTCAGTTCTCCCATGACGGGTAAGAACCACATGTTAAATTGGACAACCTACCAGGCACGGTCCCTAGCCACATTGCCATTGCTTAATTAAACAGAAGGGGGCAGATGCTAGGAGCCACTGCAAAGTATTACATTCATATGGAAATTGGGCTCCTACTGTTCACTTAGGCCCATTTGGGGACTCAAGTTACAAGACTCCTGGAGAGTTCCCATTGGTTGGGGAAGGATGGTAGGAGGGTGTTCGGGGGGAAGTGGAGCCCCCCGTGTCCGGTAGGGACACACGTGTGTGTGGACCGGCTTGTTAGGGGGACGCACACGGCCTCTCACAAAATAAAACTTTGTTTCAGTTCCATCTGGCTTGTGTTTTTGTGCTCAGCCGGATTGCAGCATCGCAAGCCGGCGTGCACTGACAGCGACCCGCGAAAGCGCCCAGCAGGAAGGCAGCAGGTGAAAACAGCAGCGGGCAGAAGCGGAGCCAAGGCTCACGCGGCCCCCGCCGTCTAGCCTGCAGCAGTGTTCAGTCTTCAGAATCAATAAAATATAGTGAATATTTATAATTGACTTCTTTAAGCTATGCTCTAAGAACATAACATTATTGTACTAAAATTGGCTTCTGTTTAAATGACCTTAGCAAGACTTCTTTTGAAAAGGCATCAGGAAACAAAATTTTCAGAAACTCTCAAATCAAGTCTGTTGATATTATAGAGATAAACTTTGAAGCATAGCATGGCTGAGATAAAAATCAAAATCATCAAATTGTCCAAATTATTTATATGTGTAATACAATGTCTTCTTTGTCAAAGTTCAAATATATACCAGAGTTGTGAAATTGGTTTTATTAAGTGTGGTATACAATTGGGTCAATGTTCCTATTTAGGTCAGTTAAGGCCTTGCTACCTAGTAAAAATACTACAAAGCTAAATGATTTATTATAATAAAACTAGTCATATATGTATGTGTATACATACACAAACACACACCATATCTATAAATATGAATACAATTAATAACTACATTTCTAGTATAGGAATTAATCTAAGACAGTTTTATAGTATATACAGTGCAAAGTGGGCAGCTAAGTTTGCAATCACTCCATTTTGTGAAATTTGGAAACTTCTAAATCTAAAGCATACTCTTTTGGATTTTTTTCATCATTTCCAATTAAAGATTGATATCTAAATAAAAACCATATGAAGCTCAGATACAAAATCTTATGGTCATAAATATATGTTTGTACATAGAAAGATAATCAATAGATGTTTGTACATAGATGTTTGTACGTAGAAAGTTAATAAAAATAGATATTTGTACATAGAAAGGGTATAAAAATAGAATTATCAGTTTGACGTATGTTTGTTGCACAACATGTGCTTAATATTGTAGGTGCTGAAAACAGAGAAATTATCAAGATCTGTCTTCATTCTTTTGGAATCTACACAGAGCAATAAGTGATATAAAGAAAATAAAACAGCATAATAAAGTCTTCTGGGGCAGTGGACGGACAGGTTATTTTTATATAAAGATCGCAAACAAAGGCTCCACTTTCTAGCTTCTATTTTAACTCAACCCCACTGATTACAAGGATACAGGCACACAACAATCTGGATAGAGGAAGATCTTGCTAGAGAGAAGGATTAGCAAATGCAAGCATTCTGGAACCCAAATTACCATGATGTCCTAGAAGAACATTATGAGGGAAAAGGTGGCTAAAACATACTGAAGCCATACTGATATGTGAGTTAAGGCCAGAGTTTCAGGCAGCAGGGTAAAACATGGTAAGGAATTTAATGTTAGGTTTACTGCAGTGGGAACCCTTAGAGGATTTAAAACAAGGGATGGCATGATCTGACCTGTTGTAGGTGGTAAATAAATTTGAAAGGAGCAAGAATGGAAGCAGTAAGCCAAGCTAAGTTAGTAGATCTGTGACAATGTACATCACTACAGGAAGAAGTGTGTGAATGGCTTGATATGTGAGAAATGACTGTTAAAATAGAATTAAAAGATGGTTGGTAAACTTATAAGTGTGTTTAGCTAAATAGTGACAGGAGACTAGAATAAAAATGTTTCTATGCAGATTTCCAGACTAAAGTGCTTTTTTACTTCAATGTGAAGTAAAAGATTTTGAAATAATGAAGCAGTAACCCCCAAATTTGGCAAACTCTTCACTGCATAATTTCTGTAACTACAGAAGCAGCTCTGGCATTTATTTTCTATTGTCTGGCAACAACCTTAATCCATATTTTATTGAATGGAACATCCATAGTGTATAAATGTGTTGAACCATTTATAGAACAACTGAATGATCCTTCATGTTTTAGCAACAAAGCCATGTTTTATATTTCCTATATAATTTGTGGCATCTTAGAATCAATTATTTTAGATAATGTGAAAGTGTATTTATATGAAAACATTAAATATTTTTTTCTGCAATATTATCCTAACAATAAGTTGTACCTATGATACATAAACAGAAGTTCTTTTCTCCCAATTTATTTTTTTTTTGATACTGAGGATTAAACCCATGGCTGCTTAACCACAAAAACACATCCCCAGACTGTTTTATTTTCTATTTTGAGACAGGATTCTCACTAAGTTGCTTAAGGCCTTGCTAAATTACTGAGGCTGGCCTTAAACTTGGAATTCTCCTGCCTTAGCCTCCCAAGCCACTGGTACTACAGGCATGTACCAACATGACCAGGCATTTCCAATATTTTTTTATTGGTGCACTATTGTTTTACATAATGGTGGGATTTGTTGTTTCATATTCATACATACACATAATATAGCAATATAATTTGGCCAATATCATTCCCTAGTATTACCCCTTTCCATCTCATCCTCCTTCACCCTTGTTTCTTTCCTCTATTCTACTAATCTCATTTCAATTTGCATGAGACCTTCCCCACATTTTTCTTTTCCTTTTCTTCTCTAACTTCCACATAGGAGAGAAAACATATGACCCTTGACCTTCTGATTTGGGCTTATTTTGCTTAACTTAATGTTCTCAAGTTCCATCTACTTTTCTACAAATGACATAATTTCATTTTTCTTTATGGGTGAATTAATCTCCATTGTAGGTGTGTGTGTGTGTGTGTGTGTATAATATATATATCACATTTTCTTTATCCATTGTGAATTGTACTGCCAAAAAGACGGGTATGTATGGCTCACTGTAGTATGATGACTTTAATTCTTTAGGATAAGTACTAAACAGTGGTATAGCTAGGTCACATGGTAGTTCCAGTTCTAGTCTTTTAAGGAACCCTAATACTAACAGAAATAAAATTTCTTAAAGCTTTGCCACAGGAAGCATGAGTCAAATGAATATAAGAGCTTTTTCTTTACAAAATTTCAAAATACAGCCTTGCAATTTAAGGAATAGGGCAGCATCTTGTTGAAATTCCCACTTCTACTGATCACCATCTAACAGGGAAATGTGGAAATGAGAACCATAACATTACCACTTTTCTGATAGAGATAGAAATCTGGCAAGCTTCACATTGTAGTTAATTACTTTCAAAACCCATCCATCGCAGCAGACCAAAGCACAAAGAAGGCATAACATGTGATAAGAACAAAGTTTTGGATGCCAGCAAACTCAGAAATGTAAACCTCAGAAATATAAGAAAAGGTTAATTTTCAGAATTCCCCCATTGTGATGAGGACAGGGTGAAAAGAAAGCACAGTAAGGAACAGAAAGTATACAGATGAGAATTATGAACAAGATTAAGTAGGTTTCAAATTAAAATTTTTAAAAATGTTATTCTGTGCAAACGCAGAAATACAAGACGGAGAATTGCTCAGAGTTACAACAGATGGTAGATTTCAGCACTTCTGAAAGTGAAGAAACAACTGTGGAAGACAGCATCGTTGATCAGAGAATAAATCTAGAGGTACTTAGGATGATGCTGTAAGAGACATGGCTCTGGAGAAGTGTAATGTCACTCATACAAAACAGAACAATTATGATACCAAAGGAAAAATGGAAAACCTTGAAAATTACCCTAGATTCTCAAAAATGCAAGTCTACCATTAGCTTTGAATTATTATAAAAACGAAATCTAACTCATTCAAATTAAACAATGGAGAAATTAGTTTCAAAGAAATAATTTTAAATATGAAAATAAATAACAAAACTTTTCTACAGTTGCACAAACTCATCAGCAAGATGTTACAGAGAAGATGAAAGTACTGGAAACAAAAAGTAGCCAAATATAAACAAAAACCAAGCAAAAGCCTCATGATGCAATTATAGCTGTGGAAAAACACATAATCCCTCTCCCTCTCCTCTCTCCCACACACAAAGCCAAAATCCAAGAGGTCAAAAAGAAAATGAACAAACAAAAGGAAATAATGGAAATATGATTAAACAAGGGAAACTGGACATTGTAGATTGAAGAAATATATAAATGTATAAAGGAAACAAAAATTAGAAATAGAGATTAAATTATAAAGATAACAAGGAAGGCCAGAATAAAAAAATACATACAGTAAGTAACATGCTAAATATATTTGAGAAAGTAAAACAAAGGAAAAAAAATAAAGAAAATGAACTCTATCAGAAATAGACAAATTTGACCTACATGCCAAATTTTAGCCTACAGTCTGTTTTTGTATGGTCTGTGACTTAGATTTTGTTTTAATTTACATTTTTAAATGTATTTATTTTAGAAAGGGAGTGTCGGTAACAAAGATCATATATGCTTAGAAAACCTAAAATGTTTAATATTTGGCCCTTTATAGAATATGTCTTCTGACCCCTCACTATATGAGATTAAGGCAAAGAAGATCCAATGTGCACATAATCAAAACCCTTGAAGAAGAAAAAAACTTGATGGACTACAATATATATTTAAAGATCAAAGTCAAATTTTTGATGTAAAAATAATTTTATTGGTATCCATTTGTTCTATAATAATATTTGATAACTGGAAACAATGTAGCACCACTTCTGGATGTTCAAGATAGAGACTGTAAGTGATAGATTTATATTTAGCTCTTATTTAGGTATAAAGAATGTAGGCAATTGGTTTTGAACATGCATTATATCAGGAAATTTCATTCATATTGGCCTTTGTTGAAGAAACTATTAATTCAGACCTTCAAAAGGTAAAAGAAGAATATAGTTGCAAAAAGAATTCAAAAGGGAATGGTGTATTTGCATAAAATAATAATGGCAAGAGGAAAATAACTACACAAGCAGAGAAATTTTAAAAATTTGGGGGACCACTTAGCAAAGGTATTATCTGAGAAAATATAAGAAACAAAAAAAAGTTCAAATAATTTCATGAGAATTCTACTAAACTTTAGATAATCATGAATATTTTAATGATATTTAAGCTGATACAGAGCATAAGAAAAGCAAGAACTATTAAATATTTTAAATAAATGATTACACATACACCCAAACTATATACTGACTTCTATTTTGAGTTCTTTGCAAAGGAAAAAAATCTAAATAAAGTGATAGTAAAAGAAAAATAGAGTAGAACATTAAAGAAATAACCTACTGTGAGCAAGATATTTATTTCAGAATTTTTAGGATGTTTCAGTATATAGGAATACAACATTATAATGTATTATTTTTAGATCTAAGAGAAAAAATTATAATTGCATCTTTAGAAAAATTTAAAAGTAATTTGCTAAAAGTAATTTGACCAATAATTGGTTTTATAAAACAGAAATCCACTCATAATTCTTAATAAAATTATATAGTCTAACTCATCTATAACTTGTTGTGGGTGTAGGTGTGTGTGGGGGGGGGTAGGTGATGTTTTAGCTAGAAAGCCAGGACAATATTGGAATTATTCCCACTAAAATAGTGAAGAGCAAGGAAGATGGTTATCATCACTCTTGGTAACTTGAACCCATACATTGGAGTGACTAACTCAATTAGACAAGATGAATCAATTAGATTTATGATGATTATAAAAGAGTTAAGGTTATCACTATCTATAGATGATTTGACTTTATACAACAAAAATTAAGAACAACAAATCAAAGTATTACAAGAGAACTGAATCATATAATTTATCTGTTAACATGTTAGTGGACATTGTGTTGTTTCCAGTTGTTGGATACTTTAAAAACTGCTGTTACCAATCTCTATAATTTTTTTATGTGTGCTTTCATTTCTATTGCCCAAATACCTAGGAAAAGAGTGGCTGGGTTGCATGGTAGATATATGGTTAACTTTTTAAAAAAAACTGCCAAATGGATTTACAACTAGTTTACATGTTTACAACAATAACGTTTGGAAATAACAGTGATTTGCCTCCTCAGCAGTACTGAGGTTTAGATGTCAATCTTCTGAATTTTGGTCATTCTTACAAGTGTACAGTGTAAGTTTTCATTTCCCCAGTGATAAATGATGTTGAGCATATTTTCATATGCTTATTTGTTATCCCTTCTTTAGTGAAGTGTGTCTTCTTTCTTATCTTTTGCCCATTTTTCTGTTTGTTATTAAGTTGAAAAGCATTCCTTAAAATATGCCAGAGATCAGTCATTTGTCAGACGCATGTCTTGCAACTATCTTCTATATTCTGAAACAGTGGCTTTTGAAGAACCAAAAAAAAAAATTGATTTGGTATTGCAGCTAATAAATCTTTGATCAGCTCTCCCATATTTTCATCCAGAAGTTCTATAGCTTTGATTATATTTAAATGTAAATATATCTATGGTCCATTTTGGGACTTGGGGTACTTTTGATGGAGTGAGATATAGAATGAGGTTTATATGTTTCATGGGGCTGTTCATTAGTTGTTACACAACTTGTTTAAAAGACTTATTTTCCTTACTGAATTCCCTTTAACATACTTGTGAAAAATCAGTTGATCACTTATCTTCAGTTTTATTTCTGGATTCTATGTTGTGCTGCATTGGTCTAAATGTCTATCTTTAGAACCCATCTTTAAGACCAACTTATATTGTCCTTAATTTAGTAGCTTTGTAAGAAATCTTACAGTCATATAGTACAACATTTTAATGCTTTCTTCCTTTTCAGTTTTTTTTTGTTATTCTTTTTCCTTTGTGTTTTTATATAAATTTTAGAAAACACTTAGAACCTTGCCACTGACTACAGCTTGTAGGGATTTTATTTAGGATTGCATTGATGTTATGATCTGACCTGAGTAAAATTAATACCTTAACAAAGGTAAGTCTTATGATCCAAGAACTGAAGACACCTCCCCACTTTATCTCTTCTTTATGTTAATAATATTTAAATGTATTTTGTCCAATTTATCACCAGAGATTTTATATTTTTAAGATATTTTAAACAAAACAATCTTTAAATTCCCATTTCTGCTTGTTTGCTGTTACTATGTAGACATATATCTTTTTAAACTTTTTCTATTTACATATTGATCTTATATCCTGCAACCTTGCTAAGCTCAATAATTTTCATATATTTTTCTGTAAATTTTTTAAGGTTTTATACAAGGATGATTATGTTATCTTCAAATAAAGACAATTTCACTCTCTCCTTTCAATTTGGATATTTTACTTCATTTCCTTGATGTTTTTTTTTTTTCACTTGATCTGACAATAAAATATTGAACAGAAATGGAGGCAGTAGATATTCTTATTTTCTAAGTTATTTCACTGAGAAAGAATGTAATCTAGGGACAGTGGCACATGCCTGTAATCCCAGCAGCTCATAAGGCTGAAGCAGGATAATAAAAATATGATCAAGGATTGTTATGTCCTATTTATTACTAGGAAATGTTCTACTTCATCACTGGCAATGTTCTTTGTTCAAACTTTACTTTTTTTTTTTTGGTACTGGGATTGAACTCAGGGGCACTTATCCACGAAGCCACAGCCCCAGCCTATTTAGCCCCAGTCCTATTTTGTATTTTATTTAGAGACAGGGTCATACTGAGTTACTTAGCACTTCATTTTTCCTGGGGCTGGCTTTGAACTCATGATCCTCCTGCCTCAGCCTCCTGAGCTTCTGGGATTTTAGGCATGAGCCACTGTGCCTGGCTGTTCAATCTTTATTTTGTCTCATATTAATATAGCTATTCTGTCGTTCATTTTATTAGCTAAGCATACCTATTTTATCTTAACATAATTTCATCTTCATATTGAAGTGTGCTTTTTATGGTTGTATCTTTGCCTCTTGCTTTCTTATGCAAACTTGAGCATCTGTCATTTCACAAGATGACCTGACCATTTATATTTAATATGATTTATTAATATGGTTAGGTTGAGTTCTACCATCTTTATCATTTTTTATTTGTCCTTTTGATCTTTGTATCCATTATCCTCCTCACTTCCTTCTTCTTGAATAATTGATGATATTTTTATCATTATATCTCCCTTTTATTGACATATTAACTATTCATCTTTATTATGATTGTTTTATCATAAACTGTCATTAACACATTACATATATAACTAAGTAATATTGAATCATTTCAAGAATGTAGACAGATCTTACTATGCTATGATTCCTTTCTCCTAAATTTTCTCCTATTGTTTTCAAATTGTTTGATTTCCTATATAGTATAAATAAAATAATACATCATTAGTAGTATTTTTGCTTTAAATCCCAAGGCCTTTTCTTTGAAAGACCACACAGTCATTATTTTAGGCTTTACATGTCACATATGGTCTCTGTTGTACATAGTTCTTCATTTTTTTGCTTTGCTTTTACTTTTTAAATTTTGTCCATTTTCTGTTCCACTAACAAAATACCTGAAGTCAAGTAGTTTGTAAGAAAAGAGATTCAGCTGGGCACAGTGGCACATGCCTGTAATCCCAGCAGGTCAGGAGACCGAGGCAGGAGGATTGCAAGTTCAAAGCCAGCCTCAGTAAAAGTGAGGCACTAAGCAACTCAGTGAGACCCTGTTTCCAAGTAAAATACAAAATAGGGCTAGGGATACTGCTCAGTGGTTGAGTGCCCCTGAGTTCAATCCTCAGTACCCACTCCCCTGTGATTGATTGATTGATTGATTGATAGATAGATAGTTTCAATTAGCTCACAATTTTGGAAGCTGAAAGTCCAAGATTGGGTAATGCCATCTGTTCAGGCTCTGGTGAGAGCCCCCTTGACTACATCATCTCAGATAGGATTATGATGGGGACATGTGAGAAGGATCGATCCAGAAGAAAGAAATAGGGAAGTAGGGAGGAGTAATCAGCCCAAATCAAGATTGAAACTCAGCAGGGCAGACACTAAATCTTAGAGTGCTGAGTCCACCCACCACTTCAGGTGTATGTAGCAGGGAGTGGTCTCCAAGTCTTGAGCAGCCCCTCTTTCACGGCTGCTCTCCTGGCCTTGCTGGCACACTGTTGGTCACTGTATCAGGGACCTCAGCTATGGCTTCATTCCCATGACTTCACTAAGTATTTTATTGGAGAATGATAGATTTCTGCCTGGCTTCCAAGATTTTCCTTTAAAATCTTGTTAGAAGCCCCTAAGTACACATAGTTTTTGCATTCTGCATTCCTGAAGAATCCTGCCACACAGATTCCATCAAATTCTACCACAGGTGCAAGCCTTGCTTGGGCCAATGTGAACCATAGCTGGAGTGGCTACAGTGCATTTCAGTGGAAAGCAGGGAGCAGAATCCCAAGGTGGCCTTGGGCAACAAACCCAAGAACACTCCCTGAAACAATTCTGTCCTTCTGGGTCTCTAGGCCTAAATAGGAGGAGGAGCCTTGAAGAATTCTGAAATGCTCTTGAGGCCTTTTCCCCATTACTTAACAATTGTATCCATGCTAATCTCTTCTGGTGAATAGTTGCTTGGCCTCAGTGCTTCCCAAACATATAGTTTCACTGCTTCTTCCTTAAGCTCCAAAGAGTTTCAAAACCTTTTCTTCTTCTTCTTCTTTTTTTAATATACCTTTATTTTTATTTATTTATTTTTATGTGGTGCTGAGGATGGAGCCCAGTGCCTCACACATGCTAGTCAAGTGCTCTCCCACTGAGCTACAACCCCAGTCTTCAATTCTTTTGACCCTAAATTTCATTCCAAATCTCACTAAAAGCAGCCCATAATAATCATGTATCAGCCTGATTCTCTCTTAAGAAATTTCTTCCACCAGACACTTTAGGTCATCACTTTTGCATTTTATCTTTCATAAAGCTCTAGGGCATGGACACTTTTGGACACTGACAAATTCCTTGGAATGGTGTGACAAGGATAGTCATTTCTCCAATTTCCAGTAGGATTCTTATTTTCATCTGAGACTAATTCCCTAGTCTCCTTGTCTTCTAAGTCTTCATCTACAATTCTCTGTTTACAAAACACAAACCTTTTTCCAACTCTTGCCTATTACCCAGTTGCAAAGCCATTTCCACATTTTTAGGATAGTTGTATCAGGGATATTATTCCTACTACCAATTTTCTATAAATTGGTTTTCTGTTGCTATAACAAACACATGAGGCTAGATACCTTATAAAGAAAAGAGGTTCATTTAGCTCACAGTTTTGGTGGCTGAAAGTTCAAAATTGGGTGGTACCATTCATTTGTCCTCTGGTGAGAGACTCCTTGGCTGAGTCATAATATGATAAATAGTATCATGGTAGAAGTATAAGTGGTAGGGAGAGATCACATGATGAGAAAAAAAATCAGAGATTGGGGAGGGGACATTCTTGTTCTTTTTATAACAACTCACTCTCAAGGGAACTAACTCATGCCACAGGACCAGCATTAATCCTTTTCAAGGTTGATGCCCTCAATGACCAATTCACCTCCCATTAGGCCAACTTCTTAAAGGTACCACCACCTCTTCATACTGCCACATTGAGCACCAAGCCCTAGGCACATAAACTTTTTTTAAAAATAAGTTTGCATATTTTAAATAAGTTCACATTCTTATTTTTTAATAAGCTTGCATTTTTTTAATATTGCTTTTCATTGTCAATGTACCTTTATAGTTAACTTATTTATATGTGGTGCTGAGAATTGAACCCAATGCCTCACACCTTTCAGGCAAGCTCTCTACCACTGAACCACAATCCTAGTCTGCACTTAAACTTTTGAAGAATGAGCTAGATCCAAACCATAGGAATTTATTATTTTGAAAAAATGCAGATTTTGTTTTTACCTCAAATGTCATAAAACATAGATACAAGACATATTAGTGGGTTGGACCTTATTTTACCTTTCAAAGAAAAATTTTAAAAATTCCTTTCTAATATATATTTTTTACATTTATGTTCTTTATTGTGTGAATCCCAATTTCTGTCTCATATAGTTTTCATTCTAATGGAATGTCTCTATAATTCTGCTTATAGTGATGAACTTTACTGCTAGAAATAAATAATTTTTATAGGCTGCTTGTTTATAGTGTGCTCATTTTGCCTTCAATTTTGGGAGATACTGTTGCCAATTGTCAATTTTTGGTCAGCATTTTTTTACTTTTAATGTTTTAACAATTTTCCACATTCTTTCTCTTCTCATTATTTCTGACAAGAAGTCATATGTCAATCTTATCTTTGTTTTTCTGCATATGTCAATATTTTCTGGAAGTTTTAAGGATTCCCCTTTTATTATAAGGGGAGTGATTTGACTATATCCCATTCTCTGCTGTAGTTTTGTTTTTGTTTTCACTGTTGGAATTTTTTTAGTTTCTTGGTTCTGTGGGTTCATAGCCTCCAAAATTTTTTTTAAAAAATTGTACATCATATCTTCAAATGCCTCCCCCATCTACTTCTTTTTGCGACTTCAGTCATATTTATGTTAGGGCCTGAATGCTGTTCACTGTTCATTTTGTTATTTTCCTTTGTTACATTATAATGTAATATTGCTATTTCTTCAGTTTTACAAATCTATCTACTGTTTATCCCATCAAGTATAGTTTTCATTTCAAGCCTTGTGCTTTTCATATCTTTGGTTTTGTTTGTTTGGTTTGTTGTTGTTTTTGTTTTGTTTTGTTTTTTGTCTCTCATCCTTTCCTTCCTTATCTTAAACATGTAGAATAAATACATAGTTGCTTGCCTGCTCCATCATCTCTGCTATTTTTGTTCTATTTTTATCATTTCTCCTAATTGCATATTGTATATTTTTACCTATTTGGCTGACTCTTTTTAGTCTCCCATACATTATGAATTTTGTATTGTTAGGTCCTAAAGGATTTTGTAACTTTTAAAATACATTGAAGCACTTTTTCTTTCAATGGACTATAATTTGATCTTTACAAAATGTGATATTAGGCCTTCATAGGAAGATTAAAAACAGTTTTTATTGTAGTTTTAACTTAGCCTTGCTATTGGACAATGTGATGGTTACTACTTTATTCAATGCCTATGTATTAGAAGATATTTTCTCTTTGAATGATAAGAACAAGAGCTATTCTTAAGTGTGTGGCAACTTGAGGATCATTCCACCTGTTTTTCTCTAACATTTCTTTGCTTGGGCTCGGGTAGTTTCTTCACATGGATACTCTGATCTATGTACAGCCAAGCTCAAGACTATCCCTCTGAATCCTCTCTCTCTCTTTTTCTACCTTTGTGTGTATGTGTCCTATTCTGTATTCTATTTAATGGATTCTAATCACCCTGACCTTCAATCCCTCACCATACTCTGATTTCTGTCTCTTCAGCCTAGAGAAACTGTTAGACTCTGATCAGTCCTATCTTGGACTGTAGGTAAACTGGAAATTTCTTCAGGCAATAAACTGGCACAAACATAGAACTCACTTTGTTAATTTTCCCTCTTTCAAGTGTCACAGTTCTGTGCTGCCTGTTACTCAATATGGGAAGTCTATTATTTCATATATTTAATACAAATTATTTGTTGTTTCAAGGCAAGGCAGTAAATCCAGTTCTTGACATCCCATCATGGATGGAAGTAATGTTTTTCTCTCTACAAGTTTCTTTCAAAGTTGTTATATGAAAGAAATGTACAAGCACATCCAGCAAAAGGCAAGCCAGCAAATGCAGAATGTAGAACATTCTAGAGAATTCCAACCTCAGATTCTTCACTAGAAAAAATTTGATAAAATCTCATGTGTCTGTGTATGGTTGAGCATGCATTTATTTGTGGATGGAGGGTCTCTTCAAGATTTAAATATATTAGGGACATCAAAGAAAATTCAATATGGGGTGATTCCAAATACTTATTCAATAAACAAATAAAGATATTTACAGTGTGATCTAAGACATTTCAAAATGAATTGATGTCAGATTTTATAGAAATTTTAAATTTAGGTATTGAAGATGGAACACAGGGCTCATGCTAAGGACCTACTCTGCTACTGAGTTATACCCATAGCCTAGAAATTATTATCATTATTTTTTTTATTTTATGTGTTCTTTTCAGTTATACATGGCAGTAGAATATATTTTGTCAGATTATACATACATAGAGTATAACTATTTAGGATCCCACTCTGTGGTTGTACCTGCATATAATAATGGTAATGCATATGCAAGAAATAGTCTAACTTTTTACAAGCCCTTTGGTATGAATTTTGCATGTGAAGGAAAGTTATAAAGAAAAGCACTGGATGGAAAGATTAACAGCAATGAACGTGACCTGACTTTATCAGATATGAAATCACACTATTGTTTCTCAATAAATGAAGCAGTATCATCCTTCTTTTTCCTGTTGTTTGATCAACATGACAAGACAGGATGAGTTTGATGTATAGTATGAGTGTGAAGTGCAGCCACCATGTTTTGACTATAAACAATGAGATTTGTTCTGTATTTTGTCACTGAAGGGTTGAACTCGAGTTGAACATTATATCTCAGACCTCGCTGTGAGGGTTGCAAAACCCTGGCCTGTTGACAGTTGTTCAGAAGTGTAGTTTTGCCTCTGAGTCAAAGCTATTATTTTATGGTTTTTGTCAAGCTCTAGGCAAAATTCAAATCTCCCCGCTCCATAGATTAAGTAAACAACAATGAGGCATGGGCTCTGAAACCTCACATTGGGATCACTCTGGTTCCACAGAAAAATACACCAAGTAGAGTTATCTGAACTTGCATATCAAACAAAAATTCCAATTTGTGAGCCAGATGCTTTATCCATTCAGTGCCAGACATCTGGATGTTTATATAATCAGCAATGATTGGTTAATTTTGTTTTAATTTTTCATCTGCATATTTGGTATCATGGAGAAACAACTTATATTTCTAATATAACTTAATATGTTTTACACACCAGGGAAAAAATGCGTTCATGTTTAATAAAATGTCAGTTGACCCCATTGTCCTTTTTATGGTTTTATTTGTATAATTTTGTCTTTCAGATATTATACATAGAAATATCCACAGTCTCCCCAAACCCTTACAAGGCATTTACATTCACATTTTTACAAATGCTACATTTAGATATGTTGTACCAGGACGTACCACAAGATCAGATTTAAAACAGGTCTTTATAACTTTTATGTTTAAGGTATGAACATCTATATCATTCTCAATATCCAATGTAGGCAATCTAATGTAAAATTTGAAAAAAAATCTCAACCACTAATGTAGTAATATACCAAGTATTTTCACTTACAGGAGAAATGAATAAAAAGGGTTTTTTTTCCATTTTTTTTTTTTTAATGAGAACTAAAGTTCTCATTAAAAAAGTGAAAATTTGGAACTGAAGATGTCTTTCCCTATCACTTAAAAGATCCTTTACAGTTCTTCTCTCACTGTTTGCCTGTGCATATTCCAAATTCCCCAGGTAATTTTTAGAGAACATATGCTGGTCTTATTCCATGTTCCACAGTTCCATGTTGCTTTCTGCTAATTTATGACTAGCACCAAGATTTCTGTTATTATAACAGATGACAGGAAATTATGCTTTCCAGAATATATATCAGGTATTTGAGTTAGCAATATTGTTTTTCCTGAAACATTTCCTATTCATTCACCCTATTTTAGAGTCTATACAGAAAGGATAAATTTAAAATCTACAATGTATTCAGGAATAAAGATTCTGTAGTCAGAAGAGAAATTGGAACCTGATTCTGCCTCTCACTAACTGTTATGACCTTAGGAAAGTCCCTCGGTTCTCCAGGCCTATTTCCTCTTAATTTAATGGTTGGTTTGAACTTAACTTATAGAATTGTCAAGATTAAAACAAAGCCTGTAGAGCATGGTTTTTTTTTTCCTTTTTTAAAAATTATTGGTTGTTCAAAACATTACAAAGCTCTTGACATAGCATATTTCATACATTTGATTCAAGTGGGTTATGAACTCCCATTTTTACCCTGCACATTCTTAATAAATTCTGGCTATTATGAGGCTGATGATGGTGATCATGATGTAACCAAGTTAAATGAACTGTGCTCAAAAGAACCTTGGATTTGAACCAGACATTTGCAAACTTCACTGTGTATCCAAACATCCCCTATTGTGCTGGACCCACAGCCCCATGGAGCCTGTTCAGTGGGGAGAGCAGTTATGCTGCCAGGCAGTCATCAGGCAACCCTTGGAGAAACACTGGACCAATGAACTCCCTGTTCCATTATGCGTCCTTCCCAATATGGTTTGGAGGCTCCCTTTACCCAGCCATGTGCTTGCATCTTCATCCTTTGCCCATCTTGCTCTTTCTCTCAAGCATGGCAGACAGGAGCCTTGCACTTTGGAGGAATAAATGGACCAGCCACTGCAGCCCTAATGTCTGCACTGGGAGCTGAAGATTCTCCTAGAAGCCCTCCTTGACAACCTTAATTTTCAGCAATGAATTCATCTCATCTGTAATCACTGTGGCCCCACTTGCTTGCTGAAGAATACAGTCCTTTGTGCCTGACTTATAAATGGAGTACAAGAAAGAAATGAACAAAAACCACTTTCCAGTTACAACAAAGCACTTACCAAAAAAATGTAATGGGAGTGGACCCAAACCAGAAGTGGATTAAAATAGTCACTTTCACATTCATTATTCAAAAGGCCAAAATTAAATTATTTATACATGCACAAATAAGATAGCATCACAAACAATCATATTTGTGTGATATGAAACTCTGATTGATATCCCTGCCTACAAAGTGGAGATGATTGCTTCAATTCTCTGCCTTTGCTTAAGGTATAATGTGTCAGTTAAAGACAACAGCACTTCACAAATTTTCCTTTAAAGCAAAAGACCAGGGTCTTTCCCACTCTGCAAATAAATCCTTATCCCAGCCTTTCTTATTCCATGATCAGACAAATCCCGATCCTGACAACTACCTTTGAATTCTGATGAACTCACTTGGGACAAACTGTTTTTCCCCTCCTAAGTATTCAGAAGAGGTAAAGTGTAGACGTTGACAAAACGGTTGCCTTAGGCGGAGGCTAGTGCACAGAGTGCGATGCTTGGCTGTGGTTGCCTCCTACAATTTGTTCTGAGAATCTCAAGTTGGAGTCCAGCTGTGAAGAGAATGGCAAAAAAAAAAAGAAAAAAAAAGAAAGAAAAAGAAAAAAAAATCTGGACTTGCTTTTAGCAGCTTACAAGTCAAAAGGATTTTGAAGTCAACAGAGTCCTGAGTACCTCCTTCGTCAGAAGTAGCAACGTGACCTTTCCTCCTGTCTCCTCCTATCCGTGCTCTTCCCTGGAGGTATGAGAACCTTGTACAGGGTAGAGACCTTCACTTTGACAAAAGCTAAACCAATGTTTCTGGGGGGAAAAACAGCATCTTTGAAATATAGTTCCCTGAAGGCTGAATAGTGACATCTTAATATTAGCATTTGTTATTATGATTTATGATTTTTTTAATGCTTTGTCTCAGTATATGCTTTGATTAATGGTACTGCTTTCAGGGGGATTGAGTGCCTTAGAAAAGGAAACAATTGAGCAGATCTTCAGGGGCCAGTCATTCCACAAATAATTCCAAGGGGACCAGCTATCATCACTGTATAAACATGGGACATAGGGAGCTCATCAAATAATTTTTTATGTAGCAGAAATTATTTCTGATCAAAGCCAACTCCCAGAATAAAGTCAAATTATACAGCTGCTCCTATGAAGTATGTAAAGCAGTCTGGCTATAAGAACTGTGGGGTCTTTCTACTATTATTAGCTCAAATTGAACCCAGGTTTGACTTTAAGAGCCAGTTGCAGCTATAGTTTAAATATTTCAAAATTAATGGTGCTTTTTTTCCCTAAATGAAGCAGTTGTCAAGTTCTGCTCACAGCAAATATATAAGAAAGCAAGATTTCTGGAGCAGCGGTTACTTCTTCAATAGATCATTGTTGTGTGACAAAGCAATGTGTCCCTATGCACTGACCAAAATGATATTTTTTTTCACATTTCACATGCTAACTTCAAATCTGTCAGATCTCAACCTGCGCTGCTGAGGTGTCAAATAAAAGTGATTCGTCGGTGGAGAGCCTTTCTTTCTCTGTTTATTAAATTTCAGGCACATGCTCTGTAAGACTACTCAGTGTACTCACAACATCACAGAGTATCCCTACAGCACAAAATCAAGCAAGAAAGTGAATTGTTGCAAATCTCATTTAATTAATATTTCCTGAAATGTCCTTCATTTTTCTTTTAATTTTATGCTTGCTGACTATTTTTCAGACAATTCCACACTTTGAGCAATACACAAAGCTCATTTTTACTTGTATTAATATGTATTTATTTCTCTAATTGACTTTGTGTTTTGAGGTATGTTTAAGGCATCTTTCAAAATGTTAGTTGGAGCCCAGGCATAGTGCCATGTGCTGAGAGAAACATTTGCAAACAAAGAAAATTCATATGCATCCCTCTTGAAGAATTTTAAATGGATTTAGACAACTTTGGCTTTTTTTTGTTGTTGTTACCTGAGTTTGAACCCAGGAGTGCTTAACCACTGAGCAACATCCCAACCCTTTTTCATTTTTTATTTTGAGAAAGGGTTTTGCTAAGTTGCTCAGGGCCTTGCTAAGTTGCTGAGACTGACTTTGAACCTGTAATTCCTCCTGAATCAGCCTCCCAAGTCACTGAGACCTCAGCATCGCAAATTGCTGAGATTACAGGCATGTGTCACTGAACCTGGCAACTATGGCATATCTAATTGGCATACTTTAAAAAGAATATTTAAAAAATTTAAATCACCCAAACTTAGAAAATAATCAAGTAGGCCAGAACACTTGTCAGTCTTTTGTCTTAAACAAAAGTGTTAGTTAAAATTGTCATCATATTTTAGGAATAGACCTAGAGAAAGTGTGTACCTTCCATTTCAAGGGCCAAAGTTCCTCATCAAAATAGGCTTTACATTTGCATCAACTATTACCTTGGAACAAAGTTATAAATAAAAGACCAGCTGTTTCTGAAGCTCCTGAATGACCTTGGAAGTCCCATCCTTCACTGCCATTGTGAATCTGAAATGGCATCAGGGCAGGGATGGGGGTTGAGAAACTGTCAGCACTAAGTCACCAGGCACATGGGAAATGATGCAATGATGACACCCCCTACATAGGCACGTGGAGTTTATTTGCAGAACTCCCAGAAAGAAACAAGTAGAGGTTTCCCAAGGGGTTTTTCATAGAACTGTTTAATGGAATTAAGTAGTTTTGGTTGCCTTGACTTGAGCAAACTGAAAGAAACTGTATTTTTAAATGCTTTTTTCAATTTTAAGTTGAGTAAACTTTCCTTGGATGAATCTTGATTTTGATTAAGAAGAAAATCCTTCAGGACATAAGAAACCTCACAGATAATCCAAAACTTTGAAATGCATTTCTTACAGAGATGTATATCTGAGGCAGAGGGAAGTCAATCAACATTAATACAACTCTAATGAAAAATTGAGGATTCACCTTCCCAAAAACTTTTTTTCTCTTCATAAGTGTTGCATTTGAAAGTCATTTTGTGAGAGAGGAAAAAGAACATAGAGACATAAAATAATGAAATAGTAATCCTAACTCAAGTTATAAGAAAATCTTTTGGAGAGCCTCATAAACAATTTGTATCTGTATTATAATAACTTGTTTTTAAAATTTAACTTAATGCCACCATATTTTTTCAAAGAAAACCATAGATCTGTACATATGGTTAATAATTCATCTTGCACAATGTCAACAGCTGCTACTCCATTTCTTAGTCTTTTTAATGCTTAACACTTAAAGAAAATGAGTCCTCATTTTTTAACACCCTAGGAGACATTGACATGAGATTGCCTGAAAAATAGTGCTTATGTTATTGATAGCCTTGATAATTTTTTCTGAAGACTGTCATAATAATGAAGTAATTTTGAAAATATCCAACAATATATATTTTATCAATACCCGATACTATATTTGATGACTGGCAGAAAAAATAGATACAGTCGATGAAATGATCTAGAGATGAATTAAATAACCTACCCAAGAACCCCACAATCAGTGAATAAGAAAATAGAATTAAAATATATGTTTCTTCTTTCTCAGGACAAGATGGTGACAGACACCCAACTCAAGATGAATAAGGAATTTCTTAAACATAAAAAATATAATATTTATCTGTCAAGCAATTTGTTTTGCAAAAGTATGTCATAAATTTCTATTTGAACCTCAAGAGGTCTCTACTTAAAAACAGTACTAAAATTATATAAGTAATATCATACATGGAAATTTTGTGAAGAAAATGATGTTTGAAAGATAGAATTATATGCATAAAACTATAAACTCTATTAAATAATATGGCATATGTGATTTATTTCTCAATTAATGAATCTATAAAATTTAAGAACTTTATTTCAAACATCACAATCCCTCCAAGTTTTCTCCCAGATCCTGCCTATTACTCTATTTAAATTATTGATTAGCATTTACTAAGTGATCAAAAAAAATAGTTTAACTTACATTTTTAACTATTTTAAGCTTTAAAAATAGAGATTCACATTACATAATTTCTACAGGCTGCTTTAGCTTCCTATAATTACACATATTAATGATATTACCTAGTATTTCAGAGTAATTCATTCATGGCAATCAATGGGCTAAGAACTTTGTTAGCTGCTCTCTCAAGCAACCCATGCAGCAAACTCCATGACATAGGAACAGACATTATACATTTTTTGTATAACAAAAAAGTGAGGTTGAAGGAGGTTGAAACTACTTAGATTTAAGTAAAGAAGAAAGCTGGAAGTCAAACAAACTCAGACCACCTGATAAAAGACCCATACTCTTAATCATTACAATTCACTATCCCTATTATAGTCCTTTGTGAACATGGAGATCCCAAAATAGGGAGGTCAAACAGTTACCATAGTAACAAAACAGTTGAAGGCCTCACTGCTAAAAATGTGGTCTTCAAATGCTGTGTTGTCTGGGAGCCTGCATCAGCATCAGCATCACCTCGGAGCTTGATAGAATAGAGTGTCAGGCTCCACTCCAGACCTACTGCCCAGATTCTGCATTTTAACAAGATGCAAATTAATATACTCTTAAAGTTTGTAAAACACTGTTCTAAATAACACAGGCATTCCAGGAAAAAAATAGCCACATAGGACCTGATTTAAAAAGTTAATAACGTCATCCATTCTTTAAAAAGTATTTCTTAGGCTAGGGATATAGCTTGGTTGTAAAGCACTTGCCTATCATGTGAGAGATCTTGGGTTTGGTCCCCAGTATTGCAAAAAAAAAAAAAAAAAAAAGCAAAAAACACCTTTTTCCTGAGATCTGAGATCTTTCAAGTTTAATTCAATTGTATCTTCAGTAAATAATAAAGCTGCCAAATGTGTATACAAACACAATGAAATCAGTCTGCAAAACTTAAAGCATATAATCAACAATATAAGGTTAGTGACATGCTAAACTAATCATCCTAGTGCTTAGAAATTATTTTGCCTCTAAGCTGTATTTGCTCTTCAAATAAGTGAAAATGGGCATAGAATTTGATAGATTTTTATCCTTGATCACACAGTACTCGATATAGAAAAGGTCAGTGTAAAAGTTATCATTTCCAGTGAATGTGTTACATTAATGCCACTTAGGGAATATTTTTTCCCTTCCCATATTCAAATGTCATGAGTCCTAACCATATAAAAAGGAATGTGTTTTAAGTATAGAAAGTCTGCTCTATATATATCAGATTCTTTTTATATTCTACGGAGAACTCTAGCAAGGGAAACTATCCACATACTTTTAAATGTTGCAGTGGTTAGAATATACTATATTATTAGACCGATGAAACAGATCAAAATATCTAGACTTATTTTATGCTCAGTTGAATGTCTAGAAACCAAATACATTTTTATCTTATTAGCAGATAAAATATCAACCCAGAAGCAAAGAAAATAAGGTAAAATGTCTTAGATATATCATTTTCTGTTAGTAGAACCATTTTTTCTGTTCCTTGAGAATGTATGATTTAATTATTATGAAAGTAAGACCCTCTTATACCAGATGGGTTTTGCTTTGCATTTTTAGGGAATTTTCTAGTTTTCTTGCTGCTGGGTTGAATTTTGAGTGGTAAAAGTATACTTTTCAGTTGGCTCCAGTGCTGCAGTGTTCAATGATCAATACTCCTCTAGCTGGGTTATTTGTGCCCTGGGCTGTTAAAGCCTAGTCTTCAGTAGGAATCAACTCTGAAAAACACAGTTCTTCTTAGTGCAAGTAATACACTTTGTTTACTTGACATAAATAATATACTTGATGTTCTTAAAGGTCATTGAAGAGAACAATCAGACCGCAATGCCAAAATAAACATTTCTTTCCTTATTGCCAGAGTGGAATATTTACATGACAATGGAATCACATGAAATAGAATAATGAGTATCAAGGAAGCCTGCATGATTTTATCACTTGTTATAAATCTATCTACCTACCTACCTATCTATGTCTGTTGGGATTATTGACCAGGCTAAGAAATTTGAGCAATCAGCAGAAGTATTAATTTACAGGTAAATAAATATTTTCATGTCTAACTATTATTAATATTTGTCTCAATTTCAAATTCAAGTTCTTCTCTAATGCTTTAAAATATCACAAACCATGAAAATTCATCATTTTATAAAATAATTACTTATTCTCAATGAAGTAACTTCTTCAAACATTGACTATAAGCACAATATTGGGGCAAATGCAGGTCATCTGAGGATCAAGCTACACACTAATTAACTCAGGCAGTAGGCATGAAAATCAGTGAAAGTTAGCTTGGGAAATGTTCAGTCTATAACAGTGGTTTCACAGGTCAGTTTTGGTCTACTGGGCAGTAGTGAAAGGGGAGTTAAAATCAGAAGAACAATGGTCAAAGCAGCTGTTGGATCAAGAATAGGAATATTGGCCCTTCATTGTATAAAGGTCAAGAATAGAGTATTAGAACCATCTTTTGAGATCCTTGTAATAACTTCCTTCAGATTATCTCAGAGATGCTAAGAGCTCCTGCATGAGAAAGCATATTCATTGTAAATAGCCAAAATACTCACTAGACTCAAGACTATTGTGCAATCTCTTAGCCTTCTTGTCTTCAGATAATTCAGAATCCCTCTGTCTACTGAATAATTACCAGTCTCGCACAGTGACCTTTAACTTGCCCTGCAAGATACACATAACATCTTGAAATTACCTATAGTGAAGAATTTTCCAACAATATTATAAATAGGCTCGCATTTCAATCCTCTACAAAAAAGTTAAGAGAGAGTTTCATGTCTGTTATACAGATGTAAAATGAGCATGCTGGGAAGCTTTATGACCTACCACAACCCATAAGCAAACTAAGGACAACAAAAATAAAAAGTCAGAATTTGTTATTTTAAATCCACCATATTATAAAATTTTAATTTAAATGAATATACAATATGGCAGTTATTTTAAATGTTTCTAAAACTATATGTGTATATTTACTCTATTATGAAACTATAATGTCTGTAGGTGATGGAGTTTTTTTTTTTCCTCCCTCCCTTTAGAGTATATATCTTAAAGTACCTTTGATGTGGTTCCTCTGCCAATTTGCTTTCAGCATCCCAAACTTAGGGGACACATGGGAAACTATTTTCTTTATTCAGAAAAGAATGACAATTTGCCCCTTACCTCTGCCTTAAAGACCTATATTGCTTTTCTTTAGGTGGAGGCAATGTTTGGAATGACCATTCATCTACAGACTGGACTTCAGAGTTAATATATGGCATTTCTGTGAAGCCAGATAATTTTTAATGGAAGATAAAATTTATATCTTTTTCTATTCAAATACATTAAAAATCAGCTATGTTTTTTCCTGATCTATTTTTCTATCTTCTTGATGACGGGAGAGGACTCAAAGACCTTTGAAAAGGGCAGATCTGTTAGACATAAAGCAGTTAAACATCTTAGTTACATTGTACCAGGCCATCTGATGAAGAATACCTGCATTTGCCTGTAAAGTTAAAAAAAAAATGTGTATTATGTTCGCAACTGAGATTTGAGGAAAGCAGGCTAGTTATTATAAGTAGCATTTTAAATTCAATAGTTTCTAATATTCTTCTTTTAGCACAGTGGTTATCAACAGGGGCCATTTTACCCTCAGAGGATATTTGACAATGTCTAGAGAGGCATTTAGTTGTAATAACTGGGATGGAGGAATGTCATGCTTCTGAAATATAGAGGGTAAAAGGGATCCTTCTAAGCAGCTTACAATGCACAAGATAGACCAACTTCCCCTTTTTCCACCAAGAACTCACCCACCCAAATGTCAGTTGTGCTACTATAGAGAAGCCCTATATTAATACAAAAGAACAAATGGCAGAATGGAAAGAGTATAAGAGAGAAGAGCACAGAATGTCCATGACTGACCAAGTCATTCTTTCAATTTATTTCATCTTATCTGTGAAATGGGGGATATTTAATACCAAACTTCTGTGATTTGGAGTGTCCTATAAAGTCCATATGTCAAAGGGTTGGTCAACAGGGTGGTAGTATGAGGAGGTGCTGGGGACCTTTAAGAGGTGGGGCCTAGTGGTAGGCTCTTTGGTCATGAGCGGATGCTCTCAAAGGGGAGTTGGGGCCCCGTCTCTCCCTTTCTCTTTCCTCTGTTTAAAATGTGATTTTTCTGCTCCTATACATACTCTCACCATCCACTTCCTTCACCAGAGGTCAATATAAAAGGGCCTCTGAGAATTAGACCTTGAACTTCTAACATTATAAGCTAAATAAATCTATCTCTACTTCATAATCTTACCAATGCAACACTTAGGTCCTCAGACCCTAATTTAACCATTAGTATCAGATTTGACGCTTAGAGACATGATGATCAGAAAGGGCAAGGTGACAAGCAAGTTGGCCAAATCCAAAGTGTAGTCCATTGCTCACCCCTGTGCTTTCCTTTTGGATCCTGATCTGTGCTAGAAGTTCTCAGAAGCCATGTGATGTCTCTGTAGATACAAAAGCAATGTGAAAAATAGGGTAAGGCTAGATCATGTTTAGCTAGTAGATTCTTTTCATAACTATTTCTTATTCTCTGCCATCGAGTTGCTATTGTTCAGCTTTTGTAATATGGGGAACGAAGACAAAAATTCTGTAGCACTTCATCTACAACATTGAAATTTGTTTTGCTCAATTTATGTTATGCATTTAAAATGGTATTAATTAATACAGTAATCATATTCAGTGATTTTCTTTCTCTAGCTATTTATATTACTTTTGTTCAAAGTTCCATAATTGAAAAGAAAATTGCAAATGGGCTTATAAACTTAAGCTAAATAGCTATAATTTTACCATTAATGAGTATTGTTTCTCTTTGCCAGTATGAGGACTAGCCACACTCCCTAGAATTGTTCTGTGGCATTTCACATCCACCTTAGAACAAGCAATACTGGGGACCTTAACAGGAACTTCACAAATCTCCTAAAGGCATGATAAAGCAAGAATATAATAGAGACTTCAAGCTCTGGACAAATGAAGTGCAGGTATATTCAAGATGCATTATCTCAAAGTGCTGTACTCAAAAAAGAAAATACTGAATTAATTGGATAAACCATGAAAAAGTAAATTGAACAAGCATGGAGTGATTTTCTCCCTTTATTCTTACCCATAAATAATACATTCAAGTCAGAAATAAATTCAATAGGGAAAAATTTGATGCTAATATTATACTTTGAATTGCATACCAAATTATTATTGTATATTTTCTGAACATTTATAATAGAGTAACTGTTTTCTAGAACACAGAAAGAGAGTTCTTACACTTTCTGAGTCCTAGGGTTTGGTACTTTTTTTGGTGGTTTTGGAGACAAAAAGCCCAAGAGCTAAATTTGAAAGAAAGCTGAGTGATGAGAAACATAATATGCCAATAACTGATTATGCTTTGGATGTGGGTGGACATTTCTCACACTCTATGGGTTGGAGGTGGTAGTTATGTAATAACTGGGTTGGACTAGCAAAGTAGCCTGTGGCATTGAAATAAGAGGTGACACCTACAAATCAGAACAGCAATAACTCTACAAGGTAACTCCAAGGGTTGGAAAAGAATGATACGTTAAAGAGGGATCTATGAATAAATTAATATGTGCTCAGGAATGAAGAACAGACTTGAAGCTCCAAGTACTTTAGCTGCAAATGAAATTTCTTTATTGTCACTGCAGTTACTGGGGAAAATGATGTCACTTCTTACAGTTGCTATTTCTAGTTTAAGTACCACAGTGAGACCATTATAACAACAAAATCTCTGCCAGAACCAAAACACACTGGACCCAAACAAAGAAGCAATGCAGAACTGCTCCTAACTAAAGCAATAAAAATCATCTCTCCAAAGAATATAGTGTTTTGACTTTGAACATGTAACCTCATGTTCTATTGCTTTATCAACGACCCTTGTCCTCTCTTTTATCATCAAAGGGATATTACATACAGACAAGAGAGTGGTAGAATAGATCTAGCTTGATGGATAAAATATGTAGGAAAATAAATATTTGGGGATATTATGTATATTTACATACTAGGTAATATATTACATAGTAAGTACCTCTGCAGTATAAACCTTTAGCTCTTAGACTTTATTTCAGCATTCATGTAGACCACTAAACTACAACCTAGTTTAACTCATTCATTCATTCTGTAAATATTTTTTTTTATCACATTCTGTCTCAGAGACAATTTATGCTATTGGGCATCCAAAGAAGCTTAAGACATAGATCTCAAGGAGTTCATGATTTAGTCAGCAATGCATACCACTGTAAAAGATGGTGGAAATGTAGCGATAGACCTACGTCTTTGAATCAATAGCAACATGACAAAGCAAGTGATCAATTCTGCTGAGTGGGTCTCATTTTATAGAATACACTGAACTGGGGCGTAAAGAATAACCAGGTGTGCTCCACTAAGATAAGGAAAAAAGATCAGTGCAAGTATCATCAATGTTATATGGATCTGAGGCAATATAGTAGTTTAGTGTTTCCAGAAACAGAGCTTGAAGAAAAAAAATTAATATGTCAATGATTTATTGGTGACAGAATTCCTAGAGAAGCAGGAGAAAAGGAAACAGAGGGTGACAGACACATTAATAGGACAACAAAGAGGAGAGAAAGTATGACAGAGCTGGTCACTGTTTCAAATCCAAAGCAAATGACTTTGCTTGATCCGATCGGAACATCTGCTGAGAGGGCCTATTGACTACTGTGTTTTATGTAAGTCTAAATGGAGAAGGATTAAGAATTAATGCACTATCTCCAACTTCCCATTAATCAAAAGTTCATCTTCAGGGCTGCACATTCATAGGTGCCAAGTGGATGCTTATAGCACTTTACACCTTCCTGGCAACCAAGAACCCCCAGGGGGAGAGGCAAGAAATGAAGAGTGCAGGGACAAGACAAGCTGCTATTGTGTGAAGCTAATCATCACAGCAGCTGGAGTAACATAAATGACCGACCACAGAGCAAGGGCAGATGCAGTCCCCCACTGTATATAGATGATGTCTGATACAGCAGCAAGGAAGTAGCATATAGATGATGTCTGATACAGCAGCCAGGCCCAGGACATCTTCGGGTTATTCATGCCATCTCATTGTATCTGGCTTCCACAATGCAAAGTAATCCTCCATTTTTTTAATTACTATTTTTTAATTTATATATGATAGTGGAATGCATTATAATTCATATTACACATATACAGCAGAATTTTTCATATCTCTGGTTGCATACAAAGTATATTCACACCAATTTGTGTCTTCACACATGTACTTTGGAAAATAATATCCATCACACTCCACCATCATTTCTAACCCCCTGCCCCCTCCCTTCCTCTCCCACCACTCTGTCCTATCTAGAGTTTGTCTATTCCTCCCATGCTCCCCCTCCCAACCCCACTATGAATCAGCCTCCTTATATCAGAGAAAATATTCAGCATTTTGGTTTTCTGGGATTGGCTAACTTCACTTAGCATTATCTTCTCTAACTCCATCCATTTACCTGCAAAAGCCATGATTTTATTCTCTTTTATTGCTGAGTAATATTCCATTATGTATATATGCCACGTTTTTTTTTTAACCCATTCATCTACTAAAGGGCATCTAGGTTGGTTACACAGTTTAGCTATTGTGAATTGTGCTGCTATAAGCATTGATGTGGCTGTGTCCCTGTAGTATGCTGTTTTTAAGTCCTTTGAGTATAGACCAAGGAGAGGGATAGCTTGGTCAAATGTGGTTCCATTCCCAATTTTCCAAGAAATCTTCATATTGCTTTCCATATTGGCTGCACCAATTTGCAGTCCCACCAGCAGTGTATGAGTACACCTTTTCCCCCACATCCTCACCAATACTTATTGTTGTTTGTAAACATAATAGTTGCCATTCTGACTGAAGTGAGATGAAATATTGGAATAGTTTTGATTTGCATTTCTCTAATTGCTAGTGATGAACATTTTTTTCATATATTTGTTGATTGATTGTATATCATCTTCTGAGAAGTGTCAATCAGGAATCAATAAATGGGATGGATTCAAACTAAAAATATTTTTCTCAGCAAAAGAACTTTTAGGTGAATAGATAGCTTACATCTTGGGAGCGAATCTTTACCCCTCACACATGATATAGAACACTAATTTCTAGGGTATATAATGAACTCAAAAAGCTAAGCACCAAAAAAAAAAGCAAAAAACCCAATCAATAAATGGGATAAGGACATGATCCTCCATTTTTATGAAAATAAGATGCCTCCATTTTTTCAAAGAGGAAGCATAAGACGCAGAAATACAATGTCTGTAAAGACTTCAAGGCAGAAGTTTGGTAAAATAAGCAGAAGTGCTCATTGCTCACTTGCTCACAATAAATTTCTGTAAGTAAGGAACCCAGACACTATTTCAGATGCCCTGGTATCTTTTCAGATGCCATACTGAACTGACTTTAAAGGTCTAGGTAGGACTCCTTCCCAGGGCACTGCAATCCTGACAAGATCACAGAGCTCTTTGGAAAAGAAAACAATGAAATATTCAACAAATATATTTGTAGGGTTGGTGAGGACTTTGGATCTCTCTCAATCAATGAACCCTTGGTTTGCAAATTAATTTAGATATGGAAACTGGCAGGAAATAATTTTCTATTTCAGAGATGGATGTCATATTTTTTGTTCCTAAAAAAAATACTATAGTCTGCTGCCAATCTATCCCTTGGACTATCATGATCTCCCAGCCATTTCACAAATCCATATGGTCAAGACTCCCTGATTGCCATCTGACCTTCAGGCCAATTATTGCAATTCTGTCTGTCTTACATCTGACAAGTGTGAGTTGCCACTGGGCCTCTGAATTTCTGGAATCCATCATCCCCATTTATTTAAGGAATCTAGTTTCATGACAGCATTTTCCTTCATCCTGGCCTGTAGCTAATAGTCGCATACAACTTTCTTGAAAAAAATCACTGCCCCTCTCCCTACCACTGATCAGCATGTTCCCTATTGACTTAGAATAAAAAGAATGAGTGTTAAAAACTTATGGGATCAGAAGATGGGATAGTAGCTTCTCAGGTCTTTCCAAGTGAATCCATTTTGACTTTCTCACCTCTCTGAATCAACTGACATCTTCCTCAATTCTATCCTTAACTTATTTCAGATAATGGATGGGCTTCAGCAAGTCATTAGGGCCACCTATTTGCTGAGTCATTTAAATATGAACCATGCATGAGAACTGATCTTTCAATAGATTCCATTTCCCTTCTTAAGTATAACATGCTCTAGATTTCTTCTACACCTATTGTTCCTGCTAACATATATAGCCAGAGCCTGCAGTTCCTTTGATTGATATGATACTTCCTCAAAGAGCAGAGAGCTTATCTCTCTGCTGAGCCTAACTGAAAAACTTATCCCTGGCAATTTCTCTAAAAGAAATGAGAGTTAGCATGATCAAATCTTATGGAAAGTAAGTGCCATCTTATGAGATACCTATCAGGGTCAAATTCAATATGGGTCTCCAAGCAAGGGAAGGCCATTTGGGTCAGAAGAAGGAGGCTAACACTCAATGGCTTTGAGTATTCAAGAGTATTTGAAAAGTTCATCTTCTCTTCTTCTCAGACTTGTTTTTACAAATGTCCCCAGTTCAGTTAGAGGGGTCCTGCTGATTACAGTCAGGGATCTAAATTTTATATACATGACATGCTATACCTGTTAATTCAGTTTTCCTTTGCAGATTTGCTACCCCATATCCTGGCCCTGGTGATAAACATAGGAATCAAGAATAGCATAACCTATATTTTAAAGTCTTTCCATTGTTAGGGTAGGCTCTTTATTATAATTCCTTTAAACTTGCTTATTGTTTGAGGGCAGGAGAATTCCCATTGAATCTACCTGGGGCATTTCCAGAAGCACTAGAGAATTATATTTTTCCCAAAAGTCAGGTTAGACCCGGCTGAGCTGAAATTTCCTTTTAAATTCTACTAAAAATACCAAAATCAGAGGTATAATTTCAATCAAGAAAATAAAATTGAACATTTGCCAGGTTTATGGCCAAAGACTAATCTCCAGAAGAAGATCTTTTCTCTAAAATCAAGAGGGCAAATAAAAGCCACATAGTATATGCTTAAATATCTAAAACTTATAAATCAAAATGGCAAACACTTATATTCCACCTTCTTTCCTTAAAAATGCATGTTCCCATACCCAGCTAATTTGTGTATAGATTTATAATTCTTGAACTTCTTACCCTACTAGAATATGAAGGCATGAGGAAGATGCACACACCCAGATTGCACTGTTCCACAGAGAGAAAGCCCTTGCTTGCATGCACTTAGAAGACCCAGACTGCTCTACTACCAGCATCCAAGATCAGCTGCACCTTGATCGGCCCCCTCAGTCTTTGCATTCTTCATTCAAGAGCTCCACTCTGCCTTCAAGAGAAAGTAGTCAGTAAAGAGCTCCATACAGGTCCTAAACTGAGAAAGGGAACTCAAGAATTTCCATAACAAGAAAGTGGTCAAGGAAGAAATGTGCATTCTCTTGTGGAGGAGAGCTTGGCTGGAGAAATGGGCTCTCTGGACAGTAGGGCCTATGCAGGGAGCTTCTCCTGCCTGGATCTAAGGATGTTATTGTTTGAGAACAGGAATCATGATTTTTATATTTTGCATCCATGGATGACTAAAAGTATGATGTAATATTTCAGTGGGTATTTTTAAAATGTGTGATAATGAAGGTAATAAGCACAGATGGCCGTAAGAATGTTAGATAAGAATATAGAAAAGGCTAGAAACTGAGAAAAAACAGATTTGGACTCTCATATAGATTTTTCTACTATTCTGCTTCTTTTACTAAATTAATTTGGGCCACCAAAAGCTTTCCTACCCAAGAAATGAAGATATTTGATTAAGTAATTTCTAAGGTCCTTTCTCGTTCTAAAATTTCATAACTCATTTCAACTCACCCTACTACTAAAAAAGCAACACAGAAGCAATATTCTATATGTGATTTTATCTTTTTACATAAAAGGCAATAGTAATATAAAGTCTTTGAAAATAAAGCGCATAATAAGTATGCTTTTATTAAATTATTGTGGGTTTATTTCCTGAGGTAGGGTCAGGATTCACTTGAAAGTATGTACTGTAAGATCTTCCACAAATGAATACCAGCTGAGAAGAAACAAAATTTAAGTAAATAAATATCACTAGTTTTTAAAAATGCAAGTATAAATTTCATTCTTACCAAGAACTAAGACTGAAAGTTTCTTAAGAATTGAGACTCTGGCCAGGTACAGTGGTGTATGTCTGTAATCCCAGCAACTCCAGAGACTGAAGAAGGAGGATCTCGAATTCAAGGCCAGCCTCAGCAAAAGTGAGGTACTAAGCAACTCAGTGAGACCCTTTTTCTAAATGAAATAAGGATGGAGATGTGGTTTAGTGGTCAAGTACCGCTGTGTTCAATCCCTAGTACTCAAAAAAACAAAACAAAACAAACAGAATTGAGACTTCTGGCTGGGCGTGGTGGTGCAAGCCTGTAATCCCAGCTACTTGAGAGGCTAGGGCAGGAGCCACAAGTTCAAGACCAGCCTCAGCAATTTAGCAAGGCCCTAAGCAACTTAGAGAGACCATGTCTCAAAATAATAAATAAATAAATTAAAATTGGGGATGTAACTCAGTAATTAAGCACCTCTGGGCTTAATCTCTGGTTTAAAAAAAAATTTGAAATTTCCCT
Source organism: Ictidomys tridecemlineatus (assembly GCF_052094955.1). Lineage (NCBI taxonomy): Eukaryota > Metazoa > Chordata > Mammalia > Rodentia > Sciuridae > Ictidomys > Ictidomys tridecemlineatus. Next base: position 75,774,909 of record NC_135488.1, read on the forward strand.
GCTCTACAGGTTAGGGAACAAAATGTCAAGAAACTGCTTACAATCAATCTGGGCAATGGCAGGCGAAGAAGCCTTGTAGGACTTGCCATATTAATCAAATGCTTGCTCTTCAATGCTTAAGTCAATATTCCTAGACTTGCCCAGTGAAGTGATAGAGCTAATATTCCAAAATGTTTTAATTTTTATTTTGGACAGACCCACGATTCTCAAGCTTTCCTTTTGCTGTGCACAAAGATTTTAGAAAAGTTTTCCATCTATCTTCATCATCATTTTGTGGAATGGATCATTTAACTGACAGTATTTTAGATGGACATAATTGCAAAATTAAAGTTCAATTTTATAATACATTTGACCATGTGGAAGAGTTAATGATTGAGTTATTGTTTCTTTCTTTCTTTTTTTCCCCATGTAATGGTAAGCATTGGGACAGTTTTCCAGCACTGTATGAAAGAACTATGTTGAAAAAGAATTTCTACAGGTGTTACGATTCTGCTGGAGATGAATATACCTTCTAGTCTTCTCAAAGATTTCATGAGAGCTTAACCTGCTACCAATTTGAACTACCACTTAAAATGCTAATGTTTTCATATTGATCTTAGAGTTGAGGACAACTCTGGACACATGCAGGTGCTAGATTGTCTTGCCAATGAAGACAGTGACTCAATCTTTTAAAAACCTGTTTCTAAATATTAAAATAACAGTTTTAAAATGAGACCTTAAACACAGACCCTGACTCAGGAACTAACCCAATGTTCCATGAAAGATGTCATAGGACTGAGACCCAAGGATGACCTAGATTCTTATTTTCTGCTCTTTTCTAACTGTCCCACTTTCTAAATATCCTCTTGTTTCTTGGAATTTATCCCAGTTACCAGGCATTAAATATAATTTCTTCTGTCGACCATACAATTTACACTTTCCACACAACACTGCAGTCGAGACCAATTTGTTTGCCAGCCAATTCTCCCCCAGGTATCACCTCTGCCTTATTTGAACCAAGAAGATGAAAGCAATTTCGACAACATGGACTAAAATGTTAATTTCTAAATTTTATTTGTGTTCTGTGCTTTCTGTAAAAGATTTACCTACACAAAACTATAATTATTCATTTGTGTTAAATACCATATTGTCCAATTTTACTATTTCTTTTCACATTATGTTTTAAGGTCTGTTTCCATTGTTAATTACTTTTTAGCAAGATCTGTTGCTAAATATTTTCTCATTTCTGTTTTTTTAATTTTCAAAGGATAATTACTTAACTCAAGATTGTTTACTGTTTGATGTGATCAGTTCTAGACTCAATCATTATAATGGTTTGAATGGACAGATGAGCTTCCTGGTCAGATAAAATGGGGTGAAATGAATTAGGTTAAGTAATAAGCAAAGAAGGAATGGACTGAGTGTCATAGGAGCTAGCATTTAATGTCTTTTCAAAATATTCAGAAATACCCCCCAAAACACAATAATTATCACTTTACCCTAGTGAGCATATTACCTACTAATACTTTCATTCAATATTTACAATAAAAAAGTGTGTCCCTATTTTTGTAGATGCTAAATTTATTAAAAATTCTATTTTTATCCACAAGAGAACTATGATTTTTAAATATTTTTTAGACAATATGAAATATTAAGATGTATCTTCTGATATTAGGCTTTACTAAGTGAGGTAACTTCTATAGAATTTAATTTTTGATGTAAATTGGCAAAATTTCAATTTATAATATAATTTTCTTTGTGCATGTCTAGCACTATGGCACAAAGTGCTCTTGGTAGTGAGGGTACTCGACAACAATACAGGTTTAACTAAGCATTCTCCTCAGGAATTATGGCCAAAAGGACTTTGGAATTTCAAAATCTCTGTGAGAAAATAAAATGAGCATTCATCTTATGTTGACAGACATAGGTTTAATTAACCATTGTGTGAAAATATAGATCACACATTTAATTAAACACTTTAAGTGGCATCAGAGATTTTAGCCACCTAATAACAACTAAAACTCAAAAAGTAATAACTGAGACTACCTCATTTACTATATCATGATTATCCAACACTGGAGAGTAAACATCCCAGTCTTTAAATAAATTTAATTTCCTTAACTGTTAAGAAGTATTTTTTTAGAAAATATTTTTGAAGATTTAGTTAAACTGTTAATTCTTGATGCAAAGAGAATATTCATTCTTTGAACTGACAAAAATTAGCCACCAAATAAATACAAGACATATGCAACATCTATTGCTGAGTAACAAATTACAATAAACTGTGCAGTTTTAAGCCACATACTTTTATTATCTTGCAATTTCTATGAACCAGGAATCCCAGCATGGCTTAGTTGGGCCCTTGCTTTGCTGTTTCTCACAAGGTTTTCTTCAAGGCAGGCTTAGGTCTCATCTAAGGCTTGAGTAGGGAAGGATCTGCTTTGAAGTTGATACAGATACTGGCAGGATTCATATCTTTGCAATCTGTCAGATGAAATCCTTAGCAACTGGCTGACCATTGGTCACAGATCACCCTTATTGCCTTGCCATGTGAGTCTTTCCATATGGCAGCTTGCTTCATTAAAGATAGCAATGGAAAGAGTCAATGGCCTGAATGCTGACAAGATGGAAATTATAGTCTTCTATAATGTAATCATGGAAATAACGTCTTACTACATTTTCCCTGATCCACTGGTTAGAAACAAGTTGTAGATCCTATCCATAGCCATGCAGAGGGAATCAAAATACCATGAAGTGGGGATCACTTGGTAGGATAAATATAAAAACTAGGACAGCCATCAGAAGTCTGTCAAGTAGAGCTTCGTTTCAGGGTCTGGTGATAGAATAGTGAACGTGACAGACAAAATACCTGTCCTTATGCTAAATATAAAACACAGCAAAAATGCCATTGATGCCCTGATAACTCTTTCCTTATCCTTCTTCACTCTTGGCTGACAATAATTTTAAATATAGTATATGACTTTGTATGCTGAACTAAAGGAGAGGAGAAAATTAACTGTGAGGTTATAAAAGTCATCTAAACATTGGATAATAAGATTCTGGTTCTGCCATGGAGCAGCTGATGTCGAAAGGCTGCTTTTGGTAAAGGGAGAATGAAACAGAGGGAGACAGCAAGCAAGGCTTCAAAGTTTTCAGCCTCACGGATTGAGAGAACGATGACATCTATAAACACGTATTTGAAAAAAAGATGATGAATTTATTTTCAACATAATGGGTTAAAAGTAGGATAAAAGCTTCAGGTGAAATGTTCTCAAAAAGTAAAGGAGAAAGAATGTAAGTTTCAAAGAGAGATGAGAGTTGCAGGAAATAGAAAATGGTCCTCCCAAAATAGTTCTCCTTTACTTGAGTCAAAAAAAAAAAAAAAAAAAAGTCTGCTCCATCAACTTGAAGAGTATATAATGGGAATGCTATTTCATAGAAAAAGAATAATGTGATTTGATGTTAGAAGATTCTTTAAGGTTGAACTTGGTTTTATCTGTCTCAAATCTGAAACATAAAAATACTGAAATCTGGAGATTTCCTTTTATACCCTGCATCTTTACAGCTGTGCCTTTGTTATAGCTGGTCTTCTTGGCATGCATTGCCCTCTGGCCTTGTCGAAATACTCAGTCCTTGTCCAACAGCCTGGGTTTAGTTCTGGTGCTAATTATCAGCCATGAAACAAAGGCAGATTACTCTACCCTTCTGAGTTCCTGTCTTTCCACAAACAAGGATAACCACGTGTGTCTCACCTACCTTACTGAGTTTGTGTTACTGCAAATGGCCTAATGATGTGAGTAGTTGTAACAAATTCAAGTGGAGCTATTATTATCACTACTATTATTATCAAACATTGTGGCTATGCTATTCCCTGTGCTCATTTTGTATTTTTCATAAATGTTTTATACTATATTGTTCTTTAATTTGTTTCATGACTAGCTTTTTTGAGTTAAGAATTTTGAGTTTTAAGGAAAAAGACCATAGATATATTAACTTTCAAGTCTCATAACATTTTGCAAACATTAGAATATGGGTATATTCAATAACTATTTAATAACTTGATTTTATGTAATAGTTTTTCTTTTTGTGAATCTGTCTCCACATATAACCCATAAGGGTAGAGAATGCTGGACAATGTTTTTGTATCCCTTCTATCTAGAGAGGCATTTGGCAAATAGTAGGCCTTCAATAAAATAACTTACAGAGCACAGTAGTCCACTATCTGCAGTTTGACTTTCCATAGTTTCAGTTACCCATGTTCAGCTGCAGTACAAAAGTATGAATATTTATATTGACTCTCAAGAGAGACCATATTCACATAACATGTATTATGGTGTGTTGTTATAGTTGTTCTATTTTAGTATTATTTATATTGTTAATCTCTTACTTTGCCTAATTTACAAATTAAGGTATACCACAAGTTTGTATAGCAAAAATTAGATAGGGTGAGAGAGAGAGAAAGATCATTGTGTTCCCATTTTTCAGGCATTCTCCAGGGGTCTTGGAATGCATTCCCTGTAACTACAGGGGCTGACAGGGGGAATATTGTAAATGAATGACTTAATACTGGCCCTCATTTTTTAGGTTAGTTTCATTAAAAGCAAATATTCAGATAGCCAAGGTAACCATTCACTGATTTGATTATTTCAATGGTTCAGGGGAAAAATAAAGTATAAATAAATAAAAATTAAAAATAAAATATAAATTTCTGTTTTCCAGAATATTTGACACACATAAACTCAGACTAATTAGTAGTAATATATGGAAGGAAAGTGTTTGAACCACCAAGAGAAACACAGTGCTAGCAAGAAATATTTGGACTCACAATTGTTTTCCTTTTGTTTTTTAACTTTGCTGTTACAAACCTGCTGTAATATTGCTTTGGAATACTTTGAAGCTGCAATCTATATAATGGACATATAGTTCCTGTACAATCCCAGTTAAGCAGGCAAGAATTGTTCACATAATGCAGACACCTGTGAGCTGCATTACAGGTGCAGTCAGGTTGCACAACTCTGGGTTCAGATTGAAACAAACTGCAGAAACAAAGAATCTCCCAGGATGAGACTGGAAAACTGTGGAAAGGTAGTGGCTAAGTGGAAAGGAAATAAAATTAACATTGGATTTAATCTTTACGAATAATACTGTGTTTTCTTCCATCAGACAAAGTGGTGGGATGGAGAGGACAAAAATGAAAAAGCTACAAGAAATACCCTATAATAAAAGAGTATTAAATGGAATTTGAAAACTTTACATCAAGCAGGCTCTGTATTTTACATTGTTTCCTTTTTGAACAATATCAAGGAATCTGGCCAATATAGGCTTGAGCACAGGCTATCATGAATTAATTACCTCAACAAATATTTAATGAGGCTCTATCCCATAACAAACGCCATGCTAAGGACGTATTTTTTCATCCAAGTCCTTGGTCTCCATGAGGCTATACACTAGTAGTATATAGTACATTAATATACTGATATCATATGTGATTGGCTCATTTTTCAAAATTAATTTTTGCACACACAAAGGAAGAGCCACTAGGGGTTCAAAATAAAGTCGTCCATAATGGAGGTGATTTTGTGCAAATATGTTATAAATATGCATTTTAATGTTCCTTTCTTGGGCTACATTGTAACTTTCCACTTCTTAGGCAATAAAAAATCAGTACTTGATCTCTTTGGCATGCCATTGGGCAAGAAAATCAGGCTTCTTGGAGAGAGAAATTGCTGCATTCCTTTAACTATCATTAAACAAATCAAGGGCTAAAGTGGGAAGACACAAATTATAGAGTTCTCCCCATAAAGTAGGTGAAGTACACCTCATCATTTAGGTTCAGTAATGAGACTGGAGTTTGATGTATGAAAAAACCCTGCACAATTGGCTCCTGGGGGAATGTAGAAGGAGGAAGGAGGGAGAAAGGCAGGAGAGAAAATAGAGGCACATATCTTAATTTCCCTTCTGCAGACTTCAGCTCAGAAAAAGAGAGTTAATGAGGCAAAGGATAGTGGTGCCAAGAATACCCGCTCTCCTGGAGTTGCGGGAGGAAGGGCCTCATTGACACAACTGAAGGAAGTCAAATCTGGTGGCTCAGGAGGGTCAGCTCGTAAAAGGCATGGAGGATCTTTGATCATGAGCCTGCTGGTTTTCAGAGGCATAGATAAGATCTATAAATAGCTGTGAGTTTGGTTAGGAAACCTAGGGAAGGGATCCAGAGAGTGAGCCAAAATGGCTTTGGGTGAGAACTGAAACTCACTTTGTATGAACTTCTGACACCAGAAAGGGAATTACTGCCAACTCTAAGAGGAGTCTCTAGACCCAAATGAAACTAAGGTGAAGCTGAGTCAGCCAGTACTTAGAAAGGATAGAGAACTGTCAGCTTTCCCAGCTGCACCTTCTCATCATGGACACCAGAATGGTCAAGCTCGAGCCAGGAGGAAAGAGGACAGTGTGCCAAGATCAGAGAGCCAAATAGCATTATCCTCAAGATCTCCAAGTCTTTCCCTCTTCAATGATTCCATTTAAATTACATTTCATTCCCCAAATATTCAGCTACCATCTCAGAAGCTGCAGTTATAATGAATAATTAAAAACCAAAACCTCCTTTCCTAGACATATTGAGCCAAACCTAGAGAAGACTGTATGAATTGTAGATATAGAAGAAAGTTGAAACAAGAAGTGACTAAGTGTCCTACCTCAACTTAAATAAACTTTCGAGAAAGAAAATAAATTATTGATAAAGCAGAGAAACTACAATTTCTCCAAGCATCTTAGGTATACGAGTCAAATTTAGACAGGTAGGTGTGTGGGTTTTAGCTATGAAAATTTAAAAAAAAAAAGTGAAGAAGTTCCCTATAGTCTCTCTGCTCAGACAAATTTTAAGAAAGGAAAAAAAAATTTCCTTTTAGAAATTTTTGACTAGCAGGTAGAACTGCTAGTGAAATTTAAGGTCACAACTGGTTTTGAAGCATCTAAATAACTTTCTTCCACTTTTTCTCCTCTTCCCTTTGAGTCAAATTTCCATCCAAATCTACCAGTTACAGGAACAGCAATTCTGCCCCTAGATTTATATCCTAAATATTAAAGGGAAAAGAAATACAATAAAAATTACTGTGATTTTAGTATATTCTAAGGTCTATTTTGGGTGATTTAAATATAAAAATGCAATAGCTGGGGTTGTTGGTGGTCCTTGTTTGATGATGTACATTGTGTGTGATACAAACATCATTTCATCTAATCTCCAAATTTTAGACAAATTCATAGGTATCTATCTCCACTTTATAAATGAAGACTCTTGGGATTTTATTATGTTAGGACTAGTATAATAAAGTACAATAAACCAAATACCTTACAAATAATGTAAATTCATTTCTCACAGTTCTGGGGATTTGGAGAAATCCAAAATCAAGGCAGATTTGGTGTCTGGTGAGGGTCAGCTTTCTGATTCACAGAGGCTTCTTTGTCCTTTCTCACCTGGTAGAGGGGCAAAACAGCTCTCTAGGGTCTCTTTATAATCCTTTTCATGAGGTAAGAGTCCTTATAACTAAGCATTCCCTAAGCCCTTACTTCCTCACACTATCACATTGATGATTAGATTCCAACACTTACATTTTGGGAGTGTACAATATTCTGACAAGTATAAGGATCAGGGAAGATCAATGACTTATCAAAACCATAAACATATTAAAGAGTAAAACAGAAATGAAAACCCATGTCTGTTTCATTCTAAATCTTACATATATTTCTTACAAAATCATTTAAATTACAAACATCTTCAAAACGTTTATGTACATAATTTCTTATGAGCAATAACTTTGAAAAATCTGGATGAGCACAAAATCAGATCTCCTGAAGCAAACTATTTAAAGGAAAGGGTGCTAATGAGAACAGAAGTGTGGCACTAAAGGAAACCCGAGGTCACTTCAAAATTGTCCATAGCATCAGCACAACTACTCTGCCTAGAGCAGTGCTCAGAGTATAATAAATACTTGCTGGCTAAGTCAATGTTCTCTGATCGTCTCATTCTCATTGTCCTGGCTCCCACATTTTCCATGTAGTTAACTTATTCAGATGTCCAGCATACTTCTGCTCTCTAACCAGGTAGGATTTTAAGAGAGCTGACACTGGTGGTAAAACCCCCTTGTATAAATTGAAATGGGCTCTGGAATCCACATCCCAACACGTTCCTTTGAACTCTGCCATTTCATTCTACATTTCCCTAGGTACATATAAATATCTCCTGGGGGGGGATGCTTCTCTTCTAACCACCCCCAATCACTATGATAAAATATTAGGGTAATGCATGTTCACCTTGGATAGACACTATGAAATTACTGAACCTGGGAGAGTTTAACTTCAAACAGCTTTATTCGGTTGAAAATTGCCACATGCAAAGCTTGGTGCAGGATGCCTAGGGGACTGCAAGGAAAGTATAAACACTCGCCTCAGGCATCTAAACTGATGAAAAGAGGCATAGAAACTGGAAATAGTTAAGCAACTAAAAGAAAAGCAAAGGAAGAGGTTACAAGGAATCCACAAGGACCCCCAGTTTGCTTGATGGAACATTTATGATTAAACACGTGGCAGCAGAGAAACTGCATTTTAAGTCATGAAGCAGCAGGGATTTTCCTTGAATTACTTCATGTGGCTTTTCAACAACTCTGTCCTCCATCCTTGAGCCACATACTCATACACACACCCATGCATTTTGCTGGTATCCAGTACTCTCAGGGTCCTGTGTAAACACCCTCTTGTACTTTTAGTCAATTCAGGCGTAAGGCCTCCTGTTTTAGTCAGCTTTTTCACTGCTATGACTAAAGAACCTGATAAGCACAATTATAGAGAAGGAAAGGTTTATTTAAGGGCTCAAGGTGTCAGAGGTCTCAATCCATAGACAGCAGGCTCTATTCTCTGGGGCTCAAGGTGAGGCCGAACAACATGGCAGGAGAGGCTGGTGGAAGGAAGCAGCTCACATGGTGGTGATCAGGAAGCAGAGAGAGATCTCCACTTGCTAGATACAAATATATACCCCAAAGCCACACCCCAATTCTCACCTCCTTCAGCCATACCTTACCACTTCATTTACCACTCAATCCCTATCAGGGATTAAATCACTGGATGGGTTAAGTCTCTTACAACCCAATCATTTCTCCTCTGAACCTTCTTGCATTGTCTCACACAAGAGCTTTTGTGGGACACCTCACATCCAAACTGTAATACCTCCCAAGAGCATTTGCAGGTTGGTGGGGTTCCTTAAAGATAGCTCAGTGTTTTTTATGATCCAAATAGGTTAATCAGCTTTAGTATCAGTGTAACTCTTGGTAACTTAAGTTCTGGAAAATATGAAAGGAAAGAAGTACTAATCAAGGAAGTCCAAATCGCCCTAGTTGGTTGGGTAGCACTTCATAGGAAATATAAAAACAGGCTATAGAACTAAACAAAATGAAGATAACATTTATCTATAGCACTTACTGACTGCCTGGCTTTGGGCAACATCAAAAAATGAAATGAGTAAAAATTGGTATATACTTGGCTATTACACATCGCTATTATAATTGTTGTGCCATGTGATGAAACAGCATTATTAAGACATGTGGCCATGTTCAGCCATGGTTCTTGCCCAATAAACGTTTGCTGAGTCAGAATCTACATCGTACTCACCAACTTATAAGAGCAACTGTGGTGCCTGACAGAATGAAGAGACACCATTTATACAATGTGACAGAGGAAGACTTTGTTCTTTTTTTCTGTGAAAAAGTTTGGTTAAATTTTTCGTAAGTTGCTTTATTCAGTACTGAAATAATAAAAATTTTTGAATATTCTTGAAAAAGATGAATACTAAAATTTCACCACTTCCTGTGGTGAAAGAGTGCCAACATAAGAAACTGAAAGTGCTAATTTTGTAGAACTCTATGTGAAGGTCAGGTAGAATAGAGGAAAGTAAATCTTTTTTTTTTTTTTTTCCAGTGATGATTTCACTGTATCTAGTGATTTTTGTAATCTCTTAAAGGCAAAGTAATGCTCTAGGACTCTAACCACTTAGTATGTCAATTTGTAAAGAGAAAGTTTGTATTCTTAGTAGTGGGAACAGTGACAAAGCATCCAAGGGCCCTGAGGTTGCTACTGTTGTTTAAGATACTAAAGATGTGTGTGACAGTAGTAGTCACACTAGCAGAAAGGACATCCTCACTACATTAGAGAAGATCCTTGAAGAACATTCCAAGCCACTGATTGGTTAGAATTGGTCAATTTGGATCAAAATAATACCTTTGTCACAATAATTTTTTTTAAGTGCTGGGGGAAAAGAGCAGTTTGTCCTATCATGCTTCTAAGGTTAAAAGGAGTTGCCATGACAATCAGGTGGAAGTATGAATCATAAGAGAAAGGTTGAACCCTATGAGAAAACCCCAGGTACCTACTAGTTTAATGACAAGAAGTGGTTACCAATGAAAAGCTTTTAAAATTATGAAATTCCCTGAAGAAGATAAAAATTCTCAAGATTTATTATTTTATAATATTTACCTTAAGGATCTTAAGGCATTAAACAGGGAGATAACCTTGTCTGATTAGCATCCACTGTTTTCCTTAACATCAGACCAGTTTAATCATTGTGCCCACACTGCTATTGTAAGCCTAGAGATAAAAGTAATAGTAATAATCAGTAAGATGACACATTTGTTGAAAAGCATAGGCTGCAATATTAACCCCAAAGCTTCTTTTGTCTATAAGATGGTTGGATGCTATGAAACTCCTGAACACATAATCCTCCCAACCTTTTCAATAATTCAACCTCTTTATTGATGGAAGTTCCATTAACCCACTAAGTTCCAAGTTTTCAATTATGCAAATATTTCAACAAAATTGACACAGGGCATTAAAATAGTTTGGAACTCATAATCTAGACCTCATATATTTGTTATAGTAGTGTTATAATACAGAATACCGTTCTATTATTATGACTATTGCAAATTTTATTATATATTATGTAATTGTATATTATATTTGTTTTTATAGGTGTTTTGCATCAGAGATGATAGAACAAAATAGGTTAATTGGATTTATCTATGGTATTTATCTGTGGATTTAGCTATAGATAAAAATACTGGAAATGTTTTATATATATGTATATCATATATATATACTTATATACTTACATATATACTTCTATATATGCTTATACACATATATATATATATATATATATATATATACATACACTTATGCATGTAATATTTTCCCATGACTCACATATATAGTCTTTGACATATATAACTACATGTTTTCTCATGTAAGCTTTTCAGTTAGGGTTCTTTGGCTGCAAACGAACAAAATCAACATCTACTAGGAAAAGGAAGAAATTACTATAACAAAGTGGATTAGGGTGGTTCATAGAATCAAAGAAATAGCTAAAAAGCCAGGTTTGAAAAGAAAAACTCCAAGTACTGTGTGCCAGTACAGGATTTCTCCAGGTAGCACTACTAGAGCTGTTGTGCTTTCGAAAACAGAAGCCACTACTGTAATATGGCTATTTAATCTAAACTTTAATTAATTAAATGTAACTAAAAATTCAATTCTTTAGTTATACCAGCCATATTTCAAATGCTCAGTCATCTCATGTAGTTAGTGGCTACCATATTAGACATCACAAATGTACAATATTTTTGGAACTACTGACTAGCTATTTGATGACTCTAGAAAATCTGTCTTTTGGATGGTTCATCTCCATTCATTGTTCCATCCTGTGTAAAGACACTGAAGGTTGATATTCTACAGAGAGTTTCTTTGAGCCTGAGTTATACGTATTCATCATGTTGCTAGAATTTAACAGAACACACCAATGGAGACCACACTCCAGACTCTACATTAATGGGGAAGATATAGTTTCCCCAAAGGAAAGTGTAATTCTAATATAAGAATCAGGAATGGAATCTGTATGGGCAAAAATATACACATGTATACTACTACATAACTACATATGCTTATTCTTACTTGTTCTTATATTCACTATGATTTCAGTGTGAGAATGGAAATGGCATTTCCAGATACTCTTCATTTATCAGCTGGCTAATTAGAACAGAAGGCAACCTCTTTAAAACATCCCTTCCCTAGACAGGCATCTGGGCCGGGGTATGCAAGGCTGTTTGATGCTATGCCAAAAATCCTGGCAGGTAGGAAAGAAACAGAAAGAGCCCTGGAGTCATTTACCTGGTCTCTTTATGTCTGAATTATACTTTTCTTTAAACTCAGTCTGATGATAAAGTAATTGAATATTCTTATCAAGTTTGGGAAGCCTAGCATTTCTGGCTTCAAAGGGTCAGTTTTTATTATGCAGCAGCTTTCAGCTTTAGCATGGAAGGGGGAGAGGAAAAGAGTTTTTGTCAGAACATAACACCACCAGTACATTTTCTCTATACAAACTGCCTTTGTTTGGTATTTCTAGCTTGATTTATGATTGCAGATCATATCTCACAGTTCCTTGTGGTCTGATGGTAATATGTATGTGGGGAAAAAAAAGAGAAAAAAACCCAGACCTTAAATTGGTTACAGCATGAATTTCACAGTCAATCTGCCAAGAACTCAGCATATCTTTTTTTTTTTTTTTTAACCAGATTTTGGACAAGAAAAAGAAGTCATCCAAAGCATGAAAATAAGGGTTAGAAATGGAGATTGGGATGGTATTCAAGAATTTTGGACTCAGGTTATAGCTCTGAGCTTCAGATTTCCCTTGTGTAAAAGGAAGAAGCTGGGTTAGGCACTCTGCAGGGCTCTTTTGGACCCTAAATTCTTCATTCTAATCATGCTGGCTTATGATCACACTGTTTTTGTTCTCATTCTGCTATTTCATCCTTCCCAATCTTTTTTTTTTTTCTTTTGGATTCCTAGCACTGAAAGACTTTAGTTGAAGGCCTGTAACAAAACAATTTTTGGTGCATTAATGTGCATTTTGCTTGCTGTTTTTCTACCCTCTCTCTAATGTTATCCAGACATTTCCATATCCAGAATTTTCTTGCCTCTGGAACTTCATTTTTCCAGGGTTAAAATCGAAGTTCTCAGCTCTTTTGTAATTTGTCTACACATAAATGCACTAAGGTAGTTATTTCTGATGTCTCCAAACAGAAAGGGGAAAATATTAGAAAGAAGCAAGAGAGAGATGAGAAGATTTTCCCAAACTGGAAAAGTAAGAGTAGTATTCATCTGTCAACAGATTTGTCCCACCTTCCTACATGTTTTAAGACAAGGGCATCACTTCATAGCCGAATTTAAGGGGCTTATGATGCAAGGTTCCCACATGAAAAGCATTCCTATGCTTCCTACTTCCATGCACAGAAGCAACAGACATGAAAACTTGAGGGGCCCATGTAGGTAGAGACAAAGAATGCCTTGTATACCTTGAGGGTTACCATTATGGAAGGATGTGTCTCAGACACTTGATAGCAAGTTAAGCACTCTGAACTTCTTCCATGCTGAAAGGGATAGTGATTCTTTTGGCTGGAAAAAAAAAAATACTCCATATAGGAATTTGCTTTTCCTACCTGCAGGTCTGCCTGTACCACCATTGTAGGTTATACAAAATGCTTGACCCATTACTAATAAAGAATCCCACTTAACACTTTATAAGATCAGAGAACACATTTTACTGTGGAGGAGGTGGAATTGGGCATATCACAGTGAGATTCACAGTTCTTTTACAAACGTCACCCAGAAAAAGCTGCTACCCTGACACAGCAAGCAACAGAATGGCCTGTTGAAGGGCACAGTTGAAACACCAGTCCAAAGGTCAAACTCCATAAAGACGGAGTGCCATCCTCCAGGATACTTTACATGCTTTAAATAGTAGCCATCATATGGTACCACGTTCTCAAAAAGTAAAATACATGGGTTCAGAGATCACAAAATGGTGCACGTGGGGAATTTTTGCTTCCCTTCCCTGCAGATCTATTTATTGCTGATTCAGAGCAGACATCCCATTCAACTTTAAGAAATGTCTGTTACCCAGGCACTCCAAGATTCATGTTCTCCTGAAACCACTATTACCCTCATATATGTGTTATAATATCTATTTCTGTAGCAAGTACCTTTGATCCATTCTATTAGCAAGGATTCTGAGGTTCTTTTTAAAAGTTATCATGGGTTATTAAAATATTTCAGTTAACAAAGTATGCATGTTTATCATGTACAACATGATAATCTAAAGTAAATATACATTATAGAATGCCTAAACTCACTAGTTAACATATGGGTTACCACATAAAGTTATCTTTTTATGGGGAGTACATTTAAAATTTACTCTCTCAGAATTTTTCTCTCAGAATGCAACATATTTTTTATTAACAATAGTTACCATGTTGGATAACAGAGCACTTCAAATTATCTAACTGACATTTTCTATCCACCCAATCAGACATAGAAAATTTTTTTAAAAAGTTGACCGCATAGATGTAGAGTAGAAGTGTGTCATTCTGTATTTTTGACCAGCATCAGTCTTAATCAGTTCCTCAAAAGCACAAGTCATATCTTTATATCTGCATCACTTCTAGAATCATAGGAAAGACAGATGAAAAGAGAATTCACAATTATTATCTAATTCTTGTGAAAACTACTGTTTGCTAGTGGGATTTAAGCATTTCATTTTATTAACCAAGAAAACCATGTCACATTATTTGTTTTGTTGGTTTATATGTGGAAAAACTAAAACAAAAATTTTAACTCACTTTTCAGAGAAAAAAAGTGAGCAAGTTTGGGGTCCAAGTCTTCCTGGCTATGAGGTACATGGTTTGCATAATAAACTCATGTGCTATTACACTGAGAATATACATAAAAGAACACAGGAGACCTGAGCTAATACCTGATGAATGGGAGAATAAATGAATCACAATTTGTGCATCATCCAGTCAGATGCTAAATCTCATAGTTTGTGTTTTTCTCTGCTAATTCTGAAGACTTTTCTATTAGAGAAAGGTTTCTATATTCCAGTCGTTTGCAGCTATTATGACATGCACTTCATCAGAGTGGAAACATTGTCTACTCTATATTTGGTTCCATGAAGCTCTGGGGAACGAGCCTAAAATTAGTATTTGAAAAATCATTTTTGGACTCAGTAGAATTGATGAATATGTCTGTTTTCAAGGGATTCCACCGCCAGAGGACAGTTTTCTTATGTAAGAAATAGACATTCATTGCAAAGGATAGCTTAAAGACAAAAATCAAAAAGTTAAAAAAAAAAAAAAAGAAAGAAAAAAAAAAAACTACATCTACTGGGCCACGAAGAATCATGATTCTGAAAAGAAACAATTATTTTTGCCTATCCCTTATATAATACTCTCACATTATCCCACTTAAAGGTGAGAAAGTTCCACAAAGATTATTTATTGTGTGTTTACTGCACAAAAGAAGATTAAGTCCAAACTGCCTGGGTCAGGTCCACAAATGATTAATGTAGTCCTTACATGGGTTTTATTACCAGTCTCCTTCCTTGTGTCTCTATGGCACAGGTGCAGCATAAGTAGAAAATAGAGAATCTTTCTTATATCCCAGAATAAAGTACTTCTGGGCCAGATCTGGAAATATATAGTTAATTCCAGAAAAGGAGGTTTTATAACCCCATCTTTCCCTGGGAAGTTGTAGAGCAGAAAAGCTTTCACTTTCTAACATTTTCAATATTTTATATTTACTTTTATTATTTTGATTTTGCTTCATGACATCCTTTGAGGAAGCAGCCTTCATCTATTATGATTGCTATTTGACTTAACTTTTCCAAAGGCCCGAAAAGAGCCTCTTCTTCATTATATATGCCATAAAGGTAAATCCACTTAAGAATGAATTTTTACAAGCAATCCTTATCCTGAAAAATAGTTCTTTTTGCTTGTTTCCAAGAAAGATAGACTAATGTGCAGCTAACCTAAATGGGATGGTCCTGATTGCTGAACTGCTCAAGGTTTGTTTAGGAAACATGCCTTCATTATGGAAGGCAGCAGTCCACCCTTGCCGACAAAGTCCTTTTGCCTTCACTTTGACACATGCTAATGTCTGAAATCATCACTTCCATATTTTGTTGGCCCCGTACTGTCTCTTCTAATGTTCCCTACAAGAAGTTAACAAAATTAAAGTGTGTACCAGCTTATTTTATCACTGTTTTGCTCGCTATCTTTAAGAAATGCACAGACTATTTTAGTTAACCAAGAAAAATTAATGGCAAAGCATTTTCCATTCTTCAATTTTCCCAGTATGTTACTAGAAAAAGAAAATAAAAGAGGAGAAAGGAAAATCAAAACCAACCACCTACTGGTAAATATTTAAGAATGCTCTTTCTTTAATTGTCACAGCAACTGTGAAAAGTGTTTTACAAATGAAGACAATAAAAGGATAAGTCATTTGCAATAAGACGTAGCTAGTATGATTATTGCAATAGGCTTTTAGTCTTTGCCACCTACAATTCAAGTCTGAATGGACTTGCTAGTAGATTAAATGTGACATTTGAAGAAAAGGAGGATATTCAAGTAGATGCAAAACAGCATTCTAAGGATCGTGCACTTTCAGGAGACAACTGACTTAGTCATCCAGATTGAGAAAAAGCCCAAAACAGATCTGTGAGCCAGCATTCAATGAACATGTGATCAAAGTTAATAAATAAATAGGTTTTTGTTTCAGTGTCATGGAAATTTAGTCTGCCCTGACCAATAAAATAATTTAGGTACCATGACATGGTGTACAAAATATCACATAGGAAATAGGAAAACAATACCATATTCTCATTTGTTATTTACCAGCTTGGCCATAAGCTGCACACTTCATTAAACCTCTTTAAAGTCTCTGTTTTGCAAAAAATAATAAGTGCCTCACTGGCAAAATTATTCTGAATATCAAAGAATATCCAAGTGTCTATATGTAAACTATAAAATACATTACACATAAAAGGTCTTTTTCATTTTTAAGTTTTCACTTTGATAGAAAACTAAAAATAACAGATTAGTTGTTAATATTAATGGCATGTTGTATTTATATTTTTAAGTTTTTCTATCAACTTAAATACTAGTAGCCATAGGACATAACATATTCTTATTTCATTTACCTGTATTCTATTTGTCTCAGAGTTTAGCAAGAATCTGTCATATTACTTAGTTGCCTTCAACTATGACATATAAAATGTCATTTATACTTAATTTTAGCTAGTGATTGATTATTAAATTTAAAGCATATAAAATGACCAACAAAGAAACTGGCATGTCCCCAATACATCTTCATCTGCATTCTGATTTGAGCTGATTTTCAGCTGCAATTTACATTTAAGAAACCAGTTACTGCTCCTGGTTGAAGATGAGGAATGGTAGGAGAGGGATGATGCATAACTCTGACTCTCTGGATTAGACATAGGCTGTCTGCTCTACAGTTTCCTGAAGTGTGAGAAGGAGTAGACTCCACAGATGAAGACACATAATTTTATTGAGAGCTCATGACTGTTCCCCTCAGGAGTGCCTCCCTCACACTCCCTCCATAACCTCTCTAGTCTGAGCCTTCTCTATCTCTTGCCTAGACCACTGAAATGCATCCTACTGGGGCTCCCTACCTTCAGGCACTTCCCTCCCAAGCAGACCCACACACTCTTGCTCTAGTTATCTTTATGTGTTCTATTAAAATATAAAGGGAGCCATATTTTTTTTTCTTCAAAGAATGACCCCAAGCACAGGGACTAGATTCCACCTGCTCAGCTGGCACTTTGGACCCTGCACAGTCTCAGTAAAGAATTGTAGAAGTCATTCAACTTTTATCTTACTCTCCTCCCTTATTTCTTCTGCTGCATGGTTGATATTTCAAGCACATCAGAATAATTCTAATCATTAAACCTACCTTGGTCCTTCTGTGTTGGTCCCTCCTTCTCTCCCTTCCTCTTGAGTCACCAAAATTGATGCCAACTTCCATCTAGTCATTCAAGTAGACTTCTACATCTGTCATATTCATGCTAAAACCTAGCACCTTCTTTAAGTTCCACAAACCTCAAGAATGAACTAATGTAGTATCGCTGGCACAATGAATGGTGACTTACATTTCATATTAAACTTAACTACAGGAAATATTTATTTCAGGTGGGACTCGTAGACTGAAATTAATTTATTAATCATAGATTTTTTTTCATCTTTGAAATATACCTATAAGATGGATAATATAATTTCTAAATCATGGGAAAAGATAAGATTTTAGAAAACTGAATAACTTTCCCCACAAATGCACAGAATCTTTTTTACAAATAATAATTACCATAATTTTGCTGATATTTATAAACAAGATAAATGAATGAATGCTCACGAATAACACCAGATAATCAAGATCCCAATTAAGCCCAGCAAATGTAAAGAAAATGCATCGGCACGAAGTTTAATTAACTGTTCAATTAATGTCATGGAAAAGTTGTGATATAATCACTAACAAACATGAAATCATGAGCTGTGGTATAGAGACACTGCACCCATGATAAATTGTTCTCCAGTTCTCTGCACTGGTTAGTCTACATCTAGAACAGCAATGAGTTCATCATCTTGAGTTCAACCTTAGTAAGATATGGTACAGCTAAGGATGGTGAAGAAGATGGATGGTCTGAAAACCAAACATTATAGAGAATTGTTAAGGGAATTGAGGATTTTTAACCCTGGGTAGGGAGTGGTAAAGGATTTGGGGAAGCTCTGTAGCTGCAAGACTGATTAGAAATCAATAAATTAAAGTTAGGGATGGTAGCTTTAACAATCTGAATAAAACCATTCAATTAGATCTCACTGAGGGTGGCAAGGACTGCACTTACCATGGCTCCTGCTATACCACTTTTGCCTGGTTCTCTTCCATTGCCTGAGAGGATGCTACTCAAAGTGATGTTGGCCAGGAGCAAAGAGCTTTCCCTAAACTGAAAGATTCATGCTACTTCCTTCATAAAGTCCTACTACATAAAAATGCCAGCTGAACTAAATGGTTTGCGTAGTGACCTAATACACTCATGTTTTGGTGAAAGCTCTTTATTTCATAGAGGGCCTGTGATAAACAGAAACCACTCTGTGAACCAAACCTTTGCCTAGGGTTATGTATTCCTTCCTTTTACTCTACCTACAGCCTCCAATGAATGATCTTCAAAGTTTTTTTGCCCTTCCCTTGTGATATAAGTGATAATACACATCTAGAATATCATGGAAAATTCCAAATTAAAATATTCTATCTTTTGAATATCAGCTTTTCCCGGCAATGACAAAATGCCTGACATAAGCAGAAAAGGAGGAAATATTTTGGCTCAAGGTTTTAGAGATTTTGGTCCAAGTTCATTCAGCTATGTCCATTGCTTTAGATCTGAGATGAAGCAGAAGGTCATGGTGGAGGGACATGATGGAGGAAAATTGCTCACTTCAACATGGCCAGGAAGCAAAAATAGAACCAAGTAAAGGGCCAAGAACATGATATAACCTTCTCTGGCATGCCACAGTGACCTCCTCCTACAGTTTCTATATTGGTACTATAATGCCACCAAATAATGATCCTATCAATGTATTACTCCACTTATAGGATTAGAGCTGTCATAATCCAAGAGCTTGCCCAAATCCGCACCTCTAAACATTGCTATAGTAGGGATCAAGCCTTTTAATACATGAATCTTTTAATACATGAATCTTTCATATCCAAACCACAACACTTCTTTTCCACAGAGTAAAATAAGGTGTCATAACAGGCACAGACTTTTTTTTTTTGGTAGAAAATAAGCTATAAATGAACTCTTTTTGCCTTCTTACTAAAGAACATTGGAAAGGCATAGTTATAAAACTAGAGGCACTTTTTCATTCTATCAGTGAAGAAACTATCGTCAAACGGAAAAAAAATCTAAACATATCAATTAACTAACCAACATCATCAGTAATAGGACAATACCTATTGTTAGGGCATTAGGGTCTCTTTCATTCCCTTAAAATATTGATGTATGGGCAGTTCTCTACTCCCTTCTTAAATTCAGTAGTAGTTTAAAAAATGAATTTTATTGCATACCTCTAATTCATAAGGGTTGAAGCTAAGTTGGATTGATCTTCCTTCTCTCTCTCAGTGAAGTTGATAGAACTGGCGGAATGAAAAGTGATTACTGTATAGCTTTCTTACTAAAATTTCTCTGCTCTTCTTAGCAGTCAAATAAAGGTGTAAAAATGCACTATCCTGAATGAATGTCAGTCCAGAATCACACCACTTTGTCTTATATCTAAACATATAAACAGATATAACAACAACAATAAAAAATAAATAAAACGAGGAAGTACTTCTTCCAGGTTTTTAGGGTATAAGACAGTACTTTTAGACCTATCTTCTTTTGTGTGTATATGTAATAATTATACGGAATAGTAGTTGTCACTGTGGCTTACTTGTACATGTGCATAATATAATTTGATCAATTTAATTCCCCAGTACCTCCTCTTGCTCTCTCATCCTGCCTCCCTTTCATTTGTTTTCCTGTACCCTACAGATCTCTCTTGTATTTTCATGAGATCACTTTTATTCCTTTTTTCTCTCTAGTTTCCATCTGTAAGAGAAAACATATAACCCTTGATTTTCTGAGTTTGATTTACTTAATTTAACCTGATGCTCTCCAGTTCTATTCATTTTCCTGAAAATTACATAATTTTATACTTCTTTATGACTGAGTACAGCTTCATTGTAATGTATATACACGTCTTCTTTACCTGTTCATTTGTTGATGGACACCTGGGCTGGTTCTGTAACTTGTCTATTGCGAATTACTCTGCTATAAACATGAATATTCATATATCTCTATGACATGCTGATTTTAGTCTTTCTGGGTAAATGTCAAAGAGTGATATGGCTGGATAAGATGGTGGTTCCATTCCTAATCTTTTGAGGAATTCCATAACTGATTTCCATAGTGGCTCTATTAATTTATATTTTCACCAGTGTGCAGATTTTTATTGTATATATTGTTTATTTTATTGTATACATTTTTCATATATTTTTGACTATTTGTGTATCTTCATTTGAGAAATTCTGTTTAATTCATTTGCCTATCTATTTATTAGGTTATTTATTTTTTGTTGTTGTTTTTTGGGTTTTTTTTTGGGCACTCAGCCACTGAGCCACATCCCCAGCCCTATTTTGTATTTTATTTAGAGACAGGATCAGACTGAGTTGCTTACCATCTTGCTTTTGCTGAGGATGGCTTTGAACCCGTGATCCTCCTGCCCTAGTCTCTGGAGCTGCTGGGATAACAGGCGTATGCCACCAGGCCCAGCTTTTGGTTTGTTTTTTGATGTTAAGTTCATTGAATTCTTTATATACTCTGGGTATATTTGAGTCCCGTCTAGGTTCAAAGATAGTATATTAACTAGTGGATATGAACTCCTTTTTCTAACATGCTTTGTTTTCATTTAAAAATTTTAAAACTCCTTCTGGATTCAGTTATCATATTCAAAAGACTGATAGAGGTGAGGCTACCATTTATGAGTTTGATCCTCTTTGTTGCTGGACCATCAAAATGCTAAACCCAGAACAAAATAATTAAAATCTGAATGAATACCATTTTTAAAAAATGCTAAGCCCAAAGCCTAAACTATGAAAGCTTCTCCTAGGCAACAGATGCCTTCGTGTTTGTAACTGAACATGTGTCTATCATGTGTGTAATGACTAGCCAGGCTTCTGGTGGTATGAACTAGCTGGAACTTGGCTGATCTTTTCCTTAACTGAAATTCTATGAGTGAAATTTTCCCTATTTTATGCACAGAGTTGTTCTGAGAATGAAAAAAAGATTGCACATATAAAAACACTTCCTGAGTTACCAAAGATGATAATAGAAAAAAAATAGTGTATTGACCATTGACCTTTTCTTCATTAACTTAAATCTCTTAGCTTGATCTAATTAGATTTCACTCCAACTTCACTTTATGTTTTAAATTAGGACACTAATTGTTATATTACACTTTCAATAAGGAGAATATTAAAGTATAATTTAGATCTCTGGGAATGCAAGTAAGTTTTCACATTACTGGAGCATATAAAACTTGTTATTAGAAACCTTGGAGAACAAAAATCTTCATATGAAAAATTCAAACAGAAAAAGTATATAAATTCACACAAATTAATTGCAAAACTACAAATATTTGTTAATTATTAATGTTCAAGTATTTGGTGAGGCAACTATAATTAGAAGCTTAAAAATATAATATTTAACTTAAAGGAATTCAGTGATATAGAAAAGATAAATGCATATACATATCATAATACGGAGATATTAGAAAGGCAATAATAAAAGTAAGAACAAGATAAAAAATAAGGTCACAAAAGAGAGTGATCAAATCTAATTTGGGGATGAAGGAAGATCTTCAGAGGAGAATGCCAGGTCATTATTTTGATGAATTGATTGACTTTCTATGGTGAATAAGTAGTGGCAACTCCAGGTAAAGATAACAGGTAAGCAAAGGCATAAAACTGTGAGATCACATGGAATCTTCACAGAATCTTAAATTGAGTTATATGATAATGAGAAAAGTAAAGTGGTGAAATGCACAAGATTGAAGGCAGGAGAAGTTGCAAGTTTCAAAACAGGGCTGGCCTTATGTGCCAAGCCAGTAAACTTTGCCCTTACATATAGGTTATCAGATGCCACAAGAAAGTTTTATATAGTAGAGCAAAAGAAGCCAATATATATGGTAGATAGTAGAAAGGACTGTGGAAAATAGACTGGCATTGAGAGTGATAAGAACAATACTACTAGTTACATGTATTTAATAATTTTAAAAATGTGTACCCAAAGCCTTTTCTCCTGCTAGGACACATGTGACTTCAAGCCATTGGGCAGGCATAAAGGGACCACTATAAGTTAAAAAGTAGAAATGTTGCCGCCCCAGCCTCACCCTGCAGAAATAAAGCCCAAGATCCTTCTTTGCTTCTTCATGGCATCTTCTGTCAAACTTGGATCCATTCCAATACCTCTGAAGCCAATAATTGTCATCACTAGCCATAGGAGACAGAATGAGCACAATCGGGTATACCCAGCACTTTGGTATAAATTCATCGAACTCATAGAGGTCAGGATACAGTGTTTAGACAGAACTGATGTTGTAAATTACAGGGCAGCAAAGAAAGCCAGCTGCTTATTTCATGATTAATTGTGAACAGCAAGAGGTCTAGGTAGTCCTTCCCAGGCAAGGACATTTGTATCTCCAGGGGCACACATGGTGTTTGGAACATAGGAGTATTTCTTTCAGTAAATGTTGAAAGAAAGAAAAGATGGGGGGTGGGCAGGGAGAATAAGGAATGGGAAAAGGAAAGAAGAGGAGAGGGAGGGAGGAAGTAAAACAAGGAAACTTTCCTTGAAGGGATTTGCCATTCTTCTAGCAAGATGACACTAACCAAATTCATAGATGAAAAGGTCAGAACACTAAAAGATCCCAAAAGTCTTCATTTTCATATAAAATCATGACTAACATCAGATTATTTTTCTCAAGCCCAAGGTTTCCATGATGAACATAAATGTTGACAGTTTAACTCTCCAGGGAAATTCAGGAAGCCAGGATTTGCTCATTCAGCTGTGATATCACTGACAAAGACCTAAAAATACTAGAACATTTGGTGGAGGGAAAAAAAAAATCACTGGATCCACAAAGGCTTTGATGTGGTTAACAGTATTTTCTGATATGCAGAGAGTACATGTCAGAGAGATGGACAGGTCAGCTCCCACAAGGTTGAAGATATCAGCTCTGAAACTTCCGGTCACTTCACCTCGGCTTGCCTGGACTGCTAGTTAGAGATCCCCAAAGCATATGTGCATTAAAGTAAATAGAAACATTATTTGCACAGCACAGGTATTAAGGAAAATATTAAATGGAGATACTTCCTCTTCACTTCAGGTTGCTGAACAGCAACAGAAGACTTGGTCAGCTGCTTGAAATTTACAAGTGTGATTTTGGTTTGGTTTGCATTTCCAGATGAGTTTGAGGTGTTTGTGAAGGAAGTTAAAAGCATTCACATAAATGTCCCCAAATATGATTGTACTTTTAAAATTCAATACATTGCACACTGAGAAATCCAAGTTATACAACATGTCAACTTGAGAGGTACTAAATATACAGCTCTCTAGTCATCCAGTGCAGCTCTTTTACAATGCTACAAGTTCACTGTATGAAGCTCATTAACCTTTCAGATAGTTTAAAGCCTTCTGCCAAAAAACTCATTTACAAAATTGAATGGTCTAGGTACGGAATGCCCTGGACTTGTATGTCTGTCAATTGTCTGAAACTTAGTTTAAAGGAGGCAAGTGTCTAAAAATAAAACAGAGCTGTCTAAAAATAAATTTGAAACAGGACATTTTTATTTCTCTTTGTGTTCCAATCCCATTTTAATAGGAGAAACAATTTACTGTGGTGTTTAAGAGTATGAACTTTATAGTTGAAGAACCTAAATTTGATTTCCAAATTTGACAGGCACTAAGCTAAACAAAGTTGGCTATGTCACTACATATGTTTGTAGTTTACTTCCCTCAATAAAAGGGAAATAGAAATATTATTGCCTACCTAATTTAAAGCATCATTGTGAACATTAAATGAATTAGTCCTTGGAAACTTCTGATAGCAATGTCTTACCAATATTAAGCCCTCCAGAAACATCAACTATAATAATAATATTTACCTCTATTATTAATCCTCAATGCCACTTTTGCCAATCCCTAACTGCTAATCTCCATACCTTCCCATTGCACTAAATCATCTGTTTGCTTCCTATTGCTTGACCCTTCCTCAATTCCATCCTAATTTACCTGTCATTTCTAAAAATTTTAGAGCAATCACCTTAAGTCTTATTTGACTACAACCTGCATTAAGAAATATATTTAACTTTTAATACTTATGTTTGCCTTAGGTTTCATTCTATCCTTAGGTTTTCATTCTATTTAAAAAGAAATACTAAGTGTGGTCCATTACATTGACTTTATAACCTATGTATATAGATCATGGTCCACAGTTTGAAAATTTATTTTCTAGAGGACAAGAGTATAATCAGATGAACTGCTATTTTATCAAAGGGTGATGGAAAGTCATAAATTAGCCTAACCCCATATTATCAGAGGCCTCAAGTGCTTAACCTAAAAGAAATGTGATGGGCTGATGAATAGGTGTGAGAGATTTTTACAGTGAAATATCACTCCTATCTCCTAAACCTGGGCCAAATGTGTTCCATTTCTGAGTGCTGTAGGTTCCTCTGTCAACAACTATCTCTGCAGCATCTGTAGAGTCTTCTGAGCACTGGTATAAGAGACACAGGCATGCCTATGACCAGTTCACTATTGGTATAAAATGTGTGATGTCTCTGATGCCCAGTCTCAAACAAAGCTGACCAGAAACTATTCACTTAATAAAGAACTGACAATACCAGAGGACTCAACTAATGGTCTCGGAATCTGCAAATTGATGGGTTCTTATTGATGTTCTGCTGGAACATTACAGAATAAGACAGTATCTACAGTATAATATTAGACCATTGCTGTTGGGAGTCTCCCCGGCTCCAAAGACTAACTTCCCCATCCCCAGAGAAGAGCTGTCCATTGGTGAGCCCTGCTGACTCACATGATCCTTACCCACCAATCAGACTAGCCCTGCTGGCTCACATGATCCTTACCAACCAATCAGAAAGCACCCCATGCCAACTGTCAAACCCTTCAACTGCTAAACTATCATAACTGTCAAATCCCAGCTCTATAAATATGCAGAGCTCTTCCTCAATAAACAGGCATTTTCTCCTACGACAAGCCTTGTTAGTTCTTTCAATTGCTTACTCAATTCTTTTTAGAAAATAAATAAATGTGTTATTGGCTTCCATGACAATCTAATCAGATTTTTAACTTTAAACCAATATATGCTAACACCCTTTTTTGGTGCAATGAACCCCTTTGGCACTCTGGAGGAGTCTATGGACCTTACCTCAGGATAATGATTCTAAATACTTAAAACAAGATAATGGAATTACAAAGCAAAACAATTATATTAAAATGTTAATCTACTAATAGGGTCCCTGAAGATCCTCAGATCCCAGGTTAATACACTATGGCCATGATTTGTTTTGAATGTCATATTGTTTTAGTTTTCTAAAACAATTTAGTTTTCTAAAACATTAAAGATATCCCATACCTGCTCTGCCTCCAAAAAAAAAAAAAAAAAAAAAAAGGAAAAGATGTGAGCTGGACGACTACACCATGAAAAACAAAAACAAAAATTGGAATCACACCTGACTTGAGATGAATAAATTGCCACTGTTATTGGAGGTTTTCCCTGACACTATGTCTCTGATAAATCCAAGAGATTTGAAAGCTTCTAAATTAGTATTTTGGTTTTCTGTATTCAAATAAGCTTTATTTCCTCCCTTAGCGTCTTTTTATTTTCTCTTTATAGTATTTTGATCTCTCATTGCTAGAAATTTTATCACATTCTGACTTGAATATTGAGGTCATCTTCTTTCTAAAATATCAATCATAACTGTTGTTCAAATGAAGTTCTCTGTACTATTGATAAACCTTTCATACATGATCAATCTGGCTAACCTGCTAGAAACTGATGAGTGACAGATAGTTCTTTTTTTTTCTAGAACAAGTGATTTACTTATTTATTTTTTATTTTTTTATTAGTTCTTAATGATAAAAACCAGAAATGAAATAATAGAAATAAACATTAAAATAAACTTAAAAAATCAAAACATTACCCAACTTCAAAGTCTCTGCAAGTACTGATTCAACACAACCATTTCCATGATATTCCTAAGGGAACCTATATAATCTGAAAGCACAGATTTGTTAGACAGAGAAAAATCAACCCAGCATTCTCTCTTCTTTCATATTTATAGTCAATTACATGAAATATTCAAGCAGGAAATTACCCCAGGATTTAAATCATCCATAAATAATTCAAATTGTCAACTTTTGGCAGATTCACTAAAAGCACTGTTTTTATTTGTAAAACAATTGTGCAGTTTAGTACAGAGGAAGATATGTATATGGAGAATACACCTACAGTGTTTTACAATAGGGCAAAGCATGCTTCCATACTCCTGGATGATGTTTTTGAAGTACAGGTTCAGAAATGACATCCTATCTAGAGCTAGTCATTAGCAGGTCAAAGGTGATGGTTTGCTTACCATAAAGACCTCTAATAGAGGTTTAAATGACAGATAATACTTATAGTAATATTGTGATACTATTCATAAGAGGAAATATTTTACTTCAAATTAGGCTAATTGATAATGTGTACTTAATATCCACCTGTCACTCTATTGGGTGAAAGGTGAGATAAAATGTAATCCTTACAACAAAGAAATTCCATTACACAGAAAAAGAAATACAGAGAGAGAGAGAGAGAAAAAATATGAGCCTTTATAAAACCATATAATGTCAACAGCTTACATTTTAAATTATATTCAAGTTAAATATCATATTTCAAAATTTCAACATATCTTTTCTTAAGCTACATGTGTTATGATCAACTCTTTTATCTTAAAATATTTTTCAATTGTATTTGACTATCACCTGAAGGGGAGTAAAAACAGAAACATAAGTTCCATTGTCCTCATGCCAAATATTTGGCATAATCAAAAGCAGTGATCTGTGTATACATAAGGTTTTATTTGAAAGAAGGCAGACAGCTAGGTGAATGAAGTTTGCTCATGTTCAATGGGTCATAGCTAAATAGACCAAAACTCATGGAGAGTCTGGTTTTGTTCTTATAAAATTAAACCTTATAATTTGTGATGATTAATTTTTCTATTAAATGAATACTTAGAATGTTCTATGCAAGGTATATGTACTAAACATTTAGGACATAAAAATGAGTTAAATAGATAGTCAAAATGAAAGATACAAGCATATACAGTAGTTATAAAATATTATAGTTAATATATTAGATATATTTAATATTTTGGAATTTGTAGAAAAGTAAACTATAGGTACAGAGTGGGCAGGAAAACAGATTACATTAAGTTGGTTATATTGAAGTGAGTTCTAATGGTGATTTGGCAACTAGATTCTAGGGTGAAGCAAGAAATATATTAGAAGACATAAGATTAGAAATGCTATCATAGCTCATTTCCCAGTTAAGGAAGCCTTTCTTCTTGGGGCTGAGGTGCGGCTCAGTGATAGAGTGCTTGCCTGTGTAAGGCACTGGGTTTGATTCTCAGCACCACATATAAATAAATGAATAAAATAAAGATCCATCAACACTTGAAAAATACTACTACTAATAATAATAACAACAACAATAATAAAAGAAATGATATCACAGGACATCAGGTTTCAACATAAAAAGGGCTTCGAAGTTATTGTTCCCATCCTATAATAGAGACATCTATAAAACAGAAAAGTCAATTAATTTTCCTGAACCAGTTGAAATCTGAAGATCACAGGGACAAATTGCCACCCCCAGATCTGAAGAGACAGGAGCATCCAGAGAGTCGGACCTGAGATGTGCTTACCATGTGAGGAAGCCACTGAAGGCA
Organism: Ictidomys tridecemlineatus; assembly: GCF_052094955.1. Taxonomy (NCBI): domain Eukaryota; kingdom Metazoa; phylum Chordata; class Mammalia; order Rodentia; family Sciuridae; genus Ictidomys; species Ictidomys tridecemlineatus. Next base: position 75,803,379 of record NC_135488.1, read on the forward strand.
TCAAATGGCAGGAACACTTAAATGGTAATTTTGATATTTTATAGGAGTCTGATTGTAGATTAGCTTTATAGTGGCAATCTGCATGCTGCAATCTTGGTGGGACCTCACTAGTCATGAGGTTTATCTCCAGGAAGGGATCAGGGCTACAAGCAAATAGGTTGGAAATATTGTTGGCAAGGAAAGGAGTATGGAGGATTCAAAAAACAGCTATGTCCCTTGAGAAACACTCGTGAAGGTCAAGCACCAAGAGCTCATTAAAACCCTGAGATATAGTCGGATGATTGCAGAACATTTCCCTCCCTAACCACTGCTTCCATATCAGCAGAGATCCAGAGCAACAGTGGATTACAGCTGAGAAAGTTGTAAGACAGATTCTCTTAGGAGGAGTACTTGGAGAAGCCTAAAGTCAAAGGAGATTCAAACAATCACAAAGAAGCCAACAGCACCTGCAGCTACAAAATACAAAAACAAAAACCAAACAGTACTTATGCGTATTTTACCTTTTCCAATCTGAGAGACCTTTGCAAGTCATTGAACCCATCTGAATTTTAGAGTCCCCACAGGTAAAATACAGGAATTGTGATAAATTACCCATAAAATCATTGTCTGTTCTAAATCATATCATTTTATCTACACTTTGATTTCTCAGCATAAGATTCTAAACATGCATACAATTTTTAAAAACTTCTCTTCTTTTTCAAAAGCATTGTCCATTCTGTTTCTGTTGTCACTGGATTTTTCTGAACTAGGTAGTGAGAAAATTAACCCAGCAGAACAAATCAAAGCAATGTAAATATATACCGTGTATCAGGACACTTGGTTTCTATTACTATTCTATTGTTCATTATTATTATTTTACTTGGGGGAAAAAACCCTGAAAATTCAGACACTGATATTTTTCAAATTTACTTGATTGGAAAATAAATTATTCTACATGACTGATAATTTTTAAGATTAGTACAAACCTCACAAGCTATAACCAGCTCACTTTTAATAAGCAGAGTATAATCTTAATTTGTGAAAGCCATTGGAAAGCTGAAAGATGCCAATTAAGGAATCATCTCAATCTTGTAGCTACAAAGGTTACTAAAATACATGGAATTTGAGATCCAATGAGAGTATCACTGAATAATAAAGTCTTAGAATATTCTTAATCAGGACATGGTGTTTTTAAAATAAAGATTCTTCTCTAATACTTTAAACAATAAATGACACAAGAAAGTATAAAAAATAAATAACAGTAGATTGAAATTTTAATCCAAAGCTTAGCAATTAACCCTGTGTCTCATGGAGCAGGGCATTTTATAAATGCTAGTCACAAGTATACTGCATCATGTCATGTCATAGAAAAGCATTAAACTAATTTCAACTCCTGGCATTTGGCCTCTTAATTGAACATTTCATTTATTCATATCTCAATTAAGTGGCTTTAACTACCTCTCTGGGTATTATTCATCCTTTAATAATGACACAAGAATAGCAGAGTAAGGTAGATTCTTATTCAAAGGAATAAATATATGCACATGTGGTATCTTACACTAATGAAAGCCAGTGGTGATGTTCATTGTCGATGTAGGGTCCACAGTTAATGCTGATTTATGTTTAGCTTCATTCTGCTCAAAGATTTGTCCTTTTGTGAGCTGGCTACAACTTGTGAGGTTTCTGCTGATCTTAATTATCAGTCACATAATTATTTATTTTCTAATCAAGTAAATTTGAAAGATAGTACTGTCTGCATTTTCAGGTTTTTTTGTGTGAAATAAAATAATAATAATGGATAATAGAACAATAACAATGTCTAGTCTTAGAGTAGAAACTCTTTTTATTCATGGTAGTATTTTGAGCCCATTGCATTTAAAAGTGGTCCACATTTTTTTCATTCTGTTGTTAGAGTCAGAGCTTAGAAGATGAGTCCCATGACAAAATGAATCTTTGGTTAAAAATGAGTCCCACCTGCTAACTTTGTTAGTACAACTCTCAAATATTTCTATCTGTAGGTAAACCTAATCCAAGTATCAGTGAAGTTTCAGATTGCATCCCTGTGCATTTTTTCCTCCCTTCTTGGAGACTCAGAAAAACACCTCTAGAGCAACTGTTCTCAACTGGGAGATATTTTGCCCCCTAGAGGCAACAGTGTGGGTGGAATCTAGTGGATTGTGAGGAAGAAAATGGCTAAAAGTGTAGAATGACAATGCACATCACAGTTCCCCACAATAAAGAGTTATCCAGCCTAAAATCAGCAGTGCCAAGGCTGAGGAAGTTTTGCTTTGCAAGGATGAACTGTGGTAAAGGTAAAGCAAGTGTGAGATGTCTGTCAGTTTAGAAAGGAAATAGGAAGGGGCTGGACAGATTAATTTTTTTGTGTGTGTGGTGGGGGGATACATACTTTGTAGAGCTACAAGGAGGCTCCAGAATGCCCATGAGTTTCAGCAGATGACAAAAGCAAGAGTCTTCAATAATAAATGCGATAGAAACAAATTACCTGCAATGCTCCTTCAAAATCTTCATAACTAGGGATCAAAGCACTATAATATAAAGATCAATTCTTCCTGGAGTTTCCCTTATATCAAACCCGATGCTGCTTGTGATTGCTGCAAAGCAAATCAAAGACCGGCTTATTATTATGGAAAGTGGTCTTTCTTACAAGGAAAGTGGTCTTTCTTACAAGGAAAGAGATGGCAGGCCTTCAGTCTTCCTTTCTTCCACTATCAAGTTCTCATTTGTTTTCTAGTTTTGTTCTTTATGTAAATTCTCACTGACAAATTCTGAAACCTATAAAAAATGTAAGTTGTGAATAAAATATATCAATACTTCCTTATTGAAGTTACTCAAAATGTCTATTTTCTCCATCAATGTGATAAAAGTGCTCAAGGTTAAATATTATGTATTCTTTAGCTTTAAACATATTCTCATCTTTTAATATTCAAGGTAGGGGTTAAGGCTATTAAAATCAAAACTGAAGAAGTGGCACATCTCCAATGAGACTGGTTGAGTCTGGGGCATCTCATGAGCTGAGCCTTTGCTCTTAAGCAGTTCCCATTTGCGTGCGTCACTGATATTGAGTGCTGGCCATTAGCTCTTTTAATACCCTGTTATATCAATGGGATCAGCAATATAAGAATGGAAGCAGCAGCTTTTTTATATTTGACAGAAATTTGATTGGGTACAAACAAACATTGCTATGACAAAGTCTTAAATAACTGGGTTATGAAAGTGAGGAAGAATTTTTTGTTGCCTTCCTAATAAGGCTGAAGTATAAGATTTTTTTTAAAAAAAGTTCTCAAACCAGAACTAGAACAGAAATAAAATGACCACAAAGCAGCATGCAAAATGTTCTGATCAATTAGCAGTATCCATAGAAGTTGTGCTGGGGTAAAAAGTGCCTATAATACACATTTTTCACTTGGATTCTTATCCTCAACAAAAGTATCAACATTACCCTCTCTATGACCCTCCCCAGAGCACACATCAGCAACCTCTGGCCAGCATTCTTCAGACAACATCCCTTTCCTAACAGATGAGTCTTGCTGCAAGCATTTTTTCAATCTAATCAGCATTTCCACAGCTCAAAGCCCATACTGTCCACAGGAAGAATCAAATAATGGGTTTCTCCTCGACTACTTCACAGCAGATAATTCAGTACAAACTATAAATATGCCATTTGAAGGAGTCTACATTTTCTACAAATAGAAATTTTTAATAAGGGATATTGAGAAAGAGCTAAGCCAAAAATTCCTTCTATTGAATTCTGTAACAAAGGTTCCAGGATGCACATGGATATACAAGATATGGAGGTGCATTTCTGGAAATGAAAAATGAGAATATTAAAATCCAGATATTTTAGGGCTCATCTGATCCTAACCATCTGTACTACACTTTCCTTGTGTGTTTTCTAATGAGAGAAGGAGTCATTTCATTTTGTGTTGGAAGCTCTTGACAGACACACAGTGCACCAGCCTTTGCTTAAATGTTCACTTCCAGTCTCCACAGGCATCCATTCAATTTTCTAAATGTTTTTCAAAGTCACTCTTTTCTTCCATCTACTACTGCAACAGGGCTCCATGGCAGTTCACATCTTAATCTATCCCCACTGATGCATTATCTGCAAAGCAACAAGCATAGAAAATTAAATGTTCAACATAACTCAGCAAAGAGAAAAACACAATACCTATAGATCTATTATCCATTTTTCAATAAGCACTTCACATTGATAGATATGTATAAGAGTATGTGTGGGAAGATAATAGATCATTGTGAAACAACTCAGGCATACAAAATAAAAAAAAATTATATACATCTATCTATCTATATGTATGTGTGTATATATATATATAATAAAATTCTACATCTACTCTCAGTCTAAAACAAAATATTTCAGACTCCTGAACTTCTATGCATTTCTTCCCCATGTTCTTCTGTTAATTTGCCCCAGTGGGAACATTGTCGCAAATCTGGTATTAATTATTCCCATGCAGGACTTTACCTATGACTATTCACATGTGTATTTAGAAACATCATTTAGAAGGGTCATTCCTGTTTTCCAAATTTACTCAAATAGCATAGCTTGCACATCATTTGGAAACTTGTTTTTCCTTCTGTTAGATTTTTGAGGGATTTTACAATGCAACACTAGTTCATCCATTTGGACTAGATGGACTATGTATAGTGTCCTGTGACTTATTTGTTCTCTTTTTAATGTACGTTCAGGTCACTCTCAGCCTTCACCTTAACAAGCAATGTTGCCTTGGACATCTTGTTTGTTATCTTAGGTTACCAAAACTTTCTCTAGGATGTATAAACAGTGTGAAGACTGTGGTTATGACTGACATTGCTCAACTGTTCTGGATCCTACCTGAAAGTCATCAGTGAACATTCCTATCAACATGAACAGGAATTTTCTTTGTTCCACTTCTTCATCAATTCACTTAACTGTCAACTTGGATTTTAATTTTTCAAATTTGATGGATAAAACTTTCCCAATAACCTGAATGACATTTCTGAATCATACTATGTTTCCACCAAAGTGCTTCTGATTCCTTAAAATTTTCCATTTTTCTATTTGCTTAACTTTAAGCAACTACTCCAGTATATAATCATAATTAATATTTTATTAAATAAGCATGATAAATTTGCTTTTCCTTGTTCTTGTTTCTCCATTTTGTCTGAGCCATTATTGGCCCTTTGTGTCTTCGATTGAGTTTTATAAGGAGCTGTTAAGACTCTGAATAAATTCATTTAGGTTTTGAGTTGAACTTGCATTGAAAATACAGATGAATTTGAGGTAAATTGATGCCTCTTTAAGATAATGATTGTTTAATTTCTAAACTTGAGTAGCTTTCTTTTTTTTTAAGACTTATAAGCTTCAATACATTTTGTAATCATTCTCTTGAAAGTATTAAAAAGCTCTGGCACAGCCATTCCTAAACACTATTCATTGTTATGAAATCTTACTATATAAATAAAATTTCTTTGTACTAGTGAATAGCAATTGTGTAATCTTTTTCCATTTACCTCGAATTCAGCAAACTTTCAAAATGCTCTAGTTCAATTAGTTTATCTATATATGTTTTCCAGTTTTCCATGAAAGCAATCATGTGATTGCCAAATGAATTTTTTTTTACTTTACTTTCTAATTTTTGTAATTTTATTTCTCTATTTTACTAGCCTGATTGAACTTGCTATTATATAATGAAGAAGTTATAAGTGGCTGTTACGGTTTGGATGTGGTATCACCCAAATGCTCCTGATTTTTTAGTACAGGAATATTCAGAGGAAAAATGATTGGATTGGACTGGGATAGCTATAACCTAATCAGTCCATCTTACTTTGAATTGACTGGGTGGTAACTGTAGGCATCTAGAGCATGGTTGGAGGAAGTGGGTTACTGGGATATGTCTTGGATAGGTGCATCTTCTCTGTAGCCTCTTCACCTGTCTCTCTTTGCTTCCTGACCCCACCATGAACTGAGCAGCTGTCCTCTACTGGGCCCTTCCCCCACAATGGGCTGCCTCATCTTGGGCCTAGAGAAATAGAGTAGACCATCTATTGACTGAGCCCTCTAGAGTGAGCCCCAAATAAGCTTTCCCTCCTCTAAGTTGTTTTTGTCAGGTCTCTGACTCACAGTGATGCAAAGCTGACCAAACCAGTGACATATTTTCAATTCTAAATTTAACAGAAGATTTCTAAATTTTTATCAATAAATATGATCCTTGTGATAGAATTTGAAGACTCTTTCCCAGATTGAGATTTTCTTTTGTAACAGTTAGAAATGCACTTGACCAAAAGTAAGAACATCCAACATTGATGTTTACAACAAAGATATTTATCATACAGCAATAAATCCATAGCTAGGATGGTCCAGATTGGGGCAGTAGTTTACAAATGCCAGTGAAGTAGATCAGGCCTATGGGCCTCCTTGTGATGTATTTCTAAGCATTATCTATAAACAACTGTGGTCAAGAAAAAGCAAAAAGAGTAGTGAAAACACATGAAAAAAAAATCTCACATTTCTTATTTCATTTGGGAAGGAAATCTTTTCCAGAAGCTTCCCATTAGAATTCTCCTTATACTTCACTGACCAGAGCTGGATTATAGGGCTACCCTTTCATAAGAGAGGCTGGGAAAGTTTGAGTAGTTGACTTTTGCAGTTTTGAGAGTGGGAAATAGGAAAGGAAATGTGAATTTAGGAAAACATTTTGGTTAGACATTGAATCCAATAGATGTAGCATATTTTACTTCCTATTAAATCTGCCAAGAGTTTTCATTTTCTAATCTGTGAAATAGCAGTGAATTATATTTCTATTTTCTGCATCTACTGAGGTACTTATATAGATTTACTTATTTGGTCTATTTATCAGATATTATTTTAACAGTTTTTAAAACATGAAACATTCTTTTTTTCTGGGATCAACTATACATGGGTACAATGTATCATTATTTTTTAATTGATGTCTTTACAATATATGGTCTTCCAATCTCTAAATACACACAATCTCTGTATTTATATTTTTTATTTCTTTCAGAATACTGACCCTTTAAACAACAGTAATGGATCTTTTTTCATGTAGATCTAAGTTAAATTTATTAATATTTTCAGTAGGATTTTTTGCATCCAAATTCATAAGTGAGATTCATCTATAATTTTTGTGCTTAAACGTTTACTATTTAGTTTTGGCATTAATATTATACTAAATATATTAGACTGAATATGGTCATTTCTGCCTTCTATTCTCTAGAGGAAAATTCACATAAAGATTGTTGATTTGGTCAGCTACTTGGCATTATGTGTTTTCCTATCTGTTCAGATTGAGGCTATATGATAGTCAAGGAAGCCTCACAACAGTGGCATCCCTATCAAGCCTGGGTTTGGATGACCTCAGCCCCACTACCCTACAGGAACAGAAGCACCACATTTTAGTGTCCTGCTTTCCATACCAGAAAACATAGCTTCAGTTTCATCCAGTATTTTGTGGGTGGGTTTGTTTGGTTTTGGTCTTCAGAAATAATCAATTTATTTTGGAGTCCAATGATATACTTTTGTGGGTTTTTTTTGTTACTATTTTTATATTTTATGCATCATTACTATGTGTTTGTACAATCTGGATCAGAATTTTAAAAACCTTCTTTGAATGTGTGGTCTAGCATAGATTGTAAGAGTGAGCTATCAGCTCTCTCTCCATCCTAACCTTCTATCCCTTTCCCTTTTATTTTTCTTGCTTCATTCACATAGGCCTACATCTGGTACATTTGAAAATCTATCTGACCTCAAGATTTTCTGAGTATTTTCTTACCTACCCTGGAATTCTTCCCATCTTTCATACATGCTTGTCTATCAACAAACAATGTAATCCTATTAAACATTTCTAAACTTCAAGTTTAATTTACATGCTTATGGTCAAAGAAGACTTCCTTTTTTAACCCACTATGACTTCTCAGAATCGTGTTTTTCTTCTATAGAATTTGTCCAAATTGTAATTAAATAATTTTTTTTAAAATTAACACTTACTTCTAGAACTTGACCAAAAACCTGGTAAGGGCAAGAATCTTATCTGTCTTGTTCATTATATTTCTACCATTTATCACATTGTCTAACCCTTAATGAGAATGTAAAAGATGTTATTAAATTATTGAATGGCTTAGTCCTGTTTTCATTCACAAGTTCTATTATAAAATGTAGATTCAATTGATCAGATAAAATCAGTCTATGCAATGGAGGCTAAAAGAGATTTGTGATTAAAAATCACATAGCAGAAGAGGAATGGTGATAATTTATGGAAAATATATAATTGTTGTTTTCATGCACATAATTAAAGGTTAAGGAGGCAGCCTTGTTTACTCACTGTGATTATGGCACTGTAATTCTAAACCATCATCTATAGTTCTTATCAGATAATACGAGCCAGAGGTAGTTTGAAAACTATTTATTGCTAACAATGGACATATTATTAAAGTTGTTAATGATTAAAAGTGAATTAGAACAGATTCATAGCTTAACTTATAAAATCGTTCTCATTAACATACATTTCCACATGTATTCTAAAGTGTAAGAGAAAATGGAGTTCAACTTGAGAAATAGGGAATTGTTTTGTCGGTGTGCAGAATAATTTTTGCAAATAAAAGAAAGTTTTAGATATTAGTGAGTCAAGTATAGCTCTCTGCATCTTTTGCAAATAAAGTTTTATTGGAACACAACTATATTCACTTATTTACATATTGACTTTAACTGACTTCTTCCTCTAGTAGCAAAGTGAGTAATTGTGAGTAATGGCTTTTCACAGCTTAAAATATTTCAGAAAATGTTCATTGGCCCTTCTTCTAAATTACACCTATTGTGGGAGGCCATCCTCGAATGTGATTTGAGTTACCTCCCTGGCTGGGCTAGAGGTGCTTAGGCATAGCTGTGTCAGAGCTTTCCCCACCCTTCTCCAGGTCCGAGGGCTTGTCCCTGCAGAGGCGTGTCTGGCCACTATCCCGAAGACCCAATCGTCACCCCTGACCTTGGGATGCTGCCCCTCTTAATCTTCATTGGATGGGATTTTCCCCGGAATTTTTTGTTCCCCAATAAAAGTCCACTCCCTGGCCTGTTCTCTCTCTCTCTCTCTACCTCTTCAGTAAACCTCGCTACCGCATTAAGGTGGCTGGAGACTCGAACCTTCTTTCATGAAGCTGGCATGGGTCTCAGGCTAAAACCTATTATAATAAACATTATAAGGAAACCATGCAATTTGCAATCTCACCTCTGAAAAACATTTCCTGTCCCTTTTCTTCTTTTATTTTCTGGCTCCATATCTCTGTTTATAGAAGCTAATCTAGAACTCAAACCATCGACTGTACCTTTCCATAAGTGGGCCCAAGATGTAAGTCTATGACCAAATTATGCAGTTCAAACCCGTCCCCAGAATTTTATGAAACTCATAGGAAAAAGCTCTGTTTTTCTCTGGTTGTGTAGTTCGCAGCAGGCAGCCATATCTCGTTCACAGCTTACTGATGGCATGCGGAGAATATGCAGAAAGAATCAGTTAAACGTTGAGAAAATCCTGATAGTTTCTAAAACTGGATGGCAGCCATCACTATTCTGCCTCCAGCACTGATCTTGAGATTTGGCTCCCATGATTTGCTGCAAGTAGTTCCATTTTAGTTTCTGTTACTTGCAAACAGAGAGCCCTGATAAATATACATCCTTACAACAATGACACTCTTTAATAAACTTTGTCTCAATTGAACTTATAACATAAGGCCTGAATCAGATATAGTATTTCTGAGAGTCATAACTTCCTCTCCTCTTTATAGTGACAAGGACGAAATGTAGTGAGACAAAAACATTCCCACAAAAGAGACAATATGGAGTGTCTCCTCCCAAAGTCTACACGTGGTGTGACACATTGCTATACCCCTCTCAAGAATTATTAAAGTCATTAACATGTGGCAATAAAAATGCTTCATGTTTGCGGTTCAGTTTACCTATTTTAAAACATATTTCATACTTAATCCCCCAAGATCTTTACAGTAATCCTGAAAACAGCTAAAACAGATTAGCAACCAGAGACACCAGGATCTGGCTTAAAACCCATCCACCACCACCAGTCATCCAGACATTTTTTTCCATAGAATAATGCTGTGATTACTGATCTCATAAGATTCGGAGCACTGACAGTATAGTAAATTATCTTCAGGTCCATAGATGGAAGTAGTTCATTTTCTGTACAACTCAAATATCAATAACTTGCTTTTAAATCAAATGCACTCCTATTCTTTTTGGTTGTCTAGACGTTTATGTTAGTATCTCCCTACTCTGGTATATATTACAGACAATTTTAAATAGTAATATGACTTTGTTTCTTCTCAAAAGATGCAACTAAAAACTGAAGCAAATATAACCCAGTAGGTACTTGAAATTTAGATAGTGGACGAGCTTTTAAACCTTTCATAGAAATTAATCCCTTGGTTACATTTATAGCACAAGTAATTAATTTGGCTAAAACAAATATCCTTTGATGATCATCAAGAATAAAGCACAGTGGTTTTAATATGATAGAATTATTATTGACTGGGGAATAACATGCAAAATTAGTATAACCAAGCAAAGATCAAAAAGGCTCTCTGATTATAAAACATCAAAGCTTTCAGGCAAGTCCTTCCTCAGAGACAAGCCTACAGTACTGAAGAACCCATTTATACCATGACATTAAGGAATTATTTTAATGAGTATCCCCTTGATGATAGACTGAGGTAAAATTTCAGAATTGCAGTGCATTAATTCCATGGACTGCTTAATGAGAGCAATGATTCTCCCACTAAGCAACTGTCACTCAAACATGTTCAGATTATTTTTAAATATATGATGTCAGGGAAAGTATGATTTCTAGGTAGTTCCACTTTGGCCAATTATTAGCCACTTGACCCCAGGTTATTCTCAACTTTTATGAACATTTATCTCCTTTTAAAATACATTTTTATGAGAATTAAAAGGCACAGGGTTTTAGTCCATTTTCTGTTACTATAACAAAATACCTGAGATTGGATAATTTATAAAGATTTGAAGTTTTACTTGGCTCATAATTCTGGACATGGGGAAGTTCAAGAACATAGCATTGGCATCTTCATGGCCTCTGGCAAGAGCTTTCTTGCTGCATCATAATATAGAAAAAAATCTTCTCAAGATGAGACAAACCTGGCTGGCTGATCAGTTCTCTCTTCCTCTTTTTGTAAAGACAGTGTCATCATGGGACCCCGGCATCATGTTCTCATCTAATCATTTATAAGTCCTCACTTATAAATGCCATTAACATGTGGTTTTGGGAATTAAGTTTCCAATACATGAATTCTGTAGGACATATTCATGCTTGTAGCAGACAATATGTACAGAAATCATACCAATTAATAAATACTAGTAGATTTATAAGCCATGAATTATCATTGTCAGTCACTATTATCTAAGCTATATTTTTCTGAAGTTAATACATTGGGGTATCATTCCAAACCTTTCTTTGGGAATTATACAAATTGAAACAACAATCAGAAACTTTTTAATAAAAGTTCATATCTGCCTAAAAGACAAAGACGCCATCTGGGCATGGTGACGCACACCTGTAATCCCAGTGGCTTGGGAGGCTGAGGCAGGAGGATCTTGAATTCAAAGCCAGCCTCAGCAAATGGGAGGCACTAAGCAACTCAATGAGATCCTGTCTCTAAATAAAATACAAAATAGGGCTGAGGACGTGGCTCAGTGGCTGAGTGCCCCTGAGTTCAATCCCCAGTAACTCCTCCCATATAAAGACAAAAACAACACCAGTATAATCTCAATTACTAGGGAGACTAAGGCTGGAAAATTGTTGAGTTTGAGGCCAAATTCAGCAAATTAATAAGACCTTGCCTAAAAAGAAAAAAAAAAAAGAAAAAGAACTGGAGAATGTATCTTAGAGATAGTATCACTGGGTTCAATCTCCATCTCTGTATACAACTACAGAAAATTATATTTTGCCAGATTCTTGAAGTCAATGCACACCACCCACATTGTTGTACTCTGATATGAGACTGCTGTATTTGATAATCAATATTGCAAGGGAAGAACCTTGAGAGAAGAGGGAAGCACATTTAGTATTTGTTAGCAGATAATACTATGTAGCTAAAAGTGTACTGACTGACTCCCCCAATACTGCTTCAGTCTTGACAAGGAGGTTAGATAATGATGAATAGCGCCAAATAGGATTTAACTCCCTCTGACGTAATAACATGATAAATAAGTTCTATTCCCAATTATTGAGAGAGAAAAAAGATCAAGGCATGGAGTGTCATGTAGATTGTTTCTTTTTGTATATGTATTTTGTAATATATATATATATATATACATACAGTGTTAAAATATTAATCTTTATATAGTTATATTTCTCACTCATAGATATTCAATATTTTTATTTATTTAAAATTGGGGTTGCTCACCCCCTTTAGAACTAGAATGTTCTTCATAGTAAGCAAGTTCAAAAGTTCATTCTTCCATCAAGCCAATTGGCATTATCTGGCATAATCAACTTTTTTTGGAATTCTAGAAATTATCCAGAAGTATATGACAACTAAGAGAATATTTAAGAAAAAAAAATTGGTCAATCTTGGTGAAAACAGAAAATGTATTGTAACATATCCTGATCCCATTATCAATATGGGACTCAAATGTGACACTCTAAGTGGAGGTAAGCCTGTAATCCCAGCAGCTCAGGAGACTGAAACAGAAGGATCACACAAGTTCAAAGCCAGCCTCAGCAATTTAGCAAGACCCTAAGCAACTCAGTGAGACCCTGTCTTTAAATAAATATTTTTAAGAAAAAAAAAAAGAAAGCTAGGTACATTGCTCAGTGGTTAAGATAAAATTTCCATTCTGACTAGAGTACAATAAAATTTCAGTATGATTTTCATTTCCATTGCCCTGATTAAGGATGTTGAGCATTTTTTCATATATTCATTGTCCATTTGTATTTCTTCTTTTGGGAAATGTCTATTTAGATTGTCTGCCCATTTATTTATTGGGTTATTTGTTTGTTTTATTTGTGGAGAGGTAGAAGTGTTTTGAGTTTTAATGAATAGCTGGCAATGTTTTATTTTCCCATTCTGTAGTCTCTTTCTTCACTTTCTTAATAATTTCCCTTGTTGTGCAGAATTTTTTAATTTGATGTCATCCCACATATTGATTCTAGGTGTTATTTATTGAGCTTTAGTAATCTCATTAAGTAAGTCAGTACTGTGCTGGTATGTTGAAGTGTTGATCTTATGTTTTCTTGAATTTGCAGTGTTTCTGGTCTTATCTTTAGGTCTTTGCTCCACTTTGAGTTGATTTTTGATCAGGGTGAGAAATAGGGATCTAGCGTTACTCTTCTGCTTAAGGATATCCAGGTTTTCTTGCAACATTTGTTGAAAAGGCTCTTCTTTCTCCAATATGTTTTTGCCACTTTTGCCCCAAATCAGATGACCGTGTCTGTGTGAGTTTGACTCTGTGTGTCTTCTATTATATTCCATTGTTCTTTATGTCAATTTTGATGCCAATACCATGCTGTTTTTGGTACTATAGCTGTGTACTATAATTTGAAACCAGTTGTTCTGATGCCACCAGAATTACTCTTATTGCTCAGTATTGCTTTAGTTGTTCTGGGTCTTTTATTTTTCCATATGAATTTTAGAACTATTTTTCCTAGTTCTGTAAAGAAAGGCATTGCTATTTTGATGAGGATCACATTAAATCTGAATATCACTTTTGGTAATATGGCCATTTTGACAATATTAAACCTATTCATCCAAGAACATGGGAGATCTTTCCATCTTCTGAGGTCTTCTTCAATTTCTTTCCTCTGTGTTCCACAATTTTCATTGTACAGGTCTTTTACCTCTTAGGTTAGATTTATTCCCAAGTATTTTTTAGTCTGTTGTGAATGAAGTTGCTTTCCTTATTTGTTTCTCAGCAAATTTGTTATTGAAGTATAGAAAAGCTATTGGTATTTGTATGCTGATCTTGTATCCTATGACTTTCCAACTTTCCAGAATTTATTTAACAGTTCTAACAGTCTTCTGATGTTTTTTTTTTATTTATTTTTTTTTTTGATTTTTGACTTCTAAGTTTTTGATCATGTCATTGGCAAACAGATAATTTGACTTCTTCTTTTCCTATTTGTGTCCCTTTAACTTCCTTCTCTTGCCTTATTGCTCTGGCTCGAGTTTCAAGAACTATATTGAATAGTAGTGGTAAGAGTGACATTCTTGTTTTGTTCCTGGTTTGTTAGGAAATGCTTTAAGTTTTTCTCCATTCAATATAAAGAATTTGTGTTTGTTATATATAGAATTTATGGTGTTGAGGTAGGTCTCTTCTATCCCTATTTCTTTTCAGTTCTTTAGCATGAATGGATGCTGTATTTTGTCAAAGATTTTTTCTGTATCTATTGAGATGATTATATGATTCTTGTCCTTAATTTTTCTATTTTTCTGGTGAATTACATTTATTGATTTGCATCCTTGGGATGAAACCTACTTGATCATGGTGTACTGTCTTCTTAATGTGTTTTTGATTACAGACAGCAAATACCTTATTAAGGATTTTTGCATCTATGTTCATTAGGGATATTGGGCTGTAGCTTTCTTTTTTTTTATGGTCAATGAGATTTTTTTATTAAGTAGAAGATAACAATACTTGTTTTTATGGTCAATGAGATTTTTTTATTAAGTAGAAGATAACAATACTTTTTTTTTTTAATGGTCAATGAGATTTTTTTATTATGGGCTGTAGCTTTCTTACCTTGATGTATCTTCATCTGGTTTTGGTATCAGGGAACACTGGCTTCAGAGAACAATTATGGGAGAGTTTCCTTCCTTTCTATTTCATGGAATAATTTTAGGAAAAATGGCATTAGTTCTCCTTTGAAGTCTGGCAGAACTCAATGAAGAGTCCATCTGGTCCTGGGCTTTCTTTGTTGAATGCTATTTTATTACTGTTTCAATCTTTTTAGGCTTTCTATTTTAGGTAGGTTATATGTGTCTAGAAATTTGTCAATCTCTTCTACATTTTTCTATTTATTGGAATGTAACTTTTCAGAATATTTTCTAATGATCCTCTGGATTTCAATAATGTTTCTGCTTATCTTTTTCTCATCTCTTTGCTGATTTGAGTCTTCTCTATCTTCCCTTTGGTTAGTTTAGCTAAAGTTTTATCAAGCTTGTTTATCTTTTCAGAAAACCAAATCTTTGTGGCATTGATTCTTTGTATTGATTTTTTTCATTCTCAATTTTATTCATTTCAGTTCTGATATTAATTATTTTCTGTCTTCTATTGATTCTACAATTACTTTTTACTTACTTTTCTAGGGCCTTGAGGTGTAACATATTACTTATTTGGGACATTTCTTTTTTAAAAAATGCATTAAATGCTATTAACCATCTTCTTAGAATTTCTTTCATGATGTTCCAGAGATTTTACATATTGTCTCTCTTTTCTTATTTGTTTCTAAGAATTTTTTTTATTTCTACTATGCACCATTCTTTGTTCAAAAGCATATTATTCAATATCCATCTATTAAAATGCTTTGCTTTCTGATTTTATCTTGTCATTAATTTTTTATTTCATTCCATTATCATATGATATAGTTCAAAGAATTATCCTGATTTTTTTTTCTGTATTTACTAAACTTACTTTGTGTCCTAAAACATGGTCAATTTTGGAGAAGGTTTCATGAGAAGATGAGAAGCAAGAGAATTATATTGTCAAAGGGTGAAAATTCTGTAGGTCTATTTGATTAATAGTATTTTGTTTGTTTGTTTTAAGTCTGAAGAGTCTTAGTTTATGTCAGGATGATTGATCTAATGGTGAAGAGATGTGTTGAAATCTCCTATCAGTATGGTATTAGCTCTATCTGAGTCTTTTTATTGAGTAAGCTTTGTTTTATGTAAAGTAGGTGCACTGAAATTTGAGACACAAGTATTTACTCTCCTCATATTTTGTTTTTGGATAGTTTCTCTAACCAGCATGATGTGATCTTCTTTGTCTCTTGCAGTTAATTTTGACTCAAAGTCTACTTCATTTGATATGAAAGTAGCTACCCCTGCTTGCTTTCAGTCTCCAGTATCATGATACATATATTTTTCATCCTTTTACTTTCTACCTATACAGGCATTTGCCTGTAAGTTGAGGCTTTTCTAAAAAAAAATATATATAGTTGAGTCTTATTTGTTAATCCATTCTACCAGTCTATATCTTTTCATTGGAGAAGTTGAGACCATTTACATTCTGTGTTATTATAGAAAGATAATTCTTTTTTTCTTAAAACGTTTAATTGACATTCGATAGTATTTTTCTTGATTATTTTTGTACTGAGATTCCACCATCCACCATTCACTGGCTTTGATGCTTATTTTTCATTTCTTCTGAGTTTAATAAATATTTCATTAAGTATTTCCTATAGTGGTAGCTTAGTAGTCAGGAATTCTTTTACTTTATGTTTATGTTAAAGTTTTTATTTAACCCCCAATTCTGAAAGATAGCTTTGTTAGATATAACAATCTTGATTGGCAACCATTATTATTCAGGTTTGAATAATATACTCAACTCAACTTTTAGAATCTGGGCAGAGAGATTATAAGAAAGTGTAATTGACTTACCTCTAAATGTGAACTGCCATTTTTCTCTTGGGGCTTTAAAAATCCTATCCTTGTTTTGTATGTAAGATATTTTATTTATAATGTGTCTTAGAGATCGCTGATTTTTTTTATCTTGTCTACTTGAGGTTCCAAATTTATCTTGTATCTGGATTTTCATCTCATTCCTAAGAATTGAAAATATTTGTTATTTTATTGAAAAGTTTTTGCCCTTTAGTCTGTACTTTGGTGCCTTCTTCTATACAATGATTCTTATATTTGGGCTTTTATTGTTAGCCCAGATTTCTTGAATATTCTGTTCATGTTTCTTAACATCTTTATTGCTGATTATTTTTAATATATTCTTTTTAAGGTCTGATAAATCTGTCTTCTATGTGAGCTATTTTGGTGATGCCTTCAACCGAGTCTTTAATTTGATTTATTGTGACTTTCATTTCCAGTAAGAGATTCTTAAAGATGGAAATTCTTTTTCAGAATCTCTGTTTATTGAAATGTTCTTTCACTTCTTGAATTTTATCTGAGTTTATGCCTTACATTCTCTTCTATTTCATTGAACATGTCAACTGTGGACTTTCTGAATCCTTGATTTATCCTACATTTCCCCCAATATGATGTTAATAGGATAAGTTATTCAAGTGTTGTGGGGTATTTGGGGTGACTAGTTCCCTTGTTTTTTCATATTGTTTGTATTTCTAGCCACTGCTGGAATGATTATCTCTGATTATACTTTTATGCAAGGATTATTTAGTGAGCTTCTTTCTTTTAAGTGCTCCAGGCTTGGTGGATATGTATTAATACTCTCACTCAATGTGTACACATTGCTATGGCCAATATTCAACACCTCAGAATAAACCATACACTAATAACCATTAGTGAAAAAAATATTGAAAATGTTATTCACAATTTCTCTTATTCAAATATAAAATTGGAATAATATTCTTGAATAAGTTGAGAAATTAGTTATTAAAGATAGTGAAATTACTATTAAACTCTCTAGGGGAAAAACAAAAATGGGTAAAGTGAGGAAAAAGAAGGAGGAAGAGGGGGAAGAGAAGACGAAGAGACAAATGAAGAAAAGACAGGAAAAAAATGGGGAGTTTGGACAGGAGGAGTTAATGCAAGAGTGGAAAACAGACTAAGAGAAATAAGTATAAACCTGAGCTAGGAAAGGAAAGATAGAATGCTTCCAATTAATGCTTTGAAATGTTAGAAGATATATAATGAATTTGGTTGAGGACTGCAATATCAAATAATAAGGGACTATCTATCAACTCATTACAAAAAGTAGTATCTGTAAGATCAAAATGACACTAGCCGTATTTTTGGATACTTCATCCTTAGGTATTTGAAGTGGGAAGATTTTTGTTGAGTCTTTCTGATTTGGATTTCTTTAGAATTTGGGACCTTAAGAAGCTAACCACTATTTCTCAGCTTTATCTTTTAGTTTCCCTACATGGGAAGTAGTGATCACACCAGATCCCATCTGATACAATTCTAGGAGGCCCCCTCCAGTCTTTGGTGTGTCCAGGCATCTGTGAGCTTTTGGGTGGTCAAGGGATATGGTCCTTAATTTTCTGTGACTTAGCAGCCAGGTTACTCCCTGTTAGAGGGTACAGTCTTATGTGCCCTTCTGAGGATAAGGCCCATGTAGACCATGCTGTCAAATCCATTATGGACTCCCCTGCGCATATTTTGGAGCATTCAGAGTGTGTTGTTTTAAAATAGAATTACTGTGATCTGATTGAAGTAGTGCTGGGTGGCTCATGAGAGATATAATATAGTTGCCCTCTCTAGAGTATATAGGTCACAGACTGGTGGGCTTGTATCTGGGTACAATGAATGGTGGATGCTCCTCTGTAAGTCCCTTTGTGAGGTATACTATATTGCATATACAAGAGGCTCACCATTCTTGGAATTGTCCTCAGGAAATTCTTCCTGTGGGTTTGTGTGCCTGAATGAGAATAGAATTAATTGGCATCTATGGGACTCAAAGTTGTGGATCCTCTGAGAGGTTCCAGAACTCAGGTACTACTTCTTCTGGTTGCTATGGTTCTTTCACCAGCCACTGATACCTTGTTATTCAACCCAGAAGCCCAAGTCTAAATGGTTGGAGGGTGCTGCATCTATTGGCTGCTTTTGTTGGGTGTAGGGATGAATGCAGGGCTCAGGGATTTTTCTGGCTGCTGTGGATCACTAAACATCTATTCCCCTCTTCTGGGGCTTGTTTGAAAAGGTTCAAAGCACTTGGTGGCTCTCTGGAAATCTTAGGCCTGTAGATGCAGGCTGTCTATGGGTCGTCTGTGGCACAGAAGCCTCCAGGCTTTCTGTTCTACAAAATATTCATAGAAGGAAGCATAGATATATATTTTCATGATGTTGGGTTAGTCATAAGTTCTTAAATGTAATACCAAAAGTATAAGCAACCAAAGGAAAAAAAAATGATAGATTGAACTATAGGGCTAGGAGTGTTCATTGATAGAGTGCTTGCCTGCCACATAAAGGGCCCTGAGGTTTGATCCCGAGGACTGCAAATAATAAATAATCAACTAAATACAAAATAAAACATTTATACATTAGCAGATACCATCAATTAAGTGAAAGGAATCTATAAATTCAGAATGTTAACAAATCAAATTTCTGATAAGGATCTAGTATCCAAAAACTGTAAAAACCTCTCATAGCTCAAAGACAAAAAGCCAAACCTTGGAAAAGGTCTTGAATAAACATTTCTCCAAATAATACATACAAATGGCTTATAAGCACATGTGAAGAAGCGCAATATCATTTGTTATTAGGGAAATGCAAATCAAACCAGATCAAATGACCATTTTGTACCCACTAAGATAGCTATTTTAAAAGCACACAGAGAAAATAATGTGTTGAGAATGAAATGTTCTCCAACTACAAAAGGAGTGAAATTCTATCATTTGCAACAACATGGAGGTACCTGGAGGACATAAGGTTATGTGAAGTAAGCCAGGCACAGAAAAACAGATACTGCAGTGTATGATCTCACTTCTATGTGAAATCTAAAAAAAAAAAAAAAAAAAAAAAAAAAAATGATCTCATAGAAGTTGAGAGGAGAATAGTGGCTACTAGAGGTTGGGGAGGGCAAAAAGTGAAGGTATAGAGATTAGCCAAGAGGTACAAAGCTAGATTGGTGTTCTATTGCACAGCATATTTCAAATAGCTAGAATAGAGGATTTTTAATGTTCTCACTACAAAAAAATATGATAAATGTATGAGGTGATGAACAGGTTAAATGCTCTGATTTAATTATTACTAGGTGAATAAGTATAGTATAATATCCTATCATGCCCCATAAATATATACAATTATTATGTGTCAATTATGTGCAAAATCTAAACAGGCTAACTGGCAAGAAATAAAGTGTAAGAATAATATGGACACAGTAGAATCCTCATACATTTTCAGTGAGAATGTAGAACAGCGAAGCTGCTTTTGAAAGCAATTTGACAGTTCCTCAAAAGGCTAAACATAAGATTAACATATTATCCAGTAATTATACTGTTAGATAATAACAAAGAGAAATGAAAATGAATGTCAGCACAAAATTCTGCACATAAGTAACCATAGCAGCATTATTTCTAATGGCCCAAACATGAAAACAACCCAGGGGTTCCTCAATAAATGAATAAATAAGTAAGATGTGTTTTATTAATACAATGAGATATTCAGCTATAAAAAAGTTTTGATACATGCTATGATATGGATGGATCTTGAATACAATATGCCAAGTAAAACAATCCAGACTTGTAATACTATATATACTATTATTTTATTTATTTGAAATATTGAGAATAAGCTAATCCACTGAGACAAAAATCAGATAGTACTTGCTTGGGAATTGGTGGGGAGGGCAGAATGGGAGTGACTGGTAATGAATGTATGGTTTCTTTCAGGAATAATAAAATATTCTGAAATTAGTGGTGAGAGTTATATAGCCTTGTGACTATCCAGAAATCTATTGAGTTGGACAGTTTGAAATTATTAAAATAAAATTTATGTTGTGCAAAGATTATCTTGATTTTAACAATCCTAATATTCAATGTATTTTTAAAAGCAAGCATTAAACTTCAACTTAAATAGCTAAATATAATATTAATGAGTGGGAAATATATGAGTTCTGGAATATTTTTTAAAGGATGATAATAGAGATAGTATATTCTGGGTTAGAGATTTTGCAAAGTACTATTTCATACCCTTTTTCATAATGGTTCTTAAAAAACTGTTATATAGGTCAATTTTTATATTATACATTTATTTTTCCCCTGCCTTATTCCATAGGGGATTTTTTAAAAAATCATAAGAAGTAGGAACTATTATTCCATTAAATTCAATTATCCATCATTTTCTCATTGCTAGAGGAAAATTTCAGTTGTAGCTCATGATTAATGTTACAGAAACCAGTATAAGAATTTTTAATAGCACCCTAATTCTGATTCAATAATAATATAATAGCAAAATTATATAGCTTCAGAAATTTTGTCACAAAATTTTATTACATCAACAGGTCATAAAATTTCTGGAAAATAACTCTATATAGTGGAAATTAATCCAAAGCAAGAAGCACTTATTTATTTTAACCTTTCCTTTACAAAAGCTATGGCATATTTAAACCAAATTACCAATGCCCTCCTTTTGGTAATCATGTTTTCTGCCATTCTTTGAGTAAAAACTTTATTGTCTTATTTTGCTTAATTAAGTATAATCATTCAGATGAATTGAAATTCTTTACTGACAATGAGGCAAAGAACAACTTTTCAAAATGTCAATTATCAAACTCATTACAATTTATATTATTGAAACTGGACATCTTCTTTGACACATAGAAGGCTCTCTAGAATATGATTCCTATCTTTCAAAGCAAACCATATAAGCACGTCACTACAGCTGCTGCCAGATAGCTCTTTCTCCACAGTGAAACTTGTCTGAAGGTACACCTGGCCTAGTTTCAGATGCTGATACACCCAATAGAAGCTAAAAGAAATGCTACAGTATGTTTAATTAGTCTTTTGTAAAAGATCTCGTGGTTTCTCTCCCCGCCCCCCAACTTTTTCTTGGTACTGGAGATTGAACCCAGAGGTTCTCTACTACTGAGTTACATCCTCAGCTCTTTTAATTTTTTATTTTATTTTATTTTATTTATTTTTGAGACAGAGTTGCACTAAGTTCCTTATGGTCTTGCTGGGTTGCTGAGGTTGCCCTTGAATTTGATTGAAGTTCTCCTGTCTCAGCTTCCTTACTCTCTGGGATTGCAGGTGTTTGTCACTGCACCCAGCTGACTTCTCTTTTTGGTCCGAATCCTTGCTCATTGCCTGATTTCCCAATCACATCTATTGACTAATTGTTAGGCAACCAAGCCATACCAACCAGAGGGTCCTCCTACCCATTTCAATGTGTGTTATGCCTTTTAGATACAAAAGGGTTTAAAGCTTCAAAACTTTTTTATGTGACTCAATAAGTTCATGTGACTTGATGGTGCATTTTTGATGAGTAAATAAAAAAGGTAAGCCCATTATCTTTCATCTTTATCTTTATTTTTAAGAATGAGATAATTTATTATCAATGTGTCATGATTTTATGGTACCAGCAATGTTAATGAGAGCTAGGAAACTGTAGAAGGTGAGGAAGTTGGGGCCTAATTAAAGGAAGTAGATCACTGGAGGTGTGTACTTGAAGGATATGGTTGACTTCAGCGCCTTTCTTCCTTCTCTCTCTCCCTCTCTCCTGAATCTCTATCTCCCTATCTCTCTATCTTGGCTGTCATGAGGTGGGCAGTTTTGCTCTGATATGCCCTCTCTACTATGATGCTCTCTCTCACCACAAGGCCCAGAAGCAATGGAGCTAAATGATCACAAATTGAAACTTCTGAAACTGTAAGCCCAAATAAACCTTTCCCACCTTTTGCTGATTTTCTTGGGTATTTTTTTCACAGTGACAGAAAGCTGACTAACCCAAGCTAATTTTAAAATTGAGTTTCTTCATTCCTGACACAAAAATCTAATACCACATAGGTTTTTGTTTGTTTGTTTAGAAAAGCTTTATTTTAGAATCAATTAATGGGTAGATTGTGTGTGGGGGGGGAATGATAAATATTGCATTCTGTTATACGATAATGTGTGGGGAAAACATTTTTCATATATTATATCAGCATGAGACCTTGAGATGACCATTATATTTTCATAAAATTGTGATATTCCCCAATAGTTCATTTTTTAAACTCAGCTTTCACCTTTGATTTGATTTTTTTTTTCATCATGTAATCTAGGATTACCGTCTGCACACAGTTAATCAACTGTTCTACAATTTTTTTTGACATATCAGGGCTTTTTATAGATATAAACTGATGTTCAGATCAAGGAAAATTCAATAAAAAAAGTCTTTCTGTGCATTTCTCTAATAAGTAATTTATAGTAATCCAGTACAAAAATTGTTAGTCCCTGTTGATTTATGGCAGAATATTTTACTGCATCAAATAATCAAACATAAAATATTACATGAAATGATGGCATCTGAGTGATAGGTGACAAGCTCCAATATTTAATTTTTCTTCTGACTTTGGGTTTCTGTTCCAAATCTGCAAGGCAATCATGCTCTTGGTTATATCAGACATAGGTTTCAGCTCACTAGAAGTTACTCATGCAGATGAGCGAGCTCAAACTTTTCCAAAAGAGGGGATTAAGCAGCAGTGCCCTACTGTGAAAAGCTGATTTCTAATCTAAAAGGAATGAATTAACCAGGTCTGGGAAACCTGCTCAGGTACAAAACAAGAGAAAAACTACATGTTAAAAGGAAAGTAGAAAAGACTTTCTGGTTGAATAAAGATTAAGCTCATAATTAAATATTTATTATGGGAAATGACTACAATTCCTAACACTTGCATAATAAGGGTAATTTGTAATGCTCTTTGACATAATTTTATTTTTAATTTAACTCTCAAAAGAGCCATGCTATATTGATTTGTTTTTCTATTTTATAAAAAGAGAACCTAAAGTTCAAAGCAGCAAAGACGACAGAATCAGCGATAACATGTGACTCACAATTCAGTGGTTTTGCAACTACACTTACAACCTAAAAGGTGAGGACACATATTTTAGAAATTCTTATGGCTAACTCTCTTTTCTTTTTTTTTTTAAAAAAAAACAGAAACAGTATGACATTTTAAAATGTTTCCTACAATCTGAGTTGCTTTTGAAACTAAATTGCATATTACAGTGGATTTTGAGTCAATCAGGCAATCACCACCATATCAAAAATGTACTAAGATATTTTGGAAAGTGACAAATTGGCCACATCAAGGGCTTCTTGCTTCTCTGTAAATAGAATCACAAAGAGAAAATCAAATTCAATATGCTCAAAATAAACTCCAATAGTCAAGCAGTTTCATAAGATCATAAAACTGGGCTTGGGTATTAATGCCACCCCTGTTCAAGCTTGTCACAAACAAAAGTCACTTTCTGAGGCTGGGACTTAATCTTCTTCTGTCTTGTCCCCAATATGTTACAAGTGTTATGAAGCCTTTATGTAACACCATCAAAATTTAGTTTCTTCTGAATAGATCTACCTGGAATTAAAAGAATTAACACTGAGCGTAAATACTCATAAAATGAACATATCTATATTTGAAGGCTATCACTAATTCTTTGTGAAAGCTGGGATTAAAATTATCCCTATTGGGTTGGGATTGTGGCTCAGTGGTAGAGTGCTCACCTAGCATGAGTAGAACCCGGGTTTGATTCTCAGCACCACAGAAAAATAAAGGCATTGTGTTGTGTCCATCTATACCTAAAAAAAATTATCCCTATTGAGATTGTTCTTTCAGAAAATAACCACTGAAAGGACTCCCAAGCAAAAATTTCTTTTTTTCTCTCTTTTTATACAAATTCAGATATAAGGTATAAATGAAATAGCAATGATCTACATTGAAATGGGGACAAAAATAATGTTCAACTGATTTTCTGAAAAGCATCTTCTTACAATTAAGAAAAATCATTATCACAGGTCTTCACTTTTGTACAGTTATATAGTCGCATCATAAATTGCTAGGGTCCTATTTATTCAGGCTGATCGCAGCTACTTCTGAATTTATGTGGACAGGAGCTTAAAAATGGGGGAAAACTGAAGATGTGATATAAGTACAATATGGGCAGAGGCATGCCTCATTATTACCATTTGGCTCTCTGACTGGAGAACATTGGTACATATTTAGAATATTTTAGTCTAGTTCATTTTGCAAAAATTCAACAAAAGCTATAATTTTGATGTGTAAGTGAATATACTAATTTGTTTATAAATGCAAGTGTGAGGTCAGTATGTGGATGTATTTTAAAAGAGCAAAATTTTAATTAGTAAATTTAAAAAATGACTATAGGAAAATGTATTGAATAAATTTGCATGATTCTGTGTTATCCTATAAAATTGAAGTTACGGGGATGTTACAGGGGTGGTGTTTTGTTGTAGTGGTAGTTGTTTTGTGGTCTTGGAGTATCCTAGGGTATCAAAGTAAACCTAAATATTTTATTGTTGCCATTTCAACCAATCATATACTGCCCTTCATATTTTCAGATTGCTACATTGAACTATAATTTAATTCATCTACTTTTTAATTATTCATGTATTTTGCTTGTGAGACACAGGGAGCAATAGGTTGTAGGGTAAAGAAAACAAACTCTAGTGTCACACTAGATAGTCCACATTTATTACTTAATAACTATAATTTTGGATAAATTTGTTAAATTATCTAGTTTCCTCTGTGGTTATACAGAGATGACATATATCTACTATGCAGTTTTTTATCATGACTAAATATAATAATCTATGAATTTCTTGGCACAGTATATGATTTATTATGATTCTTGGTGTTAGTCTCAAAAGAAGGAACACTAGTAATATTATTGCCAAGCTTTAAACATATAGGAAAAAAAGAATCTTTCTTTTTATTTCATTTTTTATTTATTTGTTCTAATCATTTTTACATGACAGTGGAATGCTCTCTAATTAATTGTATACAAATGGAGCACAATTTTTCATTTCTCTGGTTGTATACAAAGTAGGGTCATACCATTCATGCACTCATACATGTACCTAGGATAATGATGTCCATCTCATTCCACCATCTTTCCTATCTCCATGCCCCCATTCCTCCCGCACTCCCCTTTCTCGATCCAAAATTCCTACACTCATCCCATACTGGCCCCCCAATATGGATTAGCATCCACTTATCAGAGAAAATATTCAGCCTTTGGCATTTGGGGGATTGGCTTACTTTGCTTTACATGATATTCTCTAATTCATCAATTTACCTGAAAATGCTATAATTTTATTCTCTTTTATTGCTGAGTAATATTCCATTGTGTATATATATCACAGTTTTTTCCCTTTTCTTTTTTTAATTTATATATGACCATGAAATGCATTACAATTCTTATTATATAGAGAGAGAGAGCTCAATTTTTCATATCTCTGGTTGTATATTCACACCAATTCGTGTCTTCATACCTGTACTTTGGATAATAATAATCATCACATTCTACCA
This sequence comes from Ictidomys tridecemlineatus, assembly GCF_052094955.1. NCBI lineage: Eukaryota > Metazoa > Chordata > Mammalia > Rodentia > Sciuridae > Ictidomys > Ictidomys tridecemlineatus. The sequence goes on from NC_135488.1 coordinate 75,829,564, forward strand.
TCATTAATTACCCTATGCCCCCTCCCTTCCCCTCCAACCCCTCTTCCCTATTGAGAGTTCATCTATTCCCCCCATGCTCCCACTCCCTATCCCACTATGAATCACCCCCCTTATATCAAAGAAAACATTCAGCATTTGTTTTTTTTGGGGGGGGGATTGGCTAACTTTCTTTATCAATTCCTCTATTGAAGGGCATGAAGGTTGGTTCCATAGTTTGGTTATTATGAATTATGCTGCTATTAACATTGATGTGGCTATGTCACTGGAGTATGCTGTTTTTAAGTCCTTTGAGTATAGACTGAGTAGTGGGATAGCTGGGTCAAATGGTGGTTCCATTCAAGTTTTTTAAGTAATCTCCATACTACTTTCTAGATTGGTTGCACCAATTTGTAGTCCCACCATCAATGTATGAGTATGCCTTTTCCCCCACATCCTTGCTAACACTGTCTATATTCTTGATTACTGCCATTCTGACTGGAGTGAAATGAAATCTTAGAGTAGGTTTGATTTGCATTTCTCTAATTACTAGAGATGTTGAGCATTGTATATCTTCTTTTGAGAAGTGTCTGTTCAGTTCCTTGGCCCATTTATTGATTCGGTTGTTTGCTTTTTGTTTTGTTTTGTTTTTGGTGTTAAGTTTTTTGAGTTCTTTATATATCCTGGAGATTAATGTTCTACCTGATATGCATGTGGTAAAAATTTGCTCCCAAAATGTAGGCTCCTGCTTAACCTATTGATTGTTTCTTTTGCTGAGAAGAAGCATTTTAGCTTGAATTGATCCCATTTACTGTTTCTTAATTTTGTTTCTTGTGCTTTAGGAGTCTTGTTAAAGGAGTTAGGGCCTAATTCAATATGATGAAGATTTGGGCCTACTTTTTTTTTCTATTAGGCATAGAGTCTCTGATCTAATTCTTAGATCCTTGATCCACTTTGAGTTGAGTATTGTGCAGGGAGAGAGAGGGGGGTTTAATTTCATTTTGCTACATTTGGATTTCCAGTTTTCCCAGTACAATTAGTTAAAGACACTATCTTTTCTCCAATGTGTGTTTTTGCTACCTTTGTCTAGTACGAGATAGCTATATTTATGTAAGTTTGTCTCTGTGTCTTCTATTTTGTACCATTGGTCTACATGTCTGTTTTGGTGCCAATACAATGCCTTTGGCTCCGTAGTATAGTTTAAGAGAAGCAGGGACTCTTTCTAATTCATTCCCTTCAACTGTGTTGCATACAGCAAGCAAGCAAACAGGTTGGTTGATTTATTGATTCCATGTTAGTTGATTTATTGATTCCAATGATACTTCTATTGTACCCTTCAGAAGCAAGAAGTACAAGCCCTGTTCAAACAATGAGAGCAATAAGATACATGCTTAAATGTTATAATTTGGTTTCTACACAGTAGCAAACATTCTGAACCCTATTTTGAGAATGTTCCTGGAAGAGATTAGTGTTTGAGTCAGTAAACTGAATAAAGAGGATTCACCCTCACGTGCAGGTAGGCATCACTCAATCCACTCAGTGTTTGCATAGAACACAATGGCAAAGGAAGGGTAAATTATCTCTTTCTTTTTGGATAGGATCACTAATGTTCTCAAACATCAGCGACATTAGAGCTTCTGATTCTTTGGACTTCAGACTCTGGAACTTACACCAGTGGCTGCCCATCCTGGTTTTCAGTCCTTTAGTCTCAGACTTATAATTGTATCATCGGCTCCCCTCCTTCTTGGGCCTTTGAGTGCAGAATAGGTTGTACCACATGATTTCTTATTTCTTAAGCCTGCTAACAGCATATCAAAGTAATTTTTGTCTCCATAATTGCATGAACCAAATCCCTATAATCCAGATAGGTAGACAGACAGGCAGACAGATAAATAGATCTTCATTGATTCTTTTCCTCTGGAGAACCTTAAATAATATAAACCATATAGCTCTTCTTCATCCTTTTTCTTTCAACCTATTCATGTCTTTGATCTAATGTGTATATCTTGTAGATAGTAACATAATTGGATCTTATTTTTGAAATGCACTCTTTCAGCCTTTGAATGTATTCATTTAATATAGTCATTAATAATGGAAGATTTTATATCCATTTTCTATTTATGTTCTATATATTGGGTATCTTTTCCATTATTTCATTACTTATTTTGTTTATCTTATATATTTCCCTGCATATCACTTTTTTTACTTCATTGTATTTTTTAAATCACATTTAAAAATTGTTTTCTTAGTGATGATTTAAAACTATTGTTTATGCAGTTTTTAAGAATAAGTTAAGGGAAAATACTTTTATGCAATCTTTTATGCTTAACTACATAGTTACCTTCATTGGTTATCTTTGTTTCTTCATGCTAATCAAGGTACAGCCTGAAGGACTTCAGTGTTTCTTATAAAACAATTCTTCTAGTGAGGAATTATTTACTTTTATTTACCTAGGAAGTCTGAATCTTTCCTTCATTTTTGTATATGGTTTTGTGGAATATAGAATCATTGATTGCCAGCTGTTAGCATGTTTAATATGCCATCCCTCCTGCCTCTGTCCTCAGTGATTTCTGATAAGAAATCAATTGTTGATGAGCAGCTCTCCTCTTGCTGCTTGTAACATTCTTCATCTTGGTTTTGGTTTGGTTGTGATGTGTTTATTTGTGGTTCTTTGAGTTTATCCTGCAAGGAGTTGTTGAGCTTCTTGGATATGTAGATTAATGTTTTTCATCAAGTTTTAAGAGTTATATTGTCATTATTTTTCAAACATTCTTACTGTCCCTTTCTTCTTCTGAGATTTCTATAATGTACACATCTGTGAGCTTTAGAGTCTCTCATGATATCTTCTTTTTTCTTCATCTATTTTCCCTTCTACTTCTCAGATGGGATAATTGCAATTCATCCTCTTTAAGTGCAATAACTATTTCTTTACATAGTTCAACTCTAGGAATCACAATGCATTTACTTGTGCAATTGTTGCAGCATTAGATAAGAGTGAAAATTTTGAATTTCAGGTCTCTAGGTTATCTCTTTAATTTTATAAAAGCAAACAAAAAAGACTAATCCAATTTTCTTTTCAACATAATTAGTTATGAAGTAATGCTTCTGGGTGTTGGGATCTGCTTTGTTCAAGGTAGTCACTGATTTTGTCACGATGACACTAGTAATGATAGGAGTACTTCCCATCTTTATTTTTATCCTCATTATACAACAGGGTGTGTCTCATTCTCTGTAAAAGAGAGAACTAAGTGAACTGGTGCCAAGGCATTTAGTTCCAGATGGGATAAGAGAAGAAATAAAGCATTTTGCTAACCTTTTGTTGTTATTCAGCCTTATTTGATGAGAGAAAGCCTTTCTTTCCAGAATAATAGTTGTTGACCATATAAAGCATGAGTTAAGTAGAAACTCCCCATTTTGCAACTGATAGTGAAATAATTGATACATAGGTCAGTGATGAATTTCATATGTATAAGAGAAAGACTATTAGGAAACAAGCCATTCTCAAGTAGCAAAAAAATTCAGAGTTTTTGCTAATTGTGAGTGAGTTTTGCTATATATGTATATGTGTGTGTGTGTGTGTGTGTGTGTGTGTGTGTGTATACAGTCAGAGGCATCTGACTGTCATCAACTTAACCAAGTAATCCCATTTAACACATCTTTAACACATGCTAATGCTAATAGTGGGACTATCTGATACCGCTGCTTCCCTGATGTGCTGCACTGTGAAGTATCTGACACCTTGTCATGAAAATATCAAACCTGAATGTAATCAAGGCTTTAGCTCTACTTTAGATTTTACAGGAAATATGAAAAGATAGAGAATCAAAATAAATGACTAAATGATGCATCAATAAACAACCAGATAAATCTAGACTATGGGACATTCTCATGCAAATTTACCTAGGTTCTTCAAAATTTTATTTAAAAGGAAAGATAATAGGCCAGTTTTAGAAACTAAAATATCAGACCAACTAAATACAAAGCATGACTTTCATAAGAGACGTATTGAATTTTTTATGTTCTTTTTATAATTGATAGATAATGGATTAATTATCTATTGGTGTATTTAAAAATCACTTCAAATCTCAAATACTTTGAACAATAATTTTCTTTTTTCATGATCTTGTGAGTTGGAGGTGTGGTTTTTCTGCTGTCCTCATCTGGGTTCATCTTTGTGGCTGATATTTAGCTGGCATTTAGATAGTCTGGAGCCTGGGCTCAGCAAGGGCACTGGCCAGGTCATCTCAATTCTACTCTAAGTGGATAATGAAAGTTTCCTCACAGCATGGTAGTCTTAAGAAAGCACTCACACAGGGAGCGATATATTCAAAGAGCACAAAAACAGAAATCACCAGCATTTTTACAGCCTAGCCTTGGAAACTACACAGTGTCACTTCTGCTATGTTTTATCAGCCAACAGATACCACAGTATGAACCCATATTCAAAGGGAAGAAAAATAGACTCCGTGTTTTGGTAAGAGAAGAAACAAAGTTTTATTGTAAAAAACCTATGGATGGAAGATATCAGTGCAACTACTTTGGGAAATGCTCTACAATGTTAGATAAATAGTTAATAATTATACCTAATAAAAAATCTATAATTATGTTGAAATTACTTAGAAGAATGTCTTCATTATTACTTCCCATTGTTTTACACACAAGTATATATATATATATATATATATATGTATATATATATATATATACACACACACACACACACACACACACACACACACACACACACTCATCATGGGATATATCAAATGTAATACTCCTGAAAGAACAATATAGGTGATAAATATTTTGGCAGTTATTGAAGAATTATTTATATTCTATAGATGAAAACCCTCAAATTAAATAGTGGTGAAAAAGCACCAAAAAATAGTAATAATGAATAAAAAACTGTTTTTGTGTTTAGAAGTTTTGTGACTCCTTAGAGTAAGTAGCACTGGAAGTGTAACACTTCGTTTTTATTTGTCCCAGAGGTGGTACAAACTGTGTTGATATACAGACTCAAAGTTTTGACCCTATAGTTCCACTTTTACAGAGTATGAATTATGGTTAAACCTTGAAACAGAGTGACAGGGCTGGTGGTACTGTACCTGCTTTATAGGAAAGAGAACATTCTGGGTAAAATGAGGGAAAATGAGGAAATATTCAACCAAAACAGTAGAGAAATTGGGCTGGAAGGGTAGACCCATGTAGCACAGTAGGAAGAGGTACTCAGTAGGTTGTTGGTAGATTTTGGCTGAACTCCTGGGACTAGATGCTTCACCAATGACTGTTAACAGTATGTGAATCTGTAACGTAGGACCTGATCTTTGTGATGTTATTGTAACATGGTTCCTTTGAATAAAAATGAGTCAACTCTGTGTAGGTGACAAATTTCTTGGATTATTACATGTATTTTTTTAAAATTCATATTTTTAGAAAGTTGCTATCCACAGTGTGATTTGGAAAGTGACTTTGGTGGCATACAAGTTAAGAGTGCATGTGGCCAGTGATACCACTCAGCATAGCCTTTCCCTGTTGGGTGAAGGTTACCATTCATCCTCTAACTGGCTGTTTCTTTGAACCCGAGGTTGACCCTGGTCCAAAGAGCTGTCATTTCAAAACCTAAAGTATAGAAGTCCACGTTTGAAAATGTACTTGCTATTTTATCTGAAGGGATGTCAAGAATTTGCAGGCACTTGCGTTGTATGCCAATTTAATAATGATAGATTTTTTAGTTTTAGTGTATCATGTGAAGAGCGTGGTACTCAGAGATATTAAGAATTTTGCTCATAGTTACACAAGATTAGGTGTTAGAACCAAGTCTCCTGTCTCACAATTTCTCATAATTTTTACTTATTTCCAAAAGATTTAATGAAGCGACATTCTCAATTATGCAAGGACTTGGAATGGATTGTTGGAGCTTGTTATAAGGGTAGAGCTCAGAAAAAGAATATTTGAATTGATTTCCCTTTGATTTAAGGGAAATCAAAGTCATAAAGAAAATGGTTTTACTGTGACCACCATTTGTTCATGGCTCCCTGACTGGCCTCTTGCTTGGGCCAAGAATCTCTTCAGAACCTCATTTTGTCCTTAGCTCCTTGAGAGCCAATCTGGGGGCTCAGGGCCTGTCCTTCAGCAACATATTCTTGTATCTGCTACCAAGGATGCAGAGGCAAAGTTATTTTCCTCTGCATTTGTCTGCAGAACTGTCAGGAACCTTCCACAATGCAGTTGGCAAGTTCAAGGATAAGGACTTATGACTTGACACTGGTCCCTCATCTCAGGTTTCATCATTTTCCCTGGTTTATCCTACCTGAAGATCATAGGTCTAGATTGACATTTTAGCAGACCTGAAAGGACATGTGCTGAAGAAGAGAGAGCATGACCTGTGATTTATATATATATAAATCACATCTTTATATATTTATATATAAGATAGGAAGAAGGGGAGAGGAGACCAAACAACTGCAGTCTGTAATATCAATATATCAGTCAGGGATCCCAGTGATAAATAAGAGAAGGCTTGGGACTCAAATCCTAATACAAGATTTAATCAGCAGTCATTTACTGAGCACTTCCTATAGGATAATCGTTGGGCTTGACACTGGGGCTATCCTTACAAACAAATCCATTTGTGGTAGATGAATTGCTAAATTGCTTCTAATTTATACTTCCCCCTACCTGTATCTATTCCTTTTGCAGTGGCCCCTTGAAGTTATGCCCCTAGACTATTTTTTTCTATCTTGAGTATAAGCTAGTCTTGCTTAAGCCAACATAATGCAGTAAAGATAGCAATGTACTAGTTAGTCCCAAACCTAAGCCCCAAAAGGATTTGCCCTCATCCACTTGCTGGAGGGTCAGAGAGCATGTGGAGAAAAGCAAGGCTTCCCAGCCCACAGCCAGTGAACTTCCAAACAGAGCTGCTCCTCTGAGGTCAGAACCACCCAGTGACTTGCAGAATCATGAGAACTGATCTGTAGATCCTGACCTCAAGATGCTTAGAATCCTGTAGGTACAGAAGCCAGATTCAGACTTTGAGAAAATTCAACTATATCATAACCTCTCAGAAGACAACAGAGAGCCATTAGTACTTCCCATTGTAATGTTCAATGACCAGGCTATGAGGTGTGAGCAACAGGGAGGTATATGCAAACTGAGCAAAGATTTCTTTTTTATTTTTTATAAGAGGAAAAGAAGGCAGAAAAAATGCCTAAAAAGAAGAAAACTTTAAAGCGTGCAAGGTTATTAAATGTCCTTTAGTCTGAACTTGGTAATATTCTTGCAAGTGGCTAGTGTTCTTGGTTACAATTGCAGAACTGTTACTCAGGTCTCTTAGCTCAGAGAATTAATATACATTTTTGTTTCTTTTATATATATATATACACATCTCTCTCTATATATATATATATATGATATATATACACACACATATTTTTTTCAGATATTTTAATTTTTATTTTTGCAGTATTGGGGATTGAGGCCAGAGTTCTGTGTATGCTAGGCACATGCTCTACCACTGAGTCATACCCTAGCCCATCAGAAGACTCGAAAAGTGAGTGCTGCTCTTTCTAGTGTTAGCTGAGCCTTAAGATCTGGAGACCATCTTCAAGAGCTACATTGTGCATTTTAAGTACTGTAGCAAGTTCCTTGAAAGAGGACAGATCATTGTAAGTCAAACTAATTTGTGAGGTACATATTTTGACCCCCATGGTAGTTCTATATCAAAATCAAATCTATTTGAAATATGGCCTATTTCCTAATAACAAGCCAGCTGCTACGGCTCCTCTGTAATGCATGGATTTTTGTCAGTGACATTTCTGGGGAATTGTATCCAAAGCAAAAGATCATAGCACCATTGTGTTAGACACATTTAGATCATAAGCAAGTGGATCAATGAGGTTGAGAAGATTTTCATTTTATAAGGATTTTCCTTTTTAACCATGTTTGCTGTTAAAGTATTTGACCAATAAGCCAATTTCAAGGCTCAAATTGCTCTTTATCTTGAATGTGAAATTGCTCTATGTTCAAATATTACTATTACAAAACTACTAACACACACATAAACACAAATGCACACACATACACACTTTTCAGCATTATAATGTGCCTTCACTATGCTATTTACATACGATCTTATTTATCCTTATAATAAACTTTTGAGGTTAATACAGGTTTTCCCCAGCGGGGCAGATGAATAAACTGAGATTTTAAAAAATTAGGAGCTCAAGTATAATTACATTAGGAATGTGAATGTATATGTGAAATGAGATTTCTGGGTCCCAGACCAGGTTTTATTTGTTTGTTTGTTTGTTTTGGGGGGTGGGATACCAGGTATTGAACTCAGGGGTGCTCAACCACTGAGCCACATACTCAGCCCTATTTTGTTTAGAGACAGGGTCTCACTGAGTTGCTTAGCACCTCGATTTTATGGAGGCTGGCTTTGAGTTGGGATCCTCCTGCCTCAGCCTCCTAATGCGCTGATGCCTTCTTCTTCCAATGGAAATGAGATGCCTCTCCTACCATTATCACAAGGCAGAAGAAAGAGGAAAATTCTATAAATGATTTAAAATTCTGTTGTGTTCAATAAGTCTAACAACACACTTTAAAAAGTCCATCTAGGGAAGAATAAAGATTTAAAAAAATCAGCCAGGTGCAATCTCAGAAGCTTGGGAAGCTGAGACAGGAGGATCAGGAGTTCAAAGCCTGCCTCATCAACTTAAGGAGGTCTTAAGCAACTTAGTGAGAAACTGTCTCTAAGTAAAATATTTATAAAAAGGGCTGGGGATGTGGATCAGTGGTTAAGCAACCCTTGGTTCAATCCTTGTTACCTCTGCCTGAGAGACAGAGAGAGAAGATGAGATACCAAGGATGAAAATAGGAAGCCCCCAAATGCTTATTCATTTATTCAGCATGCATTTATTGAACATTTATTATGTGCCAAGCACTCTTCCAGGCACTGAAGATCAAGTGGAACTCACATTATACGTAGAATATCTAGACTGTAAATAATTGAATAATACTTAGCAACTATGAAAAAAACTTGTATAAAAATGAGTAGGGTGATTTGATAGAGGCTGAGGGAGACCAACAGTAACAGGGATGAACTCTTATAGGAAGGAACATCTTATCCACCCCAAATATGTTGCCTTCATTATATGAGTAATGGGGACAGTAGTTGTTTTCAAAACTGACCTCCATCTTCTTTTAGATCTCATTCATCTATCAACAGACACAAGTGTTTTCCAATTCTTTACTATTATGAATAATCTGCAATGAATGTGTGTACTCCGTTAAGGTGCCAGTATCTTCAAAAGGTGGGTTCCAATTCCACTGCAGCCGCCTTTATAGTAAATTAATTCAATCTGAGAATAGGATTTCTGAAATTGCTTTGTAGCAATTACAGAAAGCAGGAAGAACACTCCCAGTACAGGGCACAATGAAGCATTCATCTCTGTAATACTAGGTTGAGACGATTGTTAATTCTTAAAAAGAAACTCACCCTTAATTTTACTGACTTGTTTTGTGAGTTTGCAAGTGATATAGAATATTCTGTGAGCACTCAAGAGGAGTATGATTTAGGCTGCTGCTGGTTGGAATGTCCTTTTAAACCCCAAATCATTCTTGCTACCTCCAATTCCCTCACTCTCATATCCAATCCATCGGCAAGTTTTCTCTTTTCCAACTCCTCAGTCCATCTCCATTCTCTACCTGTTCTTACCTCTTTAAACGACAGTAAGCCACTTGTTATGGTTTAGATGTGGTGTCCCCCTAAAGCTCACGTGTGAGACAATGCAAGAAGGTTTGGAGGAGAAATGATTGGGTTATAGCCTTAGTCTAATCAATGAATTAATCCCTAATGGGATTAACTAAAATGGTAAAATGGGGTGGATAGAAGACATGGGAATTGAGGCATGGCGGTGGGTTATATATTTTGTATCTGGAGAGTGCAGTCTCTCTCTCTCTCTGCTTCCTGATCATCAAGTGAGCTGCTGCCCTCTGCCACACTTTTCCACCATGATATCCTGCCTCCTCTTAAGCCCTGAGGAATGGAGCCAGCTTTCTGTGGACGGGGACCCCTGAAACTATGAGACTTCAAATAAACTCTTCCTCCTCCACAGTTGTGCTGGTTGGGTCTTTTAGTCACAGCAGCGAAAAAAGCTGAAACACCATCTCTTTCCTGAACTAGTTCAGTGGATCTCAAAATGTCTCCCCTGCTTCCTCTCTCATCCCTTCCCAATGGCTTAGCAGCCCTTAGAATGTGTTGAAAGCCTGTCAAACATTTTTCTTTGCACTAAGAACAAAAGCAACCCCTCTCATCGTGGTTTCTAAGACCATCCTCTACCTCTGTCCATCCAGCTTCATCCTCTGCCACTTCCTCTCTTGCTCAACATACTTTAGCCAGTGGTGATCTTCTTTTATTACAAGGAAAATCCCACAAGAGTCTTATATTCTGCAGTTGCTTTTTACATGCCTGCGCCCTTCTCATCTTTGAGGAGGATATCATCTACCCGAAGAAGCCTTACCTGAACACACCAGCCCATGAAGACTCCTCCTTCATTCTGAATTATAATGCTATTCATTTCTTTCATTTATTACTTACAGGCTTTTAATTTACTTACTTATTCAATTACTGATAATTTAATGACTTGTTCTATTACTTCGATTTTGTCTTGCTTCCCCATCAGACCACCAAATTCATGAGGGAAAATACCCCCAAACTCTTCTGGTCACAGCATCTGGCACGTAGGTGTGCCCACAACTGTATGTTAAATGAATGAAAGAATAAAATACATAGGATACTACCAGGCACTATCTCAAGCACTTCATATGATTATTTTAGTCTTCAAAATTCAATGTGGCATTAATATAACCAATAGAACTAGTCACATTTCTAGCAGGATGTCTCGTTTTTTAATGAGGGAACACAGTCAAGGGGCTTCAGTGATTTCTTCAATAATACATGATGAGTAAATAACAGAGTTAGAGTTTCAACCCTGGTCCTTTTTTTTCACTCTAGAGAGCAGTATCTTAGCCAACTGTCATAGCCTGCCAAGTTTGGGTCATTTCTTTTTATTGGCTATACCTTTATTGACTCTTTTCTGTAGATCCTGATATCCTTGAAAGTTTTCTTTCTTTATTACTGAAGGTAATGTCCCAAAGCAGAATATAGGTCTGTAAATGAGAGTGGGTGTGATGGTGAACGGTCTTGAAGTTTTTGCAAGTAACCATATCCGAACCATGTCTTAGGAATCTGAGCTTCTTTTTGAAGACCTCTGTCAGAACATGAAGGAAGCTAAGAGATCTATTTGAATTGCACAGCTAATAAGTATTAAAGATAGGTTCTACTGTAATATTTATCTTATCAGAATTCAAAGTTGATACTCTTTCCCAAATCATTATATAATTCCCCTTGTTTCTGTGCACTAAAGTTTTCTAAAAGATTAAGCTTCATTATATATGTAAATGTAATTTTGTTAAATATATTTATTCCTTTTTACCTCATTTGCAAGTTGAAATATCTTCAAAGATAATTTATACACATGTTTTTATTTTCTGTTTATGTCAAACTACAAACATCAAAATTAATCAGACAGGTCAGGGATTGGCAAACATTTCTGTTAAGAACCAGATGGTACATATTTCAGGCTTTGTGGTTCATATGGTCTCCGTCACAACTACTCAACTCTGTTATTGTGGTGGAAATGATTTCCGAGACAATATGTAAACAAATGTACACAAACTGTAAAATCACAGGCAAGGAGCCCAATTTGACATGATAGTAATAGTTTCTGGTCCCTGAGCAAGATTAATATTCCTTAAGTAACAAGATAGTTTTCATTTTTCAATTTTTTAAACATCCCAAGTGCTCTTAGATGTGTATTAAACTCCCTAACTCATCAATTAGGTAGATTTTGAATTAAAACATGATTCCTCTTGATCATAAACATTGCATTTGTCCTTCAGTTATAAAAGTGGATGAAACATTAGGGAAATATTTTAATGATTAAAATTCAATTATACTATCATTTTTAAAGATACCTCCTACTTAGAAGAGCCAAATCCATTAATTCACAACATTTAGATAATGCCCTTCCCACAGAGTCTTTTTTACCTTTTTATTAACATCTGGAATATAAAATAAATGTCAATGAAAGTGAGTGGAATAAAAAGTGAGATAGCTCTTAAAATAAAAAATGTTCACAATGGGGCTGGAGTTATAACTCAGTGGTAAAGCATGTTCTCAGCATGTATAAAGCCCTGGGTTCAAAACTCAGCACCAAGAAAAAAAAAATTCCTCAATGGAACCAGGTAGCATTGATGAACTAAGTTAGGTCTCACCTGGTCTTTGCTTTTTATCACTAGCAAGAATTGGTACTGGAACTGTGGTTTGTTTTTGTTTTTGTGTTTTTTTTTTTTTGGTTTTGTTTTTTGTTTTTTTTTGCTTCAGATATTTTTATCTATATAATGGTGCATCTTTAGCTTTAAAGAGATGAATAGTTTAACTTTTTGTGACAAAGGTCCTAACTGAGACAAATGGAGGTCAGTGTGGCTGTGTCCAATGAAGTGGAGATTTTGCAGGGCTCGGGCTACTCAGCAGATGCTGATTTGCTTGGCAGGTTTGTGGAAATGGACCTGGCTAGGAAAATTGTCTTGTCTGGAAAGGTGGGGAAGGGAGCGAGCTGCTGTCCAGGAACTACTGCCATTTAGTCTGAGCCCTGACAAGAGAACATAATCTCCCACATTTGTGTGAAACACAGCATGACTCAACCTCCTGAGGCTTGAAGTAAAGATAGCATGGTGTATCACCCAGAAGGTCATTCAACTGAGGGAGCATCAAGAGACTGTGGGCAGAACAGAGTGGTCCCTGAAGAGCATGGGCAGCCAAAGCAGCTGCAAGAGCCAAGCTCTGCCCTTCATTATCTCTGAGGACAGCAGACATCTCCTGAGACACAAAAGAAAGAGGAGAATGATGTGAGCATACTTCGAACCATCCCATGTGGGGTCACCAGGGTCTCAGAAGTTCTCAGCTAAGACCACTCCATTTTGGGTATGTAAAGGTGACAAGGCACATGCACTAGGCATAAATGCCTGATGTGACTTCATCTGACCCCATAAGCTAGAATCAGGACTTGCAGTGTCAAAAAGCAGACAAGGAAGCACACACCAGAAGTCTAGTTTTGGGGAAAGGTAGAGAAAACTTTCAAGTAAATGCTTAAAGTTTTTCTGTAGTAGACACTAGTATTGCTGTATGTGTATAACCAATGTGATTCTGCAACTTGTATGCTTGGAAAAATGAGAAATTATACCCCATTTGATTCAAATGTAACAAAACAAAACAAAACATCCTGTTCCCCATGATGGGCAGAATCACTGGCTCTGGGACAAAAAAAAAAAAAAAAATTTCTGAGTAGTATCTGATTTTAAGAAAGGCAATGGTTACATTTGAGCTTTCCAGAACACAGTTTCTTTATTTCTGAAATGTGGACAATAATCACAGTTAGGTTATAGAATTTTTAGGAGAGTAAAATTATATCAGGAAGAGCTGAGCATACATAGTTCCTGGACATACAGGTTTTCAATTAAATCTATTTTTATTCTTACTTTTATTAACATTGGAACTGAGATTTTTTTTTAGCCTATAGTTTTCAAATTGACTCTCAGAAGATAGCAAGACACCCTGTCAAAATCTTACCTACAAGCAGGATAGATATATTGTTTCCAGGAAAGTTAGTTGAAAGTCAGAAAAAAAAAAAATTCACTCAGATGGGTGTCAGAATTTCGTACCTTAAGGCCAATTATATGTAATTTGACATTTCAATGTCATGTTTCCTCTCTACAATGGACATAGTATTTTCAAGTTATAACACAGTTTACAGGTGTGAATACCTGACTTCATGATGTCTCTACCTTCCATGTGTTTAAAATTCTATCTTTAATTGTTATAAAAAGTCACAAGCAGAGAAGATTTGGGAGGTGTACAATTTTTCAAAAGGAAAAGTTGGGCAGGGAAAAGTTAACTAGGGTAAGATGTGTCCATAAAACAGCAAGGACAAATTCCTCCAAGGCTAATCAGCCTATTAGCAGGTCACTGATACTTTCCCTCGGACATGATGAATGTACCTGCTGCCTATGGGCAAATGCTCAGGAACAAACCTTCCTGTTATTGGTTTAGAATTTATGTCTTCCTGTCTGTCCAGTGATTTTTCTTTATTTCCTATTATATTCATAATCTTAAGTTTATGCCATTCTGGACATTTATTTTTAATTTTTAAAATAATTTTTATTTTGACATTATGTTTATTGTAGAAAACTTGGAAAATGCTTAAACGTACCTAAGTCATCACAAATTCCTGCCCTCAGTATGGAAATGAAAATTATCAATATAGAAATAAATTATTATCATTGAGTTACATTTTTATTTTCCACATGAAGCACTAGTATTACATATAAATCTATTTTTCTTTGCAAACTGGCATCATGTGTACATACCTTTTTCCCCCTGCATGCTGCTTCCTTCTATGATGTATAATGAACCAAAGAATTTCCACACCATTTAACATTCTTCTAGAGCATGATTCTTCAGGACTATATTATATGAATGCATAATTTATGCAGCCAATTCCCTTTTTGTAGACATTTATTTTGCTCCAAATTTTTCATTAAAATGACTAATGTTTAGATGGAGGCTTTGTAGATAAATATTTGTGCACTCTTTATTATTTCCTTACAAAACATTTTTGGAAATGAAATTTGGGGAAGAAAAAAATAGATATGCATTTAAGATTTTATTCCTAAAGTGATCTATAGGAGAGTTGAGTGAATGTACATTCTGTCTAACAACACATAATACATTTGCTTCCTCATACTCTAGAATGTAAATGGTATTTTATTGCTCACATATTTTTACACTGGTTACCAGTGAGATAATTTTTCATATGATTATCACTCATTTGTATTCATTTCTTTATGTACTGCTACTCAGGTTTCTTTGATTATTTTTCATTGTCAAATTCGATTATTGATCAATATAAGCTTTCACAGTAAAACTTATCATCAGGTACTTATTTGTTTAATAACAAAACTTATTAGAATTATTTGTCATATATCTTGTGAAAATATACATGTTTTATATTTAACCTGAATTCTCTGTGTACTTTATTATTATTAATGGTGGGTTTTAGCTGTACAGAAGTTTTTGAAATACGTGTACTAAAAGCAACATAATTTATTTCTGATTTCTGTCTCTGATTTTAGTCTTAAAAACGTTTTTATCAATTTGACAGAAGACAAACATCATTTATATTTTGTCATTTTAATATATATATATATATATTCACTATTTAGTTATTAAATCTATAAAATTATTTAATGACAGTGGATTGCTCCATCTTTCTATAAAAGTAGATTGTGTTTGAGTCAGCTCTGTATATCTCTTATACACCTTTGTTCTATCTCAATGCTGTAGCAGAATGCTGGTACTGTACTATTTTTCATATTCCTGCTTTATCATGATGTCTCTTTTTGTATTGAATTGACTGGCTTCTTTAAATTTCCCCAAAGTTGCAATCTTGAAAGTATAATCCCACATTCTTTCTCCTGCATTTTTTCCTACCTACCTAGTGTCTTGTGCAGTGGTTTTATTGATGCCTCTGGATTTGTCTTGTGGAGTTATAGAGTTGGTGGTGATTCCAGTCTTCTTCAGGGGCACTACCGGCCGCAGCAGCCCAATCCGTCACCTTGACAGACATGTGCATAGGTTTCAAAGTATCCAATACTCCCATCTCTTTTTTAAGAGTTATGTTTTTAAGATTTTTATCACTTCACGGGCAGTTAAAACTGCCTCAATATTAGCCTAAGCATCTTTCATTCTTATGTAATTACTGTCCAGAGTCACAGAGCAAAATTTCAACCTCTCATCTACATGAGGATCCAAATGCATTTAGAAAGCATTAAGAGAATAATTTTGGAGGATGTTTAGGTCCAGGTACTTGTCAGAGTCAGAATTCTAAAACTACACCACCCCTACCCACATGCACGATTTTCTGCCTTAGTCCCTGTAATTATAAATTTGATATTGTGCCCATGAAAATGTTATGTTACCTAGAAAAAAGGACTAAGAAGATGTAATTAATGCTAGTTATCAACTGACTTAAATAAGGAGATTATCCTTGATTATCATTTGGGCTAATCTAATCACACAAACCCTTTCAAGACAGCACATTTTCTCTGGCTAGAAGCAGAAAAAGCAGGCAAGAGATTTGAAGAACAAACATTGCTGGCTTCCAAGATGGAGGGAGCCATGTGATAGGAATGTAAATAGCCTTTAGGAACTGGAAGCAGATCCCCATTTGTCAATAGCTAGCAAAGAGAAGGAGACTTTTCCTGTGACTGCAAGGAATTGAATTTTGCCAATAATCTAAATGAACCAGGAAGTGGGTTCTTCCCCAAACCCTAGAGATAAGAGCAAATCTTGCTGACACCTTGATTCTCAACTGTGAGCCCCTAATCAGAGAACCAAACCACAATTATTATATTTCTGACCTATAGAAATAATGAGATTATAGATGGTACGGTTTTAAGCTAAAGAAGCATGTGATAATGTGTTATGGCAGCAATAGAACCCCAAAACAGCACCTACTTCAGGGCTGTTATTTTCTCAATAGCTAGTTGACCTATAGCAGTGATTAGGAAGGGGAGCCAATGAACCCCAGTGCATGTCCTCACCAAGAGAAAACCACCCAGACTCTGAATTGAAGAGAAGTGAATGGGACAAGGGGCCCTGACTATTATGGAAAGGGTACTTCTTCAGATTTTGCTTCCCTAATAGGATACCCTATAACCTCCATAATGGCAGGCCACCTGCAGGAAGCACAAGCACCCTGCCACATGGTCATAGTAGCAACTTTTGGAGTCTGGATAAGATGAGACCACTTGCCACCAGCTTGCTTGGAAATGCTGAGAAATCACCTCATCTGCAGTTGTTGCCAGAGAGAAAGACCATGGGCCTAAAAAGCAGGTTGTGGCAGCCACTTGTGTCTATGTCTACAAAGGGCAAAATTGAACTGTTGCTCTAAGTTCCACTCTGGGAAATCCATCACAGCTTTCATGCTAAATCATGCTTCCCATAGCTGCTCCCAGGCAGTGAGAGTGCACCAGAAGAGCTCAGGCAGGTATGTTCCTGGAACAGGCTGTTTTTCCCTCAAGGGAAAGAAAACTGGATAGGACACTTTTCTTTGAGTACAACCCTTGCCTTGAACATGACCCAAATGACCTCGCTGATTTTCTAATAGCATAAGATGTTCTCAAACAACCTTCCTTCCTTCCTTCCTTTACTCCTCCTTTGGAGTCCTACCTGCAGTGTTGTCTAATGCTATTTTCTGACTCTTCCTACTTTCCCTCCCAGACATTTCCCCTAGTACATTTCTTCACATTAGCTCTGTGTAGATATCGTTTCATGGAGGACTGAGAGTAACATGCAAGGTATGAGTGACACAACTCTTTGAGGATGAAGCTATAGCTTACTTTAATTCATCAAGGACCACGAGGGTCAGTCACAGATACGAAGCGACTTTCAGGTCTGGGTAGAGAGGCCTCAGCTATGATCCTTGAACTTTGCAAGTTCTAAAGAACACAAACACTGACACCATTTGTTTGTGGGTAGACCTTCATTAGTACCCTTGCCCCAGGCCCTACAAGCATCAGAAGCAGGCTTGCTCCAGGGTGCAATGTCTGACACTTCCCTGCATCAGTTATACATCTTCATCATAAAAAAAGGAAAGTTAAAAATCATTCTGAACTGTGTAATTGGGCAGCTGACACTTTATCTGTGAGTTTCCTTCAAAACAATGATAGCCTGGGGTTTAGCCTTTGATTTCTGGGCAGCAGGGAAGGACTTGGAAACCAAGATGACTTAATGAAGATAATTAGTGTTTGTCAGTCTTCCTTAAGTGGCCAGGGAATAAATAGTTGTTTACACTGATCAGGGTAGTATTTTCCAGAAGGCATCACTGTGCAGTTTCGGATGTTGGACATTTTCAGTGGCCATGATGCTCAGCCTGCTTTCATTCAGGTAAAGAAGCATCTAGTAGAGAATCAGACAGATGTTTCTCCTGAAGGGCATACCACACCATCACAGAATCTTTGCACTGAAATGAAGATCACTTACCAGTTGTGCAAACTGAGGTCCAGAGAGGTTAATTGACATGGAATGTGACACACAGCTGATTAGTGATGAGGCAGGAGCTGAAGGTCACTGTCTATCAGATGATGATTCACTGAGCGTTCTCCACTGCAGTAATATTCAGTTAGAGACAACTCGAACAAATGAGCCGTGGGTCAGAGGCAGTGTGGAAGGGAGTGTTATTTAGAGTCTGGTGTCACTTTCCACGCGATTACTTCAGCTCTGTCACTTGGGTCACCATAAAACCATCACTTGATTTACTCTGGGCTCCTGTTCCTGCCTCATAAAGGCATCTTTGTAATTCTCACCAGAGACTATCCTCTGGGATGACAAATAACATCGATCATTAAAAATGACATCCGTAATTTTGCAGCCAGAGAAGACGATCTTTTAAAGCTGTCAGTGAAACAAAAGAGATTTTTAGGAGATGCTGATGCAATCTCTTTAAAAATCTTTAGAAATGCTAACGCATGAAGATGAACTGTCTCTTTGGAAATTGCAGGATAAATCGTGTGTTGAAGCACGCCCACTGTCAGTGGAGGTGAGATGTGAGACCCTGCAGCTCAGTCATTAACTTTCTGAATGACCTGAGTCAAAGGAGTTACCACTGGGTTACATCCAGAGTCTCAGCAATTGAGGGCAGGCAGAGAGACATGGGAAAAACACACTGTCAATCATAGGAAGAGAAGATGAGAGCAAAGCCACAGAGGGAAGCCAGGGAGACACAGACCCTCATAAGGAACCAGCTCCACTTAGGAGTTATTAAGCAATGAAACAAACCCTTCATTTTACAGAAGCTAAAGTCACCTTAATGAATGGTACTGTCTCCTTGTCCTCCTCATTGTTTTCCAGGACAGCAAAATTGCTGAATCATCAGGCATGTCAATCTCCATCGACAAAAAAAATCATAATAAAATGAAAAGGAGGAGGAAGAAGAAAGGAGTGAGTCTGGATCTCACATCCTTTTCTCACCAGAGGCAGGAAGCTAATTAGTCTAAATAAGCAGAAGCTCAAAGCACCAAGACTAATGAACAGATTTGCTCTGGCCAAGTGGAAAGTAGAAATCCCGAAAACAGCTGCAACTGCAAAAGGACTGGAGTGACAGGGTCGAAGTTGCCTATTCCAGAAGGTGCAAGCATTCTTCCCAGGGAGAAGCCTCCACTTGTAGTTCACATAATTGACTCAACATTCAAGGTGAGCTGGAGCGGCAGCATGGTCCATGGACTCAATTCACACCTATCCACACGGGGGTTTTCTTTCTCCATGCCAATTTCAAGTATGCTTTTTGTTTATTCCATTAGTTACATTTTAGAGAAAACTGCAACAGTTACTACACAAGAGTCAGAGAGAGGATGACCTACATTGTTAGCTGTAGTTGGTTCCTTGAAAGCTTTCCTGCTTTGTAACCTGATTTGATGCTTTTTTTCCCTCTCTCTCTGTTCTTGGTCTGTCATGAATTGTGGGCTTGTTCCGACCCCTGCAGTCCTTGGGATTCCCAGGCTGGGGAGCTAGGAGATGTGTAGTCAGCATGTCAGATTCTGGAGTGGAAGTGAGCACCAGGGGGTAGAATAATTTTCCTGTGCCATTGCTTGCTGACTGGGCATGTAGTGTAAATCCCTCTTGCTTCCAAGATACCTCTTTCATAATTACCAAGCATGCTTCTATTTTTCACTGCAATAGCTGAGAGGGTGTAATTGGAAATCACAGAGGCAGATTATTTTCTCTTTCTTTTAGGGGCTTTTTGCTATCATTGTATAATCTTCTACTCCCACTCATTCATACCAGGTTCTTCTCATGCCCAATTAGAACACATACTTGTGAGAGTGTTTCTTTTTAGAGGTAGGTTTATATTGCTTGAAATCTGTAAAAGTGGTAAAACATTGTTGACCATGACAGAGTTGATGTTCCTTTCAGCTTCAGTAAGCTTTAGACAGGTTCCTGTCTGAATACAGATCTCTTAACTCCTATTTTAGAAAACCTACTATGGTAAATTCTTTTGCTGCTCCTTTGAGATGTAAATTTTCTTCAGGACTTAGGTGCCATCCCGTTGAAATGTAAATAATTGAAAGATAGTGCCTCCAGTCTTCTGATCTCAGGGATGGTTAAAAACCTAACTTTAATAAACTTCAGTTAGCAAACTCTGATGGACCAATGACATTCGCCAATTTCCTTCCTAACTTCGTCTAGTCCTTTTGCACTAGTTTACCCCAGTGCTTACAAACTCTTTCACCTTTTATTTTAATAAAGTTGACTTCAATATCTCTCCCCAATTACAGTAGTCTTGGCTTTTTTCAATAATTTTATTTTTTTAATTGATTTTATTTTTTGGGTTTTTTTTGGGGGGGGGTTGGCTAATATTTTATTTTTTTAATTTTTTTATTATTAGTTGTTCAAAACATTACAAAGCTCTTGATATATCATATTTAATACATTTGATTCAAGCGTGATTTTATTTTTTGAATACATTCTTCCTCACCTATTTAACTTGGAGTTTGCATCAGTTCTATACCGAATTCTCTCTTCTCTACTGCAATAGCACAAATAGCATCAGTCTTGACATTTTATCAAATGTATTCTCTTTAACATGGAGCACCTGGAATGTCACATCTTATTTCTTCACAATATAAAAGATGCATCCTAGAAAAAGATGCCAATTTATAGAGCCAGCTCTTTTGTAAATCATTCAAGTACCATGAGTTATGGATATTTATTTTCTGTTGAAAAATTAATTTTATATAAAATACCTACTGAGTTTGCACTATATACTAAACCCTGGAGATTAAATTATGAAAAAAAAAGTAGACATGGTTCCTATTCTCATGGGGCTTATTACATGGGAGGGGGAACAAGTATGAATTGAGGGACCACACAACTAAGTATAAAATTGCAAATGTGAAAAGTTCTGTGGAGTAAAAGCATATGGTTCTATAAGCATGCAATAGGGTGCAAATGATTTCATCAAGAGTTCCCTGAGGGATTTAACTAAGTTTGAAAGAAGAGCAAGGTGTGGGTGCATAACATGTATGCAGGTGTCCTTTGAGAAGTTTGAAAAGGAAAATTGAGGTGTCCGATAAGGCCAGAGTGCAGACTCTACATCCTTGCCAGTGATGGCTGATATAATCTGGTCTGGTCAATGATCAGATGTCCACCCTCTCCAATATTCCTTCTCACTGATGTACATACTTCCTTGGGGACTCTCTGTATTTTATCAGGTTTTGACCCAATGCTTTGGAGTCAGCTCTTGCTCTCCATTCATTGCTGATGATTTAATATTTTTCACTCCTGATGATTTTATATTTTGGATGATCTACTTGTTATACTCTATTTGACCTCTTACCCCTGTACTTCAGTTCTACTCTGTAGCTTTATTCATTCTATTTTTGGCTCAAGGAGGCTTACCTCCTAAATCTGTACCACCTGGCCTCCCATGTGTTTGGCTGATTGAGGTTAGCAAAAAAGAAGCACCAGCAGGAAATCAGCCAGAGGAGAGAGCAGTTAGGGTTGCATGCTTGCTTTGGGCTGAGTTTTTAGCAGTAGTCTTATACTTTCATCATTACAGCTCTTACCAGAGAAGTTCAAGTTCCGCTGAGCTCCCATAGCACTATTTCTCCCTCTGTTTCTTCAAGCCTGGGGTGGCAATGGCTTCCTGCTGTTGGTAGTATCTGGACACCTCAACACCCTTTTTTGTTTGTTGGTTTTTCTTTGTTTCTAAATGGTGTTTATATGTCTATGGATATTCTTTTCATTAAAACTCCTTGTGCCCTCTGAACTGGATTTTGATCCCTTCTGGGATTCTGACCTGTGTAGATAGTCTCACTAAGGCAATCTCTGTTTAGGATAATAAAGTGCTCTCTGGCACCACCTTCAAAGTTAGCAATTAGCCTGGATCAGTCACATTTATATCCCTGGCTATTCTAATCTAGGGTTCATCCCCAAACCTTGCATATATCAGGAAAGGAGACTGAAGGGTTTGATGGTCTCTACAGTAACTCCTAGGACATTGCTTTAGAATAGACTTTCTCCTATGTTCATTTTCCACTGAAAATTCCTGGATCCATTTGTTTCTGATCCCAGAGATCCCCAGCTCTCCTTAGAATGAATTTTAAGGTTCACTTTAACAAGTTGGTTTACCACTTTATTTGTAGCTATGCTTAGATATTTTTGCTTCTATCTTAACAACAAGCCTACCAACTGAAATTTACAACCCATTCTAGGGGGTTAAATAAGATTTAAAAAATTATATAAACATCTCTTGTTGCCATTACTTGTGGATATCTTGGTATCCAGAAATCGCAGGGCTTTCATTTACTTGACAGTTGAATTCTCAAGTTAGATTCCATAATTCTGGATTGCTTTTATGGTCAGTGCCTCAGTTTGGGGTTTGTTTAATTTTCCATTCTCTTCTTGCCTATGGGGGAAAGAGAAAGCTTACCAGTCTCAAATTTCATTCCCGAAGAGTCTTGTCTTCAGCTACCTGCCTAGAAAGACTTTGCTAGATGACTTCAGATGGAAATACTGATAATTATTGTTCTCCACACACTTGTATGCAACAGATGGGGAATTTTTATATATGGCAGATTGGAAAAAAAAATGCCCTAATCTCCCAAAACAATTTGCAATGTGTAAAATTTTCAACATTGTGACAGGCTAATAGAAGTTATAATAGAATGGAAGGATAAGAGTTTATTCATGAAGGCCTCCTTGGTAAAGCAGTTGAAATGCCTACTGTATCTGTTTGGAAAAATACCTTGTGTTAGAGAGAGGCTAGGGTGTTTTATTTGTGCCCTAGATTATCTGTTGCCAAGAATTATTCACCTCGTAATCCTAACTAAAAAAGAGAAGAAAATGGTAGAAGTTTTACTTAGAAAACTGAGCACCATGGGTATTTTATTCAGTACCCACCACCCAACCCAAGAATGACAGCATTATCGGTACTTTAGAACTTTCCATTTGCTCCTCTCTCCTTTCATCTCTGCCTCCCCATAAAAAATTACTACTGCACTTTATGATTTGCAGCTTTACCCCACGGTCAACCATTCTCTAGCACCTGTTCTTGTCCAATTGTGTTTTCTATGACCTCATCTTCCTATGATGATGCTTCCACCTAATGAAAATAGACATGATCATTTTTACAGAAGTAAAGTGCACATATCTAAGAATATTCTTTATCTGCTAATCTGATTGATCAATTTGTAAGGTCACATTTGAAAACAAATCCACTCTTTGTATGGATTGAGAAGGTTTTTATAATCTAGTGTCATTTCACCTCCTTAGGAGTTGCCTTGCTGCTTCTGTGATAAATTCTTTGAGATTCATCTGACTACCCAAGTACTCGCTGATGTTTGACCTCATGGTAGCAAAGGCCAAATCAAAGGTAACATTAAGACCAATACCGAATCATATGTCACATATGATTCAAACATATGCAAGACATCAAAAAATCATAAGCCAAAATAATTGTAACATGGGAGCACAATAAGTCTGATTATTTTATATAAAGACTTTGGATTAAAGAATAAAAGAGAAAATGAGGAGGGTTTCTGACTTTTTGAAATGCAGTGCAGCATTCACTTCATCTTGTTTTCTCTAACTTGAAAGCATTAAAAAAAGATAAAAGTAGAAAAAAAATATATCACTGTAAACCCCAGGAGAAATAATGCTTGAACAATACAATCCCATAATGACTTATTTATTGTCAATAGGCCCCTCAATTTTTAATGATTAATTAAATGATTAATTAAGATTATTAATGATTAATTAAGAATAAAGAAAGCTCAAGAGAAATTTTCTATCTACAGAAAAATTCTTTGAGATTTGCCTCTGGTGAATTTCTAAGGTTTCTGGCCAGATAGGATACGTTTTTTTTAAAAAAAAAAAACCTCTATTTTTCATAGCTTACTATTTAATGGTCAAGACATCTATGTTTATCAACAGAGGGCCATAGTCATTGACTTTGAAAGGTTACATATTCTAGCTTTACAATCTGAAATGATTCTATGAATAAATGCAAGACACTTCTCCTTTCCCCTCATCCACATAATGTACTTATCCACACACACACTCCCCACCCTTGAAAGTGAGGACAATGCCAGTGTGACTCCTGAGGATTTATCAGGGTTAAATAAATAATTGAATGATTGGATGAGAGAGGCAATGAAAGTATGAAAGTGTGAAATTGGACTGTAAAGCAATACAGACGGTGAAGGCAATAGCAGATTTAAGTGCTGAATGAAATACTGCAACACAAACTGGAGTCATTAGTTCACAAAGTGCTCTGAAGATTCCACGACAACCCAGGATTCTATGGTTGTGATGTGAGACTTCTTTTCCCAGTGAAACAATATATATTTCAAGAAGCAGTGCTAATGTTTATAAAGCAAAGTTTCTCTGTTCTTGAGGAGATGAGATTTCAGAGGAAAAGATGAAGTTCTTTTTATGAGTGCAGACTCCCCCCACCCATAAAAAAAAAAACAGCATCTGCTACAATTCATTAGCATAAGGAAGAAAGAAAAGGAAAACCTAATGCCATCAAGGATATCCATTAGCTTAGGAGATGTCAGAGGTAAAAGGACAGAATTGAGGGACCCTCAGAAGTTCCCAGACATAGGTAGCTTGTGCACTTATATGGAGTATGGAAAGACTATAACCTGGAATATAGCTCTCTGAAGATGCTGTTGTTCTTTCCATATAAGCTTATGGAAAGTTAGCATGCCATCCATCTATAGGCCCTGGGAAGAGGAAGTGTTTGCCCAACCATCATTGCCTGATGCTCTACAACTTCAAAACCCTGAAATTATGGCTTATCCCTGGGTGTGGCACCAGGATGCAAAGTAGTGTCACAGTCATTCAACTACACCCGATGCTGTGCCTGGGCACTCTTCTTTGCTGTGCTCCAAAGAAAGAAAATACAAGATGTCCCATTATATCTTTGTCAAACATGTGCTCTACCTGTCATGGAAAAGGAAGAATAAACATTCCAGGTTTTGTTTTTGTTTTGAAATTTTTTTTTGTAGTTGTAGATAGACAGCATGCCTTTATTTTACTTGTTCATTTTTATATGGTGCTAAGGATCAAACCCAGTGCCTCACATGGGTAAGACAAGTGCTCTACCACTGAGCTAAAACCCCAGCCCACATTCCAGTTATTTAAAGAAAAGAAAATGCCTTGAGTTGTTCTGATCTCAATGAAGGCCACTTACCAAGCCGCTTTGATTTTGTCAGTTTTGAAAGAGTGATAAAAGTTTTGCGGTAGACTTCATGCTTGATCTTAATCAATATGATTTTGTACATTCTCTTGCTCTTATGAATCAGAAAATAAGACAGAAAATCATTGAAATGTTTTCCATGGCTACTTTGTGCTGAAAAATCTATTCTTTCACCTCTGTGGGGAGAAAGAATGGAATTTTCAGGAAAAGCATAATGATTCTAGAATTACTTCCCACCATAAGAAAGCAACCCAGCCATGGGCATAACTGATAAGAGACCACCATGCTAAACAGAGGGTCCTAACTTTATATTCTGATCCTAATTCAAGCCTTTATTTATACTTTGAACTCTTAATAGAGCTATGCTTACTTGAGAAATTTTTTGAACTGAAGAGAGCAAGCTTCCAAATGGTGCCAGGCACTCAGCCACCCCACTTTTCATGGGGCTCCATGAAACCTGCTAGGAGAGAGGCATCCCTTAAAGATTCCTATAGGTGATTATCTGCAAAATTGTTCTACAAAGTAATTGCTGCATTGTAAGGGCACTCCAAAGTCACAATAGAATAATTACTAATTTCTTCTATCTTTTCTAAGATGACATTAGAACTTTGCTTTTTTTTTTATATTCTCCCATTAAAGAAAATAAGGACCGACCCAAACTATAAAACATCTCTCAAAAGCCCAAGTGCCAATTTGGGTCAATGCGTTCTTATGTCAGAGCACTTGCTATTGATTCCTGACTACAAGACCTGTTAGTCATGTGACTTTGAGCAAGTCAGCTCAGGCCTACCCTCCCATTGCTCCAGCTATATTTTTTACAAGTCTATATGCAGACCAGAGTCCCATTGGGAAAGCACTTCTGATGAGCATGTTAAATCTTCCCAGTGACTCTCATTTCAAGTCACTTAGCTTTGCCAATAGTGCTAGTTCCCTTTCCTGAAGATACTGAGTAAGACTCTCAGTTGTTTCTGCTCAGAGAAATCCCAAATTAGTTTTCTCCAGAGAAAGGGTTTGGTCCTTTTCCTCTAAGCATTGCATCCATGTTAAACCCAATCTCTTTATTGGTCTAAAGCAAATATTAAATTATTTGTGAGAGGAATTGTGTTATTAAAAAACCATGTATGTTAAGTTTATTATAACCAAATTATCATTACCCCCTTATATGTCCCCTAGATAAGCCATTACTTTTTCTTTTTTGTTTTTTTGTGTTTTTTTTTTTTTTTACATATTGAAGCCTTGTATATTGAAACTGTTCTTTTTCTTATAAATGTAAACATACCATTTCTTCTCATAGGAGCCATGAAATAATGTTATTAATAATAAAAATAGCTAAACTATTGAATACTTAGTGTTTAAGGACCTTGGCGAGATGCTTTTAATGTAAGTAATATCAATTGAGCTAAATAGTCCTGTGATGATCCTAAAACTCCATCTATATGGGCAAAGAAACTGAAAATCCTTTTATTTGGGTTCTGAACACTGCTTTTTACCACTAGGTATTGCTGTCTTGTGAATAGCTTCAAGGTCTAGGCACCTGATATTATTTTTTGTTGGCTTATCTCACCTGAAGGCCAAGATTTAA
Organism: Ictidomys tridecemlineatus; assembly: GCF_052094955.1. Classification (NCBI taxonomy): domain Eukaryota; kingdom Metazoa; phylum Chordata; class Mammalia; order Rodentia; family Sciuridae; genus Ictidomys; species Ictidomys tridecemlineatus. The sequence continues at coordinate 75,856,504 of NC_135488.1, forward strand.
TGATATTCAGATGGCCTCTTAAGTAGTTGCAGTGGGTACTTATTGTCCCCATTTGATAGAAGGGAAACAGGGAGGGAGAAAAAGACAAGTCTTATACTTACACATTTTCTCCTAAATCCTCAAATGGATTAGTGCTCCATTTATAGCAAGGGTAGAGTAAAAACTTGGATTCAGCTTTAAAATTGGAAACTCCAAATAGAGCTGCAAGTTCTTTTCCTAAAAATTAAAGAAACCTGGCAACCACAAAATTAAATTTGTCCAATCCCAAAAATAGTACCTTTGTAATGAATGTGGTTATTCATGAAGGCCTGTAAATTAAATGGAAACCTTCCAGGCCCACACCCCCTCCACAGTCCCACACGCACACAGACACACAGGCACAAATTCCTCTCTACAGCTATCAGCAAGTAGCCAAGTGTGTGCGTACATTACCATGCTGTGACAGCCAGCACGTAGTTACACTGAGGCAGCTCTGTCACACTCCCTGCCTCTGGAATAGCTGAGGCTTCCCACCCCTTTTGGATGTAAGTGAGAAAGGACAGGCTTTGAAACTGTTATGGGGGAAGCTCAGTTTCACCTTCAACCTTCCATCTTGTGTTTATTCGCCTTGGTCTGTGAGATGTTAAAGGCAAGAAAGGAACTTTCCTCAGGGCTGCCTGAAGGAGCAGTGGGGAGGAGACAGTAAACCATTCTCTTCTTTCTCCCCCACGAATGGCTTCCTAAGCCTGCATTCAAGTTTCAAAAGGTTGACTGTGTCATGGAATGTGGAATGTTCATCCAACAGTACCAATCATCACGTTCTTTCACCCTAAATTGATTTTATCACCTCAGAGGAGTGATTTAGTATGAGAGTTCTGCTTTCAGGCAGCCACATGAAGTTAGATACATCACTGAACCTATTTCAATGCTTCATTATCTCCTTAAATGCAAACTGCATCAGACTTTGCCACCACCGCTTAGGTTCTGTGCCAGCTTTCCACCTCCCTATCTCCCAGACATTGGGCAAAGCTCTTTTGATGCCCTCCTTTCTTATGAGGAATAAGGATCACTACTTTCCAGAACTTTTATCATTTATATGAAGATTAAATGAGGGGGATATTCATACATGCATATATGCACACACAAACATACACACATGTAAATATAACATGTAGATACATAATAAACATATTTATATATCTATGTAAAGTATATAACAAATACAACATTTAGTATATATTTACATATGCATATGTATTTACATGATGCTCTTTGTGCACTAAGTTCCGTGTAGGTATACCAGATTGATAGATGTCCAATATGAGAAGGTGCCATGAGCTCCCCCTTTTGCTCTTTCCACTTCTTTGTAACAGCACTGAACTATGTCTGATAAAGATGGATGGAGTCCCAAATTCCTTGGTTGCCCATTAAGTCAACATCTACCAGGTTTTATTCTTTCTCGGCTGTTTCTCTTGTGGGACTCCTGTGAGACAGAGGCATTAATATGGTACAGTTGGCTGTAAAAATGGCCCTCCCAGACCTCCTAAAGGAACCTATGCTGAGATCCCTATGCACACTTGGTGGCCAAAGCTTAGGTCAGGACTTCTGTGCTTAACTTGTACCCAGAAAAGAACTTTCACAAACAGAAAGAAGTCTGTCTTGAAAGTAACCACATACAATTAAGCTTAGAAGAAACTAGAAGCAAAAATTAAATAAAAGCACAAGCAGAAGGATTTCTTCTTCCATAAGAAGAAGGTATGCAATTTGTCAGGTATGCAACACCAATATTAAACAGTGTTTGATAGTGAAGATACCTCATAGAAAACCCTTTTCTGTTCCTTTTTATGCCTTTCCCTTTTTACCCCTTCCTCCCTTCCTCTTTCAGATAACTATGTACTTGCTTTTCTGGAAAGGCTAGAACTGGGGCAAATTTTACAGATTTCACATTTTGGTCCTGGCTGGCATTTCCCAAGTGGCATGCTTATCTAAAAAAAAAAAAAAAAAAAGTAAAAGCAAGGATGTTTCTGTTTTATGCAGCAGGGATCCAAGTTGCAGGAAGGCAGAACTGAAAAATGCATTTCTCCTCCTCTGTTGTAATGTACTGGATGCCAGACTATTGGTCTATCTGCTTTGCTACTCGGGCTCAGAGTGAGTTATCTATCTATCTATCTATCTATCTATCTATCTATCTATTTATTTATTATAACAAAGATTGAACCCAGGAGCTCTTGACCACTGGGCCACATCCTCAGGCATGTTATTATTTATTTAAAGCCAGGGTATTGCTGAGTTGCTTATGACCTTGCTAAATCGCTGAGACAGTTTTTGAACTTATGATACTCTTGCCTTAGCCTCCCAAGCCCCTGGAATTATAGGCATGTGCCACTGCACCCAACTAAGGGTCTTATGTTTTAGGAGGAACTGGATCTCCTGTTCCTATTTTCTTTGGTCCCCTTGCAAAAGGTTTTTACCTCTGCATTAACCAGGATTACTGGAGCTGCCTATCTCCCAGACACTTTTTCTTCATCTATGAAATGAAGAGATCAACCCTTTGTGGCATTTAAAGAGGACTCTGCCCTTAAACCTATCTGGGAGCTTAGAACAGGGGTAACTGCTAAGTTTTCTCATGAGAATGGAACCCATTAAAGAGGCTTCTAATTAGCCTTCCCACCAAACCTCCCAATTGCTCAGGAGTAGGATCACATGAAGTTAAGAAAGAGTTGTCTGACTTGCACTTCATCAGGGTCAACTTGACTAATCACAGGTCTCAAAGAAAGAAGTCAGTACAGGAATCAGTATTCCAGAGGTCAGGAGAGCATCATCCGTGGTACCAGCTCAGACAAGGAAGACACATCTGGACAGGGCAGAGTTAATTCTGACATAAGCTCCTGTGGTATGAGGTACCTGTGCTTCTCCACTGACTTGGTCCATGAGAGTGTGAACAGATGCCTACTGGCCACACTTCCTTCTGAGTGATATGCAGGAGCAATATCACATACCCTAATAATGAACACAACCTGTTCAGATATGTGACAATCTCTGCCACCTTGTGCACCCCAGTACAAATCTTACAAAACATATTGATTCATGTCTAAAACTGTATTGCCTCCTCTTAAACTTGCAAGAGCAACATGTTTATTTGGTATATGATTTGACTATTTCAGAGAGTTAACAGTGGAGCTTCTGGTAGTCAAACAGTGTAACCTCACACGTAAAAGCTGCCTCACTCATGCACCAACACTATGGTTCATTTGCAAAGAGCTGGGCAGAGGCACAATCCACATATATTAATAGTATTTGGGCACTAACCCAATGGCCCCAGGTGTTTGGCATTATTCTTGTCTTTGCTTCCAGAATCTCTTTAGCTAAGATAGCTGATCTGCTGCTGTGACTCTGCAGCATAGGGATTTCCCACATGAAATACCTCCTGAACAGGATCTATCACTGATCAGGATCTCAATTGATAAGGAAGAACCCAGAGGAGAAATTCAGGGAATAGGCTCAACACAGCTTGCAGAACTTTATTTTTACCTTTGGTGAAAAATACTATTCATTTTAAGAGATCAACCAGAGAAATACAAGTAAAGCATATGTTGTCCAGTCACAAATGGTCCAGTCCTTACATGCCTGGTGTTTTAACATTTGTAGTGCATGTGTACTGTGTAAAGAGATGTGACCTATGCTGCTCCACATCTCTGAGCTTGTTATTATGTCGAAGATCTATTGGTAATTTGCAATCTGCAGGGCTTAAGAGAAAAATTTGTGGTTCGTATATTTGGTTTATATATTTGTATGTAAACACTCATGTTTAAAGACAGGCACAGAATCGTGATGTTCCTGTGGAAGGTGTATAAAAGAGTCAGCATGAGGAGTCAGAGTGCTAACACAATATATGATCTTTATTTGTTATTTCATTTATACCTAACTTTATAGATTGGAAACAGGCTTATAAAGATTAATGAATGTACCTAAAATCAAAGGCAATAGAAAGTAGCAGAATTAGAATTTGGAGCCTAGGACTTTAGGATTCTGAAGCCCATGCCCTTTTTCCAACTCACAACTGAATTGAATGTTACTTTTTTATGTGTTGAATCTGACTGATGATTTGAGCAGGCAGTGGCCATATATGCTTTTCTCACCAGTCAGCGTCTCTGGTGAGTGGGAATTAAATTGTTAAAAGAGCATTAAGAATAGCCATAGGAAGCTGTACCTAGCATTGAACCACTCTCCAGTTTTTCTCTTGATAGCAATTTCCTAATATCCCTTTAGCAGATTTTGATTTTGCTGGTCTATGTCTTTGTACAAACTACCAACTACTGTAGAGTCTTTGCATCCAACCTTGTATAGTATGAGGGTAAGAGATATTCTTAACCATGGCTCATAATCCAGGGGAGACACAGAGTGATGGATTCAAGGGCTCAACATGGAGCTTTGGCCCTAACCCCATGGCACTGGGAAGAGTTCCCAGCCTCTACCTCCTTAGCTATTATCTTAGTTCATTCAGGCTGCTGTAATAATACCATGAGCCAGGTAGCTCTTAAAGAACAAAGATTTATTTCTCATTGTTATGGAGGCTATAAGTCCAAGACCAAGCTGTTGCCAGATTCAGCATCTCATGAGGTCTGTACTCTGCTTCATAAGTGGTAACTTCTAGCCATGTGCTCATTAGGTTGAAGTGAAAAGCAGCTCTGTGGTGACTCTTTCATAAGGGCATTAATCTTCCTGCTCACGGGGACCCTATTTTCATGACCTAATTGCTTTCCAAACTGTCCTACTTCTTTATATTGCATTGGGGCCTCAGACTTCAATATATGAACGTAGGTGGGACACAGACAATCAGACCATCACATTCTACTGACCAAAAGCCTGAGAACTAGTCATTCTTATGCCCCAGGGTTGAAGATAGGTCCCAGCTCAAGAAGAATAAGTACTTCCTGCATCTTTGGGTTCTATTTAGGCCCTCAATGGACTGGAGAAGATCTACTCACTTCCTAAAAATAAATCTTTACTCACTCTACTGATTCAAATGATAATCTCTTTTGGAAACACCCTCATAGCTCATAGACTCGGTCACAAATATATTTTACCAGCCATCTGGTCATTTCTTACGCCAGTCAATTGACAAATAAAATTAGCTATCACTCTTCTTCAACAGAGATGAAACAAATGTAAATTCTTTTAGAGACTAGGTTATTTGGTCCCATAGATTTGAAGTTTTATTATCTGTTGATTTTCTTAAAGAAAGAATTTATGCAAGGGCAGGAGACAGAGTTCATAGAATAGAATTTAATAAATTATAGACTAAGAATATTGTTTGAAGAAAGTTGTATTCAAAGAGTTCATAGTTTTTGCCAGGATATTTTCTTTAAGTTGATTGGAAACAATGAACTGAATACAAAAATCAATTTGAATTACGGCTAATGGATATAGAAACAAAGTTCATAATGGGAAATAATTATCTTTAAATTTTTAAACTTGTCCCATGAATTGTCTGTGACTCTTTCTTATGAGATAGATATAATCTGGGCTTTGATTCTTAGCATTTAGGATAAATGTTCATTGGACATTCTTATTCACTGAGCAGGGAACTGATCGTGTCTTTCTTTATTCTCATTTTAAGAGAAACTTCTCTTTTTAACATGAGTGACTTTTAGCTGTGTTTATAGCACCCAGAGGAGCTATGCACTCAGGAGAGAAAAGGCATATATGTGGTCAGGATATGTCCACCAGTCTGATTCACTTCCTGTTGTTCACCCACTACACTTGGGAGCTGGTATTAGCACCTTATCTGGATATGAACTTTACTAGGTGATTGGAACACAAGGATCTCCACAAAGTCAAGGTATGTAGAAAATGGCGGGAAATGCCCTTTGAGCAGGGCATTGCTCCCAGAAGAAAGCCAGGCATTTAAAATATGTTTACATATTTCATTCCAAGGTGAGTTTATAATCCTTCCCTCACCTAGTAGGTGAAACTTCTGACCTTTTGTGAAGACTCCCAGGCTATAACTCATTTTCCCCTTTCTTTCCATGAATAGACTAACACCTTTGGGTTTAAGGACCCTATTTCTTTCCCTGAATCATTCTGAGACCTAAAATGGTTTCAAAGTCCCCTTCTAAAGCTGGGTGTAACATTATGCGACACAAGCATACATGGAATGGAAAGAAATCTTCCCAGGAGTGGAAGGCCTTTGGAGAGTCACTTTAACATTTCTCTGCTCGCTTCATTCATTTATTTGAGGATTCAAAGCTATATTTTCAGAGCTGTGCTCTACCTCAAATTCAGATAATTTTGAGGTTAAGATCAGTGATCTTAACCTCAAAATGTTGAAAAGGGCAAATTGCCACCATGCAATCATCTATCAATAGAGCTGTGTACACTCTCTTTAGGGAGCACAGAAGAGGGGGCAAAGTTCAACTTCACAGTGAATGAACGTGGAGTTGGGCCTTTGTCGAGAGTTTGTTAAAATATAAATGTAATCTATATCATCAGTTATACTCACAAGTCATATTCCCCTTCTTTTTTGTCAGTCTTCTCTCTATCAAGAGGAAATGGCCTTGAAGGACAAGTCAGAGTTAATCAAATGCACCAAGTTTTCTAGTCTGAGAAAAATGAGATATATAAGACGTGGAAGCATGAGGGAGCATGACTCATCTTTGAAAATGGCACTTAGGGCAGCATGACTTGTCATATGTGTGAACAGGATGGAGAGGCAGGGAAGGAGAGGCTGGAGAGGCAGATGAAGATCATCCATGTTTGAGATGGTGGTGATGGAGAGCCATGGGGAATCTTACAATCATGTCTATATTTTTAAAAGATTACTTTAGTGGTTAGTGGGGGAGAAGGTGGAAGGAAGCACTGTCACATTCTAGATGGACATACCAGGACAATCAATGAATGTTTCTTTATCGTGGAAACATCATTTCTCTAAGTAACATTTGCCAATAACTTCTCAGTTCTCTTAGACCAAAGACCAAATCTTTAACATGGTTTGTAAGGCCTTACATGGCCTGGCCCTTGACTTTCTCTCCATCTTCGTCTCCTTCCAGTCACACCTACATCCCCTGCTGTATTCATCCTCAGCTGAATTGACTTCTGGCTTTCTTATTGACCTTTAAACTAACTATTTCCTATTTTAGTGTCTTTGCAATTGCTATTCTCTCAACATGAAGTATACTCCCCTCAGAGCTTTGATGGCTAACTCTTCTCAATATCCAGGTTTCAGATTAAATGTTACCTGCTTAGGTAGACCATTCTCCCAAACCACCCATGTCCTGCTACCATATTACTTTATGGTTATGATCCTTAAAATGTGACCACAGACCAGCATGATCAACATCACTGAGGAATTTATTACAAATGCAAGTATTTAAGCCCCACCCCAAACTTATGAATCAAGGTCTTAAGGTTAAAACAATCTCTGCTTTAATCAGCCTTTCAAGTGATGCACACTCAATTTGAAAACCACTGCTCTATCTTCCTTATTGCACTGATCAGGATATCTTATATCTTTTGGGCAGAACAGTATTTATATTTTGCTTCTCCCCAAAGAAAGGTGGAACCATGAAGTCAGGGACACTAAGTCTTCTTCACTGCCCTTCCCTGAGCCTAGAGTACTACCTGGCACACTGTAGGCAGTTAATAAGTATTTGACCACCTGCCACATATAATGGTTTTTATTCCCACCGAGCCATATACTTCTTCATTGTACTATCCAATATTATAGTTTTGAAATTCTTTATGATGTTTGCCTATTAATTCTTGTCTTCCACATAAATTATAGTGTTTAATGCTTATAGTATATCTTTTTCCCTAAGAAAAGAATAGCCCAGGACTTAATACAGAGTAGATGTTAAAATATTATTTGAATACATCATCTATTAATGAGTATTTATTTTGCTAACATATTTATTGAACAGATATTGTTATATGTCAGATATTGTCCTTCTCAGTGCAAGGACATATACTATTGAATATAACAGGTGACATGTTATTCTCTTCATAGTATTTGTATTATTTAGTATGTACATATGTATATATGCATGCAAATATATATATATACACATATACATATGTGTGTGTATATATATATCTTATTTTTAAACTTTTAACTATATTATGCCTGTTTTAAATTTTATTCATCTCTCCTACATAAATAGAGCTATCATGAGCTTGGTATCAGTACTGAGAAATCATGGTCCAAAGCAGTAGTCCTTAGATCTTTGGTTTAACCAACAAATAAAATCAGAGAAAGATAGAGACCAATACCCCCTAGACCATTTTTAAAATTGCCAAACACATTAGTTATTTTTAGAAAGTACATTTTAATGTGAAAAGAAAGGATATGGGCAATCTTCAAAACAAAGTAGGAAAAATTTTGAAGTTATAGAACAATGATATCTTAAAACTTTAGTTTCAATAAGTTATATTGTGTATAATGGTTTTATCGCCAATTTGGAGGTATATAACTTAATATGAGGCATAGCTTACACATCCATTTTTTTTGTCAGAATCATTATTAGAAACCAGTGTTCCCATGATGATTATAATAAATACAGAAGCCTCACTTTCAGTGCTGTTTCTCCCATTAGGGAATATTACAACTGTATCTGTAGACTTCTCTCTGAAGGGCTACCGAGGCTAGTGAGGGCTGCATAGAAGCTTTTCTCAGATACAGGTCAGTCATGCCCAGGCTGCCTGGCCACTTTACAGGAATTATCTCCCAATGATGCAGACAGAGCTTTACCTGAAATAGAGGGCATAGACTCCTCGTAGGAGTTGTTGATCTGTTCTTTTGAATCTTGAATCTCATATTTTAAACCATCACCAAACTCTTAAAAATAACACAAATACTCATACTCACTCTAAAGCATGCACATAATTGAGAACTTATGTAACAGGCTCTTGGCTATGTAAGCATTTTATATACATAATGGGATTAAACCACCAAAATAACTCTATGAAGGAAAGCATCTTGCAGTTTTTACCAGAGCAGAGGAGGTGCCTGAAAGGTTAGATGATTATCCAAAATCACACAATTTAACAGTCAGAAAGTGAGGATTTAAATCAGGAGGCAGACTTCAGAACTGATTCTTTCCCTGTTTATTATCTTTGCAAACATCGTAGGGATTCCTTTCTTAAAAATATCAATATGTGAGTTTGCTCCCTTTTACTACAGGTCAAAGTATTTTAATGGACCTAAATCATGCCACTGGGAATTGAGCTTATCGTGTTAGTCATTAACACAGGCCTGTGGGCAGCCTCACCAGCTCTGAGATGTACTGGCTCCCTTACAGTAACTTCTTACCTTCAAAGAAGGGGCCTGAAGAGGACATAAGGAAGTCTGTTATGTGGAACTAGAAGTGGACTCAGGACTGATTATACCCTTTGGGGGCTCAGGGCTGACTATCCTAGGATATCACACCCCATAGGAGGCATATTTTAGCCCAGATCCCAATGTTGCCCGACCTGGAGTCCTCACAACTTTAGGTGGCTTAATATCTTCTCATAGAGCCTGGTAAAAAGTGCAGTGAAGAGAAGCCAGAGTCAGGCTGTTGTGCTAGAATACCCACTCCTCTTGATCCCCAATTTGAGGACCAGATAAGGAAGGAGCTATAATACAGAGTTCAGGTCATGATGGAGATTGCAGACCTTGCTACCACACTTTTGGCTCTTCTCTTCCACCATCATTTGGACATTCCAGTACCTCTTTCCTCCACCATTACCTAGAGCTAAGAGAGATTTCATGAAAACTGGAAATGCAAACTTGCTGAAAATGAACAGTTTTATCCACTTAGCTCATGTCTGAGATTCCTCCATCTTGAAGAAAGATGAAGTCTGAGAAGTTATAGAGATGAGGGAAATTCAGAATGATGACATTAGAGAGGCCAGGAGCACAGGAGTGTAACATATTAACCATTTAGCTCATTTGCGATTTCATGCCATTGGAAATTTTCTCTCAGATAATGAACTGCATATTGATTTTCAGTGAAGCTTTATTTTAATAACCATGATAGGAACATCTCTGAAGAAAATAAATATCACCTTGCTTTTTGTGGGAGCCAGAAAAGCTTATGTCAGTGAACTGTTTAGAGTAGAAATAAAGGTGCTTTTATTTTTATCAAAGTGAATCTATAGAAACCTGGCAGTCACGTACCTTGCATTGATCTTGGCACTGAGCAATGACCTAAGTGACTTGACATCCCTCTGTACTCCTTCCGTCATCTCTCCAAGTAATAGAGGTGAAATGAAAGTGAATAAACAGTACTACAGGCAACAATGCTGTAGCTATAAGCCACTCTCAGCCTCTGAACTTTAAGATATGGTGTATGTCACTAAGTCCCTGCCACTTCGTTAATCACTTAATGTGTATCTGAGCACATTGTAATGGCTTATCGGTGCAACTCATGAGACTGAGTTAAAAATAGCATATGGACAATTCTGCAACCTTCGCTGGGCTGTTCGTATCATCCTTGGATTGCCCTGACAGCATGCTGACCTGGAAGGATTCCAGAGAAGTTGCTTCTGTGCTCCCTCTGCCATCAGTAGCATCCCAGGCGTGCACAATTTCACATTTTGGTAACATGTTGCTGCTACTATTAGACAAAGTTCAGAGTTAGTGGGACTCAGAGATAAGATGCCCAAAATAAACACATGAAATGTACCTGGTTCACAAAAAGGTGAATCTCTCTAAAACATGCCAGGACTTTACTTTTACTTTACTCAACTTCAAGGAAAACTATTCTAAAAAAAAAAAACTTATCCACAAGCTATGGATGAATAATGGTGTCAAGTGATTCAAATATCTGTTTCCAATTTTATAAATTCTAAGAAGCTCTTAAGCCTCAAGTAATATGCACTGATATTCAGTTCAATTTTTCAGACCATGGAGCTGAAGGCCACAAATAGCTCCAAATTCTCTCTGGCTCAGTGAGTTGCTTGCATTTAATAACTGTTCAGTATTAAAAGCAACCAAATGTGTGCCAATCTGAAATAAACCCAACACAACTCTTTCTAATCTTTGCCTTTTGCCTCTCACAGTGGTATGGATGTGTCTTTTCTTGGCTTTCTATCTCTGATAAAGCCTTCACTGACCAATATCTTAAGAGAACCAGTCAGCACACAAGAAACTTTCCAGGGTTTCTACATTTCCTTACTCTGAGAAGAAATGGGACACAAGTTAGAGCATAGGATTTTAACTATTGAGAGCCTAAAGGGCCTACCATTTCTCTTTTCTCTACCCTTAAGTGAAGTTAGCCAATCCCAAAAAACTGAATGTTTTCTCTGATATAAGGAGGCTAATTCATAGTGGGGTGGGGTTGGGAGGAGGAGCATGGGAAGACTAGATGAACTCTAGATAGGGCCAAGGGGAGGGAGGGAAAAGGAAGGAGTATAGGAGTAGGAAAGACAGTGGAATGAGATGGACATCATTACCCTAAGTACAGGTATGAAGACACGAATGGTGTGAATATACTTTGTATACAACCAGAGTTATGAAAAATTGTCTTCTATATGTGTAATATGATCTGTAATGCATTCTGCTCTCATATATGAAAAATTGGAATAAAAAAATCTGACTGATTTTATGCTTCATCTTTTTAATCTTAAAGGAATATATTTAAAGTTAATTAGTTGATTTTAAATACCTTTATTTAGTTAGAGTTTGCATACCAAAATATCCATGTTACATGTACTATTCATTGGTTTTTAGTAAAGTTAGAGTTTGCAACTATCCTCATAATTTTTGAATATTTTTCATTATTCCCAAAAGCTCTCTCATGCCTATTTGAAGCATCTTGCTATACTTATAAAAATGCAATTTAACATAAACAAAAATTGTTCTTTCTGGGCTCCCAATTGTATTTCATAGACATGCATGTCTGTCCTCAAGCCTGGGCAAATTAGTCTTGTTGCTTTATAGCAGATTTTGGAATCAGAAAATTTAAATTCTCCAGCTTTGTTCTTCATTTTCAAGATTGGTTTGGCTGTTGTGGGTCTCTTGCTAATCTGTATGAATGTTTGGATGAGCTTGTCAATTTTGGGAAAAAAAAGAAAGAAAAAAAGGCAGTTTAGATTTTGACAAGAGATTGTGTTTAATTTCTTGATCAGTTTAAGGAGTATGTTCACCTTTATGTTGTCTTCCATTTCATGAACATTGGACATTTTTCCATTTTTTAAAGTATTTTTCAATTTCTTTTTATGATGTTCTATACTTTTCAATATACAAGTTTTATACTTTTGTTAAATTTAATCTAGCTGGGTATAGTGGTACATGCCTGTAATACCAGTGGCTCAGAAGGCTGAGGCAAAAAAAGGATCTTGAATTCAAAGCCAGCCTCAGCAAAAGCAAGGCACTAAGCAACTCAGACCCTGTCTCTAAATAAAATACAAAATAGGGCTGGAGATGTGGCTCAGTGGCTGAGTGCCCCTGAGTTCAAACAAGACAAAAAAAGAAAAAACTTAATCCTAAATATTTTATTTTTTGATGCAATTATAAATGGAAGGGATTTCATAATGTCATTATCAAATTGATCATTACTAGTAGTTGGTTTGTACATTGCTTTTGTATCTTGTAAACTTGCTGAACTAATTTTAGTTACAATTTTTATTAAACTCTGTTTTCTATATAGAAGATTATATTGCACATAGAGTAATTTTACTTCTTTCTTTCCAATTTTTTGCCTTTTTCTTGTGTAATTTCCCAGGTTAAAGCCTCCAGCATAATATTGAATAGAAGTGTCAAGAGTGACATCCTTGTCTTGTTCCTGACCACAGGGAGAAAGCTTTCAGTCTTTCTCCATTAAGCATGTCAACCATCAATGTTTTATAGATGATTTTTACTGGGTTGAGAATCTTCCCATCTATTCCTAGATTTTTGAATTTTTCATATAAAAGATGTATTGGAATTTGTCAGATGGTTTGACAAATTTTGCATCTATAGATAAGATGGTGTGTTTTTGTCTTTTGCTATTATGTTATATTACATAGACTGATTTTGATATGTTTACCAATCTTGCATTTCTGGAATAAATCCTTTTGGTTATGATAGATAAACTTTTCTACATCACTTTACTAATATTTTATTAAAGATCCTTTTGCTATTTTCATAAGAATTATCAGTTCATAGTTTTCTTTTATTCTTAAATCTTTGGTTTTATTATTTCTGTTTTCAAATGTGTTGCAAAGTATTCCTTTTTTCTTTTCGGAGCAGTTTGCCAATTATTGGTATTAATTTTCCTTTTCATGCTTCTTAGAATTTACCAGTGAAACTTTACAGGCTTGGGCTTTTCTTTGTGGTACATTTATAAAATTATAATATTTAATCTCTGTTATCAGCCTAATCAGATTATTTATTCCTTCTTAAATTAGTTTCAGCAGTTTGTATCTCTCTAGGAATTGTCTATTTTATCTAAATTATCAAAATTGTTGCATAGAGTTCATCATCATAGCATGAACTTTTTTTCTGATCCTTTTGATTTCTCCATGATTGGAAGTATTGTTTGTCATTCTTAACCTTAGTAATATGGGTCACTTTCTCTCTCCTCTTGCTCCTCTCTCTGTCTCTCTCCCTCTCTCAGTTTAGGTACAGGTTTCTCAATGTCATTAGTCTTTACAAAGACCTATCTTTGGTTTAATTGATTTTCTATATCTGCTTTAGTTCCCTATTTTATTTATTTATTTTCTAATCTTTGTTTCCTTTTTATCTCATTGTTTTGAGTTTAGCTTTCTCTTCTTTTCTTACTTAGTTAGGTAGAAGAGTAGCTTGTTGATTGAGATATTTCTTTTTTTTCCTCTGAGAATTTTTTGAGTCACATCTCATAAGCTTTTCAAGTTATGTTGTTATTCATCAAAAAAATTCTAAATTTTCTCTTTGATAATTTTTTTCTGTGGTCTATTAGTTATTAAGGTGTGTGTTATTTAATCTCTACACATTTTTGTATTTTCCAACTTCCCTAGTTATTGATTTCTATTTTTGTTTTATTATTGTCAAAGAATATATTTGTATGGTTGTAATTTGTTTTATTAACCTAGCAAATAATCAATTATGAAGAATGTTCCATCTGAGGTTAATATGTATATGAATTCTGCTGTTTTGGGGTAGAAGTCCGCTAGTAGAGTTGCTTGGCTTGAGCTTGATATGACTTGAACCATCCTAAATCACAACTGCCATGATTGCCTCTGAGTAGCCCCCTTCAGTTTTCTCACATAATTTCCCAGTCAACTATAAATAGATTAAAACCATTAGAACTCTTATGAACCCACCCTGGCATCAGGAATATGAATGACACTTGAATATTAGCTTGAGATAAACTATGTACATTCTAGCATGGAAAAAAGTCACTTTTGTCCTGACCCCATCTTTCTGGTCCAAATTGTGGGGATGCAGCTGGTCTTGCTGCAAGTCAGGACCACACTTCTTTCACTAAGTCCCCAATAAATTGCACTTTGTGCAATGCTGGATCCATCCACCTCTTTATTTGGTCTCATAGTAACTTGGGACTATTTCTCATACACAGGGACCAGGGCATTCTGAAACAGTTATTGAAGTACTAAATTTCCTTATTGACCTTCTGAATAGTTGCCTTGCACATTATTGAAAGTGAATTATTAGGTCTCCCACTTTTATTATTGAATTGTATATTTCTTCCTTTTGTTTTGTCCAATTTTGCTTTTGTATCTGATACTGTCATTAGATGTTTTTAACTTTATAATTGTATGTCTTCATGGTGAATTGATCTCTTTATTATCACAAAATTTCTATCTTTATTAAAATTTTTTCAAAACTCTAGTTTGTTCATATTAGTTGAGTCCCTCTGGCTCTTCTGGTTGCTATTCACATGGATTACCCTTTTTGTCCATTTTATTTTCAGTCTTATAATTTTGAATCTAAAGTGCTTGTGGTAGACAGCATATGGTAGGGTTTTTAAAAAATAAAATAAAATAAGAGCCTCCTGCCTAATATTTTCGGCCTTTGATTAAATTGTTTAATTCATTCATGTTTAACATTATTATTTACATGACTGGATTTACGTCTGCCATTTTTCCTTTTTACTTTCTATACACTTCAAATTATTAGCTCCCGTCATTTTTTGTTATCTTCTTTTGAACTAAGTGATTATTTTCTAGTGTCGTATCTTGATTTTGTCAGTCATTTTTAGCTATGGTAGGCGAAAAAAGTAAACCTGCATAGTCTCCATGTCTGACTGCTCAGAACCGTTAAATAGATTACCTGATATGGCAAGTGGTCCTTTGAAAATGTGATTAAATTAAATCTTGACACCAGAAAATTGCCATGGTTTTTCTGAGTGGATCCAATGTAATCGCATGAGTCTTTATAAGAGAACTAGAGAAGTTGGAGAAGGAGGTATGAAAAGAGAAAAAAACTGGTGCAACTTGGAAGAGGGGAAGAGAACAGGAGCCGAGACATGTAGGTTGCCCTCTGCAAGCTAGAAAGGGTCACAAGAGGAGTATAATCTCACTTACTTCTTGATTTGTCCAGTGGAATCCTTTTCAGATTTCCGACCTCCAGAACTGTAAGATAGTGAACTTGTTTTAAGCCACTAAGTTTGTGGCAATCTGTTAAAGCAACAATGGGAGACTAACACTTGATCTGTTTTTGAGTTATTTTCTTTGTGGTTATTCTAGGACTTACAATATGCATCTGTACTTCTCAGGATCTACTTCAGACATATACTACTCAAACCTCCTGAGAGACGGAAGGCTTTTCTTCTGTAGAGCTCTGTTCCCTCCCATTCCTTTCTGTAGGCTGTTGTTGTTTTGTGTCTATATGTGCTACAAACCCAAGACTGCATTCTTATGATTATTATTTTAAAGAATTCTATCATCTTAAAGAGGCTAGAGGAAGATAGGAATACAGTTTTTTATGATTACTACCCTACTCTCCCCCATCTCCTGTTCCTCCTCCTCCTTTCTTCTTTTTCCTTGTGTCTTGTTTGCTTTACTTCTTCCTGTGGATTCAAGTCACCATCTGCTGTCATTTCCTTACTCCATCAGTATTTTGTAGCAACTCTTTACACTGATATCTTTTGCCAGTAAAGTTTACTGTTTTTCTCATTTGCTTATTTGTTTAGTGATTGACCTGGAATAGTTCAGTGAAAGACTGTATTGCCTATCTCATGTGCCCTTGTACCTTGATCATCAACTCCAGGGTGGTCAAAATACAGTCTTTGGAACTACTAGCTACACAATCCTGAGCCCAGTTCTTTCTTCAGATAAAGAATAAATATTTTTTGTCTTCCTGATATTTTACTTGTTTGTACAGCAAACTTAGAGATTGTTTGATTTAAACCAAAGTCATGCCTGAAATTTAATAAGCATTGCTTGCTTATAAGTCAGAGTTTCTCCCCACCACCACCGCCCCCACCCCAAAATGCTAAAGTTCTGCATTCCTCCACCTGGTCCTATTGTAAAGGGCAGTATAACTTCATAAGCTGCATTAACAGATCTAAACATGGTGCTAAGACCCCTCTGATAGGAGATGCTGTGGGGATATAGAACCAATTAACAAGGAGAAAGGGCATAATTATTAAGTGCATGTAATTTTCCCAAATCAAATAAATACTTTAACAGTAAAGCACATACACTTTTCATCTTTAGACATATAGCATGTCCCCTTTTAAAAATGGTAAAATGTATCCATATTGAGGAGATTTAATGTATAATTTCAGAGGATTCTCATTCTTATTAGAAATGTAAAGGCTTATTAGTAAATTCTTTAAAGTTGGTAAATTTAGTAAAAATGTTTCCCATAGCTTTCTTCACTATTCTTCCTCATGCATTTTAAAGCATGTTTAAAGGAACATGTTAATGTTAGATTGTTCTCATTACATTTATACAAGTGTTTAATTGAATAAATCCTTGGTTCCTTGTCTTCTGAGAGAGCTCCTTCATGTAGATGAGTCCTATTGTTCCACTTTCCAGCCATCTCGCTACTGTATTACTGGTATTCTGTTCATGTACAGCAGCATTAACTGATTTCTTTTAATATCTACGTGCTTTTTCTCCCAAATATAAAATTCATAAAATATGCATTGTCTTAATACCCCCAGGCCTTGTCAACCTGTGGAAATAATGAGTTCACCTAAAAAAAAAAAACTGCACTCAAATCCTGCTGATGTATTGTACTGCCTGCTCAAGCAGGAATTCAGCTCCTCAGAAAGTCCACTGTCCCTTAGGGTGTCCTTGGGAATTCCTAGGGAGTGTTTTATAGTTGACCAGTGGATCTCTTTCTCCCATCAAACTTCGGTTTTTAGGACAGCAGACTCTGGAGCTAAACCACATGGGCACAAATTCTGGTGCCACCATGTGGATGTGTGGTCCTAGGCAAGTGGCTTAATTTCTCCGAATTTCAGCTGATTATGGAATGTGCTGTTCATTTTGTGGTTAGATGAGATACTGCCTTGAAACAGTTGTAAAGTGCCTGACATATGTTAAGTGTTCCTTTATGGTTTATCATTGCCATTATCCATGGCATCTTCTCCCTGAAAAAAGTTTCAAAATCTACAAATCTAGGAGGGAATCAGAAGTATCCTTGATTTCCCAAAGCAATTGCACATTCATCCCAGAAATGGGGAGAAGCCCTGCTCACATTTGCCTCAAGTACTTTCCCTTAGGGTTGGTTGGGGTCAAGGTGGCGGTGGTCTCTCGAGTTTCTCATCTCTTTTTTTCATGCCCTAATGCATCAAAAGCCTCCTTTTTGCAGGGACCCTTCACCTATCCAAGTCAATCAGTAGGACTAGGAACCTGGGTAGGGATGAGGGTGGGAAGTGACTTCCCTTTGTGTCAGTTATGATCTCTACATGCGAGGAACTAATTTCTCCTTTGCATTTTCTATCTTAATTTATCTTAATTTTAGTCATTTATATGTTAAGTGAATTATTGGACCACATTCATGTAATTCAAATCTAAACCTCTTATTTTCTTTTGTGTTGATATAGAAATTTCAGTGTATTTTATTTCCTTAATCATACAATTTATTCAGCTTTTGTTTGCCTTGAGAAAATGCATTTAGAAACAATTTAGCTATGGAAAGTAATCCGATTATTTATAGAGCAAAGAAAAAGTGACAATGAATTTAGTAAACACACATTTTTTAAGAGAAAGATTTAAAATGTTCAACTTCAGAATAACTACTTTTGACTGATTTAATACTTTTTGCTTTAAACCAGCTATAGGATATATAATACTTTATTTTAATATTAAGATCATAAGGAAAAACTATTCACATGAAATCTTTTTAATGGATAGCAAGCCACAATTGAGGATACTTAGACTCTGCTTCAATTTTTGATGCCTTATCCTTTTAGAAGACCAGCGAATATAGTTATTAATTAGGAGGACTGGAAGCACTTTCTAAGATTTGAATCCTGGCAGTACTTTATAGTAACTGTGTATCTTGAGCAAGTTTCTTAACTTCTCTGTGCTTCACATTACACATCTGCAAAATGAAGATAATCACATCTCAGACATAATAGAAAATATTGTAAGGATGAAAATAGTTGTTATATTTTTACATAGTCACAGTACTTGGCACACAACAAATATATCAGCCCTCTGTATTCCTAGATTCCATATCTATGGATTCAACCAACTATGGATGGAAGACACTTTAAAAGAAAATTACATCTGAACTGAATATGTACAAACCCTTTTTTGCTTATCACTGTTTCCTAAACAATAGTATAATAACTAAATTGAGAATTTACACTGCATTTACACTGCATAGGTATTATAAGTAATCTAGAGATGATTTAAAATCTATAAGAGGATATATGTAGATTATATACAAATACTACACCATTTTTTGCAATGGACTTAAGTACTAGCAGGTTTTGGAATGGGGTGGGGGTCCTGGAACCAGTTCCCCACAGACATCAAAGGATAAATGTACTAGATAACTGTTTAATTATGCCAAAAGTATTGCACAAAAAACATTATTTTGATTCATTGATTTTACACATATTAATTAAGCATCCAGTAATATGCCAAGGACTGTGCTACTTTCTAAATGGAAAGTTAAGACAAAATTACTCTTCTGAAGTAATAATCTTGTGTCCTAAAATTTTCAGATGATTTCGTCAAACATTGCACATTTGAGAATAGCTATCTTTGTGACCTATTTTATCAAAGAGATGGTTATTTTGAAAAGAAGAAAGATTCTGAATTTAATGAAGAACTTCAGAAATTATATTCATTAATCTTTTTTTTTGTCCAAAATATCTAGATCTTAGGCAAAGTCAATGTAGATGTATAGCTTTAATGTAATTCAAGTGACTAGAAAGAGTTAATGAAGAGGACTACAAAGAAAGCTTGATGCTTTCATCCTCCTAGAGTTCATTAAAATAATTTTAAAATGAGGCTCATGAAGATAAACTAAAATAATTTCCATTTTTAATACAACATGGTACAATTAGCATTTTCCCATTTATTTAGTGTTCCTTTCCTTCAAAGAATAAGGGCTATTTAGACTTACATGATACAGCAAAAGTTATTTATAACTAGTCACAACATTTTTATTTTACAGAAAATATGTAATATTTTCTTGAAATTCAGCATCATCCACAAGAGCTCTTAAAATGACACAAATTGGGAGGTAATTTAGCTTTGCAATTACTGCGAATTTATAAGCAACACTGATAATCAATCTCTGGGGGTAAACAGAAGTAAGTCTGCAACAAAAGGTGTGTGTGTGTCAGTTTTGAAGAGAAACTGACCTTGCACCCATCTCTCCACCTCTCCTTAACAGATGAATGTCATTTGCTGCGTCAGTGATTTGAAGTCAATAACCATTGTTACTCTCCTCTGGGACCTCTTGGGCTTACAAAGGCAATATTTTAGAATGAGGACACAGTCTGCTGATGAGTAAGTATCTCTAATGATGGTGGGAAGATATGTTACTTTGAAGCTGTGAAACTCAAAAGAATTATTGCTGCTTTGTTCTTTTTAGTAGTTATTGAACAATAATGCTGAATAATTCCCAAGTACACTCCAGAAGAGGAAAAAAAGGTTACATCCAATATGAATTTTAAAATGCTTCTGCTCTACAATACATCACTCTTTCACTCTTTGGAGAGCAATTTCAAAATGCTGACTCTGGGAAAGGAACTTGGTGAGGTAACACCTTTTAAAATGGACTTATTCATTATGTCTCGGTTAGGTATATAATTTAGTTTTCAACCCAGACATATTCCCACAGTCTGCCTTGTCTTAAGAATCTATACTCTAATACTAATTTGCTTGCTTTCTTTGAGCAAATTATAAACATTGGCCTCTTAATGAGTAACAATCTGGTGCTATACTATTGTGTCTTTCCTCTCTTGTCCTCATATCTTTCTTTTAGATGTCATGTAGTATTTTAGAAAAGTCATGGAAGAGTTGGACAGCCTCTCAGCCTTTGGCATTGGGGTAAATGGAAGCGAATTAGGTGTCAGTGGATCTTAGTGTCAGAGACAGGTAGACTGCAAAATGCACAGGTCTGACTCCACAGAGCAATTTTTCTTCTCTCATATGAATCCTAGATCTGAGTAGGAGTTATTAGGGATGTGTTGATCTCCATTTGAATGGCACAGAACTAGAGATATGGCTTATCGAATGTGAGCTAGTGTGTGTGGAGGTCCATTTTTACCTTAGGGCTACTCTTTTGCCAGGAGGAAGAATAATCTGTAGTTGGATATAAAGTCTGTAGGTCATAGTTCTCCTGGATTCTAAAAGTACATTCTTATAATACAAGACAGAGCTGGTATTTAGAGAGTTTCACCTGTGTTTCTCATCCTTCCCTTCAAAAACCTCTTAGATTTTAAACAAGTGGAATGAAGCTACTCCTGATGAGGTGCAACAGTTACAGTATGCTTCCATAGCACCCTGTCAAAGACTTGTCACACCATATTGTAATTTGTCAGTTTAAAAGTCTGTTGTCCCCTAAAGACTTTGGCTTTCTTAATGCAGGGACTGTGTTTTACTGCTACTTCATCAATACCCAGCGAAAGTTCTGTAGTATAGCAGGTATTTAAAGGTCAATAAGTGAACACAGGTGAAAAGTAAATGAGCAAATGAGTCAACTTGGAGTAGGTCACTTTTGAGAAATGTTTTGGTAATATGTACTGCAGAGATTCAGGGTCCCTAAATTCAACTAGAAAGCGTAATTTTTCTCACTTAATCAATAACATATGAACAGTAGATAAGTGGGAAGGCATATAAGAATGCTGAAAGTAGCACTTAATTGAACCCATAGGAAACATGGTATCACTGAACATCATGAAAGTTTTTGACATTTGACTGTTACGCTTTTGAGATAGTTAAGAATTATCCAACATGAGAGTATTTCCCCCATCATCAAAGTTGGTTCTGAGTTTGGTTAATATGATTTCATAGATCTGACCACCTTCTGAAAAGCTGACAGAATAGCCTCCTCTTAAAGACCTTTCTGAATAGCTAATCAGCATCACCCACAGATTTTTGCATTTCAATTCAGAGTTACAAATTATGAATAATAATGCTACAAATGCCTTCTATTAGTCACTTCAAATTAATTCTGCAAATTTCCCTTTCACAGAGAAATGAAGTTTAAGTTCACATAAACAATGGCATTAATAATAATTGGAAATAAACTCCCAAGAAATATGTGTACATACCTTATTTCTTTCTTTATAAGATTTAGTCATCTCATTGGCTTTCTATTCTCCTAGGTGAAATGACCAGGTAATGGAATTTGAACTGATTGATTTGACTGGCTCAGTGATTAACTTATGCATCTATTTATGAGGCTTTTTAACAGACTTCCTTAAGGTCAAAGTAAAATCTGACTGGTCAGGTAAACTACCTTTGAAATATATTCTGTGTTTCCCTTCTTGAGTCCCATATAATGGGCATAAAGACATAACATGCTCTGTTTAAAAACCAGAGCTTCCTTGGGCAAATTCTATCCATTTGATCGGTAAGACAGGATCTAATACATATTGAACTGTTTTTCTTCTCAAATATTATGTGAGATGAGCAGATAAAGGCCAGATTGTGCACTACTAAATTAATCCATATCTGAGAGGGTTAGCACCATGTGAGAAATCTTAACACAAGGTTTATAATATAATCCTACTTTATTCATTATACAACGAAAACATACAGCCATACATATATACAAATATATACATACAGACATGTAATATACACATACATATGTACTTATGTATATATATATACATATACACACACAAAGATATATTGAGTATTTACAATTTATAATCGAGATTTATAATCAAAGATTATAAATATTTTTAAATAAATCTATATAATTGATGCAGTCCTTATAAAATACCAACATCTTGAGAAATTTGACAAAATGATATCAAATTTAAGCTAAAATCATAAATATTCAAGAAAATTATTAACATTCAGTGGCATTTACATTATAGCTAGGAGTGACACAAACATATAATTAAATATATATACAACTTTTCAGATATGAAAAGTCCTCTAGAGAAAAGGTAAGCACAATGTAGAGAGAGGGCTTTCCGTGGGGTTTTAGATTTAAATAAGATCCACAGGGAATACCAGTGGGGTATTATTTTCATTTTTTAGGAGGGAAGTTTTATATTTTCAACATAAATAAGGGACTATCTGAAATTCATTAATGCCTCAAACAAAGTTTGTTTTGAGAATTGAGATATTTAAATCAAAACTCTAAGACAACCCTCTTGAAATGTAAAATAAAGCCAATAATGTATAACAAATGTTTTTGATAATTATTCACAGGATAGCTATGTTAAACAAATCATGAATGAAAAAGAAAATAAAAACATTTATATAAAAGGGATATGGACACTCATACGTTCCTTGCAGCATTTTTCACTGAAGTCAGATGTGGAATCAACCTGTGCCTATCAAGAAATATATGGATATTTTAAAATGTGGTATTTATACACAATGGAATACTATTCAGTCTCCAAAAGAAAGAAATCCTATTGATTTCAACAACATGAATGAACCCAATGGACATTATGCTAGGTAAAATAAGACAGGCACAGAAGGACACAAAGCCCTTGACCTTACTTCTATTTGGAATCTAATAAATTTAAACTCATAGAAGAAGAGAGTGGAATGATGGTTACTAGAGGATGGAGCAGTGGAGATGGAAGGAATTGGGAGATGTTCAACCATACAAAGTCTTAGGAATGTAGATTGACAGGAATAATAGATTTGGAGATCTATTGAATAGAAGGGTGAATATAATCAATAAAAATATATTTTTCAAAATAATTAGGAGACTAAATTTCATAGATCTCACCATAAAAAATGATAAGTAGCTGAGATGATGTATATGTTAATTAGCTTGATTTAACCATGTCATATTGTAATGTAGCTCAAAATTATACTTTACATCTTACATATATATATGTTATGTGATTTGCCTACAACATACAATAATAATAAGGAATAAAGTTACTTAAAAGTAATAATTATTTTTAATATGAAATTTTAAAACACTCTTAAGTTGAAAATAGAAACTTCCTTAGCATGAATTAAATGTACATCTTAATTAAAAAAGAAGCATCAGGCTTAATAATGAAACACTACGATATTCCTGCTATCTCTTGATAAGACAAGAGATAATTTTAAAAAACTAAAAATGTCCTTTTTATCATTATAATTTATTATTTTTCTGGAAGTATAGCCAGTATGATAAGATAAAAATTGAAACTAGACCTATAAGCTTTGGAAAGTAAGGGTCATATTTTCGTTTTGCAAATGATACTATTGAAAACCTAAAATGCTTAAAAGAATTAACTAAAAACTATTATAAAAATAATTTGAAGTAAAAGATTAAAAACTAATAAGCAAAAAGTTTTATACATACAAATGTTACAAATTCAATAAACAAAGGAATATACTAAATACATAATGTTTCATAATATAATTAATGATCAATATGTAGAATTCACATGAGAAAAATATGTAAAACTTTTCTAAGGACAGTAAAGAAGTATTAAAGAGAAAACATACATAAGAATAATCTATGGTATAAAAATATACATTTGTTTCAGATGTAAACATTTAATATCCTGCCTTCAAAATAACAAGATTATTTTTGAGGAAATTTTCAAAATGTCATTGAATTGCATCTGGAAAGTAGATAGGATTAGAATGAAAGATTATAAATAAGTCTAATAAAGGAAAATGAGTTCTGTCAGATACATAAATTATAAATCCAGAGAACTTAAAAGAGTGTGTTGTCTCTTCAAGAACAAAGTGAAGAGAATTATAGTCTCAAAATGGAAGTCAGAGAATATGAAGATTTAACACATGATAAAAGTAGAATTCAAATAAATAGAGGAGGAAATGGATTATTTAATAAGTGGTACACAATTAATTAGCTTAACATTTTGGAAAATAAAGTAACATCTCCACTTATTACACTTCATTTCAGATGCCTCAAACATTGAAAAATAAAATAAATTCATAAAGTCAATGAAGTGAAACTTCAGGATATTGGTACAGGCAGGCCTCATAAGCATAACATAAAATTCAGAAGTCATACAGGGAAACTGCTAAATTCAAGGGCATGAAAATTAAGTCCTTCAGTAAAAAAAAAAAAAATCAAAGTCAAAACATGAATGGCAACCTGGGTAAAAGTAATTGAAATACCATGTGAAAAAAGGATTAATTTTCTTTCTAATAAAAATGTATAATAATCAAAAGTAATACAAACCTGTAGAAACATATGACAAATACAAAATAAATCTAAAAACAATCTAATTATCAACTATGGTTCATACAAAGAGTAGAGTATATTGCACAAAATTTATTTTAAAATGGGGTCTATATTTTTAACAGAAATGGAAAAAATTCCAGTCTAAATGATGATATGAATAAAAGAAGTGAGCTAAAAGTATACATGGATTCATTTTACTTCTGAAAAAGTGGGATGCACATAGAAAATGTATGAAAGAATATGCAGGGTACAGTTTTTTTCCCACTTCTTTGGAGAAAGGGCATGAAATAACACTTGAGAGATTCTTAGATTTATACATTTTTGAACTCCATGATTAAAATATGTGTGGATGCATTATTTTACATGGGTTTAAATAAAAGTGAATTTAAATCAAAAGAATAAATAAATTTGATGTTATCTTATAATCAAAATAAATCTAGCTTTTAAAATAAATTAAAACATTACCTTAAGCAAGGACAGGGGTCCAACTTCTACAAAGACAATTCATCCCTCCTCCATCCTTTAGATGTGTGACTTTAAAATAATCTCCACTGTGCTGCAAGAAAGGGTCTATCAGCTTCTGTGCTACTTTGCCTAGCAAATTAACATTTTTCAAGTGAAGAATCGTATTTCAAGTGAATAACATTTAAGATCCTTTAGAAATGGAATACCAATTGTGTATATATGCCACATTTTTAATATGTATTTATTTATTTATTTTTAAAGTTTTATTGATTTTATTTTTTAAATGCATGACAGCAGAATGCATTACAATTCTTATTACACATAGAGTTCAATTTTTCATATTTTTATATATAGAGTGTGTTCACACTTTATACATGTCTTTATACATGTACTTTGTTTTGTTGATTTTTTTTGTATTACAATTCTTATTACACATATATACTTCAATTTTTCATATCTCTGGTTGTGTATAAAGGATGTTGACACCCAATTCCAATCTTCATACATGTACTTTGCATAATGATGTCCATCACATTCCACCACCCTGGATAATCCCCCTTTCCTTCTCACCCCTCTTCCCTATCTAGAATTCATCTAATCCTCCCATGGTCCCCCTCCCTACCCAACTATGAGTCAGCCTCCTTATATTAGAGAAAACATTTGGCATTTGTTTTTTGGGGATTGGCTAACTTCAGTTAGCATTATCTTCTCCAATGCTATCCATTTACCTGCAAATGCCATGATTTTATTCTCTTTTATTGCTGAGTAAAATTCCATTATATATAAATATATCACATTTTTTTTATCCAGTCATCTACTAAAAGACATCTAGGTTGGTTCTACAGTTTAGCTATTGTGAATTGTGCTGCAATAAACATTAATGTGGCTGTGTCCCTGTAGTGTGCTGTTTTTAAGTCCTTTGGGTATAGAGCGAGGAGAGGGATAGCTGGGTCAAATGGTGGTTCCATTCCCAGGTTTACAAGGAATCTCCATACTGCTTTCTATATTGGCTGCACCAATTTGCAGTCCCCCCAGCAAGGTATGAATGTACTTGTTTCCCCACATCCTCACCAACATTTATTGTTGTTTGTCTTCATAATATCTGCCATTCTGATTGGAGTGAGATGATATCTTAGAGTAGTTTGATTTGCATTTCTCTGATTGCTAGAGAAGATGAACATTTTTTCATAGATTTGTTGTTTGGCTGTATATCCTCTTCTGAGAAGTGTCTGTTCATGTCCTTGGCCCATTTGTTGATTGGATTATTTGTTTTTTCAGTGCTTAGCTTTTTGAGTTTTTTATATACCCTAGAGATTAGTGCTCTATCTGATGTGTGAGGGGTAAAAATTTGCTCCCAGGATGTAAACTCTCTGTTCACCTCACAGATTGTTTCTTTTGTTAAGAAGAAACTTTTTAGTTTGAATCCATCCCATTTATTAATTCTTGTTTTTAATTCTTGTGCTATAGGAGTCTTTTTAAGGAAGTTGGGGCCTAATCTGACATGATGAAGATTAGGGCCTACTTTTTCTTCTATTAGACCCAGAGTCTCTGGTTTAATTCCTAGGTCCTTGATCCATTTTGAGTTAAGTTTTGTTATATGTGACATTTTTTAATCCATTCATCTACTGAAGAGCATCTGGTTGGTTCCACAGTTTAGCTATTGTGAATTGTGCTGCTATAAGCATTGATGTGGCTGTGTCTGATGTGTGAGGGGTGAAAAATTTGCTCCCAAGATGTAGACTCTCTGTTAACCTCACAGATTGTTTCTTTTACTGAGAAGAAACTTTCTGATTCCCTCCCATTTATTGATTCTTGTTTATTTAATTTGTTTTAATTAGTTACACTTAACAGTATAATAACATTGACATATCATACATTTGAATCAGATGGAATATAATATCTCATTTTTCTGAGTATACAGGTTGCAGAATCACATTGGTCATGTATTCACATATATACACACAGTAATAATAATGTCTGCTTCATTCTACTGTTCTTCCTATCTCCCCCCCACTCATCACTTCTCTCTACCTAATCTAGGGTAATGCTATTCTTTTTTTTTTTCCTCACATCTTGATTCTTGGTTTTAATTCTTGCACTACAGGAGTCTTATTAAGGAAGTTGGGGCCTAATTCCCCATGATGGAGATTAGGGCTTACTTTATCTTCTATTAGATGCAGAGTCTTTGGTTTAATTCCTAGGTCCTCGATCCACTTTGAGTTGAATTTTGTACATGGTGAGAGATAGGGGTTGTTTATTTATTTATTTATTTTGCTTATGGATTTCAAGTTTTCCCAGCACCATTTGTTGAAGAGGCTATCTTTTATCCAATGCATGTTTCTGGCACCTTTGTCTAATATGATTGTAATTTTGTGGGTTAGTCTCTGTATCCTCTATTCTGTACCATTGGTCTACCAGTCTGTTTTGGTGTCAATATTATGTTGTTTTTGTTATTATTGCTCTATAGTATAGTTTAAGGTCTGGTATAGTGATGCCACCTGATTCACTCTTCCTGCTAAGGATTTCTTTAGCTATTCTGGGTCTCTTATTTTTCCAGATGTATTTCATGATTGCTTTTTCTATTTGTATGAGGAATGCCATTGGGGTTTTGATCAGAATTGCATTCAATCTGTATAGTGCTTTTGGAAGTATGGTCATTTTGATAATATTAATTCTGCCTATCCAAGAGCAAGGTAGCTCTTTCCATCTTTTAAGGTCTTCTTTGATTTCTCTCTTTAGGGTTCTGTAGTTTTCATTGTATAGATCTTTCACCTCTTTTGATGATTCCAAGTATTTTATTTTTTTGAGGCTATTGTAAATGGGGCAGATTTCCCTCATTTTCCTCTCAGTGGATTTGTCACTTATATACAGAAATGCCTTTGATTTATGGGTGTTGATTTTATATCCTGCTACTTTGCTGAATTCATTTACTAGTTCTAGAAGTTTTCTGGTGGAGCTTTTTGGGTCTTCTAGGTATAGAATCATATCATCAACAAATACTGCTAAAGTAAGTTCTTCTTTTCCTATGTATATCTGTTTAATTTCTTTCATCTTTCTAATTGCTCTGGCCAGTGTTTCAAGAACTATGGTAAATAGAAGTGGTGAAAGAGGGCATCCCTGTCTTGTCCCAGTTTTTAGAGGAAACGCCTTTAATTTTTCTCCATTTAAAATGATATTGGCCTGGGGCTTAGTTAGCGTAGATAGCCTTTACAATGTTGAGATATGTTTCTGTTATCCCTAGTTTTTCTAATGTTTTAAACAGGAAGGAGTGGTGTATTTTGTCAAATTATTTGTCTGCATCTGTTGAGATGATCATATGATTCTTATCTTTGAGTCTATTGATTGGAATATTACTCAGCAATAAAAGAGAATAAATCATGTCATTTGTAGATAAATGGATGGCATTGGAGAAGACAATGCTAATTGAAGTTAGCCAATCCCCCCCAAAACAAATGCAGAATGTTTTCTCTGATATAAGGAGGCTGATTCATAGTGGGGTAGGGAAGGGGAGCATGGGAGGAATAGAGGAACTCTAGATAGGGCAGAGGGGTAGAAAGGGAAGGGAGGGGGCAGAGGGTTAGCAAGGATGGTGGAATGTGATGGACATCATTATCCAAAGTACATGTATGAACACACAAATTGGCATCAGCATTCTTTATATACAACCAGAGATATGAAAAATTGTGGTATATATGTGTAAGAAGAATTGAAATGTATTCCACTGTCATTTATTTTTTAAATCAATTACAAATTTTTTAAAAAGAAATGGAATACCAAGAATTAGAATGATATTTTCAATGATTCAGAATATCTGTTCTTGGGCTGGGGATGTGGCTCAAGCGGTAGCGCGCTCGCCTGGCATGCGTGCGACCGGGGTTCGATCCTCAGCACATACCAACAAAGATGTTGTGTCCGCCGAGAACTGAAAAATAAATATTAAAAAAAATTCTCTCTCTCTCTCTCTCTCTCTCTCCTCTCTCACTCTCTCTTTAAAAAAAAAAAGAATATCTGTTCTTCACGCTAACATTTGATGCAATTGCCTTTCATAATAAAAACATTTTCTCCAACCCCCAAAGCAAAGTGTGGGAAGAAGCAATTATGTTTGGGGAATGAGTTTTTCAAGCACAACTCCAGTTCAATCCATCAAATATTTGTTTAGTGCTTGCTCTATTAGGCTGTCCTAGTGAATGAACCTACCTCTAGGTTGGTTCCTGGCATAAAGGAGTCTATATTATTCTTGTAATCCAGCCCTTTGCCACTAATGTGTTTACTGCAAGTGGTCACTGGGAATTTCTAAGAGGATAGCTCTATTATTGCTCTGTGGTAATGTTTGTTTAATGCAAAGCTTAATGAGTCTATTCTATCCCAGACCCATTTTAATTGTTGCAAAAGTCATCAAATTCAATGGAATTTAATGGCAAAAGAAAAGGAGAAGGTGACAATTGCAATGGATGGAGTTGAATGCATTGTGTTGAATTCCTATAAAATTGATTATATGTTAGTTTTTGAAAGTAATATTTGAATCTAACATTTTATCTTAGACATAAACTTGAAATTCATTGTGTAACTTTGTAGTAGACCCATAAGAGACATGTAAAAGCTAAATTATTCAGTTTATTATTCCAGTGGAATACTAAATGATTCTAATGGTAATGATTCTAAAGGTAAGTATAAAGAAGTTTCTTTAATTGAAAAATAGTGGTCTTTTATAACTTTTGGTTTTTTTTTTCTTCATGATGAATTTTCTATAGCTTTTCTTTCAGAATAAAAGAGTAGTTATCTTAAGACTCTAGGTAGTTGCACACAATTGTTTCATTTTAAAAAAAAAATAATAAACATTTTTTTTTCAATTTCTGAAAGTCCCTGGAGGGGAAAAATTGTCTCTCCTGATACTTTGCCTATTTTTTGTCTTTGTTCTTAAGGTTTGAAAAGATGTGAATAACTCCCATTCCTTCCTTCTTTATAGGAATGTTATTTTTAACACCACTGTGCTTTAAAATGTAAACCAAGTATAAAGCAGAGAAATAAAATTCATTTAGCTACCACATTAATGACAGATTATTAAGAACTTGGAAATCAATTGTTGGGCTAAATTTTGTCTTCTTCCCTAATTCTCTTAAGCCTATTTGTATATAGAAGCAGTTTAATAAGCAAATAGGAAATTTCATTTTAAAAAATCATTGCTTATTTCTATTATTAGCAACAAGCCCCTAAAATAACTTCAACCATTTAAAAATATATTTTAGGTATATCCTGTATAGAAGATGAACAAATGATAATTTTATATACATATTCACTAGGTAATAGTTATTACAATCAACTAATTAACAGTACATCACTACCTATACTCTCTGCTAGATCCCTAGAACTTATTCATCTTATAACTGAAAGTTTGCACTCTTTGATAAACACCTACCCATTCCTCTTCCCCAGCACCTGGCAGCTACTTTTTACTCTCGACTTCTATTTGTTGGCTTTTTTTAGATGCCACATATAAGTGAGCTCATACAGCATTGGCTTTCTGTGCCTGGCTTACTTCACTTAGCATAAAGGCCTCCATGTGCATTTATACTATTCCCAAAGACTGTATTCCCTTCATTTTTTTGTAGTTGAATAACATTCCACTATGTGTATTAATAAATATACCACACACATTTTGTTCATTCATCTATCGATATGATACTTAGGTCATTTCCATATTTTCAGAAATTATTTGGATTTGTTTTCCTAAAACTTGGTAGGATGGTGATGTTCTTCCATTTTCTACCTGAAGAAATGGGAACCCAGTTCAGGAACTAACATTACTATGATATTAATAAACCCTAGCATTAAGAATTGGGAGTCCTGAATTTCAGTTCTCCCAACTGTCTCTGGCTTTAGGTTACACGAGATACCTCTAACTTGAATCTACTATCATAATCCTTTATCTAAAATTATAAAACAGTTGGAAATTAAAGATTGATGTTTTGAATTTGAGGGAATAACATTTTTTTGACAAAATGAAATGCATGTAGTTATACAATACATTAATTTCATAGTTATCTGAAAGAAAAATAATAATTTTCCCTGTATTGAGTGATGCTGTATTTTCGAGTTTTCCAAATGACATACTTCTGAAAAATAATGTCTCCAGATGTAAAACTTGATAAGAGATACTAGTTTGCAAATAATCTGAATTAAAAAATTGAAACCAATTTTCTTTTTTTAACTAAAAATCTTCTCCAAAGCTAAATTATATTCTAATAAGAATGACTCCTAGAGGAGACTATTTCACAAACTTACATAATCATAAAAACTCTTTTTTTTTTCTCAGCAGAACATCTGTTTAGTAGAACAATTTGGGTAACAATGATGAGAACATATCTTCAGACATTAAAAAAAAGAATAATTACCCTGACAATTTAAGTTTTAGCCAACTCTGCTAGATTCAGACACATTTATACTTCAGAAAGTTAATCTATAATATCACCTTTTATTGGTTTGAAAACAACTAATTTTTATGGATTTGATTAGATTTCATAACTAATTGATGTAATTATACCTTGGAGGTGATTCTATCGAGTACTCTGTTGGTCAAGTCGTTGCCATGAATTTGTTGAAATAGAGTATTACTGATCATCAAAGGTCTCGGGCACAGTGACTGAGCCTTGTTATGTTCTGTGGGGCTCTGTCCAAAATTTCAGTGATAGAGGCAATCCAGATGTGATGGCTGGCTCTATAGAAGCCATGGAACTTGGCAGATGAAGCCATGTAAATGGGCAAATGAATAAAAGGCATTTCCATCTTTGTATACTAGGTGTTTTTCACTCTTGGAAAGGTCAATGAGTATGAAGTAGTATTTGCAATAAATTTGTAGCTCTGGGTTCTTTTGTCATTGCTCCTGGTATTGTTAGGGGATTTAAACGGTCACTTCTCTTATTGTTTGGAATTTTCTGTAAGTATTCAATTTATTTTTGGAAAATGTTTTAGAATTGTTTTTGGTCCCCCCCTACCTTTATACATTTAAAGTCAACTTTAAAAATGCCAAGACTATCAGTCAGTTGGATTATTTCATTATATCAGTTGGCAAGTTAGTTTTCAGTTCTTACACATGTGTTCAAATTGGTGTCTAAATGATAGATTGTCTACCAGTGTTTCATTCTTCTCTCCAACAGTTCAATTTCATTATGTTTGCAATTTGTGTGGTCTACCATACTTAATATATGCCTATAGAAATCTTTTTGTTATTGTGTCTCATAAGCAGCACATGGGAAATTGGTTCCCATTAGTAAATTTCCTACATTCCAAAAACATCTTTGATATAAAGGACAAAATTTCCATTATTATTGGACGAATCAAAAAGAATATAAATAATACAAAGCTGGTTTATAAGTTGTTGACATAATTTCATGGATCTTGCAACATTAAAAAAATGAAGTCTGTAAACCTAATTAATGGGGTCTCACCTAGTGGTCCTAAGATCTTTGATCCAATGCTAAAATGTGTATAGGTCTTTGAGTTCTCCATTAGATACATAAACATACTGTGTACTGAGATTTTTTTTTTTTTGTACTGGGGATTGAACTGAGGGGCACCCAACCACTGAGCAACATCCCCAGCCCTATTTTGTATTTTATTTAGAGACAGGGTCTCACAGAGTTTCTTACACCTTGATTTTGCTGAGGCTGACTTTCTTGCAATTCTCAGACCTCAGCCTTCCAAGCCACTGGGATTACAGGCATGTGCCACAGAGCATAGCCATGTACTGAGATTTCTAAGTGAACTGATTTAAGAGAAAGATTTGAATGGGGAAGAGACAGAAAAGACTGCTTGAGGATTTTAAATAGCTAATATTGGGAGCAGGGAAGATGGACATGGAGGAGACTGGAAACACCAAACATAAGCAAGTCTGCTTTGCTAAGTGCCTGCTCTAAATATCTCACCAAATGTCCTGCAGGGAAAAACCCAAATAGTAGTGCTAACATGGGTACCTGAAGAGAAGATCGTTCACATTTTGTCAATTTTGGGTTGGAAATATGATATATGTTTTAAAGTTTGAAAGGTAGGGTTGCTAACATATCACTAAAAATCTCTCCTAGACCTTGGGCTTGTTTTAATTGAGGCTGCTTTGAAAGTCTGACCCACGTGCTTCCTGAGCTAAGAAGCTTTCGTTTTGGGTTCTTGAAAGTCCAAATCTCTTCAACCATCCTGCAGAACCTCCCTGCCTTCTTTAATATCTGAAACCCTTGTCAGTGAACTCAGAGCTGTAAGCTTCAGTCTGGAAGTAGGCTGAGGGAAAGAGGTGGGATCTAGTGGAAATTCAAGGACAATGAATCTGAAAGGTTTGATTTGGGGAGAGACACAAGGACAGGAGATGCCTGTGTTCTAAGCCCAGGCATTTGAAGAATAACTGCCACCATTTATCCTTTATTTAAAAATGATGCACTGTAGAACACCTCTGTCTTCCCGAGGGGAGGTTAGTATTAACCCCAGCTGTTCTTTACCGAGTTTGTGATTTTAAATATGTACATATCATTAATTATCTCAAAATAACATCCCTTTAATTTTTAGCTTAAATGTCAAAGGAAATCATTGAGTCAGAGATACACAAAACTAGCTGAAGTTTCAGTTAGTTTATAACACCACAACCATATTATCTTAGGTGAAGGAAGCTTAGTGGTTCACAGATGAAGAACCTGAGGTCTAGAAGTAGAATGACTTGCCCAAGTCTTCAGAGCTGTGCTTTTTCTCTCTTGGTGTCACATGACCCTCAGCGCCTATTTGGATTGACTTAATTCACCTTAAAGAAAAAAAAAAAAGCTTCCTTAAAATTACTATAAAAAGTCAAGGGCTTGTCATAAATTTTTAGCCCTAAAATTCAAATTAAAATATAAGAAAAGTCATACTTTAATAAAGACCAGCATTAGCTTGTTACTAGATAAAACACTACTGGAACTTATTTGGAATCTGAAAGAAGTTTAAAAATAACTAAAGGCAAGGATGAATTTTGCAGATCTACAAAATGCAAGTTGGCTTGAAGAAACACACGGTAGGAATTCAAAGAGAAGACACCTGCTTATGTTAGTCCCTGCTTACTCAGCGAGCTGCCTACCCACCTGTTCTACTAATGAGCTTTTTCTTACCAAACCCCTCCCAGTACGGCCTTAGCTTGACAACCTTATGAAGTGAAGAGGTTATTGTCCTGCTCAGCATGAGCAAAACAGTTCTTTAGTTGAACTCTAATGTCATGCATATTTCAGAAATTATCTTCATTATTTTTTTCTGCCATAACTACAATCTTTACCACTTTCAAAACTTGGGATGACTCCTGAAGCTCTCCGCATCCGAATCAGAAAATAATCATTCACCTTGAACCAGCTCACCTTGCTTTCCCTCTTCCTTTAATATTCTGCCTTGAAATGGACCTAAGACTTGAAGTGTCCTGGGTAATAATGTGGTGCATATGGAGGAGGAGAACAGATAAAGCAGCATATTTTTAAATATTTTAAAGATGCATTTTTTTTAAACTAATACTATTAATTTGTGTTGCAGGAAAGATTCCTGGGGAAGGTTTTCTTTTTAATTTTTGTATAGAAAGTTTAGTGGGAGTGCTCTTAGGAACTATGATTGTGATGTAAACAGAGGGAGAAATTGAACCACAGTGTAGTCACAGTGAAGATCTCTGATTCCATAGAGAGTTCTGTAGTGGATGTCTCTATGGAGTTGACCAAATGGAAGCAAGAAAGCAAATACCTTTATACCCTTATTTGGACGTGGTCTGGCTGTGGAGTGGGGTGTGGGTAGTGTGAATTTGTGGAATGGGGTGTGGGTAGTGTGAATTAAGACAAAGGGCTCTCCTTAGCTGGCCAGAGTGAATCCCAGAGATAAACTTAGCTAAAATTCATCACCTTCTCACACTTACAGAAGGCATGGAAGGAGTATTTCATTCCTGGAGGGTGGATCTGGGCAGAGCGCTCTACCTGGCACCTACAATAGTCAGATCCACAGGCTTCAGATAATAAGCTCCTCCTGGGTCACATAGACCATTCTAGGAAAATTATAAGAGGACAGTTAGTGAGATAAGCCCTTACTATAGTGGCTTCAGCTGGTCTCAAGTCTATAACTTAATATGTCTCTTCCACTGTCTACTCTAGATTCTACTTACCTTTACCCAGTGTCTCTGCTAGTCTAGATTTTATATTCGTTGATATGACTGGGACCCTCATCTCTGATGTGTCTGAGAAAGTTCTTCACAGTATATAGCTGCTGAAATTGCTCATTTACAAGCAAAATTGTTCCAAAGAGTACACAGAGAAACTGAAAAAGTTCAGCAGGATGCCCACATGTTCTTTCAGGCTTTCACTGGGTAACAGCAGTCTACTTCCTCCTGCTGATCCAGTCAATTATTCCTGCTGGGCTATGACTCCTTTCCTTTCCTATTGGTCTCTAACCCTACAGAGTCCACTGTTTGAAAGAAAGGGAACTATATGTTTTTCATGTTGGCTACTGAGAGAGTGATGGTACCCACTCTTTAGTTCCTAGCCCCTAATGTTATTTGTTGGGAAAACAGCACTGTTAGAATGTAGGGTGTGAGACTACACTTTGGAAGAAGATTCCTCAGTCTCCCTTTGTGTCATTTGCAAGTTGGTGCTTCATCTGTTCCTTCTTGGTAGCACAAGCTTCAATGGCTTGTCTTGTCATCTGACCACTGCAAAATATGTGGGATCCTGTGTCAGTGGGTCAAACGCTGTGTAAACTCAGAGAGGGAATCTAGATTAGACCTTGTAGGCTGGGAAGCCAAAACATACGCAGAATAATTCTACTCCTTCTTGAGGAGCGGTGCCCTTAAGGTTGCTCAATTCATGCATCTACTGTGGCAGAGTGAAGTGGATAATCCAGTCAATTGATGTTGGCTTTCCACTGTCAATTGACTGTATTATTCAATGTGGATGTGTACTGCTCTTCTGAGGTGGTTACTATTGATGGGAGTTCATATATAATCAAAGGCCTTCACATTCTATATGCCTATTTCTCAATCCTCCTTTCAAATTTTATCTTAAAGGCCCTTACCTTAACAGTAAAGCTTTTTTTCCATTGTCCATGAATCTGTGTATATTCTAACATTGGGGAACTTGAATTTCTCTTTTCATACAATCTATATTTTTTATAGACCATTACCCAAAGTGGCCATTCACTTTGTATGAGCAATTCATGTGCCTCCAGCAACAGCAATCAAACTCTCTGTACCTTATGAATACTATATTTCATATTTCATCCTGTTGATTTACAAAATTAATCTAACAAGTTCTCTATTGTAAGTTGTGTTCTCCTACCTTTTTGCAAATATAAATAACATCAG
Organism: Ictidomys tridecemlineatus; assembly: GCF_052094955.1. NCBI lineage: Eukaryota > Metazoa > Chordata > Mammalia > Rodentia > Sciuridae > Ictidomys > Ictidomys tridecemlineatus. The sequence goes on from NC_135488.1 coordinate 75,893,010, forward strand.
TGTAAATTTAAATTGTAGATCCCTAATCTAAACATATTGAAAAGGGTTCTCTTTTCTTGTGTGAATTCATAAGTAAATAAATCTTTATCAGAAAAAGTTTCTCTATTTTCCCTTCTTAAAAATCTGGGCCTAGTAGTTGTGATGAAAATAAATCACAGCTGGGAATCTTCTGGTTTTTATATGTTTTTATTTTAATTCTGTCACTCATCAGCTCTGTGATTTTAGGTTAGTTAATTAAATTCTCTGAACCTAAGATTTTATTATTAGTAAGTGTGTAACTCCTGCCCTTATCCCTTACATCCTTACATCTTTATTGTAAAACAAAACAAAACAAAACAAAACAAAAAAGCACTTTACTAATGTAGAAGGGATCAACGGTTATGTCGTGTCTGGGACAGGATCAGGAGAATTGTACAATGAACAGAAATAGAGAAAAAGCAAAAACCTTTTCTCTTTCAAACTGTATCCCAGTTTGCCTAGTTTCAGGATCATACATATTTGCACAAAGAAATAAGAAAAATACAACTCATTAGTTTTGCTGCAAAACAGGCAGGGGCTTTTGCTTGCATAGCAACCAGCAGCAGGATAGAGGAGAGCAGGTTTCAGCTGTTGGTCCAGATGCTTGCTGATATTCACAATGTCAACAGAGCATCTGGATGGTTCACTGAATCTCCCATCCATCACCAAGATGCTTGGTTTGGTGTGGACAAAATTGCAAGTTGATCATAGGAAGGAAAATAATGCACATCAACAGAAATACATAAAATTATATGTGTTCCCAGTCTAGTATGCTTGAATGTGAATGTCTCTCCTGATACCCTCTTAAGTGGGAATATTAGGCAGCCTATTAAAACAGCAGGAGCAGCCATAAAGACAGAAGGGATGCAAATGATAACAGGATAAATGGTCTTTCATTCTATTGCAAATAAGCACAAGCAAACCTTTTAAAAACGGAGAACTCTAGGAACCATCCCAAGCTGGTATAGGTTTATTTGTTTCATCTAAAGGTTTTCAAACTGTGGCCTTTCCAAAAGCCAAGGATCATCTAATTAGTAGGGGAGGAACCCACAAATCCTTGTTTCTTTTCCAAGAATCTGAGAATATGACAAGATGGGAGCCTTTCTGGACATGATGCCAATGATTTAAAAATTCCAGGCCCTAACCTGAAACTCAAATCAGTGCACCCAGATTCAAGATTGGGATGGGATGTGAGGGGATTTAGATGACACATTAATCCTCTACCCCCAACCATGTAAGAGAAGGGAAGTGAGCCACACATTTTTCTCAAGGGAAGAGGAAGTAAATCTGCTTAGACCCTCATTCTTTTCCTTTTTCTCCTCTATTTCTGTAGCTTTGTGAGAACTTTGAAAATGTGATTGATTCTTTTTAATAGTGAACCTCTTTTATTTTGAAGCTTCTCATTTATTCCATATTTGTTATAAATATAAATCACCTAATACATGATAACTGGAAACACAATAACATTAGCATATTTCATCCAGTGTGTGCTTATATACATATTAGGCAACCAAGAACCCACAAAATGTGCAGAGTCCTTTTACTTGCCTTTTGCTTATCTCTCATTCAGTCCTCCACCCCCCTACAGTGTGACTCCCACTCCTTCCTACAAGATAATTGAAATGTCTTTTGCCAAAGTCAGTGATGACTTCTTTGCTGATAAATTCAAGAGACAGTCCTTATCTCATCTACCTCTCAGCAGCATTCCACATGCTGACTGGTTTCTCCTTGAAAAAGTTGCTTCCAAAAATACTTGGACACCTTGCTATTTGGCTCCCCCTCCACTTCTCTCCTTTGCCTCTTTCTTTGGTCCTAGGCTTTCTTTCTCCACCCTCTCCCCTCCCTCCCCTGCCCTTCCCAATCTCTTTTTTCCTCTCCTGTTCTCACTCTGCTCAATCTGAGTAAATAGATCCACTCTGTTTACTGATAGCTCCACAATCCCTCATTCTGTATTTACTACACAGCTCCTTATATATCTGATTGATTTGAAATTTATATTTTCATCTGAATTTTCACAGCTAGAGGCTACTCCATATATCAAATTGCCCCTGGGTTGCCTGGATGTTGTTGCCTCACAGGTGCCCTGTTCCAGAATAACCAAAGAAAAGCTCATCATCTTCCCCCGCAAATTGGACTCTCCTGCATTTTGCCTTCCTCACTGAATGGGACCAACACTCAACAGTGTGAGTCAGAACTATGGGTGGCACGGTTACCACTTCTTTTGTCTCATATTGTGCACATTGAATTAATCACCCAGTTCTATGGAATGTAACTCAAAAATATTTTCAAGTATATGCCCTGCCTTCTTCCTCCATGGATATTCCACCATTTCTCCCCAGATTAGCATATAACTCTCTTTTCAAGCTTGCAAAAATTGGAAGGGTCTGCAAATTCGCTGAGTTTTTAGAAAGCAAGTCTTAATGTCTGCCAAAGAAGGCTCCATCGGTTGGGCCACAACAGCGCTTCACATTTTCCTTGTGGATACCTTTCAGTTCACATAGAGTGTGCTTCAGAGGGAAAGTTAAGAGCTCCTTCTACTTCTGATCCCCTCTCTTTTCTTCTAATGATCCCTTCTGCTCTTCCCTCACACTCTCATGTTAAGTGCCTTAAAACCCTCGAGATTCCAATGCTGTCTCCCAGCTCATTCATAGGGCCTCACCAGGTCATAGCCAAAGAAACCTGTAGACCACGAAGAAGATGGACACACTTGTCTTTGGTTAGTACTGAATGCCTCTCTTGGCACAACTTTTCCATAATACCATACTTTCCTGATCTTTCTCTCAAGGATGGAGAGGAAGAGGGAAGAAGAAGGGACAGTGGCATCATTATATTGGCCTCCTGATTGGCAGCCTCCAAGTACTTAGGGTGGAGGACCTTCCCACTCTTCCCACTTCCTCTCTCTCTGTGCCTTTCCCTCAGCCAAGCAGGATTCTTTCAAGTTCTTCACCATCTAGACCTATGATCTCTATCCCTTGCACATCTTATCTCCCCTGCCCAACTCAAACATTCATTGAATCTCATTTTTTTTTGTCTTAAAATGTTCTCTCTTTCCTTCCCAGTTCTTTAAGTAAATACAATTCAGTGTGACCCAAGTCTCATCTGGGTGTTTCTTTATACCGTATCTTGTTTAGTTTTATTTGTTTATCCAATCCTATCAATAGCAGGGGGATAAAATAACAAACTTCAATTGAATTCCTGGTTTCCTCTGCATATAAAAAGTGCTTCCTACTAGAGAGTGCTAGTTTTTCTGTGACTCTGTTGGCTGATGATTGTCTTTAGGTGGAGGGTGGCAGAATGTGATTTCTAGTTACGATCATGCTAGGAGACCTTCCAGCTGTGGGATAAAGCCAAGACCTCCTGTGCAAAAGTATAGAGGACAGCCAGGATGAATTAGGAAGTGGTGTTTAATCTTCAATGTTGGTGTTACAGAGAGGTGGGTGAAGGATTGTTATAGCATAAGGCATTTAATACCTGTCATGGTACTATGCAGCATTAGCATAGGAAAAATTAAAAATCATTCCCAGCAGTTTGGGGCTTAGATTCAAAGTATGGTTATTGGCATCCTTATTTAGTATTAGAATTTCTATCAACAGAGTTGATATATCTCTGGCTCCTTATTTATTTATTTTTTTTTATGGGTTCACTTTTGTTTTTCTTTTTATTTCTAATTTGTTATACATGACAGCAGAATGCATTTCAATTCATTGTACACAAATGAAGCACAACTTCTCATTTCTCTAGCTGTACATGATGAAGAGTAACATCATTCATGCAATCATACACGTACATTAGGTAATAATGTCCTTCTCATTCCATCATCCTTCCCACCCTCACACCCCCTCCCCTCCCTCACTCCCCTTTGCCCAATTCAAAGTTCCTCCATTCTTCCCTAGCTCACAATCCCCTCCATTATGGATTAGCATCCACATATCAGAGAAAACATGTGGCCGTTGGTTTTGGGGGATTGGCTTATTTCACTTGGAGAGATTCTCCAACTCCATCCATTTTTCTGCAAATGCCATAATTTCATTCTTCTTTAAGGCTGAGTAATACTGCATTGTGTATATACACCACAATTTATTTATCCATTCATCTGACTGCAAATTGGTGTAGCCACTGTGGAAAGCAGTATGTAAATTTCTTAGAAAACTTGGAATGGGGGAACTGGAGTTGTAGCTTAGAGGTAGAATGCTTGCCTAGCGTGAGACCCTGGGTTCGAGTCTCAGCACCATCTATACATAAATGAATAAAATCAAGGTACATTAACAACTAAAAGTATATTTTAAAAAGAAAGAAAGAAAACGTGGAATGGGACCACCATTTGACCCAGCTATCCCACTCCTTGGTTTATACCCAAAGGGCTTAAAATCAGTATATTACAATGATGCAGCCACATCAATGTTTACAGCAGCTCAATTCACAATAGTTAAACTCTGGCTCATTATTTAAATGTGTGTGTGTGTGTATGTGTGTGTGTGTGTGTGTGTGTGTGTGTGTGTGTGTGTGTGTGTGTTTCTCTTAGCAAGAAGGATGTTACTATCTGTTAGATGTGATGTGTTGGCAAAGCCGAAAAAGCACAGAATATGAAATCGTGAACTCAAGCACTAACAATATTTGGGAAAGGAAACAATCCCAGGAGAAAGAATTGGGTAAACTTGATAGGTTTTCTGATTTATCTTTTTCACAAAAATGTTCTTACATCTCTAATCGATCTCATGTGTTCTCTGCCATGTTCTCCTTCCCTTCAGCATACCATAAAAATCACTTTAATCCTTAAAGAATCAGAGTTGGCATACTGATAGCACAATAGCTGCTAGTACATTGATTATTGTACCAGCTTTAGAGATGATCTTCATCATTTTCTTAGGTTTATGATGGCCCTGAAGAAAGTCAGCAGGAAAAGACAAAATAAGAGGCACTGTTTTACAACGAGAGAATGACTAATTTAAATTTTTATCTTAAAAAAATATTTATTCATTAGCCATGCTGACCTCTCTTTGTTAGAGCATGAAAAAAATATACATGAAGAGGTTTTTGTACCCTTTTTTTCTTTTAGTTTGTTTTGTGTTTTTTGTTTTGTTTTGTTTTAGTTTTTGCTTACCCTTCATGTCAGAAGATTGTCACAAACTCCTGTTTCTCAGCAATGGGCATTTTCAAACCCTACTAGATATTATGTTATTACAGGCGGGGACTAAAATAAGACTTTATGGGGGGGTCTGTTTTCTAAGAAAACATAAGTGATCAGAGCTCTTATGCACTTCCTGAGAATTTTGCAGAGGTGAGACTTTATATCAAGTTGACAATTCCATTCCTCAGAGATACTGAACTAATATGGGCAACGGAACCCATAGACACCAAGCATGTTCACTTGGACAGTAACAACGGTCTTATCTATTATCACCTTTTATTAGAGTGGTTAGCAAGTAGCTAACCACTGAGACTGATTGGGGTTTAATTTTATTTCATTTCACACATTTCCACTTACATAAATGGCATTATCTAGCAATGAATTGATGAGGCCTCCGAAGAGAGGTAAAAGGAGAAAAAAAGAGAGCAAATATCCAGTTTCACCTGACACTGGAAAAATTGACTGGGTTAAGGCAAAGCTCTACCTTTCTGCAAGAAACTGCAGCAATACCTGGAGCCTGCAGGAAAACACACAATAAAAATAAATACCATATATTGTTTTCACCACAGCTTGAGAAAATCTTGCTTGTGATTCCTGGGCTTCTCAGGCTCAAGGCTGGAGGTCTGGGTGTACACAGCTTGAGTGTAGGATGGAGCATCTGGGTTGTATGTACACAGCATTATGTGCAAACATCTCCTATGCCCACGCTTCAGACAATTCTGACAGCTGCTGGCACATACTATTCTTCCAGCACAATTATACAAAGCCAAAAACAGTCAGCAATTGTATTTACCATTGTGAATTGTGTTCCAAATCATATTCACTATGAGAGACTTGCTTTAATTAGCCAAAGATGTTCACTTAAAAAATAAAAGATTTTGCATGTAAACATCTTCAAAAATGTTTTTATTCTGCCTGGTAACGTTATCATGTTTCTTCCTGAACATATTTTGATTCCTAAGTTAGAGCCTACTATAGCCAAAACGCAGGTCTGCAATATGTTGAAATGCTCTGTTATAGTTAGTTCTCAAGATCTTGTTGTCTTGATCCACCAGGAACAGATTAAATGTTGGGAATCATGACAAATAGAATCTTTGATGATATTTGTCTTCAATCTCTCTGAAGAATATAGGTTTCCAGATGAGTGAGATGACGTGACAATAAAGCAGATTTTATTTTTAGATGATGAAACCAAAGATAGTATAAGGCAGAGGAAGCTCAGAAAATTGAAACTTCTAGCCAATCTATTCTGTCCATTACTTTTAGTCTCTTTTGCTCCAATTAAATCTCTTGTTCACTCTACCACCTCACATGAATGGCTAATACACAATGGCATAAATAACTAATGATAGGAATCAAGTGAGGTATCCTTTCCCTTATATACTCATTGAGTCTGGTGGACAGTAGGTGCCAGAGTATGCAGTGGAGGGAGAAGAGAGTTTAACAAGTGAAAGTGAAATAAAGTTTAAAATAAGAATCAGCAGCAGCATGGAGATGAGCCAAGTTGCCTACTGTCTTTCTAGCACTCTGCTATGTCCCTGTAGCCACATTATTTTATTGACTTCTTACAACAGCCCATGAAATAGATATGTTTTTACTATTTCAACTGTCTAGGTTAAGAAACTAAAAAAGAAGTTGATTTTCAAAAACTCACCATGATGATATGTGTTTCTACCAGTGTTCTTGGATTCAAATCTTGGTGCCTGAACGTTCTAAGTGGTTAACAAAGAGTCAATAGAGCAGAGAAAGGGGCCGAGCCACCTACAAACTGCATCTGAAGACAGGGTTCCAGGAGGAATACATGCTGGGGGCCCCCCTTCTAAAGGGCTGAAGCTTTGGAAAAAAATGAGCAAAGGCTGTTTCCTTCCTCCTTGCTGCCACTCGCTGGTCTTCTCTTTCTGTAACCTTTGTAAGTAAAGATCTGAAAATATCTTGTCTGTCAGGGTTTATTAGAGCATTGATATGGGCCAAGGTATCCTCTAGGGGAAGGCAGTAAGGAGGGCTGCCTGACCATCCTGTGTCAAATCTCTGGACTACGAATTCTCTGCTGTCCAGCCTGGGTGGGGAGGGAAGAGCAGAGTACCAAGATCCAGGCTCTTGTGTGGTAATGGTTGTTCATTTGTCTGGTTCAGATCCTGTGTCTTTTCTCTTGGGAATCTGATTGATTTGGATTTGGAGTGGTACTGACTGAGCCAAAGGAGCCCTAACATCTGCCAGAGCCCACAATCGGAAGTCTCAACAGCTGGTAAACGAACAGCAAATGCTACCTGCCTCAAATTGCAATAGCGACAGTTTTTTCAAATAGTAGGTAGCAAATGTACAGAATTTACTCACTGGAGATTAGCCTCCAAAGATGTTTTTTGAAAAATTAAAAAAAAAACACTACAGAGATTCAAGAAATATTTCAACATCACAATCGCTCTTAAAGGGAAATGATGAGCTTAGAATCTACCTATAATCAGGATAGAGAGTAGCTTTCTGACTGTGGCAAATACTCAGCTCCCTTATAAAATATTATTTTTTATGTAACCAACCATATATACTAGCATGTATGTATATATACATATATGCATCTATGTACATATGTTTATGCATGTGCACACACATGAGATGGTTTGTTGATTTGGCTAAAACATACTGCTTCATTGTCAATTATATATTTTTGTTTCAATTTTTAAAGATGAACTAAATTCTAATATATGAGTCTTGACCAGGAGATTGAAGTACTATCATCAAGTGATTTGATAATCTCAAATAACCTAAAGCTATTTCCAGATTGCTTATTGATTCCTATGGTTTATTTCCTGCTATTGTTATTCTTCTCTTCTTTCACTGTGTCTCTAATCAGAAAACTGTGGCTATAGTGTATGTTTAGAAGTAAACAAGAGAATAAACAAGAAACCTGGAAAGCTTCATTAAATTTCTAGGACACCAAGGAAAGAATCACTATGCCAATCTAGTCATTTATGAAAAGGCAGAAGCTATTTTGCTTTGGATTCTCTCGTTACCACCTCAGGGGTCCATAGAAATCTTTTGAGTCCTTTGTTGTTCTCACATGTTGTTTTTCTTGGAGGATGAATGCACTATGTTTGTTTTTATGTATAATCTTACTCAATAAACTCTGAAATTACAATATAGAAAACATATAATTATGGAAGCAAGCAAAGCAATAATCATTTTGCACCAAACACCAAAGACCTACAACTGCGCAATTAGTATGGCACACCTAGCTGAGATCAAATTTGCATAGTGTTAATGCCAAAGTGATGCTTCCATGTGGTTTGCAAGAATAGAACGTTTTCTCATCCAAGGGGACTTGCAAACAATAAGAACAGAAAGCTAGCTCTTCGGTGACCTTGCAAATGTCTGTATCTTCCCTTCTAAAATTGCTGGATCATTTTTTTATTTGTCTAATCATCGAGGAATGGTTTTTATGTTATTTCTACCATAAGTTTTTAAAGCTTTGTGCAATCTGATAAATGCTTTATAGTTCATTTCATTCTTATAATATCCCCTTAAGGTGAACATGAAGCTATTTTTTTTATTGGTTCTTCTTAGTTATACATAACAGAAGAATCCATTTTGATAAAATTATAAAAGCATGGAATATATCTTAGTTTCAAGTGGTCTCAGCATTCCACATAATTTAATTGGTCTGAGAGAGTCTAAATGTGTTGGTAGTGCTGAGTGATACACACTCAGAATCTGGCTTCACATGTTTTCCTTAGTATAGGGAGTATCAATTTTTACCTGACCTATAGAGTCCTCTGCATTATTTATTTATTTATTTTTTCTTCTGACTCTAAACAGCTACCATTTAAAAAATACTAGGTTACACTTAGTCTCACATTCACAGTGAGAATGAAGCAGATTAAATTTAAACCCTTCTTGGCTTTGATTTAATGATTTTTAGAAGAGTCATTGGAAAGTAATATCTACATATTTTGAGAACATACAAAGAATGATAGCACTTGTTAACAATGAAGGATATGCTAAAGACTCTACCGAACCCTGTGGCTTAGGTTTTATGGATGGGGAAACTGAAGCTCAAAGTTTAAATAATTTATTTAAAGACACATAACCAATAAGTGGTAGAGTTGGGATTCAAATGCAGGCAGTCTGGCTCCAGCGCCCAGACACTGAATATTGCTTTGCTATAGCCTGGCAATATTTTTACATCTAGATGGACATGAATTTCTGATTGGCTAAGTAGAGATAAACTTAGTAGACAGGCAATAGGAGCCTAAAATGAAAGTGAGCAACATGTCTCCTAGCCAATGTGTGCAGAAGTAAGGGAGTGTCAGAGAACTTCTACAAGTTTCTATAAAGCTTTTCTAACTATTGTGGTCATTCTGTTGTCTCTTTGTAGAAATGTGTAACAGAACAGCTCTAAAACTTTTTGATGCTTTTTCCTTCCTTTTTTAATCCTAATTATAAGATATTGTGCTTTTGAGGGGTCTTTGAAGTTCTTTCCCTTCTCCACTGAAGTGTGTCTATATGGTCTCTAGACAGCACCTTGGTGAAATGTGTGAAATCAGCCTTCAGTTTTATAACCAGGTCACACAGGTTGGTCAGCAATGGTAGCATTTCTCTGAAGCTATGTAACTTAATTTTCTTGACTTTTCTGCTTTATTATCTTTCTATACTTTCATTTTGCTCTATCATACTTCATGCGTGTGTTGTGCTCAATGTCAGCAAGGCATGAAAAGGATCTGCAAGGCCTCCTTAGCAACCAGGATACTTCAAGAAGTCCATGTGCTGGCCTGCTGAAGCCAGAGCAGCCACACTGCTGTGATGCTCTTAGGGCCTACTAAGCATGGCCCAGTGACCACTAGCCAGGCTTCTCATACACAGAGCACAGCACACAAGTATACAGACCTACTGTAACAACGTTGGAAAAGTAAACAAAATGCTATTTTAAATTATGGACAAAGAATGCTGCTCTTAAAAAGTACCATTCAAGATGCCTCACAGTCAGACCAAGATTCTAATGAAAAGCCTTGCTTCCAGCTTCCAGGCTTACATATCTCTTTGTAATGCTCCACGATAGCATTTTTTTTCAATGTGTAGCTGAACTTTCCTATTAAAAAATGAGATTCTGACTTCATTATGGGATTCTGTCCCAGCCCTGTAGCAATTCTGTAATTAGAAATTACAGAAAATGGCCATTGTGTGCTTGTACCTACCTGACTACAAAGAAAATATAATAGAGAAAATGATTGTTGTTTGATATTTACAAAGATAAATATCATAATATGACATCATAATATGATATTTGTTCCAATGAAGTATACATTTTTACAGATGTACTTTATCATGTATATTTATATAACATGTACAACATGGTGTTTGAAATATATATACCATGTTTTGAAATATACATATTCATGTAGTGAAATGATTGCTACAGGTGAGCAAATTAACTTATCTCTTACCCTCCATAATTACCACCTTTTGTTGGGGGAGATGGGATAAGACAACCTAAGATCTACTTTCCTCACAAATTTTCAATAGTAGTACAATATTAGTAACTATAATCTTCATGTTGTTCATTAGATGTCTAACATTCATCCTTTATAACTGCAAGTTTGCACCCTTTGACCTACACCCCCCATTTCCTCGCCATGCCTGACTTGATAATCACCCTTCTACAGTTTCTATATATTCACTTTTTTATTTTTAAATGCTACATATAAAAGAGACCATGCTCTGTTGGTCTTTCTGTGCCTGGCTTTTTCTTTTAAGACTGAATAATATTTCATTGTGTGTCTATATATAAATAGCACCATTCCAAGAAATACACAGTTTTGCCCCTTCGAGCTGCACTAAAATTTTTGCCATTTCAATCAAAGTAAAGAAATGGAAATATCCCTAACGTTTTATGGTGGTAGATGTTCTTCCCTGGCAAGTTTCATATAAATTATTTTTGTCAACCTCTGTCAGGGGTTAAACTTTAAACTTATTTCAAAAGGCTTATATACTTTCCCACATGTTTAAAAGCTATGATTAAGTCACTTTGAATTATGCAAATGAAGACTTTGTAAGGACATTTAGGTCTATTCCATACCTTGGCTTTGTGAATAGTGCTACACAGATGTCTCTTTGACTCAGTAATTTAATTTCCTTTGAGCATATACCCAGTAGTGAGATTGCTGGATCATACGGTAGTTCTATTTGTACTCATTGAAAAATCAGATCATTTATGCCAAAACCGAGTCTTGCTCTAATTCAGTATGTCTCTACAAGTTGGTCACACTATTTTATGTTGTGCTGTTTTGGGGAGACAATTTGTTTTCTTGTTTTTCAAACCTCTGAATATATAGTTGCATTGAGGTTCTGGCAGCCTAAAGTAGAGTATTTTAATCCCTTTTGAGATATTATAACAAAACTATCATAATCTAGATGGTTTATAAACCACAGGAATTTACACAGTTCTAGAAAGTCCAACATCAAGACATCAAGAGACTTGTTGAATGAAGGCCCTTGTTCCAGTGTTTCAGTAGTCTTATAACTTTCCCAAACTGATTTATTGAATGTTGTGCAGTATGTCATATTCTCTCAAATGTGAATGGAAGCCGACTTTACTTCTTTCTCTTTCAAAAGTAGTAACTTTGAAGTCTTATCTGAGCATACAAGTCTTTGGCTTTGGCTAAGGGAATTGTGGCATTAGATAGGAGGCAACTACATTGTTAGTCTTGGAAGCTACAGTGTAGGTTAGGTTCATAGACTTTCTGCTCTCCCAGCTGATCAGAAGCTGGAGTTAAAGGAACCTCAGTAGTGGAGCTCTCTTCTACTTGCATTTAGCAGGTTGGAAAGCTGAGGCTTTACAGTTTTTATAGCAAGAACTGTGATGATCAAATGTGCCTGACTAAAAGCATGAAAACACCAGTTACAGTTGTTCTATTAAGATTTGGGTGAGGTATTAAAAAAAAAAAAGTTCTCCAATATTATGTGTAGGAAGATATTTCTAGGAAAAATTTATGGAGACTTATTTTTTTTTTAATTTTTTTAGTTGTAAATGGACACAATATCTTAATTTTTATTTATTTATTTTTATGTGGTACTGAGGATCGAACCCAGTGCCTCCCATGTGCCAGGCCAGTGCTCTACCACTGAGCCACAACCTAGCCCCTGAAGACTTATTTTTGAAAGCTGCTTCTAGAAAATAATCTGGACCCAGATGTGTCTGCATGCATGGTTAGTTGTAAACCTCCTATTCAAATGGAAAAGAGCCCCTTTGAAAGTAGAGCAGATCTTAGGCAGAATCCCACCACCTCAGGAAACTCTTGAGATCCCAGTAGTTAGAATGACAAACCCTGAGCCAGTTCACCTTTGCCTAGTATTGGTTTACCTTAGGGTAGAGAGTGGCCTTCTGAGAAGGCTGTTTTTGGCATTCCACGAAGAGCTCTCTGCCCAAACGTTAAGAAGTAGTTTGGCAATGTACATGATATTCAGTAGTCATTGACTCATGCCCTTGCATTTCAAACTGAACTGAACAATCAATGATTAGCCTAAGGCCTTGCACACAGTAGGTTCTGACAAATATTTGATGAACAAATACTTTTCTTTGGTACAGTAGAAAACTCTAAATGAGCTGATGAAAAGCAATAACAAATCAGTGGCACAGAGTTAATTTTGGCTTCCTGTTCTCTCTAGACAATGTATTGGATTTCACCCCATGGGATGGCTGCCAAAGATACACTTTTTCCAGCTCTGTTTGTGCTCCTAGCCTGGGCAGGAGCTGGGATGGCTGTGGCAGCAGAAACATGAGACAGACATGGGGCCAACCTGACTGGGTCAATATCTTCCCACTCAGCACTTCAGAAACGTTTCCTGTATTAGCCTCTTTGGACAGTAACAAAGACAGGAAGGATATTTTTTTTTAAAAGGCAACTTATAAATATGAAACAGATACCCAAGTATGCTCTGGATTAGATCTAGTTTTATAACTAGAATTTTCATACCTGAATTTTCTTTTTCTTAATTTCTTGCTCTGGCCTTGTACGGCTGTGGGAAGGTGACTATGAGACATTATAGATTTCGGATGTTGCCAAGTCAGTCTACCATTGACTCAGTGGGTTTTAGAGAACAGTTAGTAATTTCCTGGGTTCACTGTCTTCTTTTTAAGGACCTGACAGATGTCTTCAGAGCTATCAGATAAGGAAGGTTGTATCTTTATAAAGAGAAGGACATTTTGTTCCCTCCTATGAAGTGCAAGTTTTCTGGTGCTTTCCTGAGAAACTTTCTCTCGTTTATCATGTAAATAGCATAAAAATAACACAGAAACAACAAAAAAAGAAGTTGCTCAAAATATCACCACTCAAATATATGAAATATCTTAATTTTCAGTGATTTCTTGTAGGAACTATTCAAACAAATATTATATAGTATTAATCAAGATACAATTATATCTTCCATCTTATGTCAAAATTTATATTATAAGTATTTCTCATAATTTTCATAAATCACATTAGTGACTATTTTTTGTCGTGGTGGCAGATAAACTGCATCTTGGACTTTCTTTGTTGTTTGATACTTATTTGGATAGTTCCCAAGTTTCCCTACTATTAAATCCATCAAAATGCATGATTTCACACATATATATATATATATTCCTTCTCTTAAAAACAGTATAGTGCAGAGATGATCACTCATCTAAAGAAATTTACATTTTAGTGAAGACGGACATGAAATGAAACAGGTGGGTGGCAGTTGCTATAGCAGCTGCTTGCAGTGACACAATGACAATTGTGAATTCCTGAAGGGGCAGAATGTTTATGTGTGATGCTGTTTTGAAGTGTTGAAAGACACGCAGATTTAAGCAGGTATGTGGGAGCAGAAAGAGACTTATAGACATAGGAAAGAACTGGTTCAAGGGCATAGAGGCTGGTAAATTCTGAAGAACTGCAGGTCAGTGTGAAGGAGGGTCAGCTCCAGGGCTAAGATGGGAATCAAATGACGAAGGGCCTAGTGTGCTCAGTGTAGGAACAGGATTATCATCATGTAGGCAGTGGTAGTGCTACTGAAGGATTTTAAGCAGATGAGAGATTCAGTATGATTTCTACTTTAGAAAGACTTTTCTGCCAACCTTAATGAGGACAGATTTGAGAGTGACCAATTGTTGGGAGTAGAGAGACCTGCCATTATGGTAATTCATATGGGAGGTGAAAAGATCTTTGGGCACATTGGGTTTTACGTACTTGTGGGCACAAAAGGTTTAAAATTTGTTTAGATGCTTGACACTTGGGAATATTTAAGTGGATGGCATCATTAAGGGAAATTTTCAGAATGAGACAGAGCCAAGGGCAAAGGACTGGGAAGTGTGAGAACTATCAAGGAAGAGGGAGGAGGGGAAAGAAAGCAAAGGCAGAGGGCCTTTGCAGGATGGTAGCATTGCAGTAGTCAAAACTGTTTACTGGATTCATGAATTTAGATAAGAAAATAATCTCCTTGACTTTTGTCCATCAAATTCTTTCTGGAATAAAATCATTATTATCAATCTGTGTGAGTTTTCTATGTCAATCTTTTGTAAAAAAAATTATATCTGACATAAATTTTTACTATTCTATTTTTGTATTTTTAAATTTTTCAATTTAATATGTTGTTTTCATCAGCTTTTTTATTACTACAAACAAACAGACAAACAAAGAAGCTGACAAGAGCAATTTTAAAGAAGGAAGTTTATTTAATGTTCATGGGTTTTAGAGATCTCTTTCCATAGGTAACTGGCTTCATTCCTCAGGTGTGTGATGTGGCTACTCTGAATGATTCTCATCCTCCTTCCCTGAGCTGAGAGGCCTTGACTCAAACTACTTCTCATAGTGACCGGGACACTGCCCTGGTCCCAGAGGTTGAGGATGCATCTTCAGACGTGGGCATTTCGCTCCATGGATAGAGCTATGCTTACCTGTTCCTTTGTGATACCACCCCCTTGCCCTGTTTGGGATAGAATGTTCCATGGAAATGCCCTTTGTGTGTCCCCTCCACTTACTCTGCCTTTGGGTGTGGCCTTCCTAGATGTCAGTCAACCTGCTGACAGCAGACATCAGGAAGCTAGATTCAACCCCCCTGAAACCTGACCCCTTGCCTCATTTGAATGGCTTCTCCTCAAAAAAGGACTCAGCCTCGCTTGCTCTCTCTCTCTTTCTGCAGACACTTAAGATCAGAGGAGCCATCACAGGACCCCAAAGAAAAAGGTATCTCTGTTTCTTGTGTGATTATTTCATGAAGCCCAGCTCACCTGGGTGACCCTGAGTGATTTAGTCCTGAGGATCTCAACACTTAGGGTTTGAGGTGAGGCAGAAGGGTGTGGTGGAGGAAAGAAGCTCAGGAAATGACCACCAGAAACAGACAAAGAGCCTAACAAAATATATACCCTAAAGCACACCTCCAGGACCCACCTTCTCCAGCCACATCCTTATCTGCCTACAGTCACTACTCAATTAATCCCTATGAGGGGATTAATGCACCAATTAGGTCAAGGCTCTCATAACCCAATCAGTTCACTTCTAAACTTTCTTACAATTGTCTTACACATGAGCTTGTGTGGAGCAGGGAACCTCACATCTAAACTATAACACATATCATGAGTGCAACAACTTCAAAACAATTGAATTGTATTTCCTTCATTAACAAAAACTGGGGGAAGACATCAAGAGGATTCTAGAAGTAGAATCATTTCAGGCTAAGGGAGGAACTATAGCTAAGGTACTCAACAGTGTATCCAAGAAACAGCAGAAAGACAGCATGACTGGAGCATGGTAAGTTGGTTTATATTAGTTGAAGGTCAAAAATCATTCAAGAATTGAAGGTCATTGTTAAAAACTGTGTTTTTACTCTGAAACTGGGAGGCACTGCATTGGTATTTGCCAAAGGAGGGACATGATTGACATATTTTAACAGAATGGATTTTGAATACTGAGGTAAGTATAGGCTATAGATGGGATGTTGGCAGGGGGAACCATGGAAAAGAGGAAACCTGATTATAGTAATCAAGAGATGATGGTGTCTCTGATGCTGGCAATATCAGAGAAGGTAATACAAAGGGGTAAGAGTACAGATATACTTTGGGGATGAGACAAATGGAACAATAAATGATGACTCCAAAATTTGTCTTTTAAGCAATTTGTAAAATAGATTTGTGTTACTACCGATAGAGTAGGAGAGATCAGTTCAATTTTGGACATGCATAATTTGAGATAACCTGATATCTCCAGTTAGAAATTTTAAGTGGGTAGACAGATATATGATGTGAGTAGTAAGTTGGGCATCGTCATATAAATCTGCACTCTCCAATACAGAAGTCACTGGCCACATGCACGAGCTCTGTATTCAGTGGTCCCCTTTTGCTTTGCTGTTCCTCCATTAATCAATACAGAGAGGGAAGATTTCTGTGATATAGATAATATCTCTGATAGATGGTGCTAATCTGGGAGGTATTTCAAATGATTTCGTTTGTATGATGTCATTAATGGAGTCATAAGAGGAAATACTGAATTTGGGTTAATCCAGTATTATGTGATTAGACAGAAAGTGTGAGCATTCTCTTAGTATCTAGCTAGATGGATGTGATGATGGAGGCTCCTCTTTGACCAAGACTGCTGGTATGCCCTCACCAAAGATGCCTATTCTAGTGGATTCAGCAGTAATTTGAAGTCTCAAGGATTAATACATACATGCAGGATGTGATGAATTAATGACAGCGTTGGCCACAGCTTATAACCAAAGGTTCAATTCCATTCAGTTTGCTGTGCTTACTGAGAGAGTGTTTGCTTTTGAATGACCCGTCCTCCCTAAGTTTACCACATAAGAAACAGAGATGTTCATACTGTCAATTCAATAAGTCCTAAGACTACTATTGTCCTAAATCTATCATCGACTCACTCAGTGCTAAAACTGCTACTTAAATGTTTAATGGATTACCTGATTTGATATTTCTTATTACAAAAGCAGTAACATCATTTATGTCTTGGTTTGAATGTCTTTGATGGTACATCTTGAGCTGAGGATTTAAGTGCAGGTAGCTTATTTCGGAGATTTTAGGAATCAGAAGTGAGTGGAGAGGATGAGGCAAGGAAAGGAAGAAAACTAAAAAAGTTTTATTTGTCGTATGGGTAACCGGGGTTTAATCCTCCTGGGGTTCTTCTGAATCTAATGATTCCCATCACCCTTGAATGTAAACTGTCTTTGGGGAAATTTAATTCCCACATTTCTGATCTATGCTTGTACACAGTTTAAGCTGTGTTCTCAATTTCTCTCTGGGCCAAAATATTCAGAGTTTTTATTTGAGGCTGGACACAAGCACTGTATGTGGAACTGTCTACTTAAGTCATGCTGAAATCAAGTGGGCTAGAGGTGTGGAACAGCATTTGTAAGTGTAACACAGTTGAAGATTAGCATAACTTGACTGTAGATAGTTATTAATGAGAATGGGATTAATTTTTCCCCCTCAACATGGTTTTGCTTTGTATAAATATATTAGATGATGATATCATTTATTCCTTTCCAAAGGCAAATAATTACAAATTGAACTTAAAAAGAAACCCTCTCTACTTGTTCAAATTAGGCTTAAAAAATAGTACTAAATAGCAAAGGACACACTTTATCCCTAATACTAACCTCACATGTTTTGTTTACTGTTACTTTGGAATTAGAGAAACCAGGTTATAGTCTTAGTTCTGCTTCTTATTGCTGCCTGTAGGGGAGCAGATTAACAATTCTACCTATCAGTTTTATAATATGCACAATGGAAATAAACATATTTACTGATATTTTAATATTATAGCAATTATATGACAGAAAATTACATTGTAACAATTATACATCAGGCATGGATTAGTTACTTAATAACCATTAGTTTTCCTTTTTTTAAAGCAGAAATGTCCACTTAGATAGCTATTTTCCTTCCTTAACTAAGTTATCTTGTTTGAATGGAAGAATAGTATATGTTTATTATTATCAACAATAACAAAAATAGAATAAAGTGATGTAACATTCCGTTATGTTAAATAAATATTGAACTGTCATGTAGAATTTTATCACTTAATCAATGGAAAAATGAAAAATCATAGAAAAAAAAAGAAAAACATTAGCTTATATTCAGAGTTCACACTAAAAAATCCATATGCTACAGCCTAATTTTCCTTTTTATAAGATTTGAAAAGAACCAATCTACTATTTTTACTTCTGTGTACTGCAATGGACATATTGTTGATTATAAGCATTGAATTTTCTATTAAATATCCTCTTATCTCCCTTTCTTTATAGCATATTCATTCCCCATTGTTTTCTGTTTACAGCCTTATTATCTAAAGATGAAGGGAGAAAAGAAATGCCAACAAGTCTACACATCGAAAGGTCAGGCTATTCACATGCACACTGTCTCGCTTTTCAGAATGCATTAGGTATTACAAGTCTTGTATATCTTTCAGGTTTCAAATATGAAATTGATGTTATGCCACTTTCTCTTCCAGATGCGATTTTTGAGATGATGAAAGTGCAAGGGACATGAAAATATGGCCTGAATGATTCAGAACCGAGAGCATTTTCAGCTCACGGGTAGTAAGAGTGAGCCAAAGATGCTGATTTCACTGACTGTTTTTTGTAACAGTCCAAGAAACAAAAGCATCAACATGAATTCTGGGTTGATTTTGTTCCCTCATTGAAGTCTTGCTCTGTGAAATGATGAATCCCTTGGCACAGGTATGTAAATACTATGCTGCTAGTTAAAACAAATGAGAAGTTTCTTACAAAAAACTTCCCTTTCAAAGGATGGAATGAGAACAAGGATTAGAATGGACATGGTTGGAGAAGAAGAGAGGAGCTGGAGTTCCCCAGTCAGAGATTTGCCATAACAGATACTTGCTGCCATTGGCTGCCCAGCATGTTTCTATTCTGGCACCTTCATTTTTCACTGGTCAAATTGTCCAGCACAATATTCTGCCTTTTGGCTTATCAGGGTAGTCTCTAATGGTTGGATAATTATAGAATCAGAGGCAATAAAAATAAATTTAACAATACAAAACTTTTTAAGCTGGGCAAGTGTCACTTGCCTAAAAATCCCATTGACTTTGGAAGCCTGAGGCAGGAAGATGGCAAGTTCAAGGCCAGCCTCAGCAACTTAGCAGGACACTGTTTCAAAATAAAATAAAACATAAAATAAAAGGATATGGGTATAGGTCAATGATAGAGCATCCCTGGGCTTCAATCCTCAGTACCACCAATTTTTTTTTTAATTAAACTGCATTTAAAAAGTCATGAGCAAAGACAATTAACAAATTTCAAGAAATTATTTTTATGGTTTATCATATATAAAGGTTAAAAATTACTGAATTTGAATGAATTATTGAAATTAGAAGAGAAATAATAAAACTATAAGAAACAAACAAATATTTTGCAATAAAAGTAGCAATTACACATAAAGAGGCATCTAACTCCAGATATATATTAGAAAAATAAGAATAAAAATTTACTGAGAAACCACCTCTCATCTTTCCCAATTTATAAAAATTAAAAGGTCTGACTACATTCTATTGGAAAGGCCAGGCAGAAACCATCGCTTTCGTATATTGTTGATGGGAATGAAATGAATGCAAATTTATCGGATAGGAATGTGGCACTATCTTACAAAACTATATATTTATTTATATAGTTTGACCTAATAATACTACTAGTAGGACTTAACTCTGATAATACACCTCCAATAATGCAAAAATATATGTGCAAGAGGTTATTCATAATAACAATGTTAGAATCACAGACTGTTAGAAGCAATCTAAATGTGTTAAATGACATATTGTGTTAAATGACATATTGAAGCATGTTGTACCTATAAGAATAATGAGAAAAATCTCTATAAACTGATATGTAGTAAATGCTATGATATGTCATTACTGTTTTTAAAAGCAAATGGAAATTTGTATCTATACAAATCAGTATGCTATCTTGCATGTAAGAGAGAAAGGAAAATACAATTTGTGTGTGTGTGTGTGTGTGTGTGTGTGTGTGTGTGTGTGTTGCTAGGGATTGAACCCAGGGCCTTGTGCATCAAGACAAGCACTCTGCCAACTGAGCTATATCCCCAGCCCGGGAAAGGATAATACATTTTTTTTTCTCATTTAAGGAAGAAGAAACGCAGAAGACATAAAATAAAAACTGATAGAGGTCCTATATCATAAGATATAGGTAGAAATGGAAAGAAAATGACAGTTGGAATAAGGTTGGAGGGCTAGGGTGGCACTTCTATGGGTATATCCTTGGTTTAGTTTTGATTTTAACAACTTATCAATGTTTCATATAATACTCAAAAATAAATTGTTAAAATTTGCATGGATGCAAGAAATTCAACAAACAGAATTACAAGTCAATAGTATTACCACAGTAAGGGAGAGGAGAAGAAAGAAAAGTATAACCTAAAAACTTTGAAAAACCAATATTTTGACCATATATGCTAAAGATTAAAACAAAAATAACTGTATGCAAGTTTTCAATTATGGTTAGTAGGTTTGTTTTTGACCAGTATATAGGTTAGAAATTATGAAATTGTTTTGTATGTATTGTATAATTAAGCAAATTAAGTAAATACATTAAAATGTCTGACTACGTTCTATTAGAAAGGCCAGGCAGAAACATGTGGGTAATGAGAGCCACATTCCTCACCATCCAAGAATAGATGAGGAATAGTTATAGTTATAATTAGGGAAAGGGGAAGGCTACAATAAATCTTGTTACTTTCAGTCTGGGTCAGTCAAAGACTAATAGAACTACATTGATAATTGATAATGGGGTTTATAACTCTTTACAATGGTGGAGAGCACACACTCTTTAGAGAATCATGGGTTTTGCCTTAGCTTTCCATGACTAACAAGATATCTGAGGAAAAAAAATTTAAGGTGGAAACATTTATTTTGGCACACAGTTTCATAGGTTTCGGTTCATAGTCACTTGGACCCATCACTTTGAGTCTGTGACATGGCAGATCATCTTGGCAGAAGGGCATGAAAAGGAAAGCTGCTCACTTTATGGTGGAAAGGAAGCAAAAAGAGAGCTAGAGAAAGGGGCCAAGTGAAAGATGTACCCTTCAAAGGCACACCTCCAAGGAACTACTTCCTCCAACTAGGCTCTACCTAGTTTCCATCACCTTCTAATAGCGCACTAAATTGTGAATCTATCTATGGATTAATCCACTGATGACGTCAGAGCCCTCTTGATTGAACCACTTTACAAATGCCCCACCTCTGAATACTGCTCTATTGGGGACTCAGCCTTTAATGTCTGATACTTTGGGGGATATTTCAGATCTGAACCACAAGGTCTATCAGTAAGAGAATGGTAGAACCTATTATAGGATTTGGACTTTTTGAAAGATGTAAATTTATGAACATTTAAAGTAGGAGATCACTCTAGATAGAATGCAGCAATTCTGTCATTGGGTATCTCAACCATTGTATTTATAGAGAAAACAAACTAGAATGGGAATAAATCTGCAATAGGAAATGTAACAGTCACTTATTTTAGACAAGAGAGAAGGATATTGTGTATTTAGAGGATGACACAATGACCTGTTATTTTGTCTGTGTTTAGAAAAAAAATACAGTGATCTTTGTTTCAATTTTTTAAACCATGGTCTCAGAGTAAACTTTTCTGATGTTAGTCTCCCGAGAGATTATTTATGGTCAACAGAATGAGTCACCTTCAGGAAAATGTGGGCTGCTTTGTTTTGTCTTTCTTGTGGCATTGGATTGGAATCAGGGGAATCAATATAAACTCATAGTTTATGTACATTGATATGTATGTCTATGCTGTATCGACTGAGAGGGTCTAGAAGCAATGATGTTCCAATATGAATGCACATATTTCTCAAACTCATGTTGTTCTTTTTTTTTTAAATACTCCAATGAAAGAAACAAGAGCTCCCTGAAAAATTGTCAGTTTTGTAGGTGGAGCACAGACATTGGATAATGAAAGGAAAACATATTGTCATGCTATAAAATAAGGAAGTATTCAGAAAACAATTAGTAAAACAACAAAAAGACACAAGATGTGATGTAAAAGAACTCTCAATGGCTAAATTATAAACCAGGTACTAAAATAAACATTTATGCTAATGTGTCAACAAAGGATAAAACAAAAGAACCATGAAAATTATAATCTTAAAGAAGACAGAAAATGATGAAAATTAAAACAATGAAAACACAAAATAAAAAGAAAACAAATTCCAAGATGTAAATTTAGACATAACCCTATTGTTAATCAAATAAAATACATCAGACATGATGGTGCACACCTGCAATCCCAGTGGCTGGGAGGCTGAGTCAGGAGGATTGCACATTCAAAGTCAGCCTCAGCAATTTAGCAAGGCATTTAGCAACTCAGCAAGACCTTGTCTCTAAATAAAATATGAAAATGGACTGGGGATCTGACTGAGTGGAAAAGTGCTCCTGGGTTGAATCCCTAGTACAAACAAACAAACAAACAAATAAATAAATAAATGCAAGTTTGAGAAATCCCAATTAAAAGCCAGGGATGTGATGTGGCACAAAACAATCAAGATCCAGTTCTAAAACTTGGGATTTTTTATACTACTAATAAAAATGATACCCTCATAGCCAGCCCACTGGGATAAATAGAGAAAAGACAATCTATCAATGTCAGGAATGAGTGAAATGATGTCATTATAGAATCTACTAATCTTGAGTTATAATAATGGATATTAGAAGCAATTTTATGTTAACAAACTTGATAATATACATGAAATAAAAACATTTTCTGACAGATACATATTATTGATACTTCCTAAAGAATAAGAAAAATTATATGAGTTGCTATTTATTTATTTTAAACAAGACAATATTTTTTTTCATAGTTCTGGAGTCTAGAAGCCAAAGACCATTGTATTGGCCGATCTGGTTTCCCCTGAGACTTCTCTCCTTCACTTGTGAATAGCCATCTTGTTATATCCTCCTGTGGCTACCTTTGATTTGTGTCTACTTATTTATTATAGAAACGTCTCATTATAGAAATGAATTTGTAATAACCATCTTGTTTGTTTTAGTGAGTGAAATTTATTGTGACACTCTTGAGTTTGAATTATGGGATGAAACAAACAAATTAGATTTAGATGGCATTTCTTTTCTGACACCATTCATTGTATATTATATGATAAGGCAAATAAGCAATGATATTAATTTTGAATACAGATATGGGTTTGAGATTGATAAAGTTAAGTGTAACTCTTCAGTCTTGTGTTTGAATTGAGATCCTTTTAGTGTGAATATCTGTTTTCTTTAAAAAAAAATAAAGAAAGAAGAAAAACAAAGTAGCTTTTTCCACTGATAATGCAAGAAAGGAAGATGAATGAGAATGCAAAGAGAGCCTGTAATGGCCAGATCTTGCTCTTAGGTAGTGAATGAAGAAGGAATGACAGCCACAGTTTGCAGCCCTAATGAAGTAATGGATCTAGGCAGTGACCACTGGATAGTAACATCACTGAAAAAGTTGCAACCAGACATCTTGGGCCTCTACCTATTAGGTTCTAGTCAGGAAGTACTACTATAACAAAATACCATGGACTGGGTGATTTAAACAACAGAAATTTACTTTCTCTGGGTTCTGGCTCATTTGATTTCTAGAAAGGGCTCTTTTCCTGGTTTCCAGAAAGCTGCCTTCCTGCTGAGCTCTCAATTGGCCTGTCCTCTGTGGTGCATGAAGGAGTTGGGGTAGAAGAGGGACAGCAAGTTCTCTGATGTCGATTCTTACAAGAACACTAATTCTATTGAACTGGCACCCCATCCTTAAGGCCTGTTTCACCTTAATTAGTTGCTTAGAGTTCCCTTCTCCAAATATGGGCACACTTGCAGTTTTGACTTCAATTTATGAATTGTCAAGGACAGAATCATTCCTTCCATAACTGTTAACCATATCAGAAAAATCTGAATTTAAACTGACCAAGTATTTAAGTCAGCTACCGATTAATGGATAGTCCAAAAGACAGAGAAATATGTTCAATGATATTAAAGAATTTTTGCTAAAATTGTGTAAAACTCTACAAGAGTAATAAACCTTCAAATAAAAAAATAAAACATTGTAAAGGAGGGGGAAAGATGAGTTAACCTAGAGATCAACCAATTTAAGTATGCACTGTACTTAGATACCACTTCTTTATATGTACACACACACACATTCTCTCTCTCTCTCTCTCTCTCTCTATATATATATATATATATATATATATATATATATATATATACACATACATATACATACATACACACACACACACACAATCTTTATATGGCAATTTGTCTCAAAGAATTTTCAAGAATACCATAATCCACACAGGTTCCAGATTAGAGGCAATATTTCGTTCTATTCTATTCTCTCTGCTATTTCAATTAATGACGAATTCATCTTCTTATAAAATATTAGAATTATATTTTACGTCAGCATTTCTTAATATCCTTTGTCTAAGAAATCACTAAATATTATGATTTCTTATCATTTCATCCTTATCATTTGTCTCTGATTCATGATCTATCTTTTCCTCCTGTATTAATCATTATCCTGCTGCTGTTCTTTCAAATAATTGCTATGGTCTGGTCTTCCTGCAGTATCGCTTTAGTTCAGGTCATGAATTACTTAAATTAAGATCTTACCATTATTCATGTATATGCAAGGTCATGATGGTCCCCTGCTACTCAGTAGAACACCCATTGCTATGGCACAGAAAGATCTGCTTGGCGTGACACCAACCATCTTTTCATCCTTATCTCTCAGCATTGTGACCAATATGTTAACACCACAGTAGTAAGTAGTACTATTTCCAAACTTCTTCCATTCTTGTCTTTGCATATGCTACTGCCCATGCTATAATACTTGTTTTTCTACCTTGAAAATACTTACTTCTCTTTCACAATACATCTCGAAAAATCTCACTGATATTTTTTCTCTATACCCCTGAGTTTCAATGCAGGGAGATTTAGTCACTCTCTTTTTTTCCCCTAAGAATTTACACATTTTTGTTATTATTAAAGTTGTCAAATTGCATCATGATTATTTTGTCACTTTTCTCCAGTATACAACTCACGTAATTACTGGTGCTCAATAAATGTTAAGTTGAATGAAGGCATGAGAGGATAAGGATGCTGTTTTTGGTGGAGTGAAAAATATCTTCCACTATCTCTCAAATGTGCATCACTTGTAAAAGACTACTAGATAAGTACAGATTACTATTATCAAGTAGTGTAGGTGGCTTTTTATGTTGTCAATAAATTTACTTTTTGATACATCATATATAATGAAATGTAAGTTCTCATTCTTCTGGTTGAACATGATATAGAATCACGCTGGTCATATAATTATATATGTACATAGGGTAATAATGTCTGGTTCATTCTACTAACCTTCCTACCCCCATATGCCCCTCCTCTCTGTTCACTCCCCCTACCTTATCTAAAGTAACTATTCTTCCCTAGCCTCCCCATTGTATATTAGCATCTAATTTAAATTTAAATTTACTTTTAAATCCAAGTTTATTCTTGGTATGTGTTTTTCCAGAGACACGTTGGGCTTAAAACAAATTTCTAAAAGATAAAAGAAACCATAGTATTCAGACTTTCAAGTCCCCTTTGTGCCTGCCAACTCTATGCTACTTTGACCCATGCACCCATGCTGGCTGATTCCAATCAGAATCTGTTCTTTTTTTCTTTTTTTTTTTTTTTTTTTAGTTGTATGTGGACACAAAATCTTTATTTTATTTATTTATTTTTATGTGGTGCTCAGGATCAAACCCAGTGCCTCACACATGCGAGGCAAGCGCTCTACCCCTGAGCTACAACCCCAGCCCAGAATCTGTTCTTAATAGGTTTTATGATTAGGGCGAATTATTCTTATTCTTATCTCCCTGAGTTCTGGGATATGGTCTATGTTAGGGTCACAAAAATCTCACCACTTCAGGGTAACTTGTCTTCTTCTTTTGACATTTCAGGGTCTGCATTTGCTCCTGCAAGTAACAAGTAGTTTGCTGAGGAATGTAACATATCCTGTGGACTTACACTGCAAGTAAGTTGCTTTTCTAAAAGAGAAAGCATGTGGGGAATCAGCACAGTGGGTCTGGTTAATAGAATTATTTCCTTAACCTCATGTTCCCACAACTCACGTCTGTTCATCCCTGATCAGTAACCATGGGGATAGCTGTGGAAATTGTTTATAATCTTAAGACAGATAAGTACAAGAAACTATCTTCTGGATTCAATTATTTTAATAAACTATTTGGTTCCATCATCTACAAATTGTCATAATACTTACGGTTTTTAATAATTCATACTGTGTGAAGTTTCACTCCAAACATCAGCTATGTTTTTAAGTATTTTAGTGTTAAACTAGCTAGAAAAAATCAGCAACAAATTTTCAGACTCTCAATGTGGAGTATTTTTTCCTTATATAGAATCTGTATTCCTGGAATGCAAGTAGATGACACCGTTTTCTCAGTCTGAAATTATAAATCAGTATACCTCCAGACATTTCTCAGTGGAAAAACTGAAAGGTAATCACATTTACACAACTTTTAGTGCTATAATCTTGACAGATTTGAGTGGACTGTATTGTTTTCTAAGAAATCATTATACTCTTGTCTTTAAAAGACAGAGCTCTTTAGTCTAAACTGGTTTTTAAGGATTTGCATTGAAATAGCAACTGCATCTGTAAAATATGCTTGGAGGAAAGCCAGATTAATTTCATGTTTTACACATTCTCCAGGTACTTAAAGCAGAACTTGTGATTGGGAAGAGTTGTCTGAGGTTGGAGGGTCATAATGGATGCTGGTGAAGAAATGGTAAAACCACATGGTTAAAACTGATGTTTACAGTACTAACTCTACCAGTTCCAAGTCAGACTCAGTGATAAATGACACATGCTTAAAGAATAAGAACATATTTAACCTGCCTGTTGTTTTATTACTTTCCAAGTATAAATTCATCTTGACATCATCTGAATAAAAAAAAATGATCAAACAAATAGATAAAACCAACAAGCCAAAGTAAGCTAAAGGTTAACAAATCTGCTTTATCAAAGGCTTCTTAATGTCCCCTCTCTAAGAGGATATGGTATCTATTTTTTCCATAAAGCAATAATTATTACATTGAAAAATGAAACACCCAGTCAGTTGTAATATGCTGCAAAAAGGAGTTTTGTATGCTTCAAGTTTTCTTTACATTTTAAAGAATGAATTTAAGAAAGGAGCCTTTAGTGTAGTTTCAGATGTAAGACCAAAATCACTTCCAAGCCTTCTATAAATTTTAGTGACCTGAGAAATATTGTCACTTTTTCTTGCTGGTACTATGCATATTTCAACAAAGCATTCAAGGCTTGGGTGTTTCACTGACCCAAAGAAACAGGAGATCAGGTCCACAGATTACATTTTCTATTCTTATTAATTTTTTTCTACTCTTTCAGAGTCTATCTGAGCCTTTGCTGCACAACCTCAGCAGGTTGAGGTTCTCTTCAGGGCTTCACTGAGGAAGAAAGTCATGGTATATTTTTTCATGCTAACTACTGTTTGAAAAGATGCTCTTTTCTTTCTAGAACTTAAAAGTGTACATCTTCTTATTTAGTATGAAAAAAATACCACCACCTCATGCCTGGTGCAGAAATTAATTTCTTATGTACAAACTTTTTCTTCTATAATGAAGAAAGGAAGAGTGTCTCTGGAATGAGGAATATTTTGATTCAAATTCATACTAAGATATGGATGACCAAAAGTGAATTTTACCAAGAGATGTTTTTGATAGGAGAGGGAAAGAAGATAAAGGACATTAGGTGGAAGGAGAAACAAAGTATCATAAAATTAAGAGAAAAAGAAAGGAATGAGTTGAGAAGCCAGAGTACTCAAAGTCAGTTTGATAATAGTTTTATATTACTTGTAGCTTGTCCTTTTCACACTTTTTACATTTAAAGCAGGCTATCAATTTTGCAACTGTAGCTATGACTGCTACTTTAATATTATCCTCTTGGATGGTTTTGGAGTAGTTGCTCAAATAGTGCTAGACTGGACTGATCCACATAGTTAATTTTCTTCTTTTACTTCACATTTTTTTGTAATCATGCTTAAGGGCTCCATGTGCTTCTCTTCTTTCTGATTTCATTTACTCCTGATAGTGCAATAGCACATACAGTACCTGGAAAATTCATATATCAGCTGACGTGGTGATTGACTGATTAAACATGAAGGTGGCGATCAAGATTCTTCTAGTTTTCAGGAACTCACCTCAACATTATAAAGGGTATATATGACAAATCCAAAGCCAATATCATACTGAAAGGAGAAAAACTGGAAGCATTTCCTCTAAAACAAGCAAAAAAAATAAGATGCCCACTTTTACCACTCCTACTCAATATAGTTCTTGAAACTCTAGTCAGAGCAATTAGGCAAGAGAAGGAAATTAAAGGGAAACAAATATGAAAAAAAGAAGTCAAATTATTTCTGCTGATGATATGATACTATATTTAGAAGAGCTAAAAAAAAATCTCTACCAGAAAACTTCTAGATCTGAAAAATGAATTGAGCAAACAGCAGGATATATAAGATCAATATTTATAAATAAATAGATTTTCTATACTCCCACAGTGATTCTGCCAAGAAAGAAATAAGGAAAACTGTCCATTCACAATACCCTTAAAAAACAGTCCTAAAATTCATTTGGAAGAATAAAAGACACAGAACAGCCAAAGCAATCTTAAGAAAGATGAGCAAAGCAGGAGGCATCACAATACCTGATCTCAAACTGTAGAGCTATAGTAACAAAAACAGGTTGGTATGACATAAAAACAAAAATGAAGACCAATGGAATAGAATAAAAGACACAGAGACAAACCCACATACAAACAGTCATCTGTTACTTGACAACAGTGCCAAAAAATACATGTTGAATAAAAAATAGTCTGGGAATGTAGAAGGATTAAGGAATGGGTCCAGATGACTGTCAACAGATGAAGGTAGTCTACACACACAATGGAGTTTTACTTGGCCATAAAGAAGACTGAAATTATGGCATTTGCAGATAAATGGATAGAACTAGGGAACATTGTAAAGTAAGTCAAACTCAGAAAATCAAAGTTCAAATGTTTTCTCTCCTATGTGAAAGCTCAAGCAAAAGAAGGGGAAAGGGGGTTCAGATATCAAAGATAAAAGATCAATGGAGTAGATCAAGAGAGGAGGAGGAAGGATGAGAAAGGGAAGAAATGTGGAATGTATTTAACAAAATCACACTATGTACATTGCAGATATATATCACAG
Source organism: Ictidomys tridecemlineatus (assembly GCF_052094955.1). Taxonomy (NCBI): domain Eukaryota; kingdom Metazoa; phylum Chordata; class Mammalia; order Rodentia; family Sciuridae; genus Ictidomys; species Ictidomys tridecemlineatus. Next base: position 75,922,445 of record NC_135488.1, read on the forward strand.
TGAATTTCACTTTTGTGTTTATCTAGAAAATACCAATCAAAAATAAATAAATAATTTAGTGAAAGGAAAACCAGTAGAGGAAGGATAATGAAGGAGGTAGGGGAGAAGCAGGGAAATGGACTAGATCAAATCCCATGCATGTATGATTTTGTCAAAATGGACCCAACTATAAGTATAATGCACTAATAAAAGAAAAATAAGATGAAATAAATAAAAAGAGTCTTCCAATTTTGGGGGAGCTGCTTTGACAGAAAGAGAAAATTACAAAAATTAATTAATGCCTATGAGAAACACAGGAATAAAAACACATTTCCTAATTGTAACATAAAATGCAGTAGGATTGGTCCTGTTGGTGAGAGTCTTCATTCACAAGCAGTGCCATTTAAATGTGATGACTTACCTCAGCTACCTCCAATTCTCTCTCATAAGAGATTTTCCCCAATCAGTTGACTTTTTTTTTTCCTCCCCAGGGGATAGAAATCCTGGAACTCATGATTTCTCTAGCCTAGGCTAGAATTTCTTATCCACTTTCTTCAAGGCTTTTAGTATTTCCCTGATTTCTTCCTCTCTGTCTCCTTAACAGAGAACTGACTCTACTGAGCAACTCTCTTTGAATTTGTGCACATGGTAAAGTGCACAAAGCATCTGCTTAAGAGACTGATGATGAAATAGGAGGGAATTACCATTCTGCAATATATTTGTGGTGTTTGTTATTTCCAAGGCACTATGATAGATGCTCAAAATTAGAATATTTTTGTCTTTAGAAAGTTAGGATCTTAGGAGGCAGGATACAGTTAAAATATTCACAAATCACTTGGGTACATAAGCCATCCACAGTACACAACAACAACCAGATATTTAATGAGTGTCTACCATGTACCACTCACTGTTCTAAGAGCTGTTGGTGGTGAAGATGTGAATGGAATACTTGAACAAACTGGGAGATGATGCATAGACACATAAACCACAGGCTGATAGGAAACAAAATAAGTGAGGAAATTGAGAAGACATAGAAAGCTGGAGTTACAGGAAGCATTTACTAGGTGTTAAGAAATGACTTTTAAAAGACTGGGGTAAACAGGGATCATGGAGTGGCCTTCACTGGTGCTTTAGCAGTGGTCAGTCTTATTGATTAAGACAGTGGGAAGGCAGGAGGAGCCACTCTGGATTGGAAAGCAATAGGAACAAAGGTAATGTGTGGGTACTAGTGACTGGAGAGGTTGGAAAGAGAGGAAATGGCATAGGGTCAGGAAGGAGAATCAAAGATCTGGTAACTTATCCAAGGCTGTGCCGCTAAAAATAAAATGGCACAGCAATGTGACTGAATCCTGCAACAATCTATTATATATTTCAAAATAGCTAAAAGAGTTTGAAAGTTCCCCACACATTGAAACAGACTGGTTGGAGCTGTCACCTCTAGACACTCAGCTAAAAAATGGACACTACATCACACTGTAGCTCATAAATATGTATAGATATTATATATCAATTAAAAATAAAATAAATGGGGAAGGGATTTGAACCTGGGAAAGCTGACCCTGACTCCTGAAGGTAACAAATAGGGTTGAACACACATCCAAACTGTGGCAGCATTGAACTTGGGCACAGAAACTTGACTTTTATTTATTTTTTTTTTAGATATCTAGAAATGTTTTGAATATGATTTTCTCATCTCCCTTCTATGAATATTTGCATCACTTTAATATTGGAATGGGGAAGAGCTGTTTTCTGAAATGATGGTTCTATTAATGATCCCAAGTATTGGGAAGTAATTTCTTTTTTTTTTTTTTTTAATTTTTTAATTTTTTTATTTTATTTTTTTTTTATTGTTGGTCGTTCAAAACATTACACAGTTCTTAATACATCATCTTTCACAGTTTGATTCAAGTGGGTTATGAACTCCCAACTTTACCCCGTATACAGATTGCTGTTTCACATCAGTTACACTTCCATTGATTGACATATTGCCTTTCTAGTGTCTGATGTATTCTGCTGTCTGTCCTATTCTCTACTATCCCCTTCCCCTCCCCTCCCCTCCCCTCCCCTCCCCTCCCCTCCCCTTTTCTCATCCCTGTTTAATGTAAATCTTCTTCTCAAGCTCTTCGTCCTTACCCTGTCCTTGTTTACTCCCCTTATATCAAAGGGGTCATTTGGTATTTGTTTTTTAACGATTGACTAGCTTCACTTAGCATAATCTGCTCTAATGCCATCCATTTCCCTCCAAATTCTATGATTTTGTCGTTCCTTAATGCAGAGTAATACTCCATTGTGTATAAATGCCACATTTTTTTTATCCATTCATCTATTGAAGGGCATCTAGGCTGATTCCATAATCTTGCTATAGTGAATTGTGCTGCTATGAACATCGTTGTAGCAGTGTCTCTGTAACATGCTCTTATTAGGTCTTTAGGGAATAGACCGAGAAGGGGAATAGCTGGGTCAAATGGTGGTTCCATTCCCAGCTTTCCAAGAAATCTCCATACTGCTTTCCAAATTGGCTGTACCAATTTGCAGTCCCACCAGCAATGAACAAGAGTGCCCTTTTCCCCGCATCCTCTCCAGCACTTATTGTTGTTTGACTTCCTAATGGCTGCCAATCTTACTGGAGTGAGGTGGTATCTTAGGGTAGTTTTGATTTGCATTTCTCTAACTGCTAGCGATGGTGAGCATTTTTTCATATATTTATTGATTGATTGTATGTCCTCCTCTGAGAACTGTCTGTTCAGGTCCTTGGCCCATTTATTGATTGGGTTATTTGTTATCTTATTGTCTAATTTTTTGAGTTCTTTGTATATTCTGGTTATTAGGGCTCTATCTGAAGTGTGTGGATTAAAGATTTGTTCCCAGGATGTAGGCTCCCTGTTTATCTCTCTTATTGTTTCTTTTGCTGAGAAAAAACTTTTTAGTTTGAGTAAGTCCCATTTGTTGATTCTAGTTGTTAACTCTTGCGCTATGGGTGTCCTATTGAGGAATTTGGGGCCCGATCCCACAGTATGTAGATCATAACCAACTTTTTCTTCTATCAGATGCCGTGTCTCTGATTTTATATCAAGCTCCTTAATCCATTTTGAGTTAACTTTTGTGCATGGCGAGAGATAGGGGTTCAGATTCATTTTGATGCAAATGGATTTCCAGTTTTCCCAGCACCATTTGTTGAAGATGCTATCCTTCCTCCATTGCATGCTTTTAGCCCCTTTATCAAATATAAGATAGTTGTAGTTTTGTGGATTGGTTTCTGTGTCCTCTATTCTGTACCATTGGTCCACCCGCCTGTTTTGGTACCAGTACCATGCTGTTTTTGTTACTATTGCTCTGTAGTATAGTTTGAAGTCTGGTATCGCTATACCGCCTGATTCACACTTCCTGCTTAGCATTGTTTTTGCTATTCTGGGTCTTTTATTATTCCATATGAATTTCATGATTCTTTTATCTATTTCTACAAGAAATTCCATTGGGATTTTGATTGGCATTGCATTGAACTTATAGAGAACTTTTGGTAATATCGCCATTTTGATGATGTTAGTTCTACCTATCCATGAGCAGGGTATATTTTTCCATCTTCTAAGGTCTTCTTCTATATCTTTCTTTAGGGTTCTATAATTTTCATTATATAAATCTTTCACCTCTTTTGTTAGGTTGATTCCCAAGTATTTTATTTTTTGGGGGGATATTGTGAATGGAGTAGTTGTCCTCATTTCCGTTTCAGAGGATTTGTCACTGATATACAGGAATGCCTTTGATTTATGCGTGTTGATCTTATATCCTGCCACTTTGCTGAATTCATTTATTAGCTCTAATAGCTTCTTTGTAGACCCTTTTGGGTCTGCTAGGTATAGGATCATATCATCTGCAAATAGTGATAATTTAAGTTCTTCTTTTCCTATTTTTATGCCTTTAATTTCTTTCGTCTGTCTAATTGCTCTGGCCAGTGTTTCGAGGACTATGTTGAACAGAAGTGGTGAGAGAGGGCATCCCTGTCTTGTACCAGATCTTAGAGGGAATGCCTTCAATTTTTCTCCATTCAGAATGATGCTGGCCTGTGGCTTATTGTAGATTGCTTTTACAATGTTGAGGTATGTTCCAATTATCCCTAATTTTTCTAGAGTTTTGAACATAAAGGGATGCTGTACTTTGTCGAATGCTTTTTCTGCATCTATCGAGATGATCATATGGTTCTTATTTTTAAGTCTATTGATGTGGTGAATAACATTTATTGATTTCCGTATATTGAACCAGCCTTGCATCCCAGGGATGAATCCTACTTGATCATGATGTATAATTTTTTTGATATGTATTTGAATCCGATCCGCCAGAATTTTATTGAGGACTTTTGCGTCAAGGTTCATTAGAGATATTGGTCTGTAGTTTTCTTTCTTTGAAGTGTCTTTGTCTGGTTTCGGAATCAGGGTGATGATGGCCTCGTAGAATGAATTTGGAAGTTCTCCCTCTTTTTCTATTTCCTGAAATAGCTTGAAAAGTATTGGTGTTAGTTCCTCTTTAAAGGTTTTGTAAAACTCTGCTGTATACCCATCCGGTCCTGGGCTTTTCTTAGTTGGTAATCTTTTGATGGTTTCTTCTATTTCCTCTATTGTTATTGGTCTGTTTAGGTTGTCTATATCCTCCTGACTCAATCTGGGCAGGTCATAAGACTTAAGGAATTTATCTATGCCTTCACTATCTTCTATTTTATTGGAGTATAAGGATTCAAAATAATTTCTGATTATCTTCTGTATTTCTGAAGTGTCTGTTGTGATATTACCTTTTTCATCCCGTATGTTAGTAATTTGAGTTCTCTCTCTTCTTCTCTTTGTTAGCATGGCTAAGGGTCTGTCAATTTTATTTATTTTTTCAAAGAACCAACTTTTAGTCTTGTCAATTTTTTCAATTGTTTCTTTTGTTTCAATTTCATTTATTTCAGCTCTGATTTTAATTATTTCTTGCCTTCTACTTCTTTTGCTGTTGTTTTGCTCTTCTTTTTCTAGGATTTTGAGATGAAGTATGAGATCATTTATTTGTTGGTTTTTTCTTTTTTTGAGGAATGAACTCCAAGCAATGAATTTTCCTCTTAGAACTGCTTTCAATGTGTCCCATAGATTCCGATATGTTGTGTCTGTGTTTTCATTTAACTCTAGGAATTTTTTAATTTCCTCCTTGATGTCTTCTAAAACCCATTGATCATTCAGCAACCTATTGTTCATTCTCCAAGTGATGCTTGATTTTTCCTTCATTCTTTTATCATTGATTTTCAGTTTTATTCCATTATGATCAGATAAGATGCATGGTATTATCTCTACCCCTTTATATTGTCTAAGAGTTGCCCTGTGACATAATATATGGTCTATTTTTGAGAAGGTTCCATGTGCTGCTGAGAAAAAAGTGTAACTACTTGATTTTGGGTGGTATAGTCTATATATGTCAATTAAGTCTAGGTTGTTAATTGTGTTATTGAGTTCTATAGTTTCTTTATTTAACTTTTGTTTGTAAGATCTGTCCAGTGGTGAGAGAGGTGTGTTGAAGTCTCCCATGATTATTGTATGGTGGTCTATTAGACTCTTGAACTTGAGAAGAGTTTGCTTGATGAACACAGCCGCACCATTATTTGGGGCATATATATTTATGATTGTTATGTCTTGTTGGTGTATGGTTCCCTTGAGCAGTATGAAGTGTCCTTCTTTATCCCTTTTGATTAACTTTGGCTTGAAATCTATTTTATTAGATATGAGTATGGACACTCCTGCTTGTTTCCGCATTCCATATGAGTGGTATGATTTTTCCCAACCTTTCACCTTCAGTCTATGAATATCTTTTTCTATCAGATGCGTCTCTTGTAGGCAGCATATTGTTGGGTCTTCTTTTGTGATCCATTCTACTAGCCTGTGTCTCTTAATTGGTGAATTTAAGCCATTAACATTTAGGGTTATTATTGAGATATGATTTGTTCTTCTAGCCATATTTGTTTATTGATGTTTCTAAACCTGATTTGTTATTCTCTTTGACTATTTTTCCCCCTTTACTGTCCTATCTCCCATTGTTGGTTTTCAATGTTATTTTCCATTTCCTCTTCCTGTAATGTTTTGCCAAGGATTTTTTGAAGAGATGGTTTTCTAGCTGCGAATTCTTTTAACTTTTGTTTATCATGGAAGGTTTTAATTTCATCTTCTATCCTGAAGCTTAATTTCGCCGGATACACGATTCTTGGTTGGAACCCATTTTCTTTCAGTGTTTGAAATATGTTATTCCAGGATCTTCTAGCTTTCAGGGTCTGTGTTGAGAGATCAGCTGTTATCCTGATTGGTTTGCCCCTAAATGTAATCTGCTTTCTTTCTCTTGCAGCTTTTAAAATTCTCTCCTTATTCTGTATGTTGGACATCTTCATTATAATGTGTCTAGGTGTGGATCTCTTATGATTTTGCACATTCGGCGTCCTGTAGGCTTCTAGGATTTGTGATTCTGTCTCATTCTTCAAGTCTGGGAAGTTTTCTTGTATAATCTCACTGAATAGTCTGTTTATTCCTTTAGTTTGGAGCTCTGTGCCTTCCTGTATCCCAATGACTCTTAAATTTGGTCTTTTGATATTGTCCCATAATTCTTGGATGTTCTGCTCATGGTTTCTTAGCAGACTTGCTGAGCTGTCTATGTTCTTTTCCAGTTGAAATACTTTGTCTTCATTGTCTGATGTTCTCTCTTCTAAGTGATCTAATCTGCTGTTAGTATTCTCAATTGAGTTTTTAAGTTGGTTTAATGATTCCTGCATTTCTAGGATTTCAATTTGTTTGTTTTTTATTACCTCTATCTCCCTGTGAAATTGATCTTTTACTTCCTGGATTTGTTTGTCAATGTGATCTTTCATTGTCTGATTTTGCTGTCTCATGTCTTCCTTGAGACTCCAGATCATCTGAAGCATATATATCCTGTACTCTTTATCTGACATTCCGTCTGTTGCAGCTATTACCTCTTCTAAAGTTGAGTTGACCTGCATTGCTTGTGGTCCTTTCTTTCCTTGTCTTTTCATACTGCTCGCGTTTCTTTCTGCTTGGTGCAACTGTTGTGTTTTTGAAATTTACCTCCTATTTATTTATATTGCTCTTGTATAGTTGGGAAGTCTCCCTTGCAGGGCGGGTAGTGGCTGTGCTCCTCCCCTAATTAGGGTGGTCTGTCTACCACGCTAATTGGTCGCAGGTCTGCCCCCACTGCAGGCACTGGTGGCTGTTCTGCTCTGACCCCACTCCAATTGTGGTAACGTAACTACCACGCCCTGGGGTTGTTGGTCCTGATCTGGATGTGGGTGGCGGCTCTGCTGTGACCCCACTCCAATTGGTGTGACGTGTCTACCACGCTGGCAGACCTCTAGGCCGGTGGGTTGCAGTTCTGCACAGCCCCCACTCCCAATGGGGGTACCTGACTACCTCTCCAATGGGTTGCTGAGCCCCCTCCGGACCCGGGTGGCGACCCTGCTCCACCCCCACTCCAACCAGTGTGACGCGACTGCCTCAGTGTTACGTGTCCACCACGTTGGCAAGCTACCTGGCCTGTCTTGCCAGTAGGTCGCTGGTCCTATTCTAGGCGTGGGCGGCTTCTCTCTTCAGCCCCAGCTGCATTTGGGGTTTCATGATACCACGCCGGCGGGTCACTTGGCCTGCTCTGGGCGCAGGTGGAAGCTCCACTGTGCCCCCACAGCACCCAGCAGGACCCTGGCCGAGAAGCAGTCACCGCCGGTTCCCTAGCCTTGGGCCAAAGCAGCTTAGGTAGCAAGAACCCCGCCTTTCCGATCCAGATACACTCTCTCCGCTGGGAGCTGGCTCCAGCGAGCGACCCCCACGGGTTCCCCAGCCCCAGGCCAAAACTGTCCCCCAGGAGTCAGAACCCAGTCGCCCCAAGCTCAGCACACGCTCCACTCGGAGCTCGCCTTCACAGGCAGTCTCCGCAGATTCCTCAGACCTGGGCCCGGTTAGCCCCGGGAACCCAAGTCCCGGGAACCCAAGTCCCGCTGCTCAGTGCCCGGCGCACGCCTTGCCAGGCACGAGCCTTCAAGAGTATTCTCCACAAGATCCCCAGTCCCGATCCTGAGCAAGAAATCTGTCTGCTAGACGCAGGCAAATACCAGCCTGAATTCACCTGTTCCGTAGCTGAATGAGCTGAGATCAGCAGAACAATGGGATGATTACATCATCTCTCCAAGATGGCGGCCGCCGTCCTCCGTGGTCAGACTGGTGACTGGAACCGCCGCTTCTCTCCTCTGTCTCAAGCCGGAACTCCGCACCAAGTGCTGCTGATGTATCACTGGCAGGAGCCCTCCGAATCCGTATCGCTGTTCTCCCTCTCCTCGCTGTTCTCCCGTTCCGGCACCCTGCCGATCCCCAAAACGCGCCACAGACGACCAGCCGCGGAGCGATCAGGCTATGCGACCCTCCGTGCAGAGAAATGGAGCTCCCACTGCCGAACCTCGCACGATGAAAACCTGTCTATTAGATTCTGTAGCGCCTCAATTTCACTGGAAATTCCCAACAAGATATCCTTCAGCCGTTTCATATCTTCTTTCACTGGCTCAGTGATGCGGAGCACTGGGGTGATGCACTCCCTTCGCCGCCATCTTTAGATCCCCGGGAAGTAATTTCTTTAACTTGAAATTCCAGCACTCTAATCCATGATAAAGAACATTCCGTTTTGTACTGTTATTGGGTTTCTGCTGAAGACTTCTAGGTTCATAAAAAGGCTTCTTTTTAGCAGATACAAAACTTGTTTGAGATTCTTGTTATATAAAACACCTATTGCTAGAATTTATAACAATTCTAACATGAATATGTCAGAAGGGGAAAAAAAGGCAAAAGATAGAATCCTACCTCTGAAATAATATGAAAAAAAAACAAGAAATTCTGTACACCTAAAAATATGTCAGCATTTTCACGGAAGCATTATGAGGTCTTGGCATGGGAGGTTCATCATTATAGATGATTTGGATTGATATAATGTAGGGCATGAGGACATTAGTTCATGGGCCTCCTTGAAAAGAAAACCCAAATGGAAACTAGTAGGAATGTCATTTAGGGTGACATATTGAAAAATAAACACAATTGATACCAGTAAACCCTGTTATAAAGAATTGGCCATTTTTCCTTTCTCTCTACTATAGTTTATTAACACAAGTTTTAATTAACTCTGTTGACAATATTATTTTTCTATTGCTGCAGTGACTAAGAATCTAGGGCAAATTCTAGAATTAATTGTGCTAAATCTCTTCAGGGAAAAAGTGAGAGTGATAATACTTATTAAACTTTCTAGTGGTTTACGTTAGCAGAATTTTTCTTTTTCTAAGACTGGATGTTTTTTTACTTTTTTTGCTCATTTGAAAGTAAGCAAACCTGAATTGTCTGAACTGGAAGAAAATGTTCACTTTTCATAGAGAGAACTTCTTAAAAAGAGAAGTGACTTTGAAAAAGATGCAAATGCTTGAGTTTTCACATGTCTAAGCATATTTAGCTGATCATCATTGGGTGATCTGGCATCTTTCTGTTCCTGAATTCCTGAGGCCTCTGCACTATAATGAAGACTTGGCAATTTAGAGTTTTCTGTATTTTTCATAAACTCCAGGAAAATAATCTAAACCATGCCCATATTTAATAAACAGTTTTTCACATTTTTTCCAGTTCCATATAAACTATTTAGATCACTGGGATTCTCTTACCAAAATATTGAATTTCTGACTCTAAAACAAATACGACATTTCTTGATGTGACTAATTTTTTTTTCTTTTATCTTTCTATCTTTTTGTGTAAGCAAAATAAAATTTCCAGTTTGGTGCAGAGATTTAAACTGAGCTTCAAATTTGATTTCTGGTACAGTTGTTGGTTTGCTTATTACACCTATCCTGATTTTATATTATTTAAAATTATTTTTTTCATGTAGTCTTGGCTGTCAATCTGTGTAAACCCTTTGTCACACTATGGTAATCAGATTGTTCTAGATTTCCTCCTTTTCTGTTTCAAAACATATGTCCCTTATTTTTATTCAAGTAAATACTTTCATTCAAGTAGGTGCTTAGTAAAATAATAATGAGAGCAAATTATTTCAAGAAAAATAAAAAGAAAAATTGAACAAGATTTTCAACTTTCCCATAGAGAAAGTGAATGTCCTGGTGGGATGGTGCCTTTTGGCACCAGCCATCTTCCCTACCAGGAGATAGCCCGAACAGTGGTGTTAAGGAGCACCATTTCTCTCTCTCTAGAAATGAAGGGAGTAGATAATTCTTTGGCTTCCTGGAAGGTAAGGAGTGGGCAGATGCTATAGTTTGGACCTTAAATGTCTTTCATGTGTTAAAGGCTTAATTCCTAGGTTGGCACTATTGGGAGGTAGTGGGAAAGAGGTATGGCACTGTGAGAGGTCTTCCCCCTGGGGATATTCCCTAAAGGTGCATGCCATCATAAGACCCTGATATCTTTTTCTTTCTTTTTTATGTCCTGGCTATGAGCTGAGAAGGTTTTCTCCACGTGTTCCCTGATACAATGTGCTGCTTCAGCACAGACCCAAAAGCAATGGGGCCAATCAATCATGCATGGAAACCTCAGAAAACATGAGCCAAAATAAATGTTGTCTCTTTATAAGTAGATTACTGCATGTATTTGTTACAGTAATAGAAAGCTGACTGACCATGTATTATAGCTTTGGCCTACTGGACACTACCTTTAGTATTAAGGAATTATTCCCAAAACAGGGCAGAATTTATCCATGGACCCATCACATTGAGTTTTCAGAGACAATAGTGTTCCCTTCTCAGTAGCTGATTGTCCAGAGGCAACAGCTCCTTTCAGTCTGCTTCTATTGTGTGTGTTGACCACACTTATTTTTTTTCTTAATTGTACAGCAGATTGAACCCAGAAGTGCTTTATCACTGAGCTATATCCCCATCCTTTTTTATTTTTAAAATTTTGATACAGGGTCTCACTAAGTTGCTAAGGCTGGCCTCAAACTTGCAATCCTCCTGTCTTAGCCTCCTGAGTAACTGGGACTAGCGAAATTTGCCACTGTGCCGGGCTTGGGTTTCTTTTATTTATCCTCATTCTTTGTCTTCCCAGTGATCTATTATGCTTTCAATAAGTGTTTTCAGAGTGAATTTAAGATAATTGCAACAAGAAGCATGATTTCCATCTTCAGGAATTTTTAAAAATGCAGTTTAAACCTAATCAAAGTAGTAACCTTTCATTGGTTTAGTTCTTTAAAATATTTTTGAAGTATTTTATATATTCTTGGTTAATTTTATTCTAAACATATTACTATGGAATTGTCAGAAACTATTTCTGTCTCTAAATTATGTAAGAATACAATATGGCATGGAAACATTAAACGACTTGCTGAAAGGACATAAAGTATAGAGAAGAGTAAAGAAGCCAGATTGCTTAGCTCTTGATAACACATTTTCCCATTTTCTTGTTCACATTATTTTATGTCAGGATTGTGTCAGTAAAAATCTTAATACACCTAGAAGAATAGACGAGACCAATTTTAACTTAGCAAATATTTATTAACTAAATCTTTAATCATTTCTTTAAGCTATAAAAACAAGAGGATAAATTGACTCATAAAGTTGTCCCCATTCTCTAGGAACTTTCTATTTCATGAGAGAGAGAGAGGAGAGTCCTGTGCACCAAGAGCTTTTATATAATTCTAATAATGAAAATGATATGAGAGCTCTGACCTTTTCGAATTGTGGTCAGATAGTCCCTATGAAAAAGAGGGCACTTGATGTGGGTTTTCCAAGGATGAACAGGATTTCAATGAGCACTAATGGGGTCAGGGAAATTTTCAAGGAGGGCCTTCTGAAATGAGCCAAGCTGCAAAGTGAGGAGTTGTGGTGGGATGTCTTCAGGGAAAATCAAAACCATAGTTTTGTAGGAACTCAGTGAAGGGTCCTGAGCAACGAGGATGGAGATGGGACTTAGGACTAAATTATGCTGAACACTGGGAAGACCTTACTTGGCAATGTTCTTCGAAGCAGTAGTTTCAAGAACTTGCAAAGGAAACTTGATAAAATGTATTTTCCTAAGTTTCATTTTCAGAGGTTCTGATTTTTTTCAGTCTGGGCTAGGTCCTAGAATGTTGTTCTTTAACAATAACAAATCCAGATGACATCATTGTAAGTCTGATCCCCACAGGACTCTGAGAAACTCTGCTTTCGGTCTCATCCTTATGCCTGTGACTTCTGCTAGGTCTCACTGTATGAAAAGGAGGCCACAAAACAGTTTACTCCACTGTTGCCTATTAATTGTTTGCCAATAATGTTCACTATTCACTCCTCTGTGTATCAGGTTCTGTCCAGGAGTTGAAAATACAGTCAAACCAAGTGCCTCCAAGGACGGAGCCTGTTCTACTTAGTGGCTCCTCCTATCTTCATAAGGGAGAAATAAAAATAAGACATTGGTCTGATAGCTCCGCGGCGGGTTGTCTGCGGCGCGCGCTGGGGATCAACAGGGAGCCAGAGCGGGAGAACAGCGAGGAGAGGGAGAACAGCGATACGGATTCGGAGGGCTCCTGCCAGCGATACATCGGCAGCGCTTGGTGCGGAGTTCCGGCTTGAGACAGAGGAGAGAAGCGGCGGTTCCAGTCACCGGTCTGACCACGGAGGACGGCGGCCGCCATCTTGGAGAGATGATGTAATCATCCCATTGTTCTGCTGATCTCAGCTCATTCAGCTACGGAACAGGTGAATTCAGGCTGGTATTTGCCTTCGTCTAGCAGACAGATTTCTTGCTCAGGATCGGGACTAGGGATCCTGTGGAGAATACTCTTGAAGGCTCGTGCCTGGCAAGGCGTGCGCCGGGCACTGAGCAGCGGGACTTGGGTTCCCGGGACTTGGGTTCCCGGGGCTAACCGGGCCCAGGTCTGAGGAATCTGCGGAGACTGCCTGTGAAGGCGAGCTCCGAGTGGAGCGTGCGCTGAGCTTGGGGCGACTGGGTTCTGACTCCCGGGACAGTTTTGGCCTGGGGCTGGGGAACCCCGGGGGTCGCTCGCTGGGGCCAGCTCCCAGCGGAGAGAGTGTATCTGGATCGGAAAGGCGGGGTTCTTGCTACCTAAGCTGCTTTGGCCCAAGGCTAGGGAACCGGCAGTGACTGCTTCTCGGCCAGGGTCCTGCTGGGTGCTGTGGGGGCAGAGTGGAACTTCCACCTGCGCCCAGAGCAGGCCAAGTGACCCGCCGGCGTGGTACCATGAAACCCCAAATGCAGCTGGGGCTGAAGAGAGAAGCCGCCCACGCCTAGAATAGGACCAGCGACCCACTGGCAAGACAGGCCAGGTAGCTTGCCAACGTGGTGGACACGTAACACTGAGGCAGTCGCGTCACACTGGTTGGAGTGGGGGTGGAGCAGGGTCGCCGCCCGGGTCCGGAGGGGGCTCAGCGACCCGTTGGAGAGGTAGTCAGGTACCCCCATTGGGAGTGGGGGCTGTGCAGAACTGCGACCCACCGGCCTAGAGGTCTGCCAGCGTGGTAGACACGTCACACCAATTGGAGTGGGGGCACAGCAGAGCCGCCACCCACATCCAGATCAGGACCAACGACCCCAGGGTGTGGTAGTTACGTTACCACAATTGGAGTGGGGTCAGAGCAGAACAGCCACCAGTGCCTGCAGTGGGGGCAGACCTGCGACCAATTAGCGTGGTAGACAGACCACCCTAATTAGGGGAGGAGCACAGCCACTACCCGCCCTGCAAGGGAGACTTCCCAACTATACAAGAGCAATATAAATAAATAGGAGGTAAATTTCAAAAACACAACAGTTGCACCAAGCAGGAAGAAACGCGAGCAGTATGAAAAGACAAGGAAAGAAAGGTCCACAAGCAATGCAGGTCAACTCAACTTTAGAAGAGGTAATAGCTGCAACAGACGGAATGTCAGATAAAGAGTACAGGATATATATGCTTCAGATGATCTGGAGTCTCAAGGAAGACATGAGACAGCAAAATCAGACAATGAAAGATCACATTGACAAACAAATCCAGGAAGTAAAAGATCAATTTCACAGGGAGATAGAGGTAATAAAAAACAAACAAATTGAAATCCTGGAAATGCAGGAATCATTAAACCAACTTAAAAACTCAATTGAGAATACTAACAGCAGATTAGATCACTTAGAAGAGAGAACATCAGACAATGAAGACAAAGTATTTCAACTGGAAAAGAACATAGACAGCTCAGCAAGTCTGCTAAGAAACCATGAGCAGAACATTCAAGAATTATGGGACAATATCAAAAGACCAAATTTAAGAGTCATTGGGATACAGGAAGGCACAGAGCTCCAAACTAAAGGAATAAACAGACTATTCAGTGAGATTATACAAGAAAACTTCCCAGACTTGAAGAATGAGACAGAATCACAAATCCTAGAAGCCTACAGGACGCCGAATGTGCAAAATCATAAGAGATCCACACCTAGACACATTATAATGAAGATGTCCAACATACAGAATAAGGAGAGAATTTTAAAAGCTGCAAGAGAAAGAAAGCAGATTACATTTAGGGGCAAACCAATCAGGATAACAGCTGATCTCTCAACACAGACCCTGAAAGCTAGAAGATCCTGGAATAACATATTTCAAACACTGAAAGAAAATGGGTTCCAACCAAGAATCGTGTATCCGGCGAAATTAAGCTTCAGGATAGAAGATGAAATTAAAACCTTCCATGATAAACAAAAGTTAAAAGAATTCGCAGCTAGAAAACCATCTCTTCAAAAAATCCTTGGCAAAACATTACAGGAAGAGGAAATGGAAAATAACATTGAAAACCAACAATGGGAGATAGGACAGTAAAGGGGGAAAAATAGTCAAAGAGAATAACAAATCAGGTTTAGAAACATCAATAAACAAATATGGCTAGAAGAACAAATCATATCTCAATAATAACCCTAAATGTTAATGGCTTAAATTCACCAATTAAGAGACACAGGCTAGTAGAATGGATCACAAAAGAAGACCCAACAATATGCTGCCTACAAGAGACGCATCTGATAGAAAAAGATATTCATAGACTGAAGGTGAAAGGTTGGGAAAAATCATACCACTCATATGGAATGCGGAAACAAGCAGGAGTGTCCATACTCATATCTAATAAAATAGATTTCAAGCCAAAGTTAATCAAAAGGGATAAAGAAGGACACTTCATACTGCTCAAGGGAACCATACACCAACAAGACATAACAATCATAAATATATATGCCCCAAATAATGGTGCGGCTGTGTTCATCAAGCAAACTCTTCTCAAGTTCAAGAGTCTAATAGACCACCATACAATAATCATGGGAGACTTCAACACACCTCTCTCACCACTGGACAGATCTTACAAACAAAAGTTAAATAAAGAAACTATAGAACTCAATAACACAATTAACAACCTAGACTTAATTGACATATATAGACTATACCACCCAAAATCAAGTAGTTACACTTTTTTCTCAGCAGCACATGGAACCTTCTCAAAAATAGACCATATATTATGTCACAGGGCAACTCTTAGACAATATAAAGGGGTAGAGATAATACCATGCATCTTATCTGATCATAATGGAATAAAACTGAAAATCAACGATAAAAGAATGAAGGAAAAATCAAGCATCACTTGGAGAATGAACAATAGGTTGCTGAATGATCAATGGGTTTTAGAAGACATCAAGGAGGAAATTAAAAAATTCCTAGAGTTAAATGAAAACACAGACACAACATATCGGAATCTATGGGACACATTGAAAGCAGTTCTAAGAGGAAAATTCATTGCTTGGAGTTCATTCCTCAAAAAAAGAAAAAACCAACAAATAAATGATCTCATACTTCATCTCAAAATCCTAGAAAAAGAAGAGCAAAACAACAGCAAAAGAAGTAGAAGGCAAGAAATAATTAAAATCAGAGCTGAAATAAATGAAATTGAAACAAAAGAAACAATTGAAAAAATTGACAGGACTAAAAGTTGGTTCTTTGAAAAAATAAATAAAATTGACAGACCCTTAGCCATGCTAACGAAGAGAAGAAGAGAGAGAACTCAAATTACTAACATACGGGATGAAAAAGGTAATATCACAACAGACACTTCAGAAATACAGAAGATAATCGGAAATTATTTTGAATCCTTATACTCCAATAAAATAGAAGATAGTGAAGGCATAGATAAATTCCTTAAGTCTTATGACCTGCCCAGATTGAGTCAGGAGGATATAGACAACCTAAACAGACCAATAACAATAGAGGAAATAGAAGAAACCATCAAAAGATTACCAACTAAGAAAAGCCCAGGACCGGATGGGTATACAGCAGAGTTTTACAAAACCTTTAAAGAGGAACTAACACCAATACTTTTCAAGCTATTTCAGGAAATAGAAAAAGAGGGAGAACTTCCAAATTCATTCTACGAGGCCAACATCACCCTGATTCCGAAACCAGACAAAGACACTTCAAAGAAAGAAAACTACAGACCAATATCTCTAATGAACCTTGACGCAAAAATCCTCAATAAAATTCTGGCGAATCGGATTCAAATACATATCAAAAAAATTATACATCATGATCAAGTAGGATTCATCCCTGGGATGCAAGGCTGGTTCAATATACGGAAATCAATAAATGTTATTCACCACATCAATAGACTTAAAAATAAGAACCATATGATCATCTCGATAGATGCAGAAAAAGCATTCGACAAAGTACAGCATCCCTTTATGTTCAAAACTCTAGAAAAATTAGGGATAACTGGAACATACCTCAACATTGTAAAAGCAATCTACGATAAGCCACAGGCCAGCATCATTCTGAATGGAGAAAAATTGAAGGCATTCCCTCTAAGATCTGGTACAAGACAGGGATGCCCTCTCTCACCACTTCTGTTCAACATAGTCCTCGAAACACTGGCCAGAGCAATTAGACAGACGAAAAAAATTAAAGGCATAAAAATAGGAAAAGAAGAACTTAAATTATCACTATTTGCAGATGATATGATCCTATACCTAGCAGACCCAAAAGGGTCTACAAAGAAGCTATTAGAGCTAATAAATGAATTCAGCAAAGTGGCAGGATATAAGATCAACACGCATAAATCAAAGGCATTCCTGTATATCAGTGACAAATCCTCTGAAACGGAAATGAGGACAACTGCTCCATTCACAATATCCCCCCAAAAAATAAAATACTTGGGAATCAACCTAACAAAAGAGGTGAAAGATTTATATAATGAAAATTATAGAACCCTAAAGAAAGATATAGAAGAAGACCTTAGAAGATGGAAAAATATACCCTGCTCATGGATAGGTAGAACTAACATCATCAAAATGGCGATACTACCAAAAGTTCTCTATAAGTTCAATGCAATGCCAATCAAAATCCCAATGGAACTTCTTGTAGAAATAGATAAAAGAATCATGAAATTCATATGGAATAATAAAAGACCCAGAATAGCAAAAACAATGCTAAGCAGGAAGAGTGAATCAGGCGGTATAGCGATACCAGACTTCAAACTATACTACAGAGCAATAGTAACAAAAACAGCATGGTACTGGTACCAAAACAGGCGGGTGGACCAATGGTACAGAATAGAGGACACAGAAACCAATCCACAAAACTACAACTATCTTATATTTGATAAAGGGGCTAAAAGCATGCAATGGAGGAAGGATAGCATCTTCAACAAATGGTGCTGGGAAAACTGGAAATCCATTTGCATCAAAATGAATCTGAACCCCTATCTCTCGCCATGCACAAAAGTTAACTCAAAATGGATTAAGGAGCTTGATATTAAATCAGAGACATGGCATCTGATAGAAGAAAAAGTTGGTTATGATCTACATACTGTGGGATCGGGCCCCAAATTCCTCAATAGGACACCCATAGCGCAAGAGTTAATAACTAGAATCAACAAATGGGACTTACTCAAACTAAAAAGTTTTTTCTCAGCAAAAGAAACAATAAGAGAGATAAACAGGGAGCCTACATCCTGGGAACAAATCTTTAATCCACACACTTCAGATAGAGCCCTAATAACCAGAATATACAAAGAACTCAAAAAATTAGACAATAAGATAACAAATAACCCAATCAATAAATGGGCCAAGGACCTGAACAGACAGTTCTCAGAGGAGGACATACAATCAATCAATAAGTACATGAAAAAATGCTCACCATCGCTAGCAGTTAGAGAAATGCAAATCAAAACTACCCTAAGATACCACCTCACTCCAGTAAGATTGGCAGCCATTAGGAAGTCAAACAACAATAAGTGCTGGAGAGGATGCGGGGAAAAGGGCACTCTTGTTCATTGCTGGTGGGACTGCAAATTGGTGCAGCCAATTTGGAAAGCAGTATGGAGATTTCTTGGAAAGCTGGGAATGGAACCACCATTTGACCCAGCTATTCCCCTTCTCGGTCTATTCCCTAAAGACCTAATAAGAGCATGTTACAGAGACACTGCTACAACGATGTTCATAGCAGCACAATTCACTATAGCAAGATTATGGAATCAGCCTAGATGCCCTTCAATAGATGAATGGATAAAAAAAAATGTGGCATTTATACACAATGGAGTATTACTCTGCATTAAGGAACGACAAAATCATAGAATTTGGAGGGAAATGGATGGCATTAGAGCAGATTATGCTAAGTGAAGCTAGTCAATCGTTAAAAAACAAATACCAAATGACCCCTTTGATATAAGGGGAGTAAACAAGGACAGGGCAAGGATGAAGAGCTTGAGAAGAAGATTTACATTAAACAGGGATGAGAAAAGAGGAGGGGAGGGGAGGGGAGGGGAGGGGAGGGGAGGGGGGATTGTAGAGAATAGGACAGACAGCAGAATACATCAGACACTAGAAAGGCAATATGTCAATCAATGGAAGGGTAACTGATGTGAAACAACAATCTGTATACGGGGTAAAGTTGGGAGTTCATAACCCACTTGAATCAAACTGTGAAAGATGATGTATTAAGAACTGTGTAATGTTTTGAACGACCAACAATAAAAAAAAAAAATAAAAAATAAAAAAATAAAAAAAGAATTGAAAAAAAAAAAATAAGACATTGGCAGAGGGAGCTATTTCTCACAGCAGTGACCACAAAGGCTGTGTGAGGTCTGAGTAGAGTTCTGAGGGACCCAGAGAGCTAGTCAATCTGGGGAAGAATCTTCCATGATGAAGTAACAGTGAGTGTCAAGTTCCCAAGGAGGAACTTGTAAAGGAAGAGCAAGAGTCCAGAGTGGATCAAGAGGACAAGGGAAGATAGGAGCTAAAGAAAAGCCACTTAAAGGGTTAGACCATGATTGATCTTTTATGCCATGGTAAGGCATTCCAGTATATTTCCATTATTCTGTGAATAGGATTTTGAGAAGGTGATTTTGAGCGGGCAGAGGTAATGGTGATATGGACCAGCTTCATTTAGATTAGGATAACTATAAGAAGGATAGTAGAATGAACCAGACATCATTACCCTATGTACATATCTAATTACATGACTGGTGTGATTCTACAACTGGAAGAAAAAGAAGTTATGCTACATTTATGTATGATGTGACAAATGCACTCTACTATCACATATAGCTAATTAGAATAAATTAAAAAATACTTCCACATATTTATTCAAAGTCTGTCTTCAAAACATGGCTAGAGGTTACATATAAATGTGATCAATGTGTTGGGTACAGGTCAGCCAGTTTGGGGGACACATTTCTTTGAGCAGTACTTTTTATTGTCCATAATATACATTATGTAGATCCCTATAGACTGAGGAAAAAGGAAATCTTTTAATATTCCTATAGCAGAGATCATTATAACGGCAACAATTTAAATTGTAAAATAACACCCATCAGGAAATGACATATTTACCCTAAATTCTTTCTGCTAAAATGCAATACTGTTGCTTTCTCTAGTACCATCTGCTTTCTTTACAGGATATAATAAAAATGATCTTACAGGATTTCCGCTGCTTACATGAATTAGATCTCTTTGTGGAACGAATGTCAATATCAATTGTATTAGAGAATATGTTTCAATATTTGGGAAGCTCAAATCACTGAAGGAAATAAAGACAGCCAATAGCATTTATATAGCATGAAGAGCAAATTTAAGTATATAATCATAATCTTTGATTCTCAGGCCTTTTCAATAACAGAATAGGAAATAAACTTTTTTTATGTGTTCTTAAATGATTTCCACCAATGAGAGATTCAACATATATGTTAGTTGTAAAAGTAGATGGGCTTTTATTTTAATACAGAGAGAACTGGCAGAAATAAAGTAAATAAGATGCTTCTGTGAATAGAAGCACAGTCATCAAAGATGACAGTGACAATGAATTTGAGAAACAGTGGTGCAATGTTCACCATATCAAAAATGAAACATCCATTTGAGCATATCTATGGCACATGTCCAGTATTAGGCTAGTTAGGGAATTTAGGAATTAGATTTTTATTTTTATATTTTAGGAACTAGAATTTTTAAAAAAAAAATTTTGAGGCACTGGTGATCGAACCCAGGGACACACTTTCACTAAGCCACATGTTGAGTCTTTCTGTTTCTTATTTTGAAACAGGTTCGCACTAAATTAATGAGTCTGGCATCCAACTTTCAATCTTCCTACCTCAGCCTCCAGAGTCATCAGAATTATAGGCATGCATTACCACACACCTGGATTGGATCTTGGTTAAAGTCCTTTGTGATATCTATAGAACCTTTATGTGTTTGTGAAAGAAAAACTGGGAAAGTTTTGAAATTGGGGAAATGATCATCCAATTAATTGTCTCTTTCTTACTATAATAAAGCTGCAAGGAGAAGAATATAATGTGTTTGCCCTAGTGCTTTTACACTACCTATGATCAGCTCTTAATCTTTTTAACATGCATTGAAAACTTGGTTGTAAGGAGCTCAATAAAGTTTGGGTAAATATAGTTAAGAGCTCAGCTTCTAGGGACTGTTGGAGTTTCAGCCTTGATTCTGCAACTTATTAGCTGAGTAATCTCAGGGAATGTTATAGACTGAATGTTTGTATCCCATCAAAATTTATATATTGAAGTTCAAAGTAACATGACTGTATTTGGACCTGCGGTCTTTAAGGAGGTAATTAAGGTTAAATGAGTTCATGAGAGTGGGACTTTGATCTGATTACTGTCTTTATAAATTGGGACAGCAGATATGGTATGCTTCCTCCCTGCCACGCCCCACCCTACCAGGGCTCTTTCTACATATCCCTTTCTATCCACCACCCAGCAAAGTCAACGTGAAAATTTGGTAATAAGGCAGTTATCTACAATCTGCAAAGAGAGCCATCGCTGGAAACCGACATGAGCAGCAACTTTAACCTTGGACTTCTAAGCTCCAGAATGGTGAGGAAATGAATTCCTCTTATTTTCTCTTTGCCTTACTTACTTCCCTTTCTATAAAATGGAGATAACAAATACTGGCATGCCCACCTCCTAGTATCGTTTTAATAATTAAATGAGCTGAGAATAATAAGTTCAACTATATTTGGACTATAATTATACAAAGTGCAATTTATTCTTCTCTTTATACATGTAAAAGAGAATAATACTTGTTGGTGAGTCTTTTTGAAATAAATTAAACACATGAGGAATAGGTATTTATACTTATATTGTATGTAGAATGTATATGAGCCTGAAAACAGTTCTAAATCTATGCCATGTAAAGCTCAATACAGACCTCTGCAGAATGTAAGAGTACTTTTTATTGTCCATAATACACATAATGTAGAATAATTTTTTTAAAAAATTATGTAAGATAAGAGTAAATTTTAAAAATATTTGAGATGATTTTAGCATTTTTGAAGGTATAACCAAACGATGACCAAATAGACTTGGAAAGTTGAATGGTGTTTTGAAGTTCTCCAAGCTCCTTGAACTACACTCCAAACAACTAGCTTCAGACTGTTATTGTGAGACCTTATTCCAAACAACAACCACTACAAGAACAAAAGGAGCACATAGTATATGAGCTGTTGAATTGATTCAGCCCTAAAGTTTTACTTGGATATTTGGCTGCATGTTGTCAAATAACCAATTCGATTTTTTTTTCAATGTGTTGATATTTCAACATGGAAACACAGATCCAGTAATTTAATAAAGCAAATGTCAAATATTTGTTGTCACAGAGGAGGAAATGAGTGGTTAGTTATTCAATTAATAAGGCCTTATTAAAACCAAGCCTCAATTAAATCAGTTTTCCCCCTTCTAGTCAATTCTTCCACACAATACTACATGCTACTATCCAAGAAAATTGTTTATATATACAAAGTGTCTTGATAAAGGCTTTGAGACCCAAATTTGAAAGTTGATGTGCTTATATGGTGGGGAGGAAGGTGAAAATAAAGTCAAGAGTCTTAAATCATTCCATTTATTGAACTAAGGACATCCCTACTGTTCCTAAAAATAGTCTAACATTGTTGCTGATGCCTTTCAGGGCAGGATGCAGATCTTGTAAGAAAATATGAAACCTTAGGATCCAGAAAGAGTATTGATCAAAATTCGAGATGGGGAAAACCGATCTTCTGAAAAAAAAATATTTTTATGTATGTATTATATATATATATATATATATATATATATATATATATATATATATATATATATATATATATATATTATATATATTAATCCTTCTTTTCGTTCTTAATTACCAAGTCTGGTTATTTAGAGACAGACAAAAAATAGAGTGAATATAAAATTTCAGTGTCATAGTGTCATAGGTAAACAAATTCTGTGTGTACCTGTGTGTTTTACTATAATCCTATAAAAATAGGCTTAGTAGCAGGAAATTCCATAATGGATCCCAAACATAATAGTATTTTAATAGTAAAAATTGTATTCTTATGATGCCTATAATAGAATCATAAAATCTTTTAATAAGCACTAAAAAAATCCTAAATGTAAAACCAAGTAATGAAAACCTATTGGTTTAAAACAAACCCTTTATAGTACTATAGTTTGTTTGATATCTTAATTAAATTATCTGAACTTAATGTTCTAAGTTCAGTGTGTAATTAGATAATTCCTTTGCCTTAAAAATAGTAGGAATTCTTTTAAAGTTCTTTCTCAGTGAAGTTATTAAGTATAAGAAAATATTATTATCTTTTATATTTATTATATTAAATAGTGCTTATGCAGAGAATAGAAAACTTTAAAAAGTGCATACTAAAAAGTGATTCAAAAGTTGCTTTGTATTGATTTTTCCTCTTAAAAAATCTGAGCCAGTATATTTTAATCAGAAGAAACTCACAATTAGAACAAAATTTACAGCATTTGCCTGTAGCTGATAAACTGTTCATAACATTAAACACACTGAATTACTGTATTTATTTTTAAATCATTGGTGTTTAATTTACATTTTTTATGAAAAGTATTCAAATTTTGAGTGCTTTGAATGCAATGACATTTTATATTTCAAATTAGATTGTTCTGTCAATAGAACCAAAATGACATGATAGTAACTTATAAAAACAATTTGAGGTTTTGATTAAATAAAAGCCAAATATGAGGGAATATAATCTATGAATTTTGTGTGATTTTATTCTATGACATATCCAAACAGCCAGCTCAGCTAGGGAATGCCTAGATATGCACAACATTGACTAAATTAAATTATCTTCCATATTTTGCCTAATTTCAGTCACTTCAAAAACATAAGTTTATTGTTTCTGGCCTTCTGACCAACCTTGGGGCACACAGGTATTCCAGGTGGAATGTGTAGGATTAGAATGTTCCCACATCTCCAATCCTAAGACTGGTTTCTGGGCTACAGCAGTGCTTGGTGTGGTCAAGTGCAGGGCTTAATGTCTTATGGAAATAGTTTCCTTGACTCCTTTATTTTCTCTAGTGAATTTCCACTTCCTCAAGATAAAAACAGCCAGACATCACTTAGAAGAGTGAGAACAGATTTTATTTAGTAACTGCTGATGATAGAAGGAAGAGCTGAGCTCCATTCCAATTTGCGCAGAGATCATAAAAGAAGATACCCTGCTGCTCTGTGGGTAACTCTGAAAAATTACCACAACACCAGATGCCATCGCCATAGACATTCAGACTGCAAACCAGGACATCTGTCGGATTGCCACTGCCATCCACAAGCCCCAAATTGAGAAATCTCAGCTAGCTTATCTCCAAACTTAGTAAGTTTCCAACTACAGTTATAACCTTTGTTTTCATTATTTACATAGGAATGTCTTCCCATTAACTGTTTGTTAGCACTATCCAGAAAACATCCTCTACTACTGAGTCCCAACATGATTCAGTTCGTCTCAATAAACAAAAGGCAACAAAACAAGAAAATGAACTTTAATTGTTCAAAGGAGAGATGAATGTCACTTCTTTTCTTGGGCAAATGGGGAAACTGACAACAATTCTTTGCCTGGCCAAGTTTTTTTTTTTTTTTTTTCATGCACCTAAACACTCTCCTAGTCCTAGCTGTGCCCTTGGAGTAAGATTCAGTGCTATAAAAGAATCTTGCTAAGTTGGTTTAGCAAGAATCCCTCCTTCCCCCAATATGTAATCATTCTCCATCTCTAATCAGGTTCCTCTGAGTGATATTTGGTAATCTTGACCTGTCTTCAATAAGAATACTATTAAGTGAATTTAGCCAGAATCACCCTCACCCCTGATGTTTCACTATCCAACCACTGGTCAACCTCACCCCAGCTCCTTGACTATAAATCCCCACTTTCCTATGCAGTTTTTGGAACTGAGTCTTACCTCTCTCTCTCCTACCCCAAGAGCTCATTGCAATGGTTTCCATATATTTAGAGATGGCCCCGGATATAGTCTCTCTTACCATGCTTTTAAAAAACACATAATTTTATACATATTTTTGTTTTCCATTAGTTTCTCACAAATATGAATTTAATGTGGTTTTAAAATTGAAAGGGTACTAAGCACATTGTATCAAAAAGTAGCAGCACACCCTGTCTTCCCACAGTTTTGAAGGATCCACATTCATCATGTTTGGTTGTTTGAACAGATCTTTGACTTTGTGGTTGTTTGAACAGATCTTTGACTTTGTATCTCTAATATATTTAGACATGTATATTTTGATCACAACATTTTAGACACTGAAGGTTGATTTTGAAGAATTAATAATAAGAAAGATCTATTTTCTGGTTCTAGATCAAATTCTTCTTAAACAACTATTCTAATCCACTGCCCCGAGGAGGGTTGTGTATAAAATGGGCTATTACTATTATTATTCTGGGAACAGACCATAAAAAGTGGAATAGAAGCCTCCCTGTCAGGAGGTATAGTTAATTCTAAATGACACAGTATCTCTGCTCCCATCTCATAGCCTTATATACAAAGTTTATTTTTTAAAAAATTCTAATTTGTATGTATGACAGCAGAATGCATTATATTTTGTATTACACATATAGAACACAATTTTTCATATCTCTGGTTATACACAAAGTATAGTTAAACACCATTTGTGTTTTCATCATGTACTTAGGGTAATGATGTCTATCTCATCCCACCATCTTTTCTACAAAGGTTCTTAGTTTCAAATTTCAAAAAAATGTATTCTAGTTTTCTGCCTGTAGAAAAATAGATTTGAGGGTCTGAATTCTCGTTATAAATACTTTTTAAAATTCTCTCTTTTTTCAGGCCTATTTTCTACTTGAAACAGACTGAATTTGGGGGGAGGTCCCTTTCTATGTAAGAGGAACTTCAAGTGTATGAAATGGATGTTTCTTAAAAGCATGGTAAGAGGAATTGTATTTAGGGCCATCTCTAAATGTCTTCATGTTAAGACAGTAAGAATTACTCTGGATCGACTTCAGGGGACTGGTCTACCTGATTAGGTTTTGATAGTTGGAACCATGAATTATCAACAAACATAGGGGCATTGTTTATTTAATCCTCATTTATTCTCAACCATGATAGTCAGATATACCAGCTACCTTTATCAGGGTGAATAAGTCAAACATGCAAAGATAGGAAAGATGCTCATTTGATATTCTGATAAATTGTGATTTGGAGCCAATGTACTTTTATATGCCTTCTTCTACCCTTTTCTTCTAAACTCATTATCATATTGGACATCACACATAATATCTTATATCATTTCTAATCTTGAGTTGAAATTCAATGAGAACCACTGGGACCTTCCAAATACCTCTTTTAAGTGGAAAAGCTCCTGCTGAACATATCATCATATACCACTAGCATAGCATAGCATGATTAGGAAGAGGGAGGAGGAGTAGGGAGGAGAAAATCAACAGTGGTCACAGTGTATTCTGATTTTCTAGTAGATGAACAATGTGGAGAATTCCCTATTCAAGTTACTTTTACTAATTACATTGGCTGACTTGTGAGTCACTATGTGAATGCCTTCTGTCAAACACTTAGTGAAATGGTCTTATTATTTGAATTGTCCTGAATCTGGAGTGCATTTTGCTGTGCCTCAATTTAGTTCAATATCTGCCCATTATGCACAAGTCACTTCTCAGAGTAAATTATAATCACTCTTAGTCCCTGAGTAAAGGAAATTACTTCATTTCAGCTATTGTATCTTGTGTGTTAAGGAAATGTTAACTCAGATTATTAAGAGGTACATCACATTATATGCCTCAGGAGTAGAAGTTTTTGTACCCTAATTAAATGGATTACATTCCCTAAACTAAGCAAAAACAAAATAACGACAGTAAAGAAAAGAACAAAAGTAGAAATGCAGGGAACTTTGCAATTTTTATTTTTATTTACTTATTTTCAAGAAGAAGACAATTGTATTTTTCTTGGAGGAAAAGTGGAAATTTGTTTCCTGAGTCCTTATACAGAGAACATCTAGTAAAAAATAATCTTCAAACATAAAAGAAACATTATCAAACTAATGGTTCCTGTATCGACCCTCAGCAGAGGCAAATAACATTATATTAAGTTGTGCCTCAGTGAAAGCAATTCTTTGAAGTGCTGAGAAACTGTGGTAAATGTGCTTCACTGTCTGATGGTTTAATACAGGAATGGATCTTGGGAAATCAAACAAATGGATATGTGCACATCTATTAGGTTCTCTTCAGGGCCATGAGTACAGGAAATTTCTATTGGAAATTCAGTTCTTCTTTAGACTTTCAGGAGTACAGGAAGGTTATTTAACTCAGAAGTGATCATGACCACGTGGTCTATTCTCTACAACTGACACTTTTTAAGATTTTTATGCCTCAAATCCATTTCCTTGGTATGGATAAAGATATCCACTATTGATGTGTTGCTTCTTTAGAAAATTGTGGGTTTTTTAAAATACTCACAAGGAACTGAATATTCATAAAGTATATAGATGAATTAGAAACATTCTTGTGCCACTTTAAATAATTTCCCAATTAAAATATAAATTTAAGTAAAGATTTGTGGTTTAGAAAAATTTTAAAATAATTATTTCTTCCCAAATTTAATGTTAAAATATTTAGACAACATCTGTTTTCTGTGATAGGTACTTTATTTGATTCCTCTAGGTAACCCTGTAGCCAGTGCTTGCAAACATGATGTGTGGCCAATTGTCTGTCTGAAGGTGCATAGGCTGACTCAAGTGAATTTGTGTTTTACCACTTTAAAGGAAATGGTCAATAGAATCAGTTTTGGAGAAATCCAAGAATTTTGGTTCCAATGAATCTTTGGGGGACACGCAAACCATATCCAAACCATGACAATGACAAAAAGGCATAGCTCATGGTTAAATAAATTGGTGTTTAAAATGAACAACAAAAATGAGGAGTGACTTATTTTGTTTCAGTAACAATCATTTACATAAATCTTTCTACTAATCTAATTCCAAGGTTAAACTCACATTTAAATGAAAATATTAACTTTCTTGTTGCTATTTCACTTCCTTTTTTACTACTTTTTTTTTTTTGATGGTTACACTGAACTCACATATTTCCTACCTCATTGAAGATTCTGGATGACAAGCCTTTGATTGAAAAATGCCAATGGCAGTCAGTTTGCAGAACATAAGAAATCTCAGGTTTCTTTTTAAAAACTTCAAGTGTGTTTTCACAGAGACTCTTAAAAGATAGACCAAGAGGATTGCAAAGTCAAGATCATTTTTGCAAGGATAAAACTCCTTGCTGAATTCTAGTTAACTTGAGGATTCTGGTCACATGCCAAGTCAGACAATTGCTTTATGTTCTTATAAATTTCTTTCCTGGGTTAGGATGCATTTGTTTAATTTTATGATTCCTTCTAAGGGTGAATATTTGTGATGCTTCATTACATACATAGTTGCAACTTGGTTACATGGGAAGTGACATGCATATCCAAAAGTTGCAGAATATTGTGTCTTTTGTATTTAATTTTGGGAGTTTTATGAATTGGTGACATTGTACTTTCAGTTTGGTGGAAGAAGAATCCAGAGAGAAACACCTTGATTTTTTTCTTATCTTAAAAAATGGGCACTTTTAGATAAAATGATTACTATGTCAATTTTTATTTATAAACTAAAACAAATGAAACCTTCCAATTCTGCAGGTGTTAGTTAAAGTGACTAAATGGCAGAAGCAACATTGCCTCCCAGTAGGGGCATAAGCTTTGGAGTTGGCATTGGTGTTAGTTCTCAGTTCTCCCTCTTTCTAGTTGTGTCTACTTCGATGAGTTACTTTTTAGTGTCTGGCATACTCCACAAGAAGTCATAGCTATTATCACTGGCTAGTAAACAACTAACATGTGTTTCTGGAATATTCACAATTTTCCCACCAGCATTATGTGTTGAGCATTGTGGTTATTGCCAGACTGAATATTTTAATGGAGTTGAGTCTTTTTTCTCTGATTTTTCCCTGTTCAACTTGCCAGATATTCTTCAGTCCTGGTGTGAAAAGCAAAAATGTTTAAGGGAGATACCATAATTGGTATATTATATCTCATTTTTGTTAGATGCTTTAATCTCAAGGTCTTTTCTCTTTATCAATAACACCATTCTAAAATTATGAGTATATATTCAGGAAGATAATGGCGGTAAATGACAGGTTCATTGTGACAACAAAGTCCCAGAAGTCCTTATTGGTCAATGCATTTGGGGAAGATTTATATTTGGCTTATAGAATACACTGCCTGATTAATTTTATATAAAGAGGCAAGTAGGGCTGATTATGAAGAAGAGCTAGATGCTGAGGTTTTTTATTCTCATTTATTTTAGGAATTGGGGAGACTATAGGTAATCAACCCTAAAACATATGTTTGCTTTATGTAGAAGCTAAAGAGGAAAAAGTGAAAGAAAGGTGGGGAAATCTCATGAAAACCAAAGAGAAATTAATAGAGGAAAGAGGGACCAAGGAGTAGAGGAGGAGAGGAAGGAGGGAAGTGATGGGGAATGATATTGGCCAAATGATATTGTTAATTCCTGTGCATGTATGAATATGTAACAACAAATAACATCATTATATACAACTATAATGCACCAATAAAAATATAAAATTAAATATATACACACACACACATATATATGTGTATATGTGTGTGCATATATATGTGTGTGTGTGTGTGTATGTGTGTGTGCCTGATGAATTCTTAAGATTATATCAAGCCTTAACTATTTGATTTTGAGGTTAAAAAATTCTAATGTTGCCATTTATTATCTCTGTGACCTTGCATGAATTACTGAACTTTTCTGAATTTTGTATCTTCATGTATAAAATGTCAGCAATATGTGCCACATTTTATCCCTATATTATGCATCAAACATTCTTGGTTCAATTCACAGTGTACAATATCTGTTCAGAAAATGATTGAAGATTTATAAACAGAGTTTTTTGAGGCTTGAAAAAACCAAAAGGCAATCAACAGCCATTGAGTGGACACCTGCTATTTGTGGTCTAAATCTGGACAATTATCAGACACATTGATGTAATTTAATCCATAAAGTCATTGTGTTAAGTAGGTCTCATTTCCTTTATTTAACAGAGGCAGGACTAAGTCTCAAGCTGTTAAGTAACTTACTAAGTCACACAACAAGTGCCTGATATGCTACAAGGTTGCTTAGTGTGTCTATTGTCAGACATAGAATCCTGATCTCCCAGAACATGCTGTGTTCTGGGTCTTTATTCTTTGCTGCTACCAAAATACCGTCATCATTTCTTATTGATTGGTATATACCTTCTTATGCTGAGTTTGTGTGCTCTGTTTTGACCTATATACCTGCTTGATTTAGGGTTGGTAAATATGTATCTATCTATTTAACTGTCAGGAAATCCATGCTATTGATTTTCTGGTTAGCAGATATAGTAAGAAGGGATGTGATTTACACAGGTTATTTTGCAGCATTATTATTTATCTTCAAAAGCAAACACATTCATTTTATATGCATTTAATAAGCAAAAGACCAATGATTGCAGATTCCTTGATATCTTTCTGAAAAGACATCAAATATCACAGAAATTTATTAATATTTTTCTCATTAAGTCACATATGGCTTTACCCAGGACAAAGGCAAGGTCTACATATCTATGTCAGAAATCAGACATGGTTAAAAGATGAAGTCATTCATAGTTGCCAGAGAATATTAATAATATGGCTCTCAAGAGTGGAATTGCTGTTATCTCTGTGTCCACCTGCTAAAAGGCTTACAGCAAGGGCCTAGAAACCAGAAATGCTGCAGCTTTACCGTTATGACAACTCCAAAATGATTTAAAT
Source organism: Ictidomys tridecemlineatus (assembly GCF_052094955.1). NCBI lineage: Eukaryota > Metazoa > Chordata > Mammalia > Rodentia > Sciuridae > Ictidomys > Ictidomys tridecemlineatus. The sequence continues at coordinate 75,953,067 of NC_135488.1, forward strand.
TGGAAAAAAAGGAGAGTTATTGATTTTTGAGATATTCTGATATGTCAGCTCTGGCGTTGGCCAAATCCAATATTTCATGAAAAATGGAGAACTTAGACACAGAGTAAGTTAAATTAATTTGTCATTTTCTCTCCTGTTCATGGCTAAAATTATATTTTATATTTAAAGATGGTTGATTGGCAAAGTAAATCAAATGTTTTATAAATTTAATTAGACAAACCATTGTGTGCAGCATACAAGTGGATTTGATGTTGAAAGCCATATTTAAGCTTGAAAACTTTAAAAATCATTTTATTTTAAGGCTCAAAATAAGCAACACAAAAATAAATTCCTTTTATTTTTCAGTTTATAGATAGCATGAAAATACAATTGCCAATTATTCCAGAGTTTTACTTCTAATGCATCATGAAAGGTATCTAGGAACCAAATCCCTTAAAGTTTTGCTTACTTCTCAGAAGGACTCAAATGAACACAGGGGGATCTTGGCACTTTGGATATTCCTCTTTCAAACCCCTGTCCTTTACCAGTCACATACTCTGCCCAAATCTCAGCAAACAATGCTATGTCAGCAATAAAATAGCATGAATTCTGACATGAATTCTCTCCACTTTTGTCCAGTTACTCATTAATGATGTATCCATGACTGTAGACTCCTGTTACCCATGAAAAAGGTCAAGATTTATTGACTTTTTGGTGCTCTCTCCCATTTCCTTCTGCCACCTTGAGTTTCTTATTCTACCTGTGATCTAATGATCTGCTTATTGTCATTAATCCCTCTCCATTGGCTCCTTATTAAATCATTATAAACATCCATTCATTCAACAAATAATTGGCACTGGAGATAAGAGTATTGAATGGGATAGACAAAAATGTCTACTGTTATAAAAGTGAAATTCTGTTTGGGGAAAGAAGAGTAAATATTAAGAAGCAAATAGAAGAAATGCAGAATGAATTTCAGGAAATTACACTATGTGCATGTATAAATAAATATATCACAGTGAATTCCATCCACCCTTATGTATATCTTTAAAGCACTAATTAAAGATAAATAAATGAGTCGAAAAAAGTTTATTTGAGTAGAAAAGAGGAACTGGGTATGTGGAGGGGATGAGGGCACCAGGTACTGAAATGGAGTAAATTAAATTTCATGCATGTATGATTATGTCAAAATAAACTCTACTATTATGTATAACTATAATGTGCTAACAAAAGCATAAAAATGAATGTGAAAGTAAAATACAAAAAATAAGTGAGTAGTACATAATATAGCAGATTGTGATGGTACTAATAAGGCATTCACTCTTAATAAGACCCTCTGGAAACGTTTCACTGAAAAGGTGATATGTGTACAAAGACCTATAAAAATATATCTGTACAAAGAAGGTTTATGCAGCTCCAGAGAAACAGCTTTTTGGCAGAGAAGACACTAAATACAAAGACCTTGAAGAGGCACTAGCTTGAAGTACATAAAGAGCAATGAAGAGGTCAGAGTGGAATTAGGGTGGAATCAGGTAAACAAGGTGGTACAGGACATATAGGGCTTGGTAGGCAACTCCATGCATTTAATATGTACTCTGATTAAGATAGGAAGCCATTGGGAGGGTCTGAGCAGAGGAATACAATGACTTGGTTTTTGTTAATATTATCCAGTTTCTGTGTAATAGTAAAGGCCATGGATGGGTCAGGGTAGAAGCAGGAAAATCAGTTAGAAGAACATTACCAACCCAGAAGAGGTGTGAATAAGGCTTGGGCAAGAGTGGTGATGATACAGTTGATGAGCAGTTAACAGAATATGGATATATATATATATATATATATATATATATATAATTATAGAATCAAGGACTCTATTGTATCTAGATTTGGTGATAGGGTACAGGAGATGAAATTGTGGATGAAGAATGACATAGCCCTCCTGGAATTTCCATTGTACCCCTGGCATATTCAACGCTACAAAAAGCATTGCTCTCATCTTCACAACAAAAAAAATACGCCTAAGTTTACACCATAAGTTTACATATTTACTCAAATCCTTCAGAGAGCTGAAGGTGCAAAGCAACCAATTTCTCTGAAATCTAAGTCAATATCTTGACTATAAAGAGATATGGGACACAAATCTTTGCTTACATGGGGGAAATCCACCAGAGATAGATAAGAATTTAGGTAAGGTTGTTTAGGAATTGGCAAAGGCTAAGTGGAAGATAGACGAGAATATAGAACCTCTGAGGTCCAAAGTTGGTAGGGAATTTCCACCTACTTGGTAAGCTTTGTTCCATGGAATTCACAAAAAGAGGGGTTGGAATCTTAAAAAAAGGTATTCCTCATGATTCATTTCTGGAAGGAAGAAAAGAACAGCTTCCTGAAAAAAGGAGTATAAACCACTCCCAGTTTTTCACCTTTTATCACCTTGAACTACTGGAGGTGAGGGCTGGGCAATAAACACCATCCCAGACTATTCATGAAAAACATTTTAGTTGTGAGAAGGGAAGGGACAAAAAAAAAAAACCTCCAACCCTGGGGAACATAAAGAAATATGAACTTTAGTTTGTTAAAAACAATAGAAACTGAAAATTGGTATGTATACACAATGGAATATTTTTCAGTCATAAAGAAGAAATCCTTCCATTTGCATCAAATGGATGAAACTGGAGGTATGTGTGTGTGTGTGTGTATGTATGTGTATATATACACATACATACACACACACACACATACACACACACACACACACACACACACACAGAAACAACTACTGCATGCTCTGTCTCATAATGTGGAAGCAACAAAACGTCAATCTGAATGTAGAATAGTGACTAGGAGAGGTGGGGAAGGATGGGTAAAGGAAGAATGAATTTGATCAGTGCATACCATAAAACCTTCCCTAATATTGTCATTGTATGTTCTTTAATGTCAATATTCCACATATTTCGTTTTATGTGATATTCCTTTTGATACTTAACAACTGTATTTTTTTTTAAAAAAAATCTATATGCCTAGTTTCTCCAATAAATTCTGAGCTCCTTAAGTTCAGACATAGTTATGGGTTTGTTTCTCTAACACACTGCCCAACCCTGGACACATGGAAGGTTTGATACAAGAATGACTAATTGAATAGGGGGAAATAGAATAGATGGAGTTAAGTTCAGTAATTGCCCATGGAACTTTCAAGCACGATGATTCTTTAATGCATTGATATTGAATACAGCCAAAGACCAACATTTGGAATGTATTCAAATGATCCAGATATAGGTAATAAGCCAACATTATACAAATTCTTCATTCTCAAAGCAGTAAACTTATCAATAAATCCTTTTCCTAGATTTTCTAGCAATGTACTATTCATATTCTTAGATATATGTGGTTTTAATTGTTACTGAAATTTGTAAATAAATGATTTATTCTTTTACTTCAAAGTTGTAGATATTTGAATCAGCTGTCAATCTTTAGTTACAAGAAAATGTCTTCTATGCATAAATATCATTCTATACTTTAGGGTTTTGAGATTTGATGTACTATAAATTCATCTGACAGAGTACTGAAAGCATAGTGATGACATTTTTAAACAGGAAATCTTGGTCAAAAAAGACAATTAAAATAACCAAGAATCACCAGTTGCTCACAGAGGCTATTTTAGTTCTTGATTTGCTCATATTGCAGTCCAGAAATAATGCTCTATCAGCTATCTGGTCTCTTCTTAGGCTAAAAAAGTTGACACACAAAATCAACCATCACATCATTCAAACATTAAACAAAAGAGAGCTTGTGTAGCTATACTAATATCAAACAATATATATACATGTTTTTTTTTTAAATTTAATGAGAAACACGGATAAGTCTTTTAAGATAGTGAAAGGGTTTGTTCATCAAGAAGATATACTGATTACAAACACATATATGCCTAAAAACAGATCTCAAAAATACTATGAAAAACATGACAAAATTGGAAGGATAAATAGAATAATAATAATAAATAATATTTTAATATTAATATTAATTATTATTATTACAGACTTTTTTTTAAAAATTTATTTATTTATTTATTTTTTTATTGGTTGTTCAAATCATTACAAGGCTCTCATATTTCAAACATTAGTTTCAAGTGAGTTATGAACTCCCATTTTTACCCCAAATACAGATTGCAGAATCACATCGGTTACACATACACATTTTTACATAATGCCATACTAGTAACTGTTGTATTTTTTGTTGGCTATTGAAAATATTCCATTTTCAATAGCCAACAAAAAAACTGAAGAGATAAATAAGAAAGTATGAGACTTTAATAACACCATAAAACAACTAAATCTAGCAGACACCTATAGAACACTCCACTCCGAAAATAGCAGAATCCACCTTCTTTTCAAATGGAAAATTATACAAGATAGAAAATATATTAAGCAATAAAACAAGTCTTTGCAAATTTTGAAAGCATTGATTCATCTGAAATATGTTCTATAACTACAATGAAATGAAATTACAAAGTAATATCAGAAGGAAATTTGGTAAATTTAAAAATGTGTAGAAACTCAACAACATATTCTAGAATAAGTGATGGTTCAAATAAAAATTATAAATGTACTGAAAATATGTTGAGATGAATAAAAATTAAAACATAATATATCAAAATGTATGAGATACAGGTGAAACAATGCTGAGAGGAAAATTCACAGTATTAAATGCTTATTAAAAAGTAAAAATTATTGTGTTCTTTCTCTAAGTTTCAAGGAATTAAGAGTGAACTATACCCAAAGTAAGCACAAAGAAAGAAATAACAAAGATTAACTTGGAAATTAATGAGACAGATAGTTTAAAAACCTTAAGAAGCCAAATAAAACCAAAAAAATGGCTTTTTGAAAATATCAATATAATAGACCAGGCTTTTTGCTATGCTAACAAAGAAAAGAGGAGGGAAGTCTCAAGAACAAACCCAAGAATGAAAGAGGAACTAAAACTATTAAACTTTAAAAATAAAAGAAGATTAGAGGGCTGGGGTTGTGGCTCAGTGACAGATCATTTGCTGGCAAGTGTGAGGCACTGGGTTTGATCCTCAGCACTACATAAAAATAAATAAATAAATAATTTTTTTTTTTTAAAAAAGAAGATTAGAAGGGAATACTAACTTAGATGAAATCAACAAATGTCTGTAGCATCACTAATTTCCAAAACTCAAGAAGAAATAAAAAGTCTGAATAGACCTATAACAAGTAAAGTGAGTTATTTAAATTAAAAAAAAAAAAAAGTCTTCCACAAAAAGTTTCAGGGCCAGATGGCTTTGCTGGTGAGTTTTAACAAACTTGAAAAGAGAAAATAACACCAATAATTTACAGTCTTTCAAAACATAAAAGAGGAAGGAATACTTCCCAAGTGCAAGATTTGTGCACTGACAAACACAAATCACTTACAGAAGTTAGAGACCTAATAAATGGGAAGACATCCCATGTTCATGGATTAAACACTTCAAAAATTGATCTACAAATTCAGTATAGTCCTCAAAATCTGTTTTTTTGTTTTGTTTTGTTTTGTTTATAGAAATTGACAAGCTGATCCTAAAGTTTATTTGGCAATGCAAGGGACCCAGAATAGCTAAAGCAATATTTTAAATGAAAGACAAAGTAGGAAGACTACTAAATTTTAAAAGTTATTATAATCAAGATTGTGTTGTTTTGCCACGGGATAAGCATATAGGTCAAAGGAATAGACTCCAAAAAGAAATCCATTTCTTTAGAGTCAGTTGACTTTTGATAAGGATGCAGAGATAATTTTCTGGAGGAAGAATAGTCTTTTAAATAAATAGTGCTGAGATAAATGAATATCCACACACCTTAAGATTAAATTGGACCCATATCTCACACTATGCACAAAATTTAGCTGAAAGTGGCTGGCAGACATAAATATGAATGTCAAAACTATCAACCTATTAAAGGCAAACTAAGGCTTACTTAAGTCATCATGGACTAGGATCAGGCAATGACACTAAAAGATGACACTAAAAGCCCGAAACACAAAACAAAATAAAAAAGATAAATTGAACATTAACAAAGTAAAAAACACTTATGTTTCAAAGGAGATTATGAAGAAGGAAAGTGAAAAAACAACCCTCAGAGTGGGAGAAATATAAAATATGTATCTGGTACAGGACTAGTATCTAGAATATGTGCATAGAACTCTACCACTCAAAAATAAAAAATACTTGAATAGTCAAAAGACTTGAGTAGACATTTCTCCAAAAACGATAAACAAGTCCACAAAAAGATGCTCAACATCATTATTCATTAAGGAAATGCAAATCAAAACCACAATGAGATATCACTACCATGAGGATAATCAAGAAGATGAACAATGTGAAGAAATTGGAATCCTCATATATTGCTGCTGGGAATGTAAAATGGTACAGCTGCTCTGGAAAACAGTTTGCAGTTGTTCAAAATGTTAAATATGGAGTTACACATGATCCAGCAGTTCCACTCCTAGGTAGATACCAAAAAGTACAGGAAATATATATATCCACACAAAAATTTGTACACAAACAACTCAGAGTCACATATTCATAATATCCAAGAAAGAAAAATAATCCAAAATGTCCATCAACTGATGAAAATATAAACAAAATGTAGTATATGCACACAAAAAACTATTATTTATCCCTAAAAACGAATAAATTTCTGATACATTTTACAATGTCAATGAACCTTGAAAACATGCTGAGTAAAAAAAGCCAGAAACCAAAGGCCACCAGCAATATTGTATGATTCCTTTTATTTTAAATGTCCAAAATACAGAAATCCATAGAGACAAGTCGTGGATTAGTGGGTTATCAAGGTTTAGGGAATGGAGGGTTGGGGCCCATTAGTCACTAGTAATGGGTGCACATTTCTTAAGAGGCCATAAAAATCTACTTAAATTAGTGGTAATTGTGGCAAAATTTTTCAAATATATTAAAAATCACTTAAGTGTACCTTTTAAAAGTTACATTTATGTTATTACACCTCAATTTTTAAAAAGGAAAAGGAGTTTATAAGCTCATTATTAGTATTACCTTTTTCAGAATTCTTTAAGGAAACTAAGATTATAAAGTGTAAGTAATTTGCACAGCTGGCTTAGATTTTATGCCTCCAAAGTGTGTGTGCTCTATACTGGAAAACGGTGTGTGTGTGTGTGTGTGTAGATAGATAGGTGGAGAGAGATTCTTATATTCATTTGTAAAAAATGTGTGTATGTCCAGAGATAACATTCCATTCATTTCCATTTAATTGATAGTCACTTACTGAGTTTATTTTGTGCCAGGCACCGAGATACCACCACCCCCCCCCCGCCACACACACACACACACACACACACACACACAAATACACAAAATAAATAAAATATATAAACAAAAAGTGCCTCCTGGTCTAAACATTACTTTATTAACTATAAATGAAAAAATCTACATCTCTAAATGAGCTCAACCTTCCCATGCAAAAATTACCAACACAAGTGCCTGCCTCACTGCCCTATCCCAGAATTTCTCTGTTCTTGACCTGTGCCCCTTTTAACACTTTCTTGCCTTGACTGTAAAGTCTTGCTTGCTTTTGGTGATGATCTGGTTCTGGCAGGAGTGTCTGACCTTGATCTCCCCATGTCTCCCAGGTATCACAAATCCACTTAGCCCAATTTCTTAACTGCACCACTGTTGACAATTTGGACCACATCATTTTCGGGGCTGTCCTGTGCACTGTAGGATGTTTAGCTGACTCTCTGCCTCTACTCACGGATAGAAGTAGCAACCTCCTCCCCAGCTGTGACAACTAAAATATCTCCAGACATTGCATAGGTCCCCTGGGGAGGTAAATCACCTCTGGATAAGAATCGCTTCTCGGCCTGACATTTTCTCATGACTCTTTCCGGCTTACCTTGCTCGGAAAGCTACGGCTCCTAAATCTTACCTTTCCAAATTGATCTCCCCAAACAGTTCACACCCACCCCAGCACCCCAGTGCATGTGAAGAGGTGCGTTACATTTCTTGACCCTGTTTTCTGTGTTCTACCTCGAAAGCATCCCGTTAACAGTACCCAGTCACAATAATCAATAGTATATCTCTTTCTCAAGACCCCTCTCTACCTCAAGAGAAATGACCCTAATGGATTATTTTGGTTCCTGAATCTAAAAATGTCAGCCCTGCCTTGCTGTGAGGAGGAAGTAGGACAAGTCAAGGAGGACTTCTGATCAAAATGAGGGGACTCCTCCAGTCCTGATCCCTCCCTCCTCCAACTTTCATATGCGCTGAAGATCCCAGGCAGCATTTAACTGAGGGATTTGCCGCAGCAGAAAAGGTTCAAACTGGGTAGACCTACATCAGTCTCTGTACTGGGTCTAAAACTGGAATGCAATTGAAGAGCTTTTAATCTGACAGGCGCAGGATAAATGTGAGAAATAGACCATAGAAAAATGCCTACAAAAGGAATAGTTCCCAATGAGCTGTACCATTCAAGGATTTTTTTCTGTTAGGACCAGCAATTTATCTCTCAGGGAAAAAAAATACTGTTGTTACTGCCAATCGGGGGCCAATTTTTTATCAAAATTGTAAAATGGGTTGTACTAGAACTTTCTGCAACAGTAACCCTATTCACCTAGCTTCAGCAAAAGAGAGCACTGCCAGCCTGACATCACTGGGAAGATCACAGGTTGGGTTGGGGTCAGGCACAGCAGAATCATCAGGCTTTTTCCTCCCTGTCTATCCTCTTACCTCCATGTTTCATTCTAAGGCACACTCTCTCCTTGCAGGGATAGGTATTTTCCACACCTTGTTTTATTTGTTAATATCAATCCCCAGACAGGACTCTGACAGATGCTATATAGGTTAGATCTGCCTATTAACCCATTATAGTGTCAGAAGTCAGGGAAGAGGTAGGGCAGACCCAAGATTTGGAATAATACACAATAACTTCTGCAGGTGAAAGAAACATCCACCCTGGAAGATGGTGGTGGTGGGGGGGTATCTGTAGCCAACAAGCAGCATGTGGCTCACCATTTCCATAGTCCGATTAGTATGAACTCCTGTGGAGAGTTGTGATACAGTGGATGGGTTCTCTGTGAGCACAGGAAGGCTTTACAAGCAATAAGCTTCCACCTACAAGAGAGGGCCACTCAAAAGGAAATGGAGCAAGTGGGTTGCATTTTTCTGAGTGAACATGGACCCAGCAGAGCAGACTGTGAACAGAGCAGCAAAGCCCAAACAGCAGTCCACTGACAAGGAGAAAGGTAGCATCAATTGTGTGGATGAGACAGAAAAACAGCCTGAGCAGTAGCTCATACAGCCTCTGGGGTCATGGGATGGGTGTTTCTTAGAGTTCTAACAGCAAAAACTGGTGCAGTTTTATGAGAGTCTCCCAAGATGAGGGAGTTGCAAAAGAAGGGAAAGGCCTTGGAGCCAGAGGCCAGTCACTGGAGGAGGATTTCTGAACCTTGAAAATGCCCCTCAGTCTCTCCCATAGTACTGATGGAGTTAGAGGAAGAGGAGGAGGGAGGTCAACACCTGCAAGCCCAGCCAATGATAACGCAGAATATGCAACAATAGCAGCTGATGACGCTGGTGGGCAGCTAGCAGGGCCAGCCCAGGTGACCAAGTTGAACACATTCTGTCAAATAGAGTTGGTGGACTTAGGAAGATGATTTAGACAGGGGCCAGGAGAGTCCCTGGCTACATTGTGGTTATGCCTGTAAGATTTCTGGGTAGATGGCATTACAGGTAGTGGCCTAAAAATGGAGAGGTCAGCATCCCTTCTTACAGAATGTTGAGGGCTGCCATCAAGTCAAGATGGCGCCTGGCAGTTTGCCGGGAGGAGTGGTTTGTGAGGCAACGCCACGGAGCCATTAAGATGGTGGAGATTCCTTATTGGCTGATTGCTGTTTCTGGATGATGCTAATTGAGTCAAGCTGTGTGTAATCAGTTAGATATATATACCTCTGCTGTTCCCTAACAAAGCAGTTCCCATTTCAACCTTCAAGTTGCTTGTCATCTCCCGGTTACTTTGCCCAGCCAGACTGCGGCAACAGAAGACAATGCAAAACAGTAATGCCGTGGGGGCATTTAGAGGGCCAAGAGAGCCCAAGTACGTTAGGAGCTGGCAGGGACCAAGAGAACCCAGCTCTGCTAAGAGCCAGCAGGATCCAAGAGAGCCCAGATGTGCCAGGAACCAGCAGAGACAAGAGACTTTGTGAGGTTTTAAGGCCTGTTACCTGTGTAGGTGAACCAGAAATAAGCCCATACATTGGAGGTGAGGCACCTATACTGTCTAATGTTTGATACACGGGTGGCTTTAGCCTGTGTGGAAGGCCTTGGTTGTTGAAGTAGAGACAGACACTGTTTGGTTTGATACTGGTCCAGGACAAAATAGCCAGTGAATTGAGCTAGATGATGGTAACAAATTATGTATCCCTCATAGTGATATGTCAGTATGAGGGATACATAATTTGTTACTGTGATGTGTATTGAGGGCAAATTCTGTGGCAAGAGCTCTTAGAGCTAAACTGCCAGTAATAAGTGACTATAGGGCATGTTTCTGGCGATGCCACCATGACTAGCCCAAGGAATGACGAAGCAGATGCTTTGGCTAGGGTGTAGTGGTTCGAGCTGGTGACTCCAACGGACCTGGTGGCTTGGTTGCACCATTAGCTCTCACACACAGGTGTGAAAACTATGTGGAATGTAGTCAAACAATGAGGCCTGCCTTTAACATGGAGTGTCCTGGTAGAGTCCTGCCAGGCCTATGTGGTTTGTGTTTAGGAATATCCATACCCTTGATACCTTGGTGCCACAGATGGCCCAGTAATGTTTGGACGCCATCTTCTTAACACAATGGCAGGTTGATTACATTGGCACTTTAATGAGTTCAGAGAGAACCATGTTTGCCTTGATGGTGGTTAAACGGCTTGTTGTTTGCCTGTCTCGGTGGTTAAATGAATCCGCATAGTACAATTCACACCCTGACAGTGTTAATGGCCATGAACAGCCAGCCCATCACAATAGAGAGTGATCAAGGCACCCATTTCATAGGTCAGGATGTGCAGCTATGGGCAGCTAAGAGTCAATGGAAGCTCCATGTCTAATATCACCCACAGGCTGCAGGCATGATACAAAGATTATGATGACCTACTTAAGCAAGGATTTAGGATTACAGTCAACCCACCTTTCATGAAGGAATGGGCACAGCATCTATGGGCAGTAGAGAGACCTCTGAATACATGTTCCCTAAGAGGGGGACCACTCCTGTGATGGCTTTGCTGCATCACCTAGTAGCACCAAGATAGTCCAGATGACAACAAAGATGTTGTACTTAAGCCTGGGTTTGGGAAGCAAATGTTCTTTTCCCTGCTCCCACTGGATTAAATTTAGGGGCAAATTGTGGATTGGAAATGGCTCTGAACAATAAAGTCCCCCCATCTTCATTGGGTAGCCTTGTTAGCACCATGGTCAAATAGGTTTGATGTGTGACCTCCTGTGACACCATGGATGACTAGCGACTGCCGCCACCACCACATACACAGATACATGTGACTTGGCCAAGTCCCATAGATGGGACATGGATTTTAACAAGCACATTTGTTATTTCCCTTTGGCCAATTATGAGTTCCCTGGTGCTGGTCTACACAGAGCCTGCTGAAGTTGAGGACCAAGGTGTGCAAGTGTGGTTCACCACCCAGGGAAACTGCCACAGGTGGTCATTGCTTTTCTGAGACTCATAGCTGGTATGTGTTCTCCTGGTTGGAGGTGATTTACCTGCACTTGTGCCTCTAATTGCTTTGTCCTTTTGTCCATAGAGGTGTCCTCATCAACACCAGTGTGAATTGGGTAGAAACCTACACCAGAGTAGCAAATACCTCTACCTGCTGAGTACGCACCAAAACGCCTGTGAGCTCTGCTGCTGGACTGCCCAGCCAAATTTAGATTATGTCCCCAGACAACTGGATATGATAATTGGATTCACTTCAATATGAGATGAAACTGGCAATGGCTTCTGATAATTCTTGGCAATGCAGCCTGTCCTCGGGTGGTACATTGTTGCCCCTTATATTATTGTTGTGGCCCGTGGATGTTTGCCCTCCTCCATAGGGGAAAATTGCAGAAGACCTCAAACATGTAGATTGCACAACAAGGAATCCTAAAGGGGTGGATTATAGGGCAGGCCTATAGATGGCTTTAGTTAGGCTTCTTTGCCGAGGCTTCCCATGGTCTACGTTTTTATTATGCAGCCAAGGTCATGAATACCCTGATTCTGGGTATGTCCCCCGGGGTCATAAACATTTGCTTGTGAGCATGCCCCCATTTATGGAAAAATACCTTCTTTGTCTGGCCTGCATATAAAAAAAAATGCCTGTGGAAGGACTCAGGGGCAGGAAAGCTAGGGGCGCTGGCTGAGACTGCTGCTGCCTCTGAATATATAGCATGTCGAGTGTCCCAACTGCACCTCGCATCTTCCAACTGCCAGAATCCAGAATCTGTTTCCCAGGGTCTGAGGCCTATCATGACAGGTCTACCTGGCATCTCTGATTTCAGATGCTAGAGGAGGGATAGAGTATCTGTCAAGGTAAAAAAAAAAAAAAAAAAAAAAACAGAGGTCCACTAAACAGTCACAGTTTAAGGTTTCCCACTCCTGTCTCTCCCTACCCTGCACTCTAAAGTAATTAATTTTCCTCTGGCTTCCCACCACTGTCCAATATTCACTTCCACTCTCCTTATATCCATAAGTATTTCCCTCTGCCCTAACCATAGTCTCCAAAGTCCACCTCCCACTGAGGACAGGCTGCACTGGGAGCCTCTTTCAGTGAAAAGTGAGGACAGCTGACTGTGGTGACACACACCACTAATCCCAGTGACTTGGGAGGCTGAGGTGGGAGATTCACAAGTTCAAAGCCAGCCTCAGCAATTTAGTAAGACCCTAAACAATTTAGCAATACTCTGTCTCAAAATAAAAACTAAAAAGTACTGGAGATGTGTCTCAGTGGTTAAACATCCTCGGGTTCAATCCCTGGCACCCCTCTCACCCCCCAACCACACACAAGAAAAAAATGTGAAGACAGACCTTATCAGAAAACAGTACATAGGCAGTTGTCTTACCTCAGTGAGTATGTGCTATTTTAGCCAGTCTAGGCAAGAAATAATGATTTATTTTATTTGAATTAACATAAATCTTTAAGAACAAATTCTTTCTGAGGTGAGCCCTGGCAAAAGAATAACCACAAATCTTTTTTTAAAATTTATTTTTTATTCTAATTTGCTATATATGACAGCAGAATGCATTGCAACTCGTATTGCACTATATTGCACAACTTTTCATACCTCTGGTTATATAAAGTATATAAAATATATTCACACCATTTGTGTCTTCATACGTGTACTTAGGGTAATGATATCCATCTTATTTTGTGATTGTTTTTACCCTGATGCCCCTTCCCTTTCCCTCTCACCCCTTTGTCCTATCTGGAGTTTGTCTATTCCTCTCATGCTCCCCTTCCCAACCCCACTGTGAATCAGTCTCTTTATATCAGAGAGAACATTTGGCATTTGGCTTTTTGGGATTGGCTAACTTCACTTAGTATTATCTTCTCCAACTCCATCCATTTACCTGCAAATACCATGATCTTATTCTCTTTCATTGTTGAGTAATAGTCCATTGTGTATATATACCACATTATCTTTATCTATTCATCTACTGAAGGGCATCTAGGTTGGTTTCACAGTTTAGCTATTGTGAATTGTGCTGCAATAAACATTGATGTGGCTGTGTCCCTGTAGTATGCTCTTTTAAAATCCTTTGGGTATAGAAAGGAGTGGAATAGCTGGTCAAATGGTGGCTCCATTCCCAGCTTTCCAAGAAATCTCCAAACTGCTTTCCATATTGGCTGCAACAATTTACAGTCCCACCAGCAATGTATGAGTGTACCTTTTTTCCCCGAATCCTCGCTAACACTTATTGTTGTTTGTATTATTAATAGCTGCCATTCTGACTGGAGATGAAATCTTAAGAGTAGTTTTGATTTGCATTTCTCTAATTGCTAGAGATGTTGAACATTTTTTCATATATTTGTTGATTGATTGAATATCCTCTTCTGAGTGGTGCCTGTTCAGTTTCTTGGTCCATTTATTGATTAGGTTATTTGTATTTTTTGGTGTTTATTTTTTTGAGTTCTTTATATACCCTAGAGACTAGTGCTCTATCTGATGTGCAAGTGGTAAAAATATGCTCCCAAAATGTAGGTTCTCTATTTACCTCACTGATTATTTCTTTTTCTGAGAAGAAGCTTTTTAGTTTGAATGCATCCCATTTATTGATTCTTGATTTTAATTCTTGTGCTTATAGGAGTCTTATTAAGGAAGTTACGGCCTAATCCAACATGATGAAGATTTGGTACTACTTTTTCTTCTAATAGGCACAGTGTCTCTGGTTTAATTCCTAGGTCCTTGATCCATTTTGAGTTGAGCTTGATGCATGGTAAGAGATAGGGGTTTAATTTCACTTTGTTGCATATGGATTTCCAGTATTTCCAGCACCATTTGTTGAAGAGGTTGTCTTTTCTCCTATGTATGTTTTTGGCACCTTTGTCTACTATAAGATAACTGTAATTATGTGGGTTATTATCTGTGTCCTCTATTCTGTGCCATTGGTCTACCACTCTGTTTTGGTGCCAATACCATGCTGTTTTTGTTAGTATTGCTCTGTAATATAGTTTAAGGTCTGATATAGTGATGCCACCTACTTTACTCTTCTTGCTAAGGTTTGCTTAACTTTTCTGAGTCTGTTATTTTTCCAGATGAATTTCATGACAGCTTTTTTATTTCTATGAGGAATGTCATTGGGATTTTTATTAGAATTGCATTAACTCTCTATAATGATTTTGGTAGTATGGTAATTTTGATAATATTAATTCTGCCCATTCAAGAACAAAGAAGATCTTTCCATCTTCTGCGGTTTTCTTTAATTTCTTTATTTAGCATTCTGTAGTTTTTGATGTTTCACCTCTTTCATTAGGTTGATTCCCAAGTATTTTATTTTATTTTATTTTTGAGGATATTGTAAACAGGGTAGTTTCCCTCATTTTCCTTTCAGAGGATTTGTCACTGATATACAGAAATGCATTTGATTTATGGGTGTTGGTTTTGTATCCTGCTACTTTGCTGAATTTATTTACGAGTTCTAGAAGTTTTCTGGTGGAATTCTTTGGGTCTTCTAGGTATAGAAGATATAGAATCATATATATCATATTCTATGTATAGAATCATATCATCAGCAAATAGTGGCTAATTTGAATTCTTCTTCTCCTATCTATATCACTCTAAGTTATTTCATCTGTCTAATTGCTCTGGTCAGTGTTTCAAGAACTATGGGGTTAAATAGAAGTGGTGAAAGAGGGCATCCCTGTCTTGTTCCAGACAAATTAAAAGGGAGTGCTTTTAATTTGTCTTCATTGAGAATGATTTTGGCCTGAGGTTTAGCATAAATAGCTTTTATTATATTGAAATATGTTCCTGTTATCCCTAGTTTTTCTAGTGTTTTGAACATGTATGGGTGCTGCATTTTATCGAATGCTTTTTCTTCATCAATTGAGATGATCATATGATTCTTATCTTTAAGTCTATCAATGTGACGAATTACATTTATTGATTTCCATATGTTGAACCAAACTTGCAACCCTGGGATGAACCCCACTTGATTGTGGTACACTATCTTTTTGATATGTTTTTGTATTCAATTTGCCAAATTTTTATTGGGAATTTTTGCATCTCCCAGAATTTAATCTACATTGCTGGGCCTGTTCTCTGCTCAGAGATCAATTGATAAACCAGCAACTAGTGAAATACCATAATGAAACCTCAGGAGGGCCAAACCCATGTTCCTTCAGGAAAATGTCACCATCCTTAAATGTCACTCACAGCTTCAATAGGTTACTTAATGTTGTGTTGTACTTTTGAACAGAGATTGCTTCAGTAAGATTAGGAAAAGTCCTCTCTCAGCCAGAGATCACTAATTCAGAATGATATTTTGGACTTTACAGGTTATAATAGACTCCCCCAACATATGTTGTCTTATTTTCTTGCTACTTTATATTGGCCATGGCCACTGAAGTAGTGACTAGTTAATGATTAATATGGTAGTAACTACTGAAGGCCTCTCTCCTGTGTCTTTGGGGAAATTGCTACCAGCTGCATTGACTGTGCATAATAATCTCACAAACATGAGAGTCCAAAAGAATAACCTCCTCTGATTTACATATTACACTTGGCAAATGTCAGATACTTTCAACCACTGACACACGTAGGACCACTTGAGAGACATGTGAAATGTACCTCTATCCCACTCCATACTCAGAAATGCTGATTTAATTAGCATTAGCTGGACCATGGACATTGGGATTCCCTATGATCCTATGTATAGCCAAAGCTGAGGACCACTAGCATGAGCTCTTGTAATATTTCAATCATTTTATCAGGTTCTCTACAAACTGGGCATGGTAATGCCTGTTTGTAATCTCAGCTACTTGGGAGTCTGAGGCAAGGAGGATTGCTTGTTTGCAGCCATCTTTGTTAAATTAGTGAGACCCTATCTCAAAATAAAATCAAGGACTAGAGAGGCAACTCAGGGATAAAGTGCTCCTATGTTCAATTCCTAGAATCCTCCCCCCAAAATTCAAGCATTATCTCATTCAGTCCTCATAACAACTGTGTTAGGTAGTTACTGATATTTTATGCATTTTATAAATGAGGTACTTGAAATTAGAGGAGTTAAACCATTTCCCCAATATCAAATAGCCAGTAAGTTTCAAAAACAGGAATCTGAATCCGGTCTGTGTGGTTAAAGAGTCTACATGTTGATCAAAATTATGCTATATGATTTCCTGCCATATTATGCAATTTTCTGGAAAGATAGGATTATGATAATCAATTCCAGAGCACAAACAAAATACATGATATCAAATAGGAGAAAAGGATGAAAATATCTGATAGGTAATGGGGACATGCTGAACCTAAAACAAATAAAGGTTTTTCTACAGCTGGTGGGAGGTCAATTTCTTGACATCATATTCATATTGCAATTTCTTCTTTCAAGTAGGAAAGATGACAATGACAACCATCACATGGAAATAATGCAAAAATATCAGTACATATACTTTCTTTTAGGCACTCAGAAAAATTCATAAAAAAACAGATACACACAATGCAGAACTTTAAAGGAAATTTAAAATTATCTGCACCAGTCTTTTAATTTTACATGAGGAAATTAGGAAGCAGTCAAGTGGAATGGCTTGTTCAATTTCATACATCTTTGAAGAAACTGACACAAAGTCTTCTAAATATTTTTTTTCAGAATTGTTTATATCAAATAATGGAGAGCAACTTAGGAAGAGGGATAAAGCAACAAAAATGTACAACACACTAACATAACATTCTTTTAACCTGTGCCCATGGCATTACCAAATGAGTCACACACATCAGGAGGAAAATGTTTGTAGGTAGATGGTCTATTGGCAATTGTCTCAAAGCTAATGTCCTCCATAATCTGCATTTAAAAAGTCCCTTTTCCAGAATTACTACCTGATCCTTGAGAATGAAGGCCACTGATGCCAATAAAGTTTTGGGGTTCTATTTTCTCAATGTTTTTCAAACTGATTCTAGATTCAGATTAGATTTATCCAAAGGCGCATCTTCATATTTATGGGTCATGAACCAAGGCTACCACATGTGAAGTTCTGTTTGGGAGGACCATTTTGACAAACTACTGCAGTGATTCTGTTGCACATAAGCATTTGAAAAGCACTGATCTTAGATAACAGCCTTTTCTGCTCCAGGTGGGTTCCCAGAAGACTCTGCATAAAATCAGCTATTTCATGACCAAAAAAAAAAAAAATCTATTTTGCTATGTCAGTTTTGATTCTGATTGCCTGCTGAGGGCCATGACTTTTTTCAAGAACATTCCCCTAGGCTCTCTGCATATGTCATAAACCAGGTTGGAAGGCCAAAACAAAGCATTCTGATTCCTCTCACCTTTGCATCCTGGGTGTCAGATCAGGAATCCATGGAAAGTTCTGCACTCTGACTCCCTAAAATCCCTTAACTCACGGATGCCTTATCTGCCATCAAGAGTAGCATCTGAAGAGGGAAATGGCCTCGCAGAAGCTCCACTCCTGCCCTGCTCTGCAGTGCTGCTGGCACTCTGTGGCTTCCCATCGAGTGACACTCTGAAGCTCCAGTCGTCACTTTCCACAGCTATGCTTTTTATTGTGTCTCTTGGGACATTCAGCTTTTCAATTTATGTCATTAAAGGAAGAATCATCAGAGCCCCCCCTGAATAGCAGACAAAGGTCCTACCTCTTTTTATTGTAATGGTTAACCCAAAAAGCAAAAATTCATGAAGAACACCAGATACTCATGCTTTGAAAGAGAGGCACACCCACCCCTATATAAAAGGCATCCATTTCTTTTTATTTTGAGACTGATCTTTTAAGACATCAATGTGCCATCTGTGATTTTACAGCCTCATAATAGCAGGCATGGCTCATCAAAAAGGTGAATGATCCTGGCAATTTAATGTCCTGTATCTGTGATGCAGATAGAAAGAAACTGGAGAACAAGGGAGGACAGAAAAAGCCGCCTATATCATATGTATAAAAGTTTCCACCTATGTATTTGAACTAGACCAAACCATGTACCATTATATATTAATTTAAGTCAAATCTGGTGAATCTGTTCAAACAGAATCAACCACATGTACAAAAGGAAATTTACTAAACTATAAGAAAACTGGAAATTTCTTATTCTCCAATCTTCTGAAAAAAACAAAATCCGATGTTAAATTGAATTTATATCCCTAGTCCAAATATAATCCAACACTATCAGAATTTCTACAGCATAGTATCAGAATAGATGATAGTAGAAATTTATTTTGGATGAACTGTTATACTAGAATCTGATCATCAATTATTGCTTTCAATTCTTAAGGAGAGACATGATAGCATAGCTGAGAAATCCAAACCAAAGTTTGGCCCTATGGATTATGTCCAAAGGCATGCATGCCTCTGTGTCATAAAACCTTGGGTTCATTGGATGTAAAGTTGCATGTGTTGAGTGGTTGAGTGGTTATCCCCAGTGGGACAGGGCTGATGTCTTTCTTCCCTCTGTCAGGAAGTGCAGTAGAATTGACCCCATATCTGGGGATGTCCATAGAAGCAACTATGAAGATCTAGAAAAAACAAAGGCATAGACTACAAAAGAAGTTGACAGTAACAAGGTAGACAAGCATACATGGCAGATGAGTAGAATCAGACAAGGAGAAAAAAAAATTTCCATCAGTCAAAGTGGAAAATAACTTTCTTTCTTAAGCACAAGACTTGATTTCCTCTGAGGTAACTCTGCAAATGAGAACTGAGGGCACAGTGGAATTTTGTGCCTAGGCTGAGATCCCTGACCTTAGCACCAGCACAAGGCTATTTATGCTTGGTCAGAAGAGCCTCCCATTAAATAATTGATTATTCAAGCCAAGACTATCCATGTGGAAGGCTTCATCTCTTTCCAATTTTCTTAAACACAAAGTCCTGTGGGCTCCCCAATAATGCTGAAATTTAAAGATGCTGTTTTGAAAAGGCAATGATTGTCAGCCCCCAAGTTTCTCTCATTTGCCTTTTTGCAAGTAATATTTTAGCACTTAGCAACACTTGTTATTTAATACATGTGCCTCTCCTAATATCAGAACTCATAAGTACTATTTAAATTTTAATAAATTTATGCATAGGATTGTATTATTTAAAATTTGTCCATCACCCAATCTTGCATATGTGCTGAGTTTCAAATTTCCTTTTGCTGTCTTTGTGTTGTCTCTGGGTAACACAAAGCACTTAATTTAATTAAAGCAGGTGAATATAATTGACAATTGTAAGCAGGCGCTTGGAATGAGACAAAAGCAGAAAGATGCCTTAACCGGGCTAATTCATATCTATACTGAAAGTTACAAATTCACTCAAATTTTTAGCACATTTTAGGGCAGTGTATTGTGAATAATACAAAAATCAATTAACCATGGGCTGTGCCATCAAGGACCCAGCAACCTAAGACAAAGAATTACAATAATAACTGTAGTAAGAGAGTATGTTAAGCACCATGTGCAAGGCAAGGAAAAATGACACATAAAAATGAGTTTCAGTTGTTACAGCTGCATAACAAGTTCTCCCAAGACTCACTGATGTTCAGTACCCACTTCTTATTGCACGATTCAGGATTAAGGATAGGGAATAGCAGAGACGGTTAGTCACTGATCATGATGTCAGCTAAACAACTCAAAGTCTGAAGGCTGGAATCATCTGCAGCCTCATTTGTTTGCATGTCTGGCAGGTGATGCCAACTAGACTCATAGGACTCGTGGGCTAAAACGCAGTGTTCCTAGGGCACCTCACTCCTCTTCATGGCCTCTCCACCTGGTCATTCCAGCTTGCCTCGTGTCTTGAGAAAGAGTGCCAGGTGGAAATTGTATGCTCTTTTCTAACCTATCCTTGAGTTACTTCTGCCACATTTTTTTTTTCACTGAGCAATTCATTAAGGCAAGGCAATATTCAAAGGGAAGAAAACTGGACTCTACCTATGATGGGAGTAGTGTCAAAGAATGTGTGGGCGTGCTTAAAGCCACCATGCTGGGGAATCAGGAAAAACTTCAAGAAAGTACAAGCATTGCCTTTGAGTTGGGTGTTGGAAAATTAATGTAATTTAAATAAGCAGAGGTGAGATAAATGAAAAGCTAGCACAAAGATCTGCATTATCAGCAGGTGAACATGTAGAAACAGATAGGACCGGTTAGGAGAGGGCATTGGGAGAACAGAAAATAAGCCTAAATATAGATGGAGGTATAGATACCTCTAACAGATGGTAGGGCAACATGTAAATGTCACACTAAGATCTTGGATTCGATTCACCTGGGAAGGGAAAGTAGTGGTTTTCCACCTTTGCTGCTATTGGAATCATCTGGGGAGCTTTAAAAACGCTTATAACCGAGTCTCACCCCCAGCAAGTCTAATTTAGTTGTTCCTGAGTGTGGCCAGATGTCAGAAGTCTTGAAAGTTTCCTACTCAGTTCCAAAGCCAGCCACCGTTGAGAACCAGTGCACTGAAGGATATTTGAAAAGATCGTATCAGGGCTCATTTGGCTCTCTTTGGGATACCAGTAAGTAGTTTATAGCAAATCTCCTTTATTTGTTTGTTTGTTTATAAAGCCAGACTCTTTAATTTATGGCTGCTTGAATGGAGTACCAAGGAGTCAATAACCCTAAATTCGTTAAAATCTAGACTTCTCCTTTTGACCATTTTATATTGTAGTTTTATTGTAATCTCTAAGAAAAAAAAAAAAAAAAACTTCCTGGTCTGTTTTGTCCCGGGAAAACAGGACTTCTTAGCAGGTCCTCTGGTCACCAGGATATGGGAAGAACTGTTTTAGCCCTGAAAAGGAAGTGCTTATTTCACTAAGTTCTATACCACCCCTTTATCTGTTCATGTTAGGATCCATTACTGGGTCATAGTTTTGTAATTTATATTTTTGTTTGTATTTGGAGTTTTTTGCTTTTTGGTTTTTTGGTTTTTTTTTTTTGTTTTTTTTTGGTACTGGGGTTTGAACCCAGGGAAACTGAACCACTGAGCCACATCCCAACCCTATTTTTTATTTTGAGACAGTTTTTCACTAAGTTGCTTAGGGCCTTGATAATTTGTTGGGGCTGGCTTTGAACTTGGGATCCTCCTGCCTCCCAAGCCGCTGGAGTACAGGCGTGTGCCACTGTGCCTGGCTACTTTAAGATTTTTGAGGAACCTCAGGCCATTTCCAGATTGGCTGCACTAAGTTACATTCCCTCCAGCAATATATGAAAGTTTCCTTTTCTCTACACTGTCTCTAACATTTATTAGCTCTCATCTTTTTGATAGTTTTCCAATGGATGTAAGCTAATATCTTGCTGTGACTTTAACTTGTATTTAACTAAGAATTACTGGTTCTTGAGAATTTTTTTTTCATATACCTATTGTCAAGTTGTATGTCTTCTTTTGAGAAATGTTTCTTGGGGTCCTTTGCCAATTCTTAAATCTGGTTATTCTCTTGCTTGAGTTATTTAAATTCCATATATAGTTTTGATATTAACCCCTTACTTGGTGTATGGCTTGCAAATATTTTCTCCCATCCTGTAAATTGTTTCTTTGATTGTTTCCCTTGCAGTGCAGATGCTTATCTATTTTTGCATTTATTGTCTATGCCTTCAGGGTCGTGTTAAAAAATCCATTGCTGAGACTAATGTTGTAGAGGTTGCCCCCTATGTTTTTTTTTTTCACTAATTTTACAGTTTCTGTTCTTATATTTTAAGTCTATAATCCATTTGAAGTTGATTTTTGTATATGGTATAAGGTTCTGGTTGCATTCTTCTATATATGGATACGCAGCTTTCACAACACCATATTGAGAAATTCTTTCCCAAAGGTTTGTTCTTGGCAGTTGTATCAAAAATCAGATTTACTTCTGAAATTTTGAAAACTCCTGAATTGATAGCTGGGTTGGTTTTATGCCAGTACCACCCTGGTTTTTGTTTGGTTTGGTTTTTCAATTTTGTTGTTTGTTTGTTTGTACTAGGGATTGAACCCAGGGGTGCTTAATCACTTAGCCACATCCCCAGTGCATTTTTTTTTTTTTTTTTAAATCGTGAGACAGGGCCTGGCTAAGTGGCTATACCATGCTGTTTTGACTGTGAGCACATTATGTATTTGGGAATTGGGAAGTGTGATGCCTCCAGCTTTGGTCTTTCTGCTTAAGGTTGTTTTGGCTATTTAGGTATTTGTTTATTCTATACAAATATAACATTTTTTTAAACTTCTGTGAAAATCGACAATCAGATTTGATTATGATAAGCTTGAATTTGTAGATTACTCTGTGTTGGAATAACTTGGGGTTCACAGCTAATAGCTACAAGCAGCTCAGAGTGCTAGGAAAACCTACGCTCGCTCCTACAGGCCTGACAGGAACACCTGCAGGATGGGACGCTCTGCTCTAGGGAGCGTCTGTGAAATCATGTCCTCAGCACCTGTGGTCAGCGTTGCCAAGCTACCAGACTACCAGGTCAGGAAACAGAGTCAAGTGCTTCAGGGCAAGTAACCCCCAACTCATAGCCCCCATCCTTTAGGGACAAAGACCCTTCCAGACTGCCTCCCATCATGACAACAATATTTAGTGCTTCTTCATAGTGAGGTTACATTAGGCATAAGGTGATTGGCTTAGAGCTGTTAAGGTGTTTGTTTGATTGGCTGGCACGCCCTACCTGAACCCTATAACAGCTGAATGCATTCCAAAAATAAATGAGTTTGAGCTTGCTGATGAAAGGCGACTGCTGAACGTGGACTCCGTTTTCTCATCAGCCAACTTTCTCACCAGCTCCTGGTGGTGTCCATGTGTTGCTTTGACACCATATCTCTACCCCTCATGACTGAGGTAGCCCAGTGACCATTGACCAGAACCAGTGGCAGGAACACATATAACTTTGGATAGTGTGGACATTTTCATGGTATTAATTCTTCAAATGCATGAGCACAGGATGTTTCCACTTATTTGTGTTTTTCTTTGATTTTACTCATCAGTGTTGTATAATTTTCAGTATATGCATTTTTAACCTCCTTGGTTACATTTATCTCAATATTTTGGGGGGTTTTGGCTATTATAAGTGAATTATTATTTCATTATTCCTTTTTCAGATAGTTCATTATTAATGGACATAAGAGTATTACTAGTTTAAGTCATTTTTTGAATCAACACTATACTATATGTATTTGCAGGGTATGATATGATGTTTTGAAAAATGTTTGCATTGTGTAATGATCCAATCGGGGTGACTCCTACATCCATCACCTCAAATATTTATAATTTCTGTATGGCAAGAAACATTCAAAATTTTTTCTTGTATGTATTTTGAAGCACAATGTTATTAATGATAGTCACCTTCCTATGCATAAATGATTGTTCCTGTCTAACTGTAACTTGGTACTCACTGAACTACCTCTCCTCTTTGCTCTTTATCCTCCCTGAAGCAAAGGACCCCACCTCTAGTAACCACTATTCTATCATCTGCTTCTGAGATAATTTTTTTTAGATTCTAAATACACTAAGATCCTGCAGTATTGGTCTGTGTCTGGTTTATTTCACTTAATGTAAGATCCTCCAGGTTCATCATTTTGTCCCAAAATGACAAAATCCCATCATTTTTACAGCGGAATAACGTTCCATTGTGTGTATGTACCACATTTTGCTTTTCCATTCATCAGTTGATGGGCACTTAGGTTGTTTCTTTTTCTCAGCTCTTGTGAATACTGCTGCAAAAAAACATGGGGGTTTGGATGTCTCTTCAGCATAATGTTTTATTTATTTTGTGTATATACCCAGTAGTGGAATTGCTGAATTGGATGATAGTCTTATGTCAGTTTTTTGAGGAACTTTCTTACTGTTTCCATAATGACTTTGCTAATTTACATTTCCACCAATAGTGTGCAAGCATTCTCTTTTCTCTGCCTACTCACCAGCACTTGTTATCTTTTTTTTTTTTTTTTTTTTTTTTTTTTTTGGGAATAGCCTTTCTAACTGAAGTAAGGTAATATCTCATTGTGATTTTGATTTGCATTTCCCTGAGGATTTGTGGTATTGAGTATTTTTCCGTGTACCTGTTGGCCATTTTTATATCTTCTTTTGCCTTTGTTTATTTATTTGGACAATGCTGGGGATTGCACCCTAGAGCCTTGTGCATGCAAAGCTGTGTTCTACCACCCAGCTACATCTCAGTCCTTACCCATTTTTAAACTGGATTTTGATACTGACTTGATTTCATATACATATCGAACATTAACCTCTTGTCCGATGTGTACATGGCAAATATTTTCTCCCATTCTGTAGGTTGTTGCTGCACTCTTGTTTCCTTTGCTGTGAAGCTTATATATAAATTTATATGTATACACACACACACACACACACATATATATATATACACATATATATACACCTTCCCATTTGTCTATTTTTTGCTTTGTTGCCTGTGATTTTTAAAATCTATAGTAACTGCCATGAAGCAATTACCCATGCTTCCTTCATGGTTTCATAGTTTCAGATCTTACATTTAAATCTTTAATGCATTTTGAGATGATTTTTGAATTACCAATTAAAAAATCTTGAATTGGTGTGAGATGTGTCTAGTTTCTTCCTTCTGCATGTGGATATCAATTTTCTCAAAACCATTTATTGAAAAGACCGATTTCCAAATGTATTTTCTTGGCACCTTTGTCAAAAATCATTTGGTTTTAGGTACATAGATTTAGTTATGAGCCATACCTAGCACTATACTGTTTTTATGTCCGTATGAGACCATTTTGTTTACTATTGTTTTATAATATATTTTGAAGTCAGCGTGTGATACCTCTAGCTTGATTTGGCTATTTAGAATTTCTTGTGTGTGATACCTCAAGATTGATTTGGCTATTTAGAATTTTTTGTGGTTTTATACAAACTTGAATGCTTTTTCTGATTCTGTGAAGGATGTGATTAGTATTTTAACAGGGATTGCATTGAGTTTGTAGGTTGTTTGGGCTACTATTCACATAATAATAATCTTCCAATTCAGAAACAGAGACCATCTTTCTACTTATTTGTGTCTTCTTCAATTTCTTCTCATTGATATTGTAAGTGTAAAGATCTTTCACATCCTTGATTATTTCTAGTTATTTTTCTATGGCTATTATAAACTGGATTGTTTTCTGAATTTATTTTTCAGATGATTCACTATTAACATATAGAAATGCTATTCATTTTTGTATGCTGATTTTTGTATCCTGCAACTTTACTAAATTTGTTCATTTTTAAAAAATTTTATGGTGGAGTCCTTAAAGCTTTTCATGTACAAGACCCATGTCGTCAGCAAACAGATTTTTACATTTTCCTTTCCAATTCAAATGTCTTTCTTTCTCTTTCCCAGACACTCTAGTAGGACATCCAGTGTTCTATTAAACAGAAGTAATGGCAATGGGAAACCTTGTCCTCCAGATTTTAGAGAAAAATCATCTCTTCTCCATTCAGAAAGATGTAGTTCTGGGTTTGTCATTTATGACTTTTTATATGTTGAGGCACAGACCCTCATTCCAATCATGAATTTTTTTTTTTTTTTGGATTTCATTGTGTTGTCTGTTTTCTCTTGTATCTCACCGTGTTTTCCTGAGATCATTACTTTCAATTCCTTTTCAGACATGTGCAACTTTCCCTTTCATTAGAATTAGTTACTAGAGAGCCATTGTGTTCCTTTTATGATCTCATGCTTCTTTGCTTTTTCATTTATCTTGTGTTCCTTCCTTGATGCCTGTGCAGCCGATAAAAGTATTTCCTCTTCCAAACTTTACACAGTAGCTTTCAGAGAGAAATGCTTTCACCTGCAGATTGGGCTGATTGTGCCTATTGGGAAGGGTGTGTTGGCTCTGGTTCCAAACAAATAATGTGGTATGACTTCTGTGTAGCTTCTTCACAGTGATCAGTGCCAGCAATGATTCTAGTTGCCTCAGTGACATAAGCTACAGGAACTTGTGTCAGTGGCAATAACAGTATAGGCTGTCAGGGTCCTCGGTACCAACAGTCTTGGTCAGTTTATCCACAGCAGGAAAACTTAGCAAGAAGATCCCACTTTGGTATTGATTTGGACATAGCAAGCACCTACAGCAGTAGCGGTACTGCATTCTAGGACACAGGTGCTCTGAGCAGTGTCCTAGTCTCATAGAACTATTGTTGCACCCGAGTCTTGGGGTGTAGTTTTACTCTGTGAGATAAGGTTAAATGTAGATTGTGCACAGAGCTGATGTCTGAGACTCTGAGGCACTACCCAACAGCTCAGCATTCCCCCACCCCCACCCTGCCCAGGGATGGAAGAATGGTAGCATAACTGCCCTGGGAGACAGGGAACAGCACTGGCCTGACTTTGGAAAAGAAGGAATTCTCTGGAGGTTTGGGCTCAGAGACCAGGTTACAGATACAATTTGAGAATCAAACTCAGAATAGCACAGTAGCAACTAGGTCTTGGGTGATAAAGCACTGTGTACTCTGCATCTCATAGAAGAAAAAGTTGGCCCTAATCTCCATCTCGTGGGGTCAGGCTCCAAATTCCTTAATAGGACACCTATAGCACAAGAGTTAAAATCAAGAATCAACAAATGGGAAATATGCAAACTAAAAAGTTTTTTCTCAGCAAGAGAAATAATATGCGAGGTAAATAGGGAGCCCACATCCTGGGAACAAACTTTTACCCCTCACACTTCAGATAGAGCTCTAATCTCTAGAGTATACAAAGAACTCAAAGTTAAACAACAAAACAATAAATAACCCAATTAACATATGGGCCAAGGACCTGAACAGACACTTCTCAGAGGAGGATATATAATCCATCAACAAACACAGGAAAAAATGCTCATCTCTAGCTATCAGAGAAATGCAAATTAAAACTACTCTAAGATACCATCTCACTCCAGTAAGAATGGCAGCCATTATGAAGTCAAACAATAAGTGCTGGCGAGGATGTGGGGAAAGGGATACACTTGTACATTGCTGGTGGGACTATAAATTGGTGCAGCCAATTTGGAAAGCAGTATGGAGATTCCTTGGAAAGCTGGAAATGGAACCACCATTTGACTTGGCTATTCTCCTCCTCGGACTATATCCAAAAGACCAAAAAAAAAAAAAAGCATACTACAGTGACACAGCCACATCAATGTTTATAGCAGCACAATTCACAATAGCTAGACTGTGGAACCAACCTAGATGCCCTTCAACAGATGAATGGATAAAAAAAAAAATGTGGCATTTATACACAATGGGATATTATGCAGCACTAAAAAATAAGATCATGGCATTTGCAGGGAAATGGATGGCATTAGAGCAGATTATGCTAAGTGAAGTTAGCCAACCAATCCCTAAAAACCAAATGCCAGATGTTTTCTCTGATATAAGGGGGTGTGACTCAAAATAGAGTAGGGAGGAAGAGCATGAGAAAATGATTACCACTAAATAGGGAAGAGATGTGGGAGGGAATGGGAGGGATAAGGGGAATTGCATGGAAGATGGAAACCCTCATCGTTACACAAAATACATGTATGATGTGAGGGGGAAGAAAAAAAGAGAAAGGTGTCACAGTAGATTGGGTAGAGAGAGGGGAGGGGAGGGGGGATAGGAAGGGCAGCATAATAAAATATGACACTAGTATTGCTGTATGTATATAAGTGGCCCTATAACCAATGTGATCCTGCAACCTGTACACATGGAAAAATGAGAATTCATACCCCATTTGAATCAAATGTATGATATGTCAAGATCATTGTATTGTCATGAGCAACTAATTAAAAAATAAAAATAAAATTACATTATAGTTTAAAAAATAAAGCACTGTGTATTGGTGACTGCAAACCTTGGGATGGCAGGGCACAGGAGTATCCAAGATTCTGAGACTAGATGAAGCAGCAGCAAGGACACCAGAGTGGTAGACTCATTGGTTGGTTGGGCAGAGGGAGCAGAAAGCACCAAAGCAATAATTCCAGTTCTCAGGGAGGCAGATCTCTAAGCAGCTCAGATTCCAGATAGTCCATTTTAAGGGACAGGTACCAGCCTATAGGGAAGGGTATCTCAGCTTAACCAATGCTCTGTTTTCCTAGGACATAGGGCACCTTGTCACCTCACTCTTGGGATATGTGGTTGCTCAGATCAACCAAGGCACCGGGAGCTATAGCTCAGGCCCATGGGGTAGGACTTCTCTGAGAAGCCAAGGCACCACTTCTTCAGAAGAAGGAGGATGCTTTAACTCATGCACAGAGCATGACTATACTGGACAGTCAAAGTACTGTTCACCCATGTCAGCTCACAAATAGCGGAGACAGGAGTATGATTACTGCTATAGTCAAGGCATTATTTTTCTCAAAGGAAGTATATATATTTAGTGCAGACACCAAGGGACAGGTTATAGAAGTATTTGGGAGGAGTAGATGGAGCAGTTCCATAAGCAGCATGGTCCCTTGGGGTGAGGGATAGCCGGAAATGTGGCTTGGGGAGGATGAGCCATGAGGCAGGGATCATTCAGTGGTGGCTTAAAGGCCTCAGGGATGGAATGCTACGGCCATTCACCCCCAAAGCAGGACAAATTCCAGCAGTGTCTGCAGTTCCAAGGTGGCATAGCCTAGGAACCATTGCAGGCTGTTGGGGGTGAGGCTCATTGTTGACCTCTTCTCTGCAGTGTTCATGGGGGCTGCCGGGATCCTCTGGCTAACCTCCTTCTCCAAGAGAGACACCCCCCTATTTCCAAGGTTCCAAGCTGGGGATGGGCTGATGGGGGCCAAATGATTCCTTCTGTCCTCCATGTAGCTATCCTGAGCTTTTATGCTCTATGGGGTTTCTGTTACTACTTTGATATACTCTAGTACTTTCTTTTGGTTATTTTCATCAAAATGTAATGGTTTATTTGGTTTTTTTTTTCCCTTTGGGTGACTTGATGGAGTGAAGAGTGCAAAGGGCTTCTAGTTGAGCCTCTTGCTGATGTCACCCTAAATTATTTCGTATTTGTATATTTCTGTATTCTATAATTTTTGCTAAATTGGTTCATCAGGTCTAACGGTTTTTGGTAGATTCTTTAGGATTTCGAGTAGGTTAAGATCCTGTCCTCAGATAGCAGAGAGAATTTTCACATTTTTCCTTCCCTGTTCACATACCTTTTGGTTCTTTCTCTTGTCTAAAGGCTCTGGCTGGAACTTTCCGTCCAGTATTGAAAAAGACTAGTGAAAGTGGGTATCCTTGTTCTGTCTCTCATGTTGAAGGAAAGCTTTCAACTTTTCTGTTGGAAATGCTGTTAGACTTGGGTTTGTCACTTATGTCTCTCACTGTATTGCAGGATGTCCCCTGTGCTAGAGTTCTAATGTAGTTTCCCTTCAAAAGTTCATGGATTGAAAACTGGGTCCCCAGTTTGGCCATGTTAGTCGGTGGTGGGACCTATAAGAGATAAGTGTGGTGAAAATTTGTTGGTAATTGGGGTACTGTACTTGTTGTTTTTTTTATTTTCATTTTTGTTGGTTCATATTATTATGACATTAGGAGTCACCTTGACATAATTATAAATCCATGGACTATAATTTGCTTCAATTCAGATCCCAGTACTTCCCCTTTCCCTCCTCCCTCCCTCTGTTCCCTTTCCTCTACTGATCTTTCTGCTATTTATTTACATTTTTTCTAAGTTGGTGTCTTGGGGATATACCTAATAGTGAAATTCACCGTAGTATAGTCATATATAGATGTAGGAAAGTTGGGTCAGATTCATCCCACCATGTTTCCCTTCTCCTGTCCTCCTTCCCTTCTCCTCAATCCTCCTCTTCTACTCCCCTAATCTTTTATTTTGATGAAATAGCCCCTTCATTTCTCCCCTTCCTTCTCTCTCTCTCCCCTTTTCTTCCCCTCTTCCTCCCTTCCCCCCCCTTCCTCCTGTTTCTCCCCTCTCTCTCTTTCTCCCTCTCTTCCTACTATGACTCTGTAGTATGTTTTGAAATCAGGTGTTGATGCCTGCAGCTTTGTTCTTTTTGATAAAGATTGTTTTGTTTAATACAGGTCCTTTGTGCTGTGGTGTGTGTTTTTCCCCCTAGTTTTATGAAGAATGTCACTGGTATTTTGATGGGGATTGCATTGAATTTGAACATTGTTTTGGGGTAGTATGGGCATTTTAACAATATTGATTCTTCAACCCATGAGCATATTTAATCCATTAATTTATCAAAACTACCTTTTTCGGTTTCCGTGTATTGTTTCATGAATTAGTGGATATTTCCAATGTTTTCCTTATTGATTTCTAATGTGATGACTTTGTACTCACTAAAGATAGTTGCTATAATTTCAGTTCTTAAAAACTTGTTGAGAGTTGTTTTGTGGTCTATCATATGATCTATTTTGGAGAATATTCATGTGCTGATGAGAAAACTATATGTTCTGCAGCTTTTCAATGGAATGTTCTATAGATGTCCCTTAGGGCCATGTCTGTTAGTTATAATTTAACTCTGCTGTTTCTTGGATGATTTTTCTGTCTGGATGTTTTTTTTTTTCATTGCTAAAAGTGAAACAAATGAAGTGTTAAAAACATTCAATTACTTGGGAAGTTTTATTATTTCTTTGAATACAAACTTTTTACATCTTTGGCATTCTGGAGTTCTTGAATCCCATTAACCCCGTAATATTTGCTATTTTAGTACTGCTCCAAAATCCCATAAGCTTTCTTCATTCCTCTTTATTCTTTTCTCTCCTCCAATGATATATTTTCAAATAGGCAGCCTTTAAGCTCACCAATTCTTTCTATTGATGTCTCCTATTATATTTTCAATTTTGTTGAGTGTATTTTTAGCTCAAGAATTTGTTTTCATTTTTAAATAAAAAAAACCTTCCCTCTCTTTAACTTTCACTGTTAGAGTACTGAAACATTTTTCTGTTTTCCTCAGATTCCTTGAGTTTCCTTAAAACAACATGGAGTTTTTGATTCTCAGAGTTCTCCCATTCTGATTGTTGTCTGCCTTTGTCTCTATTTGGTCAGTTTCTGGGAACTTTTTTTTTTTTTTTGCATATTATGATTTCTTAAAAGCCCTTAATGTTTGTTGGCGTGTAACATCATCTGGGCATTGAAAAATTAGGTATTTACTCTAGACTTCAAACTCTGGCTTCTTGCCCGTCTTTCCAGGAATTCTAATCAGGCTGCTTATTTTCTCTGAGCCTGTAGTCACTTCCACTATTTCAATAATGGATGACACCCAAGTCTAGATTTATAGGAATCAGCCTTTGGTGTTGTTTTACTGTTTCAGTACTAAAAAGGAAATCCAATTTCAGTTTTGTCTAAAAAACACCATTAGTGTTTTCAGAAATAATCATGAGAGTACGTAGAGGTAAGATTAGTCTGCACCCACAAAACTCTCCCAGGGACTATGGAAGAACTAGATGCCAAGCACAGCTCTGGGGTAAAACGGAGGTCCTCACAGCTGTGGGCTACTTATTGCTGAGGTGAACCCATGGCCTAAGACATTGCAACCATCCCCAGATGATGCCAGTTGGACTGCAGGTCTGATTGACTGGGGTTTTGTATCTTCCCCTAGCATTGGAGCTGGTCCAGAGGCCATGGAAATCGGGGCATTAGGATCTTCCCAGTGTTATGATTCACCATGCCAGCATTAAGTTCCAGGACAAAGTCCCATGCTTACTATCCAGCAAATAGTCTTGTAGCATACTAAGCTGCCTGGGGTGAGGAAAGTGTGGGTGAAGGCAATACCTTGGTCACCTAGGCTAATACTAAGCTGGATTATGCCTGAGTCTCACAAATGCAAGGACATGTACAGTGTCAAGGTTGCACCAAGGCTCAAGCCACAGCTGCTAGACTGAGTTTTGGCTTGCCTCACTATCTCACTGGGGTACAAGTCTCTGAAGGTATTGAAGCGGTTCTAGAACCCCATCTTCTAGCAGTAGCCTGGTGATAGTTGGCATGTCCAACGTTGAGGTACAAGTGGTAGAGACCATCCTTTGGCCACCAAGGTTTATACCTGAACCTCACAACCAAAGGGGCCAGCCTAGGCTCAGGAGGAGCAAGACAGTTTTTGCCTGGATCACTCCAAGTTTAGAAATGATGCAGGCCGAAACTTGAGTCTGTCCCACTGGTGTCTGTGCCTGATGCCAGGCCTCATCCAGAGGTTCCATCTCTGAGTTCTGGCCTGCAGATGAGCCCATTTCTACAAGGTACCATAATGTCATGGCTCTGGGCTCTAAAACAGAGCCCTGCCATAGTTGTCATGCCCTGCTCCCAGCAGGTTGAGTCTTGCTCCCCACTCTGCCGCCTGAGGTTGATGGAGAGGTAGGAAAGTCCGTCACCAGTCCTAATGCAATGCTACCAGCACAGTCCATGGATATTCTCCTGTCAGTAAGGGTTGTGAAGCTTAGCCCAGCACTGAGTTTTTACCACGGCAGTCATGGCACTGGGCTTCAAGTCCAAGAACTGGAGTTAATTCTCACTCCCTTCCCCAAGGACATATCTCCCTTCATACTGGGCATCTTAGAGCTTGGGGAAGGGTGATGTGAGCCATCCTTTCTTTGTTTCCCATCTTCTTCAATGCATCTTTTCATCTTGTTATATTGAAAGCAAACCTTATGAACTCTCACCTGATTTCCTTCATTCTCATGAAGGTAGTTTGGTGTATGAATAACCATTCAACTCAGTGTGTCCTTGGGGAGGTGATCCCTGAAGTATCAACTGCCATCTTGATCCCCTTCCCCATAATTTGTATTTCATAA
Source organism: Ictidomys tridecemlineatus (assembly GCF_052094955.1). NCBI lineage: Eukaryota > Metazoa > Chordata > Mammalia > Rodentia > Sciuridae > Ictidomys > Ictidomys tridecemlineatus. The sequence continues at coordinate 75,986,416 of NC_135488.1, forward strand.
CAATTTATTGTAGCAACAGTTGTTTTTTTTAAAAAATAGTTTTCTTTCAATCATCTTAGGATGAAACTGATTTACACATTGCCCTTACATAATTTTTTTGTATGTCTGTTACTGATACCATTGAGTTTTTTATTTTTCTCCTTATTAACATCCTTTTGTTTCATCTTAAAGAAGACCTTATTACAATTTCTGTAAAGTGCTCCTAGTATTAATGCAATCTCTTAGTTTTTGTCAGGAGAATTTTTATTCTGATTCATTTCTGAAGGCTTTAGTGGATACAGGATTCTGTTGGTCATTTTTTTTTTCTTTCAGCACTGTTAGTCACTTTCCTCTTACTATTGAAAAAATAATTGAGATTTTAATCAACTTGTAAAGGGGACAGGTTTATTTTGGCTCATCGTTTTGGGGGTTTAAGTCCATGAGTGATTGTCTCTGTTGCTTTTTGGTTTCTGGTGAGGCGGCACACCATGGTAGGAGATAGTGGTGGAGCAAACTGTGCAGGCCAGAAAACAAAGAGGAAGAGGAAGAGACCAGGGTCCCACAATCCCTTTCAAGGGAATACTATCCAATTACATAAAGCCTCTCACTAAGACTCACCTCTTAGAAGTTTCTGCCACTGTCCAGTAGGATCAAGATGAGGCCCAGATCCAAACTAGCAAGAATTCTGAAATATAGTATCCCATTGTCTCCTGGCCTGTGGACTTTCTGCTGAAGACTCATCTGAGATATCTATTGTCCTCCCTTGAATGCGATATCCTTCCTACCTCTTGATGCTTTCCACATTGTCTTTGAATTTAGATAATAATAATCAATAATTTGATTATAATAATATGTCTTGGTGAACTTCTCTTTGGGTTAAATTTTATTGATGATCTAGATATTGTCATCTTTACCCAGACTTGAGAAAATTTGACATTATTTTTTTACATATTTTTCTATGCCTTTTTCTTCTTTTCCAAGTATTCCTATTATATAAGTTAGTTCTCTTGTTAATGCCCCATACTTCCAAAAGGATTTCTTTATTCTATTTCATTCTTTTATTTTTGTTCCTGTTTGCCTAATTTCAAATGTCTTATTTTCAAACTCACTGATTTCTTTCTACTGTTTGATCAAGTCTGCTAAAGAAGCTCTGTATTAAATTTTTCATTTCAGTTAATTTATTTTATCTCTAGGGATTCTTATTGTTTTATTTGTCAAACTTTTCATTATCATTTTCCAAATTTCATCTAATTTGCTATTTGTATTTCCTTTTTGTCCGCTGTACTTCTTTTAGGGGCTTATTCTGATTTATTTGTCATTCATTTCATAGATCTCCATTTCTTCCAGGTCTGTTTTGATGCTTTATTAGTCTAGTATAGTAGAATTCTTTTTTTTTTCCTGATTTTTTTTCATAATCCTTGCCTCCTTACATTGATGCCTGCATTTGGGGAGATAGTCATCTCTTCTGGCCTTTGCAGGTATTCTTTGGGGTTGATAAACATCTACACATTGGTCTAGTCTGGGACTCTGAATCAGGTAGACCTTGATGCCGTCTTTTCTCTAGTTTGACTAGGTTGCTGTGTTATATAGTCAAATAATATTGCTGGCTGTATTCCCTCTTCTGGTGAGACCACTATCGGGACTCTGCTGTCAGGAGGAATAGTTGGCTGGGCTTTGTAAACATTTCTGATTGGGCAGTATGGCTAGTTGTCTTCCTTGGATGGGTAGTAATGTGTAATATCTGTAATTGTGTAGGCCATGTAAAGGGCTTCAAGTGTGGTTAGGGTATCTGGAATTGCTGTTCAAACACATGATATAGAGAGCCAGAGACTATGCACTTCAGATTCTTAGACTTGGACTTGCCTCTTAGCTCAGGAATGGCTTAATCAGAACACAGGTTTGGTGGAGGTATATTCTTGCAGTTGGGATTAGGCGGGGTCAGATATTCCTTTCTCCTGGTCTGAAAAAGACTTAATGAAAGCACCACAACTTAGTTAAAGCACCTCTCCACCACTACAATTGTGCAGGGACAGATGCTCCTTCCACATGTAATCGCTAACCTGCAGTTGGTTCCAGGACTGGGGAAAACTAATGTGAACACTGGGATTTAATTTGATTACCCTTCCAACACTAGGGACAGGCAATGCTTGAAGATGCTTCTCAACCTTGGAGAGAATTAATAAGAGGACCTGGCCTGGGTGTAGATCCAGCCTGAAAGACTCATAAAAAAAAATGTTTCCTGCAGCATGATGCTATTGGCTAGTTTCTCTGAGATTTCTCCTTTGGTTGGAATGCAGAGTGACCAAGATTCATGCATAGGTCATTGTGGCCCCCACCTCCTTTCTTTGTTCCTAACTGACCCCAGATGGACTATCCCTGATAATATTCCCAAAGATTTCAGTGGAACAAGATAGGAGAGAGCCTTCTTTGAAGGGACTTAGAAGGGAAACTGATTTATTGCCTCCAGCTCACTTTTCCCCTGTAGAAATCATGGGTACAGGAAAATTCTATAGAGCTGGGCTAGCTTGGAAAAGGAGCAATACTGTCAAAGCAAACCACTGCTCCTATTGTTTGATCATGGATGTCCTTAGTTCTGTGATGTAACAGGGTGTCTCAGCCCTACTATCAAACTCCAAGATATTTAGAATGGTATTATTTGCATGTTGATATTGTTAGTTTGAGTTATAGGAGAATGGAAGAAGAAATCAGAAGACTTCTGCCATCCTTGTAACATCACTCTCTGGATCTTAATATTAGACAATGTGTTTAAAACTTTTGGGGGGTTGTTTGTTTGGTTTTTGTGGTACTGAGGATTCCCAGGGCTTTGCAATGCTAGGCAAGTGCTCTGCCATTGAACTACATCCCCAGTCAATGGTCTATTTTTAATAATATTCTATACAAACAAGAATAAAATGTAAAATAGGAGCCCAATGTTGGGGAATCTGCAGTTGTTAGAGATAGATAATGCACAAAGATACGTTTCTAAATATTTAGTGCTAAACTCTCAAGAGTATTTCTTTTTTTGTTTTATGTGGGAGGACTGGAGAAGCTTTGTAGGGATAAGGGAATATTTTTCTCTCTGGATTTTAGTCCTCAGCTATTCTTTCCTCTCTTCCTTTTGAGTGTTACTAAGGAAATATGAAAGGTAGGGAAGTAAATCAAATTATCTATGTACTTTTAAGAAGTTATTTATTTTGAAGCATGAAGCTCACCATGAATTTCAAGCATGTCCTCTCCCATGTATTTTTCACATTCCTCACAAGCACCTTGTTAGATGGGTATATTTCTCATATACATTTATGATTTTAGGCTTAGATATGCAATGCAATTCTCCAGGAGCTAGTTAGAAATTGTTAGAACTGGGTGTGAGTCTTGTTCTGACTAGTTCCAAAACACTACTCCTAAATACTATCAGATATTACCTCCTGCTGTAAGCAACGACTTATGTAGTTAATTACATTTATATGGCATTGGCATTGAGAATAGTAGAGAATGATCCAAATTTGAACCAAAACATGCAAAATTTAAATGCAATATGTTCACAAAATTGATGGGATGAACACTAGACATATGTTCTCATGAGGTGAAAAGAACTTGGAGGGGAAAAACCCCAGTTAAATTCACATATCCACAAAATATTTATACAAATTCACAAGGTTAATATATATAACTGCTGCCCATTCAGATCTAGTCAGGGCTTGATTTTTTTTTTTTTTTAAGAAGGACCCAGTTACAGTAAGCTTAGAAATTTAAAAAGTCTTAGTCCTAATGTGAGGCTGTGTACTCGCCTTTATCTGTTTTTCCATTAGAATCCAGTCTAACTTTATGGTATTCGAATTTGAGGGCGAAAGACTAAATACTTAGAATGTAATACAGGTAGCATGTAATACAGGTAGCGTTTGTGCAACAGGTAAAGTCACAAACACACAAAAGGGAGCATTGACTCCGACTCCTTCTGTCCTAAAACTCCCATACAGCTTTAGTATGTTGGGTGAGACTTGAGAAATCATAGTAGAATTTCTCAAAAGTATATACACCATCATGGAGTAACTGATGTGACCTGGGAGGAATTTCTAAGAAAATTTTAAAGTTGGTTGTACATAAGTAGAGGGACAAGAAAACTTATGGGGAAATATTTAAAAGTGAAGAAAGCTTTTTTTTTCTTGGTTTTAAAAAAAATGGGAATACTAGAATATGAAGAGTGAGGCTTCCAAGGGTGATCCAAAGAACACAGGCATGGCTTTAAAAATGAAATGACTTTTTTTTTTTAATCTCCTATTAGCTTCCCTTTTTATTCTCTTTTGTAGTGACCCCACTGAATTCTGCTGAAGCTGTATAAAAGGCATTTCTCAACAGATTTTTTTCCAAAACCATAAATGTATTGTGTAAGAGCCTCTTATTATTTACTATAATTCAAATAACTGTCAACATAAAATGTTAGTTGTTTCTCCAGTCAGAAGAATCCCTTTCGCCTATGAAAGACATGGTAATTAAAGAGCATCCCCACTGGATTTCATTGATCTTTCGCTCAGGATTAAAATATTTTCTTTAAGAAATCAGAACCCACATAATAAGTTAGCAGTTGCATATGAGGCATCAATATCCAATGAGTATTTAATTGCAAACACTGACTGCAAAAAAAAAAAAGAAAGAAAGAAAAACATTAGACTGTAGTCCTTCATAAGGCAGGAAAGATTTGTACCTGCCTTGCTGTAAATTGCTTAATTTTAAAAGGAGAGAAAATGTTGTTCAGGTTCACATGTACAACTTTTTAATTTGTAGTCAGTGTATATAAATTCTCTGTGTGCCATGATGTTGTCTGATTTCTGTTTTATGTTTTTCTGTGTTTTTTATCATTCTTTTTTTTGATAAGTTCATACTACAAGGTAGATATTAGACATGTTATCATGGAAATATATATATGCATATACTATATATTTTTTTGAAGAAGTGATTACAAAATAAAATCAATACTTGAGATAATAAAACACACATGGCAGCACTAGGACTGGTTTTTGTCATCAGTCAATGCCTCTGTTTATAGATTTTTCTGGGGTCATCATTGTTATTCATCGGCTTAAGTTTTTGGTTCTGGATATTGGAAAGGTTTTATCTCATTACAAACCCATTGAGTTTCTTTAAAAATATTACATTTCTACATCTGCTACACCTAAAATATGATTTTTTTAGTTGAGATCTTTTTATAACTGCATAAAGAGCATAATAATCAACCCATTCACCTATACTCCTTTGCAGGCACTATTCTGAGTACTCAGAACAAATTGAACAAAACCAAAAAAAGATCATTATCCCCTTGAGCTTATGTTCTACTAAAAGAAAGACATACATCTTAATAATTTTTTTAAGTGGCATGCTATTATATGGAAGGGTGGTTAGTGTTATGGAAAAAGAAAGTGAAGCTGAGTAAGAGGAGGCAAGAGAAGGAGTGGGATTCCCTTCTTATAAAGTGTGGTAAGGGCAGGCCTCACTGAGATGACAATTGAAGAAAGCTTAATGAGCTTGAGAAGGTCAGCTAAGATATCTGGGAAAACGGTATTCCCGCCATTGAGGATAGCTAGAGCTGACATAAGGTAGAAGCATGTCCAGTGAGCCAAAGAATTGCTAAAAGGCCATTGTGCCTGTAATGGAGAAAGCCAGAGAAAGAACAGTAGAAGAATCCAAAATATGGAGACTTGTTTAGCTGAAACAACTAGGAGGATGGGAGTGTCAGTATTTGGAAAATATATAGCCCAAGAGTAAACTTAAATAGACCAAGATGTCTAATTTAAAAGTTTAGACTTGGGCTGGAATTGTGGCTCAGTAGTAGAGCACTTGCCTAGCACAGGCAGGTCCTAGGTTCGATTCTCGGCACCGCATAAAAATGCATTGTGTTGTGTCCATCTACAAAAAAAAAAAATTCATATTCTCTCTTTAAAAAAAAAAAGTTTAGGCTAGATTTCCAATTTGGGGTCCAGCATATAAATAGTTTAACTGTTGCCACTCCATTTCAAAAAGTAAAATACCTGAATAAAGTGGTGGTGTTGGTGAAGCAATCTATAAGTGTCAACTATGTCCTGTTGTGATTAATGGTCCTGTTGAATTTAGCTATGTCTTTGTTTAATTATGCCAAATATTTAAGGAATAAATTATACTAAATATCTACAATCTCTTCCAGAAGACAAATAGATCAATAAAACAGAGAACCCAGAAAGAGACCCACATAAGTGTATAAAGTTAACTTATCTTTGATAAAACTGATATTTGACAATACAATGAAACAGTCTTTTCAACAACTGCACCTAGAACAACTGGATATCCATATGCAAAAAAAAAAATGAATCTAGGTAAATAACCTTACCCCTTTTCTAAAAGTTAACTCAAAATGGATCATAAACCCAAGTATAAAATGCAAAACTATAAAACTCCTAGATTACATAAGAGAAAATTTATATAACCTTGAGTAGGAAGATGGCTTTCTAGATAAGATGTCAGAAGCAGGACTCATTAAAGAAAGAATAAGTTTGGCTCAAATTACAAATGTGTGTTGTGGAAAAGATAATATCAAGAGAAAGAAGACACAATCCATGACTGGAAGAAAATATATTCAAACAATACATCATGTAAAGGATTGTTATCCAAAAAAATTATAATGTAGGTATAAACATGAAGTAAATAAATGAGCATTCAATTTTAATAATGGGGAAAAGGCCTAAATGGATATCTCATCAAAGATTTGCAGATGTCATGTAAGCATATAAAAAGATGTTCAATAGCACATGTCGTCATGGAATTGAAAATTAATTAACTATATTACTAGAGAATTGCAAATTAGCAACAACGAGATGCCACTACATAGAAATTAGAATGACTAATATTAAAAATATTGACAAACCAAATGCTAGGAAGGATGTGGAGCAATGGAAACTCTCATTTGTTATTTGTGGCAATGCAAAATGGTACAGCCACCTTCAAAGACCAGGTGAGAGTTTCTTATAAAACTAAACATATTCTTACCATACAATCGAGCAACTGCACTCCTTCATATTTTACCAAAATGAGTTGAAAATGTGTCTACACAAAAAGCTGCACACAGATGTTTAGAGCAGCTACATTCATAATCACAAAACTTGGAAGCAAACACGATGTCTTTCAGTAGATAAAGGGATAAAGTGTGATACATCCAGACAATGAAATATTACTCGGTGCTAAAAAGAAATGAGCCCTTAAGTCATGAAAAGACAGAGGGAGCGTATATTCATATCACTATGTGGAAAAAAGCCAATCTAAAAATTCTACATATTGTGATTCTTACTATATGACACTCTAGAAAAAGCAAACGTGTGGAGATAGTAAATTAAATGTCAGTGGTTTCCACGTGAGAAAGGAAGGCTGACTAGGCAGAGTAGGGTGAGTTTTTTAGGGCAGTGAAATTATTTTGTGTGTAGCATCTATTTTAAATTCCTGTCACTCTTAGGTAGATCACCATAGTAGATACAGAAAAGTATTTGCCAAAATTCATGCTCCTATACCTAATTTCAGCTTTAAAAGGACAACTAAAGAACCACAGCCTGATAAGAGCAGGAGACTCATGGATGAAAATCTAGGTCTAGGTGGCTCCACCAGCCATGCCACTTGGACCAGCAGAAATGCTACCTAAGAGTGACGGGAATTTAAGTGACACAGTACTATAGAAATCATGATAAACACCATCCCATAGAAGCTGCAGCAGATGCAGTAAACTTAATGTGAGATGCAAATGGTGAAATTAAATGGGCCCAGCATAGAACAGTAATGGCAAGTGTTTGTTATGCCCAGATCTACTCAACTCCCTTCATAATTTCTGCCTAGCCTACTCCCAGACCCTTTGGAGACAAAAACCACATAGTCACCTCTGTGTGACACCTGTGACTCTTTGTCCTACTAGCTCAAGTTACTAGAGCCACTTGTGCAGAGACTGGAGTGTCTGGAATTTACAGTCTCAGAATCACCACGCCCACACCTTTTTCCCTTCATTGTGTCCTTTGTGAGCGATGAATGGAGGGGCAGCATAAGAGCCTAGCTTAGTTCCAGGGGTTCAGGACAAACTCCAGGATGCAATTGACACTCCACAGTTCCCTTGCAGCACCAGGGCTGCAGCAACCCTCCAGAAACTGCACTTTGGCTTGGCTTCTTCCCCTTTCCTCTCCCCCTCCTCCTCCAGTTTCCTTCAAGTTTCTCTGGGGAGTAATTTTCTTGCACCAGAATCCTTGTCTTGCAGTCTGCTTCTTGGAAGCTCAAGCAAAAACATTTTGCTTGAGCTTCCATAACACGGTGTGTTTTTACTTTATATTACTAAACTCGTGGGCAATTATTTGTTCAAAGACTGTCTTCCCTGCTGCTATATAACTGCATACATGCCAGGACCAGGCTCTCTGTGCACAGCGTCATCATTAGTATCTAGCCCAGTTTGAGGCACACAGATTCAATTACGTGTTGGTTGATTCACAAATAAGCAAATCAAGAAGGTCAAGATTAATTAGCAAACTAGTGACATGTTTGCAATTTTTTTTTAAAAAAAGAAAGCTTTATTGCTTTCAAGTAGATTTAATAAATTGACTTAGGATAGATACACAAGCTCTGTTATTAAAAAAACAAAAGTCCTTAGGAATCTGACAGTTTTCAACCCATCTGGACCTCTTTCCTCTTCATTGTTGTTTATTCTGTATTTTATAGTTTGAGGTCACTATCTTTTTAAAAAAACGGGGAGGGAAGCACAGCAAGAATGAAGTAGGTACCAATTACACTGAGTACCAAAGTTATCCTTGGCCTCCTTCTCCTAGGGGTCTATCCTTATAGTTATAATAAATTAAAAGATATTAAGAATATTTGAATTTTTTTAACAATATCAGCAAAGGACAGCAGCACATGGTGTGAACCCCAAATCACTATTGTTGCTGCTCACAGGGGCTAAGCATGGTGTCAGCAAATGGGTCAGGTTGTTAGAGTAGTAAATAAGAGGAAATTTGCATGCTAGTCCACCCACTGGGGGCTCTTCAATGGAGAAGGAACTGACTGGTGAGTACTCCCAGTCACTTAAGGACACCAAATTGCTTCAAATAGATTCCTGAATAATTTTAGGGCAAAGAATACTGAAGAAAAGAATAGACTGGGGGGGGGGTCTGTTTTCTATGCTAGCTTGCCTAGAGTTTTAACTATCAAATTGAACTGATTTGAATTCTTTGCTTTTAGAACGCTTTTTTTCCCCTGAGTCCTTGTCTTCCTCTGTGAGTTGAATACACCTGAACCAATAAAAATGCCAATTTGGGGTTGTAACATGGAAAAGAGACATGTTCAATAATCCTGAGATCTTGCCTCCAACTTGTGCCATTTTCCCTTTGGGAGCTAAAGAAACTTTGCTCCAGATGAAAGAAATTGGGCTCTGCAAGTTGAATAGAGTCCAGGGGAGGAAAAAGTCAACGTACATGGCTTGCAAAAGATGTCTTCTTTATAACAGCCGCCTGCTAAAGTATTAGTTTTTCTTCTTTCAATTAGTGAAACTTCTATGTTTGACTTAACCCACTAAAGGAAGGGGCATTTTAACTTCAATTACTAAAATCTCTATTGAACTGCATGTTCCAATTGTCTTAAAACATAAGTAATTTATTTATTCCAAACTTTAGACAAAAGGTTTAGTCACATCAGCAAATGTACTAAAAAGAATTAAAAAGAAAAAAGAAAAATGGGGGGAAAGCATAATTCATGTTAGTATTGTTTTATTGTTTTATTTCATTGGGGTTTATTTGGCATTTTCTTAATGCTCTTTCTACAGCTTGATAGTCATGTTTAATTCTTAAATGTGCCTGTGCCCTGGTCTTTCAAAATGTTTAATAAGCTTACAAAAAATATACTTCCATGGTTTTCAGAGATATATAGCAATTCAAAGAAAAAATAGGAATTCAAAAAAATACTAAGTATAGTAGTCAATCCTGGTTAAGTGACTGAACTAATGTGGCTCTGGCTTCCTGGCAGTCAGCCACACGAAAGAAGAGAAAACCCCACTACTTCCTTCCATGAGACCTTTCCCAATTCTAAATTATAGACTGAATTTTTCATTTGAAGATTTTATGTATGAGAACTGTGGGGTCCATGAACATTGTTTCTGGCAACAATTTCACAGCAAATGCATGATCCTTTTTTTTTATTGGTTGTTCAAAACATTACAAAGCTCTTGACATCATATTTCATACATTAGATTCAAGTTGGTTATGAACTCCCAATTTTACCCCAAATACAGATTGCAGAATCACATCGGTTACACATCCACATTTTTACATAATGCCCTATTAGTAACTGTTGTATTCTGCTACCTTTCCTATCCTCTACTATCCCCACTCCCCTCCCCTCCCATCTTCTCTCTTCCCCATGTACTGTAATTCATTTCTCTCCTTGTTTATTTTCCCATTCCCCTCACAACCTCTTATGTGTAATTTTGTATAACAATGAGGGTCTCCCTCCATTACCATGCAATTTCCCTTTTCTCTCCCTTTCCCTCCCACCTAATGTATCTGTTTAATGTTGATCTTTTCTTCCTGCTCTTCCTCCCTGCTCTGTTCTTAGTATGCTTAGTGAAGCTAGCCAATCCCTAAAAGACAAATACCAAATGTCTTCTTTGATATAATGAGTGCATGATCCTTTTGTCAAATGTAATTGGCTCAATATACAGTATGACTGATGGTGATTCTTTAAGCCAGGTTTAGGTGGCAGACTCATCTAATGTGTTTTAATGGCTTTCAAATTACCAAAAGAAGAGAGTACCTTGTCTTTCCCAAGTGGAAGTTTCTCGGCCAGGCTTTTGTTAAGAGGTAAATGGTACATAAGTTAGATTGTACTCTTTGACAAGTGATTGAAACACAAATACAGAATCACTGGGGTTACAGGCATATGTCACCACACCAGACTTAAAGACTGAAAGCTTCTGTATTATAAATATCATTTAAAAAATTGGAAAAGAAGTTTGCAATGCATATTACCTACCATTAAATAATAAGCAGAATGTGTAACACTCTGTAAACACTCACTCATATACACACACACACACACACACACAAAAAAAAAAAAAACTGATAGAAATAGTTAAAGGACATGAACTCCCAAAAGAAAACCCATGGACTGGAAATGTAGCTTAGTTGGTAAAGTGCTTGCCTTGCATGCACAAGGCCCTGGGTTTAATTCCCAGCATCACAACAAAGAAAAGAGAACCCACATAACTATAAAACATGAATCAAAAAAAAAAAAAACATACCAACTTCAGAATAGATTAAGCTTTTAGAATGAGGAGGAGATGAATTAGGAAGAATGTTCCCAGGAGAGACTTTGTTTTTTGTTAAAATTGAATCAAATATAGCAAATATGTCAGCATTTGTTAATATATCTTCTATTTTCATTATATTTTAGAAAAAATAATACAATAATCATAAAAATCGGGAAGCCCCCAAGTTCAGAGTTCTATTAACATCTCTGGACTGCCTTTCTTCTTGGAAACTCTAATACTTGGTTTTCTTTCATGGTCTTCCCACTGACAATCTTTCATCTACACCTGCCTAGACCTGCTATCCTGGTTCTTCCAGTGCCTGCTCCCTTTCCAGCACTTCGCATGGCTGGCGCTAAGATATTTGCTGTTATGACAATAAGGGATCACTTGTTAAAACACTTTCTTGTTTTTCATAATAAAATCAAGGTATCATCAGAATATTTATCCTCCTCTTATTCTATCAGAAGACCATCTATCCAGTAGATTTGGTAGAGGGATTGAACTCAGGGGCACTCAACCACTGAGCCACATTCCAGCCTATTTTGTATTTTATTTAGAGATGTGTCTCACTGAGTTCCTTAGCACCTCACCATTGCTGAGGCTGGCTTTAAATTCGAGATCCTCCTGCCTCAGCCTCCCGAGCTGCTGGGATTATAGGCACACACCACAATGCCCCGCTATCCAATAGATTTTAAGTACACAACTTCAGTGACGATGATTTTGGATAGTCATTAAACAAAATCCCAAATCAAACTGGTTTCAAACAATAAGGCAACCCTAAAACTGTTAGGATTCTTTCACTGTCTTCCCATTGACAATTTTTCATTTACATCTGCCTAGATCTACCACCTTCTAATATTTTAATCTCTCACTTTTACTTGGAAGTCTCAAAGATGACTCCAAGCAAGATATAATCTTTTTTTTTCAGTTTTCTTTCTCCACAGTTGTCTTGACTATGTCTTTTCTATGTATATATTGTCTTTCCAGGATGACTTCTCTATGATAGCCAATATAGGTAGTTGCTGCCGGCAATAGACATCTCTTTCTTGACACATCCAACAAGAGAACAAAATAACCATGAGATAAAAATACTTCATCAATCATTTAAATAAGCCATGTTACATCATGTGGCCACCATTGTACCAGAGGAATTACATATGCTAATTGGCTTCAGATTGGGTGTTTTAACCAATTGTTAGCAAATAGGTGGATTGATTATTACTATGAATATGATTGGTCCTTTTCAAAACATATGTTGAAATTGGTTCCTAGTGTAACAGTGTTGAGAGTTGATGGGACCTTTAAGAGGTGTGTGGATCATGAGTACTACTCTTGTGGAACTGGGTTGATTCTCATGGGATTGGATTAGTTATCTTGAAAGAGGGTCCTTACAGTGAGGCTGCCCTTTTTTTTTGTCTCTTCTGTATATGTCTGTCTACTCTTCTGTTTTCTGCCATGAATTGAAGCAGCAGTATGAGGCCCTATCAATACCATGTTCTTGGACTTTCCAGTCTCTGGAGTCATAATTCAAAATAAACTGATTTTCTTTGTAAAATTTCAGGTATTTTGTTATATACAATTACCAAGGAAAACTTTTGAGTTGAGACTTTTGAGGAATCAATTCAGCTCTAGAATTGGAAATTGTTTTTCCTAATCCTCTTGGGTCCAGTGGAAGAGTAGGTCTCTCAAGCACATAAGGGCTTGCTTGGAAAGGAGGAAGAGAAAGCAAGTCCTAGGTAGCCAGCCAATATGTTTACTACTTAATTGACCAGACTAAATCTAAGAAATGGTGATAGTAGCAGGGAAAATTACTTTAGAGACTATTATCTGGCTTGTGAAAAACCCATCTCTACTTAACCCAAATTATTGAAGAGGGAGAGAGAGGTTTTTAAAAGACTTTTCTTAAATATTGTATTAAGCTCGGGCAGCTTGGCCCATACCCAACAGTAGTCTGTAGAATCAAAAACCGAAAAACTCATGCTTTATGCTGCTATGAAATTGTGTCCTCATTTGCATATGAATGATTGCTATGGTAATTATGATGTTGTGTGTTGAATGCTATCACTTCAGAACAGGATCAGCAACGAAAGATCTTGGGACCTGAAAAGAAAGACTTCTTGCTAATAAGAACAAATACAATTATAAGTTGGGCATCAAAACAATGAGATATACTATGCAAAAGAGAAGATCTTGTACTTCAAAGAGACACACTTGAAGTTCAAGGAAATGAGACTGTATTTCACTTAGGATTTATCCTACTTCTAAGTGATCTTGAGGTAGCCTTTAACATGAAAGCTCATAAAACTTTAGGGCAACTAAAAACTTGAAAAGAGAAGGAAAAAAGAAGGGTATAGAAAGAGAAAGTACTCTGGGGGATTTGGGATGGAGACTGTTTCCCTTTTCCAATTTTTTTTAAGAGAATTTTTTAATATTCTTCAGTTTTCGGTAGACAAAACATCTTTATGTGGTGCTGAGGATCGAACCCAGCACTCCATGCATGCCAGGCGAGCACGTTACCACTTGAGCCACATCCCCAGCCCTCCAATTTTTAAAATTTGCATTCTGGCCAAATTTTTCAACCTCTAGCTCAGTAGCTTGCTTTTCAACAGAATACTTGCTACTATATAGCCAGTGTATTCAGCTTGTGTATACTAACATTTTACTTCCAACAATATAAAATTATTTTATTAATACATACTAATTATACATATTAATGGTATTCATTGTATTCATTGTGATATTTCCATAATGTATTCAGTATGCATTGATCAAATTCAACTATCCCCTTTTCACCCTGCCTGCCCCCAACAATACGCCCTTCTCAATCTCTAGTCACCACTATTCTACTTTCAGGTTGACTTCGTTTGGCATCCAAATGTGAGAGAGACCACCTAAGATTTGTCTTTCTGTGCCTGGTTTATTTTATTTTACACATTTTCCTCTAGTTCTACCTATTCTGGCAATGACAGGATCTTATTCTTCTTTTGGCTGAGTAATAATTCATTGTATATGTATATGCCATATTTTCTTTATTCATTCATCTGTTGATAGTTACCTAGGCTGATACTATGCTGTAGCTATTGTGAATAGACCCATAATAAACATGGGTGTGCTGTATGTCTTTCATATGCTGATTTTATTTCCTTTGTATATATACTTAGACGTGGGATAACTGGATCATATGATAAATTGGTCTTTAGTTTTTAATAATCCATACTCTTCTCCAAAATGGCAATGCTGATTTACATTCCCACTTACAGTGAATAATTTCCTTTCTCTGTGCTTGCCAGCATTTGTGTTTTGTTGTTGTTTTTGTTTAGTTTTAGGTTTTGGGGGGTTGTTTTTTTTGTTTGTTTGTTTTTGCTTTGCTTTTTTGTTTGATAGTGACTCTAAATGAAATAAGACAGTATCTCTTTGTGGATTTAAAATATATTTGTTCCTTGTGGATTTAATTTGCATTTCCTTCATAGCTAATGATAGTGAACACTTTTTCATATTGGCATTTGTATTTCTTCATTTTAAATTTTTCTTTGAAGACCATTTGCCCATTTTTAAATTGGATTACTTGGTTTTTGGTTTTTTTTTTTTTTTTTTTTTTTTTTTTTTTTTTTTTTTTTAGTTTCTTATATATTCTAGGTATTAAGCCTCTGTCAAAAAAATAACTGGCTGGGCTGGGGATGTGGCTCAAGCGGTAGCGCGCTCGCCTGGCATGCGTGCGGCCCGGGTTCGATCCTCAGCACCGCATACCAACAAAGATGTTGTGTCCACCAAGAACTAAAAAATAAATATTAAAAAATTCTCTCTCTCTCTTTCCTCTCTCTCTCTCCTCTCTCACTCTCTCTTTAAAAAAAATAAATAACTGGTAAATATTTTCTCCTGTTTTGTAGATTTTTTTTTTCTTCACTGCTGTTTCCTTTGCTGTGCGGAAGCTTCCTAGTTTGATGTAATCCCATTTGTCAAGTTTTGTTTCCTGTGCTTTTGAGATTCTGTGAAGAAAATCACCTGTACCCATGTCTTGATATGCTTCAACTATGTTTTCTTCTAGTAGTTTGAATTTCAGTCCTATTTTTAGGTCTTTGATCCACTTTGAGTAGATTTTTGAACAGGATGGTCAAGTTTCCATCTTCGCTCTGTGAATATCCAGTTTTCTCAAAACCATTTGTCAAAGAGGCTATCTTTTTCCAATATGACTTTGTGAGAAGCAGTTGGCTGTGGATGTGTGGGACTATTTCTAGTCTATCTAGTGTTTGTTTCTATGCTAATATGCTGGTTTTGGTTATTGTGGCTCTGTAGTATGTCTTGAAATCAGGAATTATAATGCCTACTGCTTTGTTCTTTTGGGTCAGGATTGCTTTGTGTATTCTGGGTCTTCTGTGTTTTCCATATGAATTTTAAGATTGTTTTTCCTAGTTCTGTGAAGAATGTCATTAGTAATATAATCTACAGATTATATTGATTATGTAGAACATTTTCAGAAGTATGAGCATTTTAATAATATTAATTCTTCTATGAACCTTGGAGGGCTTGCCATTTTTTTTAGGTGTATCTTCTTTAGTTTCTTTGTTCAATCAGTGTTTTGTAAATTTGTGTACATCTCTCACATGTTTATTACTTTATGCCTAGGTATTGTTTTTTTTTGTGTGTGTGTGTGGCTATTGTAAATGGGATTGCTTTCAATTTATTTCTCAGAAAATTAATACTTAGTGTCTAGAAGAGCTGTTGGGTATTATATGTTGATTTTTATATACTGCTACTTTGCTGAATTCATTTATCAGTCTAAGTCTTTTAGTGGAGTCTTTGGATTTTTATATGTACAGAATTATATCTTTCTCCTTTCCTATTTTTGTGTCTTATTTACTTCTTTCTCTTGCCTAATTGCTCTGGCTAATTTTCTAGTATTACATTGAATAAGAGCAATGAGAGTGGACATCCTTGCCTTATTATCTTTCAGTTTTTCCCTTTTTCTATTATATTGGCTACAGTTTTGTCTCATACAGCCTTTATTATGTTGAGACATGAACCCTGTATACTAATTTATGAAGGACTTTAACCATGAAGGGATGGTGAATTTTTATCAAAGGATTTTTGTGCATCTGTTGAAATGATCATATGATTTTTAGCTTTCGTTAAGCTGATGTGGTGTATTATGTTTATTGATTTGCATATGTTGAATCATCCTTACATCTCTAAAAGGAAAGCAACTTGATCATTGTGAGCATCTCTTTAATGTGGTATTGAATTTAATTTGCTAGAATTTGGCTGAGAATTTTCTCATCTAGTTTCACCAGGGATATTGATCTATAGTATTTTGTTTTATTGTTGTTGTTGTTGTTGTTGTTTGTCTGCTTTTGGTAATAATAGGATCATGCTAGCCTATTAGACTGGTTAAGAGGATTTCTTCCCTTTGAATTTTCTTTAAAAATAATTTGAGAAGGATTGGCATTAGTCCTTCTTTCAAACTTTGGTGAAACTCAATGTGAAGCAGTCTTGTACTTTTCTTTGTTGGGAGACTTTTATTGCAAAGTCACTCTTATTACTCAGTATGGGTTCATTTAGATTTATTTATGTTCTTGGTCATCAATTTTGGTAGGTCCTACATGTCCAGAAATGTGTCCATTTCTTTTAGGGTTTTTGATTTATTAGCATATAGTTATTTTTATAATAATCCCTAAGGATCCTTTGTATTCTGCAGTATCAGTTGTAATGTCTCCTTTTCATCTCTAATTGTATTTATTTAGATCTGTTCTCTTTTTTTCTTAGTCAATCTAGCTAAAGGTTTGTTTACTTGAAATCACCCCACTTGTCTTTTATGTAGGTATTGTTTGCTATCAGCTTCCTTATTACTCTTTTGCTTGTAAGGATTGGTATGTTGTGCTTACATTTTTTATTTTGTTACAAGAAATTTTTAATTTATCTCTGCTTTCCTTAATGACCCACCACTGTTCATTCAAGTATTTTGTTCTGTCTTCAGATGCATTTATATTATTTCAAAAGTGATTTTTGTTTTGTTGACTACTTTTTTCCCATTGTGATCAGAAAATATACAGGGAGTGATTTCAATTTGTTTGAATTTTTAAAGCTTTGTTTTATAGTCTAATATATGGTGTATTCTAGAGTAAGTTCCATCTGCTGATGAACAGAATGTGTATTCTATAGCTTCTGGGTGGAATGTTCTGTAAAGTTCTGTAATAAAGTTTAACTCTGTTTCTCTGACCTTTTGGTCTAGATGATCTCTCCATTAATGTAAGTGAGGAACTGAAACTTCCCCCCCTATTATTGAGCATATCTTTCCCTTTAGGTCTAAGAGTGTCTGTTTTATATAATTGGATGAATAAAGATTTATAATCATTATATCTTCTTGTTGAATTGATCCTTTAATCATTATACTGTTAACCTTCTTTGTGTCTTCTTACAGTTTTTCTTCTTACAGTTTGTTTTATCAGATGTAAGTACTGCTACTTCTGCTTGGTTTGGGTTTACATTTGCTTAGAATATAATTTTTTTATCCTTTTACTTTGCCTCTGTGTCTTTACTGGTAAGATGAGCTTCTTGTAGGCAGCAAATTGTTTTGTTGTTGTTGTTTTTGTTTTGTTTTGTTTTATCCATTGAGCCAATCTGTATCCCACCACCACCTCTGTACAGGGAATTGAACCCAAGGGCAATCTACCACTAAGCTATATCTCCAGCCTCCCACCCCCATCACCCCACGCTGCTTTTTATTTTATTTTTTTTTTTTTTTGAGACCAGATCTCATTAAGTTGCCCAGACTAGACTCAAATTTGCAATCCTCCATCCTCAGCCTTCCAAGTAGCTGGCTCAGTCTGTATATTTTAATTGGAGGATTTAGCTTGTTTATAGTCAAAGTTGTTATTGATAGGTAAGGGCTTACTCATACTTTTAATGATACTTAGAGGCTAAGAGTATAGCTTTGGTGATAAAGAATTTGGCTAGTACATATAAGGCCCCATATTTAATCTCCAGTACACACACCCATACATACATCACATTATAAATAGTTAATTTTGTTGACATTTTTCTAGCTAATATTCAATTTTCTTTGAATATTCTTTGTTCTCTCTTGTTTGTGACTTAATGATTTTCTGTAGTGATGATGTTTAATTCTTTTATGTTTATTTAAGTATCTATACTTTACCATGCTTGCATGATGGCAATTACCTTTCACTATTAGATGTAGGACTCCCTTGAGCATCTTTTATAAGGCTGGTCTGGTGGTCATGAATTCCCTGTTCTTGCTAATCTTGGAAGGACTGTATTTCTCCTTTATTTCTTAAGGACAGCCGTGTTGAATATAGTAAATATGGCTAGCAGTTGTTTTCTTTAAGAACTTGGAGTATATCATTTAATTTCCTCCTAGACTGTGAGGTTTCTTCTGAGTAACAGGATTTCTCTAGTAAGACTCCCTTTGATGTAATATCATTCATTACTCATGCATATCTTAAAATTCTTTCTTATCCTTTTTACAATTTGACTATAATAAGTCTTGATAAAGATCTTTTCTGCTCAAGTCTACTTGGGTCCTGTAAACAGCTTCCTATACATGCATGTCTGTTTCCCAGGATTTGGAAAATTGATACTATTATTTCATTGGACAGGATTCTCTGCCCTTAGCTTTATTCTCATTGCTTTTGGGTATTCCAAAAATGTGTATATTTGTTTAGTCAGGGGTATCCCTAAGGTCTTGAATACTCTCATCACTGTTTTTTTCTTCTTTTCGTTCCTTCCTCCTTTCTTCTCCCCCTCCCTATTCTTCCTTCTCCTCCCCTTCTTCTTCCTCCTCTTTCTTTTTTTGTGGGTATTTCAAAAGACCAGATATTTGTTATTCCACTTGATTTAGACTATTTTGGGGACTTTTAATTCTATTATCATTTGACCTATTGAGCTCTTCATTTTCAATATTTCAGTTCAGTTCTTTTTCAAAATCTCTTTGCTAAGTTTCTCATTCATATCCTGACTTGTCTTCTGAATGTCTTTTAACTGTTTGTATTCTTAGAAGGTACTAAAATTATTTTATAATCATTAAGGTCTTTATCAAGAATTTCTTTCACTTTGTTGTCTTTGGAATCTGTGCTACCACATTATTATATTCTTTTGAAGGCATATATTACCTTGTGTATTTGTATTTTGCTCCTGTGTTGAGCTTTGGGCACCTAGCAGAGCAGATATCTCTACCACTTTTATGAGGCGGCCTTCTTAGTAAGTGGCTGAATCCCAAAGCTGTGCCTTGGGGGGTTGGTTGGTTATGCAATGTTGGCTTTGATTCTAGATGTGCACCAAAGTACAGTCTCCCTATAACTTCTATGGCTGTAATAAATGACTTTGGAGCCAGAATATACCATGGCAGAATTGAAGAGACCCACTATCTCTGTAGTCTCCATGAGAATGGAGACTTTACCAAGTAGTTGTGGTATAGACAGAATGCATATGGGATTCTCACTGTGTGGCTACCTTTTATAATAGGAGTGGTAGTCCCCAATGCAAGGATGATTGGCATTTTCTCAGGCACTATGGATACTAGCCCTGGTACTAGCAAGGGGCCCTAGTACTGGAAGCCCCTGTAGTGGGGAGGGGACTGAAGAATTTGAATTCTGACCAATCAGAGGGGTAGGCTCAGTTGTTCTACAGGGAGAGGCCATAGGGGAAACCACAGCACACTCTCTGTGTTGCTCCCACCTGATAGCAGTGTTGGCTAGGATGAGGTAATAGAGGGGGTAACTGCTTCTTTGGTGACAATTTCTGCCCAGGCTAGATCTGGGAAAATTTTCTTTGGGAGCCTCCTTTGGCTGTGCACACCCATGGACAGGGATAATTGCTGGGATTTTATCCCTCCAATTCCTTCAGTTTTAGTGCCTGCCCAAGAGTAAGAAGGAGTGGGACATAGCTAGAGCCAAGTAAAGTTGCTTTTCGGCCCACTTCTGTAGCGTACCAGGGTCAGGGTGATGGCTAGAGCCATGGAGTTGATCAAGACTCCTGCAGTGTGGCCCATTGTAGTGGGCAGCCGTGAGAACTGTGGTGTTCCCTTCCCACCTTGTCAGTAATAGGAGTTTGAGAATGGTACAGGGGCAGGGATGGCAGGAATCGGGTGTCTACCTTCAGTCCTAACACTGGCATGAGTCCACGTGTGGGTAGTACCCTCTGTTCCCCTCCGTATCACAACAACCTGCCTACAGCGCAGGACGCCCAGCAGGCTCGGGTCACAATCAGTATCCTGGGTCTGGACCAAGTTGGGTTTGTGAAGCAGCTGCCCACCATGCCAATGTAGTGGAATGTCTGTGGAACCATGGAAATGGGAATGTGCAGGAATTTCTGACCCTTAGACCAATACAAATTCAGACAATAGCTGCCTTCTCTAGCTGACTCCTGGCTATAGCACACTGAGGGTTCGTTGCTAGGTGATGTGAGATTCTTTCCCAAAGCAATGCTATTGTGCAGATGATGATTACTTATCTAAATGGACTGAGAGCTTATAAGGATTGTGAAACTTTCCAGAAGCAAGGACTGACGGCACGTGCAGTGACAAGAGTTTGCAGGAATAAGGATGAAAGAATTCAAGCAAAGGGGAGACTCCCTCTCCCAACGGTGAAGCCATGGTGCAGATACCAGGGGATTTTGTTCCTTTTACTATGCTGTTGTCCAAGATCTGAGTCTTAAGTTTCGGCCCCTGATTTCCAGTGTTCTCCTAGGGTCACTCCCCTCAAAATGTAGCTATAGATCTGCTACTTTGGTTCCTCCTTTTGGAGGAGGTAGTAAGTGTTGGGCAATTCTTTTCAGCCACCTTGAATCTCAAAATTAAGCCTTTTTAATAAGGTGATATTTGCATCTTTATTGAGATTATCAGCTATACTTCTGAAGTTCTTGTTTTTTTTTCCCCCCCTTGGTACATTCTTTTCTTTGCTGAGTTTTGTTTCAGATTCATAATTGTGGCTTCCCACTAATGCTGGGTGATTCTTGATAGTATACACATTTTTGTACTAAAATTTCCATATTAGCCTGTTATATTTATTCTATAATTTTCACATTGGAGAACTGGGGCAGGCTTTTAGGCCTCTTTTTAAAAATATTTATTTAGTTGTAGTTGGACACATACCTTTATTTTTTTATGTGATGCTAAGGATCAAACCAGGGCCCCACCCATGGTAGGCGAGCACTCTACCGCTGAGCCACAACCCCAACTCCTGTTAGGCCTCTTTAAGTGTGAAGGAGACGGTGGGAGAAACTTCTAGGTGGCTGTGCTCATTGCTAATAATTTGAATATAGAGAATCCTTTTCTCCTTTCTCCAATTCAAGTACCTTGCTCTCTGTTCCAGTCTGGAAGAAATCCTCTCTAATGCTCTGTGTTACCCAAGCACAGAATGGTTGTATGCAGAAGTCAAAATGCCCAGCTAAACCAGGCATGGTGTTGTACTCCTGTAGTACCAGCGGCTTGGGAGGCTGAGGCAGGAGAATCAGGAGTTCAAAGCCAGCCTTAGCAAAACTGAGGCACTAAGCAACTCAGTAAGATCCTATTTCTAAATAAAATACAAAATATGTCTGTGGGTGGGGCTCTGTGGTAGAACGCCCCCGAGTTCAATCCCCAGGTCCCCCTCATCCCCCAGCTATTGACAGTCACTTCAGGATCCCAAGACACATGGATCAAACTTCCTTGTTTGGAGCACCCTTGCAGCTGTCTTTTTTTTGTGTGTGTATCTTGAACTATGGGTTTGTTCTTCACTCTGCTCCATTTGTCTATCTTTCAAAAATGTATTATAATCACTGGCCCATACAGTACACTGTTTGTCATGGTCTAGTGTAATCACGGATTTGTGAAAACATCTTTTAAGTCATTTTCAAGGCTTGAGGCAAGAAGAGGGACGTTGTAGCAGGTACTCATTCTGCCATTTTGAAGTAAAAATTTAATGTTTCCCAGTGATATGTAAGATACAGAATTAGCTAGTAGTGGAAATTTTTGAAAACATATGAGAATCAGGCCAATGTATATTTTTACTCCATCCGTAATGGGTCATAATTCAGCCTACCATGGGCCTTGTTATGTATAAAAAACTTGATATGCAACTGTACAGCTAGAATATTTATGTAGCAGTAGATAGTCCCTTCAGCATTGATTTCTCTACACGCCCTTCCCACCTACCCATTCTGAACAAATGGTATAAATTACCACCACCCAAGGATCTTGACTCTTAAGACTAAGACCATTGAATTTCAGAGTTAAGGAGGAACCTTACAACTCGGCAATGTAGATGTTACCTTCATTTGTTATGTGAGGAAACTGAGGCTCAGTGAAGCTGTTCAAACTCGGCTAGTTAGAGTCAAATGTTGAGCTTGCAGACATCTGCCTGTCTCAAGTCAAATATTGATTCAGCATAAGTCGGCATACTTTACTATGGCTCCATCTCAACGTGATGATTCTCTTCTGTAACTTCTATTGTATTTTCTCAAATTCTCACGCCCAAAGCAAAATCTCACCAGGTTGAACTCTATTTGTTTTTACAGTCGAAATATGGTCAACAATGGCTGTCTTTAAAGACAGCAAAATCAGGTTGAAACAGAATGGAGAAGATTTTACTTTTTAGTAGCCAACACATGCATTCCTCAGAGGTGCCTTGAGCCTGCTAGGAATTCACCTTGACAAGCCAGAATAAAGCAGGCCGATCTTTCCAGGAATGGCTACCAAAGTTTCTCATGGAAAAAAAAGAGTTGTTCCCAGAGGGAGGAGGAATCTTATGACAGAGTGCAAATTCTGGTAATTAGGGGAAATAATTAGGTTTACTGCTTCCTCATATCAAGAAAATGAAGGTTTGAAGCAATCGTACCTGGATTTCAAGGAAGCTTTCCCTAGATCTAAGATAGTATTCTTCATGTGTGTATTAAGCAACCAGCACCACGAATCGGGGACCAAAGCTGTATTTACACATATGGCAGTGGTAGGCATTCATTAAGTGTTCATTGAACTAAGGAACAATCATCCCAATTAAACTGTCAGTATTTTACTGAGTGTCACATAAGATAATCTGCATTTTTCTACAGTGCCTTAAGCATGTGCTAAAAATGTGAAAGGCATTCATTAAAAGCTAGATTCTGATTGTCAGTCTCTCAGCTTTCAGACTGGTAAAAATATTCTGCCATGATATGGAAATTAACCTTTGTCCCAGGGAAGATCAGATCATAAACTTGTAAAATGATCACATAAGAGTGCCACTCATTTTGATTGATGTACTATGCCACTTAAAGTTGGGGCTAATGTTCAGTGTAGGGAGTCTTATTCCACCATGTTATTTCTGATTTCCAAGTAGTATGTGTATATTTTCCCAATGGTGTGTAAGCTTCTTAGTTTTACTATTTCTTTTTTAGGCAATATACTAGAAGGGAATGACTAATGTTCTAATAATTTGGTAACTAAATTAAGTTTAATTTTAATCCTTTTGGATTAAAAGACAGCTTTATCACAAACTAATTTTAAAAAATCTCTAAAGATCATTCTAAAATTTTAACTACATCATGATAGTGCAAATTAAGAAATCTCTGCATATTAAATACCTCATTATAAGCACATTTTAAAAACGACTTTTGTTTTATATTTAAGATAATTATCTGTATTACCACCATCCCATGGGAGTGTTAAGATAATTAACAGACATCTACCCAAAGTAAGGAACAACATTTTGAGTAAGACAAAAAACACTGAGATTAAATAATTTATTACCATTGCTAAGATGAACACATACTTAATACTCAATTTTTATGTGGTACTTTAAAAAAATAGTTTTAATACAGTATCAAAATTTACACAAGTATTTTGCAAAAGACCAGCGTCCCTTGTATTAGCTTCTGCAGGTTCAGCTGCAGGCACAAAAACTTGTTTTAAACATTTTCGAGTGTAGGAATACAACAACTTAAGGATAAAAGCACTTCTATGAGAGAAGGTGGAAATATAGCAACCAATTTAATACAGTAATACTTAAAAATACATTTTAAAAGAAAGCAGCTTAAACTAACCCAATTGTGATAGAAATAATTTTATAATAAATTATTTTCTGAAAATAGGGTAACTGATGAAAAACAGCTCTTTCTTAAAGTATACATTCTCTCACCATTGAGCATTAATACATTGTGTAATGGGCCACTTTAAAACAATATTTGCTACGAACCAAATCTGAATAATTTAGAAGATGCCTAAAAATTGTTGCATCCCTACCTTTGTAATCTTGAACTACAGTAAAAACGTAGCATTCTGTCACAGGCCTCTTGCACATTCATACAAGAAACTATCATTGCATTTAGATAAACACAAATACCTATCATAGCATTTCCAGTACACACATTCTAATATTATATGTATATATACCAAAAATAGGAAATAAACTAAGCAAAGCTAACACACCTCTGTTTCAAACCTCAAGCAATCTGAAGAGCTTTTAGCCTTAATAATGAAGGACATGCGTTAGTTTCAGAAAATGCTAGATAGCTGCGGTAGGCAAAGAAAGCTTTTTTCATAAATGCAGTGCAATATTGTAAAGTTTACATAAAGTTTATTAAATATACAGCATGTCTAGAAACTAAATTGTAGAAATTGACATCTCACAGCTCGAAACACTTAGAAAAATTTATGTTTAGTTGAAATTGATATACTGAATGAATGTAGAGGTTGGTCTGTCCCCAGAATGTGCTTTTATGAGCAACTCATCAAGATTAAAAGGTATTTTTTGATCAATCAAAATAAGTGGTACTATGATAGGCACTCTACAAACTCTGGCTACCCTTCTAGCCGGCTAAGAGAAATGATGTGGTCTTCGTAGCACCTAAAATCAAAATAAAACCCCAGAGATCAAATCTATTTGCATCCAAATAAAGGATGCATCAGGAACTTTTCTCAAGGGAAGTAGAAGAAGGTGCCCAACTCTCAACTTTGGGTAGCTGGCAAACCTCTCCAATACAGCTTGGTAGAAAGTTCCCACCATTGTATGCTATGAGTCAACTCTTTCCAACCATGCAGGTTTTCCAATTACATTCTCAGTTCTGGGGAGTTAAAAATGCTTTTGTTCTAATGAAAATAGTGGTACCAAAACGGCGACTCTTTTTTCCCAAAGCTAACTTGTTTGTCATGAACACTAAAGTGAGACACAGAATATCAGCTTGATGGGGGAAGTGTGGTACTGAGGGTGGTTTCAGAGGGGAGATATGTGCAATGTACAATCACTCCATATTATTCCATGAGTCCAGGTTTGTGGAAATCCACTCCTCTCTTCCTTTATCTCTGTCTGGCAGTGGTGATCTCAGGTTTGAAAAAGAGGGCTTCTCACATGGGTCCTTTGTACTGGTTTCCTGATAAATGTTGCCTAATTCCAGGACACGAACCTGCAGCATCTCCAAGTTTCCTCCACACAACCTTAAAAAAGAAAGGTAGAGAGTAAGCGTCTTCCTTGTCCTTTCACAGGGATTTGTAGGTCTCAAGGTGGGACTTTGAGGGGGGGCAAAGACGGATGTGGAGACAAGAGACAAAATATTCACACGAATGAGTTCAAACACAAGATGTGATGAGCTTCTGAAGCACAAGGACTGTTCTACCTTGCTAGCAACCACAGTCAAAATTAAAGAACACGGTGCCCATTTACTCAAGTGGTCCTTAACTCTGGCTGTATGCTAAGCTCTTAGGGAACTCAACAGTAACTCCCACCTTCAGACATTCTCACCTCAGTGGAGGTGAACACTGGCATCTGTTGTGTTTTCTAAAGCTCCCCAAGTGATTCGGATGCATAGCCAGAATTAAGAACCCTTTAGCAGGATCATCCTAAAGCATACATGAAGTGTCTAATTCACTTAGGAAAATGAAGGAGCTTTTGTTCTTGAGCTGGTCTTAGTAAATGTCGGAGGACCTCTCTACAAGCAGGAGCCTTGGTGGTCACAAATCTTAGCTACTAAATAATTCTTTCAGATTGCTAAAAACAAAACATCCAAGCATAGGGAACAGATCTTTGAAAGACAGTTATAACCTGTTAAAAATTGGGACACATTAGAGGGATGTTTGCAAAAGTGAGATCAAAAATAAGTATAGCCAGATGCGGTGGAGCAAGCCTGTAATTCCAGCATCTCGGGAGGCTGAGACCAGGGGCGGGATCATGAGTTCAAAGCCAGCCTCAGCAATGGTGAGGCACTAAGCAACTCGGTGAGATCCTGTCTCAAGTGGCCCTGAGTTCAATGCCCAGTACCAAAAAAAAACCAAAAAAACAAGTCAGCAGTATACTGTCATTATATAAATTGGAGTAGTCCTGACCCACATGCATGCACACAAAACAGCCAAAACCTTCCAAGAGTTTTTCACTATGAGGATTATGTCAGATTAATTCCACAAAAATTGACAATGTTCACACAGGAACAAAAAACTGGTTTCTTCATTAGTTACTCAGACTGTTTTTTATTATGCTATTGCTTTATAAGTAGGTGAATGTTCCAGGGAAACACAATACCATTCACTTATTACTAAGAACAAAGGTCTATCTTCATTTCTAGGCCAATGGAACTATTAGTGTTTGAGCAGATACCACTATTGTCAGCAATGTCCTGTTGTACTCGAGGGGAATTACAGCTATGGTCCTTGAATATTAGGAAAGGAATTATAGCGCAATGGGAAGCAAGCCAAAAGATACTATGAACTTTGCCTTTTTAGCCCCTCAATGTAAGTCTACTTCCCAGAAGGTGTGGATTGGAACTTTAAGGCCTTACAAGGATCAGAGACGCAAAGCATCAGCTGGCCATTCTCAAGTGCAACTCCTCATAAATTGTCCAAATATGAAGCACAATGGGCCTTCACCCAAACAGGATGTAGAGAAAGGAAACAGTGGCAGAAGTCTGAATTAAACCAATGATCCTAAGGGGGACACAGGAGTAGGGACTGGGTAACTGAAAAAAATAAATTAGTTGGTGTGCATTTGAGAGCAGGACTGAAATCCCTGGTCAAGTGTTTCATCAGTGAGTTTACAAAAAGCTAAACAGACAAATAAAACGAAAGCATTACTACAAACATTTTTTCTGGGAAGAGAATAACCAAGTAAATGCTTACTAGCCCACATCATTGTTCCACTATACAGAAGGCAATGATTTATCTCCAGGAAGAATATCAGAAATAATGGCAAAACCTCTTATCCTAACTTTTCCCTCAGTCTTACAACTGACTTTATGCAAAACTGGTTTTCATGTTATTATAAAAGCATATAGCATTATGAGCCCAAGGCCTCATAATCCTTACTAGGTTGAGAAATTATCTATGAAACTTCCCTGTAATCTGCGTTTCTCTCTTCAGTATTTACTGTGTTTTTCATCTTGGTATATGGGTATAATGGTGACAAATATTTTAAGTTAAGCACTCATATTTGAAAATGATTTAAAAGACAAGAAGTGTTAAGAATCATATAGGGTTAGGATTGTATTTTTTTCCCCTCCAGTTCCAGGAATCAAAAAGAAAAGTGGACAGTTAGAAAAGATACCTTCCTTGTTTATGTTAAAAGTTCTTTAGTGTAAGTTTTTGATATTTTTTTTTTTAAAGGACCTTACATAGTGAAAAACACCGGCACTGTATGATGCTATTTGAAGCATTTATGGAAATACAGGCAAACAAAAATATCAACACAAAGCTCTTCAAGACCAATGCAGTGGTTGCTTTCTTCTCAGAAAAAAAAATATTAATTTTCTCATGTCCAGAAATCCTTTATAAGGGAGTACAAGAAACAATCCTAGCACAGAGATATTAATGCTTTTTGTTCTTTAGGAAATTCCATGATTTCTGAACTTGGGAAAGAGCTAGTCCTTAGGAGATATCTGGTCCTACTCCTGACTTCATTATTCAAGATCTCATGTATGGATCTTGGTTCATTCAAACATAAAATGTGAAAGTTAGAGTTCTTATCCGAATCACCTATGGATAGGTGATTAGATGAAACTCCATCTTTATCCGATTACCCCGGAGCTCCATACTCTTTGCAGATCACAAGAGGATGACTGAGGTTCCTTCTAGTTCTATCATTCATATTGTCTGAAATTTATTGCTCATTACACAGTCAATAGATGAGAAGTAACAGGCACTCTTAGGCATGTAGCTCAATGTTTTATCTAAGGAAAATATTCAAGTTAAAACTACAGAAGGTGAAAAATGGGTGTTTTAGGAAATTATGGCGTCGATAACTAATTATATTTTTAAAACAGACAACAGATATGCAAGAAAAAAACACACACACAACTTGGAAAAGGTTGCAAAATAAAAAGCAGCCACAACACCGGCAAGCAGGAGCTAAAAAATCTCACCACAGCACATATAAAATGCCCATGGGACCCGTGTTAACATTTACTGGATTCCAGAAACATCTCAAGGAGGTCAATCAAGGTTTGAGAATATCTGGTTCTAACAGAAATACCCTTTAGCTTCAGGTCTAAGAAAGTTTGCTATCCTAATGGAGAAGAGAAAGATAAAGTATACTATAAAAAACAACTAGTTGCTTAATATATGATCAGTGCTTAACCATGATTTCTTGAATTTAACAAATGGCTTCCTCTACCAGATTTCAATTAGCTCTTTAAAGTTTCACAAATTGTGTTCTTAAAAATTTAGTTGGCAATTAAAATCCACGTTAATAATTACAGTGGATATACTTTATGAAAATAGCTTTCTGTGTGCTCCTCTCTCGATGCATGGATCACCTTCCCCACTCTGTCTCACCTTTCTATACCCTGAGTTCATGGCAACTAGTGAAAGATAAAGACAATATTTTTAATGACATGAAGAACTAAGCAAACATTACCAAAAAGTTCATTATTTTCAATAGATACAAATAAATCTGAAGGTTATGTCTTATCTATTTTTAAACACTGATCTTTAAAGAATGTCTTAAGTGACAATCCATTTAGGCAACAAATATTTAGAAAATGTTCATAGATCATTCTGGAATACAGAATTGGCAGATCATTTCTGATTGGTTTTTTTTTGCAGTGCTGGGGATTGAACCCAGGGCTGTGCACATGCTAGGCAGAGCTCTATCACTGAGCTACATCCCCAGCCCTCTGATGGAATATTTTATAATGATTATTTTTAATAAGCCTGCAATAAAACATTGAAGATAAAAACAAAGGCAATTGTATCATAAAAATGTGAAGACATTCGGTCAGCACTTTTAAAGTAGTCATAAAGCAATAACTAAGCTATGATGAGGCTTTCAACACAGAATACACAATAAAGCACATTAAACTTACATTGCACATTTCTCTGACTATAGCTTTTTCTGTCTCACTAAGGTCATGTTCATACTCTTTACCCTGTTGACGATCTATAGTTTCCTGAACATCCAAGACCTGGATTTGTTGAAAAAGAAAAGCAAATTTCACATGGGAAATTGTTAGTTGAGATAAAACCATGAAAGAGCTCCATTTTGTAAGAAACCTTTAGTTTTCTCTGTTTGCATCTCAGAGCGGAATACTATGCGACAAAACCTATCTAGAATAAAATCAACTTGATTTTTCAAATGGTCATTAATAGTCAACTGAATTCATTAAAGTCTAAATCAATTTGGTGCATTTAATTCGGTCATTAAGATAACCTAATAATGTGTACTATTTGGAGACAGTCAATACCTCTTGGTCCATTGTAGTTGTGAGTAATGTAATTATATGCCAAACAGTCCAAATGATATGTAGACATGGCATATAGAAAAGATAACAAAAAGAATATGCACATAATAACTATTGCCCTCAGTTCTTGCCTGAACATATTCCTAGTACCTAAGAGAAAGTGGAAATGCCTCTTTGATGGTAACAAAGAAAAACACTAGGTTTTTAGGATGAAAATATTTTTCATTAGAGTGAAATGTCTGGGGATAAAGCATTTTTAAACAATTTTACAGGCCTATCTTTCTACTCCTAAATTGGTTTTAAAACAATGTTCATTTAATAATTCTAAAATTTTCACATGGATACTTTCTATAATGCAAAAGGAGAGAAAACTTTGAGTGCTTCTGGTCGTTCTTCTCCCTATCAATCGACTTTTAAATCAGAGCTAATGACTTTCCCAAAGGCTCCTGCTAACCTAGCTGGTTCTATTGTCTTCATGGTCCATACTGATGGCCACATCTAAAACTGTCTCCTGAGAATTTGCAACAATGAACAGTAGGGACCTTTATGTCAAGTTCATCCATATTGAGACTAATTAGAGTTTATGAATTGGATGTATTTACAGGATTAAACTGCCATCTTGTTAATTAAAAAAATCCTAGCCATTACTATATAGATACCATTTCCATAAAGTCCTGACACTTGCTTCTTCTTAAATTACATTCTTTACATACCTAAGGGAAATTATTGACTTCGCTCAGTGAATATTCATATAAAACTTTAAAATCACCTTGAACAAGCAGCTCATTTGCCTACAAATTTGATTTGTAATACACCTCACAAAACTGTACTTCAAATCAATTTCTACTAAATGAGGTGAAGGCCAATCATGGATTTGAAAGCCATAGAAATATGGTATTATTACAAATGGGCTAATTTCTCATACCGATTTACAACACTCCCCCTACAAAATATGATCGTAATTTATTACACCCAGAGTTTTCCTTGGAATACATCAGAAAGTGGGAAACTGAGCCATTGTTCTAATAATTCCTTTAGAACACAAACTTCATAATATCAAATTTTTAATAGAGACCTTCTTAACAGTGCAGACATTGTCTTTTGAAAATGCATCTTAACTGTATTGTTTTTCAATACAGTTAACTCAGAACCAAACATCTCGTATTCAAGGGCCTCTAGTTATCCAATAAAGATGCTTCAGTTGCTCAGTATCACCCATCTGCCAACCAAGGACACTTCAGTGCTCCAATTAATACATAATATCTCCTTCTCTTGAGACAAAATTTCACATGAAAATTAGAGAATGAATTCAGAGAAAATTGAGAAGCCCTTCTTTGCCCTCCCTTTCCTTTGAAGCTGCATTGAAAAATTAGAAGACTTCAACGTGACCCACTATGCTGATCAGATAGATTCAAAGAGCCCTTGCCCTTTAACAAGGCAACAGATTGAGACAGTTGGATTAAGAGGGCGAGGTGCTGCTTTTGGAGTTTGTCTAGGCACTACAATGCTACAAAACTGACGAATCTGTGGCCCATTTTCTTTTCTGAAATGCTCTTCAGATGGCTAGTGCCCGATTCATGTTAAAGTTCATCCAAATACTGCTACACAGAGCAAAATGGTCAGTAAGCCAAAACCCATCATGCTGGCTGTACTGTCCCTTGAATTCCTCTTAGTTGCTCGCTTTGTAAATTATTCTAGCCAAGACAAAAAAAAAAAAAAAATGCATTGCCAATGGCCACCAGCCTGATTCTCCTACCTTTCCTCATTAAAAATCAGTTTGTGTTTGGAAAAACGCACTCATAAGCTAATGCAAAATATATGGAGAGCGCCAAGCCTTCTGCTAAAATTAAATCACCACAAGAACTGAACATTTCTCATCTGCTTTACACAGGTTGTGAAAAGGGTGCCACACTCCAAAAGAGCATCTTCAGTCTTAGGATTAATCATTCCAAAATTGAAACAATTTTCAGAAAAATTATAAAATATATGTAACAAAACACAACTAAAGCATTCTACCTAGATTAAGGATACCTGTTAGGAATTATAGATACATTTGATTTCATACTATGGGACTGATAAATTGAAGCAATTCCTTGAAATTAAGATTTTCATTACCTATTAGTTTATGTTCATCAATTTTACTTATTAGAAAACTCATTATTGGTTAAAAAAAATTAGCTTTACATAAGACCATACAACTTTTTTTTTAATGCTCTTTAATACAGCATTAACTGGAGTTTGAAGACCTAATTTCTACACAGAAGAGTAGGCTGTTATTTCTGTACTGTAAGTTGAACAATGTACTTCAATGCATAAAGTGAAATAGAGTACCTTCCTCATTTTGACCAACTATTAACTCCCTACTTCTGAAGACATCCATGCTACAAACATTGCACACATACCTATAACAATATTTCACACATATGGATATGCATGCATAGACTTCAACTTCAATGCATATAGGTATGAATCACATTACTCAAAACAAAATGATAAAAATAGAGATTCAACCATAAGTACTCAAACCCATTGTTAGTTTAAAAAAATTAAAATCATACTTCAAAGATGAAGATTAAAAAGTCATAGCATAAGGGATCAAAAAAATAAAGTATCTATGGTTAAAGCAAGACTGTGAGGATAACCAGAATACAGCAAACAAGCCACGACACAACTGAGGTTCTGGATAAATGGTTGCACACAGTTGGTTACCTTAAGAGAATGTACCACAGGTTCAGGCTGCTGAGAAGGTGTGGTATGTCCACTGAAGCTAGCTGGAGAGTTGGGTGAACTGTTACTCCCATCAGCCCCTGATGACAACCTAAAAGAACCCTTAGTAGAAAATCAACAACTTTGTTATTAAAACAAAAGTCGTTTATAACTACATAGATGTCATTCAATATGCAATCTCACTGCCAAATGAGAATTAGCCACCTTTTTCCTATGCTATCCTAAGATGCTATCAACCTGCTAATTTGAGTTTACTTGCTGTTTGACCTGCAAGAAAACTAAAAGACATCCAACAGGTCCAGACGTCATCTCTGATCTATTAAAGAAAGCAATGTCCCCCAAGGAAAGGCCATTAGCAAGATTTCTAGAATAACATTTGAATCTTAAAGATTCTCAAGAGCAGGGGAATTCATGAATTACTCCATGGCTAAGTTCAATGTGCTCATTCAGCAGGTTAAGTGCTACTTTCCATGTGTCTCAGTAGATACAGACTCATCACATTTTTGGACTGAAGAAACTGTCTCTTCTAAACTGTTTGTTGAGGGAAGACCTGTAGCAGAGCATTTTTGAAAAAGACTGGAGCAAATTCAGCATTTTCTTCAAGGAATTTTTCTATTTTTTAATACTTTTTAAAAAAATGTAAACAAAATAGATTCAAATTAAATAGTTTACTGATTCAACTCAAATGGTGAGATATAAGAAGTGAGCATGGTTAATTAGACCTGTGTGAGCCACAGTCATCTATCTGTACATGAACTGGGAATCTCTCCTAGAGGTCAGCCCTTTTATTAAAGATTGCTTGCAGAAAGACTAATGGATCAGTAAAGGAACAGAGAGCAACAGTTATCTACTCTCAAAAAATATATACATATATATGAATGAGCAGGAATGGAAATTTGGGGATTTTCCAAACGTTTTTAAACAAATGTATACATTTTGCCATGTCTAACAGTGATTAATCTGTTAGACATGGCAAAATGTATACATTTGTTATCAACCTAGTCCCCTCAATAGGAGTCACTGAAGGTGTAACATGAATTCATGAAGGAAAGATGGGTTGGGATATTAAATTGCAACATCTCTAGGTAAGTTTTGGGGGGTAAATTTTAGGTATGGGAAATGTGTGCAAAGCAAACGGTAGAAGGTGTGTGCTGTATGCATCCAGTGATTTTTGCAATGATTACTATTTGTGCAATTTGGAATATTTTCTCTCCTTGGTGCCATCATGTCTTCCTATGTCCCTGAAGGATCCCTTTGCCTACTTGCAAGCCTTCTAGGGTCATGTTCAGTTCCCTGAGACTTGGGCAATCTAGGCAGGTCTTCCTCCACCCCCACTAGCCAACAAGTAGAGGAAGCAGTAAAATATGACACTTAGGTCACTTCTCCGGCTTCTGTCTTCTCTTGCTACTAACTTCAACTGAAAGCAGTTGATGAAACAGGTCAGTCAATTATAAAAGGCCAATGGAAAGTGTAATCTTAAAATTTGTTTTCCTGTATTGTGTAACTCAAATCAAATAAGACATAATAATTCCTGATACACATCATAGAAGGGAAACTATTTGAAGTTTAAAAATGGTTAAGAGACATACCCTCCCGCTACCTCCACCACCAAATTTTAGGACAACTTCTCTGTCAAGAGCAAATAATTCCAAAACTATGGAGTACGAAGGAAGCTCCTCCTCCCTGACTAACCCATGTCCTCGGGCGTTGTGTTTGCTTCCCCCTAGTAGTACAACCCTTCAGAAAAGACTCCTGGAAATCATACAGAGTTCACTTCACCTCACAGTGCCACTTTTTTCCTCTGCTAATCTGGTTTTCTTGTGATGCGTAACCCGATTTCTAACTCTGGGCTATCCTTTTTCCAATTCTTGCTTTCAAACACACTCTGCCCAGTCTTTTTCAAAGGCTTTCTTAGATTTGGCAAAAAGGTAGGCATGTCAATTCTAACATGATCTTGTTTGGGTATGGGCCTTTATCTTTCAAAATCAATGTTAATAGCATCCTAATAGCCAGTTAGCTTTGGTCATCTCTCTTCAGAGACAACCAAATGCACATTTTTATTAAAGGGGGTAGGGCTATTGAATGCTATAGTAGAATCTTTCAAAGATGTGAGCGTTATTTAGTAGGGGACAACGTCTTTCAAAATTTTAAGTTTACCTCAAATTAGCTTTGAGAGTCATGAACTAGTAATCAAGGTTTATATTTTGTGTTATTCTTGTGATACCAGAAAGCAATAAAACATCTGGTAAAACTTAGTACCAATGGGTACTAAATAGTTTTCTAGGTTATAACATAGGCAAGCCCGTCACTCTACCTTTATTTTGTACTGTAAAATAAAAGGTTAGCTTTCTGTGTGCTTAACAGAGTAAAGCCAATCCTTGGAGAATTACTGAGGTTCAATCAGTACGTACACTCAGCTAACATTTTTTTTTTTTCCACCAAATTATTTTCTCTAAGTATGCTACTAAATGAAATGCCGGTACACCAAATGATGTTAAATATTCTCTTGGAGCTTATTTCAGTGAAATTATTTAAATGGTACATGCCTGGTTCAGGAGACGGGAGATTTAAAAAGTGGAAAATCTTAATCAAATTGGAAATGTGATTCCCAGCGTGAGTTGCTTGTTTTTCAAGCTCCACAGGAATACACACTGCACATCCCTCTTAGCCAGTAGTCAATGGCAAAGGACAAGGAATAATTTCCCGAGCAGCTGAGACACGACTGGTGGTGTTCACTCCTTCTCACAGCCCTGGATCTTATTTCTCTTCATAAAAGGTGCAGGGTAACTTTGTTGTTCTTGTTAGGGGTTGCTCAACTTTAGTCTCCAGGTTCAGGAAGAACACTGGTAACAACCGTTTTAGGAAACAAAAGACAATTTCCATCCTCCCTCCCAGTTTTAGACACACAGCCACCTTCTCCCATGTGTTTGGACTCATTCTCTATCCCCATGGATAACTTTTCTTCAAACAGCAGAGCCATCTGGTTACGCACAAGCAAATGCAGCCAGCTGACTCATCTTCACTCACCGGGAGAGTGGGCAGGCATCGTCCTATTCCTCGGCACCCTTGCCACCACTGCAAGACCCGCCGGGCTCTGGGCCCCCAGCCTTTCTCCATATTTGAGCTGTTTCTAGTTGGAGGTTGCCTTCTATTCTGGGTGGCCTTATATTTGGAACAATACGGTACAATCACTCAGAAAAATACTGTTTCCCAAGTCTCAAAAAAAAGCAGATAGAACAAGATGCTTAATGAAATGAACCACAATGACCACGATGGCAAGCTGTGACATGCACCTTCAGCTAGGGAAACACAAACATCAGCAGTCTGAAGTCTGTTGTATTACAGCTCAGACCGATTTCTTCTACATGTTTTGGCAAAAGTATAATTCCATTCTCAAGTTTTCAAAATGAGTACATGGTAAAGGTAAAATGGCAGAAAAATCTTGAAGCCATTTAAACATTATTGCATGGGTTTTACCTGTGAGAATCAGAATTACCATATGTCTTCCAGGTATCTAAATTGCAGAACTTCATACAAGTTACTTTTTTTCCCCTCTTAATAATTGGAAGCTGAATGCCCTTTTGTTCAGAAACTCAAGGTGGGAATAATTTCAATAATATGCAGAAAAACTGACACTAATCAAAGTTTTGACAAAATTGCTGCACACTGAAGAGGATGTAATCAACTAAGAAACTTCCACTGCATTAAAGTAACTATTTTACATAGAATTTTTAATATTCATGTAGATTCTCTATTAATCACTTAATTCCCAAATGTCTATGTTTATTGGAACTAGAGATCACACAACTGAAAAAACATTGTTTGTTGCTTTTTTTTTTCTTTTTCTAAATTTCAGCTTTTTTCCCCATGGTCAAATGGTATAATCCTATGAAAATAATCAGAAGCAAAATAAACTTATTTGAACATGGTTTCCTTGCACTACCAATTTTCACCAACTATTGACAAAGAACACTGTCCCAAAGAACAAGGAAAAAAAATATTATGGAAAATTCACAGGCTATTCCAAAAATGCTAGTAGCTAAATGTCGAGGTTAATTTGGGGAAACTAATAATATTTTCATTCATTTTCTTGGAAGTTAGTATGTGCTTCTAAATGGTGCTGGCCTAATTTTCACTTGTTTGGAATTTTTGGATGCTGAACAACAAAAATGAATAATGGTCTTAAATGAAGTTTTTTAAAAAAGGGAATTAATATCTAGCAATTACTACTCAAATTCTTTTCTGAATATGAATTCAGCCCTAGTTCCTACCAAATAAGTCATGCACATTCTATTCTTCACATATAACAGAAATAATTATAAACTTACATTTGGGTAATGATGATTTCAACGCTGATATGAATATTGTTTTGATAGTATTTCATATGTAAGTGTGTAATCTATTTCCATCAGCAAAAGAATTATATCCAACAGTTTACAATATAATTCTTAAACTGAACTTCTAAATATTTCTGTGATGATTAATGAGTACTGCAAACTGTATACTTTTACAAATAAGGAGACCTATCATCTGGATTTGGTTCTTTCCATGGCTTATGCATCTCTCAGATCTTATGTGTTCGATTCAACAACTAAGTAAAACATTCAGGAATTCTTCGGAATTCTATTTTCATTCATTCTTAATGTTTAGAAAGGCTAAATCCTAATGCCTGTCCACTGTGAGAGAACTTATTGCCAAACCCATGAAATCTAAGGTTGCATCTATAACCATTCAGATACTCTACAGAGAATGCACAATATTTACCCAGATAGTATATAAAATAACAAATACACAGGTAAATCTTATAACTAAAGATAAAAAGAAACTTATATTATAAATACATATCTCAAAAAAGAAGGAAATATATATGGACCAGACTTTTGTGGAAGAATAAAATGTTTGATGCAACTCTTTTAAAGGAAAAAGTACTCTTTGGAACCAGGATTATTGATTTCTTATTCATATAAGCAACTTTTTAAAAAACCTAGGCACAAATAAAAATGTGTTCTGGGCCAACCATCATATTTGACCTTCAAATAAATTGTATCTGAATGGCATTTCTATACTAATGAAGGCTTAGCCCTTTTGCCAGGATTGGAATCAGTCATGGTGTTTTCTTGAAGACGGCTTTGTAAACCTCAGCAGGTCAGTTGTTGGACTTATTTCTGTAAACTTTGGGGCTCAAAAGTGGGTAAGCTAATTCTGGTCATCAGTTGGAAAAACAATTCCAAATGATCTGAGGGGCTTCCTGTTTTCTGAGGACTTTTGTTTTTCTTGGTCTTGTTTTCAGTGATTTTTCCAAAATTTAAAAGTTACAAAAGAAATACCTGAGTGACCCCCAATTTCATAAGTTTGTATATTGGTCAGCTACTTTATATACAGATACATGGCACAACTAACAAATTATTTTAGATACTGGGATAACTCCCTAAATAAGAGAAAGTAATGCTCTGCACCAAGACTGTATGGGATGTAAATTACAGATTATTTACTATGTGGTAAGTGCCCATGATAGAAATCATGAATTCTAATGCTGTAAACAAGCACTCTTGATCAAGAAATAAAAGTATCCCTTCACATCACAGAAAATATGAGTACTTCTATGGCTCTTACTAAGTATCTGAAAGACTTTCCATGAAAGTTGAAAATTTGTAAATCTTGTATTATTGCCCTTAAAATAATTAATGTATCCTCAATGAAGACTAAAGCCCAAATTTTAAAAGAAGCATCTAAACAAATAGAATATATATTATTTATTATCTTGCTGAGTAAAATTATTGTAATTTGTAATATTACTTTCAACAGAAGTGGCAGAATGAAACTGTTGTAATTAAGTTGTCATTTTGCTATTTTGTTATTATGTTTTGGTTATAGGTATTTTTAGTAAGATTATTTTAATTAGCACTCTGAAAGTTTCCATTCTTTTGTCCTACAGAAGAACACATTAAAAGATTTAGCAAGAATATTGTCCTTTTTCCCCTATTATACAAGCAGTAAAATAAAAGCAAAGTAGGAGTCTGAAGTATTTTAAGATTA
This sequence comes from Ictidomys tridecemlineatus, assembly GCF_052094955.1. Lineage (NCBI taxonomy): Eukaryota > Metazoa > Chordata > Mammalia > Rodentia > Sciuridae > Ictidomys > Ictidomys tridecemlineatus. The sequence goes on from NC_135488.1 coordinate 76,025,075, forward strand.
TTGTTTTCAAAGCAAAAAGATGTATGCACTTTGAGTACTGTAGCAAAATAGATCTTCCTCACAGCAAGACAGTCTTGAAAATTGCATCACTATTTTAAATTCTAATGAGATCCATATGAGTTTCCTTTCAAATAAGAAAATGATACTAATTGCTAACATGATGCAGTGGGCATAGATGTATCTCATCCTATCTAGTCTATTTCCACTCAGCTTTCTCCACCTTATAAGCAAGACTAATCAGTAGAATAGTTTTTAGAAAAGAGCAAAAATTATACAGGAAATGCAGAGATTTTACCCATCCACTTATATCCATTGTTTCATTAGTTAAGTAACTACCCAAATTAAAGGGTTACATAATTTTAAGAATAGCTGTGAACAACTCAGTCCTTTTTCATAAAATACAATGATATTCCAACAATCCTATTGCCAAATGTAAATAATTTTTGAAATTTAAAAAGTTATTCTAATTTTACACATACTCCTTTATATAATTCCTGTGTATAATTATGCAATGTGACTCAATAAGAAAAACTTGCAGATAAACAAGCAAATGGTGAAAGAATTAATCAATTTTTTCCTCAAAAGTTTCTATACAAGTGTGCCGTAGTCTATTTTATTCCTCTCAAATTCTAAAAACTTCTGTAAGGGGGATATTATGAGATCTTGTGGAAAAAGAAGAGCTTATGAAATTTGTAATGAAGAAGTGAAAATTAAATCCTAAAAGAAAAGGGAGCTATCCTGGTTGCATCCTTTAATCAGGCACCTCAGCAAACTGCAGAAATACAGAGAGGGGAAAAAAATGTCTCTAAGAACTAGCCACTGCAAGCCTCAGTAATAAAGAATTATAAAGCAAAAAAAGTGATTTTTTTTTAAGGTAATGGGAATAGATAAGAGTCTGACTTGGCAACTTTTACCTTACCGACTTTGAAATAAGAGATGGGGAAATGAATTTTCACATGGACAAATGTGTAGCTTTTGCAAGAGCCTAGGGACTCAGGACATCCCAGGGGCAGATGTTGGATGGTTCTCCAAATTCCTCTGTACTGAAACATGAATTCAATATGGCATCTTTAACCACTGTCCATAACATTATCCCTTCAAACTATGACCATTCTTTTAGTTTTCATGTATTTTATTTAAAAAATTTCTTTAAGACATAGTAGTTTCTCTCTTCGTTCTTGCTCAGAGTTTTGGGTCCTATATGTAAATGAAGAAAACAACTTGCAAAACAGAAAACTTTTGCTTTTCTCAAATTTATGGGAATACATAAAATGTTATTCCGTGTAGAAATAATGAAATAACATAAAAATGAACATTTTTAAAGCATATTAAAAATTACAAAAGATGTTCACCTTGAATTTAATTTGTGGTCTCTGCAATGAAGAAAATTACCAAAAAATTAAAATTTCCAGAAAAAGTTCACAATGTTTCATTAGAGTTGAGGAAAAAATTTTTTAAAAAAACTGAAAGTGTTTCCTGAGATAAGTAGAAAACAAAACTATATTGTAGAGTAATGAAAGATAAATGCACTGGGCTGCTTATTGAACGTGTGTGTGTATGTATATATACATACACATATATGATGTCTCTATCAGATGCTGCATATATACACACACACTCCATTGATTAAAATCACAATAATACTGTAATGTCCTATAAAATGCAGGCCTTTCACTTGATTTAAATCAGATGTAATGCACCTAAAGCAAATTTTAGAGCCCAGCCTTCTTATCTATTATAGGAAACCAACTATGAAAGCCTGAAGATTGATTAGCTTAAAGTAGTTTCCTGGTACTTAAAGATGTTTAATCTTTTATAAGTCCTGAAGCTTGGTCAAACAGTATCTCATACCTCTATCAGAATATGTGCCTAGTTTAGGATGGGAGACAAATTCTGTTTTTCCTTATTATAGGGCAAGGACAGATGCTTTCCCTAATTGCAGGAGGAAAACAATGTTTCACTGAAGTTGGCCAGCCTTCATCCTGATACACTAAAACTGCATTAAATAGAAGCTCAGATTAGATAAGAGATTTTAAAGGTCGCCTATGAATAGACTTGTAGATGCTGAGATCCTCAATTTTGTTCTCATAATATTTAGTTGTTTGAAGTAAAAGAAAAGCACATTTCATTTAACTAAAGAACCTATTCAATTCTGATTTATAATATTTAAAGTTTTCCAAAATTTATAGATATTCATTCACTTCATAACTATGAAGCATCTATCAGACAATATATTTCAATAATTTTTTGTTGAAAGAGAAACAGTTCCAATTACAGCCTGTAGAGTCATGTCGCCTCAATTTAAATTCTTTATCTGATACTTAGTTGTATGACTCTGGACAAGCTATGTGACCCCTCTGTACCTCAGTTTCCTCCTCTATACAATATGGGGAATTGATATGTCACCATATGGTCTTAAATCATAAGAAAACAGTGCCTGGCTTGTGTAAGTGCTCTATACGTATTTGCTGTCATTATCACGAATGTTTTGGCTTTGGTTGTCAACACATTTTATAATGTGTCAATTTACTTTCACATACTTATTATATATAGAAATAGTTCTCAACCAGGGGCAATTTGCTCCCCCAGAGGGTACATTTGGTAAAAACGTGTACCAACATTTTTAGTTTTCAAAACTGGGGAGTTTCTACTAGCATTTAGTGCACAGACGTCAAGGATGCTACTAAACACCATGCAATGTGTAGCATGGGCCTCAAAGAACTTTCCAGCCCCAAGTGTCAACGATGTTGAGAAAGCCTGATTTAGAGAAAGAGAACTATGTTGGAAACTTGCAATGCAAAATCTCTGGTGACAACTCTGTGTAAGATGCTGCATGTCAGGAGAAGATGCCGGCAAGATTTGGAGCTCAGCAGTAGTGCACTGGCATGGGTTTGATTCTCAGCACTGCATATAAGTAAGTAAAATAAAGGTCTATCAACAACTTTAAAAAAAAAAAAAAACTAAAGATTTGGAGCTCGAAACAACTAAAAAGGAAACTCCCTCAGTTTCAGTCTTGAAGTATTCTGCACACAAAGGCATATATATTCCCATCCCCAAATAGGAAATGACTTCATAACAAATGGAACAGAATTAAAAATGTCCCGAACTGTAACAACACAACAAAGAAAGGGGGGGGGGGACAGCACAGGGCAGTGGTCCAAAGAACAGAGTTCCAGAGTAAAGAGATACAGCAAGCTGCAGCACCTTGAAAATCAAGACAACATATGGAGAATGAAATTGTCAGAAGGTGCTTTGTGGAAATTAAGGAAAATAAAACTTCCTTAATAATTATATTATTAATATTATTAATAATATTCCTCACTTTATTCTTTCCTACAGTGACTGTTTAAACAATGCCATCAAATAGAAGGTCCCTAACACTCCAAACAATATCCTTTTGATGGTAAGAGCAATATGCACGAAGAAAGGAGAGCAACCGTTCTCTCCTTCCGTGACTAAGGTGTGTAGTCTGTCTACATGTTTGTATCCTTAGTAGGTAGAAGACTTGAGAGGCCTTTGTCACAATGTTTCCCCATCACTAAGGCCCTACTACATGTTAGGACTATCCTAAGTGTTGACAATTTAAGGTGTAATAGATCTGTCTTAATCCTTTGAGAGTAACTGTATTAAAAAAGTTTTTTATATATATATATAAATAATTTAATATATAGTATTCAAACGACTCCACAGCAGGAAAACAAGCCAATTTTTAAAACATGGGCAGAAACCCAAATTGACGTTTTTCCAAAGAGACACAAATGGTCAAGAGGTAGATGATAAAACCCTCAGCATCACTAGTGGGACAAATGCAAATCAAGACTGAAATGAGATACAATCTCACTCAAGTTAGAATGACTGGTAATAAATAGAAAACATAACAAGTGCTTAGCAAGGGGAAATCTTATATGCTATCATTGATAATGTAAATTAATAAAGTCATTATGGAAATCAATAGAGGCTCCTCAGAAAAGAAGTAGTTCTACCTAAAAATAGTAGAACTACTGTGCAAACTAGCAATGTCACCTCTAGATACAGGTCCAAAGGAAATTAGTTATGTCAAATAGACACCTGCATTCCTATGTTCATGGCAGCACTGTTCACCAGCCAGGATATTCTAACAACCAAGTGTCCATCAATAGATGAATTCATGAAGAAAATGTTGGAGGCATACATACAAAATATAAGACTACTCAGGCATAAAAGATGACTACTCAGGATAAAATTCTGTCGTTTGTGACATGGATGAACCTGAAAGGCATTAAGTAAAATAAACCACACATACAGATATTGTGAGATCTCAATCATACATAGAATCAAAGTTGCTGTCCTACAAGTTGAGTGTAGAACAGTGGTTACAAAAGGTGGCTGGAGGTGGGAGGACTGGGGAGATGTTGGTCATAGGATACAAAATTTGTTAGGAATAAGTTCAAGAGACAACATGTTAACAATAATTAATCATGTGTTCTTGAAAATGCCAAGAGTGGATATGAAGTGTTCTCACCACAAAAATGATAACCTTGTGAGGGAATGCTATATACAGTCATCCCACCATGTATACATATTTCAAAATATCATGTACTTGGGTAATATAATTTTTTCTGCCAGTATTTTTTTTTAATTTTTAGAAGGTGCTGTTCTCAATACTTGATACTTCAATGATTTTTTTGTTTGTTTGGGGACCTAGAGATCTCTTTCTAGTCTATGTATTAATGTTCTAGCTCTTGGGCTAGAGGAAGATCCTGATTAGAATGACTTGGGGGCATGAGGATAGTTAGATTAAGAATAATCACACTCTCCTAATGATAAATTAATGACTCATCCAGATGAACTAGTACATACAGCTCTGTGCCCATGTGACTTCCTGTACTCCAGACCCAAAGCTGAAGCCATAATAATACAGAAAGTCTATACCTAAAATATTAATGAAATGGTTTTCTGAAGTTACCTATTTGTTGAAAATTACTGCCAACTCATTTTGAGGTGCTATGTAGGTCATGCTATAAATGAAATATAATAGGGATCCAGCTAAGTACAGTGATCTCATTAAGAGTCTAATCTCCTATTCCAACTTTCCTCTCTGAATTTGAATTCTAGTCACTCTTCTGAATCCTTCACTTTTTCTTGTCCCATATCCTTGATCAAGGATGTTACTTTTTTATTCTGGTTCCATATTTAGCATCTCTTCTTTTCTCCCTTGTCCTACAGTCTAAAAATCTTGTTTCAGACCCAGCTTTGCTAATGAGCAAGTCACATTCCTGTGAACTTTTCTTCCATTGCCTGACAGATGGGTATAATCACCACCCCACCTTAAGGGTAACTGACAAGAGTTCTGTTCATGGGTTAATTTTAAGCCCACTCACATTTTATAGTAATACTTCATACATCTTAGAATACTGAGGCTATTAAGTTTCAGAATGGACAATCAAGATCTATGCATGAAACTATGGTATTTCTTCTATCATCTCAAAAATAGTTATATATATGCTTTGTGCATATGTATTTGGTAATTAAGAGTCTCTCAACTATTAAGTGACTGAAATGCACTTTTGGAGTGCTAAAATGGCCTGAAATAAGTGACATTTACAATGCTTTTGATGGTCCATTTTGGCAAATCTGCAGTTTAAACATATTATAAATTCCCACTATTTGTCTCATTAGCCAGTTATTGGGGCAAAGTTTAGTTTCTCCTCAAAATCTTGAATCACTTAAATCAATTTCATTAGAGAAGCTAACCTGTTAAAACAGTAACTGAAAAGATCACAAGGAATGAATAACAGACCAAAAAAATCACACTATCACTGCAACATCCAAAGTATATATTTATCAAAATCTCTATGTAATCTCCACATCAAGTGGAATTTTTTTTAAAAATCTGATAATTGCTCTCAAATTCATTAAGTGTAGACCATTCTACGTTTCCACGAGATCTTAGCTAAGAAAACTGGAAAGGAACTTTTACTCATTTATTATGACAAACAATGGCTAAGACTGATGTCTGCGGAGTTGGTTAGGAACTCTGACTCAGAGAAATGAAAATCATAGAGTGAAGACATGGATGCGAGGCCCAGAGCAGGCAAAGCTGAGGCTGCCGTGACATAAAGACCTCAATCCAGAAAAATCTTGAAGGCTGCAAGAAGAATTTGAAATTTATTCTTCATGGAGCCGCAAATGGAACTGATTTGTGTACTAGACTGATGTGGTGATACTGTGAAGAACGATTTGATCAACGCAAGACTAGCTAGGATGAAGTTTCAATTACAAGATTAACAAAGAAGTTCAAAGTAACAATTACTTATTGCCCACACTGGGCAACAGTAGAAGGAATGGAAACCATGATGTTGACAGATTAAAGGGCAGGTCACTATGAGTCTTAATATTTGTTTGAATGTAGACAGTGAGGTTGAAAAGAATCCAGGATGACTCCTCGATTTTCAACTAGATGCCTTCCAAATGGTCTTATCATTAACCAGGCTAGGAAATACCAAGGGAAGTAGCATATCTAACTCCTTCCTCAGAATTTTAAAGCCAAGATCAAAGAGGTGATTAATGATATAAAGCCCTCAACCATTCTTTCTCCCAGGTAACCCCCAAATGGCTTTCTTCTGATATGGGAGATAAAATCATGTAGAACTTCAATGTTTTGCACACTTTTAACTACATGTAATGATCAACTGGTGAAAATATCTGACTAAACACTACAGTGTTCTTGGAAGGAAAAGAAAATAATTCTGAAATATCCGATATTCCAGGTGAAATTTGCAGACATAAATATAGTGTCCAAGAAAATAAATAAAAGTAATTACAGAAAGTTTGCAGGATCCCCTTTTTCCCCCAAGAATTACAGTGGTCAAACCTGAGGAACAAAAGCATTAGTATATTGAAAGGGCAAAGATAGCAAACACACTCTCTCTGGAGCCAGACTGAGAATAACAATAAAGGTGTGATTAAAAAAATAAAGCTGTTAAACAATAGTTAGGAAACGTGGACAACTGCATTCAGCTAAGATAATGAGTTTATGTGCTTAATTTTTTACTTATGGTAAAGACTTCTGGCATTGATGCTAAGAGGAACATATCTGAATATTTTTAGGCCTTGGACTTATAAGAAAAAAGGAACACGAGGGCATGAGTGGGACACAGAGCAAGGGCATAGAACCGAATTGCCTGTGTAGAGGCAATAGCAAAAAATGCAATGCTAATTAATATTGCATTTGACTTGCAGAGCACAGCCCATTAAGAATAGCGTTAAGCATCTCAGCATGCCATCAGGGCCCCGTGGAACACGTGTGCGCAGCTACAGTCGCAGAAATTAAACAGCTATTGAAAATAAATGTTGAGTTGACTAAGAAATGTTACATTTTAAAGTGGAATTTGCTACACTGACTTTGGTAATAAGAACTATTCAAGGAGTCTTCCAGAAGCTGCCACACAAAGTGGAAGGTCAAGAATGAGAGAGACCTAGCAGAGAGGCAGAGTCAACTTCATACAAGAACGCTACCATTGGAGGATATGGATCAATAATACAAACAAGGACTGTGGCTATTAGAATGCAGTCCATCTGTCATCTGTTGAAACTTAATTAAAGCATTAACAAGAATCTTATGCTTAAAGGTTTGCAAAAATAAAAGTAGCCAACATGAATCTAAGCAGTGTAGCTTCTGCCTAATTGGTAGTAATAAAATTGCCAGCGGGGAGAAATGAAATCTGCCATTAGAAAGATCATCACAGCACAAAAGCAGCTTCATGGAAGCAAGAACTCTGATTGTCACAAACAGTGCTTACTAGGAAGAAAAACAGTAATTTCAAAAAAAAGTCTGCTTTCTGCCTCTTTACAAAAATAATGTATGATAGTATAAATCAGAAAACCTTATTTTCTATTTATTCACATAGAATAATATTCCATTTAGCTCCATGAAGTAAGTCCTCCATAATTCTCAGAGTCTGAAAGAACTAAGTAAGTTTCTCCATCCACTCTCCACTGACTCCTCCCTTGTTTCTTACCTTTAAATCTTGGGGTGTCCCCAGGACACAGTCTACAAGCATCTTTTCTCAACACTCATGCTAATTTTAAAGCCATGGGACCAAATGAAAACTGGTGCATGTGGGGCATGTTTATTCACACATAGAAGTATGTATACTTCATTCTTCCGTCTCCAGCTCTGACCTCTCACCCAAGTTTCAGGTCTATGTCTCCAACTCCAAATACAGCAACTCCTCATTGATGTCTTGATACCTCAAATTAAGCATGTCCAAAATAGAAGTCGATTCCCCTGCATCTCCTAACCTGTTCCTCTCAGTCTTCCCCATCTCTGCTAATGGTCCGTCATACTGCTGTTTGGTGGTAACAAATACTGGTCTTATTCCCGTTTCCTCAACCATGCCTCACTGATTCCTAGCCAAAGCTTTTGTTCTTGTTCCTGTTTTCTAGAATATTCTTCTGCAAGCCATGCTCCTTCACTCAGATTTTTCTTCAGTTGTCACTTCCTAGAGAGGCCTTCTCAAACTCCATGTTTCATCCCCTCTCACCTGAGTCACTAACTCTATGCCCTGCTTTGTTTTCTTCATAGTGATTACTATTTCCATGTATTATATACTAAGGGTTTTAAAAGTAATGACCCATCTATTAAACTTTAAGCTACATGAGATAGAAATTACTTTTCTTATTCAAGACTATATTCCTCATTGCCTGTGTTTAAGAGATTATCAAAAATATTCAGAACATTGTGGAAGATTGGAATGATGGGCTTCCATGATTTATAGAAATTATATTCTCTATTAAGGGTTTTTTTTGGTTATAATAAGAAATGCAGGGGAAGCCCAGTAAGCACCTATCCCTGAATGAACAGTCCTGTACCAATCCAATGATAAATGTCTACATTTTTTTTTATTACAAATAGCAGGATCTACATGCGATTCTGGGGATAATATACATCTTAGATAGCTAGATTAAAAAATAATGTCATGTCGTCCTTCCAAGTTCTAAACATAGCTAATGCCACAAACCAAAGCTGCCTAGTTTAAAGAAAAAAAAGTTTATTTTTTCTAAAATCTTTGGGTAAAGAAGTGAAAAGAATAAAGATGGCCAAAATCCTGAGGGAATTACCTAAATAAAGGTAATGCTTAACAGAGGCACACACACAAAATTCTCTCAAAAGCAGCATCATGAAGCTCCAGGAAAGGCAAAATTTTTAAAGAAACTAAAAATTACAGTTTGGCAATTAAAATAAAACTTGTAATTACAAGTAAGAATTTTAGCCTAGCAAAGATATAAACCAGAAGTATTCAAAGTTTGGTTAAAAAAATTGTAATAAAAGCAAAACTAAGAAGTATTTTTCTAACTCAAAAGACAAATGACCCAGAGACCAATGAGCTCCATAAGCCACTCTCTGACCCTTAGCAAATCACTTCTCCTTAGGGCCAAAAAATAAATAAGCCTATCGATAGGGGTGGTAGCACACACCTGTAATCCCAGTGGGGCTCGGGAGGCTAAGACAGGAGAATTACGGGTTCCAAGCCAGCCTCAGCTACTGCGAGGCACTAAGCAACTCAGTGAGACCCTGTCTCTAAAATACAAAACAGGGCTGGGGATGTGGTTCAGCGGGTTGAGTGTCCCCGAGTTCAATCCCTGGTATCCAATCAATAAATAAAAGGCCTATCAATGAGCTTCATGTGCTGGCTAGGAAGTGTGACTAATAAACCTGATTATAGCATTCACTGCTTTCAGAATGCTTTACAGAGAGGTTTCATGACAGCTAAGTTGCCATCAGTCACCATACTAGTGCTGTGAATGGATCTGGCTTATCTTTTTAAGCTTTATTTTTAAATTGACAAATCACAATCATCTCTCTGAGGTACAAGGTGAACATTACAATGGTAAGTTCCCTTCCACCTCATGGCTCTTCTGATGTCCATCAGTCCTGGTGACAAAGACAAGGAATGAAGATTCCTCTCACTTTCCTGTTCAAGTCTCTTTCTGACCCACAGAAAACAGAAACTATCCTGTGTTCTTTGTAAAGTATGTTGCAAATCTCGATGAATAGATGCTACACAAATGGCCAACCAACGGCATTTTCCTTTCCTTTCCAAGAACACGGAATTAGAAACGTGAAGATGATCATGGGAGGAGAATATATGGATATGACAAGAAATAAATTCTACAAATTCAGAGCCTATCGATGGTCTGCTAATTGCTCATTTTCCTATGAAATACCCTCACTTAAGGAAAATAGGAGATTGATTTCAGATCTCTTCCTTAGCCAGAAATTGTTTCTCATTCACAGATAGTTTTAGAATTTCACTTGTCTCTAAAGGGCTACTTAGAAATTAACATTTTTTCCAAGCTACCACATAGTGGTATCTAGTTTAAAGACAAACATATCCCATGTTATTTTCCTAGCAATCTAAGATATGCAAGAATATCCAGGACACAAAATTAATATAAACACTCAAGTGTAGCCTCAGTCACCATAATTATTTCAGAAAAATTTTCTAGCCAACAGCACCAAAACCGTTTCTCCCAAAGGCGGCAGCCTGTCGAGTCAAATGCAAGCAAGCATCCTGACCTCTAATTTATTTTTATCCTAACACTAATGGTTTCTTAGGAAAGCATAACTTGCCTCTTGCTAAACTACTGATTTAATCACAGCACTTTTCAAATTCCAATACTGATAACAGACTAATAAAAAAAGCAAAGAGTAGGAAGAGCATTTGTGTATAATAAAGCCTATTTACAGATGAAAATTTAAATAACACTATAGAAACCAACTCTTAACAAAGAATGATACAAGAGATAAATTTGTTTGGTGAATGTTATGATTTTAATGAGGTCTCCCCCCAAAGCTCCTGTGTTGATACAGTAAAATGATAGAATTCTGAGAGCTGTTGCCTAATCAATCCATCCTTGTTTAATTATACTAACTGGGTGGTTAACTATAGACAGGTGGGAGTGAGCCCTAAAGACTTATGATACTGAACCCATACTTAAAAATTTGAAGTATCAATCCTAGTTGGATTTAACATTTAAAAAATCAATATGGTAATACTGAACATTTTCTACAAGTAAAGTACTTTTGATTCACAGATTATGGCATCATCTATAGCCATGAGAAATCAGAAATATTTTTTTTATCTAGAATTGAAAGATGACTTATCACATTTTTGCGCACGATTCTAATGAAGTTTGACAATATCAAGATCCTGAGCAACACACGTGTAGGTGAATATGATTTGGGGGGCAACAGACTTCACCTGCTCTCATACCTATTTTGATCTCACCTATAATGTCAAAAGCTCAGCACAACTCTTTTTCCTAACCTTGAGGATCCTCTCCAATGTAAACCAACTCCTATGAGGCCACATGAGCCACTTTCTTCATGTGACCATTTGGAAGATGTAGTCTTCAAGAGAATTCTTCAAAGTCCTTTCCAACTGCCAAAGAACCCAAGCTTCCATCAACAAATATCTCACCATTTGTAGAACTTACTGACGAAACATGTGAGTTTTACTAGTTAAGGAATTGTATATTAAAATAGGATTGGGGGGAAAACAGGAGTAACAAGTGAATGGACGTCACCCCAAACAAAATACCTTTTTAAAATACAAAGAGACAAAGGTGCTAAAACTCCCCTTTATCTGAAACTTTGTCAGATGGATGCCATCCAAATTCTACCTGAAACTTCTGCTAACTTCCAGCACTCAACAATTGGGAGGTGCAAACAGGATACAAAACCATCATTCCAACACAATTTGTGATTAGATTTTCCTGGTTATGTTTTATTTCTGAATAAGCATTTTATATTTTCCACTTATGAGATTTCTATAGTTGTAGATATGAAATTCCCTAGCAAATAAAATGTTTAAATAAAAAATTATCTCTTACATTAAAACACACTTGCCTTTGGTGTCAAAATCGTTGATGTATCTTGGTTATTAAAAAGCCTTCTTTCTTAGAGCCAGTTTTTATATCAGTCCAAAATGGCTCCCATCTGGTCCTGAGTTTATTAGTTATTTGTTATCTGTCAAACATTAGAACTCCTGCCTTGCATGCTGTTCTGAAGTAAATGAGAGGCATTTTAGGTCATAAGACAGTACCAAATTCCTCTATTTGCTGTACTACATTTGAGTCTGAATTTTATTTTGTAATCTGCATCTCTGTACAATCGTTTTTAGATTAAAACTTCTAAGAATAATTAGATCAACAAAAAGAGTTCATGATGAGTTTTAAGTGGGGAGGTTAGCTGTTTCCTCATGGTTTTTTTTTTTCTGCTTTTAAAACACGATTCAAAGATTGCTTCTCTACCACTAGCCTCTGATAGATATTACAAAAATCGAGAATAAAAATTCTGAACATCTCAAGTAAGCACTCCTAAAATCCCACATACCTCTGAGTTAATTTTTCATGAGTTACTATGAAGTTTGGGGACAAGAAATTCTTCCAGAGGGAAGAACTAGACCAGGTAGACACATGTGAGTCAAAAATAATGGAATGACTTCAAAGGGAGAAATAATTCTGAAAGCTGCCTCTTGACTGGTAATCATCATTCCCACCTCTATTCCCTAGGATTGGCTCTAGAATCCTGGGGTAAGAAACTACTTTTTCAATGAGTTTGGGGCCTAGAATAGGGTATAGCCCAAGTAATAATGGAACTGTCTCAGCCCCAAGAATATTAGAACACTTGGGATCTCCACTGGTAGGAGCTGTGGGAAAGACCAGGGGGTCAACAGCCAAGGTCAGGGTCAGGGGGGGTGAAGCTCAGAAACTCATAGGGGTAGGCTTAAGATAGTGGGTGAAACTTGTAAACCTCAGAGGCAAGCGGCTCACAGGGGCTGAGCCAACAGGGAACAATTACCATCTCTGCGACCCCAGTTTGGGATGATTTGATCTGAGTAAACTGTCTATCGTGCAATAATGCCACATCTACAAATGCGGGTGGCCATTACTTATTGACGTAGAGATACTTTTAAGGATTTCTAGAATAAACTCTAAATTAACCCCTCAATATTCTCCTACTAAGAATTATTTACCAAGCCACCATCAAAGAACCTCAAATAGTAAAACTATTAAGCTAAAACCCGTCATTTATTCAATATGTTCTATTTCTTTTTCTCCCTAAGCAAGCACACTTAAAACATGCTTTATTTAGTTCCATATGCTAACCTGGTACCAGGTTGTATGGGCTTAATATTCGTCAATGTAAAAAATGTGGAAGAGTTCACTCTAAACTGTAAGCACTACACTGATCATTACCTCACAGCGTACTTTCCAATTTTTTTCTTTCATTCTCTATGTCAGCAAGAAAATCTAAAGGCCCCATCCACTTGTCTCTGGCTGTTACTATAGAATAAATTTAACAAATCAAATATCCTTTGAAAAGACATTTTCTCCCTTTTCACATTGTTCTTTATGTGGCTGACAAGTATGGCTCGCTTTGATTTATACACTGGTTCTCTTCTGCTGTAGTCCACAGTCTAGCAATACTGCAAAAACTGATGTGTGCTATTTCGAATCTTTGTCATCTCTTTTTCACAGTAACTTATTTTGGAAATGAATTGCTGAAAAACATGCTATATTTTTAAATAAAGAATTTATATTGTTTGGGTATAAATTAGAGGTAGGTAACACATAATTCTTATATCTTCTATACTGGCATTCTTTCATCATAATTTTTAAAATTTCCTCTGAAATATCACATCCCCATTTATTATATGCAATCTTGGAATATTTTTAAGTGTGATCTTTTAAAAACATTAGGTTAGATGCTCAAGAGAAAATCTCGTAAGCTCAGGTGATTTTTGTCATTTGTGCCAACTTTTAAAGGAATGGCCCCCAACCAATGCTTAGCAAATAAAAAGTAATAAGATTGTTCATGTGTGTGGACTGTCTCTGAAATATCGCATTCACAAAATAGAATTAGAACACATTTCAGGGATCCTCTTAGGACACCATAGTCACCACAGTGGTGCCTAGAGCTCTGCATTCACTGGGAAGACCTGTCATGGCAGTGGTATTGACATTCCACTTCACTTCCTGTGGCTCCTTTTCACCTCTGGATCAAGCCAACTACATTTTTAATGTATTTCTCTATTCTTTAAATAGTCCTTAATTCTGAAATTGGGTAACTTTGCAAGGGTATAAGACATCTTCCCAAGCTTTTATGTATACTTAGGCTCAGGATGTTTAGAATTAGAAGGAACCACACTTTTATGTGAAGAAAGCAAGGCTTGTACCTAACCAGAGGGGGATCCACTGACATTTATCACAAAATATATATACTGTTAGGGAAAACTAGCATTTTCATATTCATTGTATATGATTTCATTTAAGAATATCATCGAGGGGATTGCATATTATCCCTCAAAGTACATGTAAGCTAACACCACATGAAGCCACTTGATGTGTGTGTGTATGAGGTGTTGTGTGCCTCAGATATACCTATCACTGTGTGAAACTGAATTAGGAGCTATCCGATTTTTTTTTTTTTAACTTTAGAATCCAGTGAGGTCAAATAACCCACAGCAACATAAACAGAATATTAAGTATGGTAGAAAGTTTTCATTCTAAGAAATTTTAGCCTCAATACAAAAGGGACACACCTTTTAAGGTATACATTACAAATAAACACTAACTTTCTCTGGAAAAAGAGCTGTAAATTTTCAGAACTGAACAGTACCTCCATATCACCTATATAAGGGTCAAAGAGGTTAGAAGTGTCCTCCTGGTCAACCAGCTAACTAAGAACAGACATAAGCCAGGACCTATTCAATGTTCTTTCTCGCACATCCACGGTACTTCTTTTGATCATTTGATTACTGATGATTATGTCTCCACTTTCTAATATGACCCAGTTATGTTTTGCTAATTTTTCATACAATGAATGATGGCTATTCAGTATAAATTAACAGTCTCCAATTGCTTAGAAATTTGTATAAACTATCTTATTTTGTTCAAGAATATAGACATTTTCCTACACTACATTGTTTATGTGTGTTATGGTTGTATTTAGGTGAGATGGATATTATCTGTTACATTTGTATTTGTCAAATTTGCATAGAAAGAATTT
This sequence comes from Ictidomys tridecemlineatus, assembly GCF_052094955.1. Classification (NCBI taxonomy): domain Eukaryota; kingdom Metazoa; phylum Chordata; class Mammalia; order Rodentia; family Sciuridae; genus Ictidomys; species Ictidomys tridecemlineatus. The sequence goes on from NC_135488.1 coordinate 76,040,133, forward strand.
ATGAAATTATTTACCAATTATTAAGAAGCACCTACGTTAATTTTTAGTGTGTTCTACTTATAAGGTGCTTGCTTTGTTCAGGCTATGGCAAGAAATAAAGTATAAGTACAAGACTTTTGGTTGAAAAAGGTCTAAATTCCATTGTGGGAAAGGTCAGAACCAGGAGGAATAAGGCAGCTTGGCTTAGGCAAGTCTTTCCCATCAGTCAGGAATGGAGTGAAGTGCAGCAGGAAATGGAGATGGAGGAGACTGTGCTATCAGGAATCATGGCCTCTCAGTGTCCATGAAGCTTCATAGTTTACTGCTATTTAAAAGTTAATTAAATTCCAAAATCAAACACTGTCCAATGCTTTCCATGTTCTAAGAACCTGTTACCTTACCCTACTTAGAAATAGGAAGACTGCTACATCTTTCACTTTTTAATTTTGGCTTCATTTTTTTAAAAAAAAAAAAAGTAGAAAGTCATTTCTACTAGTACAGTTCACTATTTCTCAAAAATCCCTGTTTAAATCTGCCCAAATATTTTTTTGATATTTCTTCTAATTGAAATATCTATGATTCTTGTTGATATAAGTATACCATAAAATCTGATGCTCAACAGAGTCCTAAAATTTGTTGTCAAATTCATCCAGGACATGGTTCCAAAAATGCCATTTTTATGGCTTTGACAAATCAAAAATTTTAAATGTGCCCTACTGAAATAATTACAATGTGCTAGTGTAGATATGAAAAGACAACAGTCGTAAATGTGAATTGTTGATAACACAGCCCCTGCTAAATTCAATATATATTCTATGAATTAAGTAGCATTACCATATATTCTCTTTGTACTTCTGGCTCACCTATATTTGCTCATTAGAATAAGGATTTCTTATCATGTAAAACGATATTCTCAAATAAGGATCTTTAACCATGAGGGATCTAAGAATGTTATAAATCCCTTCACTTTGTAGGGAAAAATGTCTAAAGCAACATAAGGGCTTCCAAAGTTTACTCTTCAATACACATTAGCTTTTTTCTTAATCCAGTCTCCATTTACGTTTTCTAGCATGAATTTCTCCCATAAATTTGCTTCCTATACCTATTTATCTCTTCTATTCCAATACGCCCATTACCACTTGCATAGCATCCATCTGTCCCCTAAAAGCTCTACTGAACTACAGACTTTTTATTAATTATTTAAATTGTTCACAAGCACTAGTCATTTGATGGATTCCATTCCCCCCCTGAAAAAAAATATGAGGAGCTACCAATCTTCAATCGGTTTAATTAATTTTTCCTATCAGTAGCATCCAGATTATACCCAGATTGTGTGACATAATTAGGGTTGCTATTCATGAGAAAAAAATAATTCTGCACAAGTTACTCTTCAGTATGCCAGAATGGTAATTTCCACACAAATAACAGTTGAAGAATACCACCACTTGATTTCAGCATCTCAGAAAACATTACTCTGACTCTTGAGCAAGAGTTACTGATGTTTCCCTTCTAGAGCCATTCCAACCCTGAAAGAATCATTTATGGCTTTATTACCATAAAAAATATTAGCAAAATATAAAGTAAGGAAATGTGAAAACAAAAAAGAGGAAAAAATAAATATCTCCTGTGGAAAGGGAAAGCACGTAAGGAGAATGTATGTGTCAGAAGAACCTGCCTTCACTGCCCGGCATGCTGGACCCAGGCTGTGTTGCCATGGAAGTGAGAAGCTGAATTTCCTTAGCTCTTGTGTACCACACTCAGCACTTCTGGCAACGGGTGACAGGTTCTTTCCTTTGTTCAGAAACTGCTCTGGAAACAGCCTTGCCTCCCTCCCAAGGCACTGAAAGACTGCATTGTGAGGCCACGCTGCAACCAAATCATGGGGAGGAGATTTTTCATTTCCATTCCTAAAATTAGATTCTTCTGTGTGTGCTAGCACAACAGAAATAGCAACACTTGCTGAAAGGGGCCCACTCAGTGGAGATCCCAGTTCCCTGCCTTTCAAACAGGTCTGCTGAACCCCAGCACACAGGCAGGGCTACAACACCAGGCAGCTTCAGGAAGCTAGCTCTCACATGTTCCCAAGAGGTGGCTGGTGTCAGGAAGGGTCTCTGAGGCACAGAGCACACACGGTACTTGGCAAGCAGATGTTGATGCCAGGGCATTTGATCAAAGGGAACAGATTTCCCACTAGGACTTTTAACAAATGTACTTAATTGACTTTGCAGTTGCAGCAAACTGCTTGCTTCATGTCTTGAACCATCTTCATGATGCCAAAGCCAAAGTCAATATAGAGTAGGTAAGAATGGTTGAAAAACAATGTCTCAGGGTTATAGCTGAAAAGTAACTTATCTTTGAAGGGAAGCCCTATTTTTTATAATAAAGACATCAGATAAATAGTGTATATCATCCATTTAAAGACTTTCTAGTTGAATAGATTTCTGCAAATGCAGAATATAAATACATTACTACATCTGGATGAATAAATTGATGATTGCTAAGAAAGGACCATGGAACGAGCAGAGAAACCTAAGCAGAGTTTTGAATTGGGGCTAAAACATCATTTAAATTTTCCAAGTTTCAATTTTAAAAGTGCCACTATCTGTTCCCTACTCACCTCCAGCTTACTCTAGACAGATAGGCCTCTGACTATATCTTATGCATGAAATTTCCATGCAGATTTATCTATGAGTGTATAATAAAATTTTATGACTCTGGAGTATCTGGAAAATGTTTCAGGGAGAATACAACCCTGTAAAATGCAGTTTTGTTTTGTTTTCATTTGTAATAGTTTTTTTTTTTTTTTAAGAAAAATAGAACATTTCCCTTAAGACAGGAAAGAAAAAATGCCTAACAAACCTTTGATGACTAAAGAGGCCCAATGTTAGTCTTTAAGATCAATATTGGGAAAAAGTGAATTTGACAATAAGATTGAAATAGATTCAGTGGTTTAATTATACTAAACTATCTTAATGCTATGAAATGATCAGAAAGGGTACTGTGCATATACTAGAAAAACCATGGAGTCAGTCTGCTGCCTTGGCCCGAGACCATCCTTAATTAGCTGTTCATAATGATACCCCTAAGTATGATATGCCTTGACTCAAAAAAGGAGTTATCCTATGTAATATTTAAGGTTCTTCTCAAATCTGAAAATATATTACTATACCCAAAGCTAGTTTGTGTTTATAGGTAAATGTATACACAAAATGGTTGTATTTATTTTTTGTTTTTACCAAAAAAAAAAAAATGTTTAAAACTACAAACTTTACCCCACAGTAGGTCTGTTATTAATAAATGCTACTTATGTTTTTGTGGATGACCCTACTTCATTGGATTCAAAAGTTAGAAATACTTCATAGAAAGCAGTTATATCTACTTAAGAGTCTTCATTTGGGGTTTATATCAAATTTGCATCATGTGGGACTAGTCTGAACAGTTTTAGCATCACGTGTATAAAGAGATTTTATGCAATCCTCTGAAATATTTTTAAATGTGATCTTAAAATGATGTTCACATTAGTTTACATGCTTAAAGAAGAATACCCGAAGTTCAGGAAATCTTCCATTTTTTTCCCCAAAATAATAATACTGCATTTTCTAAAAATAAAACTTTTCACTTTAGGATACTGTTGAAATGTGGTGTTCACAAATTGAATATGAAGTACAGTACAGCTTAAGGAACCTCGTAGGACACAATAGTAGTCCCCATGGTGGTGCCTGGAGCTCTGTGCTCCAGGTCTTTGCCCCTGACCAAAAAGTCGTCACAAGCACTATACTCTTCTTGTTTATTTTTAAATATGTATATTGCTAGAGTAAAGTTTTGACTTTCTATTCACTATACACAGTTTTACACAATGAGTAAAATAAACATTAAAAGGTTTCTTCTTCCAGGGCAATGCTTTAAATACTTTAAATAATTAGCCTAAACTCTAAACTATCATCAAAGGACCTAACATAGCCAAAGATATCTGATACACTTGGGATTCTGATTGCCAGTTGCATCCTTATTCCTATTTACCCAAAGACAAATGGATATATTTTTATAAACTTGGGAATTAAAAGGAATACCTTTAATCAAGGCACAGTGGAAGCTCTTATAATTGAAAATCAAGTGTTCAAATATTGAGGCTAATTTATTCAGGAATGTCAGCATGTCGCATTGAATTGACCTTGCAAATCAGCTAGAATGCAGTCAGAAGTAGTTCCTACAGGGAAATCTCATCAGACCTTATTTGCAATAGTACCAATAACATCCAACAGTAAGGTGCATATGCCTTAATGCTCCCTGGCCCAAGTCAGCCTTCCATAAGGACTCCCTTCACACAGTTCTCACTGCTCTAAGATCCATTTGTAGTGTTGCATCCTCGTCTCACCCACGAGCTGTGCTCATGTCAGTTTCTACCTATAGAAGTAGTCGAACCCGTGGTTCTCTCATATCTTAGGCGTAGATGAAAACAACAATCTCCAATACAAAAAATTTTTTTGAACTGAGAGATTCTTTGTTATTTGCACATGTCCAATAACATACCATTTCAAACAATGGATTTTCTTTGCATTGAAGTACTTTGACAGGTAGCCATTAAAAAATCTGAAACATTGTTTTCTCATTGTTAACATCTCTGAAAACAGCAAGAATCTGACATGGTTTAATGAATATCTTTTTCTTTTTGTAATAATGCATAATAATGGTGTATCCCACATCAACAAAATTTCAGATTCAATAAAACAACCTTTCCTAGCCATTTCTCAGAGGGAGGAAAAACAAACCTAAAAGTAACCTTCCTTAATAGCAAAATGCACGAAAAAGCGCATAATTGAAAACTACCCTGAGAAGTTAATCTCTCCTAGTCTTAACTATGCAAGTACTATATATTTAAATACATACACACTATAAGAGCTGAGGACTCTTCCAATTTTCCTTCAAGAATTCTAATACTTGCTTTTATGGTTTGTTTTTTTTTTAAATAAATCTTCTAATATTTTTTACATTTGTTGTGCTTGTTTGTTTTAATAAGATGGCTTTCAGGCTACCACTTCAGTGTTATGTGATACTCAATTCCCACTCAAAGAGAAATATTACCTGTCTTTTTTTCTACTCTCGTCTTTTACATTCTCCGTTGTCTAAGAGATGGTGTGACCATTTATTAAAAAAAATTAAATATTAAATATTTTCAGTCAAGGGTCCTAGTAAAACCACACTCTTAGCCCAATATAAAAGACAAAGAAAAAAATGAAAAAAGGAAAGGAGAAAAGAAAAACCTCTACCAGTAATATTATATGATACAAATAATCCCTCTGTCATCACACATTCTGTGTCCACATGTAGTGAGAAGGGGGAGAAGTAGGTTCATTAATCTCATGATTTCTAGGCAGTTAGTTGGTCAGTGGAATAGAGGGAAAGGCATTCTTCCATTCGGTACATGATAGCCCAAGTCACCATTAATGAGTAATCTTATAAACAGATTAAAAACTCCTAAAATGTCTTTCCAAAGAATCTTTGCATTAATATTTAAATCCCTTTTGGGATACGATCTTTGACTTCATATTTAAACTATTACTTATGTTTTAGGTATCATTTTCCATTCATCACTTATAAAATAACCACCAAAATGCAGAAAGAATGCTAATGACTAATTGCTTAGAGAAAATCCATTTCATATAATATTAGAATACAATTCTATCTTCATATCTGTCATGGAAATTAACCTAACATCAGTAGATGAGTTCAGCTCAACAAAATATTTTCTGACAGCACACAGAAACAATGTTGTAAGTGAAATATATGACAAGACATTAAAGATCCCAGAAAAAGTTCCACTTTACATTCACCAGGAAGAAAATGAAGTTCCAAAGTAAAAACTGTCAATTACTGTCATTGCTTTGTTGCACTAAAAAAGATCACTTAAAGCACAAAGAATCTTAGAAAGTATTAATTTGATTAAAATTAAAACTACCTGCAGGTTTATCCCACTCATAAACTAGCAATTTTTATAACTTAAATGAGTCCTTGTCCTATATTCACTGAGTACATGCATATGCATAAGAGTAATACAAACAAAGGGACTTTATTTTCTATTCCTCTATTTTCTCTTCCTTTTAAAATTATTTCACCTTATTTTCAAACATCCATATCCTTGATATACCACTTACAAATGTGGATAACACGATGGCCCTCATGGAACATAGTCACACTCCACATGATGAATGGCTATTTACAAAATGACTTCTGTCATTTAAAGGAGAACATGTAATTGAGACTTTACAGTTTAAATAAAAAAGCTACAACTCCAAAGACACTGACTAGCTATGAGCTCTGGAAGTCACCCACCTGGGGCAGCATGCGATTTTCTTCCTCCAGCTGTCTTACTCTTGCCTCCAGCTGCCTAACATAGGACAAGGTTGATTCTAAAATTAAAAAGAAAGAACTCAGATTATCCACACAGGTCTTGTTCAGTGCACTGTCAGGATATTTCTGGTTTGATTTATTTAAATCAGACTAAGTGACTACTTAGTCTATTATTTAAGAAATATATTCCCCAGGAAAAATACAACAGAAGCCATGGAAACTATAAACAGTTTTGAACAATTGTGTAGTGATAAGAAGTATGAGAAGTTTCTAGGTGGTGAGACTGCCGGATTTGCACACCAACCAGCCCTTAGAACATTAAGCATCTTTAAGAAAGTTACTCCATCGTTCTATGCATTTTGCATATTTCTGTAAAATGTGATCTGTAACCAAAACAAGGTCATAATAAAAATGCCAGATACTCAGTTCCCTTCATTTTCCCAGTAAATAATTTAAGACCAACATTTGTTCTTCTCAAAAATCTATAGATATTGAAAACAGACATAACAGGACTAAATATTTTAATTTAGGCTAAATTTTAACTTTTATATTGGCCACATGTGGAATAAACCCAAATTTTCAGGTACAATCTGGGCAACTGAACTAAAATTGATAGTCTTCAATTCTTCACAATCTCAGATGGATGCTGAAAGTTCAGAATCAGCATCATACTCATTTTCTGTGCCATATTACAACCCCAAAGTTTATGGCTTCTTCTAAAAAAAAAAAAAAAAAAAAAAAAAAAAAAGGATAACAGATGGAAGAAAGTAGAGCTTCAGTTTTAGGAAGAATATTAACAGTAACTTTTTATAAAATGAAAATATTCAAGCATGTCATATAATAACATAGTTGCAAGTAATTCATTACCCAAGAACAAACCTTTTAGGTATAGAGTAAAGTATACCATCGCAAAAATCCCTGGAAAGCATGCTTCCATAGTTAATACTGAAGTAGCAGAACCTTCTCAGTGATCATGTTCTTTGATCTCTGAATCACAAAAGGGGGGGTGGTAGTGCATTTAAGAGGCAAGTGTTTGGAGCCTGGAGCACCTGATAATCTGAAGTTAGGCTAAATATTCCTGTATTTACGCCATGCTCTTAAATTTATCATGGAAACCCCATTTTTATTTTTTGATATGGGAATTGCTTGGATGAATTCAATTCCGTGTGTGTTTTCAAAGCAATAAGCTAACATTTTATTTTACATAGTAAGTGCCAGCCTTTTATTCACAAATATCACCATTAAGCTCATCTCTGCTGTAGACACAGCATGCCTGTTTCACAATGATTTGCAGAAAGCCCCCATCATTAACATTAATATAAGGACACACTGACCTCACAGGGATAGAGAAGATTTGCCTTGAGTATTCTTTATGTAAGAAATGGAAGGTAAGGGAAACTGAAGACATTTGCTAGAGAAGTTTTTTTTTTTAAGCTTAATGAAATGTTAAAACTCTGCTTTATGGACTTTCCAAAGGCAAAAAACAAGTATACAGCATAAATGAATAGCAAAATTATTGATTTCATGAGTCTGCTTTACTCTAGCAAATGAATAAGTGATTTGCAGATCATCAAGATGTGAATGTAGATTGCCTGATTTACACAGTTTTGCAAGCCCAGCTCTCTCCTCTAAAAAAAAACAACTACTTGCTAAGGACCATCCAAATGAAAAATTGATCAGCAATATTCTATGTAAACCATGAAAAAAAAATAAAATTATTTTCTCCTTTGTTCACAATTTATAGCTTATCTTAGTGCCCCTGTACTTCACTATCTCAAAATCTGTGACATTTAAAAGACTCTACGTACCATGATTTGAATAATATTTTTAAAATGCCACTAAATCGAATTTGTTTTAATTCTGTGACTAACTTCAGTCACTTTAATACATTTCTCGTTCAAATCTTTACACATTTGATGACCTCTCTACTTAAATAGTAGTATTCTGCCCATAAAATAAATAAATGAAGCCAGAGGGCAAAGGCAAATTCTAGAGTTTGGAAAACATTCTCTAATTTCCATTTTTAAAGTTGAATTACAAAAGATCAATTCCAAATCTTTGTTCCAAAGCATTCACCGAAAATATGGGCTAAGGCAGGAATAGATGGGAAATAGTTTATACCCATAAAATAATGGAAAAAATACTAGAACTGAAGGCAAAGGCAAAGAAAGTTTTGAGTTCATCCCCTTAAAACATTACTCTAGGCGCTGTTCTAGAGTTGGAAGAGAATATCAGTTATTGCAAGTCTTGTTTCCAGAATACCAGTTCTCTTTTAGGATTACAAGCCGTGTGCTAGGTTCCAGAAGATACTGTTAATTAATCCAGGCTCCTAGCCTCTTTTGCAATTATTAGTTAACTAAAGAATATTCCAAATGAAAACACTGTCCTGGAAGGAAAAAAAATACCTCATCTGCATGCACAAATCAGAGTACTCATGCTGTTTGTTGCTTCATTCAATAAAAGAGCTGATTATATAATCTTTTAATGAGAGTAGACTAGGCAAACACTTTTCTGAAATATAATGCCTAAGTCCCTAATCCCCCAACTGGAATGGAAGAGAGAAATAAGTTAATTTTGTTAATTTATGGAAATTTCAAGGATTATTTGTACTGCACCATAAATCAGCTGATATAACCTTATAACCAGTAATATGATAGGAAATGCATAAACTACTTTTTAAAATAAAATGGTATAGGATAAAGAAACTCCACACATCACAATTCCTGTCCTTGTACTAGTTGAATGTCAGGAGAAAAAAAAGTGACAGAATCTTCTTGTGGGATAAAAAAGAAAGGGAGTCCCCTGAGCATCAGATCATATTTGACCATATCGGCTACAACCTTTTCTTTCTCCACGATGACAACCATAGAATAAGCTGGTGTCTCACTATATACAACAAACATGAAAGACAGTAGTACATTGACTGAAGTACCTGACAAAAACTGGCAATCTTTTTAATCATAAAGTGATAAACAGAAAACTTCGTTATGATGTATTATAATTTGAATTGATTATATTTTATACCAGGGACTGATAGTCTCATAAACTGATGTTTCAAAATGCCACTTGAACTTTCAGAATTCTGAGGCTGATGATCCAAAAGAGCATAAAAATAGACAAATATTCTGCTATAATCTACATAGATGTAAAATGTGTTAAAGAAGGACCCTTTCTTCCAGAAACTATAACCACTTGGGAGAAGTAACAGGGGGAAAATAAAACCAACAAGGTAATATCAAATTGAGTGCTAAATCACATAGAACAAGAATAAAGATCAACAGGGGCTACATTTCTTACAAAGGCGAAGCCTGAACTTCAATGGATCAATGGAATTATGAAAAGTTGGAGATGCGTAAGGGGAGTCACAGGGTAGACAAAGGCCAGAAGCTAAGAGTAATCCTACTGCATACAGAGAAGGAAAGTAATCATATGACAGAAGAGTAAGGGACTATTAGGGAGGGAGAACAAGGATGGGCCAGGTTATGTCCTGTGTCAGGGATCTGGAAAAGCCAACATAAAAGCAGATTGACACTTGGATTACTGTAATTTTAAGTTCTCCAAAAAGTTATTTCTCTTTCCATCCTGGGAACCTTTAGACAACTAGACATTGGAAAAGCAAAGAACAAATCATAGCAACATGAAAATTCAGTGACATGCTAAAGATGTTCTTTGGGTAAGTCTCAAACTTTCTAAGCAGAAGCCATTTTTTCTCCATGCATCTCACTTTTCTTTGAGCCTATGTGTACAATGTTCACAGCAGCTCTTGCAACAAGTGTCAGAAATCAGCCGAAGAATTCCACTAGCTTCTCTATCTTCTAAATTATTCCAATTTTAGAGGTGGACTGTATCCTAGCCTTTCTATTCCATATTAACCCCCAGTCCCCAGGCTACTTTTGCAGATGAGAGAACTATAGCCCAGAGAGTAGTGAACTTGGATCTTAACCCTGAGGATTTGTCAAATATATTCAAAATATTCCATTCCATTTGCTAGGGCACCACAATGATTCCCGTCTTAGATCTTCTAATAATGAAGTGACGTCAAGCTTCTTACCCCGATAGTTGAACACTAAATTCTCTTTTTAGATATTCTTAATGGATTTATCTTTATAATCACCTGATATTTTCCTCAAATGATATCTAATTTCATTTCATTTTACCTGAAATGTATTCAGTTGTATAAAGGAGCTCTATTTTTTCCCCTCCACTATTGATCAAAATATTAAACACTCTTTTCTTCCCTTTGGTTTCTAAAGCATCCTTTCTCCTACTATGGAAACATCCACCTTTGCAATCTCTCATCAATGACCCTGATTACTATATATAAAGGGTTTACCATTGGTAGTTAAAACTGTCTAAGGTTTGTCAAACTTCCAAGTGGTTTTAATCTGCTTGGATAAGAGAACTCTCACGTTTCCATTTTAGAGCAAAAAATAAATCTGACGATGGTCCATTCTAACACAGATACCAACCACAGTGATTTTATGGTGTAGAAAGGGGAAAAATCATTCCAAAGACTATAATAGCCTTATAGTTGTACAAGTTTCTGTGGCTAAGAGCTAAGATTTGAATGTCCCTTTCAAGACTCTTGTTAAAATTTAATTATAATGAGAGGGGACCTTAAAGAGGTGATTAGGCCATGAGGTCTCCCCGACTTATGAGTGAGATTGGTGCCTGACCCTCTCTTGCCCTTGAGCCATGGAATGATATAGCAGAATGTTCTTGCTAGATGCCTGCCACTCAACCCTAGCCTCTAGAACTATGAGCCAGTAAATTTATGTTCACCATAAATTCCCCAGCCTTTGATATTCTGCTCTAAGAGCACAAAATGGACCAAGTCTCTCTCAACAAGGATCCAACAGCCACAGGATTTTCATTTCATAGGCAATCTTTTCAATGAACCCCAAGCTCAATAGACGTGGTTTGAACTAGTTCCAGATTAATCCCACCAGTCAAAGGCTTTAACACATTCCTGAGGAAATTATTTCAGAACAGTACATTTTAAAAATCATTACTGTTCTGACAAAAGTGTTTCTCTTTCTTCCTCAGGCAAGCTAAGGTCAGCTTCCTACTTACAATTCATATTAGCTCTGAAAGTATAAGATTACATGTCTCACTATAATTTGATGCTTTTCTTATTTAAAAACTTCTTGGAATCAGCATTTTCAGATTTGTCTGGATATATAATTCAGACTGCTTTATTGGAACAGTTAGGATTTTTTTAAAATGGAACTTTAATTACCCTACAGAATTAAAAATTGGTACCAAGCCTACCTCTACTATTGATTAATTCCACTCCTCTCAGTTCCTTCTCTCTATGCTAACCTGAAGGAGAAATGAAAGTTATTTCCTATCCCTCTTTCCCCATATTGAAATCTGTTCAGTTTCTCACTGGCCTAGAGTTCTCTTAGCTCTGCTTCTTCCCATAGCCTGCCCTGACCATGTATACCCTCCTCGTGCCACTCTGCCTGGTCAAACTCTCCTTATTCTTCTATTTACAGAATTAAACATTTTATCAATAGGGCTGTGAAAAATGGGAAAATACTGCCTTGTGTAATGATGTGTCTCACATAGTTTAGATGTGTTCTGAGAAAGCTTGATGAGATGGTGCAAAGATTTTTTAACCTGTGTACACACTGTTCGGTTGGTCCCTTTAACTCTGAAGGGAAATGATTCTAAAATGTTAAATTCCACCCACTCTATATGTTCTCAGCTTTCTCCTTGTCAACAGATCACATATTGAGTGCCTTGTGAGTTCCCTACTTTCTTATAGTGTTGTTTCTTTTCAGCATTTGCCCAAGTAAGCTAAATGAAAATACTACAACCCCCACATACTGACTGGTAGTGTTTCCTGAAGTGGTTAATGAATACTTGATTCTTCAATATTAAAAGAGGTCTCCAGCCAATAGTTTTTAATCTGCTGTATGCCCGACCAGTCCTGGAGACACAGTAGCAAGCAAGAGTGGTAAGATCTGGGTATTCATGGAACTCGCATTTCAGTAGGGAAGACAGAAAATAAAAGGCAGACAAAGAAGATATCTTATGAAGGCAAAAGATACAATAAAGGCAACTAAACAGTACTAGGATAGAGCAATTTCAGAAGAGAATTACTATAGGGTGGAAGGCCCAGGAGGAGCCCCATTAGGACTGTGACTAGCAAATAAACCCACCATACAAAGATATTGGAGAAATGAGTTGTAGACAGAAGGAAGCAAAGCAGTGCTAAGACTCTGGCTGAGAAGATCCACATTCTAGAACCCAGTCAGAAAGGGGGCAGTGACAGCAGCTTGAAACAGAGCTCTGTCTTGTCACCTTCCTCCACTGCTTATGGTTTTAAAACCTTGTGCTTTTCTTTGGATATTCCTAGTTAGACCTAGTTGTAGACTGTTTGATTATTGAGCATTCATTTTAACAAAAACTTTATTATGCATGATTCCTTTCTCTCGCACTCTATTTCCCATCCATTAGAAAATGTGTTGTCTATCTCCAATATTCTGAAAATCCTACCGCATAAGAGTCTAACAGGTGTCCCTGCTTGCATTCTTGCCTCCTCTTCCCCAAGATTTAAAATCATTCACAATTTGTTTCAAACACGAGGTATCCGGGGTTTTTTCTTTCTAAGTCAGATCTTTGCAAGCCCTGCAATAGCTCTCGGCAGCAGCATCCTTCCTGATCTGACCACCTGAAAACCTCTCTGACTTCAGGTCATTACTTGCTCTTCTCCAATCACAGGACTTCCTTTGTGTTCTCGAAACACTGCAGGCATGCTTCTGCCCCAGCAACCCTGCTTCATTCATTCCCTCTTCTTGACATGCTCTTCCCCAAGTCAGCTGTTTGACCCCTTTCTCTTCCCTGAAACCTCAACTGATCTCAGGGAGACACAGCCAATCCTCTGCATTTAAATATTCACCCAACTGCCACCACTTGCACCTCATCTCCCTGACCCTGTTGTACTTTTTTTTTTTTTTGGGAAAAATATTTTATCAACTCCTATCATGCAAACTAGTTTGTTCTTATTTTTATTGTATAAGGTCTGTCTCTACAAAGAATATAAACTCTGCAAGGTAAGGACCTTTTACTACTCTGTTGCATGACATAGTCCCAGTGCCTGGAATAGTGTCTGGCCCAATAAAATGTTACAAAATGAACAAATCAAGCAGTTACATACACAGTGCCCCCCAAAGCAGGTGACTTCATAGTACAAGTCTATACCTTTTGATCAGTTCAGGAAAGAAAGTTTGTAATTACATGAAGCCTAACACCAATTTCATTGTATTATGTGAAAATCATTCTGTGGCACATTAAATGTTGAATGGAAACTTTGGGGAGGATCTCAACTGATGTCAGATTCAACTCTTTTAAGTAATTTCAATAAGAGAATCTGAGGTGTGTTCTCATCAGCCCTCAGAGTTAAAATGTTACAATGTAAATATCTGTGTCCCTACCAAAATTCATATATTAAAACCTCAACCCCCACAGTGATATTAAGAGATGGGGCCTGTGGGAGGTGATTAGGTCATGAGGAAATCAGATTAGGGCCCTTACAAAAGGGGCTTGAGGGAGACCTTTTGCTGTTTTCCCAAGTGAGGACACATACTAGGTGCCGTCTATAAGGCATGAGACCTTAAACTCCAAGTCTGCTGGTGCCTATATCTTAGTCTTCCCAGCCTGCAGAACTATATGGGTAATTAATAACAGAAATTTTTCAGTCTGTTATTTTGTTACAGTATCTTAAAAGCACTAAGAGTAGGGGAAGTTTGGAGACATGGACAGAGAATCAGTAGTAGAAAGATTGCAAAATGTAGACCATGTCTACCACGAAAGTCTTGGAACACAATATGAGTGCCCTAATCTGCTTCAGGCAAATGAAGTTCCTTTTGGTTATAAATAGCCACTGGAAGAAATTTAAACTTCACCTGGAAATTTTCTCCCTAGTCTCTTCCTGAGAAGGTCTATTGAGGGAGCAGGAGCGAGTACAACTGTGGGACACTGTGCCAGGCAGGTGTCAATTGAGCACTGAGTGAGGGAATCTGAGCTGTCAGAACAGTCTGAGGACGGCTGTGGGCAGTGGTCCACATCAAAACAGGGTGCGTTTCATCATGAAAAGAAAAAAATCTGTCACTTCAAGGCAAGGAAAAAAAAAATCCTGTCTTGTTTATTTTAATTAGAATGAAGTCTGGAAAGACTGAGCCATTTTACCAAGAATAGTTTGACAGAAAAATCATGAGTGCTCTTTGCTCTGCTTCAATGCCTTGCAAGTATTATATTTCCTGAAACAGTATTGATTTTCTCTATTTTCTATGAAAGAGTAAATGGACATTTAAAACTGACAATCTACATAGAAATCAATTTGAAAATCAGGAAAAAAAATGTCAGAGTCTATGCCCCAACTTTTATAAACAAACACTATAAATTTGTTCAAGATTCTCTTGTCCTAAATGAGTTTTTTTTTTTAATGGCATTTTATTGGGTATTTGCTACCACCCACCTGTTGACCTGATCCTTGGTGCTGTGGATTCAGCACATCCCCTGAACTGTCGTGTGTCAGAAACTTAACCCTCAAAGTCACACGTTAATGGAGTTTGAGAGGTGATTGGGTAGAACACTAATAAATGGATCACTCATTTATTAGTGGAATGTCAAGGGAGTGGCTTTAATGTAAAAGAGCTCCCTCTGGCATGATTACACTATCTCACTATGTGGTCTACCAGGTTTCAATGCAGCAAGAAGGCCCTCACCAGAAACTGAGCAGATGCCAGGACCATGTTCTTTGACTATCCAGCCCCCAGAACTATAAGAAATGCATGTGCTATCTTTATAAGTTGCCCAGTCTCAGGTATTCTGTTACAGCAACAGAAAATGGTCTGGGACACTGAGCATTGACACCTGTCTGTCACAGCTTTGATTCCCTTCTAAGCTGGAGACCCTATCTGATAAGGCCTTGCCTTATATTTTTTTTCCCCAAGTTTCCCCTATGACCACCACAGTGCTATATGCTAGATGATGTTCCATAACATTGTTGAATGAATGAATGCCCTCCTTATTCTGTTCCCAACTACCCTGGGAGTTACTGCAAGTTTTGTGTTCTCAGGATAGTTTGAAACAGTTAACTCAAAATGTGGGTCAGAGTTCCATCTATAAAACACAATAGCAAGCAATCTCACTGAAGGGTGTTGTACAGGAATTTTTTTTTTTTATGCTCTAAAATTGTGTTCACTTTTACTCTTTTTCTCAGAAAGTGTCAATCCCACATAGGAGGTAGCAGGTAAGTAGCAATAAATTGGGCTAAAGAACTAGTGACTACGTGGAAAATATTTCAAACTCTAAAGAGCTATTTAGTATGAGTACCATTTTAACAGCTTTTCAGGGATAAAATGTATCTTACTTTCCACTGTTACGTTGCTTGTGTTATTGTTGTCATTTCCCAGAGAAAATAACTGCCTTTTCCTAATGCCAGAGGATAAAAACGAGTGTCATTTTAACAAGTGTTACAATTTTCTTTAATGTACGTAGCTCCCTTGTAAGTGCATCCTGTTTGGTATTGTCAATGAATGCATAAGGAAGGAAATATGCAAAAAAACAGAATTTCAAAAGACAGTAAACCTATAAAAATGTCATTTTTCTCTTAGCATAATTAGTATGCTTTTTATGTATATTTAGCTGTTTTAAAAGCTTATATCTACCAACTTCTCTATTGCCATTTTACTTTTCAGAAAAATAAAAATAAATTTTATCAAACGGCACAAACATCAATAATTTGAACTCCATCAGCTGGGAATTCATAAAAGTTTTTTGGATTTAGCCTATGTATACACTCTGCACTGGCTAGGAAACAATAGTTGGCAAAACAAACTCAGTGCAATAATGTAGCAATCAGCAATCGTTATATTTGGAGAGGAAATTTTTGCAAAATTTTAAGCACTATTTGTACATTGAATGGTTATTTAAAATGAATATGTTAGTTTAGTTAAACAATTGGAAATATTACACATTTTGGCATATATTTTGTAAGTTAGCTGTTGGGGTGTGTTTATAATTGCTGTGCTTTGTAATCTTTGAGTTAATACATTGAGCGCTTACTATGATCTAGGCACTCTTTCACGTGCTAGATACAACTCATGAAAACAAATACGGCTCCTCCTCCTTGAGAAATATTGTACTTGGGAAGGCAGGTAGACAGGCATGTGGGCACGCGCAGACACACACACAGCTGTTCTAAACATGCCACTCTGCTTCAGCTTACACCTAGATCAGCAGAGACTAGGGCATCTAAGTCCAAATGTGAAGGTAAATAAACTGGTAATGAACTTTCCAAGCAGCAAGAACATAACTTGTAATGAGTCCAAAGTGAGAATGAACCAGAGGCATTCAAAGAACAGAA
The DNA here is from genome assembly GCF_052094955.1 of Ictidomys tridecemlineatus. NCBI lineage: Eukaryota > Metazoa > Chordata > Mammalia > Rodentia > Sciuridae > Ictidomys > Ictidomys tridecemlineatus. The sequence goes on from NC_135488.1 coordinate 76,056,838, forward strand.
AGAAGGCTGGAGGGTTTGAAGTTAGTTTCAGGAAGTGAGGGGACAGGAGAAAAAAAACAGGGAAGATGGATTTGTTTCCTGGGCGAGGCAATTTAAAGAACTTGGATTTTTCCCTGTTTGCAGTAGGGAGCCCTTGGGGAAGGGAAGATGTGATACAAGTAGCAACATCTCACCTTACTTATACTTTTAAAATAGGCATCCTATTTTCTCTGAAGATGACAGAGGAACAAGAATGGAGGTAGGATATCACTGAGGGAACCTCTGCAGGAGATGAGCGGAGCCAGATTCAACAAGTCTCCAGCAGGTAGGGCCAACTAAGCATGTGGATAGACAAGATGTGAGGTGTTAAGAAAAAAGTAATAATCAATGGTAACTGCCATTTGGGGCATGAACAGTTGGGGATAGTGGTAAACACATGATATCTTAGAAATATTAAACCTAGTATGAACAAACATCTAGGGCAACTGCGAGAACGCAATGGAATAGATGAATCTAGAGCTCAGAAAAGTGATCTACAGTTTTGATTTAAATGTGGAAGACAACAGCAAAGAGCAATTGTTGAAAAGAAGGATTAGGATATGGAAGGGGCAGAGCCACATGGTAACATTCTTCAATCCCCTTCTCCCAGACCTGAGCCAGTATCCAGCCTTCCTTGTAGACACAAGCACAATTACTATGTATCCTCTCCTCGATACTGCTATAGTCAACTTTCCATCATTATAATAAAATAGTTGAAGCACTTAATTATTGTAGTTGATGACTGAAAAGTTTTATTTTGGCTCATAGTTCTAAAGGTTCCTATCCAAGATCAGGTGACCCAATTGTTGTGGGTCTCCAAAAGCACTGGGTCTTAATTGTCAAATAGGAACACTAAAGTTGATGACCTTTCAGACTCTAACACCCATAATTTCTGGTTTGCAGTTGTGCATTTTAGAATTATCCTAACTAATGTCAGAACTGTGAAAGGGGGCTAAGATAGGATTTCTAAAGGTATAAGCATATTATTTGGCTACTCTTTTATTTATTCATTAAGCAGTTATGGAATACCTACCAATAAAGAAGCAGAAAACATGTAAGACTACATTGTAGTGTTTTGAGAAAGGGAATAAGGCACACCTATGTGACAGATGCACAACTGTTTGTAGCCAAAAAACATGCTCATCTGAAGCAGGTTTATATTTAGAAGTACTATTCTTTAAGAATCTCCTTACCTCCTTAGAGTCTTTCCCAAACAAACATTGAATCCTTAAAAACATCCTTCCCTGAAGAAAATGACCAGATTAAGGAAAAACAGTTCTCCAATTTTAATTCTATATAATGAAATATTATTTGTTGTCATTCTTATGATCCTATTACTGAACACTGGCAAAAAAAAAAAAGAATCAAGAATTATTGAAGAACTACCATGTTGAAGCATCTATGGTATGCTAATTGAACTCGAAATATCAGGCTATTGTTTTCTACAGGCATTAATAAAATTGAAATGACATAAGTCTTAAAAGTCTGGTTCAATTGAGACCACACAAGTTAACCTGAATGTGTTCAGTGTGTTCTTCCTGTTCTTTGATTTGAGAGACTCTTTAAAATAGTGTGGTTAAGAGAGAAAGTTCTAGCCAGGAAAATTTCAGCTGACCTTGAAGTTCATTTGGGCTCTGCTAGCCTCACAAGGATTCCATCATTTCATCTTTGCTAAACAGTTACTAGGCAACAGCAGAGTAGTCAATTTGGTCAAGCAGGCAAATCAGACGACACAAATAATGGCTAATAACTTTAATTTATTGTGTATCAAGCACTCTGCTAAAAAGGCGCATGCATTTTTCACATGCATTAACGTATTTGATCTTCACTGCAAAACTAAGTGGTAGACATTATTATCTTCATCTTATAGAAGAAAGATTGAAGGTTTAGAAATATAATGTAACTCAAAGCCACAAAGCTAGTAGGTTGCAATTCTGGAACTCAACCCCAGGTCTGCCGCAGCAAAAACCACCACAGCAGCATTATAAATATTCCTTATTGCATAGACAAAAATGAAGACCAGATTAAGCTGTTGTTATCAGCAATTTGATCAACATCCATCATCTACTTGACTTACTTTCTAAAATACATTTGTTTGTTTATTTATTTAGGTGGTGCTAAGGATTGAACCCACTGCCTCACACATGCTAGGGAAGCACTCTACAACTGAATTACAACCCCAGCCCCAATCTACTTGATTTGAACCTTCTTATCATTTTGCCTGAACAGTATCCCATCACTCAGTTTTGTTCCTTCAAGAAATGTTATCAACTATTTTTCCTAAGTGCATAAACTTCAAACTGCACTTGATGGTACCCTCAGGTGAACAAATCAGCCAAAGTGAGGAGGACAAGTTTCACAGTCAACAACCACCAAGCCACCCCAAGCCATGTGCCTGGATCTATAGGTCATTAGTGGGCTTAATAAGTACAGTGCAACCTGTGGAAATTTTCACAAACATCTTACAACCCACGTCTCAGAAAAGTCCACAGGCTTCGAAGACATGGACACAGGCAAGTGGTAGTTTCTCCTGGCTTGTTAATGTCTAATTTTAGTTTTTCAAAGGAGCTATTTTCTAGAATTTCTCCAGGATTCCCTTCTGGATAATTGGGAAGCCAGTGAAATATTCATGGCATTTAAAGTTATAGCTATTCATGCAGTTGACATTATTCTTGGGTCATAACAGAGAACTTGATGTATATTACCTAATAGAAGTAATTACAGGCATTTGGACAAAAGTTGGTCCCCTCACCTAAATCAAATGTCCAATGCACTATGTTTAAAGTGGTCATCCCTGCCTCCCATGAACTCTCAAAGTACATATCAGTTCATGATACCTCAGAAACCAAAGTAAATATAATAAATTTCTGTACCTAAAATAACTAATTTTTATGTAATGGTTTCTTAAGCGACATACAACTGTGTATAGCCTATAATTATACAATCAAACCAAAAGCATATTTTAAATCCATCTTGGCCAAACAATAAAGTCTGTTAAATTTTGTTCTGCTTTTGCTAACTTTCAGATTGATTTTATATTACTGTAGAAGTGCTGCATTATGTGTATAAAATGAAATTCTAAATCAATTGTTTTTATTCGCCTTTACAAAATAAAAGAATGCTTCTGTCACTTTCAAAGAAAATGGAATTGAAAATCTAAGTTTTCACTTGAGTTACCTCTCTTCACTGTGTGGTCATTCTGTTTAGTAAAATTTTATGCCATAAATAAAAATTTACACATCAAAAAGTGTAAGAGTAGATTATGAAATTGTAAAATAGAATCTGAATTCCATGTCACTTGGGGAAGGAACTTTGTTCATCTTTGTAAGCCCAAGTCTAACATCCTTATTAAACCCCAGATAGTCATTCAACTAAGGTGCTAGCCTCCTTAACATGAAAACACCACAAGTATTTTAACAGTTTAAAATGTCTCTGGAACAAATCCACATATTTCAGCCACCTGATACTTGACAAAGGTACCAAAAATTTATATTGAAGAAAAGATAGCCTTTTAAACAAATGGTGCTAGGAAAACTGGATCTCTGTATGTAGAAGAATGATACTAGATCCCTACCTCTCACCATGCACCAAAGTGAAGAGGACAAGTTTCACAGTCATTAACAACCTCATCTCTATACCTGGGACATTGATCTACTTTAAATAATAGTGATAAATACAAAGACTTAGGAATTTGACTAAAAACTTTGCTATTGCTAGAACAAAATCCAGGGTCAACACTCCATCATATAGGTCTTCCTTCACAAGACCCCTAAAGCTCAAGAGATAAAACCAAGAGTCAACAAGTGGGATGGCATCAAATTAAAAAGTCTCTGCAAAACAGAGGAAACGGTTAAGGGTTTGAAGAGAGAGCCTATTGAATTGGAAAAAAAAAAATCTTTTCCAGATGCTCCTTTGACAAGGGTTTAGTATCCAGAATACAACAAGAACTCAAAAAACACACCAAAACAATCAAACCCCCCAATAAAATAATCAATAAATGAGCAAAAAAACTAAGACATTTCTCGGAAGAAATGCAAATGGTCAACAAATATAAGAAAAAAATTGCAATATCTCTAAATAAAAATGCAAATTAAAACTACACTGATTTCACCTCACTCCACTCAGAATGACAGTTATCAAGACTGCTAATAATAATAAATGCTGGCGAAGATGCAGGCGGAAACACACACTCATACAATGTTGCTGGGACTGCAAATTAGTACAACTCTGGAAAGCAATATGAAGATTCCTCAAAAAACTAAGAATGGAACCACCACATGACCCAGCTATCCCACTTCTTGGTATTTATCCCAAAGAACCAAAATCGGCATACAATGGCAATACATCCATTTCAATGTTTATAGTAGCACAATTCACAGTAACCAAATTATGGAATCAGCACTGGTGCCCATCAAGAAAAGAATTGATTCAGAAATTGTGGTATAAATACACAGTGGAGTTTTACTCAGTCATGAAAAAGAATGACATTATGGCATTTGCAAGTAAATGGATGGAACTGGAGAACATGGTGGTAAGTGAAATAAGCTGGACTCAGAAAAATCAAGGGTTGGCTGAATTTTTCTCTCATGAGTGGAAGCCAGAGCACAGTGAGGGAAAGAAGGTGGGGGTGGGGTCAGAAGTCAAAGATATAGGGAAGATCAGTGGAGTGAAAGCAGGGGATGGCTATAGGGGAAGGGAAAGGGGAGGAAATGCAAAATGAATTTAACAAATTCTCATAATGTACATGTATAAGCACACCACAGGGAACGTCACCTTTGTGTATAGATACAAAGCACCAATGAAAAGTAAATAAATGAAAGAAAAAGATCAGTAAAGGAAGGAGAATAGGGAGAAAAGCAGAAGTAGGGGAGGAAGAGGACTGCAATGAAGTAGATTCTGGCACACATGATTTTGTCAAAAATGGAATTATGTCTAACTATAATGCCCTAATAATAAATATAAGCTAAAGTTAAGATGTCCTAGGAAAGTTAGAACGAGAGCTAAAAAAATATTAGCAATTCACTATAAATACCAAGAGGGTCACAATAAAAGCACTACCTCTTAGGGCATATTAAGATGAAAAAGAAAGTCCACCTGGTCCCAAATGGTTTGACACATTCTAATTAAAAATAATAATAATTAAATAATTTGTATTCACTAGGGAAAATTTCATTCTGATAAAATATCTCAGGGCTGGCGAGAAGGATGTCTGTTGCCTTATTTTTTAAAATAAATTAGCATTATTCTCTCCTGGCTCCAATGGGAGTACACAGCTATCTATTGGGGGCACTACCATTGCATAAAGGGAATTAGAGTTCTGCACCCCACCCCCAGAATAAACAGAATTATGCAAGATTTTAAGACAACAGAAGAAAGTGTAGGGTTCACTAACAGAATTGCCTATATATACACCCTCTACCCACTCCGTTGGAAACTCAGTTTTGTGTTAACACCAACAGCCCAATTGGCGCTTTAGTTTGAAGGTACTGGCTTATCAGATTTACTGAGAAAGGCTTCTTAAATCATCATGTTAGACCTAGAAATGAAACAAGATGAATTGTTTTTAATTTGCAGTCTGTCCTTAGGAAGTACACAGGAACATTTAGAATAAAACAATAGGCCCCTGGCCTGTATAAATTCAAATCCATGGAAAATGATGAATATCTCCTACATTTATAAATATATATATCTTTCCATAAGTGATCGTTTTAATGCACTGGCCTAGAGATGAATTCATCTTTTTAGTCTAAATAACAATTCACTTGAAATTTATTCTCGTCGCTTTGGGTCTTATGCTGGGGTGCCAGAGAAGTCAATCATCGTGAAAACACCACTGTTTCACATCCTGGCATGGCCATGGAGCTAGGAATGTAGTTCCAAATACATATGAAGAAAAATTAATTACTTGGAAGAGATATGCATTAATAATTCTAAAGCAGGAGCTGCTCAATTTTCTGCTAATAAGATCCAATCAGGTTTTATATACAGGTTTAGAAAAATACTTGCTTTGAGATTGACACCATGATTGCCTATTTGATAGATTTGTAGGGAGGAAAAATAATTTTAGGTTTTCAGCCAGGTTTCATATAAGCTTAGAGAAGCTACTGCTTCAGGAAAGAATATCAAAAGAGGGGAGGGAGGATATTCTATTGTTTTCTACCGAGTTGGACCTAAGCAAGCCAATGCAGTGGTCCTACCAAAGTTAAACAGTCTCCCCAGAGCTCCAACACAGTCTCCCTTACTCTAGTTAGATGTGGCCCTCAGTCTCTACATTTTCAGAGGCGAGTTCTCTTGTACTGCTGTTGAATCTCAGCACTTGAGGTCTCAGCTCACTGCCCATGACTTTGTGTGGCAGGCAATTCCCTAGCCAACTTCAGGACATCACACAGAGGTCTTCTCTGAACAGCTTACATCTTCTACCTGACCTCAGCTGCCCATATGAACTTTTCTGAAGCAAATCTGACGAATGTAACACAGACCAGATGGCCAGTATGTGCATAAAGCACAACTTACCTCCTTTCCTCATACATTCAGCATCATTACCACACAGCTATTCCAACTATTTTTTCATATATATTATTCCACTTAATAGTATCTGAAAAGAGTATGAAATATTTATTTATTGCAAAACAATATCTAAAAAGGATTAATAGATTCCTTTAAAAACTTGTTCAGGTATGATGTCTTTTCCAACATTCTTCTTACTTCAAGAACCAACTCTTTGCAGACAGGTCATCTGGGATTTTGTGTAGACTGGTAGTTAAAAGTGAAGTGCAAGAACTGGGCCTCCTGGATTTGAATACTTCCTCCACCTACACTGTGGCCTTGAATGGAGCGATGCAAAACTCCTGGCTGGGCATAATGATGCATACCTGTAGTCTCAGGGGCGCAAGAGGATGGAGAATTCAAAGTCAGTCTCAACTTAGCAAGACCCCGTCTCAAAATTTAAAAATCGGCTGGGAATGTGGCTCAGTGGTTACATACTCCTGGGTTCAATCCCTGGTGCCAAAAAACAAGATGAAACAAAAAATACCTCCTGTGCCTGTTTCCCCATTTGCAAAAGGGATTAATACTACTACTTACCTATGTAGTTGCTGTGAAGAATAAGTTACTATGTATAAATCACCTAAGATAGTATCCAGCACATCATAAGGCCTAGCTATTTATCGTTACCAGCATCTATGTAGTTTTTATATTGTGACCATTACTACCATGTCCCTGGCCCTCTCCATAGGGTAGATTGCTTGTCCCACTCTACCCTCCTGATCCAGTGCCCTGAGGGCTGATAGGAGTTTGCAGTCTTCTTTCTACCCAAGGCAGCCCACATGATCGGCAGCCTCGCTTCCTATTCTAGACTTTCATGGGCTGTTCTGTCACTCAGCCATCCATACTAAACAGCAGTAAGAACTAACAACTTTCCCTGAGTGTACCCTGACTGCTGTATTGGGCACTGATCACAGCAATGACAATCTGACAAACAGATGTGAGAACCAAATCACAACAAATGGATAAGAAGATTCAAAGGAAAAATGCATATTTTTGGAGGCACACTGACTAAATGACTACGCACACAAAATTTGTTTAACTAGTGTTTCTAAACTGACTAGCTATACTGTTAATAAATATTATTAACAGGCAAAAAAAATGAAAGCTATACATAAACAGATGTTTATTAAACAAATAATTGAACATTCTAGATACTAGATTATAATGGAGAGCAAAGAAATAGATAATATATAGATAAGAAACAAAATAAGTGCATGAAATTTTAAGTGTTATAAAAGAATGATTTATGGTCAGAGAAGGCCACTCGGAGGAATAGGCATTTAATTGATAATGAATGAAGAAAAGCTAGCCATGGTTAGATCATGAGCGTTCTAGACTGAAGGAACCGTTTGTGCAAAGGGCCTGTGGTGGGGATGAGCTTAGCATTATAAAGAAACTGAAAGTCAGGAGCCTAATGAGCAAGGATATGAAATAAGCAGGGACAAGGTGACACAAGGTCTTACAATTCATGTATTAGGAGAAGAGCAAGATACTTTTAATAGTGAACACTCTCCTTCCTAATTGTGCTCTCTAAGCATTAAGACCTGTATCCATCTCAAACCAGTTGGGTTATTAGGATCATACTATTCCTTCCTTTTCTTAAATTCTATTAGTCTCTATAGAAGGTGATATATTGATAAGCAGATTAAAGAGATCACATTGTCTCCAGCACCTTGAACTGCCAGAGCAAGGTGTTTCAGAAGATGAAGGGCACAGCAGGTATCAGCCTTAATTAGAGGAATAAAGAAGATGGATTGAATTTTAGACCCTCTGTGGTAAACCGGTGAGTCAAAGATGGCAAAGCAGGTGAAAATCTCCGAAAATTCCCCAACCTCATACCTATAAGACCCTACTTGAGGATAGAGGTGGGGTTCACAGAGAAAGCAGGAAGTAGAAATTACATAGCATCAGGCAAATGGATTCAGGAATGATTTAGAATCTAAAAAGAAACTAATTCCTATTTCTAAACTGAAATGGAGTTTTTGTTTTTATGAAGAGTTTACATCCCAGATTGTTCAAGAACATCAGTCAAAATACTCTGCATACTCTGCATGGGGACTTAAAAAATATTTAAAGTCCCTTCTGAAAAATGCACTTCCAATTAGGAACACAGCTCAATATTTCAGGTAAAATTTCCTCTTAATGAGGAAAGAAAAGAGTCTAGGGACAGATGGACTGGGTTGCCTGGCTAAGTACTTAATTTTGCACTTAGCTCTCTGGAAGATGAGGCAGACAACCTTAGTTCATGCATTAATATTTATTTTAAAAAAGGCAATAATGTTCCATTTGGGAAGAAGATTTGGGGGAAATGAGGCACTGGCAATGCTAGCTAAGGCTTCTAGACTGCTCCACATTAGTGTAGGTGTGCTCCTTAATACAGAAAGTAAACCTCCAATTAACATGGAAGTTATTTTATGAAAATATCTTTAAAGATAAATTGCTTAAATGGATGGCTAGGAAACCATAGCAACTATATATTTTAATTAAAGTTTGCTGCTTGAAAGAAATCTTAAATAATTGGTGCCTACAAGGTCTTGCTGAATTGGCTTAGCTATGAAAAATCCACACATTTAATAACAGGAAAAAATCTACCATCTTCCCTTCATGTATGCATCTTATAAAAAGAGATAACCTGAGTTAATTTTCCAATATTTGAAGCTAAAATTAGTCCTATTAATAGGAAGTCCACTTGAACACAATAGAAAAAAAATTATAACTCTGGTTTAGGAACATTTTCCCAGCCCCATATGATAAGACACGCAAAAAAAGAAAAGACCATTTTAAAAACCCTTTGTGACAACTATTATTAATACTTTCAATTTAATGAATGCCAATGATGTCTGTTTACCGTAGAAAAGTGACATTTTGACATTTTGCGAATAATTGCCTGAAACAGAAATGGGCATCTTCAACTACACATTTATTTAAACATTTATGGGCAGTCAACTAGGTGTCTGTAGTGAAATAAAAATCCTCCGTATATTTAGTAGAATATCTCCTATGATAATAATTTCTTGACACTTTGTTTTAGCCTCCAAATAGTATTGTCTCTATTCAACAGCTAGGGCAGATGAGGTCCAGCAGAATGATATTTCCAAAGCAAGTATGAAGATTTTATCTACACCAGTAAACCAGTTCAATAGCTTCAATAGAACTGATCACTGAGCCCAGCAACACCATATCCATTTTCCTAAATAACAAAGCTAAAAATAAAACTGAAGTGGGTTGTTGTACTGATTTTTTTTTTATTGTCCTGGCTGGGCAGTGGGGATGATACTGGGGATTAAACCACATCCCCAAACCCATTTTGTATTTTATTTAGAGACAAGGTCTCATCGAGTTGCTTAGTGCCTCGCTTTTGCTGAGGCTAACTTTGAACTTGGGATCTTCCTGCCTCAGCCTCCCCAGCCCCAGGATTACAGGCATGTGCCTGGTATACTGATCTTCATATGCACTCAACAGGTCCATTGGGTGGATTCTGAACCCCAGGCTAAAACAGAACTACAATCCTGGGGCTTTGTCTGAATATATGAGGACAAAAAGAGGGAAATGGGGAAAAAAAAACTATGAAAGATAGTGAGGACAAACCAATTTTTTCCTAAGAATAGGATATAGGAGAACAGGACAAGCCAACGGTGTCCTGCTAGAGATTAATGGGTAAAAGCTATCCAAAGCCAATTAGACACTAGGGCAGTTCACATGAAAACCAACAACATTTCATGTTAAGTTTATAATCTCACTAGCTGTTAACTAATCCAAACAGCTAAGTTCTTTTAACAAATTTGTCTCGGAGATAACCTTTATCTAACAGGTCCCTGCCCCCTCTTCCTCTGGACCCAGGTCTTCCAACACCAAGTGCACCAGTGAGATGGCCCCTCTAGCTGGTCTGCACAGCTCCACCGTGCTGGGAAAATCTAGAATTAACACTACACAGGGCCATTGGCACTGTCTCTCTCAGTCTACAGTTACAGACTGTAACAGCCCACGTGCCACATCATTAAGGGGACTGCTAGTACCCACTCTCAGGCACAAAACCCACTGCTTGGCCAGCAGGATTTTGAACATTTTATGTAAAATTTGATTTGCTCATGCTTTTGCTGATCTAAACATTCTTTTATCACTTTCCTCTATGAAATTTATTAACTCCACCTCTCTTTCAAGAACTGGTCTTTCTATTCTTCTATCTTGCAACCTCCTTGGATTAAGTTAGCCTATTAGACTCAATTAGGGTCAGCCCATCTCTGAATTCATACTATACTTTCCTTTAACTCAATGAAATACCATATAGATATTTCACACTTAACTTCATTCTAATTTATTTTGTTGGGGGCCACCTCAGCTGCATAAGTTCCTCAAGGCAGGAGTTTGGTGGATAGCAAGTACTTGCAAAGTTGATAATGCCTATTTGAGTAAATACTTTCAGTCTTAAAAAAAAAAAAAAAATCACTCCCATAATTCAATTCAACCACTAAGAAACAATCACTTTCATTTCATGAAATTTCCCCATTCCCAAAAGGCTGCTGGGGAAGGAAAAAAAAAAAGGCAAGCTGTTCTTATTTATGCAAAATGCAGTCTGATAAAACAATTAGTATTTTTCCTACTCTTGATTACAAACTGTTTAAATAGATTGTATTAAGATTTACCTCAGTCAACCCCAAGGGAGGTAGAATGGGTGGGCAGAATTCCAAAAAGTTTATTTGCAAATCACTTGTTTGGAAAAAGGAAAACACAATCCCTGTGGTGGAAATGATGCTCCACAGGTTTAGTTTTCCAGAAGCCTGGATAGATGAAGTAAAGAGAAGGTCCGGTAAGGATACAGAAGTAGATTTGGGAAGGCTGACGTGAAGCCCAACACCAAAGCTCTGGAAGGGGAAGGCAGAACAATTACAGGCGCTATCCACACCCCTTCCTGAAAGTGATGCTCTGAGGATCTGGGAGATCTCCAGAGCTGGGAGACAGGAAATTCAAAACAGAAGTGTAGTCTCCACTGAAGCTTTCAAAAGGAAAAGAACAAGGAAATGTCCAGTTAAAGTTGTGGAAAGGGACCACCTGTGGCTGCTCAACTGACCGGGCCACTTGTGTATTAGAAGGGCAGATGTACTTGCAGGATGCTCAAATGGCACACATCTAGAAATCACTGGGTCTTGTCTTTCTCAAGCCGTGTTCCTTTGAGTTCTAGATTCTCTCATCAAATCAATAGCTGGACAACAGAAACGTTCCATGGTCAATCAGTTTGAGAACGACTAGGCTAAATAAAATCATAGTTTACTAATTGGTATTCAGTTAAGAACAAGCATTGTAAATCTTGGAAGTGTGGGCGGAAATATACTACGTAACATTTCCAAAACTGTTTAACACAGATTTTTTGTTTCAAAGGACAAATGGGTGTGGCCACAGGATGGAAAATGCACATCAACTCTTCCTGCTCTTTCTACACATGAGAAAAGAACTGAGACCTGGGGAAGCAATATCATTCTTTGATGATTTTTCAGGGATGAGTAGAGATTAGAAGTCACATTTCTTATGCCAGGTCAGTTCTCTCTGTTCTACACTATCACACATATTCTGATCACAGCTCTGTTCACAGGTCAAATTCCATCATACCACAGTGCCTTAGCCCCATCTTCTTTCCTGAGAATTCTGATTTTGGTTTCTTCCTCCCCTCATGTCTAAGTGCCCAAGGTCACTCAAGATTGACCTTAAGTCTTGTCCCTGATCTATTCTACTTACTAGACACAATCTCGCCTGCCAGCTCATCTGGCTATCTGCATATTACCGGCTCCTAGAATCCCTATCACAACATGACTGGTCCCCAGACAAAAACATCACCTGCTACCTTCAACGGACCTCCTCAATACTAATGACCTACTTGAAGCAATGCCATCTCCACAGGCCCAGCCAACTAGAATACCTCTCATAGCCTCCGCTAGGCTCAACCAAAGTCCCTGCCCTCCCTAAGTTCTCCTGTTCAGCCTAGTTCCTCGTGCCACTCACTGAGCTCTTCGTTGCCCCAGGCAACATTGCATCCTATACCAGTGCCCATAGGACAACCTTCTGCCACAGCAAGTATCCATGGCAACCAAATGGGGCTGGAAAACAGAATTAAAGTCCACAGATGATTCCCTAAAGTTGGCTTAGCCAGTAGATGATTTATCAGAGAAGTGAACGTTTGGCAAAACCAAGTATATTGTATTCCAAATCCTCTTTGTTGCACTGTGGTCTGCCGGGCAATGACATGGCTTGTAATAAGGGCCTGGAAAACATGGAGAGCAGCCCAGGTTTGCCTGGCTTGAAGGAAAATCACTACCTAGGGAATCAGACAAATGAGGGGAGGGTGCAAGTCGGGAGATCGGTTCTCCTTATTCCTCAACTCATCTAAGTTTACTGAGGGCCTTTGATTATGCCAGCCACTATAAGGAATATAAAAGAAATAACATGTGAGATTTGCAGGCTAGTCAGGAAAGTAAAACTGAAGTGTATAAAAAATAAATATGATTTAAGGACTATCAAGATAAAAATAGAAAAGAGAATTATTGCAAAGAGGAACATGATTAGTTGCCAACTGGATTGTACAAACAATAACAGCCAGGAATGTTCAGAACAGTGTGATGATCCCTCATCTATGAACATAACAAAATACTTTCAAGATGCACAGGGTAATATTGTCATCTGGTTCATCCATCTTTCCATAAAATGGGCATGTTCAGACTTACCCGATGTGAGAATTAAATAACATAGTATATAATGGAAGCTCTATGAACTGGTTTATCATTTTAATATTTCAGGATCAAAACCCAGATCAACAAGTCAATCTTTTATATATAAGACTCTAGAAATATTACATAAAAAATATTTACCCGGTATTCAGTTAATATTGTCAGTATTTAATATCAGAAGTGAATTTACTTAGCACATATAGTAAACACTTGGAATCAAATAAATTCATGTTGAAATAAAAGTGCTGTATAATGTTTTCTTTTTACCAAGTTAGTACATGGTGGACATGTATAAAGCAAATCATGTTTTCCTACTGATACTATACTGTAATTGGGTGTTTGTTTCTGACCAAGGATTCAGTATTACAGTAGTCACACGTATGATCTATAATGTCATAAAAGTAAAGATTTAAAAAAATCATAAATCTTTATAATCATGTAAAGTAGTAAAGTTATTCTTCAAACCCTATAATATGGATATCATTCATGGTACACTTTGATCAAAGGGCCCTAAAGCATCATAAATTGTAGCTATATCACAGAATACAATGCTATTACATTCTATATTAAAACCTAAATTACTGTAGCAGCTAGAATAGACATTAAACATTTAATTAGCAGTGATTTCTTGCCCTTTTAGCACCATCTCCAGGTGTTCAATCATAATCCAAGAAATTCTGATTTAGGCTCCCATTTTATCCTGAAAAATCTCCCTTATAATAAGCAGAAGCTTCTCTTAAATCATTTCATCAACTATGCCCTCGGAGAAAGAGGTTCTGGGTAGATATTTGCTCTTGTTAGTGATAGTGATAGCCATGTTCCTACATGTGCAAAAAATATATATATATATCAATTTGTAGGTCATCATTAGCTTAATGCTTCTCATTTTCCATGAGGTGGGTACGTTCAAACTTAACTGATATGAGAATTAAATAACATAGTATATATGGAAGCATTTGGGAAACATAAGAGCTTCCAAAAAAAAAAAAATGATGTAAACTCATTTTTCTCCTAATCCTGGCTTCTTTTAAAGTTGGAAAAGCAGACATCCAACATCAACCACACCAGTGCCACTAAGAAACAAGTGTCACTGGTCCTCCTTATCAGCTGCCTCTTATGGATCTGAACTTCTAAATAAAGCAGCACTCCTCAAACTTGAATGTGAATCCAAATCACATTTTGTTTAACTATAGATGTTGATTCAGTGGTCTAGTTGTGTGAGTACACTCTTGGAGCTAGTGTAGGAACAATCCTTCAAGAGACAAGGTATGAGAACATCACGAATGCCTGATCCCTGCTCCACCCTGCCTAGGAAAGAGACGACACGTCACAGTTTTCCGAGATTCTTCTATCTAAAAAAGGGAAATTATACTGCTACGTTTTGGGTAGTGCTATATTCTTCTTATTCATCATCATCATCCTCATCATCCATCATTTTGGTGGCTGGGATTGAACCCATGGCCTGGAACATGCTAAGCATGTACTCTATTATGGAGCTCACTCCCAGCCCTTTGGTATGCAGATAAACTGAACTCTCGTAAAAGCTCTTAGCACTGTGCCAACACATGGCTAGATTCTTACTAAATGTTAGTGACTTTCTCTTCATTGCAAAGCCATTAAAAACAACAGTAACAACGATTAACAGATCATGAGCTTGAGCTTTTAGAAGCAGTTTCAAAATAGCTCTCATCAGAATTGTGAAAAGCCAGCAAAAGCCCAAATCTTGTGCTTAAGCATTGTCAAGCAAGTGGGGGTGAAATGGGGTAAGATCCTGAGACCTTGGGAGTGGTGTAAGTCATGAAGTGTAGATGGGGTGAGAGTGGTAGAAGCCAAGAGGAAGGCTGTCCCAAATGGTTGACTATAGAATTTGAGACATTAACGTGTGTTTCTTTCTCTCCGCTTTATCATCAGAGACCCAAAATTCTGAAGAATGTTTAAAGGAAGAAAACATGAATCAAAACAATTCTTTCCCTTCTATATCATAAGTCAAAACACTAGCATCTAAGAATAACATCTCTCTGGAAAAGTCCAAATGCACTGTCATTAAACTTCAGTGAAATTTAGGTGGAAAGAGTCATTTTCTATTTTCTCCCTAAATTAAAAGTCATTAGCATTGCAAGGATCAATCATTCCTTGAAACTCTGCAAAGACAGAGAAATGGATCAAGCAGTGGAGGCAATAGGGCTTATCAGTCTTTGTTTTCTGTCTGTTCAGGTCTATGAAACTGCACTGGAAAGTCAAGATGCAATGACTCCCCTTTCTAAAAAGGGATGCAGTCGTCTATAGAACCTTGTGTCTACTTTACAGCATGAAGGGATTCTGGATGCTGCTTTTACTTAATAGCATGGATTGCTGTAGATCTTGCGGTTATATGTGAAGGGAGGAGCCCTGTAACAGAAATCTCACTTCCTTGGTCCCCACTGTGGTTCCTTAAGAGGGCATTCTCAAATGCTGAAGTAAATCAATTCTTTTATTGTTATTTTCTTGATATGTTAAGAACCAAGTCGATCCAGACCTATGATCATCATTGTGACCCAATTTTGCAAAGGCCTTACTCTAAGTTACAATAGAGGAAAGCCATTTTGTCTCAAAAGGAATTCTTCTGAAACTTTTATTAGATTCCAGATAAACACCAAGATTTCCAATTTCCAATTTCACTTCCAATAAGTGCAATTAACAGAAATGAGTAGCAGAATACTGAATTCCAGCAAGAATACGTACTACCCTTCATGGTATCCTAAGCTCATCCTTAGTGAAACTGCTTCTTATAATTGCCCCACCACCACACACACCCGCGGCCTTTTCCTTCCTGCCAGAACAAGTGAGCATCCACTTAGCCATCAGCTGCATCAGTGAACATGGTCATGACATTTCACCCAAGGCATGTCCCTGTCTCACTGGAGACTACATGTGTAGGTTAAAGTGGCTGGAAACATACAGAAAATGACTCTAACCCCATCATAAGTTGCATACAGCCTGGAGCAAGTCATAGCTTTAGGTCTCCAATTCTTCCTATGTCAGATGGAACAAAAAGGGAAAAGTTGATGGTGTGAACAGTGTGACTCCGCAGGGTCTGGTACAAATACATAAAGCTCTAGGAATGAAAAGAGGAAGAACTACAACCTTCTCTCTGGGGAAAGTGCACATTGTGTTATAAACACTTAAGAAGCAACCATAAAAGTCTAGGCACAGACCTTTAGCCAACTATGCTGTGATGGCTCCCATCTCAAACACGACTGCCAAAACCCCAGAACAGTCTCGAAAGCTTTCAGCTTTTCAGCAAACATCCTTTACAGTCCTCTGCTGTACAATGGTCAAAGTCAATGATAGTCTTTCATATTGGGATACATTCAAGCTTCTTTATTTGTTCAAACTCTTCTGAGAGCCGATTTCTAAATGTGACAGTCCAAAGATAAATAATTACCAAGTATATTCATCCACAAAGTCCACTAATATGCCCCAGTTCACCCAACTATCCAATTTTATCTTGACAATCACTTTTATTGTTAACCAAATGCCACATGCAATCTTGACACGTCTCCCATCAAGATCACCATCACTTTCTGAGCAATACATTGTGGCATTAAAGAAGCTATTGCTACATCATAAAACATTTAAGAAACCAAGCCTGTGATGCCAAGCAGGGTTACTGAAGCTTTCATAATCATTATGCTGGCAGTGTCCCTTCGCATGTTGCAAGCTGAAGTCCATAAAACACATTTATAAAACCACTATGATCTGCGTAGCTGCCTATCAGATTTAAGAGCTGGGTGTGCTGTCAAGAAATTTAATTTTAACTATCTCATGAAGGCCTCATAACAAAATGTTTTCTAATTTTCTTCCTTCTGAACAGTCCTTGAACCAGAAATAAAACTGAAGCTTTACTCTACAGTTACCTTCTGATGAAAAAGTTTTGTCATAAAAGTTCATTTCTTTTTCCTTTTTTTTTTAAACCCATAATGCATAAATTTCCCATATGACCAAATAAATTATATTTAACTCTCAGGACGGAACATCATATCAAGAAAACTATTTTTCATCATTTCTATAGGAAGCACCATCTCTAATCCCAATGGAGGAACATTGGAGGCTGAGGGAGTCACATCTCTCACTACCTTCCAAAGAGTTCTGGTTTCTAGAGAGCAAGCCTCTTGCTTTCCCCAGACCACCCTCTGCTAAAAGTTCAACCTCCTCCATTCTTCCTTCCCATTCAGCAACATGGGAAATAGAAGTTCAGGATTCAATCCTAAATCTAGGTGACCCCAAAGCCAAATCATGTTCTTTGTCCTATAGCATAGAGATTGAATGAAATAGAGCACAAGGTAGACCTTCCAAAGGGCTGGGTTTAATGGATATTCAATAAACATGAATTCTCTTTCCTTTTCCACATATACAAACGCAATTCAAGTTGGCACATTCTCTTTGCCAGAAAAAAGACAGTATGAAGCAGAAGTGGCACCTGACAACAAATATCCAAGGTTGTTATTATTAGGACCCATTTTTCAGTTAAAGGAAACTGATACTCAGAGAAAATTTTATTCTTGTTGTGTTTTTCTAGTTCTGCCCTGCTAGAAGGGAGCAGAGCCAGGTTTTGAATCTTAACTCTTTCTGGGTCCACAACTAGGTTCATCTTGCTTCAATTTTAAGTAGATCTTTACAGTTCAACAGTTTCCTAAATAAAAATTGTTTGTTCAAATGAACCTCTGGGTGAATCCAGAACCCCTGGATAAATCTATTGATGAGAGTCCACCAGTGTTGCCTTCCATTTTAGTCCAAGTTTGGGTTTCAGTAGAAGGAAGGAGGAGCTCTCCCTATAGAAGTACAGATAGCTGAGGGGCTGGGGTTGTGGCTCAGTGGTGAAGCACTTGCCTAGCATGTGTAAGGCACATGGGTTCAACCATCAGCACTACATAAAAATAAAGATATTGTGTCCATATACAACTAAAAAGTATTTTAAAAAGAAGAAGTACAGATAGCTAAGAGTGGCATGCAGAAGAGTAACATTTTGATGAACAGCAACAAAATATCTTGCTTAACAAAATGTCTGAAAATAGTGAACCCTAGAGGCATCTCAAGACTCACTCTAAATGTCAAACTACTAGGTCACCAGAGACCCTCCAACGGGTCTAATCATGCTACAGAAATAAAAATAGAACATTATTACAATGAACCAGCTTCAAAATTGGAGTGACTCACTCACATAAGACATATCTCCTAAAGGCACATAAGTGTTTGCTGTTGATGATGATGTCATCATGGCTATGTTCAAAAAGGACTTCCTGTGTTCTTATGCACAGCCAAGCTTCCTTTAACTGGAAATAGCTCCTGTTCAAAGCACTCAAGAAATCAGTCCTAGAGAAGAGTATCCACATATCTACTTATCCATACATAACAGTTGTATCTAGAAAAGGTTTTCTGTACATATAAATCACCATTTCTATGTGTTAAATTATCCCAAACTGTTTACTTTAGACAAAGATCCTATGCCTTCTGCAGCAAGGCTGAAAGCAAGTGGGAACACTGGGCATTGGAAGGAGATATAAATAACCATTGTAGGCTATTCTATCAGCTTTCTTTTACTTTAGATCAATGTTGGAATGGACTTTGGCATCGTGTGTATGATGATCTCTCTAATGAAGCCATAACTGGATTGACCATCTTTATAACATGTACAAAAGACACTTGGTTTTAAAGTCAGAGACATGCATTCTAATCCTGGTACCACCTATCTCTAGGTTCATTATTTTGGGTGGCTTTTCATCTCCTTGAACCTTGGTTGTCCTACCATAAAATGAAGATAATTCACAATTTGTAGAACTGCTGTAAAAGTAAGAAAATTAAGCAATATAAAACATTCATTGATGTACTCATTGTTATTTTTAACATGGTTACATCAAGAAGAGCCAGCCCAAAGCGCCTTCATGTATGAGGGTCACTCCATGGAAGAAAAGGTCTAGTTTATTCAACAAATGTTTATTCAAATTTCTCTGCTACCTTCTCCAAGTTAGAGAACAGGATTACACTGCAAATGAGGGGAGTCTGAATAAAGCTCAACTCCAGTGAAAAGTGGGTCTGAGAGCACTGGGGCCTGAACCAGTTTGGGTTTTTTAAGTATATGTCGTAATTTCTGCATTATGAAATATTTCATCATGATAAACTCTGTTACCCAATCTTTTTTTTTTTTTGCTTTGCATACTTAAGAGTAGGCAACCCCTTTAACTGGTAAGACTGTATCATGAAAGAAAATAAAAAATGAGTTCAAAGCATAGTATTTATAATAAACTTTTACAAAGGCTTTAATTGCATCTATTCAAAGCACAGAAACTAAATATAAAGAACTCCCTAGATTGTTCTGGATTTAGCTGTAGTCTTTGAATTTTTTTTTAAATGCTTAACTTTAATTTCATCTTAAAAGTATACATTGTTTTAAAAAATTAAGTATATAAATTGTTAAAGTCACAAATTTTGAGTCAACAAAACCACTAACTCTGAATTCTCATTCAATCCATCTGAAATAAGAAGATATTTTGTCCAATTGAGGAAAATTTAGCCTGACATCACACCGAAGGGGGAAAAGAGATGTAATGCGCTTCAGAGGATAGTGTCCTCAAATCTGGCCGTGTCCTCCTAGATCTGCTTGTCCCAGAGGTTAGGCTTTGCTTCTTACTCATTGCTTCAGTTCAATATCCAGCTTGGACTTGGCAGAGTATGTGCTCAATAAACAGCTACTGCCCAAACAAGGGCTGAACATACTTACTTGAAATTTTAGTATGCCTGGCAGATCTCCACTTAGAAACATTATGGGCCATTACAAGGGATGATGATATGCAATAAACATGTAGTAATAAAACCCTTATAATTCATACTTCTTAATATCTGAAACTTGGAACTGAACATTTTTTCTGAACTAATGCCATCAGGATGTATAGTTGCATATTGTAGTTTTTTAACAGGAGCAAAAAATGTAAATATCCTGCATACCATTTTCAATCCCACTCAGAAACAATTATTGTTTAAGATTTGATACATGAGAATTCTCATAGACAATGATGTAATAAAGGAAGAGAAGCCACAACCTTCCTGCTATAGTCATCAATGTAGTCATTGCACTTTGGCAGAACACTGGCACCTAGCCAGACATAATGCAGTGCTTGTGAAGGCACTGGAACGAAGAAGGAGGGAGGAAGGGGGACAGAGAGACAGACACAGAGACACACACAGAGGGAATTGCTTTGTGGAACCAGTCTATAGTTCTATTAAAAAGAAATGTGTCAATCTACAAACTGTCATTTTTGCTACCTAATGTTATTATGTCATTATTCAGGACACAGGAGGACTTGATTATTAAATCAGCAATGCTAATTACAAAATGAGAAGTACTCTGTGCTGAATTAAATTCAGTAATTAATCAAAGCCAATGTGCCCCCTTGTAAATATCAATATTGAATTTTAAGCATATAAACCAGCCAATCAATTAAAACTGAAACCATGACTTTAATCAGTGAAAGCGGAGATACAATTTGCTGAATTCTGCAAGTAATAGAACTTAAGTCATTGTTGAAACCTAATCTTGCTGCCTGTGAGGCAGATTGCCAAGAGATCCTGTAATTTGACTATGTCAGGACCTATGTGCTATGCCCTTATCTTTTGAATAAAGCTGGCAGGAGAGGTTGTATACTTTCAAGTTCTCTTCCAACTTCAAACTTGGAGGGAATGTATCAGTGTTTAAGAGCACAGGAATTAGCAACTGCCCAAGTTTACATTTCAGCTTCCCACTAACTATCTGAGTGACCTAGGGCACGTTATCTAACCCTTCTCCAATTCAGTTTTATGGGGTTAGTTGTAACTACCTCATTTTCTTGTTGGAAGATCAAATGATTCATATCCTGGAAACACTGAGAATAGTATGTGGTAAACTAACTGTTTGGTAAATTTTTAAAATTAATATACAAATGTATTCATCTCCATTCATTAAAATGATCATGCACCAATAGCATTATTTCCTAAATGTATTCATGACCACCGTTATACTTGGTGAATCTGAAGGATAATACCCTATATATTTTTATTACAAACATTTTGAGAAGACAATACTAAAAATCAGACGTTTTCTTTAAAAGATTTAGAAAACATTTCCCAGATTTCCCCATGGATAAAAGTTTAGAACAAGCATCAGCAAATCCTATTGTTTGCGCCTTTGCCTCTCTCATTTTCACTTTCACCATATTATTATTGTTGGTCCAACAGCTCTTCCCATAATTTGAATTTCCTATTCCACCACCAGCATGATGCAAATAAAATCAGCATTCTTTCACCTCCTGATTAAGTCTACTTGGCCCATGAACTCTCACATAAATACACAAATCCTAGAGGAAATTATTGATGTCATTGTACAAGAATCGAATTTTTATGCATATCATATTCCTCAGATTTAAAATTCTATTCAGAGTGTGTCTCCAAGTGCCATCGTTGAGCATGAGTGCATTTCAAAAAACACTTTTTTGTTTGAAATGTCAATTCTGTGAATTCTCCATAAGTCTATAAAGCCCAAATTATAAGCTCTGCATTCAATTAAAACTAAGGAATCAAAGGTGAACTTTATTGTCAGGGGCACCGATCCTGAAACGGGATGGGATTTCACATAACATGTCATATTTCCTAATGAGGAGGCACTTACAACAGCCGTGCAGAGAACAATTACAATTTCCAACTAATTGAAATAACTTATATAACTGCTGTCGTTCGATAACAATCACAAGGACACAGATCCAGTAACCACTCTTTCCTCTTTTTGTTCCAGTTCTTATCTCTTTCACAGCTCCTTCTGGCTTCACTTGATATGATGGGCTTCCTCAGCTCTTAGTGTCAGTTCCCCAAAACGCCCTTTGCAGACTGTGAGCTCCTAAGCAGCATCCATTAAGAGACACTCACGTCAAACAACATACTGCTTGTCCATTAATGATGCCAGAATGGAACAGTCTAAACCATGCTTTGAACTTATCAACTAATTGGTCCTTGAATTCAGCAAAGATGGTTCAAAACCTTTATGGATATAGTAATTTTCTTCTCTCAATCAAAAATTAAAGTGCCTGGTAATTTCTCATGTCTACTACGTCAGCAACTGTTGAGAGCCACAGCCAAAGGGGCCCCAGCAAACTTCCAGCTGCCAGCAAGCTTCAGACTGCCCCAGCAACATCTAGCTGATTGGCTCCTCTGCGGTGATGTTCATTGGGCTGTTTCCCTGCCCTTCAGACTGCCAGCTGATGATTGGCTCACAGCGGCCCCAGCAACATCTAGCTGATTGGCTCCTCCACGGAGCTGCTCATTGGGTGACTTCTTTGGCTCTGCCCACGCAACCCAGCCAATCAGCCTCAGGAGCAGGAGGATTGTGGGAGGTTGAGAGGCTGGTGTGGGAGAGAGAGGCTTGTGGAAGCCGGTGGTGGCAGTTGGGCTCTGAGGGTTTTTCCCTGGAGCTGTTTTGTTTGGCGTTTGTAGTTCTAAAAATAAAGTTAGTTTCTTTTTGACAAGTGGCTCCTGATTTGTGCCAAGCCAGACTTCGGCAAGCAACCATTCAGCTAGGAAAAAATAATGATTTAGCTCTCCTAAAAACAAACTCCTTATTCTTCCAAGTCTTTTTCCTACAGCAAATAATACCATCCATGACATGTCTTTCCCACCTTAGCAAAGTCTAAGACTAACCTGGTATTCAGCCAGGTTTAGGGTTCAAATGGGGTTATTCTCTACTGGTAACAGTCTTGCAGGTTTCCTCTTTCTGCATGCAACAAATACTAATTAAGCACGTACTCTGGGCCAGGTATTGTGCCAGAAATTGAAGGTAAAAGAAAGAGGAAAATAATAGTTGATGCCCCTGGATCACTGCAGTCCAGTATTATGTCTTTTGAGCTATTTTTAGTTTAACCACAAAATTATGCACATTCTTTCATTTAATCTTATATAATGATTGTTTACTACCTGCCAGGACTAGAGATATAATCTACAGAAGAAACAAACATAACCCTAGGCCTCATAAGTTCACTCCAAATCTAGTACAGAAGATATAGCCAAGTAAACAAAGTTTTGCAATGCAATGATACAGGTTTGTGTAAGAGTCTCTCTAGGATAAGGAGGTTGGAGAGGGGAGCAGGTCCATCAAGAGTCATAATGTGTAAGAGAAAAAGTACCCCTCTGGAGATCTCAAAACTTGGCTCACTCTTCCCTCAGGTAGCGTGATGTGACACTGAGCCCCCCACTTAATTTAGCCTCTCCTCTATTTGGTTTTCAAAACTAAAATTCCCTAACCAAAGCCTGCCTATTTCATTTGTCTTACAGGTTCAGGATAAGCATAGAATCAGAGGAAAGAAAAGAGGATTTACTAAGACCCTGTCTCAATTTTTACACTAGGCTGGCTAAGAAGGAGGAGATAAAAGGAAGGCTACAAAGAGCTTTCTCCACAAGCAAAGAGCTTTCTCCACAAGCAAAAATAAACAATGCATGGACACACACACACACACGCACGCACGCACACAGTGCATCTGATTTAGATATTTGTGAAAGTAAGCTTTATGTTGAAGTTACAATAAGAGTCTATGATGAAGTCATTTTTGTATTGTGTCTTTGCCCAGAAACCATCTTTCCAATACAAATTAATTTCTGCCTAGAGCTCTTGGTACTAAGCATCTAGTACAAAATCAAATGTATTTTTCAAAAAGAATTTTCCTCCAGTAATCATGTGGATCTATTTTTCTGTTCTGAAATTCTAGAGTCCACACCCATTTCACTCATGGGTGAGAGAACCAGGTGTGCTTAAGTATTACATGTTGATTTCAGTGGCTTTACCAATCTTCCTGTCCCCCAAGCTCAACTCCAGTCAGTTTACCTCCAAGAAGCCCCTCTCCGTTTCTTGCTTCCTCTTAAACAGGTAATTCTATTTTCCCACGTGAAAGGAATCCTTATTGTGATGGAGTTTAAAATAAATTAATCTGCCCCATCTTTTTTTAAAGGCATTCTTTTTGCACGAAATATCTGCATTAATGCCAAGAAAATTCAGATTTCAAATGATCTATAAAGACTTTCTCTAAAATCGTGATACCTACTGTTATGGTTTGGATATATGGTATCCCCCCAAAGTCTCCTGTGTCCATGCAGGAATGCTCCAAGGTAAAGTGATTGGACTGTGAGAGCTGTGATCCAATCAGTTCATCCTAGTTTGAATGGACCGAACGGGTGCTAACTGTAGGCAGGTGAGACCGCCTGGAGGAGGTGGTCACGGAAGGTATGACCTGGAATGGTGCATGGTCTCAGTGACCCTTTCCCCCGCTCTCCCTTGGCTTCTTTGCTGCCATGAGGGAAGCACTCCCCCCCCCCACGATGTGCTTCCTCACCTTGGGCTCAGAGCAATGGACTGTCCATCTATGAACGGAAACCTCTAAAACCACAAGCTTCAAATAAACTTTCCCCTCCTCTAGGTTGTTCTCCTTGGGCATTTTGGTCAGAGAGGGGAAAAAAAAAAAAGCTGACTAAAACATCATCTTCAATGACCTTCCCCTTCTTTTTTTTTTTAAATCTACTTGGTATTAATCACACCTTGTCTAAAAAAGCCATAATTCATCCCCATGCATCAAGATCATTGGAAGAATATCTAAGATATACATTCCCATACTCCAGCCTCAAAAAATTCTGATTCGAGAACTGCATCCAAAGAAACAGCGTTTTAGCTAGCACCCAGGTAATTCCACCATAGGTGGTAGGAAGGCCATACTCTGAGAAATTGTGCCCTACCACAAATCCATCCTACGATGACAGGACTTTGGACATGCATGTACTTTGGGCATATAAGGACATATCATATACACGACAACATACAGGCACATCTAACACTTTTGGTGACCACAAAGTGACTTGATCCGATTCTTAAATACTTCATGTAACCCTCAGAAATACTATTTTGAGAGGGAAAAAGCTCTTAGGGTAAAGTCTTATTATTTCAGTAACAGCATCCAAAATTTGAAGGTTGACTTTTATAAAATTCAGATTGCAAACTTATTTACAGATTGAGCAGATTACAAAAACACAAGAAGTATTTAATGTTGTTCTTTCTACTCATGGCTGCTTATGAAATAAATTCAGGGTTTCAAAAATCCAGATTACTTAGATGATACTTGAGACTAAACATTGCAGTTTATTTGTAAGAAAAATTTTAAATGCGACTCAAAACAGAACTTGTGAAGCAAGATTTACCAACTTTGCAGGGGAAAACATCCCAAATGCAGTTATACTTAGAAAAAGCATCGTCCCCAAGCAGGATATTACAAGAGGTAGACCAGTCCATTCACCCTGACTGCAGTGCCTAACATTGTAACCTGTTTTTAATCACATCTGGTTGTGTTCTATGTACTGTGGGTGGGTTCTTTAAATTCTCTGGAGGAGAAAGAATACATTCACTGAGTTCACATCCTTGGAAGACAGGTGGCAGCATACTTGAGCATACAACAGCATATCTGTTTTCTGCTCTTGTATTTCTCATCCATCCAACCCATACCATTTAATCAGGCTCTGATAAGATACCTCTCCATAAACTAGGCTCAGCCTTGCCCCTAGGTGACCAAAGCTGCCCACATGGTGGGGGAAAGGGAGCCAGGAGATTATTGAGAACCAAGTCAAGTCATCAACAATTCAATATTAAATCACTTTTACTGATAAGATTGCTGCTACATCAGGTCTATTCTCAACATTAAAAAACAAGTTTTTCCAAATATCAACTTAGAACCTACTTGGAATGATACATGTTATTTACAATCTAGACAGCAAAGTCAAACTTTGCCAATCCCTTCCCCATAGGAAGACTGTGTCCCTATCTCACTCCACTAATGTCTGGAGCTGTATCCTGATAACCTGTCCATGTGCCAGTTCCTTTGAGTCTGGGAGGCCCAGTCACTTTGGAAGGGCATGGCCTACCTCTACAGGTACTGTTTCTGAAGGCTGGCTACCCTAAAAGCCAGCCCTACGATATAGCTTCAATGTCACCTGAATGACTCTCACCTCCCACCATTCTCCCTCTTGTCCTAGCATCTCGCTCAGCTGTTGATTCTAATTCTCCCCAGCTTGGTGGGGTTAACTCTTTCATTCCCCATTAGGCCCTTTGAATTGTCACATGTAGGAACCCCAAGAAATGCATCTTAATTATACTTAACACTGAATCACTGCAGACCTTTACTAGAAACTCACTCTCTAGACCCATGTCAGACTTAAGAATGCAGTTATGAAAAGAAATGGGGGAGGGGAAGTCAAGTCTAAGCTGTTTCCATGAGGGAAGTTTTAAGTAAATCACAGCTAATATTATCTGGGTGACTTTATCTAGTCTGTTTAAAATGACCTGTTCCTTACCTCACCCAGTTTCTTGATTCTGGACAAATTCACCGACTATGGCCCCTTCTAATCTATATAGCAGGTGCACTCTCCTCTTTTGAGTCAGATTAAGGTAACCGACTATCCTCTGTTCTCAGCACTTTGACATTCAGTGCTGCTCATCCAAAAATCAGTCAAGTAATCTGTTTCCAGTGGTAAAGTAAGGAAACAAAAGATATCTGTGCTCCAGGACAGGGTACAGCCTCAGGATTCCAAGCAGAGATTATGAATTTTAATTCTCTATTAGAGTACAGACACATCCAGGCAAGAACATTAGGAAAGACTAATCAAGGAAGAAATTGGCAGGGGGCATCCATGCAGAGGATCACTGATAGCACTTGAAACTTAGCGCAGTCAAGGCTAATAGGCTCCTTACATCCTTTTCTCCCATTAAAGATGCCCTGGAAACAAGCTACCCAGGAATATTGCCGCAGTTATCACAGTTACCAAATTGGCAGGCAATATTCTCTAAGTGCACTGGGCCAGGAGCTAAGGATTTCCTGTGCACCCTCTACTCTTCCAGACTGAGTGCAGTTATAAGAGGAGCAAGAGCGGAGGTACGGGGATAAATAATGCATGAGAACTTCAGGTGCAGAAAGCTTTATTCAGGCCTGCCACGCTAATGCATGACTAAGCCTGGCATTTGCTACAGTGTATCTGTATTTGCTACCTTGTGTGTCTGAAATGGTGATGAGAATAGAAAAAAGAAGCTGTACCTATGATCTGGTCCTTTGTCTCTCTCCAACTGTTCTGCTCACTCTGTGTTGCTATCCCATCCCCAACCAGACCTCTCCCCTCCAGGCTCTGGAAATTTGGTAAGCTAATAAAAATCACAGCATTTCAAAACCCACAAAGGCAAACAGAAGTGATATGCATGGTTAAATAGTCCCTCTATTAGGAAGACCCCAAATTTCAAATTTTGAGACTCCAAATTTCCTACTGCTGTCTCTGATATCCTCTGATCTTTCAGTTAGCAAGGTCACCACAAATCATTTAAATGATTTTTCTGGACTCTAGTGGTCCTAGAAGGAAATGGAAGAAATTTTAACACTGGAAGAGGGTTGATACATTTTACAAATTCCTTAAACTCATTAAGTCCTCAGAGAATACATATCAGATATCAGACGTGTTTATCTTAAGGATTTCTGAATTAAAATTCAGCTAAGCTCTGAAATAGAATTCAGATTCTGAATACTTACCGAACTGTCAATATGTTCCTTTATTGTGGAACAAGATCTCACTTTTTATCCATAATGCAGCCTAACATGCAGTTGAAATGAGGGCTTTTCTTCAGGCTCGCTCCTTTCTGATCCGAAATTCCACAGTGCTTCCAGGGCAATACAGTCTGTCTAAAATCTGTTCATATATCAGATGCTTCACCTCTACAATCACCCCTATACCAAATTCAGAGCATGGGGTATCACTTTATTATTGCATATTTTCTCTGCTGCTGCCACTTTGCAGTCAGTACTACTCAGTCAGCCTCCAATTGTCTGAAAATAATATACCAGTTGCTATTCAGCCAATATGTCTGCTAACATAGAATCATTGTTATGGTTTGGATATGAGGTGTCCCCCAAAAGGCTCATATGCTAGGCAATGCAAGAATGTTCAGAGTGTGATAATTAGATTTGAGAATTGCAACTTCATGAGTGGATTAATCTATTTGATGGATTAATAATCTGAATGGACTATAGGGTGGTAATTATGGGCAGGTGGGTGTGGCTCAAGGAAGTAAGTCACTAGGGGCATGGCCTTGGAGATTGTAGCTTATCCCTGGATCCTTGCTATTTCCCAGCTGCCATGAGCTGAGCAGTTTTCATCTTCCATGTCCTCTTTCCATGATATTCTGCTTCACCACAGGTTCAGAGCAATAGGGTTGACTGACCATGGACTGGACCTCTGAAACAGAGCTCAAAATAGATATTTCCTCCTCTAAGTTTTTTTTTTCTTTCCAGGAGATGAATATGTTGTTGATAGCAGAGCCTCATGTTCCAAACATGGAACAGAGGTTGGAAGGTACTATCATTCCATAGCCCTTTTTTATAGTCCTAAATACTGCCAGTGGTTGATGCCAACCTCCAACCATCTATCAAATGCCATCCAGTTTGGCAAAGTGGGCCTAAAGGAAAATGAAGCTCTGGACATGGTTCCACATACCAATATCAAAAGCACCCACATCATCTCAAAAAGCAAGCTGTAACACTCACCTGGACTTAGTGAGCAAGTTCTATGCCTGCTGTTCTGTGCTAAACTTTACTAAGAGGGCAGACCTGCCCTTCAGAACCTCACAATTTAACACAAAAACCTACCAATGAGGAACCAGCTCCCATACTCCTGTACTTGAAATATATTATCAATCAATTAGACACTTATTGAATAGTTACATCACAAATTCTTCAATTCTTGGCCCTAGTTACTAATCGCATATACATGCTTTGGGAATAGAATACATGTTTCATTTCATACAAGGATCACACAATAGGGAATACAGGCTAGTACAAAGACTACAATAAGAAAGAATACCAACAGAAGGACATGGTTTTCTAAACAACGAGCTAGAGAAGGGGACTGCCTCACCATGGTTCCGAGTAAGTTTCTCCAATTCATCCACAGTCTACTTTGCATACCGACAAGAATCCACGTCAATGCAACAAACTTTCAACAGCTTGCCTCTCATTTCCTCTGATCATTTTAGTGCCACTATGGGAAGCATTTGTAATGGGCTTACAGACACGTTCCCTCACCCCCACCAACAAGTATTACTTCAGTAAATCCCACTGAGAGCATACTCCAGAAAAAGCAGGGCTTGCAAAACATCTCATGCTCATTTTTCAGAATTCAGAATGAAGTGAGTAACCCCTGATATACAATAAAAATGATTAAATGCAAACACTACTGAGGCTGTATAATAAATATTTTATATATTAATGTTTTCAAAAGTCTTATCTCACTTTTATTGCTTTTCTATATGGCATTATTCTATTTTAGTACATGAGATGAAATAATCCTCCATGAAAAAAGCAGGCACTTCTGGCCCATTTTAAATAAACCAATGGATAATTATTGTGCTATTAATTTGCTATGTAAATTGTTTAAATTGCTAACTCTTTTCTCTTTCCATTCATTATTAGAGACAATTCACTCCTTCCCAAGGAAAACGGAAACTTTCCTTCCAACGTTAATTGTTTTCTTCCCTCATGTCCAAAATACACAACCCAGTGGTCGATCTGGGGATTGACAAAAATGGACCATAACCAACAAAACCTTTCAGTATAATGCCTGTTTAATGTTTATTCAATTTAAATGCCATGAAAACTCCCTCCCCTCCTCTAGAAGCTACCACTTTGCTTCAGAGAAAAACCAGCCTAGAGACCTCTATGAGTCAGAACAAGGTGTTCTGTACACAGGTTGGATGCCTCTTCCTGCAGGCTTGGGGTGTATCAGGTGCTTCTCATTTTCATTTGCAGTTTTGGGGAAAAGAAGAAAGTACCATATTCCAGGGATTTCTCACTACGTTATACACATTTTTTTATGATAATTCATAGCATCCTGGCATAGTTAGGCAAAAAAAAAAAAACCTTTTGAACTCTTAATGACTCCGGGATAAACTTTTAACAGAGATGCTCCCTATCACAGCAAAATAAGGCACACACACCATTAGATGCATATTTAGAAGCATCTAGAAATGGGGAATACTGAGGAAGAGAACAAAAAGAGGCAATGAAAGCTGTACCCAGGAGATCCTGCCAGCAAGCTACAGTTCCTGATGTCACTTTCACATTGAGAAGATGAAAATTGCTACCTGTAAATTTCACATTTTTAAAAACTCACTTCTCATTCATTTTCAGAGCTGCCTGCCTCCCCCCCCCCTTTTTTTTTTTTTTTTGTATGTGTAAGAAAGATGTCAACACTTACAGGCTTAATTGGAAAGTAGTAGGAAAACCTGTCAGCTAGATTAGCAGAATCCTGACAGAAATTCTCAGGGACAAACACTTGGGCAGTGAAACTGGTGGCCTCACACCCCACCTTCTTCTTGCCACTCACCTTCTGTTTCTCAGGGGCCTTTGCCTGAAGCCACAAGCTAGTATGGTGTGAGGGGAAAGGCGGATTCCTCCAGGCATGGCTGTTTATTTCCCATACTCCATAGAATTTTCTGACACTAGATAATGATGCCAACCTCATGGGAAGAGGTCACTACAGTCATAACCTTGATTTAGACAGAAATCATCTGGAATAATAGTGAGGGGAGAGGGAGAGGGAGAGGGAGAGGGAGAGAGAGAGAGAGAGAGGAGAGAGAGAGAGAGAGAGAGGAGAGAGAGAGAGAGAGAGAGAGAGAGAGAGAGGGGGAGAGAGAGAGAGAGAGAGAGAGAGAGAGAGAGAGAGAGAGAGAGAGAGAGAGAGAGAGAGAACTGGTGTCTTTCTTTCTCTATCAGAGAAAGAAACTGGCTACTCACACCTATTGCCAGTCCTCTGGGTGGACTCCAGAGGCATTCTTTAAGAGGTGTGGTGTTCCCCCAAAAGCTCACATCATGTGAGACAATGCAAGGTTTGGAGGAGAAACGATTGGGTTATAGCTTTAACCTAGCCAGTGAATTAATCCCTGATAGAACGCATTGAGTGGTAACTGGAGACAGAGCGGGTGTGCCTGGAGGAAGTAGTTCCTGCAGGGCATGGCTATGGGTTATATATTTTGTTTCTAGACAGTGGAGTCTCTCTGCATTCTGATCACAGTGTAAGCTGCTTCCCTCTGCCACACTCTTCTACCACGATGTTCTTGAGCCTCCAGGAATGGAGCTTGCCGTCTATGGATTGAGACCTCTGAAACTGTAACCTCCAAATAAACTTTTCCTCCTCCCTCTACAATTATTTTGGTCATGTTATTTAATCATAGCAGGGAAGAAAGCTGAATAAAACAGGGGTTAACTTCCTTTCCATTAACCGCCTGTAGGCTGAGCTTTAGCATCAGAAAAATTAA
Source organism: Ictidomys tridecemlineatus (assembly GCF_052094955.1). Lineage (NCBI taxonomy): Eukaryota > Metazoa > Chordata > Mammalia > Rodentia > Sciuridae > Ictidomys > Ictidomys tridecemlineatus. The sequence continues at coordinate 76,088,500 of NC_135488.1, forward strand.
AGGCTATCAGCATATTGCTGATCAGTTGTATTCATGCTGCATACAAAAAACTATTGTTGAAACCAGTATTGTGGAAGAAATGGTGGTTTAGTAAACAGCAGAAACCTTATGTAGTTCTCACTGCATAAAAACAAAAATTAAAGTTCAGTAACAATCTTAATTACAGCAAAAAGTAAATTAATAATACAATAAATGTACTGGTTAAATGGACTTCTTTGAAGTTTTGAGACAATTTTTTTTTTTTGAGGGGTGAGCATTTAGGAAGGCATCTGACTCAATCTAGAAAAAAAAAAGACGGAAACAACTGGTCAATTCAATGAAAACAATCCAAGCAAAGAAAACCCTAACTACTAAGATCTGGATATTGTAAATAATATCTTAAATTTTATATTCATATTGGGTAATAGAAACAATTTAGTCACAAATTTATACTGTCATGTATTCAGTCCTCAGCAATGTCAAAATCACTATCACAATAATTATTACTAACACCACCATCCTATACTGGCTATTTTGAAGAGTTAGCAAGTAGAGGCCTTAGGATCCACCATGTGCTCCCTGGCAGCTACTCTCTTCAAAGCACCAAGACTTGTCTGGACTGTCTTAAATGTGAAATTTTCCAGATAGATATTCTCCCCTCCAGCCCCACTGCTCCAAAACATTACTGTCTCTTCATACATAAATTCCCAAGTTTTGATGCTGCTTGGGTAAGTGTTTCATCCATCATGGTCAGTGAATCCCTCTGTGATGGTAGAGCAAGTTACTAAACAAAGATGTGAATCAAACTGTCAGCTCTGTATGGAGTTATCTGACTTCATGGACAAGAAAATAAACCAAGTCTAAGATGTCACTCCCACACCAAGAATGTCAGGGAGTAAATAACATTCCTACAGAATGAAAACAAATACCATGACTTAGAAAACTGGTTTTAAAAGCTCATCTCTGGCATACTTTTGGCATTTCTCTACATGGAGTCTTACAGCCTAGAATAGTCCAACCAGTAAATTTGGTGAGTAGCGAATGAGTCAATCATATGCCATAGATACCTACTCTTCATTGAGGCTTCCATCCAGTACCCAAGCAGTCTGAGCTCCGAGTCTGGTCTTCTTTAGCTGGACCAGTCTAGTCCTCTGAACCTTCTATTATTTGTATATATGCCATGACAGGTAAAATCTGGAGTGCTGGTCTAATACCTCTGTCTCCCAATTTGACTATCAATTGGATTTATAGGATTATTCATTCCAAAAAACTGAGAAAACTGTCACCTATTAGGTTCACATACTAACCCATTTTCTCAGTTTCTTTTCATAGATGGTATACTCAACGTTAGCCCTCATGAGATGGGACAATGCTCAGGCAGGAACCAAAGTCTATGTGCAGAAATCCTGCCACAATGCTTTTGTGGTTCCTGAGAAAACATATCCAATGGATACATTCAAGGGACTCGGGCCTCAATATGGATCCCTGGTAACCAATATGGCTCACGTGGAGTATTTTGGTTTTACCTTAGTTAAGAGTCAGGGAGAATTGGATTACAACACTGAAAGCAAACAGATCAATTTCTCAAACTTCATCCTATCTGAAATCCAACTGAATATTCATATTACTTTTCTCTTCTCAGGATATGGAAACAAGAGTTTTGAAAATCCCCATAAAGGTCACAATGACTGTTTTGGACCAGAGGGAAATAAATGAAAATGTATATCCTCTGTAGAGCTGGAAAATTATACTGAAGTTCAAAATGTCTTTGCTTCAGTAATAAATGTTTTAATTGAGGCATCCGTTTTACTGAGACATGCCTCAAATTTGCTTAATTCCATTCTGTGTTGAATTAAGCAAATTTGAGGCATTCATAAATATCACCCTCATCCAGGCCAGCCTTTCTTTCACACAGGCCTGCACCAAGCATCCCAGTAGCCTCTCTGCTTCCCCATTTCCCTCAACAATTCCTTCTATTCAGGACTCAACATGAACTTTCTAATACATAAATAAAAAGATGCAATCCTTCTCCATGAAACCCTCGATTTCAGAATGATCTACAGTATTTCCTTCTGCTCATCATCTTGATGGCTGGATGATCACCATCAATGATGTAACCATGAGTTCAACCCAAAGATGAGCAAGTCTGAAACAAACAGCAAAACTTCACCACAGATACAAACATCCCATAATTCATCTGACTTCATCATAGCAAAGAGTCAAGCATGTTTAATCATCTTGTACACAGGAAATTGCAAAAAGCTATTCTCTTTCCCATTTTCACCCCACAACATGATAGATCTTCCTAGCATCCCTCTGACCAAAACTGGGGAAGGTAAAAAGAGAAGGTGTCGTGTTCGTATTGGCAAAAATTTGCACCTCTAGCATTTACATGATACAGTTAATACAGAACCAAAATAGCTAGAAAAGACAGGAAGATAATAACACAAATTCAGGACTAATCTTTGATTGATTATAGACAATAGAGGTTGAAAACTGTAATTGAAGTATCTGTACAGATGCAAGAATAAGAGCAGGAAATTGTAGAAGGATGTGGCCAAGAGTAGTGCTGAACAGAGAAGCAGACTGGACAATAACTCAGAACCAGATAATAACAGGAAAAGGTCTGGCTCAGAACCGAGCCCCCCAAGCCCCTTAGGATAAGTTTTGACCAATAACCTAGTACCAGAAGCTCTTAAATTTCATCTGTAGATGAAATATAAAATATCAAATATTTAAATAGAAAGCATCTTACCAAGAGATTATACTTTGTTATCGGCACACTTTTATGATTGGAAAGTCCTTGTGGGCTTTAACTGTAGCCCTTTAAAAATAAACCATTAAATTAAGCTTTACTAACTGAAAATTCTTAACAATTCAGACAACAGAGCTAGGGTTTACATAGCATGCATAAAGTACACAATAAAGGGGTGAACAGTGGAAGCATGACAGGACAATGACAAGGAGGGTTTTTCAGAAACTAATCCATATGTCCTCTCTGGTACCATCCCTCATCATCTGTTGCCACCTATAATATAACTACTACTAGACTCCGCATTCCAAGCATATCGGAACATGCGTCTTCCTAAGCATGCTCCCTTCTCTGCTCAGCACATCCTTCCACCACTCATGTTACCCCTGCCATGGCTCAGATAGCTTCCTTGAGCTCCCGTTCATCCCAGCCTGGATTAATTGCATCACCCAGAACCCACGAAATTCTATCAGAACCCTTATACTATGCCAGATGATCCAATTCACTTGACAATTTGTCACACCGATATCGATATCCCCAGTGTCCACCATAGTAAAAAGCAGTGATTGATAAACATAGGCAGCACCAATTGTGCATGGAAGAAACTCCATATGGTTAAAAAAAAAAAGAGAGAGAGAGAGATGAAAGAGTAGTAACCTGAAACTGAAGTCAGCAGATAATTTAAAAATCATGTCATGTTGCCTACTGGCTTGTGAATCTGTACACTTTCATTTGACATGTTAATTGCAGTTTAGGCAACTCTGCCAGTCACCTGCAACCATAGCTGTGCCCCAGACCCCGATTCCCTCCCAAGGCCATTCTTATATCACCTTTGTGTACACGGAGATGCTTATTTCCATTTTAGTGAAACTCTCAACACCTAAAGGGTCAGTATACATGGGTAGAAAGCTCTCCATACCCAGACCTTTAGACATAATTAGCTTCCTTTCACTGCAGGGAGTGGGTATGATAGTCCCCCTCAAGTCATCTGAACCATTAATGTAAACACTGAATTACAATATTTCAAGAGTCTTTGACTAGGAAATGGTGTTAATTGTGGTACTTTAGTCTTCAGATCTACACTCTCAGTACAAGCAGATTTACTTTTTAAAAAGTTATTGATTTGACTTTAAACTGGTGGGGAAAAGCAGAAACAGGACCCCAGGATATGAAATGTAATTCTCTATTGGTGTGTTAGAAAATATACCACAGAACTCAGTTCTGAAAATGTCATTTTCATGCCAAATTAAAGGTAAACATAATTATGGCTAATACATCAAAAGTACCTAATTAAACATACTCTTCAAGGCTAAAATATGCAGGCAGACATAACTAATTTTAACTTATTTCATAATAACTTCATCATTTATTTATTGAAACATGTCAATCAAACTTAAACTAGTTTTTGTTTATTTGAGAGAGCTTAAAAACCAGGAGTGATTGTCATTGTTATTCATCCCTGGTTTTCTGCTTTGGGAAATACATAAGCCTCTGATTTTTTTTTTCCCCTTTTAGCATCAAAATAAAGAACAAAAAGAAATTTTAAATAAGGAGCAGTGGTGAGTGAAGATAAAGCCTGGTGAATGATTATGATCTTGAAACAATAAAAATGCTGGGATTGTGACCAGGTATAAAACTACTCATCATGCTACTATAAAGGCTTCTGTCCCCCTCAGTCCATCCATTCATCCCTCTGTAATGAGTAATTTCTGGGTCATCTGTGCTCCACTCAGCAGTGGGGAGTAAACTGCCAATCATTACAAGAAGCATGGGGTTCAGATGTGAGGCGGCGGCCAGGTTCTACAATGGAGCCTCCAAGAAGGGCTGAAAGAAGATAGACTCCCAAAGTGTTCCCAGAGGGTCTCCGCCGTGATTCAAAATGCCCCATGGTAGCTTCTAGGGCAGAAGGAAAACCCAAAGACAACAGGAACTTAAGAGGCCTAAAGTCAGGCTTCAAATTGGGAAGAAAATTTCACACTCCCAAAAGTAGTTCACATTTATATGCACAGAACGTTGTGTGCTCGGTGCTAGAATGTCCCATTTCTTGAAATCAGGCAAACTGTGAAAAGAATTCAAAAAGGGTAAAGATTAGAAAATAAGAGAAAGAACAGGCTTGGAGCCAAGAAAGAGGAGCCATAAAAACACTGGGTCTGAAAGGCTGAGCTTGGTATAGATCTGGCAAAGAATGAATGTGGGATGTTCGGAGACTAGTCATTCAACCCTAATATGTATCCCATAGACCATGGGACTTCTACATCAGGGCATAAGAGAATGAATACGAGAGCTGGACTCACCCTCCTGCTCTGAACAACTAAGAAGTTGGGTGCAAATCTGGTCCCCGTTCTCAGACATCAGCCAAAAAGCATTGCAAAGAGTAACCCTTGAAAGCAAGGAAGCCCTCCAAAAAAGCCCATGTTTGCCTGAGTTTCTGTCTGGGGACATTTTCCAGACAGTGGCACAGGGAAAAGACAGCCAAGCAGAGCACTGTGTCCCTGATCGGAGGAGCTGGAGACTGAAGCTCACAATCACTAAAGTGACTGGACTTTAAGGGGCAGATACTAGAAATAAGACAGTGCCCTGGAGGGAGCAGGGCACCCAGAAATCTGGGTCTCCCCCAGATTGTACAGGTGCAGAGTGAGGCTTCAGGCCTGGCAGAAAGTTGCTTCTGTGAAGCTGAGAGATGAACAAAGCTAACTGTGCTGGAAGACACTGGCACTGTAGTGCCCAGAGCAGAATCATCATTGCATGACTTAGCACTTAGTGAAGGTCACAGAAAGGTACACCTTTAGAAAAGACACCACTCTCCCTAAAGTAAAGGCCATAATCCAGATATAAAGACGAAATCTAAGATAGAGTCATCCTAACAGACAATAAAACCAAGTCTGACAGGATCCACTAGCAATTACTTACTGCCGGAAGCAAATTCAATTTCCTTTCAAGGAAGATAACATACTCCAGGTTCCCTACAAAGAATTGTCTTTGATGTCCGATTTACAATAAGAAATTATAAGGCATACAGAAGAAAATGCGATTCGTAATAAAGAAAAATAAGCAGCCAATATAAAGAGACCAAGAGATGACACAGATGTAGAAATGAGTAAAAAACAGTTTTAAATAGTTATTATAAATATGTTCAAGGGCTCAGAGGAAAATATGGACATACGAGTGAACAGATGGAGAAGTCTCAGTAGAGACTGGAAAAATAGAAAAGAACCAATTCTAGACTGAAAGGTAGTATATTTAAAATGAAAATTTCACCAACTGGGTTTAATAGCAAATTGGAGACTATAGCATAGAGGACCAGTGAACTTGAAAACAGCACCCCCAATTGTGTGTGTGCACGCGCGCGCACACACACACACACAGAGATATCTATCCATGTAATTTAAAGAACATAAATTATTTTAACAAAAAGGCCTCAATGAAGACCTTCTCAATAAATATCAGTAGTCTAATGTGTACCATTGTTAGAAGAGAATAAAACAGAAAACATTTAAAGAAATAGTTGAAATTTTTTCAATTTAATGAAATATATCTACCTACAGATCCAAAAAGCTCTGTGAACACAAATAGACAAATACAAAGAAACCCACAACTAACCACATAACATCAAACTGCTAAAATAGAAAATCCTAAAGGCAGTCACAGAAAAACATATGAAACAGAGGGATAATTATTTGAATTCTAGTTGACTTATCAGAAACAATTCCAAACTAAAATAAAATAGCATCTATATTTATACTGCTGGGAAGAGGCAGGGGTGTTGTTAACCTAAAATTCTATATCCAGGGAATGTATCCTCCAAAACTGGAGTGAAAAGAAAAAAAACAGACATCTGAAAAGGTACAAAAATCTAAGAATTTATCTCCAGCAGACCTGTACTACAAAAAAAATTTTTCTTCAAGCTGTAGGAAAATCATACCACCCTAACACACAAGAAGGGAAGAAGAGCATTGGTAGATAAAATTAAAAGAAGGTTGCTTTTATATTTATTAAAAGAAAGCAGACTATTTAAAGCCAAATAATATTACATTATAGGATATATATAGCATATAGGAATAAAATATAGAGCACACCATACAAAAGACAAAGGGAATAAAATGTAATTCTACAAGAAAAATTGTTTAAAATATGCATGAAACATACAATAATTTCTGAAAAGACTGACAAATTCAATTTGCATACTGTATTTATCAAAGCAATAATTTTACTAATATAGTGTTATAACAAATACTTGATTAACCTAACAGGAGATTAAATGTTAAATTAAAATGAAACAAAGGCAACAAAGAGAAGGGAAATAAGATGAGGCAAATAAAAAACAAGTTGTAAAAAGTTAGACATCAAGTCAACCATATCAATGAGTACATCAAACAGAAAGGTACTAAATAAACAAAAAGGCAGATACTGCCAGACTGGATGAAAAAGCAAAAAATCCAACATTATGCATAGAGGATAGCATAGGAACTAATACACATGTAAAGCCATATATGAGATCAAAGTAAAAAGATGGAAAATCATATGCTATATAGATAATGTGCACAAGGAAGTTGTTGTGACTATTAAGAAACTTGAAAATAAATATAGTTACTGTAGATAAAGGACAATTTATAATGATATCAATTTTCAGAAATATGATATAGATATGCATAACAGTGTCAAAATAAGAAAAAAGCTTATAGTGCTATATTAGGACTAAATAAAAAGGCAACTGAACACCCTATCAATAACAGACATAGAACAAACTGAAAATTGGTGAGGATGAAGAAGATTCGAAGGTCATAAGTCAACACTACCTAAAGCACATTTAGAAATCACTGTATTCAGAAGCAGAGTTCAAAGTCTTTTCAAGTAAAAATAGAATAGTAATCAAGAAAGCAGTAAGTCACAATAAAATCACAAAATATTGAAACATTAGAGATTCCAATAAATAAAGACAATGGAGATCAATTGGAAAGCAGTAAAAATATTTAGAAATACTTAAGTATTTAAAAATTAAAATTTAAATAGCCTATTTATCAAAGAAAGAAATCACAAGGGAAATTTAAGTTAATAGATGATATAAATGTATCAAAACTTATGGGATGCAGGTGAAGTAGTGCTTAGAGGAAAATGTAGAGTTTTAAGTACTTAGAAAAGATAAAAGGCTTTAAAAAAAATCAAAGCTCTAAGTTTCCTTTTTAAGAAGTTATAGAAAATTAGACCCAAAGTACATAGAAGAAAATGACAAAAATAACACAAATTAATGAAATAGAAAAAAATACAGACAACAGAAATGCAAAAAGCTAAAGCTTATACATTTGAAAGTAAAAATTGATAAACCCATAGAGATGGTAAGAAAAAGAAGAAAATACAAAACTGGAAATAGCAGAAAGGAAAGATGTTCTATCATTACAGATCCTACAAACACTGATTCCATAGCAGTAACTTTAACTTAGATGAAAGATTCATTGCAAAATAGTTTGCTAATAGTGATTTAAGAACCAGTACAACTCTGACACCAAAAACATCAACCAAAGAACAATTTTAACAATAGGAAATCCAAACACAATAAAACTTCATGACCAAGTAAAGTATATTCCAAATTCAAAGTTGGTTAAATAGTCAAAACTAATGGAATTAACTTCAATGGAATTTAAAAAAAAAACTATTATCACACCAAATAAAAAAATTATTTGACCAAAAAAAATTTTCCATGATAAATATATATACACCATTTGTCATTTGTGTACAATGAATTGAAATGCATTCTGCTATCATTTATAATTAGACCAATAAATAAATCTAATTAGGTATATGACAACAGAGTACATTTTGATTCATTGTAAAAACATTTTATTTATACATATAATATATACATATAAAATATGTATAAATACATTTATTTATATACACAAAATATATACATATATACATGTACAATATATACATATAAAATATGTGTATTTTATGTATTGTATTTTGTATATTATATATTCAGGAAACTGGGGTAGACGGGAATAGATCATAAGGGATCTATACAACACTAACAGGTAACATTATGAAATCTCTAATATCAAAAAGGACTCCCATTACTGCCATTCAGCACAGTACTTGAACCCCTAGCATGCACCCAATAAAAATAACATGTATTAGAAAGAAAGAGACGAAATTGTCATTTGCAGAAGACATGATTGTTTATAGACATATTACATATAAGTCACTATATGTGTGTAATATAACATAATTTAAGGCCAAATATATTTGAAAATAATCAAATTTATACACACATATTTGTGTGAATATATCTTAATCAAATTTGGAGAACTCATGCCATCTGACTTCATGACTTACTATAAAGCTACAGTTATCAAGACAGTATTAATGTAAGGATAGAAAAATGTTAAAATCCAGAAAAGATCCACATATATATGGCCAACTGATCTTTGACAAAAATGTCAAGGTTAATCATTGCGGAAATAGGTCATTTTAACAAATTGTGCTAGAACACAGATTTATATACCCCCATCAAAAAGAATGTCATTCATTTCTTCATATAATAAAATTAATTCAAAATAGATCATAGACCTAAATGTAAAAATCAAATGTAAAAGCTCTAATTCAAAATATAGGGATAACATTTGTGATCTTAGACAAATATTTCTAAGGAAACACTGAGACCAAGTCAAAAAAAATTATTATATTAATTTTCATCAAAACTAAGGACTCTTGTTTACAGACTCTTAAGAAAATGGCCAAACTACAGATTATGAGAAAATATTCATTGTTGTCCCCCAAAGCGTAGATTCCAGAATATATAAAGAACTCCAGAAACTCAATAAAGAAACAATCTAATCAACAAAAGACAAAAGTGCATGAACAGACTTCACTACAAATATGTACAAATGGTGAATATGTACATAGCTTGATCATTATTCAGACAAATGTAAACGAAAGCCACAGTGAAATACTCTTTCATACTCAGCAGAATGGCTAAAATTAAAAAGCCCGACAATACCAAATGTTTATAAGGATGTCAAACATCTGGAACTTTGATACCCTGATAGACATGTAAGATATTACAATCACCTTCAGAAATTATCTGGCAGTTTTTTCTAAAGTTCAACATACACCTACCCTACGGCCTGCAATTTCAATCCTAGATTTATTCTTGGGAGAAATGAAAACACACTTTCACAAAAAGACTTGAACACTTATAATATTTATAATAGCCCCAGAATGGAAGTCAAGTGCCCATGAATAATATTATGGTTTATATTTGTGTGGGTGAGAGAGTATGTGTGGGTGTGTGAGTGTGGGTATGTACACACACACATACACACACACACACACACACTCTTACACTGAGCTACATCCCCAGCCTATCTATCTTTGGTCTGAGATACCAAGGCTTCCCTTGAAATCTCAAACTTGGCAATCCTCCTGCCTCGGCCTCCTAATTTTGGAGGCTCATGTGTTATCAGAGCTGTAACCTCATCAGTAGATTAATCCACATGATGGGTTAATAATCTGAATGGGTGGTATCTTTGGCAGGTAGGGCATGGCTGGAAAAAGTAGGTCATTGGGGGCTTGCCTATGGGAACTATGTTTTGTCTCTGGCCTCCCTTTCCCTGCTTTCTCGCTGCCACTAGGGGAGCAGCTTCCCTTTGCCACACTCTTCCCCATGGTGTGCTGCCTCTCCTAGACCCAGAGCCATAGAGTCAGCTGACGATGGACTAAACATTTAAAATCATGAGCCAAAATAAACTTCTCCTCCTCTAAGTTGTACCAGTCAAGTATTTTGATAGATAACAAATATATTTTAAAAAATTGTGTTACATTTAGACAACTGAATAGGAAGTCTATTCAAAAAACAGAAAGAATAAAGTGAGGATACATGTAAGACCATGGCTAAATCTCAAAAGCATTGTATTTAATAGAAGAATCTAGGCAGATGAGTAAATACTGTATGGTTCTAGTGACTTGAAGCTCAAGATCAGACAAACTGAATATATGATAATATAAATAAGAACAGGAGTGGTCTAAGTAGCATAGACACCGATCATAAAGGAGCACAAGGTTACCTTCTTAGGATAAGAGAAATGTTCTAAGAGTCCACTGAAGAATCGGTTATATCCATATATTGTCTATCAAAACAGATTTTATACTCAATACCTACATTTCACTCTATTTAAAACTTGATCTTAAAAAAAAAAAACCTAAGATTTCTGGTGGCTCCAATATCCCATGAATATTAATTTCTAACACCAAAAGATAATCTAAAGCTTAATTACTTTATTGGTGTAACTAGATAATAATCACTTCATTAGCACAGAGAATTACCTCACCAAAAGCTTGTGGTGTTGGTGGGGAGGGGGCAAGGACAGAAATAGCTTTTCAGTGAGACTGTATGTGCTAACATCATTGCTTCCCACCCATGCCTCATTTTTCTCTGATAATCTCTCTCTAAAGCTAAACAGCATAACAAAGGCTTCTCTTAGTGGCTTGGAGATTAATTCCCATCACTGTTGGCAAACTGCTTTGATCTTTAAGTATCTCCCTTCCGTGGACTTAAGAAGTGACTCCCCCCAAAGCTATGAAGCATTTTTAAAGCATGAAGTTAACTGAACTTGAGATGACTTTACGTAAGTTCTACACTACTCTTCACAATGGACAAGAAAACTGAGGTCCAGAAAGGGTGATGATACTATCTGAGCTGCATAACCTCTCAGAAGGCAGGACTCCTGCCCGCTGGCCCAGGGCAAAAAAAAAAAAAAATCAGCTCCAGATGCCAGGCCAGCACAACTGCATGAACCAGCAAATTCCACAGAACTTGAAAGCATTGCACAGAGTAAAAAGATTCTAAGAAAGACAGCTACCCTATGCTAGCACCTTGTGTTTAGGTGGGGTTGAGGATAACTTGCAAGGTAAGGTATAAAAGATATTAAGATGATTTCTTTTGCTTTCAAATTTTAGATTAGGGAACTCTACCATATGGTAAAATAACTTGTGGCTACAGCACCATTTTTCTTCTGAAAAGCCTGCCCATGACTCGGGAGATGCAGTGTAAACTCCTAAAGACCTCAAGGAGTCAACACAGGTCACGTATCTACAGCAAGTCTTCTAGAAGAAAAGGACATGGACTACACAGCCTCCGCAACCCTGGGAGAAGCCACACCTGGGCCCAGGCCTCCCCAAGCATAGCAATCCTCACCAGCCACATCAGCAGTTCCACCACCTATGAGAGGAATGGCCAGCCCCTTTTTCCCCATGCCTCTTGCTGGCCCTCACACACAGAGGAGAGGGGAACATGGAAGGCACACAGTAAGGAAGCAGATCATGCCACTGCCACGTCAAGCCCCTCAGGTTGAGCACCTGACACCCCAAGAACAAAGGGACAAGGTGAACCCCACGCCAGATATCAGTTTGGAGTATTCAGCTGGACCAGACCTGAATTTGACTTTGTTAGATACCTAAAAGTCACCAAAAAACCTCTGGGATATGTCCACAATACCATTTAAAGGTCATAAAGAACAGTTCAATAAAGCACAATTACAGGATGTGATTACAGTTAAACTATTTTATGTACTCCATCCTCTTCAGACTCAGGAAGAGAGGAAAAAAAAGTGGGGCCAGTAGAGAAAACATTCAAGCAACAGTCACCTGCTCATCTCTCTAACCAGCACTGAGGTCCTGAGGTTCTAGATCCGCACGCTCAACTTCCCACTGGAATATTTCACTCATATTTTAAAAACCTCTCCACACTCATCAAGCTCAAGATTAAAATCACCATTACCTGCCTCACCTTCACATTCCCAAACCTCCTCCTCCCCTGTATTCTCAGGTGATTCCCCCAGGGTTGCCTTTAGTAGCTCTAAACTGGACTGCTGCTTTCCCCATACCTCTTACCCTAGTTGCTCCTGAGAGTCATTCTTCATGCTGCTAACACTTCCAAGAAGCAAATATGATTTCATGGTAGTCCCCCATCTATAATCCTTCAAAAATTTCCTGGTTGGTTTTTAAGATCTAAGGCCCTTTCTGGTACTGGCCCTGCCTGCCACCCCAGCTGCATCTACTCCATATATTCTCACATGCTTATCTAATCCCATTCATATCTCACATCGAGCTGTTTGGAGCTTCATGGCCTTTCCTGTCACTTTCCATGAATGTTGTCTGTCCATCCATGTCCTTTCCAGTGCTTCTGAGCTACTCATCATCCTAAACACAGTACAGAAGTCACCAGCTCTTGGAAATCTAGGTGATGTGAGTGGTACTCACTACATTATGGAGAAAATACCAAGGGGCAGCTCCTGAGGAGACTGAGTCTAGGGAATGGAGTTTCATCTTACTCATGTTAACACTCCCAACATTGAGCAGAGTGCCTATTACACAGAGACTGCTTAATAGATGACAGCTAGAAGAATAAATGAATGCACCAAGATATGAAGTCTGCCAAAGATCTCTTCCAGAAGATTCTGAAATATAACATGAAGCATCATCATGCAGCAGGCCAAACTTTGGGCACTGCTCTATGACTTTAAACAAATCATGCAAAAATGTTTTTATGCTCCTCATCTCAACCATCAAATGGAGAAGTCAGTTGAATGTTTTTTGTCGACTCTAGATTTTTATGGCACTCTGATTCTGCATTTATGCAGAACCAATAAGGAGAGGGGGCAGGAAAGATTTGAGTTGGTCACAAGAGAATCTCTTGAAGTGATATTTGAAGGGTTTTGTTTTCAAAATTTTCAGAAAACCCATCTGTTCCAAATGGCTTAATTGTGCCTATAAAATGAGGAGTCATGCAAGATGACGACTTCCCAACTACTAGAATATAGACTTTGAAAGCGTAGGTAGAAGTTTCCCATCAAGGAAGACCAAGGCAAAGTTTCTAAAGAACTAACAACTTGGCATCTAGGACCCATTTAAGCTGTTGAGTTATCGTAAAAGAATCAAAGATTCATTGAGGACAAAAAGAAGTGTCAAAAGAGGAGGACTCAGTGGCCTCAGAGAATCCCAGCTACTGAGATCAGCTTACCACTCTCGCCTGCTCTCTGAGGACCTGGAGACTGTCCTGTGCTCCTTAGCTATGCAATCACTCTAAGACCCCCATGTCCTCAGTCACCAACTGGAAACCGAAAACAAAGTTATCTGTCGAAACAGATTCTGCTTGGCAAAGTGATCCCTGGTTGGATTCGCATTCCAGATACACATCCACCTTCAAGCTAAAATACATTTCACCAAGATTTCAAAACGGCCCTGGGTCACTAATCAGGCATCCTCAGGAAACAGCATATCAACAGCCAGTAAGCAAAACCAGAAGCACTCAAGAAGAGGAAAGTTTCTACATTCCTAACCTTATAACCAATCCTGGCATGTTCCCTGGAATAACATTACACTCACACCCAGAAGTCCCAGTAAAAAGAACAAGAGATTAATGAGTTTCTAAATTTATCTAATAGAACTATAAGGAGGGGAGGTGCCCTATATCTGTTTCACATGGTGTGAAATTCTCTCAAAGCCATCAATCTGACTAAACTGATTAAGTGTGAAATCTTTCTTTCCTGAACCAAATTTAAACAGGACATAGAGAACATGAGGGAAAGTCATGAGGTTAGCCACAAGATTTTAATGTTCCGACTCGACTTCAGTCTTTTCTCCTAATTGGTACAACTAGACCTACAAAAAGGTACCGAGACAAAAGACCCACTCGGGTTCCTAATGAACTTTCACCTCCTGTTTCTGGCTTCTGGGTGTTAGGTACCTCCCTCTGCAGGATGGTAGATTAAATGAAAGTTTTTTCTGCTTTACTAAACTGGCTATCATTCCTCTTTAAGCTTTTTATCTTGATAAATTTTAATAAAACCTATTATTCACCAATGCTATCTTCTTTAGTTATGAGTTTCATATTTAAAAAAAAAAATCAATGCTCAATAACTTTACTATTGGTAAAATTTTGAATGAAGAGGGGGAGATCAAATAAAAGCAATATTAAAATATGTCCCTTTAAGTAAAGGGAGAAAGACATACACCTCTAAGCTGTAAGCAAACATATTTAGAAATGGACATGATCCAGCCCTATCTTCCTATTTAGCTCCTGACCTGGATTCCAGAACTAGGCAGAAATTAGACGAAAGTTCATACATCCACCTGGTACAGGTATCTCATCAATGCTATCATTTGGCAAAGACAGCGGGGACCTAGGCAGGAATGGCTGCCACTGATAGGAATAGCCAAATTCTGACATACTGGTGCCCCTGAGCTTGCTGACTATGTCTGAAGTTTCCCAGCACTTGACTTGGCTTAACTGCCTGGTACTTCCTGCTCAGACACAAAGGAAATCACTGCCTGTGCCTACATCTCATCTCTAATCAGGCATAGTCATTCAGCAATGGAGGTCTCCCTGCTAATTGGTCTAAACCTTTGAGAAATCATGATGAATCAGGATGAGGTTTACAGGAAGAGGGAGATAAAAGCTAAAATGAACTATTATCACTAGTCTGTCTCTTTATGAAGCAGCCTCTCTGGCAGCCCTGCCCTACAATTTTACCTGCATACCTGACACTGGCTACATAGCTCAGGTATAGCCAAAGCAAGTAGCCTGTAGGATACAGGGCAGGGAGCAGCCCTGGGTCATTCATAATGCCCCTGTCTCCAGTTAGTGCTCTAGTCTTTCCAGGAGTCTTCAAGGACAGCCAACTAACAATGAATACCTGCCTTCTCCTTGCCCTTACAGCTTAGCTGTCTGAATCCAATCCTTTGTCCGAACACACAGGATCTACCAACCTGGCCACCGCACAGTTCAATTATAACTCATTTCTCAAATTAGTACCCCTCCTGAAGACCAGCTCCTGACCAAAATCTATAGCATTTCATAAATGACTCACATCTGACCCAAACCTGACTCTTCCCTCATAACTGCTATTTAATAAATCCAACAGGTGATGTGATAGAGTACTCTAGTAGAGTACTAGAGTACTGGAGCTAGATAGACTGGGATTCAATTTCAGCTAGGGATCTTAGACAAATCATTGTATCTCCTTGGACCCAATTCTTTTTCTGGAAAAATGAAGCTAATAATACATACTTAATTCAAAGAGTCATGAAGATTTGACAAGATAACACGATGATTAGCACCATGCATGAAACAGAATAAGCACTTGATAAGTATCAGCCTCTCCCATCAGAGCTGACTGAGACGTATAATGAATTTAATGTTTATCCCATGGTAGACTGCGGAGAGCATCTTGGAAACATCACTTGGACTCTGCCTTGACAGTCTTGAATTCTCAAATAACTTTATCCTTATTGCCGATTTCTACACGCTTCTAAATCCCAACCTTTAATTATATATGTAAAACTAATCTTTTGATCCATGACAACATTCAATGCACATTAAAGTCACAAAAGTAAAACCATGAGGTCATTAAAATTAATTTGAACCCATAAAATAGCTACCAAAATAACTCCTCTAGGTTTAACAGCTCGTGACTTAAATGGAAAAGCAACTATGCTCAGGGGTACACAGTAATTGACATATGATTGCAGATATCTACTTTACATCCTAGGTATTTAAATGGAAAAGCTAAGATAGTAGTATTCAAAGCCCTTCTTTAGAGTTTAAAAAAAAAAAAAACATGGTCGTAAGATACTAAGTACTAGCAATAGTCTTACTATCTAGCTTAAAAATTCAGCCTTCAAATATATTTAACAAATTAACAGAAGAGTAAACTGATTTTCAGGGGGTTTTTTTGCTATCAAAGTATGAAGTTATATGAAAAACTCTCCCATGATTCCTGAAATTTTATGAATGTCCATTCACTAACATCAATCATCACACCTTTTTTATCCTACCACTAACTAAAGGAAGTGCAGATCAGTCCAGATTGACATAAGCACATGTATACATTTCCCCTTTAAGCTGTTGGGAATTCCTGCGGTGTAATAAGAACACGTGGAGCCAACTTGACAGGCTGTTTCTGCACAAAATGAATCCGACACTCACTTAGCCTGACAATACCACTACTGTAAGAAAATATTTAGCAGACAGAATTCCTAACGGCAATCCAACTGACAGATATGCATACTCCATGTTGAGTGTAAAATAGAATTTGCCAGCAAAGCTAATATGGATGGAAAACATAATAGTGTTGTTTATGGGAATGGATTATCCGAGGCAACCCAAAGGAATAAATGGGTATTAACTCCACCATGTGCCCAAAGCCAGACTAATAATTGCATATTGTCTCTTTTTAAAACAGAAGGAGGCTTTTAGCAAGGGGGAGGTGGTACTAGTGAGGGGAATGAAACAGCATCAATTACATACAGGGATTTTTAAGCACATGCTTAAATTATGAGAGCTGAATGGGATCCCAAGAGTTGTAGTCACTGATGAAAGAAAGCGCCACTCTCTGACAAGCACTCTTGGTGATGGATTTGATGAATCATCAATTCATATCAGCAAAAGCAAATTTACTGTGAAGATAATGAAGCGTAAGCTTCTGGGCCCACATGTATGTGGGCCTTTTCCAAGAACCTGGGAGTGTGTTCACATAGAGTATGTTGTTGCAGACTGAAAAAGTGAGGTCCATCACCACTACCATTAAGATTTCTTCCTTCCATTCTATTTTCCTCCTTCATATACACACATATCCTTGCTGAAGGGCAGCATAGGTTCATGAGTGTTTAGGGAACCAGTTATAGAGAAGTTGTGTTGGGAGTACGTTGAATTGGGATTTAGTGGAATGTTTATGTGCTTCCATGTAAGAAAAGCGATTGCTATTGGTCCTGATAGAGAATTAGCTTCCAGGAATGCTCATAGCATCATTGTCAAAATTCCCCCACAGTGTTGTGACCCAAAGGTGCAGGGCCAGAGATTATAAAGTAAATATAATCTTCACTGCCCCACAGCAAGAAGGAATGGATATGGAAATAGAAAAATCAGGCTTGAAATAAAAGTTCAAAGCCAGAAACCAGTCTATACAAGTCTTCCAAATCTTATAAGATACTTACAGTGAAAGAAACTTAATGGAGTTTTTCAAATTTGATGGCAATCCTAAAAATTATGCATGACATTACTAGGGAAATTATTTCCAAAGTAGCAATGAAAACTTTGTCCTTTAGCAAGATTGATTGGAAAAATTAAATTATCTTTCTCCTCTTTCTATAGAAAAGATTGAAAAGTCATGAGCCAATAAGAAAGTATATAGCCAAAAAATTTTACATTTTTAATTTTTTTTTTCCCAATGGACAATTGAGGCAATTAATAAGATGGACTATCCCAGCGACTTGGAAGGCTGAGGCAGAAGGATCACAAGTTCAAAGTCAGCCTAGCAACAGTGAGGCACTAAGCAACTCTGAAACCCTGTTGCTAAATAAAATACAAAATAGGGCTGGGGATGTGCCTTAAGTGTTTGAGTGTCCGAGTTCAATCTCTGATACTCCCCCTAAAAAATATGTATTTTCCTGGATATTTTATGATAATGGTGGTATCATTCTTGTTTTATTTTCTAATTCTAAGTATTCCATTTGCACCTGACCTTTTATTTGAAATCTTGTGATTTTCCTTAAAGAGAGTCCTTCAAAATTTTATGCTTCAAGCCTTACAAAACCTCAACCTGCCTTTGCATATTAGATGTGTCTTCAATGTTCCATAGGATATCACTCCTGATACAAATATTAAAGTCCCAGAGACTCAGAAACTTGACCTTACTCAGTGTTAACCTGAGACACTCATTTAAATCTTCCAAAAATATAGAATACACTAACTAAAAAAGTAGTGACAGCATAATTCAACCAAGATTTTCTTTCATTTGCATGTGAAGTTTTAGGGGGTATCATTAAACTATTGAAGAGAGGAGGATAGAAAGTCCAAGTGAGATGTCTTAATTACCTGCCTCCCCACCACCATGTGGCTGGGGATTGAACCCAGGGCCTTAAACATGCTAGACATGCACTCTACCAGGGAGTTAGATCCCCGGTCCTCTTTGATTTACTTTTAAGGATAAACTGTGGACAGAGGCTTTGGGAGTCTACTGAACTTCACACCAAACATGGTTAGCTCTACAGTCACAAGCCCTTTAGCATTTCTCTCTAAATTATGTTCAAGGAGAAATCCCAGATGTTTCTAAATCCTACCAGTTAAATTTTGGCTAATTATTAGGGCTTTTTTTTAAATCATAAGCATAATTTTAGAGAGAAGTTCAAAATAGTATGAAGTGACACTAAATTCCACACTCCAGTGTTCTTAGTGACATGCAGATCTATTTGGTTCTCCTCTGCAGTTCACTATGCCAAACAGACAGTTTCATGCTGGAAGCACTCAGTAAACCTTCTCAAAGGCCAGTGCTGGATGCCAGCCGGCTGGAGCCGTGTTGGCATTCTATGTTAGTTCCATCTGGTCCCAGTCATTACAAAGTCAAGGCTCTGTGCACTATGTTGAATATACCAATCACCTGTTTGAAGAAGAATCAAAAAATCTGCATGAATAAACTAAAGTGATTTTAGCATGCATTACATGTAAATAAGCAAGGAGATTTCAAACACTCATTCCCAAAGGATTTAATCCATCTTTGCACATATCCGAGTTTTTGTTTTAAAAAAAAAAAAATCAGAATAACAGTATTGGCTATTCAAGAGATCTGCCCAGGGAGCTGGCTTGAAACCTATTCTGCAACCTTTGGCTAGGGGTGGTGAGAACTGGCAAGAGAATGGGGTCTGGAGGGTGTAGGAGGAGGAGTTAATCACTATTTTTAGGGTCTATGAAACGGTTCCATTTTAGAACAAAGTCTCCTTCTCAGTTGGAAATATCACAGACCAAGTGCATGAATACATTTCATTGTCTGTAATTACATAGTACATCATCCCTACATTGCATTTAAAAATATAAAGAAGATAAGGCTGTTATCGTGCATGCAAACACATGGAAGATTCACAAATAGAAAAACCTCATAGATCTTGTTCTGACAGCTACTCACTTTTTCTTCAAAGCAAACCGCACCACCCCCTTTAACGCTAATGGTTTTTCAGCTATTCTTGTAACAGCAGAGAAGCCTAATTCCCCACTAGTGAAGCTTAAGCATCATCATTTGAACAATTTGCTAATACTCCTTTGAATTAAAAGGACCCAATGAAGGGTCAGGGATGCAAGTAGGTGACAGCAGCAGCCACAGAGGCCAATGGACAGAGAAGCTCAAATACAAATAGTATCCGGGAGCTGCAGAACCCAGGTAAAAGTCTCAGTGAAACTTCAAAGCCAGGATCCCTTAATCTTACAAAGCCCAAGGCTTTCCTCAGTACATTTCCTATTAATCACTGTTAATCTTAATAAGTAGCCGTGTTAATAGAACTGTTCTCCAGAGAAGAGATCACTCTAGTTAGTTGATTCAGTTAGGCAACCTGGATGCTTCTGGCAAATGGTATGTGAAGGACAGCTTTCCTTTTCCCCCAGTTCAATGCCTCCTCTTCTCCTTTTCCTTTCTTCCTACCTCTTCTAAGACAAAGTGTGAGGAGCATCTGTGAGCAATGCCTAGCATACTGCACCGTTAAGTCAGAGTAGAAAGTGGTATGAAGAAAAAGAAAAGAAAGTAAGGGTCAGAGGTGAAACTATACCTGAAGAGACTGTTATTGTGTTCTTTTTGTAGAGAAGTCCTGGAAGTTTCCCTTAAAAATGTGATATTTTGCTAGATACCTGAATGACATAAGGTTCTCAAGCAATAACCTGAAGGTGGAAAATAGAGGGAATAGCACATGTAAGGGTCCTGAGGTAGAAAAGTATTTGGTATAACAGAAAAGCAAGAACACAAGGATGGCCAGAGAGGAATGAGTGAGGTAGAGAGGGCCATGTGGCATGCTCAGAGAGGAAAAAATAAATAAAAGGTCAGTGTTACCTTTTAAGAGTGCTGCCTTTTAAGTCCTAGGAGGACTTTTGCTTTCACACTGTTAGAAGAGAAGACAAATGGAAGGGTTGTGAATACAGAGGAAGTTGTGTGGAAGACAGAGTAAGGGTGTAAGCAGGAAGACTAATTAGGAGGCAATTACTGAAGGCCAGAAGAGGATAATGGAGGCTTAGAGCACTTGGTAACATGGGTAGGGAAAGGGGATGAACTCTGGATACATTCTGAAAGGACAGCTGGCAGGATTTGCTGGGGGTTTGATATGCAATTTGAGATTATATATTATATATATATTTTATACGTATTATATATATTATATAAAATATATATTTTATATATATAATATATATATATATTATATATATAATATGAGAGTCAAGGGAGATTCCTACAATCCCAGTCTTAGAAAGGATGTTGTTGATTTATACTACCAAGACTGGGCAGGGAGGCAGAGGAACAGATTTGGGGCATAGGGACATTAAAGTTTGGTTCAGGCCATGTTAAGTTTGAAACCCTGTTGGATATTCAGGAAGAAATATCAAATAGGTAGTCCGAGATAATATTCCACAGAAAAGTTCGGGTTGGAGGTAAAATTTGAGAATTGAGAGCATGGACATGATATAAAGTTTGGATAAAGCTGGGCAAGGTGGTGCATGCCTGTAATCCCAGTGGCTTGGGAGGCTGAGGCAGGAGGATTGCAAATTCAAAGCCAGCCTCAGCAACACAGAGGTACTAAGCAAATCAGTGAGACCCTGTCTCTAAATAAAATAGAAAGTAGCACTGAGGATGTAGCTCAGTGGTTAAGTACCCCTAATGAGTTCAATCCCTGGTAACCCCCTCCATGGGAAAAAAAAATAAAGATTGGATGAAAATGTGAATATAGTGGATGAATATATAAAAACTGGATGAAAACCTTCATAGTATGAGGCTGGATGAACTCACCTACAGAATGAGACAGGAAAGGAAGAGGACCATGACCTGACATCCATGGCACTCCAGAGTGGTAGAGTTCATAAGTAAGGAGATGAAAAGAAATTAGCAGAGAAGGCTGAAAATAAATCCTATACAAACTAGAATATTTGTCCCATTGTAAGAGGAGAATGAATCGACTCACAGTTCCCAAGAGCCATTTCTCTACAGAAGAAAGAAGGCGGCTCAAATGTCCACACCATCCCACTCATCTTGTAACAAGTATCTTGCTGAAAGTACCGACTCTTCACTTGGGCTTACAAACAGTCAATGGGTAACTAAAAACAGGATACAAACGTGGCATCTCTGCATCCCATTTTTGCATTTGTCTCCTTTGCTCCGAGTCATCCTCTCCTGTACTCATCCTGGATTCCAGGAACAACAGGTCTGTTCAATCAACATCTTTCGATGAGTAGAAACTACCACACGCCACAGCAGTTTTCTTATCACTGCTGCCAAGAGGGCCCTCCCCATCGATCCCGAGATAATGACCAACCAGACCACAATTTGACCAATACTGCTTACTATGCAGCCTTCTGGACCCCCTTCCTTATGTGTCCCGAGAGCTCATATCAGGGCTGAGAGCTCTGGTCCCCTTGGTCTTGCTGTATAGCTGTACTGATTCAAGTTCCTTTCTTGATTTCATCCCTGCTCATCACTTCCAATAACATCTTGGGATAGTGGTAGAATCCAGTCCACTGGAACCCTTCAGCCTTGGCCTTAAAAATTTGGTAACATTTTATCACACACACACACACACACACACACACACACACACACACCCCTACCTGGTACGTGCCCCAGACCAGTTCAATATACAGTGACCACATAAATTTAGGAGGATACTTACTCCTGGGTTCCACTGGGACTACCAGCAGAGCTATTGCCTCTACTCACCCACAAAGACAGAGGGTCAGTAGAATAAAGGACTCACTCTGGAACTTTGTGGTCTTGTCCAAGTTCAATTACATAGAGTATTATCCCAAAGGCAGTAAAATCAAAAATTAAAGTTCCAGTTGTATTCCACAGCCATTCAAACGTTAAAGAATGGATTTTTTTTAAATCAAATTTCAGTACTTAAAAAAAAAAAAAAACACTAACTAGAAAATCTAACCACAATGACAGTTCAAGACAAGGAATACCATGACATCCTCTTTGTACCAGGACCACGGTGATTCAAGGTGTGCTGGACTCTATAGGAATTTCATGCATCTGGTTTATATTCCATTTCTACAGCATGTCACAATGTTCCAGAAAGGTTAAGTTTTACACATTCTAATCAAGTACTTTCACTTGCTGTGTGCCAGCCACTTACAGTATTTCTAGTGCTATTGGGAACTAAGCCTTCATTTGGTCTCCTCTGGTGTCTATCAATGCTTTAAGTGGTCTTGAAAAAAAAAATGTTCTCTGAGGCACCTCTTACTTATAGTATTGAGATTATTAAACCTATACTTTCCCCAAGTAATAGAGAGATCTAGTAGGGACAGAAGTGGACAAACTATGTCCTGGAAGAGATGAGTGGATGGATACTTACATTTTCTATTTGTGAGCTATTGTGCTAGCCTTAGATGGACATTCTCTGCACCGGGGAGCTTGTCTGGGATGGCACAACCGGAAAGCAGAATTCTGAGAAGAGACAGCAATGCCATCTTAACCTTACTTTAAACATCAAGTCTGATCCTGCTGTGGGCTCTCACAAACACGATTGCCACTTGCTACCAGATACCACAGAGAATTTAATGAAAACTTAGTAATGTGTAGATGGTTTATTGATGGCCACCACTTGGAAGGAGCATCTCCCAGTGAGGTGAGGACAACTCTTGATTGCCTACAGACACTTGATTCACACCGTTTATCTAGCAGTCCCCTAATCTCCCCATCCAGGCCTTCTCATGCAGAAAAACCCTTTGGAGCCAAAGAAATCTGGGCAGAAGCCAATTTGTATAACACTGAGAAAAAAAATCATACATTTATTTCTAGCAATTAGTTACAGAAAGGAGTGAAATAAGTCAAACCCAATCATTCTGTTTGCAGTCAATTCCCAGAACATCTGACGTATTCCTGTTCATACTAAGATAATAGGAAAATTCAAAACCAATAACAAATGCTAAATGATCTACCCTCCAATTATCTATACCTCAACCAAGGTTTAGACTGAAGAATCAATTTAACATATGAGGAGTAAGTGCATAGCTACAAGAGACTCTCCCTCTCCACTGACCTCCCAAATTGCCTTTAGTCCTATTCCTGGCAAGTGAAATCTAACCACCAGAGAAACTGGGCTTAGGCAAGTTGTCCCTTTTTAATTTGAAGACACTCCAAAATCCTATAACATATCATATGGCAGATGTTCACTAAATACTTATTGGATGGAACCAGGGATAAACGAATGGTGGATTTCATTAGCTCTTTCACAGTTACCCATCTGTGCATTTGGACACCAAAAAGGTGCTGAGAAGGAAGGGCCAGAACATGCCACGCGCTAAGCCTTTGGGCAGTTGAGAGCTACAGTACTCCAATAGAGGACAGCACAAGGCGGCATATGAAGAACATTTCAAAAACATATTTCCCCTATAACACAATTCATCTCAAGTCACTAGCATTGTTTCTACATTCTAAGCTAGCTGTAAATTTGCTGCTGCTTCTCATCTCATGAGAGATTTGAGTCTTTGAGGACAGGGTCCATACCAAATGTTTACATCTCCCACACGTATCCAAATCAATACCTTGCACATAGTACAGTTTGCCTAAACATTGAGTAAGAAAACATTTACTAAGATGAAGCACACAGATTGTAGGAATACAACCAAAGTGATCCTACTGGGCTCCAGTACATTTTGCATTTCAGATAGGCTTAAAGGAGATAGATCTTAGCTTATAAATTTGGTTAACTGATGAGTGAACGCTCAAAATAGCACCAAGGCCATGCCAGAGTCACTTTTGATGCAGCAATTCAGAGGCACTGGTGATATGCATGTAACACCAACACAGGGAAATAAAGAGGATGAAAACACAAGAGCTTATAAACACGTTTCTCAGCCTCTTTCTTTCTGCAAGTTTTAGTCTTGGTTCTAATTCAAGAATAGTATTTTGTATAGCACTGTGGTTTTAAAAGTGCTCTCACAGTTTCTTTCACATTCTGCCTGGTGAAGGAAGCTTCATTATCCCCATTTAAGAGATGTGGAGGCTGTCTTCCCAGGAGACTTGGTGAATTTCCCAAGATCACCCAAGGCAAAACTGATCCTGGATGCAAATCTAGGGCCCCGACATCTGATTAGGGCTACATCAACTTTGTCACTAAATCAGACAGTTTTCACTTCTTTAAAATATACACAATTTGTACAAGATGATTTTGTAATATTCATACACACATATGTATATACATTTATATATAAAACAATTTTTCAAATTATATTAGTTTTGTAAAGGCAAGAGCCATGAGAAAGAGCAGACCTTATAATCAAAGAGTAAATGCCCCGGGACCAACAGAGACAATTCAGCTAAGACATTTAGCCAACAAATAGAATCACTATAAATATCTTTTATACATCGATAACCTTTTCTTTATACTGAAGAAATAACCTACACAAGGTTAAAACTTGCCCAAACATATGTACCATATGCACATGGATTCCACAGCCAATGAAGTTTACGCCAATTCTAGAGCCATGCACCTAAGCAGCAACGTCTAATGAATGCAACGTGACTACTAACATGGCCCTCCCCTGTTCGTTAGGTTGAACTATGGAGCCACATCATATTGGTGCTCCTGCTGGCCGAGAAGCTACCATGACATTTAGAGTAGCTTTAAGGAGAAAAAAGAAAAAGATACTTCTCCCACTGGACAAATGTTTCATGTTCGTGTAAGCCCAGGTTTGAATAAATTAGTTCCCCTAATTACTTCAAGCATGACTTATGACATTATGGGAAGTTGCAGACGTATCCTGGAAAACAACATGGATCAAAAAGATTGCGATTCTTTCAATTCTAGCCAAAATCCCCAGGAAAAACAAGTTTGAAAAACTCTCTACACCAGTGGAAGGCCAATGTTTTAAGGATAGCATGAGTTACTTTGCCTATTGCTCGTCTATTCTTTTTAGTCTCGCACTATACTGACAAAAAAAAAAAGATATGCCGATTTTCACACTGGAATTCCAATTATCAGTCTTTCTGCTCTTTGACCTTGTGATACCCATCACATCCTACTTCTCATCTTAAAATGTTTTCTGGTTGTTAAGTCATCACCTTAACTAAATCCTTCAAATAAGACAACATTTGAGTAGATTTGGCCAAGAAAGTACCAGGGTCTCAGCCAGATTCATAAGGAAACAGGCTCTCCTGGGTTTGGTGGTGATGATCCAACTATCAGACCTGGTCCCCAAGATTGACTAATGCAAAGTTCAGCATTCCGTGCCCAAGGAAACTTAGGTGAAATCAAATGTGACCTGTGGGATCAGTGTCTGAAGAGGTCCATTTTGCAGGAAGGGCAAAGCAGCTTCATGGTTTTTAGTCCATAAGAGCAGGACTTCAGTTAATGACTATGTTTCTAGTCCTTGGAAAATAGGTTTTGAGAAGATCTAGAAAAGTAACAGCTCCCAGCCAAACAAAGTTTTGAGTGATCCCAGATTTAAGAAGGTACATTAAGCAGAAATTGAAACAGATGCTCAGTCTGCAAATGCCAAGAGGATAAGGGAAAGGTTATTGTTCTGTAGATAGCCAAAAACCAGAGAAGGAGCATGGAAGCGAAACTAATTCCACTGCTACCCACCAGTGGGCCAGAAGCTCCCCATATGCACGTTCTTGTCCCCACTCAGCACTGCAGGTGACTTAATAGACCTGAAACCATAGAGGGAGGCAGAAGGAGACCTGGGAAGCAAGGACTGAGGTAACAGATCTGGGTATGTTAGGATCATGTCTGATGGTGGAGTCTTATGGCAGGTGGAAGTGGTGGACCAGGAACAGCATGGTCAATCTGCCCACATGAATAAAAAAAAAAAAAAAACACTGTCTTCAGTTTTGTACCACCCCCATTCCCCATGATTTCTTGCACCCCAGCTTTTAGTGATATCATAATGAATAAGTCCATAGACATTTTCCTCATTCTTTTGATTCCTCAGTGCCCTGCTTCTGCAAAGTCTGTCTTCTACCAGCTTCTAGATCACTGCACTTCTTCCTCCCTTGCAATGGGGAGCCTCCATTTCCTTCCACAGACACACTTCTGCACTCTCCCCTCCACCTCCTGAGCTCAGGTGCTGCTGGACTCTGCACTCCACCTCCTTCTACATCCTCATGCTCCTTCCTCAGAGACTGCCCCACTCTTTCAATGCCATTTCTGAGACCAAAGTTAATATCTGAAGGACATCTCTCATAGTTTGGCTATGATGTAGGGAGTACAAATCCTAACCTGTTCCCTAAGTTGATCAAAAAGCCCTTCTTCCCAATTTCCCTATTTCTATTGATTCTAATATCTGATCACCATCTTCAATCCCTTCTATATACAGAGGCATGACATCTACAGCACCTTTCACATCTTCTTCACGTCAAGTCAGAGAGCAACTCTCCCGTTCAGATTTTCATGATTTCTCATTTACATCATCACTATAGCTTCTTAATTCATCTCCCTGCCTCCAGTTTCTCTTCTGTCTTACCTATCGCTGAATGCACACCTAATTAAGTTTCTTATGTATATTTAATTATCTCATTCCTCAATTTTAAAAAGCACCACTCCTCACCCAGGCATCTAAAGGCCTCCACAATATGCCCAAAGCTAACTTCTTCCCATACATCTTCCTTGTAACTTCCCTACCCCTATTTCTTCCAGACTACATGACCACATTCACATTTTCCCATCTTATCTTTTCCTCCTATTGGTTTTTCTGATCC
The DNA here is from genome assembly GCF_052094955.1 of Ictidomys tridecemlineatus. Classification (NCBI taxonomy): domain Eukaryota; kingdom Metazoa; phylum Chordata; class Mammalia; order Rodentia; family Sciuridae; genus Ictidomys; species Ictidomys tridecemlineatus. The sequence continues at coordinate 76,115,956 of NC_135488.1, forward strand.
TCACTACACCCCCATCCCTACCTGTCCTTAATTTCCCTTTCACTGTCCCACCATAATTTGGGTTCACGTCATAACTTAAGGTTCTCATCTAGTACTACCTTCCTCATGAAAGCTGTTCTGGTTTCCTAATTGGAAATGATGTCTTTCTTTCTTGGGACTCCTATAGTTGTTTGCTTATGTATCCAACACATTCCAAGTTGCATTGTGATTATTTATACCTTGCCACCATTTCCCCACTATGTACATATATGAAACTATATGATTGCTTAAGTCAAGGATAGAGACTCAAATCTGTGCTTTCAAAATGCCCATAGGTTCTGAAACAGCACCTTGAACATAGGTCATCATTAAATGTGTATTAAAAGAGGCCTGAGGTCTAATCATACCACAAGTCATGGGTAACCTATTATTCTGCATTCATGGATTGAAAGAGTTGTACTATATGGCCTTCAGTTGAGTACACTCCCTATAAGAAAGCTCACTCTTGTCAAAATAACATTGACAAGTTGAATCTGTTTGGGATTACTACCAGTTATTTTTAAAACCTTCAAGCACAAAATGAAAAGTAAATGGCATTCATCCAGCAGCACTTTACAACTGGTGCCCGATTTTGTTTTCGATCTTTTCAGATGGGTCTGCCTGACAGTTCACTCTTTTCACAACTTCTGAAGTCACCCATATTTACTAAATGTAAATGGCAGTCATTCATACAGCTCAGGCATTGGGCCAGGAAGGTTCTATTTATGTAGCTGGGAAAAAAGAATCAAATCCAGTCAAATAATACCCAAGTCAACTATGTGGCTCCCAAATTAGGATTTAAAAAAAAAACAAAAAAAAACAAAAAACAAACAGAAAAACCTTCTTGGAAGTTGTGTTAAGTAAATGCTAAAGATCTAATCCCCTTAAAAAAAAATCTGACTTAATACCAGGAATGAATTCTGATGGGTATAATTCACTCCTTCCTTATGCATGAGCTATTTTAGTCAACCACTGTATAATTGAATTTTCTTTAGGCAATTCACAGCTAGGCTGACTGACAGGTTTTTAAACTGATAACACTGATCAATAGGCCACCAAGGACACATTGTGCTCACTTAATAAGTAGTAATAATAAGCAGGTTCCTAACATCTAAAAGATATTCTTATTAATTCTCATACAGTCATACCAAGGTGTCCTGACTCTGCTTAAAATGATGTGTAGTCAAATCAACCCAGCAGGTTGGTGCTATTTCCCTAAAAATACCACAACAATAAATGCATAATTAACATTTAATATTTTTAGTTTCCCAACACTAGCCCTACATAGGGCTCTCTGTATTTTGGCCTGTAATTAAGATATATTTGAATTCTGACCTTTTTGAACTAACTTGAATATATGGTCCTGCCATACAACTTACATTTCAGGATTTTGAAGAGTACCCTCCAAGGATCTTGAATTCAATCTAGGATATGTACATCTTTCCATCTCTCCTATCAATCCAAATATTTCTCTGTATTTTCAACAACTCCTCTTATCTATTCTTCCTATCTCTAAGAAGGAAATGACCTTTCCTGGTTACTAAGGCTAACCATATATTCTACCTACTCTTGACTCCTGTAGCTCATTTTACTTGGGTTTTCGTTTTGCTTTCTCCACATACTCCTTATTCTATGCCTAACATCATGCTAATAATTTAGTTCTCCCCACTAAAAAAAAGACCTAATGACTTTAATAATTTCATATAATTTTGTCATATGAAAATGGTACACATTAATTATAAACTTTTTAATTCCTAGATTTAACATCTACCTCCTTTAAAGTCTATGAACTCCCTAGGATCATAGACACAATGCTTATTCATTCTTAAAATGCAATGCCCAGCACAGACAAAGTAAGAAATTAATAAAAAGGTATTAAACTGATGTCATTTGCTTTGTATCTTCAAATGTTTATTTAACACAGTACTTGGTGTAGTGCTTGGTTTCTAGTAGAAATTAATATTAATATGGCACTATATCCTCAATAAACATTCTATAAGTGTCTCCCCATTTCCATTCATTTGTTTCAGGGCAGAGTTCATTTTTATCCTCAATACTACTGCTGCCATCACCTTCTCAAGTACAGACAGACAGCATCAATAAAATCTATACAGCAGCATCCCCAAAGGAATAGCTGGGGACCCTCTGAAAACTTGTTAGGAGTACTTTATGAGCTGTGAACAGGAGCTAGATATTAATCCTTTCATATTCATCAAATCCAATAGCCCTCATTCTTTTAGATACCGGAACAACTACTACAACAACTCCTGCCTGTTAAAAGGGCAAGTACAGATAAACTACATTATATAGAGAGATGTGTATGTCTGTGCTTGTGTAGGTATGTATGTCCATGTGTGTTCAAGAGTAGAGTTAAGGGGAATAAGGAATACATGAGTAAACATGATACACTTATTTAATACTCAGATGTGTCAACCTGTAACTCGGATCCATCACAGCCAACATTTGCTTAGATGGACACAAAACCTATCACATCTGTCCTTTGTTTTGCCAGCATAATTTTGTCCCAAATCTGTTTTCTGAAGAAAGATTTTAGTTGAGTTGATTAATGATCTAAACAACTGGCTTGGTTATTCTGCCATGTTTTTAAGCCAGAAATCCAGAAGCCATCCTTGATATCTTCCTGTTCTAGTCTCTATGGCTGATCCATCAATGAATCTTGTCGATCTTTACTCTAAAACAACTCTCAAATCCACCCCTTGGCTGCATTGCTACCACCACCTTGACCAAGCCACCTCCTCTCCACCATAGACTGTTGCAGTGACCTCCTGTCTGTCCTGCCCCTATTCACTCTGCCTCCTCAATCTATTCTCCACCTCCCAGCAAGAGTAATCTCTTTGAAATTCACTCCAATCCTCCCCTCCCCTACTCTTTCAAGCTCCTGCACAGTTCAGTCTTGCCTTCTGCAATCTCATCCTATACCAGGATCTCCCCCCCCACCCCCCCACCCCCGCCAATCCCACTCTGGTCTTCTGTTCTTTTAATGCTTCCTGCTCCCTCCTGCAATGGCAGATCTTGCCTGGAAACTCTTCCCTCTACCTTTGCTTTAACATCCTTGAGCTATCAGCTCAGATAAGACTTCCTTAAGACGACTTTTTTGGCCATTAGATAAAAATCTCTAAACCAACCTGAAGAGTTAGAAACGGCAATCTTAGTTTACCCTTTGATAGGGTGTTGAAACTGGAAGTGGACACAGCGAGGTTCTGGGTGCTGCTAAAGTTCTGTCGCTTGATCTGGTGCTAACTACACAGGAGTGCTGTGTACCAACTCATTGAGCTATGCATCGGAGACATACACTCATCCTCTTATACGTACAATTTAGTTTAATAAAAGCTTTTTAAATTCTCAGTGCATGATAATCATGGTATATTTCTCCTTTTACATATAACACATTTTCATAGCTACAGTTTTATGTTATTTGATTCAAGTGTAACAGTCCCTCCATTCAACAGGAAGCTCCATGGACACAGGCAGAATTTGCTCACCATTGCCCTATGATGCCTAGCACAGGTAAGTACATAAAGAATATTTGATGAATGAGCAAAGAGTCTATGATGGGATGTACCACACAGAGAAACAGAACACTAGTCAAAGTGAATGGCACAGAATATCTCTCAGAAGAAACAACAGCCGCTTCCTGCCCACTGTGGGCTTTCCACTTGTTCAGGGTCCCCTCTGCTTTCCAGCGTTTATCCTAGTGTAGGGAAGCAGAAGTTCCTCATGATAGAGAGAGCAAACCAGTGTGGCTCAGAAAGGCAGAAAGAAAGTATTAAAGGACCAGAGAAGGGAAGGAAAGCAAAGAGTCACAACAACAAGAGCAGGGACAGCAAAAGGGAGTAGAACATAAAGAAAGGAGCCTGCTTTGTGACAGCAAGGAAGGAAAGAGAAAAGACCTGGGCCTGTAGCAACACAGACCAAGGGAGGTTAAGACAAAGAGGAAGGTACACCATGATTAAATGACACTAATAGAGAAAAAAAAAAAAAAGAACATACAGAAAATAAGCAATTGGGAAAGTGTCAAGACTAAACAGCAATGAAAATGACAAAGCCCACCACACCCAGGGCAAACCCGAAGGAAACCCAACAAACATGTTCCCAAGAGTAACCCTTGTTTTCTACGCCTATGGGCCTAACTTTTTCAGAGAATAACATGGGCTCTCTAAGCCTACCACCACCAGAAGGAAGCAGAGCCCTCTCCAGACAGATCTTAGGGAAGGCCTTTTGCAACCCAGGCCCTTTAAGTCCCCGAAGTTCACCAACATATTTCAGCCTTCCCCACAGGTCCCACAGGATCCCTGCAAGCAGAGAAGGCAAGGAGACAGACGACACAGACATCATCTGATGAAGAGTGTCAGACCAGAATGTCCAGAAAGAAACATATAAAAGTAAAAGAGTTAAACTAAAATGTGCAGATAAGCTATTAGAGTAAATAAAATTAGTAAATAAAATTAGAGCAAATAAAAACAGCAGAGAAGAGAGCAGATAGGAATACTGAGACTCTGACAAAGAAACTATTTCAGCAAGAAACCACAACCTCTAAAATCTTTCGTATGCACTTCTAATATTCCTTTCTGCTCTGATTTAACAGGTCATCTCTGGCAATGACAAATGGTAGAGGCAGTGTATATTAACCAAATGCCTCAATTTGGTGGGGAAGGAATTTGTTTTCTTTTCAAGAAGCATACATTAGCTGCTCAAAAGCATTATAAACCTTCCTTTAAAATACCCACTTCTTGAAACCCAGAAAAGAAATTGTTACCTGCTGCTTTTCAGGAGCTTGGACTCTTGTTCTCAGCCTGCATGTCCTGGCCCACACCCTCCTACTTCCCCCCCCCCATTCTCCCTCCCACCTGGTTTCTTCCCCTGGCGCAGGCTGCCATGTTGAAGTCTCCAAGGAGGGCTTTTTCTTACATCTCTTTCCTGGCCAGGCCTATGTCATCTTATACTTCAACAATGTTCGAACAGAAAGTTCACTTTGTTTTCTAATATCAAACAGAATATTTTCACTGGTTGTACTCAGGTTAATGTACATGGAAATAATTATAGAATGCGACTAGTCCTGTGCCAATTGCAGAATGAGGTTCAGAGAGATTTCTCAATCTCATACTTAAACGTGGTGAGATGTTAAGCTAAAATGTTCTAAGTGAACTTTACAAAAACCAAATAAGCGCCAAACTCTTACATAAATTGATGTGTGTTGATAGACGCTTCCTTGGTTCCACTAGGCCCTTTCCCTTGCCTTCACTCTTACAATAACCCCTCAGTACTGGTCTACACTTTAAAAAAAAAAAAAAAAAACCTATAAATACACAGATCTCACCTGCAAAGTCCCACCTGCCCTTCATGGCTGCTGGCACAACTGAAGGCATTACTGCTGCAAGATACTCAAAAGCAGAAGCAATGCAAAAAAATGAGGCAATGAAGTCATTTAAATATAGCTATAGCAGGGCCTGGCAATGTTACAGCAAATTAAATTTTAACGAGACACAGAAAATGCTGAACCTTCACAAAGTTTATCAGAGGAAGGGGCATACAAAGGACATAAATGCCCCAGGGCCCAGATGCAGACACAGAGGAATAAGTATATGCCAGGACCACTCAAGGTCAAGAGTTTGCCAAGGACACAGGTATCCAAATGGGGGGATGCCAGCCCTCTGAAAATATGCTAGCTTTTACTTAGAAGGCAAAGCAAATTGATGTAAGCTTCTTTTTGAAGGCTCAGATAAAACTGGTATGTAACAAGGTCATGCTTCTATATCAAAGAAGTATGTATGCAACTAACCTAAAGGAAGCTGATGGCCAAAGACCTCAGAGATGCCACCATGCATCTTTTGAGGTTGTCCTTCAGGGACAGATTGGTATGTGGGCCCTTTATAAGATTTCCCCAGTGTCTCTCCATAGTCACTCTAGTCTCCTGCTCTGTGCCCCACTGCATCAGTCTGGCTCCCCCGACTTCCAGCTTCTCATTGGGCAGAGCCAATAAAAGTCCCTGGCAAGAGACAGGAAGAAAAAAAGAAACATAAGTTCACTAGCCAACAGGCTGTGGTCTGGCAGTGGGTGCATCCTTCTGCTTAAGAAAAAGGCACATCTGGTGACCCTGTGGGAGAGCCACTATCTTCCCTTGTCCTGGAAGCTCTGATCTATAGGGATTGCAGTCCTGGACTCTCTCTGCCACTGACCTCCCACTGGGAAGCAACTGCAGGATACTGGGAAAAACGAAGAGAGCAAGGTTCCTAGAATTTATTCCCATAGCAGTGTCAACTAGGGCTGGCCATATACAAACTGAAGGTCACAGACCCTGCCCTTACCTTTGCTAAGAGTCCCATCTATTCTTGACAGAGTCCCGATCCACAGAGGCACACCTCCATATGACATTCACAACAATCACAATAGCTAAAAGGATGGGTTATGGCAGACTGACCGGCTCTGGCAGTAAATATTCATTTGACCTTGGGCCAGTGACCTATCCTCTTCCAGCTTTTTCAACCTGAGGATCCTCAGGGAACCCCATTGAGAGTATTTTCTTGGCAACTTAAATCATGTATGTGGCCCTTGGCTCAGCCCCTGCCACATAAAGGGACTGATGAAAGTTCCCTAAACACTATCATTGTCATTTATAATCACCACATTCTGGTTCTTTATTCATCGACTCCCACTATTGTCTGAGATTTCCATATCTGTGTTGAGCCTCTGCAGAAGCCACTTGTGAAAATAGAACACTTAAGATACCACTGAGATGTGTGCCACAGTGGGAGAACGGGGACACCAAGGACTCTGAATGGAAATCAAGACCTCAGGAGACAGAGGCCAGCACAAGAGGACAGAGGGTCAGAAACTAAAGATTTGCTTCCCCATCTCCCTGAGGACAAGACATACTGGTCCAATAAACATGAGTCTTCCGAGTTCACTGCTTTATCCTGGCACCTAAACAAGATGTCACGATTGTCCTCCCCGAAAAAAGAAATCATCAAGGCTACCCACTCTGCCAAGGGAGCATCTTTCAGGGTCAGCCAAGTTCAGAATGCCTCTTTCACCCTAAATCCATCATCCTCCTTGCCACTAGCAGGACATTTTCCCCTCCAGAGCCAATGTTGCTGTGGAATATTCAGAAGCGGGAACATTTATCACAATGACATATCCTGACTTCCAAAAATTGAGACATCTAGAAACAGCCATCTGAGTAATGTCACTTATATCCCCTGTCACTTTCCGAAATGATCCAGCAAGAGAGAAAGATAAAGTTGCTGTGACTTTCTGTACAGCAGGTAAAGCATGAGTCTCCCGCTGCCCAGAGAAGGCAGGACTATTTCTGTAACACTCTTTCCTCTGATTGGCTTGGAGCCCTCTAACTTCTAGTATCAGCAAAAGATGGGGACAAGAGTTTCTGCTTTTTTTTTTTTTTTTTTGGGGGGGAAAAAAAATGCATCCCTTTCTCTTGTGATATAGAATTAAAGAGTCATATTTTATAAATATACATTAGAAGGTCAAATACATCTATCTTCTATGTCCCTCACATCCTCTATGATGTTGTACTATGTTTATGTTTTTTAATTGCCTAAGCTTTTCCATTTCACACTTATATCAAAGCACAGAAAAGACACTTTCATCAGTTGCCATCAAAACAAGAAGCAATTTGAAAATACTCCAACACTTCAACTTTAATGAGGTGACTTCAAGGACCCATTTCTCTCTGTGGCCTACTATTGTATTAAAGGCCTAATCAGTCTCAATGACCAAAAGCAGGCAAAAGCAGGACAACACTCCTACAACTTCAAGCTTGCAAAGGAATCACCTCTTAATAGTTCAAGTTGTGGGATCTCTCCAGGAAAAACTGAAAAGGAAAAAAATATATCTTCCGAGTTTCTCTAACCCCCAAGAATAGAATAATGACCTGGTCCTGTTCCATGTATTGAACTCACAGATGAGTATTACAATGAATTCTAAGTTTCTAGTTATTCACTGCTATGGTTTGGATAATGGTCCTTCAAAAGGTCCACATATTCAGGGTGAGTCCCAGCCCACAGTGCAAAGTGGTAGAAGTTTTAAGAGGAAGAGCCTAGTGAGAGGTCTTTAGGTCACTGAATCTATACTGAATGGGATTGTGGGACCCAAGCCTCTCTCATTGTCTCCTTACTCCCTATATCACCATAAGGTAAGGCTTTGCTCTGCCCCACACTGTTTCTGTGATCACATGTTTACTGCCCGACCACAAGGCCCTAAGCATTGGGGCCAATTGATCATGGACTGAAACCTCTAAAACTGATCCAAAATAAACCCTCTCATTATAAATTGATCATCTCAGGTGATAGAAAGCTGACTAACACTGTCACTGGCTATAAGAAGGTTTTATGTTATTCCTCCCAAGCAACATATTTTGACTACAACCCAATATCAAAGAGCCCCACTGCAAATTCAACTAAGCTACCATGTCACAGGGAAAGGTACCGTGAAATCCCTTTAAATTACCCATTAACATGAAGCAACTACCTTCTTCACTCATGACCAGGCCAAACTTGGTTCCTTAGGCAGGACCTGTAGTATGGTGTAACCATGTTTGAGGATGTGATTTAGAGTACAATACATCTGAATCTTCATACTAACCCTATCGTAAGGGTCAAAAAATGGCATCAATTGGTGAATAAATATCAATTGATAAATGGATATGAGATTAGAGATACGAGTGTGTATGTGTGTGTCTCCAAATAATGGATTATTCCTTTTTAAGGATGAATAATAAAGTACTGATATGTGATATAACATTAATGAGCTTTAAAAACATTAAGCTGGGGCTGGGGTTGGGCTCAGTGGTAAAGTGCTTGCCTAGCATGTGTGAGGCACTGGATTTGATTCTCAGCATCACATAAAAGATAAAGTTATTATGTCACCTACAACTAAAACATTTTTTTTTTTTAGAAATTATGCTAAATTAAAAATGCAGACACAAATACCACATAATATTGCATGGATCTATTTATATGAAATGTCCAGAATATGCCGCAGTCTGGCTGGGCACAAATCACGAGCCACTGAAGCAGGAACAAACTTTTGCTCGTCACTCCCCCGGTTATTTTGCTGCAGCCGGACTTCAGCAAAAATAGGCAAATTCCTAGATAGAAACTAGATTAGTGGTTGTGGGGACTAAGGGAAAAATAGGGAGCAACTGTTAATGAGTACATTATTTCTTTCTAAAGTGAAAAATATGTACTAAAATTAGGTAGTATTGATTGTTGGACTAACGTTCTCTGAAATATAACAGGGGAATTTAAGACACATGAATTACATCCCAGTATTTTAGGAAAATTTTCAAATATGAGTGATGGAGATTTTAACAGTATGCAAATTTTGGTAAAAATTAAGCAACTTCATGAAAATCTTACAAGACAAACATATATATAAAATATGTTCAAATAAAGATTATAAGTTCTGAAATTCCTTAAAAGTGAGATTCTAAAAGTTTCCCAAGAGAATCCTCTAACAAATGATCACATCTTATTTCCAGTAACTGCCACTTTGAAGGATAAAGACCACATGCCCAACAAATGGGGCCAGACCATGTGCTTTCTAAATCCAAACCCAGGAATAAGCTTTAACTGGGTCTGAAGAATCAAGCTCAGTGACTTCTGATGAATGCCCTTAGCAAAGCAAAACTCACTCCAGAAACGTTGGTTAATGAAATCTTTACCCTGGAAACAAATAGTGCCAATTTATTTCCCAAGTAACTTGTACTGTGCCTCAGTATATGTGTATTAGAGATGTTTTACAAGGCTCTAGACCCTAACCTAAGTGATTCAACCTGAAATGCACTTGGCTATCTTCCAGCAATGTGCAGTTTCCTGCAAAGTTATTTTGAAGAGGAAATAAGAACTTGCCAGATAAAACCTACAGAGAGTAATCTGTCAGCAAATACAAGGCATTAGTCAGGCTGGCTTTATAAGCCTATCATTTGATGCCATTTCTCTCTGGAGCTTCGTCATCCAGGGGTTTCTCTCTCCTGCCCTCCACTTTTAAACAAACAGAATAGTATGGCATGCACATCAAGTAGGAGGGCACTTAATTATCTTCTCATCAAAACAGGCTGACTCAACAAACTCTATAGTCATAAAGTGACCTTGACATCTGGTGAATAAAATGACAAAATGTCTACTCGGGGAACTCGAAAAGTAAACTCCCCTCTTCAACACTAAATTTCAGTGCACTTTGCAGAGGAAACCTGTCTTCTCTTTTCAAGCTTCTTTGCAATTATTTTCAGCTACCAAGGAAATTCTTAATTATAAGGATCTATTACACTCTGGGATAGCAGCAAGCATATCAGCATAATGCTCCATTTCACAGAGAAAATAATTTTTTAAAAAAATAAAGTAGTTAGTCTTTAGCAAACCCATAGAAGTCAATGAACTAAGATTTTACACAACACTTAGCAAATGGGCCAAATGCAGAAAGGAATGTTTTGTATAGACTGAGCCCATGTTTCAAAAATAATAAAACTCTTCTATAGTGTTCTTATATTAAGAAAGTGGTCAATTCTTTAGATAAGAAATTTCAATGATGATGTGAACAAATTATACAATTTACTTGCTTCAGTCTAAGAACTTAGCATCCCTATGTAAAGACAAACCTTCCAAATAATTTTTTCATATTCTAAATATTTGATTTTAATGATGTTCAACAAATGAAAACAGGCTATACAGACCGTCAGGATTGAGTCACAAATAATTATCTTTATTTTTAACACAAGGATATCCTATATATTACGTTTGCTTACTTTTTAATGAAAGAAAGTGAAGGCCAAGTGCTACTTTTACACAAACCTGCTCTCTTGAGGCAGCATGGCACTGTGGGCAGAGCCAGGCTGGACAGCACACTTCTGCAGACATGGATTCAAAGCCCCAAACTGGTACTGTGTGTACCTGGGAAAATCAGAGTTACCCTTTTAAGCCTCACCTTTCATTTCTATAATTAAAAGATAATATCTACCTTTCAAAGTTGCTGAGACAATGCAACAGGAAAATAAGTAGTTCATGCATATCATAGCACATGACACTAGAGCAAGCCAGCATTTCCTACCAGGCCACCATAAAGACACACACACACAAAAAAAAAAAAAAAAAACAAAAACAAAAACAAAAAAAAAAACAATATTCTCTCCGTTGACAAAAAAAATTGCATTTTATTCAACATTATAACAAGTTTCATGGTTTGTTTTATTTTTAATAGTTAAAGGTAGTATAGCATCATCAAAAAGATGATGAAACTGAGTTTGAATCCCACTTTCCTTGTGTACCGATTAGTGGATCTGGACCAAATTTTGTAACCTCCCGAACTTGGTTCTCTTCATGTTTAAAATAGGTATGAGAAAGTAACTCCTTCAATAGGTTATTGTAGGGTTTAAGAGAGACATTCATGTAGACTGAATAACAAAATGCTTCACACATTAAGTAATAACTACTTGCTAATAAGAGCCTCATGAACTTTTCTACTCAATTCCTTTATGTATAAATCTGCTGAATCTCCACAATGTTACATGAGAGCAACATCAAGATAGAAACACCTGCAGATATCTGCTTTCTGGCTCCTGAACCCAACCCTCTCAGGCAAAGAAGCTGGGCCTGCCTGTTATTTCAATTATAACTGCAGCGAGATAAACTAATGGTAGATTACTCGTGCTCTCTAAAGAGGATGTCTGGCTTTAGAGGAGGTGCACAAGCCATACTTGAGCAACTGATGCCCCACACTGAGCAAGCTCTGCAGCTAGACATCTCAGTGAGGCCATCAGACTCCAAGGTCCTTCCCCACTGAGAATCTAAATGCAACAAATACTGCAATAAGCACCATTAAGAAATGCCCCCTTGGCATTAAGTCAGCATTTTGCACGGAACCAACTGAAATACATTTTGATGAGCCATGTAAATAAAGAGTTCATGGGAAAGCTGGAAAACACAGAAAATAGACAAACTCATCATTATTACAGAGGAGGGACCCTACCCGTTACTTCCCTGAAGGACAGCGAGTATTTTTTGGTGGTTCAGCATCATTCAGGCTTTCCCAGATTGAAAACAGAAAACAGAATGGAGACAGAAGAGACCTTGTGACTTTGTACAAATGTGAGGCCAAAAATGCTGAATCTGCAATTTTCAGAAAAAAAAGGACCCATTCAGGAGATTTGGGTTCTCCTCATTCCTCCACTAAGGAAAGTCTGACCCTTATTTTATCCCATCTGCCCGAGTTATCACTCCTTGTCCTGACACTCTGCAGGACATTTTTAGATTCTAAAATGCAATGTGTAAAGTGTGGGTGGAGAATTAACAGAAAATAAAAATGAATGCAGATGTTTCATTAGTTGGTCTTCTGTCCTTTCCAGTGATCTTCCTCTCTGAGGCATAGATTGCCCCATATCATCTTTCCTGGCCTCTCAGTTGTCCCAAGTCTCTCCCCACTCCAATTGGTTATGCACATATCCTTACTTTCCGATACCCATGATTGTGTCGTTTCTCTACTCAAATGGAGAACAGCTCTCCACTGCCCTCCAATACCAGGTCAAACAGCTAAAATAAAGTGTATTCTAAGTATCAGGTATTGCACAAGGACCTTCCTTTCATGATTCTCAATGCTTACAATGATCCTGTAAAGCAGCTGTTGTTAGGATTCTATTATTACTACTATGCCCAATACTAAACCCTAAATTTGGTCTCATCTGTTTTCAGCCTTTCTCCAACATCCTTCTGGAACCACCACCAAAATGAATTTACTGTTTTCTATTTAAGCTATTCCATTCTTGCCCTTTGATCTTTGGTTTGTTAGCTACTTTCCCTCCATCAGATATGCTCTTCTATATACATTGTATTCTCTTTTAAAAACTGGTCTCAAACATAACTCCTAGGAAGAATTCTTAAACTTAGTGAAAAGCAAATCTTATTTTCCACCTTTTTCATACCACCATTAAGAGACATTTAATTTTGTGCATCTCTCTCTGCTAGACCACCCACTGTGCAAGAGATTGAGTATTATGACATCCATGCCTGTGCTTAAAAATAGGTGCCCAATACAGTGGTTTCAGGAACAACTAATACATGAACATCATCCTTGAGAATAGAACCTAATCTCTCTTTTCAGTGTTTTATATATTCTGCTTCTCTAGCAAATTCATTTTCTTAGTCTTTTTCCCTAGATTTACCTTTTGTATGCACATGTGTTAAAAAAAAATCTATCAAAGTCAGCCTATTATATTAGTATTCAAACCATATCTAATGATGACTATCTAATCAAGACTCTGGTTGGTTCTACAGTAAGTGGATCTTAACAAGAAATCAGGGGAGAAATCTATATAGAAAATTCCCTATGCCTATTCTATTAACTATTCCACATAAAGATATTATCCACATTTTCATTTAGGCAAGTTTGCAGATTAGGAATAAGTTAGTACTTAGCTTTGTTTTCTTCCCCTATCACACTGCACGCCATTAAAGAAGCCATTTCATACAATTTGCTGAAGGTATTTTTAGCTTGTTCATAGGTCTCCATGGGAATTTAATGGAAATTAACGACCCCAAACCTTACATCCGTTTTGATTTGTTTCTGATTTTAGTAAATTCTTTTTCACATCCTGAGATGAACTCATTTATGCTCAGGCTGATGGGTATATGTGAACATCTACTAAGCTGTTTCTATCAACAGAGATGATAAAAGCAGTTCAACCTTTCATAACGTGGTAATTATTATTCAACGAATAATTAAAACATAGTATCTTCCCTAAAGTCAGCAAATACACAGGCAAGCAAAGAATGTGTAAACACTCGGGTGAAGGAGGATGGATGCATAATTAAGGGGTTAGAAAGATTAGATCAGGTCTCAGCATCTTAAGGAAAGTTTAAGCAGGCTCTGGAGATCATGCACATCTGCAAGGGAAATGAAACCCAAAGAGGAAAGAAGGTAAGTGATCAATAATGAGCAATTCGAACAACAGCAAGTCTGAGAAAAAAGACTGACAAGATGAATCTAGATGGGAATGAGCATTAAATAGGAGACAATGAAATCCAGGCTAATGTCTGTTTTAATCACAAAAATAACTGTAGGCAAGATACTATGAAGTGATCAGAACAGTTTCTAGGAATGAAGAGCTAAACAAGCTCAGAGGGGATCTAGGACCTCAGTAAATGGCTGTTGCATTGCCTATCAGATTCATGGCACCATGCTAAGAATTACTGAGCTGACCTGGCCCTCTGGGAATGTAGGGATCAGGGAGTCCAGTGAAATGTCAAAAAAAAAAAAAAACGTTAATACTGCACCCCAAAAATGCGAAAGAATGACATTGAGATCACTTTCCCAAGAGAAGCACCCACAAATTATGAGAAGCATAACTGTCTAGGGGAAGAAGTGACTGGCTTGTGGAGGACATGCTTTAGTATACACATTATTCTCAATCACAGAGAAGAGAGCGTTAAACATAAAGACTTGTCTACTTTGTCTTGTCTACTTGTCTACATGTCTATGAAACAAACATGCTCATTTTCATGGACTTAGGCTGGCACAAAAATACAAAAAAAAAATTTTTTTTTTTTTTAAAGACCAGAAAACCATATTACAGATAAACTGATTCTTTGAAAAGTAAAAAAATGTCATATGAATGCAAGCTAACAGTAATGAAATGCATAAATAAAAAAAAAAAGAAAAACAAGCTCTAGTAACATCCTGTGTTAACCACATAGACAAATATCCTATTTCAAATACTGATGACTAGCTCAGGAAAGAGGGATTTTTTTTTTGTTTTGTTTCCCCAAATATCCACATCACTAAGTTTTTAGAGTAAGTTTTATCCCTAAAAACGCTTGAAAATAGTGTTAGAAAAATAATTTAGCCCTTGGTGCATTTCTAATTTGATTATGTATTAGTCAACTGTTCTCCCTTTTTTGACCATTAAGTGGAAAGTGCACCTTTTACCCACACAGATGGCAAAACAGGGCATTACAAAATGGGGTCATCTCAAGTAAGCAACAGGAAAAGAACGTGGTGAGAAATGTATCACAAGGTCCTTCCCTCAAGGGATTTACAGATGCTGCAATTAGCGGTTAGTTTTGAAGGTCATTCCCAAAGTTACTACAATAGCTGATGAGTATTACTATAACATCTCAGAGTAGGAGTCAGCAAATGACAGTCTGCTGCCTGTTTTTGTACTGCCCATAAGAATAAGAACGAATTTTTACAATCTTCAATGGTTGAAAACTATTTTAAATATCATTTTGTGATGATATTTAGTTACCATAAATGAATGACTGGAACATGGCCACACCCATTCATTTATATATCATCTATGGTTTCTTGGGCACTGCAATAACAGTGTAGTAGTTATAACAGACCTTGACCCACAAAAAGAAAAAAAAAAAAGACAGCTTAAATATTTACTATCCCAACCTGAGCAAAACAGGATTCCACAATATGAATGCTTACGGTGAATTTACTCTGCTATTTTTCAAAGGATAAACCAAGGAAGATAAACAGTCTCATTATGGAACAGGCTCCAGAGCCACAAAGATGGGGTTCCAGTCTTGGCTCCTGAGCCACCAGCTCTATAATCTGCCAAGTGACTTAGATCAGCCTTTGTTTCCTCACCCACCCAAGAGAGGATTCCCAATCCAAATCGGTTTCTCTCCCCAGGGCTGGATAGGCCGACATGTACTTGGCATTATGTTCTTAGCTCACATACAAGCCTTCCTTTCACATACACACTTCTGAGATGCTTGTATTTTCCCAAAAGACAATGATCACATAAAGACACAAAAGAACTAAATCCTGAAGCACAAACCAAATATTTTGCCAATGTCAGTCCTTCTTAATGCCTTTTAAAAAAATCACAAGTCCTTTTGAGTATGATCATTAGTCTATTTATTCATTTAACCAATATTAATAGAGCTCTCACAATGTGCCAGGCAAATCCCAGAAAATGGGAATAGACTACTGAACCTCTGATATTCTGCAGAAGAGACAACACGCACAGTGCATTATCCCTATGTGCGCTCATGAATGCAATAGAAATTGCTAATAAACAATTAGCAAGAACAAGAGTGACATTAATAAGTGCTTACTGAAGAAATGAGGTTAAACTGAGATCTGAATGACATGAGACAGCCATGAAAGGGAAAAAAAGCACTCCAGGCTAGGCAACACCCAACGCACAGGTCTTATGGGGAGAAGGTTCAGGGAATTTAGGGGGAAGAAATAAGGACCATGTGGGGTAGAGAACTGCAGGCAGGGCAGAACTCTCTAGGGAAAATGAGGAAAGTGATACTGCTCCAAGTCACCACTAAGATTTTATCAATGGAATAAGCCAATGTAATTTGCATTACAGAGTGAGGGAAAGTGGCAGTTGCAAGACTAGAAAAAAAAATGGTTCAGTCAAGAGCCATGATGATGCCTTGGACTAGGGTAGTTAATCATCCAAAAATATGAAAATATTTGGAGATGGAGTTATGAAAATGGGATCGCCAATGGGCTGGGTGTTGAGGGCAAGGGAATGCAAGGAATCAAATACAACTGCTCAGTTTGGGGCATGGGTTATTAGGTGGTGCCATTTTCTAAGATCAGCAATTCCAGGGGGGAAAGGAGCCATGAGGAAGAAATCCAAAGTCAGATGCTAATTGTACATATTCCTGATAATGCTGAATAGATATTGAGATGAGCACCTGAGGTCTTATGAGAAGTCATGGCTAGAGGTAGAGATTTGGAAATCATCTGTATTAGCTTAGCATTTATAGCTATGGGAACAGATGCATTTACCTAAATATATAGTAAGAAAAGAGAGATACCAGGGGGAGTCCTGGAGCCTTCCAATGAGAGGTCAAGCAGAAAAACAAGACCAGGCCCAAGAGATAAAATGGTCATAAAAGGAGAAGAAGAGTGTGACATCATGAATGCCAAGAAATAAAGTATTCTGAGAATGGCTATGATTATCTAATGCTGCGAGTGGTCAAGTAGCAGAATAGTGACCCGTCAACACAGAGTTGTCTCAGTGAATTGTGGGAACTGAAGACTGCAGGAACGAAACAAGAAAATAATGTGAAATGAGTTAACAACCAACATCTCTGGTAAAACAAGGAGCTTTTTCCCAGGTTGCGGGGAGGAGCATGCACAGGCATATAGCAACAAATATGGGAGGAGGGGGTTACATAACAAGTCCTCTAAAACTAAACTGCCTAAGGTTTTAGGCACCCCATTATAAAGCCTTGGTCCACAGTGAAAACAGACTACCGACGTTAACTTTCTCATTCAACTGACTGATTCCTAGATTGAATCCTAGAATCATGAGTCCACAGGCCATTCTAATTTTTTATTGTCTCTTATCTTGCCCATGAAGATTTTTTTCCCCATTAGAAAAATCTTTTTTCCATACAATAAAATCACTTAGATTCAGAACCCTGGGGCTTCATTATGGCGAGTGGAGTTAGAATGACTCTAGCCATTTCAGTGATTTCAAGGGATACTTTTAGGCGAGAGGAAGCTGTGCACAGGCCAAGGCTCCCAAGACCGCTCATTCGGAGGTTTGAATAAATACTTTATCTCACTATCCAACTTGTTTTTCTTTCCATCCCAGGCTGGGAGAATATGATTAGTATAAGCAGTTTTATCAAGAAGCCAGTAAAGATATTTTCATTCTTCTAAACTCTTCCAGGAGAAACACTGGTGTCATGCTAACTGAATGAGCAGCTAGGATATCAAACCATCAGACCCTATCAGAGTCAGAATTTCATATAGTAGTATTGAAGAAAAAAAATGTTTTTGTAACATCTCTGGTTTGCTCCTATATTTCAACTTTAGTTGGCATGTTGCCCTTTAGTAAGAGAAAGGGACTGAACCGTGTAGAGTAAGTTTACCAATTTTTTTTTTTTAAGTAACGGTAAAATATCAAAACTGGATAAGCAAAGCTGATTTGGATCATGCTTCATAGCTCATTTAAGCACCTAAGCAGACCCTTGATAGGAAAAAAATAAAAAATAAGGCAAAAGCAGAGTTTGAAACTGCAACAGTGCATTCTTGTTATTTCCTCCAGTGTTTATCTACAAGGTCCTTTCAGTGGTTCAACACCAATGCCAGAGCCAAGGGCTTGATAGAGAAGGTCACTACATTCATATTTTAAGCAGATGGGAGAAAACAGTGAGCAAGTAAAAACAAAGAAATTTAAAAAAAATGCTTATTTTTTTGAAGATATCAAACACATTTACATTTATTTTGGTTTAATTATAAGTTGTATTTATTTTGTTTCCATTTTACTTTATTTTAAATTTTATATATATATATATAAATTTTTTTTCAATTGGCACATAGTAATTGCACTGACTCATGGGGCACAGTGTGGCGTTTTTTTTTTTGTTTTAGTTTCCTGCTCCCCCACCCACCCTGTCTTAAGATGAGGAAGGCTTGAATTTTAGGCATTTATTGAAAACTTGCGCATGCCATGTAAATGGATTAGACCCGTTAGCCGGCACACCAACTTCCCACACAAAGCCGTCCACTGAACCAGGAGGCCCAGCAGTCTTTGGAGAAGCTGCAGCCTGACCCGTCTTCTCCACCATCACCCAGGAAGGATGAGAAAAGGCAAGTGGCGAGCCGACTCACAAACCCATGCTTAGGCCAGTGCTTTCCTCTTCATCTTTTATTCCTATGAGTCCCAGGCCAGAGAGGGATCCATGAGGGCTAGTGGTTCCTGGCAGGAGGATGACGTAAAGGGTACCCGGGCTCAGGCTTTTCGGTAGAGCCTTCCAATCTTGTGGCTCCAACGCCAGGCTGTACTCTTTGCGTTTTCCGCCTTTAAATTCTGCAAGGTCTCCCGCTCCGAGGGAGGGAGGGAGGAGGTCTCATTCTCAGACCTGCGGGCCTTCTCGATTCTGGTGGTGAGCTCCTAAGCCACGCGTACAGGTGCCTGGGGGTTAGGGCCTGCCTGCCTTTCAGCTTCCAGTCCTTGCCTGTGAGGACATGGAGGGCCCTCTGGGGTTGCCGAAAGTTTTGAATTTCAGGAAACAGTATTTTTCCTGTCTTCTGCTTTGAGCATCTGGAGGCACGATCACAGCTTCCAGGCCACCAGAGAGGCTTGGTAGTTCCCGAATATGTCCTAAGAAATCTTTACCTACTCCAGATAAATGGTTTCTCGGTTCTCAGAATCTCGTTCCAGCTCCTTAACGAGTGTGTCACAATCGAGAGTGAGTTCTGTCACAGGTCTCTGTACCTTTACGTATACACCTTCCACCGGAAGGCCATTCAAGCACTTGGTGGCCAGCTGGGCAGCTCCCAGGACTTCATACTCTAGAGATGAGGCTGATGCGTTTCCAGAACAGCAGTCATTGTACGAACTGGGCCAAAGCTCCTAAACAGCCTCTTCAGAGCACTTAGGTTCCAATCTTTGCTCAATGGCCCAGCATAGATAGTGGACATCTCTGTCCACTTGATATCTGTCCACTTGATCCGCATCCTTTGGTTCACTTCCTCAGTGAGGAGAGGTGAAAAAGGCTCCAAAGAGAACCGAATAATGCTGAAGGGGTACAGGCGCACTTGCCTTCTGGCCTGCTCAAAGACCTCTCTGTTGGAAAGGCACTTAATAGTCTCACAATCTTCAGGAGATGGGAGTTCAATATCGTCTGTCTCTCGGGATACAAAAACAAGCTTGTGATGCCCCCCCCCTGGTAACCTGGTAACGGAAAGTCAAATGTTCTCATTTCCTCCTCTGTCAGAAGGCATCGCAGCAAGCCCACCTTCTGAGAGCCATACTTTTGAATGACCGGGTCATTCTGCAGGTCGACCTTGGGTTTTGTACCGGCAGATGGTACAGATCCTCCCATGGTCTTAGGCAGATATCCAGCCGTTTGATTTGGTAGCCCGATCACATCAGCTAGAAAAGTAGAGGCAAGCGGAATTTGTGTTGGAAGGCTTTTTGGAGAAATCCAAACTCCAAATAGAACCTGTAGAAGTGGAGTTGACTCATCCCTTGAGGGATGACAACCACTGTTCTGCTCAGTTGCTTTCCGTACAGAAGCTGGCACCACCTGGGTCTCTCAATAACAGGTGCAGCCAGAACTGCATACTTGAGCAGCTCACATAGCTGTTCGTGGGTTATTTCACAGTTTTCAGCCATTACAATGCCAGACAACCGGGCTCTCTTGGGCTCGGGCTGCCTGTCCACGAGATCCAAACGGGGTATCCTTGCCTCGGGCGTCCCCATCAGCCAGTCGGGGACCGTCTCCTCTGGCTGTTCAGCCTCCCGGTCTTCAGCTCCATGATCCTGTACTTGAGTCCTTGTTGTGGAACGCTGTCCTTGGCGTAGAAAGCTGTCCTTGCCTTGATGCCAATCCAGCGAGAGAAAATGTTCTTGAGAAGGAAAAAGGATGGTTTATTGCTTGGCCAGCAAAGGAGAAACAATGGTTCAAGCAAAATTTTAAATGATTGCTGCTTTAAAATGGGTTAAATTAAAATTAAAAAGGTGTCACAATGAGACAGCCTTTTTTTTTTTTTTTAATTGGGGAGTTGGGGAAAAACTCAAAAACAGAATGTATAAATTGAGAATGACAAGGAGGATCAGCCATGGAACGAGCCAAGAAAGGAAAAAGGCTGTTCAATTTCCATTTTTTTAAAAAAAAAAAAAATCACATTAGAAAATATTGAGTTTAAAACTATTGGCAAATAACCTAGGCTCTGCAGTTTAGCAGCGGTATTTCTAATAGCAGAAAAATAAATATGAACTCCAAGGATTGCCTGTAAAAGAAATTAGTCATTACTTCTTTTATTATGTTTTCAATGACTAATAAGAGCAGGGAACACAGAAAAACAACTGCTTGTACTTTTACTGCAGTGTCCAGGAATTACATCATCTGCCCAAGGTATCTGTCCCTAGAGTAAGTCTATGTTCCTAAATTATCACTCATGAGTTACTAATATCATAAGCAGAGAAGGATTCAGTTCAATTAGTCTAAGTAATTGTGAAAATTTCATCTAGCCTCAACAAAATGTTCAAAATACAGCAATGAAACAAAACATCAAGTTCAAAAAGTCGAATGTTGTACACTCTGGGCTTGGTGTAGCCAAATATCTTGCTATTTCACAGGCTGATTTTGACAATAGGCCTGTCTAGAATATTTTTTAAAAATTGACCCTTCAATACTTGCTCAAGCAAAATTTCACTGACCTCATTAATATCTTTATCAACCTTACCAATCTTATCTGACAACTATATAAAGAAATATATTTTCACAATGAAATATCAGAGGTGAAATTTAGATACATCTTTCTTATGTTAACACAAAGTTAGCTCAAGGTGAAAGTTGTATTCATTCCCTAGTGAAAACCCATTTGTTGAGACCGATTCATTTTTGCCTCAGATAACAAAGACGATGTAGGCTCTTTAATTCTAATTTGTACCATATATACTTTGGAAAAACTCATCACATTTCATATTTCATTTTTTTAAGAACAATCTAGAGTTAAAAGACTTAGTTATCTGTGACTGTGCTTCAACATGGCTCTTCCATCTTTAAAGATCAAACAACAAAAATTTATGGTCACCTATAGCAGAGATCAGAGGTATATTGTAGCTTTTTTTGACCTTTCCCTTCTTTCTTCTCTTCAATCCTTTCTCTTCTGTTTCCTAAAAGCCCAGCTTACCACCAACACCCAAAACAAAACCTTGCAGAACTAATATCTGCAATTGCAGATATTAGTTTTGCAAACGGTCCATTCTAAGGGTGTCATTCACCCTTTTGCCATAATTACTAGTGATGTTAATAACATCAAAAAATATTAGAAACATTCTGCAAGTCTATGTCTTGATCATGTATGATTAGTCTCATTACAACCTAATACTATAAGTAAAAAATGCTGGATATGACAAATGAAGATTAGCATTAAGGCATCCAAGAAAGCCAAAATTTCCCAATAAAGATAAGACCTAAGTTCTCTGTAAAAAGTAACCAGGACAAAGCAATCAGACTATGGGGAAAATTCTGCTATTGATTTCATGTCTCATAAAAAAAAAGACTCCTAAGCAGGAAGACGTTTATAGGATCTTTAAAAGCTTTACAATCATCAGATACACAACAGAAATAAGGAGAACTGTATAACGGGAAGGGTTTAATGAAAAGTTTCTCATTCAAGCACATCATTTTCCAACGAATACAAAGTTTATATCATAGGTAAAATGCATCTCATTTTTGAAACTTAATGTCTTCAAATATACAGAATTCAATAAAGAACAGAAGGAAAAGGAGGGGAAGAGGCCATATGCAGATTTAAGTTATTGCATATAAATGTCAGTATCACAGCTACAAACATTTACTGTACACTATGTGCCAAGTCATGCATTATTTAATTCTGAGAAAAATCTTTCAGTACTATTATCAGTTATAGATAAGGAATTTGAGGCACAGAGAATTGAGACTTGACCATATCACAAAGCTTGCAAACACCAAAGCTGGAAAATACTGGACTAGCTGTCTTCAGAGGAAGTCCTTAGTTTTGTTAATTTTCCTTACATACATGACAATAGTGGAATGCATTACAATCATAATTATCCAATATTACTTTTATCTAAATATTCTCTAATGTGCCATGGAGAAACTTGAGCCCTCAGCTTTGCTATGTACCATGTCCTTTAGACAAGCATCCCTTGATCTTTCAACAATTCAATCATTTCTGTGATTCTGAAAACAGACTGATCTATCCTACAAGTCACAGTGAAGGCTCATGATTATAGTAACTACTGTGTATGGAGCACCAGTGTCCAAATAAAAGAACTAATAACAATTCTTGAAATATAGGTGAGCATACTTCAAAAAAAAAAAAAAAAGGCAATCAGATCATCAATAACTCTCACGATGAGCCAACAAGGGGGTCCGAAATAAGATTCAAACTATAGAATTGGTCCTAATTGTCCCCCCAGAAGCTCCTGTGTCCCCAGCCCATGACATTGTTGGGAAGTCTTGGAACCTCTAAGTGGAAGGGGCCTGGTGGGACAAAGTCAGGTCACTGGAGGAATACTTTTGAAGAGGATATTTGGACTCCAGTCCCTTTCTCTCCCTTTGCACCTAGGCACAAAATGAATGTGCTACTTCAGCCGTGTATTCCGTTCTTTTTCTGTGTGATGCCCTCTGCCACGTGTGATACAGCATGAAGGCCCCTGCCAGAGGCTAGGACTCTGCTCTGGACTTCCCAGCCTCCAGAACTATCACCCCAGTTAGCTTCTTCCCACAGAAGGCGACCAACATACCTTCAGAGACCTTAAACTCTAACAAGGAAGAGACGTTGGACCGATATTCAATTACTATTAAAACAAGAATGTGATAGAGATTTTGGTATACCTGACAAGAAATATGGTTATAATTCCAAGATGGCCCTAGAAAAAGATAGCCTATGGGTTGTAAATTTTTGGAAAGGAGCAATGGGGAAAAGGTATTCCTTTGTACCTAATGAGTCAATTGGGAAAGTTTCCAGAGCCAGTCAGAATATCCACATAGTCCAAGTGCACAAAACCAATTCTTGCTTAGAAGATTTCCTATAACACAAATACAAGAAAGATATTGCTGCCGTGGTCCACTTTTCACTCCAAGCTATTTTCCCCACAAATAATGAAATCATTTTAATAAAAAAATGAATAATAAAACCTTGAATTATTTTTAAAATCTGAAACGTTTTCTTTCCTCTGTTGCCAAGCAACACACTCTTGCTATGATATGATCTGAGACCTTGATTAACATTCTCAGTTGTATAGAAGAGATCTAGAAACAGGGTATCTTGATTATAGAATGCAGTTCTTAAAACTACATACATAAGTGAAAGAAAAGAGAATGGAGAGATGCAGGACTCATCAAGTCACTGAATTTCTACAGTAGGAACACCAAGCCACAGGTTCTTCAATTTCAGAAGCCTCATTTGCAGAGGTAACTACCCAGGAGTATTCTATGCAGCAACTCAAAGGGCTGCAGGCAGAACAGAGCAATGTCACTCTCACTGCATTAGCGATAATTATGCATTTTCAGCTACTAAATGGTTTTCATTAGTTTTTGTCCCCTTCTGGAGTAAAAGGTGCCAAAATTTACCTGTTGAAATTATTCAGGATGCATCCCCCAACTTAAGTTCAGTTAGCCCTAGATATCCACTGATTCATATCCAAATTCCAACCATGATTGAAAATGTTCAGAGGAGGGAAAAGTCACCCATACTGAACATGTATAGACATTTTTGGTCATTATTCCCCAAGTAATGCAACTATTTATACAGCATTTACATTGGGCATTAGGTATTCTAAGTAATCTGGTAATGACTTATAGTCCATGGAAAGATATACATATGTCATATGCAAATTCTGCTCTATTTTACACAGGAATCTTGAGCATTCATGTATTTTGGTAGGAGACTGGGAGTCCTGGAACCAATCTCCAGTAGATACTGAGGGATGACTATAATCATAATCACCAAAAAAAGACATTTGGGAGATAAGAAAAAAATTCAAGAGTTTGACAAAATATATAAGGAAGAGATGAAATTCATTATATCAAAGTTAGCAACACCAACTGTAATGACATGTATTTAAAATTCATGAATTGGGAAAACACAATTTGAGTTTGTGCTAGATCATGGAGCTTTAGTTGACCAGAGGTTTATTATGAGAAAGTGTGACAGAGTTGCTTCAAAAAAAATTTTTTTTAATGACTGAATGTTACTAAGTGCTGGACATTGTGCTGAGTACTTCACTCCCAAGAACAGTTCTACAGGACTGTTATCCTTCCACTCATCTATTAGTTTGATATTTAATGAACACCTATTATAATTCTGGCACTGTACTAAGAACTGAGCATTTGGATAATCAAAGCAAAACACATAATCTCTGGCCCTCATGAAATTTATAAACTAGAGAAGCTCTAAAATTTATGATTCTTCTTTTGTAGATGAAGAAATTAAGACACATTCAAGTAACTCTTCCACAAAGTTAGTGGCAGGCCTGAAATTTTAACTTAGATCTATTCTATTCCAAAACCTACAATCTTAACCACAGTTCATCAGGTGTGCCCTGAATAGGGGAGATAATAATTGTATTGTTTACTGCAACAGTCATACCTGGAAAAACAGTCTGGGACACATTTTAAGAGGGGTATTGATTTCCAATTGTGAAACAGGAAAATGGAGTATATCTGGAAATATATCAGAATAATCCTATGTTATTTTTAATCACAAGAGAAGATTTAGGTGGAGCTATTGTAAGTATCTTTACATAATAAAGATTCTAAGTGTGTGTGGGCAAAGGGACAACAGTAATGGCTAGAATAATATCAAGGCATTTTTACTGTTTGAATTGGAGGAAAATTCTTCTATAGCTTTATGCATTAGGTACCAAGAATATCACACTGTAATTATACATTTGGCCCCCCAAATAGTTTTGATACTAGTAGCTATCCTGCAACATGGCAATTACTGTATCAAACATGGGAGGAATGATTTCAATGTCAATGGATGGGATTGACACAAAACTTTTAAGGGCAATTCCTTTCTCAGTACTCCATAGTGCACCATAGGTATACTATGGTCCATGGGCCAAATTCAATCTGCTGTCTATGTTTGTAAATAAAACGAGGTGCATCCATGTCTGTTTTATGTCTGCTTTTGTGTGGAGTACAACCCTTGTGACAGAGACCCACAAAACAAAGCCTAAATATTTATTACCTGGTCACTTACAAAAAAAATGATACTTGTCTATAAAGTTATTACCGATTCAACTTTTCAAACACAATTTATATATCCAAGTGAATTCTCTTGCCTTCAAACATTCACCTCATTAGGTGGTTTACATTCATTTCAGTGATATCACCATTGCTCAAGACTTTCCTGAAGTTTGCCTTAGGGCTGGCTTTTAGGCCTGAAATGCATGCTTTCTAATAGCCCATCCCTGGAAAACCTTGGCATTTAATGGTAAGTAGATAGCTATTTAGAAACAAAATGGTAAATCAAGATAGGTACAACTATCATTGATTGATATCAGGTATCTCCGGAGCAATTCAGCGGGCATTCCCATGAAGCATATAAATTGTCTTTGAAAGCGATTTCAAATGAGTTCCATAAATGATTTTGAGTAAAGACAGCATCTTGGAAATAACTGTCGAACCTCCTACTGTCATTCTTTCGAAAAAGAAAGCTCGTTAGGATGTCTAAATTCTGGTATATTGGTTAAATCGGCCTCTTTACTTCCCAGTCACATCTCATATTGGAGACTTAGGATACATTTGTTATCAACGGGTGGGAAAATGTGGCTGATAGGCCCCTGAATATTATGTGCCAAGAAAACAGATTCACAAAGACATTAACTCTCCCTGGTTCAATTAGTCATGATGGGTTCCCTAATAGCTGGAGGGCCGGTATAGCTCCATCCCTGGCTAGATTCAGAAATTCACTCTTCTATAAGTCAAGTGTTCCAGCCCAGTGCTTCTCGAAGGGAATACTCCTCTCTGCATGAGTGGACATAAAAATAAGGCAACCTTATATGTGAGTGTTTCCAAGTCTTAAATAGCACATTATGTGCTATTCTGTTAATTTTTAAAGTTAGAAATAATTCTTATGAATAACATCATGATGTATGCCTTAAAAATACATACAAGTTCAATTTAACCAAATTTAAGTTGATCATTACTATTAAGTTGATGAATAAAAGCTAAAACCTCCCCTTGGAGTCTACACTGTAAAACGGAATATGAATACAAGCCATAATCTCAATTTTCTAGTTTTAATATCTCACTCTTCTTTAAACAAGAAGACAAGAACATTAAAGAATTTAGAAATAGAATGAGAAATCCATAACTTAAATTCATTCTAGATTTTTGTGCTTCTAAATATTTGACATTTTCTTACCCATCTCCAATTTGACAATTTTCATTAAGCAACTGATCTTTACTGGAAGTTGCAATACCACTTGATTTACTTTTCACAGAAAAAATAGCTCTCATTTTACAATCATAACTCAATTTTGTGGTGTTTCATTAGATGAACGAGTACAAGCAACAAACAGGTTTGGGAATTCACAAAGCTCACCTCTGGTAAGCAAACCACTCAACTAGTGGGACAAGTAACAAGCAGATTAGAAAGCACACTTCCAACAAGTGTACCAAGTTCTGTGAACATCAGACAGCATATTTCACAGAGAAAAAGGACAGTGTGGGTTTGTCTGTTAAGCAGGTTCCATGGAAGCTGGCTAAATGCATACCCACCCCAGTATATGTGTGATGCACAAATTCATGATGTGACCAAAATGCCTTGTCAGTGCATCATTTAAGTTGCCAAGAGAAGGCTTACACACAAGCCAATTCTATTCTCAAGCAGCCAAGTCTAAGCCCGCCTTGGACGTCTCTGTGTAGCTCATCTCTTATTCATAAACCAGTGCTCGTTACTGGTCTACCAGGAAATGAAGTCAGAAAAGCAAAGAACCACAGAAATCATTAGAGGATTACAAACTTAAACGTGGACGTTTCCACAAAATGGGGATTCATTTGAAAAAAGGATGTAGCCCAACTTGGTGAGCCCAATGTGGTATCACTAGGGCTGGGGGTAGAGGCAAATTTGTAGGCGTTTGGTGGCTTTTAAGTGGCTTCTCTATTGCCAAATCAAGAGACCCTGCATCCTTGACCACCTGCATCCCTCTTCCCCTGCAGACATATGGAAATTATTCATTATGTGCAATTTTTTTTGTAGTGAAGCAACAGATGAGGATATCAATGAAGATCCACTTTCGATTGCTATTTTGTTGTTAGGCAAGGCCAGACTTACTTAGCTTTTAGGCAATCCATTTGTGGCTTGTCCCATCATTAAGCACACTGACATTTCTGATGTGAGATCTTCCGGAAATGCCATTTAGCTACTAAGAAATAATGAAGTACAAGCTGCCTTCTCAGAAATGTCCGACCTACTAAACTGCCTGCAATGAAAGGAATATTAAGTGATAAAATTTCTGGAAAACAAACAACTACTCCATGTGGTTTGGGTTTCTGTCCGAGTTATTCTCAAAAGTACATTTGTCTTCCTGCAGAATCATTATGCATTTAAAAGCAGCTCATCTTTATCATAATGACAGCTTACTGAATCACTATAAATAATTATGTTTTATTCTGTTAGTAGTTTAGAATTTTGTCCTTATTTTATACAACTGAGTTTTTAAAAAATTCTTATTTTCAGTACATGGAGAATACCTGAGTATAATAGTAGGGTGAAGGAATTTAAGTAGAAACAGAATCAAAAGGGACTTTAAAAGAGAATATTTGTGCCTATATTGACAAATATGCTGATATGTGAGAAAGGATCTTCCAAGAACAGTAACATCACAATTCCTTGAACAGGTCTTGGTCTCTGACCATCGCGCTGTTCCCATGCATACTGCTCCCTCTGCCCCAATGGCTTTCCTCATCTTCTTATCTTTAGATTTGATCTTGGATGCAATCTTAGCAAGGCTTTCCTGCTGCCCCATACAGCCATCATTCCTTGCTCCTTACTCTCATCAGATACCACTGCACTGAACTCTTACATCCATTAAACCATCTTGGGACCCCTTCTATTCTGCCCCCCGTTATACATCAAAGGCAAGGAGAACATCTAAGTTTTATCTACTTTAAGATCTAGAAATAAACCTGATCTACAATGATCATTGGACATTTACGAAGTGGATGAAATACAAAAACAAAAATGTTTGCGAGTGGGGGGTGGGGTGGGTAAGAGTGTAGTTATTGTTTGAGACAGATGAATATTATGCAGTTGCTCTTTGGTTAATGGCATCAAACAAGAGCACAGAGGGTAAACAGTCAGGTGAGAGTTAAAGAGTTAACCTTGCAATTTTAGGGGGATAAAGGGGTTCCAGACAGTAAATAAAAGCAGAAAATATGTTGAATCACTGGAAAGGTGGTTTTGTGTAAGACACTACCAGCAGTTTGTTCCTGCAGCAGAATGAAGCAGAGAGTAGTTCAAAAAATGACGAGATTATGGTTATGTTTTGTTGTATATAAATAACTTGAGATGGCTGGTTTTAAAATGTAAGATCAAGGAGAATGTTTAATATCAGCTTCTTTATTGTTATAATGGTGTCCTAGGTTAGCATTTATTACTTCATAGTTCTGATTGATCACGTGTCCATAATTACATTAAGGATTCCTGAGGAAAGATACTAAGTTGTTATCTCCCATAACATCTGACTCAAGGCTGAGCACACCACCAGCACTCTGTACTCTTTCTTTCCAGAGTGGAACCACAAAATGTAACATGAAACAAGTGTGTGTGTGTGTGTGTGTGTGTGTGTGTGTGTATGATATACATGCATTTGTGCACATATGCACAAAAAGTCACTGTGAAGACAAAAATGTAAACGAAGTTTAAAGAAAGTACTCCCATGTTAACCAACCTTTTTAGTATCCTGATACTCATTCTAATGACTATAGTCAAAAACGAAGACTACCTTGGAAAACCTAGAGATTCAGTTTAGGAAATGTCTCGGACTAAACACGTAAGTAATCATCAGCATACCCTGGTAGATGAATAAAACGATTTTCTCATTGCAATAATATATTTGTGTCTACCTTCCCTCTGCTGTTGCCTCTGGCACCCTCCAAACCTCATAAAAAGTCAACTTTTAGTTTCAAGAAGTTCTGCCTCCAAAACATTTAGTATTAAAAAATCAGACCAGGACAACTTGCTCAGCCTCTTAACAAGTCAGCGTCATAGGACAAAAGGTGGGGACTGATGTAGATGGGGGAAAAAAAAAAAAAAAAAAAAAATCAAGGGACATGATAACTATCTGCAAAGAGTGGCCTAAGGCAGAATCTTGACAGAACAAGCACTAAAGGATAACTTGAAGACAATTTAAATTTCTAGTATGGACCAGGTAAGAGGTAAGATGTTAATTTATTGATAGAGATGAAATAATAAAGCAAATGACTATTGGCTCAAAAATAGACTACATGGGCTGGGGATGTGGCTCAAGCGGTAGTGCGTTCACCTGGCATGCGTTCGGCCCAGGTTCGATCCTCAGCACCATATACAAACCAAGATGAGTCCGCAGAAAACTAAAAAATATTAAAATTCTCTCTCAAAAAAAAATAGACTACAAAGAACATGTAGAATGTCATCTTAATTTGGCTTAAAAAACATGTACTTAGAAATGGATACAAAAAATGTTTTAGAGGCTGTTAATGATGGTTATCTGTATGGCAATAAGATGGTGTTTTCATTTGCTTTATTATGTATTTTCTAATTTTCTACAATGGTTGTATCTTTTGCTACAACGCAAAATAAATAAAAGCTTATTTTTAATTTGAAAAAATAGAGAACTTTATCTACACTTTAATACATGTGGTTTTACTCTGAAGTGTTTACAGAGTACAGTTTCCATTTTGTTTTAAACTCTCACAAATAAAGGATATTTAGCACTGTATCTGCGTTCACAATGTATGTATAGTAGCTTAAATTAAGGGCATGTGACAAAGGAAAATTTTATGTTGTTAAAAGTTTATCCTTATTTTTTCGCTGTTTTTGTTTGGTGTCTCAGCAAGATTTTTCATACAAGATGTTATATCAGACAAGATACCATATGTCCACAAGCCTCAGCAGGAACAACTCAGAGTCTATAAAACAAATTTAATGATGCTTTTCCATAAATTGACTTCCTATGATCCTTAAAATATGCACATATTTTTAGAAACCAATAATCAGACAAACCTAATTAAGAAAGACATAATTATGGCTAACAAAAAAAAGATCATATACGGAGACTCACATGTTTGCCATAATTTTCATGTACGATGAATATAATAACTATTCAATGCATGCTTTAATCCTTAGATAATTAAGATATACTACATTAGGCTTTTAGAGCAAACATTTTGAGCTTTTTGTTTTTACCTTATATAGAAAGAGTTTTCCCCTTTTGCTTCAGGACTTTATGCCTTTGAAAAGAAAGCACCTTATCAATATTGGCTCTCTTTATATAACATTAACACATGTGGGTATGGAAATAAGTCAATTATCTATTTTGACTTTCTAACAAAATTTATTTTTAAAGCACCAAGAGGATATGTTAGGCATTCCAGTTAAAAATGGCTAAGCTGGGCACAGTGACCCACATCTGTGATCCCAGCAGCTCATGACGCTGAGGTAGGAGGATCACGAGTTCAAAGTCAGCCTCAGCAAAAATGAGTCACTAAGCAACTCAGTGAGATCCTGTCTCTAAATAAAATAGAAAATAGGGCTGGGGATGTGGCTCAGTGATTGAGTACCCCAAATTCAATCCACAGAATGCAAAAAAAAAAAAAAAAAAAAAAAGCTAAACATATTTCTCCTTCAAAACCAATAAAAATGAAACAAAATATTAAAGGTGGAGAACACTTACCCAGGGACAACTACAAAGCAAACTGAAGCACACCTAAATGACAGAAGCTGATATTACTCCTTATACTTCCTCATAATCAGGGAAACAGGTTTCCCTAAAAGCTTAAGCCACACTAGGTCTCCAGGGGAAGGCCAATCTAGTGATGGCAATGACCAAATGAAGTAGTGTATGTCTGTGGCAAGGGCAGGAGAAGGAATGGGTGGTGGCCACAGAGGCCTAGACCAAGTCTGTCATGGAAGACAGTTAAAACAGAAACCCTTTACTACCTCCTCACTTGAATTGCCTCTGCAGGAGGGAGGCTGCCAGAAACAAAAACAGCAAGGCTAGTGCATACACAGTCAGCCTCTGAACAATGGCATGTTGCTGTGCAGCCCATCACCTGTTAAAGGTCGAAAACTAGGGAAAGAAACCCACAAGGCAAAGAAGATACCTATTTGGTTAGAGGCCTTTTGAAGCAAAAAGTCAAAACTGAATTTTTTTTCCTTTGAATTGTCCCAATTCACATTCTCCTTTCTCCATGAGCAAAAGATAAACATAACAAAAAGAACAACACAATAAAATGGGAAATTTCAAGTCAATCATTTTTCATGACTACAGAGAAATCTTGGATAGGAGAGTTCATAAAAGGAGAAAACAAACTTAAAACCAAAATAAAAATAGTCTGGCAGAGTTTAGATAAAATATCGCTGAAAGAAAAAATAGGAGAAAGAGAAGTAGGTGGAATGAATACAAGTAAACTCACCAAAAAAAAAAAAAAAAAAAAAAAACCAAACACCAAGGTGGACAAGATCCAGACACTAAAAAGGATAGATGCGAGAAGAAAATAGACATGTATTCGTACTTAAGAGAAGTACGAGCAGATTATTCAATATATAATAGGCTTCATTGGTGTCCAAGAAGAATGAATTAAAACCTAAATGAAATATTAGATTATATCCACCAAAATGGCAACAAATTCTTAAGTTGTACAATAGCAGCTGTCAGCACGTTAAATGATCAGCAGTTTCATCTACTGCTGGTGGGAGAAACCTTATCTAGGAAGGCTGAAGACCCACTGCTATGGCTCAGCCATACCACTCCAACAATATGCACACTTATATGCAGAAGTGTATATTATATATATAAGTTCATGACAGCTTTCCTCATGACTGCCAGAAACCAGCAGAATGCGTTTATCAGTAATTGAACAAATAAATATTTTGGAGAATATTCATGCAATAGAATATTATACAGCAGGGGTCAGCAAACCTTTCCAGAATAAAGTGCCAGATGGTAAATACTTTAGGCTTTGAGAGCATGGGATGTCCATTACAATGGCTCAACTCTGCCACTGAGCACATTTGACCACCTAAATGAATTAGCATGGCTGCATTCTAATTGGACTTTATATACGAATAGTGAAATTTCAATGTCAATTTTCACAAGTTTTTAGATCTTTTTCAAACATTTTAAAATGTAAAAACTAGTCAACTTGCAAGTCAAAAAAAAAAAGAAAGAAAAACCCCAAGACCCAAACAAGGGACTAGAGGTGGCCTAAACAACTCCCTGAACAAGGCTGAAGAGACTTTAAAGATTGAACTTATTCAAATTAAAAAAAAAAATTTAAAGAGTACATTCTAAATAATCAAAATTGTATGCTATCAATTAATAGAGAAAAACTATGACAAAAATCCAACACCCAATCTTGATTTAAAAAAAAAAAAAGGAACAGAAGGTGGCTTCTTCAAATTGAAGAATACATAAGTATAACTGTGGGTTTTTTCCTTTAAAAGTGAGAAACTGGACCCTTTGCCACCAGATCCAGAACAAGGCAAGAATGTCCTCTTCTCCATTCCTATTCAGCTTTGCAATGGAAGTTCTAGTTAGCACAGTAAGACAAGAAAAGGAAGTGAAGAGTATATAAATAGGAAAAAACAACATGGCCTCTACAGGCAGATGCCATTTTGTTTGTGTAGAAAATCCCAAAGAGTTGACAAGCAACCAACCAAAAAAAAAAAAAAAAAAAAAAATCTTGAATCATCTGGACTTTCCATCACAAAAATTCATTCAAAATGAGTCATGTACACCCAAATATAAATCACAAAATTCACCCACTATATAATTAGCATCCTGGTAAAGTCTTTCATATATGCACCATCAGTCCTCCTCACCTGGAGTTTGCAAGCATCATGGCAATCAATGGAAAATCCAGATGATTCAATTATGCAGCACTTCCTCTGCACAGTATCAATCTAAATGATTTACCCATACTGAGTCTCAAAACATGCCCATAAAGTGGGAAATATTACCATCCTCTTCATACAAATGCAGAAACTGAGGCCGAGAGTTTGCATCACTTGTTTAAAGGTCATACAATAAGAAGAGATGCCAAGATTCAAACTGTACAGCCTCAGAGCTTGTACTCTTCACTTAGATTACACTGATGGCAATACTTCCCCCAGAAGGCTGCTCTTATCCACTTAGTCTCGTCTCAGCAGAGCATTTGAGATCACCACCACCTATCAGTCAAACCTGGTCCCCAGTGCCTGTCCAGCCTTATTGGAGATATATCTGGTGCCATATTATGGCCCTCTACTTCTCCCCCTACCCGCTATATCCTGCTGCTGACTGCAGACCTTCTCTCCCCCCAATCCCCACTCTGCAATTCACTACCCAAGGTTCCCCTACTAAATCTGAGCCATCTGTGATCAGGTCACATTTAGAAGAGATCATTTTTGATTGCTCTATTTTAAGCAATGAGGTTTTTCTCCTATGCCCAAATTGAGGCAAGGAAGAAAAAAAAAAGAAAAAAAAAAAAAAACACTTCAACAGCAACTTTTTATACCCGAAATAAATACTCTTTAATATCCAGTCATTAAAAGTACATTAGTCTCTTTTCAAGGGGTTCCTAGAGTGCAGAATAATAAAAATTTTAAGAGGCAGTTCAATCCCTGTTTGGCCTAGATCCTAGAGTCTAGGGATTCAAGCAAAAGTCATCCATCACCCCTCTTCCTCCAACCTCCTAAGAAAAAAAGGCAATTCCTAGAAGAACTCTTTGTTTGAAACACAGGTAATTTTAGCTTTGACTCTTGGCAATACAAAGAGCCTACTCTCAAATTACAGACAAATTTAAACTTCATAAAACAAGGATGTGGATCCCAATTGCTACAATACCACCTTGTCACCCAGCCTATTCTGAGCCTGTTTCTACAAGGTGTGAAATAACAGATAAATGCAAGATGTTGGCCTAACACCCTAAAAGCAGGCAACTGGGTTCCAGGACTAAGTGAGCTTGAAATTGTGAAATTCTGGACACACTCAAAGTATATGGAAGTGCTTATTTCTTCATTTAGAAATAATGGCCAAGGTAATCCATCTGAAAGCTGTCAGAGATGACATAAAAGCACGGAACCCTAACCAAGACTGTAGTCAGTTGAAAGCTCTCCACCTCTCATTTCTTGAGTCAGTAATCTTACATCCTCTTTGCCCATAATTAATGGCAATTAGCTTATCTATGAGGCTTTTTAGCTTCTTATTTGCCGAGATTACAGTGAGAAAATAAGCAGCTCACAGGTGAGGAAGAGGGCTGTCCAACTGTCAAATATAAAACTTGGTGCACTACTATTTTCTCTCTGGAGCAACAAAGAAGGCTAACATTTATCAACTTTCACCTTGAACTTATGATTTCATAAACAAGGCGAGAAGTGAGTTGTCCCAGATAACAAGACCTTAAGAGGAAACTAGAACCAGGGGTATATAGTATGATTGGCTCCAAAGCTCAGTCCTCTCCACTCTACCAGCCTGCTTCAGATAGAATTCCTATAACATGGGCTACTCAATGAGGCAATGTTTCCCAAGTGTAGATGCACAAAGCAAAGACTGTCTTGACATTTACCAGTGAGAAGTATATTGAAGACTTTATTTTTCTGATATACACAAATATATAACCAAGATGCCTGGATTTTAGATGAGTATCTTTCATATTTACCCTCCAAAGTACATTTGTTCTCTTTTTGTGTGAAAGCACAAGGAATGAAGCATTCTCTGTCAAATACAAACCCAAAGAGTCCTCTCTCCCATCATAAGTGCTCTCTGAACACTGCTATTCAGCAACAGGAACTCTGGAACAGAATCACTAGAGGACTTCAGTCAGCCAGCCATACCATAAACATTTACCAAGAGCTTATTATGCCAGGTATTGACATAGAAAGACAAAAGATGGTTTTTAATCCTCAAATCTGAAACTGAATTGGGAAGACAGCAAACTATTTTACTGGGATAAAGGGTATGGGATGCTACAGGAACAAAAAAAATGGGAGAGACAGAACACCATTGAAGGTCTCCAGTGTAGAATCTGGCCAAGTACATGGACACAATCATGGCAAGTACATGGACACAAGTGGCCGATATAACCAGAGCAACTCGGGTGTGATGGGTTAGAGGGAATGGAACAAACTGGATTTGATGTCTAGGAGCCAAACTGGGTCCAGATATCATAGGCCCTTCTGTGGCATGGGAAAAGGGAGATTAGGTTTCATCCAGAGGTACAGAGATGCCACTGCTAACTTCTGGGCTGACAATGAATATGATACGACAGAGGTTTTAGGAAGATCACTCCCAAATAGAGAACAATTTGAAATGGGGAGGTGTTACAGATAATGGGAACATAAAAGGTACATACATGGCTTACTACTAGAAGTCCCAAGAGGGAAGTTACAAGGGTCTGAGCTAAGAGAGTGACAGAGGAGACAGGGGACAGATTAAAGAAGTATTTAAGAGGGTAAATTGGCCAATTTTTTTTTAATTGTCTAGAACTCTAGGCAAGAAAATCTTGAATAACACCCAGCATTCCACCTGAGGCAACAGCAAGACCTTCACTGGAGGGAAAGGGGTAAAAACGAGAAGGAAGGTTACAATGTTAGTTCTAGAAACTTTTCCTTCACCTTACTTTACACTGTAGTTGCTTTATTTTGAATGTTCCTAGTAGTATACCACCACTAAATAAGATTATTTACAGAGATCGTGATAACACCCACAGGATATTTTAAAAATAACAATCAAGCAAATGTTCTGGCCCGAATTCCCTAGAATAAGAAAATACAGGGGAAAATGCACATACCAAATAAAAAAAAAAAAAAAGATCAGTGAATGAACTAACAGAACACATTTCTGCAGTGCAAATACAGGATGTGACCTAAACAAGCATGACTTGCACTCCAATGGATCATCTCCCCCACCCAAGATTATACACAGCTCCCTGGCATGGGGAGTCCAGGCTGTCTCCCATTTCCCCCCCCTCACCCCACCCCCGCTCAAAGGGAACACTCCGTTTCTCTCTTGTCAATGTTCATAATGACAAATCTAAGTTCCAATTGGGGTTTATCTAAATTTGGAGGTAGTGAGGAAGTACAGTGATTCCCCAACTCAGATTCCCTTGGAGAGTCAAATAGGAGACATTGATAAAGAAGCCTGGAGGCAATGTTAACAGGGAGTGGAGAAGAGTGTGGTGAACAGGAACTTGCCTGACCCCATCACTGCATTTAAAACAGTCACATAAAATGGGCAAACAAAAGTACCATTTTTCCAGGAGAAATGAAATTTTTTCATATGTTTTTGGCCTTTTGCAACTTCCTTAACAATTTGGGAAATGCAAATCAAAACTATACTGAGGTTTCATCTCAATCCAGTTATAATGGCAATCAAAAAAAAAAAAAAAGAAATGCTGGTAAGTATGTAGGAGAAAAGGAACACTCACATATTGGTGGGACTATAAATTAGTACAAACACTTTGGAAAGCAGTATGCAGATTCCTTAAAAGACTAGGAATGGACCCACCATATGATCCAACTAACCCACTCCTTAGTATTTATCCAAAACAACTAAAATCAGCAGACTATAGGAATACCAATGCATAGCAGCATTCACAGCAGTGCAATTCACAATAGCCAAGTTATGGAACCAGCCTAGGTGTCCCTTAATAGAGAAAATGTGCCATAAATACACAATGGAATTTTACTCCACCATAAAGATTGGAATGATGGAATTTGTGGGTAAATGAGTAGAACAAGAAAACTTCATGCTAAGTGAAGTAAGCCAAACTCAGAAATTCAGGCTTTAATGTTTTCCATTATACGCAGAAGCTTGAGAGAAATAAGGAATTTTAAAAGAGGAGGGATCTCATGAAAATAGAATGGTGGAATAGAGGAAAGGAATCTAGGGGGAAGGAGAAGGAATGGGAAAGGAGAGGATGTGCAGAATAAAATTGGCCAAACTATTTTATGTGCATGTATGACTAGATCACAATGAATTCCACTTTTATGTATAAGATAAGGCTTCAGTTTTTAAAAACTAGAAGACCAATAGAAGAGAAGAGAGGGCCAGAGGAAAGGAGAGAAGGGTTAGCATTAGGGATTGAAATATAGCAAATTATGTTATGTGCATTTATTAACGTCACAGTGAACCCCACAATTATGTACAATTAATGCACTACACACACAGAGCTGCAAATTCCTTGATATGTAGCTCATCAACAGATGGAGTAATTACCCTTCTTGCATCTTAATGGGCTTGTGCACTGCCTCTACCAACAGACTAAGAAAGTGACAGTGTGAACTCTGAGGCTAGGTCACAAAAGGCCAGGCGGCTTTTGCCTGTTCTGCTGAACACTTGCTCTTGGATCACTGAGCCACCATTTTACACCGAGGCCAGCACACTGCAGTAGGCACATGGAAGGATCCCACGGAATTCCCGGAATCTGCAGAGACCAGGGCATGCCCACGAAGCATCAATCTATCCCAGGCCATGCATATAACATCTAAGTAAAGATGACTCCGGATAATTCCTTCCAGTCTCCAGAACCCAAGTCGCCCTAGCTGAGGCCTCAGAAATTGTGGAGTGAATACTACGCTTTGTCCAAATTCCTGGTCCACAGAACCCATGAGGATAATGAAAATGTTGCCGTTTTACAGCACGTAACTGTTGAAATGGTTTGTTACACAGAAATAAAACACCACAACACCTCCACTGAACAGGCAGCCAGTGCTCTTCCTGCTGCTTCTCTGTGAGATGAAGGTCTTCTGACACTGGCCCCACAAGTTTAATCAAGAAAAACCAAACTTAGATCTTGTGACTTCTCCAATCTTAAAACACCCTGGGCCAAATAAAACAGAATTGTGACTGAATCTGACCCCTGGCCCACCAGTTACAAGTCCTCACATGGCATGTAGATTCTCTAGAGGCAGGGATGCATCTTCAACAGTCACTCAGAGCTCACGGTTGGTGGGTCAGACACCCTGTGGATGCCACTCTGTACCATGCTAGCTTTTGTTTTTTTGGGTTTTTTTTTATATTATGTAAATCTGCTGTATTGAGGACAGATTTTTTTTTTTAAATAAAACTCCCCCCAAAATTCCAAGATTTGCTGTAATTCTGAAGTTTGGGGTAGATTTTAAGGTACATTTTTTTTAAAAAAACTAAAAGCAGTAGTGATAATTATCAAAGTTAAGGTCCAATAAATCTGAGTGAAATTGGAGCTCACATGGTAAACCTAGAACCCATTACCTGTACAAGCAGAAACTCAGATGTGAAACAAAAGATGAGCAGAGAATCTACTTCATAGTAGTAGCTCAAGAAAAAACAAGTGTATAAAGAAGTGGCCAAATAACTTTTTTCAAGAAGGGATTGATGTGGCTTTCCCTTATTCTATATTTTGGCATTTCCACAAAGAAAAAGAAAAAAAAAAAATCACAGCTTCATTTAGGTCTTAAACTAATATACATTGTTAAGTCTCAACAGAAATGACAATTTTCTTCAAACTGTCATAAACAGTACAGGATATTCATCGTAGCTCATCAAAGATAAAATACCGTTGCCCAATGTTGGGCAAGGTAGTGCAGGCCTGTAATCCCAGTGGCTGGGGAGCCTGAGGCAGGAGGATAAGTAGTTCAAAGCCAACCTCCACAATGGTGAGGCACTAAGCAATTCAGGGAGACCCTGTCTCTAAATAAAATACAAAATATAGCTGGGGATGTGGCTCAGTGGCTAAGTGCCCTGAGATCAATTCCTAGTTTAAAAAAAAAAAAAAAAAAAAAAAAAAAAACTTTGCCCAAAATACAGAGTATTAATAAAAAGACCATTCACATTTCCAACTACCCAGTAGCAAGTTTTATATAAAGTTAACATTTAGTTTTGAAAGGGAAAAACAAAAGCAAAACAGATTCCTATTTGTATCTAATTTTTTCTAAGCATCACTCAGGCCTAAATTAATCTTCTTGTAAGTGACTAAGGTTTTATTTGTCTGTTTTAGTTTTCTTTATAAGGAGCACAAACAAGCATTCACATGACATTCAGTAAAATGTTTATTTTCAAACAGGCTACATTAAACAAATTAGCATTGTATTTACTTTCTGTGAAATCACTGTACCGCAGCCATCTGTACTAGTGAGCCATGGTATCAAGAATGAATTGTAGCTGCCTTTCAAGATGGTTGAATAGAGAAGGTTGCTTTCCTGGCTGCTCTGTGGCAGGAAACCAAGAAAGCAGACCAGCAGCCTCTCAGCAAGGTGGGCGAGCAAAAATGGGGCGGGGGCTTTACTGGAATTTAAAACTAGACTTTCAAAGCAGATCAGGTGGTTGGATATAATAAGGAAAAAATCCCCAGCCCCACAGCCACTGCTCCAGCCAGAGACACAGCCAGAGTGGTCCCTCCACAACAAAGTGGAGGGATAAGGGGAATTAAAGAAACCCCTCTTTAAAAAAAAAAAAAAAAAGTGGTCTGAGGCTTATCTGAGTTCAGAGAGTTTAAGAGATCAAAGACACTGACCAACCAAACTGAAAGGCACGCTGCACAATACCCTTGTGTGGGGATAAAAAGTTGCCACCTCTCCTGTGTGTGGAGAACAGAGGAAGGAACTGTTGTGTAGCCACTGCACTAAGGATGGCAGCTGAGGCAGTCTATTCCTGCAAAGCCAAGTTTGGCCCAAAATACAGGCCTGGCAAACCCATACTGCATGACAGTATTCCCAAGAGAAGAGGAGAAAAATCACACGTGGAGTGAGGTTTACACAGGGGACAACTGGTCACAGAAACCCACGTGGCTCTCCCTTCCAATCCGGCAGCTTGCAGGACTCTTGGGAGTCCTGCCTGGCCAGGGATTCAAAAGGGCAAGGGTGGAAGAGATCGATTTTGGAGACTAAACCCAGTACCAGGAAATATGGGGTCCGTAGGTGACCTAGAGTAAACCCCAGGGGAGATCCCTGAGGGTGCAGTCTTTCCAGCATGGACCAGCAATTAGTGGGCCCTAGAGTGCTCCAGTTTAAAAATCTCCAGACCAATTGGCATTGAGCGGAACCTGGAGCCCAACTAAGCCTAAATTTCACCTCCAGGAATTCCACCGATGGGATTACTGCTCTCACTTCAGCAATCTGGAGGGTGGAGCATCATGCTCAGGACAACTCCCACCTAAGGCTGCTGAGAAGCTGAGAATCTTTTGAACTCCAATGAAAACTATTCTTTAACTGTCCAGATTTTTCCCTCTCCTTTTTCCTGGTTTTCTTTTAATTGTGACCTTAGTAGTTCATGCACATTTATACATAATCATATTTGCTTCTCATTTCTAGCAGTTTTGAAGCCAATTATTTTTCATGGATCAGTTTTTTGAAGACTAGGATATTTGATTATTATATTTCAATTTTGTATTTTTTTTTATATTTCTCTCCTGTTTCCCTCACTTTTCTTCCACTGACAGCTAATCTCTATTTCTTTCACTCTTCCTTAACTTTTTTACTTCATTTTCTCTCCTCCCTCATGATCATCCTATATCACTTCTATTCTCTTTGTTCACCATTCAAAATTGTAAGCCCTTTTGCAAATTTACTGCTTTTATTATAGGCAATAATCATATCATTTCTGTTTATTGTGACAATTAACATTGAAGATATCACAGCAAGAACTATTTGATTTAATGATATATATTGTTTGAATTTATAGTTATTTGTCTCCCCCTTGATAGTGAAGCACTGGAAATCTTTAGACACTATAGGTCCACAGGGTAGAAACTCTACAGGCTCAGATCCATATTGTTAGATGGGTAGACATCCCAACATGAAGAAGCAAGGAAAAAAAAAACACCCCAAATGAACCAAGATGTTCCAATAACAGAATCCATCAACACACCACAGTGGAAGAAATGTCAGAAGTTTAGAATGTACATAGTTAAAATGATCTGTGATATAAAGGATAATATAAGGAATGAAATCGGAGAAAAATACAGTAAGTGAAAAAAAATTCACTTCAGTCAAGAGACTGAAAAAAAATAAAGCAGAAATCCTCAAAATGAAGGAATCAAACCAAATTAAAAATTCAGTTGAAAGCATCACCAACAGACTAGAGCACATGGAAGACAGTTTCACACAATGAAGACAAAATGTTTGATCATGAAAACAAAGCAGATCATGGAGAAAAGATGTTAAGAGACAATGAACAGAACTTCCAAGAAATGTGGGATAACTTGAGAAGATACAAATCAGATAACATTAAAAAGAATGCATCATAATCAACTGGGGTTCATCCCAAGGATGCGAAGTTAGTTCAACATTCAGAAATCAATAAATATTCATCACATCAACAGACTTAAAGATAAGAACCACATGGTTATCTCAACAGATGCAGAAAAAGCACTTGTCAAAATATAGCATCCATTCATGCTCAAAACACTGCAAAAACCTCAACACTGTAATAGCTATATATGGAAAACCCATGGCCAACATCATTCTAAATGTTCTATTGAAAAATTGAAAAGCATTCCCTCTAAAACCTGGAACAACACAGGAATGTTCTCTTTCACCAATTCTATTCAATATAGTCCTGGAAACCCTTAGCCAAAGCAATTAGAAGAAATAAAGAGATCAGTATAAAAAGAATTCAAATGTTCCTATTTGCCAACAACATGATCCTATATTTAGAATAAAAAAAAAAAAACTCCAGAAGTTTCTTGAACTCAAACAAATTCAACAAAGTAGCAGTAGATAAAATTAATGCCCAGAAATCAATTGCATTCATATACACCACTGAAAGATAAATCAGGAAAATTGTCCCATTCTCAATAGCCTCAAAAAATAAAATATTTGGGAAACAATCTAACAAAAAAGGTGAAAGACCTCTACAATGAAAACTACAGAACACTAAATTAAGAAATTGAAGAAGACCTTAGAAGATGGAAAGATCTCCCATTTTCTTGGATAGCCAGAATTAATATTGTCAAAATGGCCATACTACCAAAAGCAATATACAGATTTAATGCAATTCCTATTAAGGTTCCAATGATGTTCTTCATAGAAATAAAAGAAGCAGTCATGAAACTCATTTGAATAAAAATAAGAGGTCCAGAATAGCCAAAGCAATCCTCAGTGAGAAAAGTGAGGGAGAAGGCATCGCAAATGCATTGAAGAATAGAAGACACAGAAACAAACCCACATAAATACAATTATTTCATACTAGACAAAGGTGTCATAAACATACATTAGAGAAAAGATAGCCTCTTTAACAAATTGTGCTGGAGAACTGGAAATATAGTAGGTAAGAAAACAAAATTAGACCCCTATCTCTCATCCTGCACAACACTCAATTCCAAGTGGATCAAGGATCTAGGAATTCGATCAGAGACCCTACACCTACTAGAAGAAAAACAGGCCCAAATCTCCACTATGTGAGCTTAGGAATTTAATTCTTCAACAAGACTCCTAAAGCACAAAAATCTAGAATTTACAGCAAAGGAAAAAAACCAAGAACAGGAAGAGAAAGGCTATAGAAAGGGGGGAAAAAAATCTTTGCCACCTACACCTCAAGTAGAGCATTAATCTCCAGGATATATAAATAACTTGAAAAACTTAACACCAATAAATAAATGGGCAAAGGAACTAAACAGACACTTCACAGAACACAGTCAACAAATATGAAAAAAGGTATTCAATATCACTAGTAATCAGAGAAATGGAAATCAAAACTACCCTGAGATTTCATCTCACTCCAGTCAGAATGGCAATTAATAATACAAGTAACAAACATTGGCAAGGATGTAGGGGAAAAGGTATACTCCTACATTGCTGGTGAGAATGCAAATTGGTTCAACCACTCTGGAAAGCAGTATGGAGATTCCTCAGAAAACTAGGAATGGAACCACCATTTGACCCAGCTATCCCACTCCTTGGCATATATGCAAAGGACTGAAAATCAGCATACTGTAGTGATGTGGCCACATCAATGTTGTTTAGAGCAGTTCACTTCACAATAACTAAGCTATGGAACCAATCTACATGCCCTTCAACAGATGGATGGATAAAGAAAATGTGGTACATATACAAAAATTGTCTGTTACTCAGGCATAAAGAATGAAATTATGGCATTTGCCAGTAAATGGATGGAACTGGAGACTATCATGTTAAGTGAAATAAGCCAATCCCCAAAACCAAAGGCCAATGCTGACCCACAATAGGTTGCGGGGGGCAGGGGGAGTGAAGGTTCACCAGACGATAGGGGTAAGTATAGGGGAAAGGAGAGGAATGAAAATGGGAAAGACAGTAAAAATGAATTAGACATAACTTTCCTATGTTCATATGTGAATATACAACCAGTGTGACTCTACACGCACAACTACAAAAATGGGAAGTTATACTCCATTTGTGTAAGATATACATAATAATAGAATGTATTTTGATATTAACTAAAAAGAACCAGTAAAAATTTTTTAAAAAATTTTTTTAAAGGCTTGGGTATATTCTCAGACAGAAGTTCATATGTGCCACCATGCTCAGATCTGGTCAGAGGCCTGCAGAGCAGAATGGCAGACTGACTCTGCAACCTGAAGATTCCTTCCTTTCCCATCTAGCTGCCCAAGTGTGTTTGCACAAGGAAATCCTTGAGAAAGGTGAACATTGCCCTTTTCTTCCTCTATAGATTATAAGCAGAGGGGTTTTGAGGTCTGATATGGGTACCAAGAAAATTCTGGTTTCTTAGATATTATAAGTGGGTGCTAAAGACCATGAAGTGCCAAGAATTGACAAGATGAGGAAAAACATCCCGAGACAAAGAACCAAACCTGCCAGCTCTCCTAATAAAGTTCCCTTTGCCCCCACCTTCCTTTTATCTATCACACCGGATGCTGCTAAATGAGCCTAGAGGAAAAAGAGGCAGCTTAAAAAATAAAACCAAACCACTCATTCCGACTATAAAATCCTATGAAACCCTTGAGTTGAGCTGGGCTCAAGACACTGCTTGACCCCCTGGCAAGTAGTTTACCACATGCCCAATAAATTCTCCCAAGATTCTGTTCTTTCCCCGAAACCAATTTTTTTTTTTTAACTTATCTAGGAGCTGCACTACAGAGAATAAAGAATCCTGTGTTGTAAAATATACACTACTTCAAAATACTGTGCTGCAGAAAAACAATCTTTAGTGATTTACCCATCCAGTGTTGTTTTATGCATAT
Organism: Ictidomys tridecemlineatus; assembly: GCF_052094955.1. Classification (NCBI taxonomy): domain Eukaryota; kingdom Metazoa; phylum Chordata; class Mammalia; order Rodentia; family Sciuridae; genus Ictidomys; species Ictidomys tridecemlineatus. Next base: position 76,160,832 of record NC_135488.1, read on the forward strand.
GTTTGTATGTACCCATATGGGGTATCTGGGGAGGAGAGAATTTGCTCTAAAACTTTATTTTATATATAAAATTAGCTAGAAAGAGCAATTTAGCATAGTCTTTATGCCAATAAAATTTAATATCCAGAATTACTAGAAAAAGCCAATTCCCATAAGTTTATATTCCTATAAGACCTCAGAATTGAAGGCAGACTAAAACCTTAGTCTGTGAATGGTAATCCATAAATGTCACAATAAAGATCACATTTATCTAATTAAGTCATTAAAACAAACTCTGCACAAGTAGCTTCACAGTGATTACAGGTAAAGAAGTAGTTAAAAACAGGAAAAGGCCAAGTGTTGGTGGATTCAGATATAAACTTTAAGTTATCCTTAAGTTTATTATTTTTTATAAACACCATTAAATATTACCAGCACCTCTGCAGCAGAAGTTAGCAAGTTTGCTTTCCTTTAAAGAATTATATTTTTGTTTCTTCTCCAGCCCCAGAAGGCAATGGAATGAAAAGAACAGATGGTGAATACCAAAGAGGAGAAACAAAATTTTTTAAAGATAACACCAGTTTAAATGTCTACCTCTGAAAAAAACAAAATCTCTGCACCTATAAATTAACTTGACTACACATGTTCACAACATGCTGGTCAGCACAGCTGTGATCCGGCACACACTCAGCAACAAGAGAATCAAGATCCATTGTTACCTGGGATCATCCATTTACAGGTCCAGAAGTCTGGCTAGAATACCCACAAAGTCTGCCTCTTTTGGCATCTCTGGGTTACACCAGAAGTTCTCAAACTTTGCAAAGTCACTTTTTTTTCCCTCCTCTCCCTCCCCAAGTAAGGGCTTAAGTTGATATGGAAGAAACCAACTGGTTAAATATAGCAGTGCTCCAAGTGAAAGGCATCTGTGGTGGCAGTAATGGGGAGCCTGAGCACCAATCCCCTCGCTACACCCGCCCCGCACTAGCCCTAGGGAGTTTCCACAGAGCATCTCGGGGTCAATGGAGCACAGTTTGAAAAGCACCCCCGAGACTTCTTATAGAACACAAAAAAACTAAAAGGAGGTCAAAACTTTTCTGAACCACTTAGTTCAACCACAAAAATCTAAAGAACATTTTACATGATCAACAGCATTATCATGAACACCCATGAATAGCATTTTATGCCCTATGAAATCACGCCCCAAACCACTGTCCAGAATTATCTTCTCCAACCTTAACACAGATCTTGGTACAAACCTGCTAATCTCTTCACTGTTCCTTAAACAGTTTGTTCATTTTCACCTAAATGTTTTCCCTCCCAGACATCTTCATTCTCCTACCACACTATCCAATCCAACCACTGCTCAGGAATCAGCCTCCCAACATACCTCTTCGGAGAGCCTCTGACATAGTGGCCTGGGAGCCATGTCCCAAGCCCATGAAGGCCCAAAGCACCAACCACTCATCTTGTCCACTTGCTTCATAATTATACACCCCCTTTGTTCCTTACCTCCCTCCACCCATGGACACATCACCCTGAACTCCTGGTATGAAGGACCCATGGTTCATGTTCCACTTTTTTGCCTCACTTCACAAGGTATCATCATGCTGCATCCACATGTATCAACAATAAATATTTCTTAAATGAGTGCTTATTTTCAGTCTCTCAGCTACATATAGATGGAACCATGACAAAATTTATATAAAGTAAAATACTAGCAGACGTCAATTTCCTACTACAACCCACACTCAAGTCTTTGATCAGTTCCTGCTTCCCTTTAATTGTCATTTATGTTTGTTTCACCATGTTGTTTATCTCAGGACACACTCTGATTAGACTTTAATTTGTTGTAATAAATCTCTATTATCCCTGACATTATTTAGAACGCATGGCTGCCCGATTAGTCAAGGCAATGATTTATAATAAAAATCGCTATAGATTTTACCCTTCCTTGCAGTTAGTATTACCCTCCAAATTTCATTGGAGGGCCTTACTCCAAACTAGTTCAAGTGCCAGCTACGGAGTAATAAGATTAAAATACTAAAGAGAATGTCATTTTTGCCAAAGATTATAGGAAACGATTCTTACAATGTGGTGTTATGGTATGAATATGGTTTTTCCCTACCCAAAAATCATACTGCTGCTTATAATGGGATATGTAATGTGATGATGTTGAGAAGTGGTAAGGTCTTCAAAAGGGGTAAATTTTTTTTTTTTTGGCAAGACTAGATTAATTCTTCCAGGTGTGGATTAGTTACTGAGAGAACAGGTTATTATAGCAATCCTGGCATGTTCTCTGCATCTCTTGCCCTTCCATTTTCTGCCAGAAGTTCGAACAGCATGAGGCCCTCACCAGAAGCCAAGAAGATGCCTCACTCTTGGCCTTGCAAAACCACAAGCCAAACTAAGCCCATTTTCTTTAAAGTGTCTTATTACAACAGAACAGTAAGACGTCTGCTTAAATGAGACATAACAAAAGGGAAGGGGAGGAGTTAAAACCTGGTGCCATCATTTGGTCACTGGTCTTACTCTCTCCCAATATTTAATTGATGAGACATGTTCTTCCGTCTGATGCAGAGACAGATTTGAGAAAACCCACTCTACAGTGGAATAGAAAATAAAATCCTTCACTCTGATCTTCCAGAGCACTTTCCCACCAAGGAAGTTGGAAAAAATATGTAAGAGTCCAGAGAGAATACACTTTTCACAAGGGCCAGTACATTTATGTCTGCATCCCAGACCTGCCCAAGCAGAAGAAACCTAGTGACAACAGACCAGAACCATACAAATCCCAAGTCACCTCCACTATACCTTCTCTGGTTCTTTGTTCACCCATGGTACTCAGACTTATTAGTGAGGCTTCAAAGGAAGCAGGATCTGACAGAATCTGTTTTCTGTTGTAAACTGTTATGGTTTGGATGTGATGTGTCCCACAAAAGCTCACACGTGAGATAATGCAAGAGGGCTTATAGGTGAAATGATTGGGTTAAGATATTCATGACCCAATCAGTGAATTAATTCCCTGGTGGGATTAATTGAGTGGTAACTGAAGGTGGGTAGGTTGTGGCTGGAGGAAGTAGGCGTCTGGGGACGTATCTTTGGGGTGCATATTTTGTAGGTAGTGAGTGGAGTCTCTTGCTCTCTGCGCTTTCTGATCATCATGTGAGCCACTTCGCTCTGCCATACTCTTCCACCATGAGGTCCTACCTCACACCTCAAGCCTCAAGGAATGGAGCCAACTATCTTTGGAAAGACACCTCTGAAACCAAGAGCCCCAAATAAATGCTTTCTCCTCTAAAATTGTCCTTGTTAGGTCTTTTAGTCACAGCACCAAAAAACAAAAGCCAACTAAAACACTGATGCTGCTAGACGAATTGCTGCCACTCTGACAAGTTCCCCCACCAGGCACAGAAGTGCAGAGAGAATTTAGAGCACTGGTTTTAGATCATGCTAAGCACAGTGAACTTCCCACCTAAGCACAGAATTTGTCTTAGAAAATATCCTCACTGCTCCATATTAGGAGACTAACCTAAGGTGCACAACCTCTGGAAGTCAGGTGTGTTAACAAGCAGGGAGAAGAGGCTCTAGTCCAAGCTGATCAGACTCCCATCTGACAAATATCCCTTTTTCCCCATCATGGAAGGGGAGGGACAAAAAGCTGGAAAAGGTACATGAGTGGTGGCTCCCAACTTCTTCACCGAAACTCTGCCTAAGACTACTAAATTTACCAAGACAAAAACCTGTGTGAAACCAGATGTTTTATGACAGGTGATATTCTAAAAAAGCTCCAAAGCTTCTTCTACACTAGAAATGCACTTTGTGTTGCACTGTTGAAAACCTAGAGTGTTTGTTATTATTCAAGATAAAAATAGATGTCTATCATCACAACATTATCAGCTGTTTCTTTGGACAGACTGCATTTTAGTAAGTACTTTTGTTCGTAAATGTCTTCCTTCATGAAATGATGGCGTTAGTAGATGATTGTTTTACTGACCACAACTAACAAAGTAATAAGTTGACAATTCCAGCTTGATTCTTAAGTATACTTTATCTGAAATCCAAATTCTAAGGCTACTGAGTTAGACAGTCTCTATTTCCAGTGCTTTACTTAGCAGATAAACTATTTTGCCCACAGTTTGATGGATACTAAAGGTCACACAGCAAGAAAGTGGAAAAACCAATCCCATATCTACACTGCTAGCTGGGATAATGTGCCAGCATACCCTTTGGGAAGTTAGAGTATCACTTTTTTAACTGATAAATTTGAAGTTATTATTTTTAAATGTTTTAAAGCAAAATTTAGATCTCATTTTTATTCACAGAATAGAGATTAGCTAAGGAGGTTTACAAATTTTTTTTCCTTTGCTTTTGCATCTGTAAATAAAGCTTAAATACCAGATGCCAATTAGGATGGGTATCTACATATCATTTCAACCTATGGGTGAAATTCCACAGATACATTCAAACACAAAAAAGCTAGTTATGCTTTGTGAATATGTATAATAGTACCAGCCTAGCTCTGTTTTTCAATGTGTGCCTGTTGTATGTATGGCTGTATAGACTCTGGCAAAAATGTTTCCATTCGAAGTAGATTTATGTGCAAGAAATCCTAAAGTGGGCAATTTTGAGACTGCAACAGATAAAAACAAAACACATTAAGGATGAATACTATAGGCATACAGTTTTAGGATAGAAGGATTTAAGAACTGATCTCCATTTATGTGCTAAAGACATACTGTAAAAATTAGCTATTTCTAAGCCTGTTCTTCCGGATTTTGAAAAGCCCGATTTTAAAAGGTTTCTCATAAAAGTCACTCTACTAGGGAAGCTATTCATGGCAAACCACCTGGCTAACGTTTATTCCTAGACCTCAAATTGATCATAATTATAAATGTACTCTCTTCGTAAATGTCCTCATATGTAAAACAAGCGGTTCAATTCAGCCAATTTCCCCCATGACTCTATAAAAAGAGAAATTCTGATCAGCTTTCCTAACAACCAGTAAGCCTGCCCTGCCAACCAACATAAGACCATTAACAGCATGCACAGCCAAACATCTTTTAAATTCTTTATAGTGTTTCCCCTCCAACTGGTGTCTCTTACTCAATTGCCTTTGTCTGCTATTTTCATTCTTTTTTATGAGTTGACTCTTACCTATTAAAATCACATCTAATCCATCATCTATGGGTCTGACTAATGACTCACCTTTCAGGGTTTTATCCTGTTTGAGTGGAAGGGTGACTTGGCATTTGCCATCTAGGGAAATGGGAGAGACTCTGAATTAACAGGCTTAATTTGAATTCTCAAGAGTGGCTGGAACACACCAAGCTGCTGGGAACAAAAACCTGCAACTCAGTCTGACCTTTTAAATGCCATCAAAAGTGGAATGCAACTGTACTTTACTTCTGTTGATGGTAGCATAAATCAGAATAACTAACTTAATTAGTTTTGTTTGCAGTAAGCCGAGTTATTAAAAACAAAACTTCTTGACAGCAGTTGGTGTTGCCATCTGGCTGATCCCTTTTCTCCTGGTCTCTTTCTCTTCTGTTTCTGGCCATCTAGAAGCCTTTACTTCTCCTGACACACAGCATGGTAGCTGTTAACCCAAAGTGGGGTGTGAGGACCAGACTAAAGTCAGTCTATTTTCCCAGGAATTATTATCTGGAAGAAGTATTGCCTTGGGGTGGAAGAGACCATGCCAGTCATAAGAATGTTAGACCTCCCCAGGCCAGGAATGAAAGTGTCCCCTCCCTTAGGGATGCATTTTGGCAGTTGTCCATCTATCTGTAAACTGTGCCCCCTAGGGATGGGCCAGAGGTTCCCAAGAAATAGACCGAGGTCACCTACTAGATCATCAGGTCTTCAATACTTCTCCAAACCAGAGCCTAGTGACAGCCACCTGTCTCCCACTCTCATCATTGCATGCCTCTAGTTTTCTAGAAAGTCCAACATGAATGGGAGAGAAAAATGGCTTTCTACTCCATTAACATTCCCTTATCACAGTGGCCTCCAAATATGAAGAATTAATGCCCCCTTTATATAACTAATTCTGTGCCTGGGGAGTTAGTAGAGGATCCGAAGAAATTGAGCTAACTGCCTACTGGCTTTGGGAAAGTTGTTAAACTTCTTTGAAAGTCAACTTTCTCATTCAGAATATGGGAGAGTTGAGTATTTAGTGTCTTTAATGTTGATTATTTAGAACTCCAACTTCTGTGTTTTGTGTAGTTTTTGAACTAAATTGAACTGTATGCTCTTATTTTATTTTATGGTATAGGGGCGATGTACCTGTGAGCTACATTCCCAGCCCTTTTATTTTGAGACAGGGTCTCATTAAAGTTGCTTAGGGCTTCAGTATGTTGCCGAGACTGGCCTTGAACTTGCAATCCTCCTATCTCAGCCTCCTGAGCACCTGGGATTACAGGCATGCACCACAGTGCCCAGCTAATCTTTTTTCTATTCTTTAGCATTGAGACCGATATGCTCTCAGTTGACTACAAAATAGAACTACACACATGTGTATACAGTCATGCACCAATTAATGATAGGGATACATTCCGAGACTTGATTAGGAGATTGTCATTTGTGTAAATATCAGGGCTTAGTTACACAAATCTTGATGATAAAGCCCATGACATACCTAGGCTATATGGTATAGCCTATTGCTGCTATGTTACAACCTGTCCAGCACGTTACTGTACTGAATTCTCTAGGCAACTGTAACAATGGTAAGCATTTGGTTATCTAAACATAGAAAAGGTTCAATAAAGATATCAGACAACAGGAATTTTACAGTTCCATCAAAATCTTCAGGGACTGCTGTCAAATGTTGTCCATGTTGACTAAAACGTTGGTACATAACTACACACACAATTTTATATATATGTTTTTTCTTAAGACACCTTGCACAAATCTTAACTAGCAAGTACAGACATTTAAGAAGCTGTAAATACATCTACAATCCAGATCAGAGATCTCCCTAAAAGCCAGAAGTCTCAATAATTGAGAAAAAGATGAGAATAACTTTCAGTTTATTTTATAATCAAGACCAGAAGCAAAATACTGTGTTTAATGCAATGATGAATCGACTTGACTAGAAAAGACAACTCAAAGCATCAAAGACCACCTTCCAAAGCCTGGTCATCAGAACTTAACTAAGACCTGCTATCCCTCAATCATACCTGCAGGCAAAAACCAATGTTGGACATATTTGATATGCCCAGTTTTAAAATGTAAGGATTCACTTTTCTTTTGCTGAGAACGAAGGTGGAAGAGGTGGAGGAGGGGGTGCTTCAATATCATTAAATTCAGTGCATTTAACATTTAATGTTCTATGAAATACACAGCATTAAATGCTACTTGTATAGTGTGAGAGCACAAAGAGTTGAAACACTATGAGCAATTACCAAAGGCAACCTTTTCATCTGCCTCAGAAAAAGTCTCCAAAATACTTAAGGTTCTGAATAAAAACTAAAATAGCCATTGCTAAGGTTTTATTTACTCAGCAATTGAATGTGCACCTAGCTTCAATTGAAGCCTAGATAGAAGGAAAAAAAAAATCCCAAGATTTCTTGTACTCTTTGATAATGATTTGAATAACAGAAGCTCTTATGATACATATAACTCTGTTATGTGAGCACCATAAATGAACAGCCACATGTGAATAACCAGTTATTGCCCTTTTCATAGAGGACAAACTAGTAATGCCTTTACAAGGCTATCAGTGCCGACTGCTACTCCCTCTCCCATCTTCCCTGCTCTAAACACCTCTTCTGCCTCTCTGCTGCCGATGAATCCTCTGCCTCAGAGAGCAGCATTTCTTTCTATTGGAAACACTTGAATGGCACTCTAAAGAGAAAGCAATTTATGTCAGGCACAGCAGTAACTTGAACCATACTCTTTTGCAGATTAGAGACTCTTATAAATTCGAGCCGAGATTTCATGTCTATGTTCTCAAGTATCCCATAGTCTACTCTTGATATGGAGTCTCAAATTTCCTAGCTCTCTTGAAAAGTCAGCCCCATTTCAGAACATGAAGCTATTCATAGTTTTCTCAGGATCAAATTTGAAATAAATGCTTTTTCAAATATGGATAATGCTCACCATAAATACTATACATTAAAGTGCTAGTATGGACAACTAAATTATGTCAAAGTACCCCAGAAGTGAACATTTAAGTTCTTATTACAGAAACACCTTGATTATTTGAAGTATGGCTGAGACTTTGAAAATAAGGATAAACCTTGAAAAGCCAACATACTGATAGAAGGATGATACATGAATCATGCACTAAAGCTATGCACTTTCCACACAGAAGGGCACCTCAAGATCATTTATTCTTTCTTCAAATACATGTCTAAGCAGTGTGGTCATCTATTTTCCCAAGCTATAATGATTCATTAGAAACAGAAGAACTTAGACATAATGAGAAAATGAGTTAGGCCTGCTGAGGACATAAATGGCATGGCTGAGAGCAGGGAAGGTCTGCTTTTTAAGGAGCTATTTAAATGAGAATATCCATCACAGCCATTTAACGTAGACAATTTTACCACTTAAATCACAAGTAAGTGGCTAAAATTGGAGACGTTCTAGAGCCTAAGCTCAAACTTTCAGTCTGGAAAATTCCCATCAGGCCCAGTGAGGTTACACAGTAAGATATAACATACGTATTTGCTTTGGCAAAAATTGGCTTTACACTTTTATTTCTGACCAGTGAAACTTGACCAAGATCCCAACAAAATGCTTCTAAAATAGCATATCCTTACTATGAGTACATGGATCGTCCTACATATTTTGTATTTGTATTGCATTTTTTCATGTATTTATGAATATGCATTCACATATCTGTATTCATTTGTTATTTGTAAAAAGTTGTTACCTGATGAAATAACTCAAGTTTTTCACTTTCCCATCCTTGGTTCTAAATTGTTTCAGTTAAAATGAAATGATAAATGCATCACTAATTCAATGATTATGTTGTTTTCTATTATGTCTGCTGAAGATTTGTAATGAGTCAGAACATTTAATTGATTTCAACTGAGTCTATAGGACAGGATCATAATCAGTTGAAAGAGATTCTTGATTTAATTCATGACAACAACTAGCTTATATGACTGGGTGCCAGATGCATTTGAACACTTGTTAGAATAAACAGAATCAAGTGAATATCTGGCATTGTTCAGATACAATATTGTAGTTATCAAAATGAATATAATACATGTACACATACATAAAATTGATAAACAAGCTCCTTAGGAAAAAGATTTAAATGCCCGCCTCCCATATTTAAAAAACGTTTATAGCCCTGGGCTATTATTGCCAGTGGAATTGAAAACCTTAAATTGTGCTAGATAATGTCATTTTAAGGTATTTCCTAGATTTTCCAATAATTAGTACCTCTTAAATATTTTGCAATTTTCTTAAACTGCACTTCCAATGTTAAGCTTTCTATCTGACTAAATCAAAATGTAGTCTTCTGATCAGTGCATTATGCTTTGCACATACAAGTATGGTACAAATAAATCAATGTTGTTTTTCAAAACTTCAATTGACGTCCTATCAAAGTGTCTAGAAGGTTCCCAAGTTACTATATTCAAACTTAAAGAACAAAAACTACTATTTATTTTTGTAAGCCTCTACGTGTCAGATTGTACAACAGAAAATATACACAAAGGACCTCGATTAAAATCTGTTCTGGTAGTCCTTAACTAACTGTTGAGGCTTCTCTCCCAAGAGATGTTTGATTTCTATTGTCCAAATGCATTCATAAATGATGTTCTGATTTTTTTCTAAGCAAAATAAAAGACGTATGAGTGATTATTCATGTGATAGTGCACCACTATTAATTCACAGCCTTGCTGCCGAGAAATCGCGGTGAGTTCCTCTACTCAGAAGTTATCTTACTTCTCACAGACAAGGCCACTTTGTGTTATCAATGTCTTTAGTTACTCATTAATAACCTGAACAGAAAATAAGGAGCAGTAATATTAAAATTCAGATTAAAACTTCTTAAGTGGGAGATTTGCAATGCAGCATTCCCTTGTGGGAAATACTCTTTAGCACTGCAGGGTTTGCCTGATTTATACTCACTACTAATGTCAATTGCAAATTCCATCTTGATGTGAAGTTTTCAAAAACCAAAGCAGACTCGAACCACACATGTCAATTTCCCCAAAATTAACAGAACAACTCCACCTGCAACCCACACTCCAAAGTAGTACATTTTCACATAGCCTTAGCCTAGAGTTGACAGGGCAAAGATTTTTACCAGCTAAAGTCAGTCAGTCCGTCCATCCTTCTCCATCCTGGAACTCAGCAAAGGAAAAAGGAGACATCAACATTCTTCTTCCAGAAGCTTGGGTGTTTCAGACCTTCACTCACACCAACATATCTGGGCAACAGTCCCTTATATAGGGAGTGTGCACCTGGTCTACTCATTCAATTCACCTGAGGAGCACTTTTTGAAAAGTGCCCAAGCCTGGTACCGAATCAACTCAATTTACATCTCCTTGTGCTAGGCTCAACCACGGGTATTTTTCAGAGCCAACGTGCTGTTAATCTGCAGCCAGATTGAAAACCACTGCTCTGAAGCAGTGATTTTTTTTTTTTTTTTGGTGGGGGGTTGTAGATGGACACAATATCTTTATATATTTTTATGTGGTGCTGAGATTCGAACACAATGCCTCATATGTGGGAGGCAAGCACTATACCACTGAGTTACAGCCTAAGCCCCAACTGGTGACATTTTTTATTTACTCATAGGTAAAATCCTGGGATGCTGCTAAACTTCCTAAAATGCATAAGACATCACCTCACACAAAGAATTTTCTGGTCCAAAAATCATTGCCACTGCTGAGAAGCCCTGAGATACAAGAAGACTTTGGGGGAGAAATACCCTACTCTTTCCAACTCTAGAGTCACTCACAAAGTAAGGAAAGAAATAATAAGAAGTTTTCAGGAGGAAGACTTAGAACCCTGGCATTCCAAATAGCAAGGTCGAATGAGTTCTAAGTGGCCCTTGTCTAACACAAGCAAATAATTTCCTTGTGTGTGCTCCCACTGGCGAGGGTGATATTAAAGAAGAGGATGAAGCTGCTATTCACTAGAATGTGCTCGAAGAAAGCAAGAGGAAACAGAACCAGCAGGATGGTTAACCAATTATCTTATTTTTAGAAGGGAAAAATAAACAACATGATACAGAGTAATGGGGTTATTTATTTATTTATTCCTTCTCATTTGCAGCAATACGTGCCTCTGGAGTTAAAATCAAACAATGTTACTAGTTTTTCTTGATAGTGCCTAATGGGCCAGCTGCCTATAAGGGCCCCTAATCATCAGAAGCTTATTATCTAGAAGGTCAACAATCAACAGATATTGCTAGAACCTGCACCATCCAAAACACCCAAGGCCTGAGCAGAAATAGGTATCTGTTAAAAAGCAAATATCTGCCAAAACTCCTTTGGAAAGGAAAATACTTTCACCTTCTATGAAAGTTCAATTCCACTTTGAATTTCAATGGATTAGGTAAGTGAAATCCCCATTCTCAGTAGTTGAGGTCAGTTGTGTACTTTTATAGCTAGAAGTGGATATTCAAATTACATATTTGCTAATCTGGAATATAGCAAGCAACCTTAATGAATGTACAATGCTTTAATGTCTAGATTCGATAAGTGTTGAATGGAACTCTACAAACTGGAGGGGGGAAAAAGTAGTTGAATAATAACTTCCAAAGAAGAAAATGTATTCATGAGGATTTTTTTTTTAACCTTAAAGGTTTTTCTGTGTTTTTTTTTTTTTCTGGTTGCATGTGTTGCTTGTGTTTTCTTAATCAGCTATTAATTAACAAAGTTACAGAGGCTTATTTTTAAAACAGAAAAAAAAATACCTAAAGTTTATATTTGCATTCTAGTTGGAAATTAAGCCACTGGTTTTAATCAAAGGAAACTCCTGGATACCAAGTTCAACTACTTCATATACTGAGTTTCTCATTGAAAGACAAGAAGATTTAAAGATGGCCAAGGCCCAGTCAACTAAAACAGCAATCCTTTTCATTGACGTTCCCTCGGTATGCATAAGTGTGTGTGTTTGGAGAAAATGCATATCTTACAGGTAGGATAATATTCTGCCAGTATATGTTTCATCTCTCTGCCTGCCATAATTTAGGCACTCCTTCCTTTTCCTTTCATCTGCTTTTTGTTCCTACAAAAACATGCAAGAGCTGAGCCAAAACACTCATAGTTTACCCCAACCCTAAAGGAGTAGCTCTGGGAATGACTCAGCGAATCTGTAATTTGGGATTAACCTCGCTACTACTTCTTATCTGTCTATACACCAATGATTCAAACAAATTGTGTGGCCATTTTTAAAATGTGAAAAAGCATGTCTTACCATCCATATCCAAAATTAATTTGTAACGGCAGGATAAATACAAACTACCAATGCACAAGTTTATAGGCTGATGATCCATAAATATCTCATTGTGCCACTTCATTTTCCAATTAATTACTGAAATGAAAATGCAATCCAAATGTACTATAAATATACTCTGGTGAGGATATCGACTGTCACCAGAAGATCTGAATGACAAAACTTGAAGTAGTCACAAGAATGGGAAAACTTGAAGTAGGCACAAGATGAGAAAATTTAAGAATGAGAAAACTTGAAGTAGACGCAAGAATTAAAACTGCAGTGTGATTCAATAATGTAGCTATTAAATCAAATTTGTAGCTAAATTAAGTTGTTCAATTCTACAAAACATTTGCCTGACCCACCATGTTTACCAGAATTCAGGCAAAAATAAGTCATGATGTAATGTGATCTTTCTCTACAAATATACCTTGCTTTGTATAAGGCATTGTTTATAAGTTATACCTAAAAATCTTTCTTTTAAGTCAAATCATGCATCGATTAAACTAGAGGAAAACTCCCAACAGAAATCTTAAAAACATTTGACAAAATTCAAGATCCTTTCATGGTAAAAATCATTTTAATTATAGAAGGAATGTACCTCAATACAATAAAGGCTAATATGACAAACCTGTAGGTAATGCTATCCTCAATAGTAAAAACTTGAAAGCTTTTCCTCTAAGATACTCACTCTCGCCACTTCTTTTCAACATAGTATTGGAAATCCCTGCCAGAGAAATTAGGCAAAAGAAATAAAAGCCATCATAATAGGAAAGGAAGAAGAAAATCGTGTCTATTTGCTGATGGCATCATTTTATGTTTAGGAAACCCAAGTATCCACCATAAAACCTGCAGACCTGATAAGCAAATTCGGTAAAATTGCAGGACACAAAAATCAACATACAAAAATCAACAGCACTTCTCTAAACTAATAATAAACTAACCAAGAAGGAAACATAAAAAAAAATTAAGCACATATAAATTTAATCTAGGAGGTCAAAGATTTATATCCTGAAATTTATAAAACACTGATGAAAACAATCGAAGAAAATTCAAATAAGCTGAAAGATGTTCTGTGTTCATGGATTGAAGAATTAATATTGTGAAAATGTCCATGTCCACCCAAAGCAATCTAAAGATTCAATGCAATCTTTATTAAAATCCCAATGTCATTTTTCACATAAATGGCAAAATATATCTATATATCCTTAAGTCCATATGGAACCACAGAAGACCCTGAGTAGCCAAATAATCTTCTAAAGAATAGAGATAAGGCATTACACTTCTCCAATTCAAAACATATTATAAAGCAGTTATCATCAAATAGCATGGTACTGGCCAAAAAAAAAAAAAAAGACAGATTGATGAATGGAATGGAACAGAAACTCCAGAAATAGACCCAAACACTTAGGGTCAAATAATTTTTGACAAAGTTTTCAAGAACTTACAATGGGGACAGGACAGTCTTTTTAATAAATGGCATCAGGAAAACTAGATATCCACATGCAGAAGAATGAAAGATTTTTGTACCAAATACAAAAATCACATAAAATCTTCAAAATAGATTAATGACTTAAATATAAGACCTGAAACTATAAAATTATTAAAAGGAAAAATAGGGACAATTTCTATAATACTGGTCTGGGCAGTGATTCTTTGGATCTAACCCTAAAAGCACAGCAACAAAAGTAAACATAGAAAAATGGGATCATATCAAACTAGAAAGCCTCTACACAGCAAAAGAAATAGTGGAGAAAGTGGAGACAACACACAGAATGGGAGAAAATATCTTCAAGTCAGACTTCTTATAAAAGGTTATAAATTCTTTATAAAAATAATTTATAAAGTTGAATACTCTCTAAAATGTTCAAACAACTCCACAGCAAGAAAACAGCCCAAATTTTAAAATGGGCAAAAGACTGAACAACATTTCTCAAAAGGTCTATAAATGGAATACAGGAACACAAACAAATGTTCAGCATCATTAATCGTTAGAGAAATGCAAATTGAGACTATAATGAGATGTCACCTCACACCTGGTAAGGTGATTTTATCAACAGGTTGCAAGATAAATGTTGGAGAGGATGTTGAGTAAAGGGAACTCATACAATGTTGGTGGGAACATAAATTAGTATAGCCATTATGGAAGATGGTTCAGAAGTTTCTCAAAAAATTAAATATAGAATGATTATATGACCCAGTAATCCTACTTCTGGATATACTTCCAAAGTAACTGAAATGAATATGTAGAAAGAATATCTGCACTACCACATTTATTTCATCATGTAGTCACAACAGCAGGGATTTGGACTTGATCTAAGTGTCCATCCATGGATGAATGGATAAAGGAAATGTGGAATATATAGAAGATAGAATACTAGTCAACCATTAAAAAAAGGGAATCCTTCATTTGCAACACCATGATAAAAATGAAGGATATTATATTAATTGAAATAAGTCAGATACAAAAAGACAAATGTCACATGATCTCACTTATCCACAGGCTCCACTCAAGTGGAAGTCACAGAAGTATACGGTAGAATACTGGTCATCAGAGGCTGGGATAGTGGGAAAAAAGAAAATGTGGAGTTGTTCCTTAAAGGGCACAAAATTTCAGACAGGAGGAATAGATTTTGAGACCTTGATGACCATAGTCAACAACAATGTACATCTCAAAATAACTAAGAAAGTGCATTCTAAATGTCTCATCATAAAAATATCATCAAGGTAAGATGTATGTTAATTAGCTTAATTTAATCATTCCACATTGTATACATAGATCAAAACATTTCATTGTACCCAACAAGTATATACAATTATAATTTGTCAGTCAAAAATAATAATATTCAAGAAAAATAAAAAATATACTAAAGTTCTTTATAAATAAAGAGTCCTTTTATAAATGGAAGAATTATTTATTAAGTGAACCACCTGGCTAACTATTGTTTTTTGTTTGTTTGTTTGTTTTATTTTGTTTTAGTTTAAGAAACAAAGTTTCCTTAAAATAGTGCACATAGTTACTTCTACAGCTCATTAAAATGTAATCACAAAATGGAAAAGTCATTAACTATCTCCCCACTGACCCATTACAGCCCCTGAAGACAAGTGTCATGGCCAATGACCCATCTCATGATAATCACACAACCAAAATATCTTTTTAAATGAGTTTCATCTCTTGTGGAGACCTGCAGAGCCAAGGCCCCTCCAAAGCCATTGGGGCACAGCTGCTGTGGCTCTTGGCAACAGTGAGTGTAGGTTCAGTCAACTTGGTCCAGACACCAGCCAGCCAGGAGGCCTCCAGGAAGCAGGTGAATTGGCTTCTCCCTGCAGCCTCTTACCACAAACAACCCAGAAAGCAGTAGCTTCCTATCCCTCCCCTCCCTCTTTCTAGTTCCATTTGCACTGAAAAGAACACTGGCTGCATTAGAAGCCAAGCTTCCGGAGTCAATTTTCAGCACTATGAGAAAAGGATTAGCCTGAAATGGAATCCAACAGGTAAATCCCCAAGTACAATATTGAAAATTTACCCCTTTGTGTCACTGCTAAAACCGGCAGCCTCTTCCACCACTGCTCAGAGCTAGCTGCACATAAACTCTATAGAGCAGCTCCCAAATAGAGGCAGGGGGAAAAAACTCAGATGTTTTGAATGAAAAGTTCTACATTTATAAGAACCAATCACTTTAAGCTTCAACCCAAGGATAAGTAACACAAAAGAAGTGTAAGGTTGGGGGGGGTGGTTGTGGATTTGCGAGAGTGTGTGTGTGTATGTGTGTTGCTTGTTTGGTTTTGATTTGTTTTCTTAAAGAAATGATTTCTTTCTCTCTTGAGTTCAAAGTGGTTTCAGAACCAAGATGCAGAAAATTAAGCCTCTTCCAAAAGGTTTAAAAGCTCAGGTTTAGTGCCGCCTCAGCAAACGCAGTGGATGTTATGCTTTGGAAATCAAAGGAGTGTCCAAGCACATCTGTACATTTTAAAGAGGTACATTTAAATGACCCAGAAAGATGTCTTATGTAATGTAGAAGAGCATACTATCCAGAATATGTTTAGGAGGGTTTGGTTAGAGGGTTGGTGAGTTTTGAGTGAGTAGGGAAGAGAATTATCTGATACATTTTTAGATACAAATAAAAATCACAGATTCATGCTACCACCCCCAACACAATGGGAAAAAATTCTCAAGATAAAGGAACATTTATAAGCACTCAAGCAAAGTAGCATCAAGTCTGCATCAAGGGACACCATATTTATTTTTCAACGTGTCTTTTCAACATAAATATTGATTTCTTCCTGAACATAAGATACTAGCTTGGATTCAGGACCTGCTCAGACTTCATTCAACAAATGAGCCCGAGGAGGAAACGTCATACAATTCAGTAAAGATCAAGAGGAAAGAATCTATTTTTATCTCCAATATTTAGATTTCACCCAGGCAACTCAGGGTCCCAGGGAATTATTGTTCCTGTCCCTCCTCTAATCCCTCACCCTTCAACCTTCTTCAGGCTTACTTGACTGATAAAATTGTATTAAACAAAAACAAATTGAGGGAAAGAAACACACATCATAATTCCAGAGCCAATGCCTCTTCCTCCTCCCAATCCACCCCTTTCCAGCCTGGCTGGAAAGCCCTTGGTCATTCAGAACTCTACTGAGTGGCCCCAGTCAACGCAGTTCCCCAGCACGTACTGACCCACCGTTCATGCCACTGTAGACATTCCGGTGATGGAGTGACGCGTCCTCCTGCGCCTGCCGTCTGAGGGTGCCCTCCCTGCTGCCTCCACCACTGCCTCCGCCTCCGTGTTTGTGATCAGGGCTCCCCCCAAAATGCTGTTTGAGATGCTCGGGGCTGGTGCCCCTGGCTCTGGGTAGGTGCTCCAGACTCCCACCAAGGGCATGTTTCTGCAGATGCTCGGGACTCCCTCCGCTGTGCCTGGCGTGTTCCGGGCTGCCCCCTGGCCTGTGCTTCTGGAAATGTTCTGGACTCCCGCTCAGCACGTGTTTGGGCAGCATTTCAGGACTGCTTCCAGGGTGTGGGTGCCTTTGCTGTTCCGGGCTACCCTTGCACAACGGTTTGTGGTGCTCGGGGCTGGGTCCTTTGAGTGCTTTGGGGTGATCTGGGGTCCCGGAGGCCCTGGGTTTCTGTAGATGTTCAGGGCTGATGCTTCTGTGCTTGGAGTGCTCCGGGCTGCCCTCACTCCGGGGCTTCTGCAGGTGCTCAGGGCTGCCACCACTTGCATGGTGCTTGTGGTGGTCAGGGCTGTCAGTGCTGCCAGTGCTGGAGGTGCTGCTGCCATCGCCCACATCCCGCACATAGGGTGCGGTGGAGGCAGTGAGTTGGCACAGGCTGGCCTGGCTGTCAATGGAGCAGCGGCTGCCAGCGCAGCCCGCACCCTTCTCCTCGTCCAGGAGCACGCAGAGTTCCTTGAGCTCCATGTTCTCCTTCACCACCTCCTCCTGCTTCACCTCTAGCTCCTTCAGCTTCTGCAGATATAAGGCCACTTCCTTGTGCATCACCCCAGCCGTGTAGCGGCCCAGTCTCTGCCACTCTCGGGACACCCTCTTGCCTTTCTGCCTGTCATCATCCAGGAAACAGCAGAGGTCCCTCAGTTCCTGGTTGTCCTCCTGGAGTTTCTGGTTGATATCCTGAAAAGAGACAGAGAACCATTTTCTAGGGAGGTACACATAGGAGACCTCATTAGGCCAGATTTCCTGGGAGCCAGAGAATGTGGAAATGCTAAATTCTCCAGGATATTGCCAGAGGAGGTAGGAAGGTGAAAATAAACTGAAGATTTTTAAGTATCCTTAAAAGTTAAAAATAATAGGCATTGGTCATGTTCCCTGCACAATACTTTACTTGCATTATTTTATCTAATATTCACCTAAACACATAATACATAATAATTATTATGGTTCTGAAGGGGACCCATAGATGGGACAATGACTTCTCAAAGCTTAACTCATCCAAAGATCATCTAGACAGTATTTAGAGAACAGCCAGTTAATTAACAGGGAACCAGTCAATAGAAAAACAAGGTTCCCCCTGCCCCACCCTCTAGAAAGAAAGATGGCTACTTGCCACCTACTAAACATTTAAAAACTCTGAGGCAGCAGGGCTTTCAACAGAGCAAGTGAAGGACTACTTAACTTTTAGCCCACAATATGGAATGAGCAACCCCAATCCCCCCACTAGGGAAAGACACAATTGCCCTCTAGTGGCATTTCAGTCCTGCACATCCAACCCATTTGCCATACCCAAACAAATATCTCCCAAGCATCTGACACTTGAGCCTCAAGGACCTCTTGATACACAACACCCCTTCCCAAATTACACGTTTCAGCAAATCCCACCTCCACCTATGCTCTTCTTAAGAACCTGTAGTTATCCCTGGCATCTCCTCCCTCACCTTCTACTTCCAAGCCAAACAAGTTTTGGGACTTGATTTCCAAAATTAAGTTCATCTAGTCACTCCCGTGTTTAAAAAAAAAAAAAAAAAAAAAACTTTGAATAGCTTCTCATTGCCTTTAGGATAACAACGTGCAAGATCCTTCAATTCTCACAAGATCCCAGACTTGCTCTACTTCTCCAGCATAGATGGTGATCCATTTGTTCATTCACAAAGATGTGGTAAGCATCTATTATGTGCCAGAAACCAGCCCAAGTGGTATGGATATATGGATATATCAGTAGAGGTAGCAGATACCTTCACATCCCCCAGTTTTCATTCTGATGGAAAAGAATAGGAAACACACACACACACACACACACACACACACACACACACACACAAGCAAAGCACATAATGGCTCATAATGAAAGATTCTGGGGTAAAAACTAAAGCAGATTAAAAATTACCACTTTTCAAGAGAAGGTGTCTCTACAGGAAAGGGAAACATTTAAAGCAAAGACCTCAGTGAAATGAAAGAGCAAACATGTCAGTGAAGCTGATCCCAGGCAGAGACAAGGCAAGTACAAACGTCCCTGAAAGGAGATGACAGCAAAAGCCCAAGTCACAGAGAAGCCACTATGTAAAGCACAGAGATAAGGAAGGTCTGAGTTGTCAGGGACTGAATAGTGGTCAGACTTTGAGTTGTTGAAGAGCTGAGAGTAGAGGAATGACATATGATTCATTTTGTGAAGAACCATCATAGTTCAGTGTAAAAAAGCAACCAGCTGGGGTGGGGAGGGGAGAGCAGGGAGGGAGACAGGACAAAATGGCCACCAGACCAGCAAGGAGACTACTAGGCTGGTCCAGGCAGGAGATGATGATAGCTTGGATAGGTGGCTAGCAGGGCAGAAGGTGAGCATCACACATCACATTGAGCACTCCCAACCTACCAAAGGGAAAGGCCTTCTCCTTTTTTCACTTGCAATGCTTTCTTTCCCCAGCCTTCTACACAGCCATCAGGGTTCATTTTATGTCACACCCCCCCATAGAAGGCATTCTGAAGAAGGGCCACCCCAATATAAAGGAGGTCTACCTCTATGTTCTATATCACCCCTTAGACTTCGCCTCTGTCATACTTATTACAATACTGCCATGTATGCCTGCTAATTCAAGTCTCCACCCTCACTAGAGTCATGAGAATGGGAGCCTCATCTATTCCACTCCCCTGTGCATCCAGAATGCAGTACACTCATTGTAGGTACCCCAAACTAAGAAATTTAAAACTGCATTGTGCCATTCCCACTTGCTCTCCATTCACACATATAGTGAAAGAAGCATCAGGGTTTGGTAGAAATGATATACAGGCAGCTGTGGGACTGCTACCTAAGAGTGACCCTGTTTTTCCAAACCTGAAATCCTCTGGTCTTGCAATTTCATCATCCAATCCAGAACCTGAGGTTCTCAGAGAGGGGACTTCCTTCTTTTAAACTGAGGTTGATTCCCATACTTCCCCTGATATTGACTAGTAAATACACTTGAAAACATCTGCCTACCATATCTTTCACTTCCTGACATTAACAAGGCCTAAGATGAAAGGGAATTTTGAGGCTTGAGGAAGAAGCCTATGCAGCTTCGTTTCTAACTCCAGTTGTAACTCTTGGCAGTACCAACAACTCCATTTCCTTGTTTCCAATGCCGGCCTCTTCCTTTTGCTTCCCATGGCCCCTTTATGACTAGGAAACTTTGCCAACAGTTTCCCAGCTGGCCTTTCTGCCTTAGTTTTCCCTCCCCCACTCCAATCCAAGCACTCCTTGGCCTGCTGAACCAGACTGATCTTCAACTCCAAAAACATTTCCTGAATATTTTGCTTCTGCTGCTGACCAACCCCCAACACCTTCCCTTTGCCAAGAAGTGAATAAACTCCTCGGCCAAGCCTAAAAGGATTTTTCTGCCTTTCCACCTTTAGCTCCTTCTGTCAACTACTTTTGAACCCTGAGAATACCATGCATTCCAGCTAGAAGTATCACCTTCCTGAACTTATTTCGCCGAAGGATAGATTTCTCTGAGAAGTCTCCTCCTGCATGGAGCACCACCCATGAATAAATGAATGAAGTAACATCCCACCTGTTGTTAATGCCTGAAACACACTTGAGCA
Organism: Ictidomys tridecemlineatus; assembly: GCF_052094955.1. Classification (NCBI taxonomy): domain Eukaryota; kingdom Metazoa; phylum Chordata; class Mammalia; order Rodentia; family Sciuridae; genus Ictidomys; species Ictidomys tridecemlineatus. Next base: position 76,181,748 of record NC_135488.1, read on the forward strand.
TTCATTGGGCATCAGTTATCTCCTTTCTCATATAGACATCATAGCTTCTAGAAGGCAGAGGAGAAGTCTGATGTCTTTTTTTTTGGGGGGGGGGGGACATTTGCAACATATTTATTATGATACCTTGAATATAGTGGGTGTTTAATATGTGTTTAATACGTGTTCTTGGATTGATCAACCCTTTAAAAGCCCTAGGATTGAGACCAAAAAAGTCTACAGCAACCCTAATATTGTATACAACTAAAATGAGCTAATAAAAATAAAGAAATAAATAAAATTTTTTAATGGGGGGGAAAAAAAGGCTACAGCTGTAGCTACTGAAAAAGGGCTTCTTACAATTGTATTCAGTGAGCCCTGCCATGTTGGAGTCCACAATAGTAAGAGGATAAATTATCCCTTGATGCAGATGCTTTAGAGAAAATCAGAAGCTGTGGCTATTCAGAGAAAATAATACTAAACAAAATTAATCTTTCTAAGCTTCAAAAAATTGTTCACCATTTAGTTTAATCCTGGCATTTGATAGAAAGTTCAAGTCATGTTCTTCTTCATCTGAATGAATCTACGTCTGAAAACACTTCCTTTTGACTATTCCCACAGCTACTCCTGATTTCTCTAGAACGGGGATGCAAACTGGAATTCCAAAGGCTTCTCAGTTAATGTCCTCTCTAATTAATGTCCTCTCCAAAGAACCTAAAACAGGCCTTTCTCAGTATTCCAGGAAGGTGGATGGGAGCAGGTATAGGCCCATTTACTTTCCTTTATCACAGTTCCTTCCATTATTAATTTTCTCAGAAATATTATTTAGTTACTAATTTGGGGATATTTCCTTCACCCTCTGATGCCCAGCTAAGCAACCAGCTTGATAATAACCTTATGAGCTGGTTCTTCAAATCTTCCTCATTAAGACTTGGAATTTCAAGTTATAGTAGATGGGGTAGAGAGAGATGATGGGAGGGGAGGGGAGGGGAGGGAGGATAGGAAGGGGCTAGGAAGGGCAGCAGAATACAACAGATACTAGTATGACAGTATGTATAAACGTGATTGTATAACCAATGTGATCCTGCAATCTGTACACATAGGAAAAAATAAAAATTCATACCCCATTTGAATCAAATGTATAATATATGATATGTCAAGATCATTGTAATGTTTTGAGCAACTAATAAAAAGAAAAAGACTTGGAATTTCTTTTTCCAAACCCTAAGTGTTCTTCTGACATCACCATAGTCCAATAGATGTTATCCCAGTGACTAAAATGGACTTTTAAACCTTGAAGTCCATCTCCTAGAATACCACCCAAACTTTCAATCTTCTGCCTGCGGACTATGAAGAACTACATCTATGATTAAAGAAATGTTCTAATTTGTTCTTTCTTCTTACTGCAGGATTAGGGGAAGGGTTAGATTGTTAGGGAGCAAGTAGGAAAATTAATAAAATTCAGACAACAAATCGACAGAGATTCAGTTGCCCCAGAATCATCCCCCCAACCAGGATTCTGGGCCAGAGTAACCTGAAGGTTGGTATATGCTCAATAGTCCAAAGAAATGTTTCTCAGGAATCCAGCACCCTAATCTCCTTTCTCCATTCCTTTTGAGTTCACACATTCTAATCAAAGAATGTCAACTACCCAAGGAAGAAGAAAGTAGTTCTGTTTCCAACATTTTAATCTGTGTCACTTTGAGAAAGCTAACTAGGCTCACTGAGCTTCTGCATCTGGGTATCACTTACTCTTCACAAAACTTAGTATGGAATCAAAATCCCTATTGAGCAGATGAGAAAAAGACTCAGAGAGGTTAACAGTTTGCCCATGCTGACCAAATCATACAGCTGCAGTCCTATGTACTAGCCTTAAAAATATTTAGATATTATGTCAATGTCAGTTCACAGAAAGGGGCACAGCAAAGAAAAGAGTTGTGACCTTCATTATCCTACCTTTACATCTCTCAATGCAGAGTATCCCAACCATCAGAGGCCCAAATATAAAATCTCTTTTTCTTATGGTTAAGACAAAATAAATAAATATACCTACCATTAATTCAGTCAATCATGTTTCTGATTGCTGCTGTGTCTAAGGAAGCTCTGAGGCCAAATGCTGAAGAGAAGGGAGAATATTTATCTCTCAGCAGAGCCTTAACCCCATGGCACCCTCAGGCCATCTCCTGAATTTGCCCAGGGCTGACATCAAAAGAGTATACTCTGCCACAGAAAGTAACCACCTCCATCATTTCTGAACTTGATAGAGATAGGCTAGGGAGTCTTTTAATGCTAGGTCATGAATCTAGGCCACAGGGAAACTTTCTTACCTGGTTGCCACTGCTGTTAACTGGCCAAACAGCTGTTTCTCTACATGAGGCTCCTGGAGTAAAGAACAGGCAGCCCACCACCCAGACCACCCCCTCCCCACTCACATCTAGACCCTCATACACAGTCAAGCCCACACAACCTAAAAGAATGTTGAAGAATTTCTTAAGCTATTATGTTGATTCTTCATAGCATTAAATATTCAGGAAATTAATTGATTAACTAATTTAAAACTTTCCCAAGCCACATCATGGTTCAAACCTTGGAAGATTAAATTGGAGGGAGAATTAACACCACTGTCTAGCTTTGCCTAAGAAACCCAGACCTGGAAATTAATGACTGTACATGTATATGTCCTCTCCTGATGACTCTAACCACCATATTTTGCAGTCAAGTCCAGTATTAAACCTTTCCCTGTGTGATCATAACTTACTGTCACAACACCATAGGAAATGATTCTTATCATTTGCATTTTATTGATGAATAAAATAAAGATCTGACAAATTAATTAGCCAAGCTCACCTTTCTGGCAGATGCTGACTCTAGATTCAAATCCACCTCTGATATTCCTTCTCACTATTTTAGCCTACTTCTATTCCCCAAAGTGCCTGGTTCTTAATAAATACTCCATTAGTAATGAATTAAAATAAAGAAGAGAGCAAGCCTTGGGATTTCTCTAACCATGGAATCTTCCTTATTACACCCTCTCTAGGGACTATATGACAGTGGGTTTGGGTCTGTGGGAAGGGCCATTTTCACCCACACTGACTTTAGCACACAGGTGAGTCTTGTGCACCCGCCCCTCCCACCCCTCTTTGCCCCAAAATCCCAGGGCATGAGGCAATTAACCGAACAGAGTCCACTGCCTGAGAAGTGGGGTGGAAGTGGAAAGGGACAAGAACAGCTTGTGCCTGCGGGAATCTGCTCCCTGAGGTCTCTACAGTGATTTCGTTTGTGTCTGGCTTCCTATAAACAAAAGCAGAACAATGAGAGGAAGGAATACCAGGAGGCACCAGGCAAGCCTTGAGGAGAGGAAGTTTGCAGTGCATGCCGGCAGGGCGGTTCCCGGTCACCCTGCCACCAGGTCTGCTACAGCCTTGTGGGCATGCTGCCGGCACACACAGAGATTTCCAAGGAGAAAAGTTAGGTTAGTGGGGCTTGGGGATTCCCCCCTCCTTTTGCTAAGGGCAGAAAGATGACGGGCTCAAAAAGAAAGCATTACTGCCCGACACTTGGGTACCCTTTCAAAACCTTGACCCCTCCATATTGAGTCCTTTGCTCCCTCCCTCTCCTTTACACGCTGGATAAAATTTAAATCAAACTAGGGATGAACTCGGGAGGGGAGTAAGGCAACTTCAGGTGACGTTAGCCGAAGTGAAGGTGAGAGCACAAAAGCTAGGAGTCTACTTGAAGGCAGAACTTAAGATCCTCTGCACCCGGTAACACACATGCAGTCTCCAAGGGTGGCGCCCGCGTCTCCTCTCTGGACACCCCCACCCCCCACTCCTTCTCTTGGCAGTGGTGCCCTTTCATCGCCCTCTGCTCAACAGAGAGCTGGTGGCGCCAGGGCAGCCATATCCCTGACCCCCGAAGTCTTAGCTGCCCTGATCTTTCTCCTTTGCTCTCCTTTCCCCCTGATTGGCTATAACCCGGCTCCCCAAAGTACCGACTTTACAGGGTCCTTTGGAAATTAAAGGTTTTGCGTGCCCATCAGGTCCCCACCCCGCCCCGATTTTCAGCATTCGAGGCGCCATCTCCACTGGCTTCGAAGGACCCTAGAGAGCTCCACGCTGGCGCGCCCCAAATGGAGAAAACGAGGCAAGCAAAAGCCTCCAAAGTTTGAAAAACTTTCCTAAGGGCTGAGGATGAGGGTGAAGGGTGCTGACTGGGAGAAAGGGGAGAATCGCCTGTTGAAGGAGCGAGGGAAAGTTTGCCTCCCCCCCCCCCCAGTGCAACCCGCTCCCCGTTTGACCCTGCGCTCACCTTGAGCCCGCGGATTTCTCCGAGATGCAGCTGCAGGCGACGGTTCACCTCACGGATGAGGTTGCTGTGGTCCAGCATCGCGCTCACCTTCTCTGCCTCGGCGCGCCGCAAGCTGCGGATCAGCTCCTCCTTGCTCCACTGCAGCAGCTCTTCGTCTGATACTTTGGACAGATCCTCCACCGCGGCGGCGGGGGACGAACCAGCCGGGGCTGGGGGACAACTTTCTGTCGCCGCCCCTGTGCCTCCAGCAGCCTTCGACATGGTCTGGCGCGGTGGCAGGTGCGAGTAGGTGGAAGAGGCAAAGCGACTCGCGAAGACGCGGGCGAAGCGGGGCCGCCTCCGCCCACACGCCTGTGCGCTCTGGAGAGTCAGCGGCACCGCCCGGGGACCGCTGCGTTGGGGCGGCGGTGGTCGCGCTGGGCGTCCATCCTACCTTGCCATCCCCTTGCGCGCACCCGCGATGCCCCAGGGCTGGGCAGTCAACTGCGGGTTGGTGCTTTGGCCGGTTTCAACTCCGCGCAAGTCCATGGTGAGCGACGTCAGGGAGCCGGCTCCCACGCGGGAAAACCTTGCGTACCGGCGGGGGCATCCAGGGGGCTGCGCCCTCGAATTCCCTGCCCTCTCCTCCGCCCTACACCTCTCTCTCTCTCTCTCTCTCTCTCTCTCTCTCTCACACACACACACACACACACACACTCACACGCACTTGCCTCCCCCTTTCCCGGCTGCAGCCCCTGGGGTCCTCTTCTTTCCTAGCTGTGCAGGGTGCGCGGGGCTCCGCGGCGCCTCCCGGACTGCTCTAGCACGCCGTCGCCGCTGCCCGAAGGCTCGGCGCGGCTGGCCGGCTGTGCTCCTCCTGCTGCCTGCGCTGCGCCTGCCGATGCTCCAAGGCTGCTCCGGGAAGCCTTGCAAAGCAGAGCTGAGATGGGGAGGGTGGGGGGCCGGCAGGAGGAGGAGCCTAGAGCCGGGGACCTTCGCAGCCCGCAGCAGCTCTCCCGCGGGCCAGAAGCTACTGCCGCCCGACTGTCACCCAGGTCCCAGAGAAGCGCTCCTCGCTATCCCACCCGGGAAGGCTGGGGGCGCGCCTCCTGGAGCGCTGGGGTGCGGGTGGGGTTGATATAAAAGAGCAGGTGCGGAGCTGTGGTCGCCTGGGCTTTGAGAGGCTCGCGCGCGCCACCCTGTGACCAAAGGCGCTCCCTCCTCAGCCCCCAGCAGGACAGGCTTGTCACCAGGCAGGGAAACAGCTGCCAATCAAAGGAGAGCTGCTTGGTATTTGAAGGGACTGGGGATCAGGAAAAATGGGGTAGCAGGACCTGAGGAATAACCGACCATGTGCACTTTGGAGAACAGGAGAAAAAGTAAGAAAAAAAAAAGGAGGGAGAGGTAAGAAAACCCTAATGCTCTGGAAAGGGGAAAAAGAGGCTTCCAGGTACTGCTCTTTAGGGACCACTCACCCCCAGGCCTTTGTCTTTTCTAAAATCCACTACTTTGTGAAGAGGCTTCAGGGGAAAGTACTGGATCTTTTAAATTTTTACTTGAAAAACATCAAAGCCTTTAGGAGACAATAAAATACCTTTATCCTATGCCTCCTGAAGCCTGGATTTTAAGGTCAGCAGTCACCTGCCCTCAGAGCAAAAGCAAGGTCCCCTTAGGCAATCTGAAATGCCAGCCAAGGAGATTTCCGTTTTCTTCTGCTGCAGGGTTAACGAGGACGGCTTTTTAAAAGGAAACTCTGCATCTCTGGGTTCTGTCTTTGGATTACTCAATGGCACAGTAGGCTGAAACCAACTTTGAGCTGAAAATATGATTTTTGCCTAAAGAAGCAGATGCAGTTGGCTCTGAGAATGTCATTTCTGGGATGGAGATAGGGTCAGAAAACTGTAGGGGTCTGTCTTTCTCTCCAACCTCGCCCCACACACCTTTCATGCACATGTGGACACACACACACACACACACACACACACACACACACACACAGAGAGAGAGAGAGTTTCAGTTAACCTGCGTGCAGAGGGAACCATCTCTATGTGGTAGGTTGAGGATCTAAATCAGAGTTCTTCCACAGGCTGGTTAATGTCCATATGTCCATCCCCGATAAAGCTGCTACCTGTTAAAGGTGATCAGTTGGGGGCTGAGACCTGAGACCTGGCTTTCTGGAGAACAAGGAAAGGTGATATTTGCTGCCCTCTCACCTTCACATTTCCCTCAGCTTGACTAGACACAGATCTCTTCCTAACTATAGGCTCTTGACCTCCTTTTTCTCAGAGCATTTACTTTAGTGGACTTTTAATTATAAATCCTCTCTCTGACCTATTGCAATCTAACTCTTTTCCCCACTTCTTGTTGGTTTTGGTTTTACAACCCCCTAACATCCTTCTCAATGATGTCAAGACAAGCATTGGAAGGCACTTATCATGACAGATCCTGTCTCCCAGGGTCTGTGGAGGGCAGGAGCCTAATTGCAACAAGCTCTGGTTGGCAATTGCAGGTGACCTCCTCACATTGACCAACCTCCCACCCCAATGTTCTCTGGTGCTTTTCCACTAGCTCACCTTAGTGCTTAACAACTCCTACCCTTTTGTCTCAGTAGAGTTTATTCAGTCTGTCTTTCAGTCCTCTTGAATAAAGTCTTCCTTGCCTGTTTAACCATGTCTGATGCAATCTTTCTTTGACACTTCCCTTTCTCTCATGCCCACAGAAGGTTCTCCTCACATAGTTTCCAACACTAGTTTTGGCACAAGAAGGGAAATTCAAGTCAGAAAAATATGAGTCCTGTCTCTGTTAACTTGTTAGTTTTTGCCCATGAACAAATCATCCAACCTTGCTGGGCTTCAGGCTGCTAATGAGATGAAATCTGTGAAGTTCTTTATGGAGATAACTCTACAGAAATGCAACCTTATTGTTGCTCATGTTATAGCTGGGCAGTCCTCTGTTTGGAAATGGGAACCATCACTTATATTTATTCCTCCATCCTCCATTTGTTCTTCAGGAGTCCTATTCTAAATTGAAACAGCCAGGGCTATTATGGTTTAGATATGGGGTGTTCCCCAAAAGCTCCTGTGAAAGATAAGGCAAGAATGTTCAAAGGTGAAACAATTAGATTCTGAAAGCTTTGACCTAATCAGTGGATTAACAAGTGTCCATTAACTGGGTAGTAACTGTAGGCAGGTAGGGTATGGCTGGAGGAAGTTGATCACTAGAGTGTCTTTGGGTTTTATATTTTACCCTGGGGAGCAGAACTAGTTCTCTCTCTCTCTCTCTCTCTCTCTCTCTCTCTCTCTCTCTCTCTCTCTCTCTCTCTCTCTCCTTCCTGACTACCATGTCCTGAGCTGCTTTCCTCTTTCATGCCTTTCCTCCATGATTCTCTGCCTCATATTGGGTACAGAGCAATAGAGTTGGCCAACCAAGACACTGTTCTTGTCAGGTCTTTTGATCACACAGACAAAAAGCTGACTAAAACAAGTGCTTTCTCTGCTAACTCCTTCAAATCACTTAACATCTAAGAAGACATTAGAAGGCAAATAGATGGCTTGAAGGAAAATTTGAACTTGTGTTGGGAGGATAAGGAAGAAGAAAACCAAAGAAAAACTTCTCCACAAATTTCCAAACACTTTTGAGGTAGAGTATCTTAGTGAAGTTTTAATGTTTCTAATTTTGTCATTGATTAGGGACTATTATTTAATGAATACTATTGCTTTAAGTTTCTAAGGCACTATGTGGTATCAGGGTATAGAAACTCAAAGCAGTCACCTAAAGGAGGTCTGGGTTTTCACTCATATGCTGGTATTTTAAAGATTGGCAGTTGAGGGCTAGCATGGGGTCATTCAGAATGTCATCAAAGGTAGAATCCTTCTCTCTGCTCAGCCATCTTTGGCCTAGTTACCTTGAAATGACTGCTAGAGCTCCAGCAAGCCATCTTTATTTAAGACAGGAAGATGGAAGCACGTAAACAAAGGGCACATTACCCTTTTAAAAGTCCTGGTAGTATGACCCATTGAAACGCATTCATATCCATTTATATCCTGACAACCAGAGCTTGTCAAGAATCTATGACTATTTTATTAATTTGGACATATTAATATCATAAGTAAAATCAGAGAAGAAAATAATACTAGGTAGGCAACAACTGTTACTAATGCCAACCTGGACTCTCCAAGTTAAATGGAGGTATCTGAAAAACAGTCGTAAGTCAGCCTAGGTCATTATTCCTAATAGTTTTATCACATATAGTGTTTTAAATCAACCCAACTTTATCCTACCTCACTATTGCCCAGTCCAGGTTTTCATGAGATTTTATGTGATCTTCTTCGCTGGTCCTTTCAACTCCAGCATCACCTTTCTCAGCTCTGCTTTCCTTATGACTGCCCAAGTGAACTATCTGAAAAAGTCAAGTCTACCTGCCTCATCCCCAAGATAGACTAAATTATCACTCATGATCCTTCACAACCTCCCTCTATTGTACCACCACTCTCCACCTGACTTTGTGGCACCTCCCACTCAAGGAGGAGAGTTGACCTTGCTTCCTCCCATGGTATGGTGCTAGGCCATGTGACCTGCTTTAGCAATGGAATGTGGCTGCCTATGGTTATTAGGATATTAAGTGATGCTGGAGTCATACATAACTTCCTGGCCAGATTTGGTCTTTAGGATATGAATAGATATGAATGAGATTCACTGGGTCATATTACCAGGACTTCTAAAAGAGGAATGTGCCCTTTTTTCATGTGTTTCTACCTTCTTCCTGTATCAAATGAAGATGGGTGGCTGGAGCTCCAGCAGTCATTTTATGATGGTATGACTATTCTCTGAAGTCTCAAGAGGCATTTGTCTGTCCACTCACCCACCTGTACTTTCACACTTCAATGAGAGAAGAGCTAATGTTGGGTAGTTGCTCTTCCTTTGGTCTGGGACCCAGACTCAGCCACATCTTCTGCTAACCTGAGAACTGCAGCCTGGATCAGAGCCATGCCTACAGACTCACAGGTCTGTGTGCAAGAATATATGATTACTGTTTATTACTACTTGTTGGGGAGGTTCATTTTGTGGCATTATTAATGTGGTAGTTAGCAGATACAACCCCTGCCTAAGGGTTGTCATCTTCTGCTGTCATCTCAGCACCTCTCCTTAGAGTGAAGCCACATTTCTTAGCAGAGCACATGAGATGGGCATGTGCCTTTTCCTGCTTCTCTAGCTCCACCTCCCACCTCATGCCTTGTCTCATCTTTCATATTTTTCCAGTTTTCATATTCTCCACTGATGGGATTCTCTCATGTATGGAAAGCCTTCCCTGCCTTTTTCTTGAACAACTCCCATTGGACTTCTCCACTGTCAGTACCTCATTCAGATCCCTAGCACTGGCCCATCCTTATCTCCACTCCCACAATCTCCAGCCCACACCTCTAGCCGAGAACCTAAACAATTAAATTGCATATGGTCTCCAACTTAACAATAATTGGATTTGCAAGTTTTCAAGTTTGTGACAAAGCAAAAGCAATAGAAATTTAGTGGAAATCATACTTTGATTTTTTTTTTTTTGTACCAGGGATTGAACCCAAAGGGATTTAACCACCAAGCCACATCCTCAGCTCTTTTTTTATCTTACATTAGAGACAGGGTCTCACTGAGTTGCTTAGGGCCTCACTAAATTGCTGAGGCTAGGTTTGAACTCACAATCCTCCTGCCTCAACCTCCCAAGTCGCTGGGATTACAAGCATGTGCCACCACGCCTGGCTGTACTTTGAATTTTGATCTTTTCCTGAGCTAGTGATATGCAGTGGGACACTATGAGAGCCAAAGCATCCAGTCAGCACAGTTACAGAGAGAATCCACTGAAGCACTGCAGGGAACTATGTGGCTAATTTCTGATATTCAGCACTTTAATTGTATCAAATGTATTTTTTTTACTTACTTCTTTTTAACTTACGGTGGGTTTGTTGAGGTGTAACCTCATCATAAGTTGAGAAGCACCCATATAGAAAATTATATGCTGAGGCTCAGACTAATCCTGTCCAACAAAAGAGTTTCATTCCAGCTCTGACTTAATAGTCTCTCTCTCTCTGTTTTCTCTACACCATACAGATTTTTGTCAAGCCCTACAGAACTCCGTGGTGCAACTGGGGACACTTTTGAGGACACCACTTTTATTGCAACCCCTGATGGCCCACTTTTCATCATTGAATAGGACTTAAGAGTATAATTTTTTGACTAACCTAGCGTCTATCTTATCTTACTTTCATATTTCCCCTCCCCATTTCTTCTTTTTTTTTAATTTGTCCTCTATGTATCTTCATATGCTCTCTCTGATTTGATTTGACTTGAATTTGATATATTCATTGATTTATTTATTTTTATTTCATAAAGGAATGAAGGAAAAGGCAAAGGAGAAGGGAGTTCTTCTCTTCTTCAAAGAAACATGATGCTTTTTGTCTCTCTCACTTTGATGTCTGCTATGTTTTGGATGTAAGTGCCCCTCTCCAAAATTCATATTTTGGAACTTTCATCCCAAAATGTCAGTAGTAAAAGATGAGGCTTTGGAAAGTCACTGGGCTGTGAGGGCTCCACCCTCCTGGATGGGTTAGCTCTTATAAAAGGGCTGCAGGGAACAGGTTCATCCCTTCCTTCTCTTCTGCCATGTGTTGGACCTTCTTTGCTCCTCTCACCCCTCCACCAAGTGAGAATGCAGCAAAAGTGCCATTTATGAAGCAGAGACCGAGCCTTCACCAAACATCAAATTCTAGCCTTTTATATATATATATATAAAACTTTTGGAGGGCAAGGATCTGTCTTAGTCAATAGTGAACCCTCTGCTACATCTGGCATGTAAAGTGCTTGTTGTAGAAGCTCAGTTAATGTTGTTCAAATATATCTGAAGCCCCATACCTGGGGTGCTATATTCTGATGTGCATGCAGGAAAAGTACAAAAGGAAGTGGCTTCCTGAAGAGGTCTTCATATGGGAAAGCCACCCTAACCCTAACCCTAATCCTGATCACCTGAAATATTTTGGAGAAGCCATATCCCCAGGATAGAGGAAAGGAAAAAAAGTGCTAAAAGCGTAGACTGCCTAACAAAACTAACCCGCAAGGTGAACTCTCAGCAGAACTGGCCAATTCCCGTGTCTCTCTGTGCAAACCTGCCCCATAGGATCTGGAAGATTCCAGTCCCTTTGTTAAGATTCCTGAAATAGACATGATAAAGAGCTTTCTACATGAAAACACCTCTTCACAATTTTTTCAATAGATTGATTTTCTAACACAGAAATCAGTTTCCCTGAGAGTATGCAAGTTTGATTAGGAAGTTCGCTCTTAGGCAGGTCAGGAAGTCTGCTCTGGACTACTCCTCAAGACCCTGGACCCTGACAGCATTGGTGTCACCTGGGAATCTCTTCAAGTGCCCCAATATAATCAAAAGTTATAAATGGGGGGGAGGGGGAACAGGACAAATTCAGGATCACTGTGATTCAGGAAAGAAACTTCCAGGGTGCCACAGCCACACTGTGACTGACTGTACAAGACCTCTCATTGCTGAGGCACATGATATTGAATCATCTATGTGGCAAATGTTCCATTTCACAGAAAAGGGATCCAAAGCTCAGGCCAGACTCCTGCAGTTAATCGACATGTGTAGAGTGGCTTCCAAAAGATCACCTTCACCAGAGGAAGCAGGAATGGTTTGAGATCTAGGAGGGTGGCTGTTGCGCCCCTGACTTTCCACAGCAGTCTCCAAGGAGCAGCATATGAGATCTTTAATGGGATGTTCAATGGAATCCAGGATTTGGGCATTAGCAGCACAGCAAGTAAAAAATGAAAACAATCTCTGAAGGGAGCAGAAAGGGAATCCTAATGCTTTAGCCATAAGGGAAAGGAGTCCAAATTGCAAACTAATTTGCCAGGAAGGAAATCATAACTTGTCTCCTATTTCTCTGGTAGCATCTGCAGAAGTTCCTAGATCAATCACACTCTTTACCACTCAGGGATATTGGCATATGTTGCTTCCCACGTAAGAACACTATGCTGCTTGCTGGCCGAATCATCCACCATCAAGCCTCAGGTTGCTAGCACTGCTGAGAGTCACCATGGCTGACCAGAGCCTCCTTTGTCTTTGAGTTCATCATTTTTTTTCCCTTTATAACATATATCATTGGCAGTTATTCTTCATCTTGCTGTTACAGTTTCCACTTTAAGGTAAGTTCTTCTATGAAGGGGAGGAGCTTTCTGTGTTGTGCTTGACCTTGGAGGTCTTTAGTAACCTGTACCAAATAAATGAATGACATGTGTTTAACATCTGCTGATCCGCACAGCAAGCCCCTAACCAAGCTGTGCTTTATAACAATTCAAATTCTCTCCAGGAACATTGATTCTATCAGTCAGAAATAAACCCTTGTAAATGTGTATTTGAAGGCTGCTTCTGATGCAGTCAGTAGAACAGTATGTGGGATCCTTGTGCCTGCCTCCCTCTCATGATTTCTACTTGTTCTTTTGCAGTGAGAGTCATGGCAACAGCCTCTTTTACACACTCCACTCGTTTCTGGGTCTTGGGATGTCTAATAGTATCCTAAGAATCCTATTTGCATTTTACCATTTACCTACCCATCAGAGGCCATGAATAAGACTGGAGAGGTAATGTTACCTCCTCAACACAATCAGTTGACACTTCCAAGCAAAAAGGAGAGACCAAAGCCACCAAAATCTTTGGAAGGATATTCAGGACAGTTAAGGGATTCTGCATTCTAGAAAACTTAATCTAAGTTTGTTAGCAATGAAAAGCAATGCACATATCGGGGCTTAAAAAAGAAATATAATTCTCTGAGAAGCTAGACCCCCCAGACTGGCCAAATGATCTCTAAGCAGGCTTGATTGAGGAGAAACCAGCCTTAAATGCTCTTTTGGCAATAATAGATAAGGAGTGAAACTAGAAATGACAGAAAGAGGGAGGGAATAAGAGGTCCCAGCCACGCAGAAATGGTGTCAAAAGAAAGAACAGGAAAAGAATAGAGTTCCTGAGAGGTGAATTTCACTCTGGGCCTTTACTAGTTATCCTACGATCAGTGAACCAGCAACATCTGCATCCCAAAAAAAACCTGTTAGAAATCCAAATTCTCCATCCCTACCCCAGAACTACTAAATCTACTTTTGGACAATATCTGCAGGTGACTTAAAAGGACATGGTTTACAAGTTTGAGAAGCACTATCATAAACTAATGGCAAGTAGAGGCTTAATGAACTAGAAGAAATTGCTTAGAATTTAGGGAATTCTTTGACTTAAAGGAAATCCCGCTGTGGACTTAGTCCAACCTCCATCATATTGAAGAGTAGTGAAAATAAGTAGGAAAATAAGACTCACCCCACTTTTGCTACTGGTTGTCTCATCTCTCCAAGGAGGGTGTCAACTCATTGGGGCCAAAAATGTTCATTTACCTTCTTCCTGTTCCTCACAGGGTACAATCTTGGGACCTGTAATTGGATTTCTGCTAACCAGTGACCAGCCAAATGAAGATCATTCTGGAAAGCTGACTGAGATCAGCTTCTACCATTTCCTCTTACGCATTCCTTGCTTTTAACTTTAGCCAGTGCTCCCAGGATGATATGTGAAGATCACAAGTATTAAGAAAAGGGTTCAGGAATCCATTTCTAATGTTCATAAATATAATGTGCCATTGCTCCAAGGTGGTATTTCCAGAGCTGGAAGTGTAGCTGACTATATTGTTCTAATCTGCACTAAATGCCCCAGAGGGAAGGTTACATAAAAGTGCAAGAACTCATGAAACCAATTTGGGTAGAAGTCAAAAACCAAAGCAAAACATTGGTTCTCTGGCTCATTGATTTCCATCTTCTCCCTAGGGTACAAAGAATTCTCAACTGTATCATAAAGATACTGCTTCTCTTTTGGTGGATGAACACCAATAATAATTCTTATTTTAGGAGCAATATGTCAGGTATTGCAAACATGACCTCTCAGTTAGCCTCTATTGCAAGGATCTTTGTGATATCACACTGCCCTGAGCAAATGCCGGTTTGAGTTCTTTTTTCAGAAAACTGCTGAACAAAGAGATATATGCGTCTGTATCCATAGATATATGTGTATATCATCTTTACAGCAAATAGAATAGAAGAAGCCTTGGACAGCAAGAATAGAAAATGAGTTTAAAATATATAATTATATGCCCATTTTCTTGGGGAAAAAATTGAATCTACACCAGCCTGATTTCTAGTGTTTGTTCTTTAAGAAAAATATCCCCCTAAACACACCATTCTATTTTTCCTAAGAAATGAACTGTTTAGAAAGAGCACTATAATGATCTAAAAATTCTTCTGGGCCCCATTGGCGTAGGTGGAAAGCTCCCAGGAGTCTGGACTGCAGCTCAACCAGGGAAGAGAGTTGACCTCTAACCACCAGGCCATGGTCACCCTGTAGCCTCTACAGCTATTTCCACACCTTTAAAATGATAGTAAGTATCAGGTTTATTTCTGTCATAACAGTCAAAGGAACATGTTTTGAAAAGTATAAATTGTGACACCGAAGTACAAAAGTTAGAGTATCTCTATTTTGTTATATCTTTCTCCTAACAGAAAAGGTATTATAAAGATTCACCACTCATCTAGCAGAGGAACTACAGCTTTCAATTGCTTCTGTCCCTCTAGAATTGCACGAATGACCCATATTACATAACTTGTGAAGAAAACAGGAATTTCAAATCAGCCAATCTCTAAGTCACATGGTAATGAAGGGGGCCATAAGTTCTCAAGGTATATTCCTACCTCTCCAGTTCTCAAGATATATTCCCACCTCTCCAGTCACTGCCAGACCCTTGAATAATCCAGAGGGAAACTATGTATGAATTAGCAAAAAAAAAAAAAAAGTCATCCTTCCTGGGGTGGGGTTTCAAATACTATATTAGTCTGGGTTCTCCTGAACAAAGGCAGTAAGACAGATGGACAGATAGATGGATGCATGAACAAATGCGCACACACACACACATATATTTGTTAGAAGGAGTTGACTCATGCAGTCACAGAAGCTAAGACCCAAGAACTGTAGCTGGTAAGCTGGAGACCCAGGAGAGCGAATGGTACAGCTCTAGTCAGAATATGAAGGCCTAATAACCAAGAGAGTCAAAGGTGACAGTTGCAGTCCAAGTCCAAGTATGAAAGCAGAGGACCAATGTCCTAGTCAGAAGACACTGAATTCTCCCTCAGTCCACCTTGGTGTTTTTGTCAGGCCCTCAATGGATTGGATGAAACCCACTCACTATAGGGAGAACAATCTGCTCTACTTAGTCAATCATTCAAATGCCAATCTCATCCAGAACACTCTCACAGAAATACCCTGGATAATGTTTGGACGTGCGATGGCCCATGCAAATTAACACACAAAATTAATCATCACACATGTGTGTATGGTGGAACCACAAGCTGCACTCCAGCCCCTGTCTGTCCCAAAGCGAGGCACCCTGGTGGAGACTTCAATCTACACAATCATACAGAGATCCTGCCTGCTACTTACATTTGATCTTCTCTAAGAAATGGCCCCTATTCTTTAGAATGGGCACCCTTAGAGTTCTGCCTTTGTGGCCCACTCCACCCATTATACTCTCCCTGAATCCTATCAAAGCTTCTGGACTGATAATGTCTTTGGCTCCATATAATGCCTCAACACAGTGTATTGCACTTCACAAGTTGATAGAATGCAGCTACCTGTAAATTTACAAGCTGATAGAATGCAGTTACCTTTAAATATTATACCTGAAGATTCCCCAGAAAAGCATCTGAGTTAAGTGACATACGTAGGTATGGAACCCTTCCTTTTAGTGGAAAAAGCACAGATCTCCTTGGACTGCTAGGCCTGTGCAAAACAGTCAATGCACACTGAGTATTAAAAAAGAGGACAGAGAAAAGGAAAAAAATAAAAACAACAGGAAGAACACAAGAAAAAGGAAAAGAAGAAGAAGGAGTAGTCATCATCCACAAGACAAGAAATGATGTAAACATTAGGGAAAATAAACAGAAATAACAAATGACTAAGCATTCAATGAGTACTGAGTCCCAGAAATGACACTTGTGCAGAACTGTAACATAAGGAATGAATCACTGTTTACCACCCATGGACAGGGTGCTGTCAAGTTCAACATGTGTGCAGCAATTAGGAGCGGAACATGCAGAGCCTGCAGAACAGTGATGTAGAGCTGGCATCTGAAAACAAACAAACCTTATTCTTATCATTTCTCCAAAAAGGGAGGGGGTACCCCCAATTCCAATTTACAACATACAAATGTTTCACAAAGAAAAGGTTTGAAGTAAATGGAAGTTCCAAGTGGTAAGAAAAAAATGGTTCAGATATTGTGGGCTAAGAAATGTAAACAATGCAACTAGGGAAAGCTAGAGAACAGAGTTCTAACTATGGTAACAGGTTTAGAAACCAAACATGACTCTATAGGAGAAGTGGAAATTTTTATACTTAAAGAGTAAGCATGAATATGGGGGGCGTGTGATCAAAGTATGTTATATGCATGTATGAATATGACACAATAAAACCCTTTGTTCTGCATATTAATTTGAACTTTTTATTAAAAATTTTAATTTAAAAAATATACACGTAGGGCTAGAGTTGTGGCTCAGTGGTAGAGCATCTGAGGCACTGGGTTCAATTCTCAGCACTGCGTATAAATAAATGAATAAAATAAAACTAATGAATTAAAATAAAACTAAATGAAAAAAATAAAACTAAAAAATATATTTTAAAAAATATACATATTTTTTTCAATGCTTATCTCTAACATCTGAAAACCTGGAAATGAATCCAAGATGCAAGAAGGCAGAGGAGTTTTGAGGTTGATGATTGTAGGTCATTTTTCACACAAAGAGTGGGAAATTCTGGCCTTTTGATTACCTATGGGATAGGACAGCTTTTGTGTATATTTGCTGATAAATCATCAGCTAATTTTAAAAGAAACGCAGCTTCAACACAGTGATTGGGAAATTCAGTTCTAGGCCAGTCTGTCTAACAGAAATCATGGACTAGACTCCCAAATGTCATTCATATTTGATTCTCCCCTTGAAGAAACTGGACCTCAGTCTCCAAATAAGTTGTTTCATTAATCTGGTCATTATTACCAGTCCACGTGAGGTTGCCAGCATAACCTAGTCTGATGCCCTTCACAACACATACGTATCCAATGGGCATCTCCAATCTAAACTCTCCAAACCCAAGCTCCAAACTTGTTCTCCCTATGCTATTCCGCATCTCAGGAAACAGCAACTCCATTTTCCAGTTGCACAGACCATACATCATGGAGTCATTCTCTACCTCTTGTCTCATATCCCTCATCTAGTCCCCTGTAATTCTAGTGGTTCTACCTTCAAAATATGTCCATAATCTTACAGCTTCACACCATGGCTACTATCATCACTAATCCAAACCACCGCCATCTTTTACCTGGGTTGTAGTTGGAGCCTCCTAACTGCACATCCTGCTATTTCCCTTTGCCATCTTCAGTCTGTTCTCATATACATTAAACATTGGTTAGATCATGTCACTCCTATATGCAGAATGCTCCAATGCCTCCCACCTCAAAGTGAAAGCCAAAGTCCTTACAGTGATCTAAAAGGCCTTGTATAATCTTTGTCCCATACCAGTTACTTTCCTGACCTTATTACTTTCCCTCTTGTTCACTCTGCTTCAGACACACTGATTTTTCTCTTTTTCCTTTAACCCAGTAAATTCAGTTCTGACTCAGGGCCTTTGTATTTGTTGCTCCCTCTTCTCAGGACACTGTTCCAGATGTCGTACCCCTTCATTTCCTTTAGATTTTAAGATCTCAACTAAAATATCTCCAGAAGGGATTACTTAAAAAAAATAACCCTCTCTTCAAGATTTTCAAATCTTCCAATGCAGTTGGGAAAATGAGAGAAAAGCAACTGCATCACATACAGTCTCAGGGGCCAAGGTTCTGCCATCTGAAAGACACACAATCTAGAATAGGCAATCCCCTGGAGAAGGAGAAGAGAGCTTCCAGTGGAATGCTAAACACCTGGACTTGGAAATAGGATCTATCAATTGCTTGTATATTTCATTGGCTTCAATTTCTCAGTTTTATCTAATTGCAAAAGAGCTAAGAAGTACTGTATTCCTAGTACTGTGGAAGGAAGGAGAACCAGCCCTATAATCTATACTATCAAATACTACAAGCTGTATCCTTGAAAATTCTTCAGTGCTTGAGCAATTGAAGTCCCTGCCACTCTATGTTATCACCCTAAAATTAATTCTAGATTGACTCTTTTCTTTCATCTACTCAACAATTATTTAAGAAGCAGGATCTCACAATGTTGCCCAGGTAGCTGGGACTACAGGTGCACACCACAGCACCTGGCTAACAGATGTTTTTTGAGTGCTTCCTTTTACGTGCCACACAATGTGCAAGGTGCCAAAGATAACAGCAGATACTCCCCCATGGGGGTTTCACATTCCATGGTTTCAGTAACTATCCATCAACTGCATCTGACAATATTAAATGGGAAATTCCAGAAGTAAGCAATTGATAAATTTTAAATAGTACACTTCTCTGAGTAGTGTGATGGAATCTCACCCATCCATACCATCCTGTCTGGCACGTGATCACCCCTCTGTCCAGCTTATCCACACTGCAAATATCCTCACCCAAAAGTCACTTAAAGCCAATGTGGTTATCAGATCAGCTACCAAAGCACAAGTTTAGCGATGCTAACATTTTTTATTACTGTGTGCAGTCAGGATTTTTCTATTTTATCATTGGTTATTGTTGTTAATCTTGTCTTGTGCTTAATTTATAAATTAAACTCTATGACACATATATGGATAAGAACAAAGTATATGTAAAAGTTGGTTAATATCTGCTTCAGGAATCCACTGGGGGTCTCGGGTCGTATCCCCCACAGATAAGGGGGAACTGATGTTCTGATTCTAGTGGCTGTGATGTATCTCTGGCAGAATAATCCACATCAGGGTGGGAGAGGCATGCTGCTGCAATCTGTGGTGCCAATGCTATCCCCCAGAGTCAAGGGTGTGCAAAACATGCCTCCCACCCCACGGAGATGTACAGAGGAGTCAGAACAGTCTCACCTCTCCCAGTGTTGCTATCATGCTACCAAGTTAAGCTTCTCTGAGTGTCATTGCTGCTCTCCCAGAATCTGGTAGATCCACTGTAGGCATGTGTAACCATATAACTTCATGATGTCCTTTCTTCAAGAAATAGCAACATAAAAGTGTTCATTGGATCACCCCAGAATGATGAATTGAAAACAAATATTGTCCTTCTTTGGACCTCAGGGAGATATAATCAAATTTTTTTTGCAGCAATTAGAAGCAAAATTCTCAATGTGCTCATAACAATAAGGGTAGATTTGAATTTTT
This sequence comes from Ictidomys tridecemlineatus, assembly GCF_052094955.1. Taxonomy (NCBI): domain Eukaryota; kingdom Metazoa; phylum Chordata; class Mammalia; order Rodentia; family Sciuridae; genus Ictidomys; species Ictidomys tridecemlineatus. Next base: position 76,201,414 of record NC_135488.1, read on the forward strand.
TTTAAATGTAACATTTAGGGTAATGATGAATGGTGTGAATATACTTTGTATACAACCAGAGATATGAAAAATTGTGCTCCATATGTGCAATATGAATTGTAATGCATTCTACTGTCATATATAACAAATTGGAATAAAAAATAAATTAATTTTAAAAATGTAACATTTCGTAGTAAAAATGTAAGCTAAAATAAAGTGTAGGAACAATACATATAAGATAAAAACACATATTTGCTCAAAAATAGAAACCACTGGGGAAGCATACATGTCCAACACACAAGAATGGCTGCTGATGAGAAGAAAAGGGAAAAGGAGGTGGTACCAGAATGAAAAGAGGGAAAATAATAGAAGAGGAGAGTGTCCTTACATATACCATGGTATTAATGTGTCATCAACTGAAGAATATTACTAACTTGCCAAATATAAAATTTTACTTTCTAATGTCTTTTCTGCTTTTGTGGAGACACTCAAAATAACATTTGTCAAATGGATGAATGAAAAGGCACCAATCTAAAAATAGTCTTTAGAGCAATAAGACAGGCTGACAAGGCTTCCTTCTGTACTATCTGCAGCCTCAGGATCTTCAGGGAATTGGCTGCAGGACCCCCACAGATACTAAAATCAATGGATGCTCAAGTCCCTTATGTAAAATGATTTCGTATTTGCATTCAACCTGTGCAGATCCTCCTATACAATTTAAATCATCTCTATATTACTTATAATACCTCATACACTGTAAATGCTATGTAAGCAATTATTATAGTGTATTATTTAGGGGATAATGAAAGGAAAAAAGTCTATATGTTCAGTATAGACACTATTGTTTTTCTAAATAGTTTTGTCCTGAAAATATTCTTGGCTGATTCTACAAATGTAAAACCTGCAAATGTAAAGAGCAAATGTACTAGGTTTTAGACTCAGAGCTAAGTCTGAGTCGTCCATGATTACATATCATAATATTTGCTTAGGAAATGATAAGCACAAAAATTTGTAACACTGTTTTAGCAAAGATATGAAGGGGCATTTTCAAATGTAAAAAGTACATTTAGAAATGTAAAATGTACATCTTCTGAAAAGAAATACTTATTGAGAGCCAAAAAATAACACCCTATAACTCAAGACTTCCACTTTTAATAATTTATTACAGAAAATTAATTTGTGTACAATCAGATTTATTGTGTTCATTGGATTAAATGATGTTTCAGATAATATTACCTAAAATAGGAAATTTCAAATAACATAAATATTTCAAATAGCATAAATGGGAATTTACTAAATAAATGTTGTCACACATATGAGGATCAATTTAATTAAATGAAATTATATAAGAAAATGCTTATCATATGTTGTTAAGCAAATGTAGCATTTTAAAATGTGCCACATAATCCTAATTTTGAAGAAAGGAAGGATATATGCTAAAATATTAATGGTAATTATCTCTGAACTAATGTACTAATTCAGTTAAAACTTATAATTTCTGATTTATAGTTGACACATGTATTTTAACTTGAAAAGTACTAAAACAAAAATATCAGTGAATAACCCAATATTATATTTTATCTGTTATCCTATATTATGTCTCAAAGGCATGAAAAGAAGAGTATTTCTGAGATGGATTTTAAAATAAGTGCTTCCGTATTCACAGAATTCTCAATTCTTTTTTATGTGTACATTTCAACCATCATTCAGTCACATTTACCATGTCACCTTGAGCCACACTTTACTGTGTCCTCCTCAAGCCATGTTAATAATTAAAGAGAAAGTCATTTCGAGATAAGAATGTGGATAAACAAATATTCCCTATAATTTTCTAAACCTTAGCTGAAAATTCATTAAATATCTTATTAAGGTTCTGTTTGTTATCAAAATCAAGGGAATCCATTCTGTCATCCATGTGGGAGTTGCAGAGTTCAGTCAAGTCAGGATAAAAGAGAAATGACAGGACATGAGAACCCATTTCAAGCAAAGAGTTATATTAAAACCCAGGTCAGCTTTTACTTTAATAATAAAAAATAAATGCTATTTATTTACTTTTTTACTCTGAAGTTTAAAACTCTAGAGGGCTGAAGAGATAAGCAAGAGCATGAAAAGGTCAAAATCTAAGCACTGATATGTTTTCTATGGGTAATAGCTGGTTCTATTATCTTATCATTTTAAAAAAATGGATCTTCTTGGGAGAAAATTCAAAAGCATAATACAAAAAAGTTGCCTGAATCGAGATTTAAATTTCACTGTGAGTAAATGCCATCTGAAGAAATCTACTATAATTCTACTGTAATATATGTAACCATAAAAAACATGTATGATAAAGTACACGTCAATTAAAAAGTAAGGCATGGGACTGGGGTTGTGGCTCAGTGGTAGAGTGCTTGTCTAGCACGTGTGAGGCACTGGGTTCGATTAGCAGTATCACAAAAAAATAAATAAATAAAAATAAAGGTGTAGTGTCTATAAAACAAAAAAAAGTAAGACATGTCAGTAGTTAGAGGAAAGGTAGCTTATTCTTCCACCAGTATTGTTAAGACAAAAATTCCAAGGCAAAATGCTTTTAGCTAATATCATTTGGAGAATGATATTTTTAAGTGTTTAATTATAATTTTAATGTGTCATTGATTTTTTGTTAAATATTCATTTGCAAACTCATCTACCATTCATTACTTTGAACTATTGGCTTCTTTGATGTAATTTTTTCAATTCCATTGTGCAAACTACTTGAGTTACAAGAAGCAATCTGTAAAATCAGATGTGCTTAAAACTCAAACTAAAGAATAGATTCTGATGTCTTTCTTTTTATTAAATGATAATTACATCTAGACCTATAACTTCCATAGCATCCCTTTCTTTAGATAGGAGACACTAACCTGTCCTTTATATAAGACATTATTATGAAATAAATATTTATGTCTCCCAAAATGCATATGTTGAAGTTCTAATCAATGTGGCTATATTTGGAAATGGGCCCTTTAACAAATTAAGGTTAAATGAGGTAATAAGGGTGAGGCTCTGATCAGTTAATATTTACTATTGTTATGAGATAAGAGAACTCACTAGTCCTCTCTCCACATGTATAAGTAAAAGAGGACCTAGAAAGCATGTAGCAAGATGGCAGCCACAGACAAGCCAGGAAGAGAGCCCTCACCAGAAATTGAATAGCTAGGACCTTGATCTTGGACTTCTAGCCTAGAGAGCTTTGAGAAATTAAATTTCCATTATCTAAACCATCCAGTCTGTGGTATTTTGTGATGACAACCCAAATGTATGAGTGTGTGTGTGTGTGTGTGTGTGTGTGTGAGAGAGAGAGAGAGAGAGAGAGAGAGAGAGAGAGAGAGAGAGATTTCATCATTTGTATATTTATTTGGCACTTACTTTGTACCAAATGTAGTTAAGTTATTGATTGATTGTATTCTACCAAAAAATAAGCTTCGTTGACAATCTAGACTTTGAATGCATCTCTACATTGGGGATTGCAGACATGTGGTACTCATACTACCCTTCTCCTAAGTACATGATAGAGATTAATAGTTCATCACAACACTCTTTCTTACTGAATGTAGACCAGAACTCATAACCCTTTTTAGCATTCCAAGCAACCACTAGTAATGTATAAAAATAAACATTTAAGTTGAAATCTGTTTCCCATTCCCATGTTAGACTGAAAGTTCACTGACTGCTTATATATTATATTTTTTAAATTTTAATTTTTTTAATAATCTTATTGCTTTTCATAGCCTATAGCCCTTCACCTGGTAGGAGCTCTTAGTATAAACCTTCTATATAAGAGTTTTAGGCCAAGAATCAAGATAAGCTTGTCTTGGCTCTACACAAATGAAACCATTACATATATTTTTAACTTTGATTGAATTCTCATCAAGTATGAATAATGAGCCAAAATAATGATTATATTAATAATTCATAACAATAGTTCATAATCAATAATCCATAATAATGAATGGTGCATTATTATTAAGCTCAAAGCTAGAAGATTCAAGGACACAAAGGAGTGAAAAGCCCAGCCTCTGGCCTCTAATATCTAATTGTGATATCAGATATCACAATATAAGCAGAATGTGACAAGTGGCACTATCACATGAATGGTTTTGACAATAGAAGCATAAGATGTTGGGAGGAAGGAAGGGAAGACATCTTCAAAGCTAAAAGGAAATTCAGTAGATGAACCAGTGCCTCTATTTCCTCCTAAACTCCCCTGTGGTCTTCAGCTGATCTAGTGATTAGCTGTCAGGATAGTCATCGTCTATACTCCAAATAAGTGTATTCTCTCTACACTGATCTGCCCCATCATATGCAAAGCAGATAAAGGAGAATGATTTTTCTAAATCCTTGAGCCACTGAGGAGATGCCACATGCTGTCTTTCTTTTAGTGACTGAGTTTCCTGGGGTCAAAGTCTTGCCATTCCGACCTAAAATGTTCTTATCCTTAATGGCAACACAGAGCAACAGAAAAGATAAGAGAAAAAAATAAAAAATAAAAGGTTTGAGACTCCAAACCCAACTTTGAGGTTAAAAAAATTTTTTAGAGAAATTGGTTGGTTTTATGCCCTCAGATAGGCATCTCTTATGCAATACTTACTTTAATGAATCATATAAGGAGAGTGGAAATTAAACTTTTAACTGAGAAAGAATTTGGCCTTGATGGACTGACAATCATAGATTAGACTTCTTTTTCCCCAAATCTAGCAACTCACACATCTATCTTCAATAGACTCCTATCCAACATGCTTAAAAACTTGTTTCTTATTCTCAAAGTTGGCAATCTTATTTACTTGTGTAATGCAATTTCCCCAGAATAAGTACAGAGCTAACTGAGGAACTTAATGATTAATTTCTTGAGCCAAAAAAGATGTTCATATAGTCTTTAACATTCAGATTTGTAACTAGATTATCTGTTTGGCCTAGGAAGATAATAATCACACCTTATACCCAATAACATTAAAAATCAATGTGTAGTAGAAAAGTTAATTAAAATTATGAAATATTAATTACCCTTTTTGATCTTTTCATTTAAAAAACCATTCTCCCTTCATTTTCTTGATATTCAAAGCCAAACTGGAGATGATGCATCTCTGAATTTACAGGGCTATAACCACTGATATTTACATGATAAATCTTCATACCACACACTGAATATTCAATGAGAAACAACACACTGCCCAGTAGCTCCTCCATTATTGATACCCTGAGTGTCTGGAGAGACTGTAAATCTTTGCATATAGATCAAATTAAGTTTGCAATTAAATACAAGGTAAAAAAAAATCCTTCCATTTAAAGCCTTGGGAAGTAGTGAAAATATTGTCACCACAGAGCTTTCTGAAAGGGTCCATTTTACACAAAGCCAAATGCTTTTCCTATGAAGGAAACCGAACTTATCTCAAGAGTCGGTCCCACATCTCTAAAATCCACCTGGCTACATTTGGGAAAAGATTCCACGGTCCACATTTTTTGTTTTTTATTTGGTGCACATATATTCTATTCACCTTTATCAACCTAATACAGTTCATGCCTGCTGAAACCAGAAGAAGCAAGAAATTATGAAACCGTGGGTATTTAAAATCTAAAATTTTAAGATATATGCACATCCCCAATCCCTTTCTTTTATACAGAGTGAAAGCTACTGTTAGAACCTGTGGAGGAAGTGATCTCCATTTCGCTTTTATTGTGATTTTCAGATTACATAAAGGTTTTATTTGATATCCTTCCTACATGAGATGGCCAGTATACAGCTAAACAGAGTTGAAATGGGGAAGCTAACCAGTAAGAATACCCCTGCCCTGGATTTTACAATTGTAGTGGATTTCACTTATATTTATAGGAAATCTCTGGGAGTACTATCTGAGAAGGGGAGATGTGAGCATCCTAGAACCAATGAAGGCAGGTAGGTTTATAAAAGAATACAAGAGTAGCCCATTGCCCAGGACCTTGGAAAAGCAATTCCACTCCCCCACTCACCTCCACACCTCAGAGATCCTTACTCCAGTTGGTGACAGTTCACCTCAGGGCAAATGGGAGTGCTGGAGATTTCATATTTGCCGAAGAAGCCTTCAACCACAGAGAGAGGGAGCTTTCATAAATAGATACCCAAAAAGGGCAATACATGGAATCAATGAAAGAGGTTAATTCCTTTTCCTCTCAGTTGGGATAATACTGAACCATGTTTCACACTGTGTGCTAGATTTCCCATCTAACCGGTGGTAACTGGTTTGATTCATTATCCTTCACTGGCCTCCTTGACTTTCCTATTTGACATCTTAAACTCTTTACTGATATTTACTAGGATCATCTCCCCCAAATAAATTACTCACAGTCAAACCTTTGTGTGAGGGTCTATTTCTGGAGAAATCCAAACAAAAACAGATCCTGTGTGCTTTGGGGGGTTCAAATGGAAAAGCCATCTGTCTGTTCTTTATAGGTACCTAGAGAGAGCAGCGGGGCTGTGAACAGGTCATGTAATTGATAGAATGCCAGAAACAACAAAATTGCAGAATTACTACAAGGAAGTTCAGAAATCACATAGGCCAACTTCCTGTGCATGAAAATGACTGTACCTCTAACTACTGGGAAAAGTAATGCATAAAGTACTAAGGAAACTATAAAAAAAAACCTATTGTAATTAGAAAGGCAGAAATTAATGTTAGCTGGGGCCAATAAAGGTAGCCTTCATGGAAGAGACGGCATCTTTGATGAGCCTTGAAGTATAGATAGTCTTTCAACAGCATTTCCAGAGAGGGGATAAGGAACACAAATAGCATAAGCCAAAAAGGGCAATTCATGGAATCAATGAAAGAGGTTAATTAGCCTTGAGCAGGAGAGGGAGCACAGCACTAAAGCCTTCAGAGGAAACAGGAAGGAGCTGTCAGGCTACCTCTGGATTCATCAATGTGGCCAGGAAACTAGGGGCATGTAAATGGATGACAGTCCTCATTTAGATCATATGACAAGAAAGGAGAATCATGGTTTTCCCAAAAACGAGTGAGTAAGAAGGGAAAGATGGAACTAGTTCTAACATGACCAGTGGGAAAAATCATGGTGGTCAGCCACTTTTAATAACAGGATTATAGTTACACGGAGCACTAAGAACAGACTTTCAAGGTAAAGAGGAGATAACCCAGTCACATAACCCCGAGGCTTCAGTGAAGAGTAGAGGACAATTACCTCCAATTTGTCAACCCCACCCATAAAATCCAAAGCCCAGAACTCGTCTGCAAGAACTATGCTGCCCCCCAAAGCAAAGGCAAATCCTAATTCTTCTCTTTTATTTTATCTTGAGGAGAATTTTCAGGCATATTCTGTATCTTTCATTAAACAGATAAGTTTTCTAGGATTTTATGAATATAATAAAAGAGCAAAATGTATTAATGTGATGGATGAAATTATATTTTAAGACACACATATCATAAAATTAAAGGTGTCCTAAAAATGAGAAACCCATTCCAGGAGGCAGCACTCTTGGCCGGACACCAGTATCTGAATCAAGTGTGGTGTCTGGTGATATCTGTTCACTGCACAGAATTGAAGACATCGCTGACCTTGATGTGACATCCTCAATGGTTTACCACATTCTCTCACAAAGAGATGCATCCTTGCAGAGAAAATGAAACTTTCCAAGTCCTTTGGGAAAAAAAGAGAATTCTTCAGCTGAAGCTGCACCTTCATTCACAAAGAAAAGAAATATTCATCTAGCAATCATCTTGTAGGACAAATCCATGCTGCCTTCAAACACAGACAGGAGGTCCCATCTACAGATCATTTGCAGCTTGTGTAATTTTTGAATGCCACTACTAACTGGTGGCCTTACAGACATTTTCAAGTATAATTGAAAATCCAGTGTAACCTTAGAAACTAGAAGTGAATGTAATATTTGTTTCAAAAATCAGTTTCTCTTCCTCACTTCCATATAGATCTCAAAAAAAAAGAAAGAAAGAAAGAAAAGAAAAGAAAAAATGTCCCACTAGTCTCCCTGTCTCCCCAGTGTCAAGTCCTGTCTGCTAATGTCTTCTTTGTCAGCCCCTGTCATAGCCACAAAGCCTGGCAGTTCTTGATTCTAGGATTTTTTCCTAGCCATCCTTTTTTTTTTTCCTCATACCCATGAACACATCTTTAACACCAGAGATTAAGGACTAGTGAACTGTGGCTGTCATGCTAGGCAAGGGTTCCATCACTAAACTACATCCTCAGCCTGAAACCCTCAATTCTTTTACTATCTGGTCCATTATAGAAAATACTCACCTATTCTTATTTTCTTCTCAAATTTCTTTCCAGTAATCCCTACTTTAAAATATCCAGTACTCAAAACCCTCTATTGTATTACCCAATGGATCTTCTCTCTCTCTCCTCCCCTATCTCCTCCCTATCCATTACACACACACACACACACACACACACACACACACACACACACACATACACACTGATCCTCAGCACCACATAAAATAAATTCCCAATAGTATGATTTTCCATGATTGGGCGTGGCTTATCTCTGCAACCTCTTGTCTCCTTTCACTTGCTGTACTTCACCCTCACTGGTCCTTCTTATTTTCCTTCAAGTACAAATCCTTCCCATCCCAGGGCCCTTGCAACTGCTGCTCCCTTTTCATGCAATACTCTTCCCCACTCATCATTTGGGAAATGAGGGTAGCTGTCCTTTATTTGGACAACACCTGTCATCTTTCAAGTCTCTGCTTCAACACAACCTCCTCAGAGATGAGTCCATCCTTTCTTAAGAAGGTTTCTTTCACTCTGTTCTTTCCTGGCTCCTTATTCTTTTACAGCATTTATTTGTTTATTAGACTGTTGTCTTATTGACATAGGAAGTCATGTATTGTATCCTAACTTTCCTAACCATAGGAAGCCAAGTATTGTGTCCATTTTACTTATCAGTCAACATTCAGCTACTGCTAAAACAGTAACCACTCAAAGCACACATACGAATGAATGATCTTCCATTTATTCCCTCCAAAATATTCATTTGTTGGCTGGACACAATTAGCTCTCTGATTTTCCAGCCCTAGTTGCATGCCTCACTCCAAGTAAACTAAGATAATCTTCATCTCCCAAGTATAAATCCAACTTTTTCACTTCTGAACCTCCCCAAAACCACCACCTCTTCCATTTTTGCTCAGGAAAATCTTTCTCTTCCAGTCTTAATTCAAACAATTAGTCTATGAAACTGTGTCATAATAAAAATAATGCAACCAGTGTAATATCAAAACTATATTTCCTAAGAATGCTTCCTAGAACAGTCTTTAATATACTTTGATACCCTCATGCCAAAACACAATTCAATGTAAGCAATTCTATGGGGCCCATGTGATGACGCATTCCATTTAGTCTCTGGTTAGCTTAATTCATTGTCAAATTTTAGAATATCAATGGATGGATTATATTCAGGTTGTTTGCAATTGATATTTTCACAGCTATAGTTTTGAAAGTAGTTAGTATCAATAAAGTTTCATAGATATGCCTATTCTGTTTCAGTTAACTGAGCTTAGAATGACTCAAGCCCATAAAGAAGCTTAACACACTTCCTTTAAGTGAGGAGAGTATATTCTAATATCAGTCATGATGAGGCACCATACCCAGAGTAAAACAACCTGCTGACTAAGAGCATTTTTAGTTGACAATAATAAAACCTTATCATTTGAACAAAAGCAATATTTCAGTGTCTACTGCCTATCCAAATTACCTGAAGAGATAGCAACATATTCTAAAAACAGTTAAACAGGAGTGAGAACATAATACACCTCTGTAATGTATGGACCTATCCCTACCTTTGTTTTATACATAATATATGAAGCTAATGTAGGCCCAACTCTCCAATATGTCAGCTTAGGAAGTGACTTCCTCAACAAGACTCCTAAAACACAAGAAGTATAATCAAAAATCAATAGATGGGATAGTATCAAATTTAAAAGCTTCTTCATAACAAAGGAAACAAGAATGTGAAGAGAGAGCCTACAGAGTGGGAAAAATTTTTTTGTCACCTGTACCTCAGATAGAGCATTAATTTCCAAGATATATAAAGAACTCAAAAACTTAACACCAAAAAAAGCAAATAACTCAATCAATAAATGGGCAAAAGAATGGAACAGATACTTTACAGAAGAAGAAATACAAATGGTCAACAAATATATAAAAAATATTTAACATCTATAGCAATTAGAGAAATGCAAATCAAATCTACCCTGAAATATCATCTCACTTCAGTCAGAACAGCAACAATCAAGAATGCAAATAAAAATAGATGTTGGTGAGAATGTGGGGGAAAGGGTACACTTACTGGTGGAACTACAAATTGGTGAACCACTTTGGAAAACAGTATGGAGATTCCTCAGAAAACTAGGAATAGAACCACCATTTGACCCAGTTATCCCATTCCTCAATTTATAGCCAAAGGACTTAAAATCTGAATACTACACTGACATGGCCACATCAAGGTTTATAGGAGCTCAATTCACAATAGCTAAACTATGGAACCAACCTAGGTGCCCTTCAACAGATGAATGGATAAAGACACTGTGGTATATACACACAATGGAATATTACTCAGCCTTACAGAGAATGAAATTATGATATTGGCAGGTAAGTGGATGGAACTAGAGAATACAATGCTAAGTGAAATGAGCCAACCCTAAAGAACAAAAGGCTAAATGTTTTTTCTCTGATATGCAGATACTAATTCACAATGAGGGGCATGGAGAAGAATAGTGGTATTTTAGACTAGACAGGAGTCAAGGGAGAGGAGGAGATGTGGGGGTAGGAATGATAGTAGAATGAATAAGACATTATTACCCTATGTGCATATATGATTACATGGCCAGTGTAACTCTACATCATGTACAACAAGACGAATGAGAAGTATTCTCCACTTATGTATGATGTGTCAAAATGCATTCGACTGTCACATATAACTAATTAGAACAAATTTTAAAAAAGAAAAAATATAAGTAAAGCTTTCTGATAATAAGACTGCATCTGAATTGTTTACCCATAATGAGTTTATTGCTGACAATTACTTTATAATTTTTATGTTGCTGCTAAATCACATCTTTCCATTACTTGCTTAAGCAATTACTATTATAAGACCCAAGCATAGGAACATGTATACACATACACATGCATACCCAAATTTTGTGCTCCCTTATAACTTTACTTTATGTCAAGGGTGAATTTTGCAAGTATAGACTCCATGACCTAAATTCAAGCCATTTATAATTGCTAAACCCCAAAAGATAGTTTCCATATACCTCCGGCTCTTCCAGTTGATATTCATTATCCATCAGTACCCTAAATAAGCTATTTGCCCTGAGTTCTTTGACATAAAACATTAAACAAACAACATTGAGCTCTTGCTATCTATCAGGCCACTTGTTAAGCATTAAGGATTCTGCAATTAAATTTTTTTTGTAACTTTATAAAGCTTATAGCGAAGCCATAAGGATATCCAATAAGTAGTAACATGAGTTAAATTAGGCACTGCTCCAACCATTTCCTCTGTATTGTGTCATTTAATCCTTAAAAACAAAACAAATAAACCAAAAACACTCTGAGGAAAGAAATGTTATTTACAAAATACAGGCAGAACTGAAGTTTAAGGAGATTATTAACTTACCCCAAGACACCTCTCTAGAAAATGACAGAGACAATATTCAAACCCAGATAGTATGTCCCAAAACCTTTGTACTTAACCCTGCCTCTACTTAAGATCACCATGCTCAGCTGTGCAGGTTATGCACTTCTCGACCCACATCAGGGGAAGGGTCAACTAAACCACACCTCACACTGTCTACATAGCAGCCCAAATCTAGACACATCACCATATTTCTCTGAGCTATGATTTTTCTACTCCTGTTGAAGTCAAAAGCAAACACAAAGATAGAGGGAAATCAAGTGAAAAATGATACTAGAAAGATGCAAACTGAGGAAACCAACTCAAAAAGAAATCTAAAAATCCGAATAGACTTTTTAAAAAGAGAGAGAGAGAGAGAGAGAGAGAGAGAGAGAGAGAGAGAGAGAGAGAGAGAGAGAGAGAGAGGATTAATCATTTTAAGACTGCTCACTAGAGCTCATTCAAACCCAGATGTCTTCATTGGTAAATTCTACAAAATAGTCAAAGAATTAACACCAACATATCACATACTCTTGCAAAGAACAGGAGGGAACACTTTCCAACTCATTCCATGATACAGAATGCAAAAGAAACCAAATTAAAAATAAAATGAACATCTTTTTGTTGTAAAAGATATCATCAAAAAAGTAAAAAAAAAAACAATGCACAGAATATAAACTATAGACAATATAAACTATACAACTGATAGGGGACTAGTATGCATAATAGTTTTTTAAAACCTTATAACTCATTAACAACTAACCCAATTTAAATAGAATTTGAATAGATATATATCCAAAGAAGAAATACTAATGGACAAATGGCATATATCAATGGACAAATGGCATATAAAAAGATGTTTAGTATCCTTATCTACCAGGAAAATGCAAATAAAAGTTCAATGAGACACTATTTTATACCCTGTAGAAATGTCATGATCAAAATGACAAATAATTACAAGTGTCAGTGAGGATTTGGAGTATCTGCAATTCTAGTCCTACGTCATGAGAAGTGAATGCATAAATCTACACAGAAAAATACACAAATGTTTATAGCTATTAATAATACCCTAAAAGTGAAAACAACTCAAATATCTACTAATGGATGAATGGATAAATAAAATATGATATATCCAGACAATGGAATATTATTCACTAATATAAAGAAATAAAATATTGATACATGCTACAAGGACAAACCTTGAAAACTTCATGCTAACTGAAAAAAACCATCATAAAGGACCACATATTATATGACTACATTTATAGGAAACGCCCAGATTAGGCAAACTCGGAGCCACAAAGTGTGTGAGTGATTGCCCAGTGCTAAAGGATTTGGGAGAAATTCCATTGATAATGGGAATGGGTTTCTCTTTGAGCTAACAAATATATTCAAAAACTGATTGTGGTGATGGCTGCATAACTCTGAATATATATTCTAAATGATTGAATTGCACATTGTAAATGTATAATTAGGTGTATTATATAACATGTGAGTTATATGCTTATTTATTAATTTTATACATTTGTGGGGTTCTGTGTGATAACTCAATACATATATACAGTGTTCAAAGATCAAATCAGGGTAGTTAATACTTTCACCTTTGTAAACATTTTTAAAATCATTTTGATTAACACATAATAATTGCACATATTTATCAGGTACAATGGGAGGCTTCAATACATACAGATAATATGCACTGACAGGCTGATTAATGTTTCTGTCTCCTTATCATTTCTGAACTACAATAAATTTCTTACTAAAAATTGTGGAAATGGGAGGGACAGAGAGAAAGGGATCATTTTCATTAAGTATGGAATATTAAACACTTATTAATCTCTCCTGAAATCCTAATATAATGATGATAAAAGATGAAAAAAGGCATAATCTCACATAGACAAATAAAATGAGAGAAGAGAAACAGGAAAGGGGAGATGCCAACACAGTTTTGGAAGCTGTAAAGCAGATGCTGAGCACACTGACCTAATTGATACCTGAAAGCTGGGGGCCAAGCCTGTGGGGAAGACAAGATGAGGCCTATCTGTACGACGGACTCAGAATTTATCAGTTACTTCTAAAGAATGGGATGTACAATGAGGCTGAAAATTGGAGTGTTGGTTGAAAAATCTACACGAGAAGGATTTAAATACCCTTCCTAAATCCATGGAGTTAGGCAATACACCCCACTCCCATCCTACTGTTTCAGCCAGGGATGTGTAGTTTCCTTTCTGCAGAAGGTATGGGTCTAACTCTAGGCTCAGGGACCCAAGACACAGATGGTCAACTAAAAACAGAGGAATTAAGTCAAATGCTATATAGTGAAAGACAAAGTTTAGGAAATCCCACCGAAAGTAAAACAAAACAATAAAAGAGATAAAAAATTTTAAAAGGATGAGAAAATTGTGTGATCCATTTAGATAGATGGTCAAGTCCAGACTGTGTTTACTATTCTGTATTTAAACACCAGGATACAAGGGGTTCCAGGAAGAATGTCACAAATTAATAAATGAGATTATAAAACTTATAAAACTTTATAAAATTTCTTTCTGTGCAGCAAAGGAAACAAAAGTGTGAAAGAAAAACCTACAGAATAGGAGAAAATCTTTTCTAGGTACTTTTCTGACAGAGGATTCATATCTAGAATATATCAAAAACTCAAAAAACTTTACATCAAAAATCAGATAACCCAATTAATTAATAAATGGGCAAACAAATTAAACAGACCATTCTCAAAAGAAGAAATATAAATGGCCAAAAATTACATTAAAAACGTTGACATCATTAGCAGTTAGGGACATGCAAACCAAAACTACATTAAGATTTCATCTCACACCAGTCAGCACAGCAGTCATCAAAAATACAAATAATCATAAACGCTGGAGAGAATGTGGAGAAAAAGGAACACTTTTGCACTGCTAGTAGCATTGTAAATTAATTAGTTCAACCACTATGGAGGTTCCTCAAAAGACTAGACATGGACCACCACGTGACCCAGCTATACTACTCCTTAGAATTTATTCTGAAGAATTAAAGTCATCACATTACAGTGAAACATGCATACCCATGTTTATAACGGCACAATTCACAATTGCCAAACTATGGATCCAGTGTAGGTATCCATCAATGGATGAATGGATAAAGAAAACATACATAAACACACTAGAGTTTTATTAAGCCATAAAGAAAAATGAAATTATGTCATTTGCAGGAAAATGGATAGAACTAGAGATCATTTTGTTAAGCAAAATAATTCAAACTCAGAAGGTCAGGGACATATGTTTTCTCTCATATGCAGAAGCTAGAGAGGAAAAAGGAAAAGAAAGGTTGGGGGGTGGTAGTAGCAGGAATCTCATGGAAATCAAAGAGAGATCAGCAGAGGAAAGAGACCAGAAGGTGGGAGGAGGGGGAGAGGAGGAAAGTGATGGGGAGTGAAACTGGCCTAACTATATGTTATATTGTGCACATGTACAAATATGTAACAACAAATGTCATCATTATGTACAATTATTATACATCAATAAGACAATAGGAGAGTAAATAAATGCTAAAAAAAAAAAAAGATGAAGATGGAGATTCCAGGGAAGGTAGGGGTGAAAAACAAGAACATGGAGAAAAGAACATTATAAAATAAATAATACAAGAAAATCTTAGAACTTAAAGAATGTGCTTGCAAATGTAAAGGACCTACCAGGGTCCCACAAAATGTTCATCGTTATGAAATTTCTTAACACTGGGATTCTAGAAGATAATCAGTTTCTTCATAACCCTAAGGGAAATTCTATTAAACACAGAATAATATACTTGTCAAAATAATTAGCCATGTTCAAGAGTAGAGTATAGACCAAGAAAGAGCAAGTTAAGAAACTGGGAGTCAATACAGGACAGATGCAAAAAAAAAAAAAAAAAAAAAAAAATTGTCAGGGCTGGGAGCAGGGAGGCGGTACAAGAGATCTCTTAAAGAGATGGTCTAAGGAGCTTTCAGCCTCTAGGAGTGTAGGGCTGAATGCAGCAACCAAATAGAAGAAGCAACAGATTATAGGGAGGAAGATGATAACCCAGTAGTGCAAAATTGCAATTGTTGTGTTTTTCTAAGAGACCTGGTAAGTCATTTTCCTTTTCTCCACCCAAGTTTTGAGCAAAGTGATAAATAAAGCTAAGAAATTCAGATTAAGGACAAAATAATGTCATCTCCTCCTCCTTCTGTTCTTCCTCCTCCTCTTCTTCTTCTCTGTCTTCTTCTTGACAAAGGTTTATTTGGCTAACTTCCTGTATAAGGTTAGAGTTAGAAGATTATTGTCTGGTAGGAAGTGGCCTCCACCAGACTCTGTGTTTGCTGTGCCTTGATCTTGGATTTCTCAACCTCTAGAACTGTGAGAAGTGTATTTTTGTTGTTTTCAAAAAAAAAAAAAAGATTTAACTTGGCTAATATAGTTTATTTAGAGAGCCAAATGGGCTTTGAACCCCAGAATTAAGCAGATTTTCCCACCCACCTAGGGTAGGGCTGGACCTCCCAGTCTAATTGGTACAGCAAAGAGAGTTTGCTCCTGGCTATCAATAGCATCCAGAGGAGTAAAAAGGAAAAAGGCTTATCTACATAGCACAGTTACTAACCCTCACTGGGGGCTCAGATGGTCATTTGCTTTTTTATAACAACAAATAGATTTAGGATTACATTATTTTAGAATTTTACCTAGTATCTAATCAAGCTATTTTTGATGCTTGCAGAATCTTTCTTTCTTTCTTTCTTTCTTTCTTTCTTTTCTTTCTTTCTTTCTTTCTTTTTCTTTTGTAAGAAAAAAAAATTGCAAAAGGGAAACCCATGTTACCATCCCTGGATTTCCAGTCTCTCACCATGGTCCATATTACCTACATGCAAATCCTCTCAGAAGCCGTACTGTTCTGTACTGGCTCCAGGAGATGTGACCTCCCTATGGAGGTCTGGTGGCTAAGTAATTGAGCAGATCAGCTCTCAGGCTCCAGATCAGGCAGCCTGAATATAAATATGCTCCTTATTTCCTTCCCTTTATGACATAAAATTTAAACAAATAACCTCTCCTCATGCATGATTTTCCCTCCAAAGCCTACTTTTCTCTGAATTTGGGAGCCCTGGAGCTATGCCTCACCAGGTTTCTCCAGGAAGCCAGGGTCACTTCTCAAAATGCTCCTCCTTTTCATCACCCTCTTTTGCTTGCAATTAGACCTACAGGCAGAAATTCTGCTCATCCACTTTGTAAGCAAGGAAGGACACAAAATCTTCTCAGAAAAACCTTGTTTGTATGAAGAGATCCAAGGTAATTTATAGTACACACAGAGAGGCACCAATTTCCACTCAGAGAAGCAAAGCTAATGACAAAACTAACCTTCTGTCCAGACATCAGGAGAGACGTCAAGTTGGCCCTGGGTAATTTTTTCCACATCTCTTAAATCATGTTTAACCAAACAGCCACTTGATCTAGGTGAGGACCATCTTGTGGTGAGGGAATCAAAGAGATCATAATGATCTTGCTGGACAACATTATGAGTCCCATGTCCTCTTTGAACCCCATTTCATCTGTAACATGGGAGTATTGATCTCAAAGGTCTTTGCCATTTGAAAGTTTTAGGATTTTAAGTATAGACTGAGGGTTTTTTCCTGCTATCTGAAATCTGATCTGATGTTAAAATAAACATCAAAGAAGCATTAAACAGCTCAAATAAAATTTTTTCAGTACTAATAAAAGTATGGATTTCCCATCTCTTTTTTTATGATTTCTTTTACTTCACATTCATCACATTCTTTTTCTCCATATCCCCTACTTTGCAACAAGACCCTCCATTGTATTTTTTAAATCTTCTGTTCTTTTTCCCCAGTAGATGGCACCCTGTTACAACTTTCAATTGCTTTCTGCCTTATAAACTCATTTCACAGTCCAGAAAATAATTAGCCAGAAAAATAAATACAGAGTTGAAAATGTATAACATTTGTTTATTTTTTAAAAAGAAAGATAAATTTTATAATAAGCATGCTTCTAAAATATTCATTTTTTTCCAAAATTTAAACAATTAGGTTCAACATATAAGGTATCATAAAGTAATTAGAATGTTTTTATACATAACATGTCAGACTGAGTGTGTTAGAATTGAGTACTACACTTCCAACTGATGAACCTTTGAGATTACAGATGATCCAAATGATGCTGTCACAATGCTATTTTTAAAACACTTAGAAAACCATTTTCTGGGAAATACTCCCAAGAACAGTGTCTGGCCTACATGAGAAAAACAGTCTCAATGTTTCATTTTTGACAATCCCTTCCCAGGAGCATCATCTTCCTCAATTATCTTTGAATTCAAGGAACAGCATTTTCCCCGTTGGAAAGACTATTTCCAAATATTCTACACTCAATGAAATTTGGCTGCCCACTTTTAAGTATCTTGGAAAGGACAGAACTCAATGACAATTTCTGTCCTCTGTCTCCCTGCTGACTGCTTTCACCATGGTGGGTAGAGCATGACCTGTAGCATAGGAAAAATTATTCTTGTATGTTGACAAGTGAAGAAGCCAATAGCTTTAATGAGAGGGAACAAGACTCTAGCATTGGGCAACAGTCCCTAACAAATATGAATTTACCTACTAAGAAAAGTAAGGAGGTGAGCACATGTCCCACCCATCTCAAATCATGAAGAACCAGCCTCTGCTTCAAGCTTCACAGTGAGGTAAGAACCATAATCTCACCATATAGAGTCAGGATTGGTTTTACTCCCCTTAGTGCAGATGTAGAACTCCTCCTGGGGCAGAAGAAACTACCCAATACTCTAGGAGGAAGAAAGAACCATCCTCCATCTCACCCCAAAGCATTCTTATTCCTCTCCTAGAAGGGAAGCCTTGCTCCAAACTGTTTCTATATGGAATTTATTCCTGGTTCTGAAAACATGCCAGCCCATCCTTCAAAGCACTGAGGGGAAACACAGATTTGTAACACTCAGTCCAAACAATAGTTTCCACAGCAAATCTGAAGGGCCTCTTTTGGACATCTCCTCTTATGTCCTGTGTGAGATTCCATGACCCCTATACTCCAGTTTCTAAAATCTATCCCAAGCCCTGCTCATTATGACCTCTATACTCCATGACCTCTATACTCCAGTTTCTAAAATCTATCTCAAGCCTGCTCATTATGGTGACCCAGGTACCTGGGTGCAGCTACCTGGCTTTTCCAGGCAAGACAGAGGCCAGCACAGCCCCCAACCCCACTCTTTTAAATTTCCTTCTCTCTCTCAGGGGAATGAATCAACAATTCCTTTCTCACAGCTGGGATCCTGATGGGTAGGGAACATCAGAAACTTTTGGATTATATTCTAAAACCCTGGGCTGAACTAACTCTGAAGATCAGTTACCTGGGATTTCTAGTTACTTGAGCAATTAGGTTTCCCCATGGCTTCACCAGCAGGTGGGTTTTCAGTGACTTTCTTCTTCAGCTCCCTCTGGTGGTGGAAACCTCACCACAGGGCACCACACAAAGCTGCCTCTTGAAGCAGGTTTCAACACAGCTTACTGGCTTCCTGCGGATACTAGGGAACATTTAGTTAAAAGGTTTAAGTTAAATGGCAGGGAAACCAGGACATCGGACTCCCAGGTTATGTTTCCTGGGACAAATCTTCACTCATTTTGAATGACTTTCATTTTTACATCATATATGTTTTCTCCACAGCCGGAAAATCTTTTTGTCATGAGAAGATGAAAAGTAGGATGAGAGTGAAGATCAACATATATTCCTATAGCGCTGTTTAAGCTTTTATTTTTCCTAATATGTATTATTTGCTGTGTGCTAGTCCCTGTTGGAAGTACTTTTCTTATTCACACATTTAATCCTTAAAACAACTCTACAGGGTTGGTGTGATTATGACTCTCATTTTGTAGAAGAAAATGTTGTCATACCTCATTTCATGGGCCACAGCCAGAGAGAAAGGCAAGTATTCATCTCTCAGGTTCATCTATACAAGTTAGTGAAACCAACGGGCCTGTTAGGTCCGCAACAAGGCAGCAAGCGGCCCAGGCAGATCCTTAGGAGCTTAAGAGCTCAAAGGAAGGTGTTTGGCCCCTGAGGAATGCTATCACCAAACTTAAATCAGAAATTTCAAAATTGGGCTTTTAGGAATTTAATCAGTAACACATGGCAAGGACCAACTTCCAAATAGGACAAGAGAGGAGAAAAAAAACCTAGGGATACTATATATCATATAATAACATATATCGTTGATGAACCAACATTGTTGTCTTCCTAAAGAGTGACACTGTGACAATTTGCCTGGGATTGAGGGATTTCCCCACATATGGGACTTTCAGGGCTAACAACAGGAAAGTACCAGGAAAACTGGGATGAGCTAATTATGCTATCTTCTAAAGAAACTCAGTTCCTTTCTGATCTGTCAAGAGACCCCAGAGTTCTCCTGCTTCCCCTCAAGGCTCATCAGACTTTTGGTTTCATTGGCTTCCATCTACCCACAACACTGAAATGGGTGGGATGTACCTATTAAGGTCACCATCTGAGCTGCAGGTTCTAGTGCTAAGGAAAGAAAAATCTTCCTTTATACAATAGTAATAAAGTTATGGAATCTATAGCCATCAAAATCAGAACTGGAAGGAGTTATAATGCAAACCCATCTGTAGAGGATACATTCAAAGACCTTAAGGAGATGGGATCCTGATGGGTGAATTGCAGAATATTGAACCCTATATAGATTATACTTTTCCCATACATTCATACCTATGATAAAGTTTAATTCATAAATTAGGTACAGTAAGAGATTAACAATAACTAACATAGATGTAGAACATTGATAGCAATACACTGTAATAAAATTACCAGCATCACTATTCCTGTACATTGGGGACATTATTAAGAAAAATAAAGTTACTTGAACCCAAGTTCTGCAATGCCACCACAGTTGATCCAATAACCAAGACAATGCCTAGGTGACTAATGGGCAAGTAGTGTACACAGCCTGGATACACTGGACAAAGAGATGATTCACATGCCAGGACAAACAGAGCAGGATGGTTCCATTTCCAGTTTGCCACACTTGATTCCATCATCCATGAACTCTAGGCTCTTGGTTCTAAATGTTATATTGACTCCCTGCCTTCAGCCCAGACAGATACAGGGTTTAAACATTGTGTCTTCATCATGAAGATGTTAGCTAGACTCTGTCTTTACTTGTCCTTTAGGTTTCTGGATCTATCGTGAACACTGATAGGAACTCAGCCCTAGCCTTTTCCCTACAAAACCTAAACGACTCCCCACTATCTTGACTGGGTAATATTTGTCTCTCTTCCAGGGAGCCAGGCCTGAGATTTAGGAGTTCTAGAATCTGGCACTGACACTTCAATGCCTTGGGCTTCTGTTTTTCTAGATTAAAATGGGGCAATCCCTGCCCTTGCCCACCTCATTTGGTCACCTCAGAACAACTTCAAAAACCCCAGTGACACCCTTTTTTATACAACATTGCCCTTGACCATGTTTAAAAACAGGGCACATGTTTCAAACTTCAACAACAATAACAACAACAACAGACATTTCTGGGGCTGGGGTTGTAACTCAGTGGTAGAGCACATACTCGGCACATATGCAGTTCTGGGTTCCATCGCAGCATGGGGGCATGATGGCAAACACACACAACACTGACCCAGGCATGCAAAATACAAAGCAATTTAGAAGGACAAAAGAATTTGGTTAAACATGTTGAGTTTAACCTAAAAAATGAAAAGTAGTGTCTAAAATTGCTTTGCAGACTTGAATCTCATCTTCAGTCTAAAGTCTATCAGTGGCACGACATTAGGAAACTGCCAATAAACCCCATTTAGTATGATAAAATGATGATCATTATTACTTTAAGAGAGAAGACTTTAGAAGTGGAGAAATAACTTCTAGAAAATCATTAAGCAGGATTCATAGAAATGATCCCAGAAATTCAAATTTGCTAGTATCAATCTAGGGTCAATCTTGCCTCTTGCCCAGCATTTTCCCCAGAATCATTTGAGTGCATCCTTTGGTGCTCAGGTGGTCTGGCTTTGTTCTAGTGCTCAGACTCTAAAGTTCAGATATATGCTTCACAATAGGATGGGTCCTTGTCCAAGCAATGAGGCAAATTTTCTGACTAAATATTCTTTATATCCTCTGATACCTCTTTCATTTGCCCTGCCTCCCAGATTTTATTTATATCTCTTTGGAATAAAATTCGTTCAATCTTTTTAAAATAAAGCACATCTGCTAAACCCTGCCCCAAATAAACTTCCACTGCTCTATTTATTTAGTAGCCATGTGATCCACTAATGAGCACTGAACTGCAGAGATTAAACTGAGGAAATCTCTCCTCAGTCATGCTTTATCCATTAAACACGTGTGAATCTGTGATGATCTCGTCGTTCCTTGTGCCTGATGACTAATTGAGTTTGAGACGGTGGCTGTCAAATGCTGGAAAGGCATGATTTATGCTAAGGGTATTTTTGGTCTCTGACATACCCAGTTTCAGAGGGAATAAAAGAAGTCATTACTATATCAGAACTGTGACAATAAGCAGTTGCTAACAATGGAATTGCCTTCCAGTTACCAGCCAGTCTGTTAACGGAAAGCACTGAGTTTCCATCTTTGCTCTTACCCGCTGCTTCCGGGCAGGTGATCCTGCAGGTTTTCATTTGCATTTATTTCTGTGGCAACGTTTATTCCATTCCCAGTTATCCTTCCCCAAGATCTTATTGACGCTACCACTGGGAACCATGGAAATAAGTGATAGCATTTGTAAAGAACCAGCTGCCAGGCCTGAGCCACTGCTTGGATGATGAATGCTCCAGCTTGGCCCCTCTCTAAGACAACAATTCAGGAACATTCTGGTTGCCCATGAAGGAAATCTATTTCCAACCCACAACCTGATTGCTGCTGATCTCACTTGGAACTGCAAAATGACAGCAGGTGACTAGAAAGTTCAGGCTGATGTGTGTGAACTTGGTTTATAATTCTGCCCTTAAGAGGGGGAAAAAAGGACATAATAGTGGAGTGAGGCAAATTTGTAATTGTTTTAACAAACACAGGGTACAAACTACTTCAATCTGAAGGCTTAAAAAGAGCAATAACTTTTAAATGCTGAATTCTGGTGACTAGGTATTTTCCTAATTATTTAATCTTAAGATCTCCTCCCACTTTTGTTTTCCTTTTTCTTCTCTGCTATCTACATATGAGAGAAAACATATGACCCCTGACTTTCTAAGTTTGGAGTTTTTCACTTACATAAACAGGGATGCTTTAATCAATCCGTCAGATCTGAAACAGTGATAGGAACCATGATGCAGCCTTCTGACTCTGGCATTGCTTCCTTGGGTCCTCACCTTTCCCTGGGAGTTGTTGCTTATAGGTCTAGGAATATTACTACTGTTTTCCTGTTAGTGATCTCCAAGCTCCATCACTGTCCTACTATTAGCCCTGCCTCAGGGAGCACAGACAGGGCACTCTTACCAGCTCACCCTCCAACTCCTCAGATCAACCCTACTCTCCAACCTAGCAGCTGCACACAGATGCTGACTCCTTTTCTGATAATACTTTGTTAGAAGGTTTTCAATGGTATACATGGAAATGAAGGAAAAATAGCCCCTAGGCTTTAGATCCACAGGGGCAAGGAATTCAAAGGATAGGTATTGGCATCTCAGGGCAACAAGGAGAAATGGTTTTCATCTCACCTTTCTTTTCTTTCATGTTCTTATCTCTTCTGTCTCCAGCAGATGTCCAACGTCTTCAATCTGTATGCATAATTCTGCAGCCCCTTTAAGTGGTTTGCCTGTCTCTGAAGGGCCCTCTTCCCCAAAGAATTCAGCTCAGAATGTCCACCAGCAACAATTATGCAGAGATCAGGTAAGACACAGAAATTCATCTCAAACATCAAGTGAATCTACATAGATGAGAGGTTCAAGGAACAAACTGACTCCAGGGATAGATGGATCCAGGAGTTTAGACAACATCTTCAGAAATCTGTCTCCATTTCTCAGGTTGCTTTTCAGTCTTGACTCCATGTCAAGGAATAGAGTCTCCCTCTGTAATGGCAAAGAAGGCCACTAGCAGCTCCACATTTACCCATCCTTATAGCTACTGGTTCCAGTGAGAAGAGAGCATCCATGTTTATAGCAGCACAATTTGTAACAGCAAATTACAAAACCAGGCTAGGTGTCCATCAACAGATGAATAGATAAAGAAAATGTGATATATACACAACTGAGTTTTATTCAGCCATAAAGAAAAACTAAATAATGTCATTTGCAGGAAAAGGGATGAAATTTGAAAACATTATGCTAGGTAAAATAAGTCAAACTTAGAAGGCTAACGGTTAAATGTTTTCTCTCACATGAAAAAGTTAGGGAAAAGGAAAAGGAAGATGGTGGAAATTTTCAGGAAAGTCAAAGGGTAATCAATAGAGTAGAGGAAAGAGTCTAGGGAGCAAGGAGGAGAAGGAAAGGGAAATACTGTGGATTGATGTTGGCCACATTACATGGTTACATTGTATGTATGTACAAATATGTAACAACAAATCCCACTATTATGTACAAATATAATGCACCAATAAAACATGTGGAAAACAAACACTAAATAATAAAAAAAATCCCACAATGGGCTCTGATTGGCCTACTTTAATCATGTATCATCCTGAACCAGTCTAGATGGATTATGTACCTTAATTAGGCTTGGGTCATATATACCCTAAAACACTTGGGATAGGCTCCCTACTAGAAATAGGGCATCTATTACCAGAGGCAAATCCGGGCAAACACAAATGAAGATATGTTAACAGTCCACTATGTTGATTAAAATGGCTATGTTGATTACAATAGCTCAGCCTAGATGACAAGGTCCATAATGGAGAAATTTCCAGTACTCATAACAAGATAATAGGAATCGGGGCCTTTTAGAAACATTTAAATCATATATCCTATTCTGCCTATTTATTGTACCTCCCTCAAAATGTAATTATAATTCTAATGTATGGAGTTTTCTACTGGAATGGACACTGCCCAAGTATCATTCTCTAAAACAATGGTATTCACCTATTTTAAGTATCAGGACTTTTCTTCAAATAAAATTGCATATATAAAAATAGATAAAAGGTGAGCTGCTCCATTTACAGCTGAGAGTTGGAGGCTATGAAGAGTAGGAGTCAGACACAAAAATGAGAGTTTAGCCTCTCCCCCACTTGGCAGCCTCAAGGAAGTTCATCCATGGAACACCTGGGCCTCCAAGGGAAGACAATTTGAAACCAACAGATCCAAATGCTCTGGGCACCAGGCTCTTAATTATACATATTAGTTAAACCTACCTAATTCAGTTTTCTTACTATAACCAAATGTGAAGGAGCTCATTCAAATTAATAATAGGTGTTCTAAGATACTACATTGAAACAACACTAACCCAAGAAGAAAACAACCCACATCCCAATCTGAAATCCAATCAATATTTTGATTTATTCACATGAGCCATATCTAGCCATTGTCCCTATAAATATTTAATTTTTAAATACTCATAATAGTAGTTACAATTTTATATTGTACACTTTACATTAATATGATGCTATGTTTATTTTCCCTCCTTATTATCTCTCTCTTCCTCTACCACTAAGTAACCGCTATTGGCATCCTGTTTTATATCATTCTATGCTTTTATGCTCATACAAATTTATTTTGACATATATATAAATCTATATGGAGCAGTGGTTTTTTTGGTTTATAAATATGAAATTATTTTACAGTAGATATTTTTCTACATCTTACCTTTACCACTGAAGAATTATTTGTGGAAATCCCTCCTGCTAAACTACTATAGAACAACTTCATTTTTTAATATAGCTACATTATAATCCATGGTATAGACATACCAAAATTAATTTAACTATTTCCTAACAATAGATTAATTGCACATTATTTTTTATTTTTTTAATGTTTTTGTCTGTTTTGTTTTACTCTTATAAACAACACTGCAACAAATATTTTTGCACAAATATCCTTAGCTATTAGTTATTTTAGTCTCAGTTAGGAGATGGCTAAGTCAAAGGATATGCATGTTTTAAATTTTGATATTACTGGATTGATTTTTTCAAAAGTGTTATGATTCACATTTTCAGAAGCAATCATTAAGAGTTTTCCCTACATGTCTACTATTATAGAATATTCTCATTCTTTGTAAATTTACATTCACATAATGCTTTAGAGTATCTTTTATGATGGACACAAATGGTTTTCCATTGTTACGTTTATTGGCATTTCCTTCGTGGTTAGTAAAGTTGCATGTTCTTTCCTTGCAATGACAATTTTGAATTCTTTTTCTGTGGATTGCCAATTTAGTCTTGGCCCGTTCTTCTACTGTACTGTCTTTTTAATGAGAATTTTCTTAGGAACACTTTTATATTATAAATAATTTTTTCCTGTAGAGAATTATCTGTCTCAAAAATTTATTTAAACATCAAAAAGGATGGCTGAAAACCAACAGTATAAAATGAGGCATAGGGAGTTTATATTACTTATTAAATAATTAAAAACTCAAACATAGATACAGGATTAGGGTATGGACTAAATGTTTGTGTCTTCTAGGATTCATACCCTGAGACCCCAGCCCAGTGTGATGATGTGGGAGGCAGGGCTTTTGGGAGATCATTAGGTCATGGTGGGTCCCTTGTGAATGGGCTTAGTGCGCTTATAAAAAGATCCCAGAGAACCCCAAGCTAATTCTGCCATGTGAGGACACAGGGAAAACCCCTCTGACTGTAACCCGAAGAAGGCCCTCACCAGAACATGACCAGGAGGGCACCCTGATCTTATACTTCCCAGATCCAGAACTTGGAGAAATAAGTTTCTTATTTTTTTTAATCAGACACCCAGTCTGAGGTGGCTCTTTGTTTTGACAATCTGTATTAATTCCAACAATTAGTGTAATATTTAGATGCCACTACGGTGGACTTAACTATCAGCTTTTCAAATAGGATGGGTTCTAATAAATCCTTAGCCAAAAGCATCCCAGCTGATGGTTAGGTCATTGTCTCAGCACCAGATCATGGAGAACAGTATTCACTCTGTGACTCTGGCTCAGACACATTCATCTTGCCCTCAGAAATCAGAGATATGTATAAGAAAGAGCTCAGAGAATCTGTGACCCAATGGTCCAGCAATCTCTAAATTTATTCAGAGGCAGTTGGGTGACGGCTGGAGTGTGGCAAAAAAAGAACATTTAACAAATGTGTCCATCACACCTAAAGCACATGTTCTAGCATGGTATCCTTCTTCCCAGGGGAAATTCAAGATATTTTCCAGACATGCAGCAGAAATATGCTCTCTGGAAGCTCAGAAATTTTTCTCTATTTTTTAATTCTGATGACAAAAGAATCAACTATTATTCAGTTCGATAACTTTCTATTTGCCAGACATCTATTTGCCTACATCTTTAACTTTTCATTTCATTTGTTCTCCTAATAGCATTGTAAGGTATCACTCCAACTCAGTTAAGAAACTGAGATTCAAAAGGGTTAAGTAGCCTTCCCAAAGTCACACAGCTGGGTATATAAATGGAAAAGCTAAATTCTAACCGAGGCCATCCTAGTCTGTTAAACCAATCCTCTTATCACCACCCCATGATAAACTCAGCACTAGAATAACATACTCATTGAAAACATAAGGACACAAAATTACCTACATCTAATATAATCCTACCTATTTTTAAAAACAAATACATGATTAAAAATTGAAAGGGATATACTATAGCATTAATAGATCTATGTTGGTGAGATTATAATAGCAATGATAATAATATCTAAAATCTAAGTATTTACTATATGTCAGGCACTTTGCTAAGAATATTACATGAACTGTCTGATTAAATTCTCCTGACAACCACTCAGGGTAGATACAATAATTTTTCTCCATTTTACAGAGGAGGAAATGGTAAGTGACTTGCCCAAAGTGACATGGCTCATGAGCTCTGAACTCAAACTCAATCTCAATCTCCAAAAACTTTGCCCTAACACTACATTCTAGTGTTTTTCATGAACATATGGTTATGCACTTGTACTTTAACCAAACAAAAAAAATTAAAGATTAAAAATGAAATGATCCAGAAACTGAATTTTCTCCAACATGTGGTTACCCAGCAAGATGTGGGAGCCTCCTGGGTTTGGCCCACTATCAGTCATAAGTTTAACCTGTTCTATAAGGTCTCACATTCTCACCCAGGCCATGTTCCTGTGAAGACATACCCCACACTCACCTTCCCCAGCCATCAGAAGCTCCCTCCTCCATGGCAGGTCAGCTATGCCTACCTGGTGATGTGCTTCAGAACCAGGTCTATAAGCAAGGGATCTGGTCTGCCTTAGGAGCTTCCTAAAAAGATGAAGGGGGAAGAGGCACTCTTGGAGCCTCTTTAGCTTTACTTTTAGCTGATTTATATATAATAAAGTTTCCTCATAAGAGATCCTTTAAAGAAATTCCTTTTGAATGTGAAGGGGGTGGCAACAGAATGGAAGAGGAGAAGGAGAATGTGAAGATGCATAGCTCTGTCTGGTACCTCCTGCGTCCTTGTACCTCTCTGTCTGTCATGAGTTAGCAATCACCCACCTCACCCTCTCTGCCATGCAAAGGCTGGATGTGACATTGTCTAGCAACCCAACACCACCACCAAACCAGTATTTCATGAATGGACTACCTAAGTGATTATTTAAATGCTGATTTCTAGTCACCACCTCAGACCTATTAAATCAGAATTGATGGTGAGGGAACCTGAGGATCTGCTTTTTAACAAAGACCCCAAGTGATTATTAGATTCTCTGCACTGCCTGGATCTTGGGAGCTGGGAGATTTCTACCACACTAGGCATTTGACCTCCTCCCTCTTCTGGTAAGGGTCACTCCTCTGGATAACTGGATGTGGTACACAGCTCAAGACAAATCTCTTAGACAGGCCTGAGGATACTTTTAGCAACTTGCTTTGACTGGGGATTGATGCATTACTAGCATATGTTTTCACAAGCAGAACAATTCTGTTAGAGAGATGGTAGGAAGGAGGCAGACACAGGTATCTCTTAAAAAAAATTGCTTTCCTCTTTCACTTCTTCCTTCGAATGCAAGCGATAGCTTAGGTTACTAAGAAAATACTAGCAGTCTTTTGGGGAAGGTTTCTACCTCACCCCCAA
This sequence comes from Ictidomys tridecemlineatus, assembly GCF_052094955.1. NCBI lineage: Eukaryota > Metazoa > Chordata > Mammalia > Rodentia > Sciuridae > Ictidomys > Ictidomys tridecemlineatus. The sequence continues at coordinate 76,230,220 of NC_135488.1, forward strand.
ACTTCATGGTAGGCTCATGAGGAACCCCCAGAATACCCCACAGGGACACTAAGACTTGCCATCTGCCTTGTGAGTCAGCATAGCTAACTCTCCCCTACCTCTGTGAGTGCTCCAAGTCTCCTTCCAAAGCATTTATCTACTTTCTTTGAAAGTAAAACTGCAGGAAACATGATGAATTCACTAAGGAGAATCTCTAAATCCTAACTTTGTATTTCTTCCCAGAAACCTTGAGGAGCAGGTTCTGGTTTCCCTACAGTAGTGATATCTATGGCCTCAGATTTCCCTCACTCTTTCCTCCACTGTCACATAAAGTATGTAAGTGGTAGAGAGTATGCTGTGCAGTCAGACAGACCTGGGGTTGGATCCTGGCCCTGAAGCTCACCCACTGGGCAGGTTAGATCACTTTTGAAGTGGAGGGTTGGAAAATGTGTTAAGGGCTAGTAAGGGCCCTCCTTTGCATTGGAGATCCTAGCCACAGGGCCTCTGTGTGAGATGATTGCAACGAGTCAGTAAAGTAAGGACTATGAAGTCCTTAGCCTTGGGCTTTGTACACTTTCAGACATGTACTGTATTTTTTGTATATGCTGCAGACCTCTAACAACGTACTTTCAAATTCTTATGGAATTCAAACCTTTTCTAGATGATGAGAAGTTGGTGAATTGAAGAAATTGAAGAACTAAGAGAAAACAAAGAGCCTGCAAGAGAGGAAAAGCAGGCATTCTGCTCGCACCTACAGTGCCAGCTAAGGAGAGTTTGGATTGAAAGGAGCCTGGAGAGCCTTTTACACTAGGTCCCAGACAATTCAAGGCAAGAAGGGACTTCTTGTTTATTCTACCAGAATATGTTACTCAAAGTTAAAAAGAGAGACAGCATAATCAATCAAATTCATCCTATTAGAGGAAAAAGTATGTTCAAAATTTCAGAATGAAGTGGAAGAAAATGAAAAGGTATTGAAGAAATTTTCTGAAAGGTAGTCATACTTCCCTCATGGGATGCACCTTCCTGATTTCTTTGGATCCCCTCTCCACTTGGTCACAATCTAACTCCCTGTCCATTTTCTCTTGTTAATCTCCCTTGTCTTCTGGCTGCTGGTTCTAAAAGTTTAAAGGTTCCCAAAACCATTTGGAAAATGATTCTGTGAACAATCATCTGTGAAAATTCAAATTTCTGGGCCCCATGCACAGTTTCCTGTCTAGCAGGTCAGAGCAAAGCCTGAGAATTTGCATTTTCCTCAGTTCCTGGCTGGAATATTATTTTGAACAGCACTACCCTTGCTCCATTCTTCTAAGTTCCTTCTTTCAGATGCCTCTTCTATATTTGGAGGATAACAGTTGCCTCCTAGGGTTCTTGTGAGGATTAAATGAAATAATCCTTATAAAGTTCTCAGAGCCATTTCTGGCATTTATCAAGTCCTTTATGAATGTGGACTACAAAAGCCATAACCCCATAGAAGAGTCTTCAACAAGGATGCACTCTACTAGGATATCCTCAATGCTTCCTTAATAAGACTCACATGACCCTTCAAAGCTGATCCTTTTCTCCTCATCACAGAAGGTGTCCTTGCTTGTGCTCATCATCACATCCTTCCAAGCTACACTAAAAAAAAAAAAAAAAAAAAACCTCGAATTTTTTGAGTAACCTTTATGTGCAAAGAATGCTAAACATTTCACTCTTTTTGTTACTCTCTCAATTCTTAAGACAAGATGTTTTTCCCACTTTTTGCAGACAAGAACAATGAGCTTGCAAGAGTATCTAAGTATCTTAATATGTTGCTTTATGTCCCACATCTTGTAAGTGGCAAAACTGGGATTTGAACCTCTTAAGCTGTCTGATTACAAAGCTCAGGCTCTTCACTACCCAAGACATAGCAAATAGATTTTATTTTCCAATCATCTTATCTGATCACAGCTTCCTGAAGCACAGGATTATGAGATATAATTATCCTAGATCAGGGGAAGGATCACTAGAATTGATCAGAAATGTCTAGCTGCCATTCAAGCTAGTGTCAGAATACGGAACAGATACTTGCTGCCCTTGAGTTTTGCAGTAGCAACACAGATGATGGTAAACTTCTCCTAATTTTATCAATTATAATTCACCAATCAGGTAGATTCTCCCATGGTTGCTAATGACTTCAGACCTATGATCCAGCTTCCCCACCCATCATAATTTAATTTATATGGTATTTCAGTACACACAAGTGAAGACAAGTGGCTATGTGAACTGAGACGCAACTATAGACAATCCAATATCACTTTGTTTTAGAGTTCCAGGAGGACTACAGTGCTTTAAAATTGTCTCTGACATCACTGATAGATATTTTAAGAAGTTTCTGGACAGTACGAACGCATTGATTTAAAAAGGAAAGATGTTCTATCTTTGGTAAAATGTGAAAAACCAAAGCTTCCACCTTCTGGACCTAACTCCTGATTGCATGAAGACATTATCCAATTGTTTTATGCCAATGGTTCTCTAAATTCAATGTGCAGAAAAATTGACATCAGGATATTTGTTCATAAGGGAGATTCTCAGGTCCCTTCCTGAAAGATTTTAATTAATAAGTTAGAGAATATCAGTTACATGGTTTTGCAATAGGAGGAAAATTTTTTGCTATAGTTTGAATGGATTTTGAATGTTTCCCAAAGTCCTATGTGTTGAAGTTTTGGTCACCAGTCTATGGTACTATTGGGAGGTGGATGTGTCTTTAGGAGGTAGGGCCTAGTGAAAGGAAGTGATGTTATTGGGGGTGTGTCCTTGAAGAGGATATTGGGTCCTCAGCCTTTTCCTGTCCCTCTCTTTACTTCCTGGTTGCCATGAGGTGAATAGGCTCCTCTGCTACACACTGTTATCATGATGTCCTGTGCAGCCACAGACCCAAAGCAACTAGGCCAAGCAACAATGGACTGAAACCTCTGAAACTGCAAGCCAAAATAAACCTTAAATCTCCTTTTAAATTGATTATTTCAGGTATTTGTCAACAACGGCAGAAAGCTAACTTAGGCACATTTCTACTCAAAAAATGTCTCAGATGTCACATTATTAACCTCAATAAACCCAATCAGAGAGATTCACCCATGAAGTATGATATTTATTTGGGAAAAGCAGAGCACTGCAATGGGAATACTCATGCCATAGGAAATCTTCAAGAAAGTTGAGGCAAAGGGAAGTTTTTAAACAAAAATGAGGAGGATTGCATCAGATATTATGAAATGAATCCTTGTCCACAATGATCAACAATAAGGGTGGTGTCAGTCTGAGGCTGACTAGACATTTGCTGGCAGATGTCTTGTAGAAGTTTATTTTCTGTAAGGTTGTGGTAGCCTGTCTTCCTGGCTGTGAGCTTGTGCTTCTGGAAGCTCTTTATGATAATAGTCACTATCGGGCAGTCACCCCCAGGAACCCTTCCTTCATAACCTCCCTGCCTGTTTACTGCTGGTTAAGACTAACACAGCAACTATAGGGTGATGCTGACAACTTCCACTTTACCTTCACAGCGTGGTAGTGATTAAGAGATGGAGAAAACAAAATCCACCCCTTCCAAAAAAAAAAAACTACAATTAATTTCATAACAATTATAGATAAATATGAGTCTTATTTACCACAATAATATAGATAATTCTATAAATCTTTCCTGTACAACATCATTCACCTAACAGGGAGAAGAGTCACACCCGTGGAGCCCTTACTGGGACAGCAGTGCACGCCGGTCCTGCTTTACACACAAATGTTCACTTACAAGCAAGAGCCCAGTTCTTTCTTCTATCATCTGCACACAAACAGAAACTCAAATTTGATTAAATTCTCTTTTTACTGTGATTTTATATCCTATATCTGCTTTCCAGTTTTTGTGCTTTAGTGCCTCAGACCCACATTTGTCAATGACCACAAATCAACAAAGGTATAGAGCAAAGCATTTTGTTATATACCATGATGATCTCATAAGGTGAGTTGGGTTGGATACAGAGAGTCTCATCATTAAAGAGGTAGTCACTAGGACACTGTGAGCTGCTGCCTATTCTGTTTTCTAAATTCCAAACTTCTCAACCTTAGAAGCTAAGAAATAGAAAGACAGGCTCTCCCTTCTTTAATAAAGATTTCCTGGGTTCTAACAAATGTGGCTAAGTAAGATTATCGTTCCCATTACTTTTTGCTTAAGCATTCAAATTAGCTTTGGTTCCCTGGAAAATCCTGAGTAGATAGTGGGAAATGCTGGTCTAGAATTCAGAATTCACAGAGAAAATCTATAAAGCACATGTCAGCAATTAAAAAAAAAAAAAGTACATAAAAGCCAAAGGAAAACACCAATAAACAAGAAGTATTAGCTTAGACTCTCAGGTAGCCTATCACCAAAGGACTGGTTACCACAGATTAATTTGCTACTTTCATAAAGAGAAACAATGAAGACTCGGACTGTAGGAAAGGCCCACTAGACATACCACACCAGGACAAAAAGTCTCAGAAAGCTAGCTCCATCGACTCAGTGCTGATCACTAGGATGCACCGGGCTTTAAAACCATCAGCCTCACAGATGATGGAGTTGTAGTTCATTAAGAAATGTTTGAAGGGGGATGAGAAAGAAGAAAATGAGAGCTGCTTGGAAATTTTTTTAATGCTATTTGTCTTCATAACACCAAGGAGAAGCACAAGGAGATCCAGAAGATACATTTAGTGTGTAATGACCTTTCACCTCTCTTGACCTCTGACCTGGCTGCTTCAATCACACAGACACAGGAGCTCCACAAAGCAATGTTTCAGGAGGCAGTTTTCCTTTGTAGTGTGGTGGGAGGGGAAGGGGTTGAAAATAGAATCTCTCCAGCAAGACAAATTGCCCCTGTGTTTCAGATGATAAAGGGTTAACAGAACTTCAGGGCTGGTTTGGCTTAGCTGTTTAATTGCTGCAGGCCAAGGAAATGGTGGAGGGAGAGGGGGTTGCTACCAGGGACCTCATTTGTCAAAGACCTGTCAGAAAGCAAGTCTACTTAATGGGTTTATACCGAAACCAGGAATTGGGTCTGTTCCCTAAATTCAAACTAAGAACCTACTGACCTGTCCCTCAGCAGAATTCTAGTTGTTGGCTCTCACAGTCCTCTCATCTGCTTATTGATTAGGTAAGCACACCATATATAAGGCATGTGTGGTGCATTCCAAAACTTGAGCATGCATCAGAATTACCTAGAAAGCTTATTAAAGCATAGATTGCTGGCTGCACTGTATGGTTCTGTTTTGCTAGGTCTGGGGGGCAGGAATGTGCATTTCCAACAATTCCTTGGTGGTACTGAGACTGCTGGTCTGAGGACCATTTTGTGAGAACTACTGTCCTAATATGTGCCTTACATCGTCTTCTCTCTGCTTTCATAATTACACTAATGCACATACACACACACACGCATACACATAATCAATGTTACACACCATCTGTTATAAAACACTAAATATTATCGACAGTTAATTTGAGTACTTACTGTGCACCACCATTATTAATCCCTGAGGCAGGCATATTGCCCCCGGTTAAGGGCTGATCCAACTCAAATCTAACTCCTAAATCCATGCTCTTAAATACTTTACCCTTTGCTTGAGTTAAAATCAACCAACCTACCAGTATATTTTTTTAATCAATGCCTTTTCTCTGTTCTACTCAAGAATATTGAGCTAGCTCTAATGGAAGAGTGTAATCTTTTTTTCCTTATGTGTCACTTAGAGCCAAAAAGAAGAAGAAGAAGGAGGAGGAGGAGGAAGAGGAGGAGGAGGAGGAGGAGGAGGGAGGAGGAGAGAGGAGGAGGAGGAGGAGGAGGAGGGAGGAGGAGGGAGGAGGAGGAGGAGGAGGAGGGAGGAGGAGGGAGGAGGGAGGAGGAGGAGGAGGGAGGAGGAGGAGGAGGAGGAGGGTTGTGGTGATACACAAGATCATTGTAAAATCAACCAGCCCTCAAATACGTTGAGTTTTCCTGAATATCCGAGGACCACAAGACAAGCCAGCTCCCAGATACAGTGACCCTGAAGTATCAGGGAATAATGAATGTCAAACATGAGTGCCACAAGATTACTTTTGTCTTGATCAACAGAAGTAGGTGCTAAAGGTCACAAGACGATGATCATGGGCTGATCTTCTCAAGCTTTAGCAGCATCAGCATCACCCAGAGGCTTGTGAAACACCTTTAGGTGCCTGCCAGTTTCTGATTGAGCAGGTCTGGTGTGAAGACCAAGGCTTTGCATCCCCTAGCAATTTCTCAAGTGATGCCAACAATGCCAGTCCAGGGACCAAGATTTAAGAACCCCTGCTGTAGAACAAGTTTTCCCAGATCAAGGTAGCCTCTCTGATCCAGTTTGATTCTTTGATTCAACAGACATTGCTTGAATGCCTACTATGTGGAAATCATCTTTCAAGCTCCCACATCGAGCAATAACCCAATAAGAGATAATGGATGCCCTCACAGAACTTGCTGTCTAGGAGGGCCAGCAGACAAAATTCATAAATACATAATATGACAAATGATCTGAAGAAAATCAAAAGAATGAAAGTGGACAAATGGACTGATACCATTTTAGATCATGTGTTTACCTCTCTGAACAGACAACAGCCTCAGAGCAGATACCTAAATAAGGTAATGGAGCAAGCCTGGTATCAATGTCTAGGTGGAGAGTTACCAGTGGAACAAGCAAGTACAAAGGCCCTGAGGCAGAAAAATACTCGTTATATAAAGAATATCAAGAATATCAACAAGATTGATAGCAGAAGGAGAGTGCTAGAAGATGAGTTTCAGACTTAAGAGTAATCCGCATTTTTAAGAAGCTCCCCAGGAGATTCCAATATACATACCAGTACAGAATGACTTCTTAGTTGCACTTATTTATAAAGTTCATCAACTTCTCTCAATTCTTATTAACACTATACAGGATCTGTGAGTAGACACCCATATGGGACATGCGACAAGAAATGCATCCTTATAGGGTAAGGTGTATGGACATGTCCAGGGACTGGCTTTGTGTGGTTTTATTTAAAGAAATCGTTTTTCTTTCTTAAATTAGATCCTGAGTGTAAGCTTCTATGTTGAGTGTGGAATGGATGAGAAGAACTCACTGCAAAGAGGAAAGGGAGATGAAGGGCAAAGGAAAGACAGACTGAAGATGTGTAGCCATACATAGGGATTCAAAGGAGGAATGGATTTATGTAGGTACAACAATAAGTTCAGTGTCCTACATGTATACGTAAATCAAATGGAATTGTGGGGAGTGCTGTGTTAGGGAGTGGGGGAGATGGCAAGATGGTGGGGAGGTGGAGTGGGAATCATGGCTGTGGGCAAACAGGTGACAAATGCAGCCCTAAAATCAAATAAATTCCCTGGAAGACCAGGACTAAACCCTGGTACCAAGAAGGACAGAGGGCAGAAGGAGAAGTACTGAACCCACAGCACAGTAGCAGACAGGCAGCATCCCCGCAGCATAATGCCCCAAATGACTGTGACAAAACTGCAGCAAACACAAAATGAGCAAAGGTCAGTTCACCTGTCCTTCAAACCTACGGGTATGTAAACCTATGGCTTTATAAAAGGGAACTCCCATAATGGAGAACACTTGATCTTATAAATAAGTCAGTCTCGATTATTTTATATCAAAACAATATCTTAGCTTTTAACGAGCACAACTGCCAATACTCCCGAGTCGCACATTATGAATCACTATTTGCTCCTTCCTACACTTTCTAATTTCCTGCTAAGGAGACAGGGCTGAATGGGGTCATTAATCTGAATTAGAAATACTGTGACCTGTTCTGCACTTTACTTGCTAACACTATGTGAAAGAGCTGGGTCTGTGGGGGGTTGGCACTCTGTACTGTTCTGAAGAAGAGGCAGAGTTGGGGGAGATGCTGAGCTCATTTTATTTTTAAACCCTTTTTAATTTCGAATGCTGTTTGGCATCTCAAATTGAGCTTTGAAATCATTGCTATCATTTCAGTGCTTTTACTGGTGTTGCTGTCAAATGACAAGCTTAGCTAAGCCTTTTTCCAGAACTCTAAAAGGCTTAAAACCTATGAAGACTAAAATAATGGAACCCTCCCCACATCCATTAGAAAAGGGGGTTATTAGTCAGCTTCACATCAATGTAATGAAATACCTGAGATAATTAACTTACATAGAAAAGAGGTTTTATTTCTGCTCACAGTTTTGGAGGCCCATTGCTTTCTGCCTCTGGAGGTCTTGCTGCATGGCAATGGCAGGGAGCAAATGGAAGAACAAACTGCTTACCTTGTGGCCAGGAAGCAAAAGAGAAAAAGGCTGAAGTCACACAATCCCCCTTGAGGGCATGACTCCAATAACATAAAGGCCTTCCATTAGGCTCCACCTCCTGAAGTTCCACCACCTCCCAAAACAGCGCCCCCTGGGGGCCAAGCCTTTAACACATGGGCTTTTGGGGGGATGTGTATTTTTCTGGTACAACTGACATAACTCGATGAGGAATGTTTCGTTAGTGAGTCCAGGGAGAGAAGCATCTGAATGAAGTAGAAGCATCAGCAAAGCATTCATTCCGGGAGTCTCTCTTACTACTGGGGGCTTAGATTAGAGGAAATACAACAAATGGCACTTGGAGAAACATAACTGCAAACCTATCACTTCATAGGTGCCAGATGTTTACAACTTACTCTGTAGAGTAGGAAAATAAGCCAAAATTTCAAATTTATTGATTCCCCTCCTTGTTTAAGAAGTTGTTAAAAAAAATTGATGGGATTGCTAAGACTGATGGGGGTGGGGATTATCTCCAGAGGTACCTCAGCCTTTTTCTCCTTGTTCCCTTGAAATAGTCACAGATTAGAGCAGGCTCCAGTGTACAAATTTCACACAGCTACCTTTGGCCTAAAGACCTGCCCCACCCCACTCTGACCTCTGATTGATCGTGGTCCTTACCGCTAACAATGCTACTGGTAGAAACTGACTAGAAATAAAGGCACACTCCAAAAGGGTTGGCTACATTGCCAGCAGGCAGGTCTGTTCAGAACGGATGCAGGGGCAGCCCCAGCCATCTACAGTCACCATGGAAGAGAACAGCTGGCATTCCCTTTGGGAATTCTGGAAGTCTCCCCCAGACTCAGAATGCAGAGCTGAACACATGCTGGGTCAGAGCTGAAGGTCATTTGTCTTTCCTATCTCCAGGGCTTTGCCACACCATTTCAGGGCCCTCAAAAGCTAGGAGGATGGGACCCTCGAATTTTCTTTATGACTCCTGCATGGAAATGTCTTGCTTTCTCACTGATCTTCTGCCTCCCTGCATCCTCTTCTAAGGTCCTGGGTTGTGGAGCCCTGAAACAGCTCCATCTGCAGCTTCACCCAGACCCTTCGGAGCTGGTCAGCATTTCCTGCTCCTTCCACATGCCTCACCTCCTGAATGACCCAGAAGTGACTGTAGCCAACTTGCTTGGGAGCCTTGGGCTTTGGGGGTTTTGTGCTGCTCTAGGGCTATGGAAAATTCAAGTAATTTTCTGCAGTCACAAGCCCCAGGGTCCCCAGTCGGTGTAATTATAAGTCAATCACTTCCTTCTGACTCTGGTTCCCCTTCCCTTTGGGCTGATAAAATCATTACCATGGCTTCTTTTCCCTCCCCAGTCAAACCGTTGTACAGGCCATTTGCCTTGCTTCTCATGAATCTTCTCAGCTGAATATTATTTGGGGCAGGGGGAGTTCACGTATTTAACTCAGAACTGCAAAAGGCATATCTGCCATTGATTTTCTTGCCTCCCACAGCCCACACCCGCCTTCTGTTTTTCTAACTGTAAGGGCAGGAACAGATGATCCCCGGGAGAAACCTTCCCGAGGCACAGCCCCACATGCAGCCCTCAGCCCCCACAAGCCTGGCTTGCAGACACCCTGGATCCAACACAGCCAGAGGAAGCAACCCTGTGTCTTACCGGGAGTCACTGTGGGCAGCACACAGAGAGAGGGCACTTTATGTGCCTGGGGAAATGTGAAGAACCCTTTCCAAATAGGGCCCATCCTTCCCTGCTGTGCTAACTGGAAAAATGAAAATGGCTTCCCAAGTCAGGTGGAGGGCCACATACAGGATGGTCAGTTATGGAAGGAACTTCTGTTGACCCAGAATCAAGGGGACTACTACGTTCTCCCAAGACACGCTCTAATCTCCCTTCATCTCCCTGCTGTAGCTGCAGCCCCTGCCCCTCGACCTGCAGAAAGTGTGCCCACCTCATCAAAAGCCCAGGCTGCAAGCTCTGGTCACACGAGCTCCATCAGGGAATGCCCCTCCATCCCCAATTCTTTAAAATTCTGTGTGTGTGCTTCTGAGGTTCCAGGATTGTAGGTCCCCTTATCTCAGGACACTGATTTCATATCTAACTTGGAGCCAGATTCACTGTCCGGCTGTACTTCAAAAGCCTTCTGCATTTTTAATTATGTCATTTAGCTGCTGTCAGCATTTCCACAACCATTTCTCATGCCCCTTCCTTCAGCATTTTACAATGTAACAGCAATTCCCTGAAGAGGATGTCAATATAGCAGCATAATGTCATGGGAGAACGTGGTCAGAGTCACTGGGGCCTGAGTTCAAATCCCAAGTCAGCAATTTACTAGCTGCGTGTCGGGAAGCTATTCAACCTCCCTAAATTCTGGTGTCTGCATGAACAAAATAAGGATGCTAACAGCAACTCCCTCACGTCACAGTTGTGAGGATTGAATAAGAAAACAAGTAGAAATGCTTTTCCTGAATCTATAGCAGCACTATCCTACAGATGCATAAGGTGAACCACACATAATTTTAAATTTTCTAGTAGCTGTTTTTTTTAAAAAATAAGCAAGGAAATTAATCTTATTGTATATAACCTAATACATCAAAATATTATCATTTCAACATGACATCAATATGAAAAATAAAAATAAGATATTTTAAGTTCCTTCTATCATACTACAATTTTTGAAACTTTATGTATTTTATAGCTATAGCACCTTTCAGTGGAGACTAGGTATGGGCTAAAATAAGGGGCAGTGCAGGTATAAAACAGAGAAGGTATTAAGTAAAGACAAGCTCCTTTCACTAAGATGCTGTCTTTCCATTCTTGGAGTTTAGAGAGATTTGGAAATAAATATCCAAGATCACTTTTAGCCCCAGGTCTAAAAGACTGTTTCTGAGAATTTCTTCAATGGCCCCTTTCTGCAGAAATGCAGTCAACCACTGGGTGCCCAGCCCCCTGTTCACAGGTAGAATTCCTGGGATACTCTATCATCCTGCTCTGAGCCAAATGGGCAGATACTGCAATTCTCCTGGTTCCTGGTTTCTTGCAACCCTCCAACCAGTGTTGAAGGGTTCCACAGTGGTCCAGTCTAATTTCTCTCAAATGATCAAGCAAGGACCCGTGCGAGTCCCTCAGCTTCTTTTTGAATGCCCTTAGAGATGGGAAGCTCACTATGCCCTCTGTATGGCCACCACACTTTCAGACGACATGGGTCCTAAGGAAAACTCCTTAACATGAGATCCATCGTTCCTCTCTCCACCTTCTACTCACTAGTCCTAATATTAACCTCTGGTGAGATACAGAACAAGTCAAAGCCATCTTCTGTGTGACAGTCCTGCCAGTGTTGGAAGCTGGCTCTGAAGTACCTTGAATTCTCTTTGTATTCAGGATAAATAGCCCCATTTCTTCTACCATCTGTTGGGGTGCTCACCCCGTGTCAGCTTCTCTTTCTTCCCAGGCTAATGTGCAAGGAGGGTCCAGAGTGCACTTCCCCACCCACACTCCAGCATCTGCAGGCCCTCCCAGCTGCTTCACAGCTTTCAACACAGAAGGCCAAGGGCTCAGGGGGGAAAGGACCTTAACCCCCTAGAGAAAGCAGCCAAGGAAGCTTCCCTTCATGTGATATAGAAGTTCCTACCTGGCCAGGCTTCAGAGTCTCCAGGTGTTTCTCTGCCATGGTTAACTTCACACCAAACTCCCTTTAAGACCTGGTAGAAAGTTGTGGGAGGCATGGTGCTTGGGGAAGTTGGGCCAGGCCAAACACTTCTCCAGAGATATGCAAGGAAAGGAGCAGCTGCAAGGGAAGATTAAGCTCAGCTTTGCTCCCATAGATCAATAAATCAGTCAATCCTTATTGAGCTCCTCTGCCCACACATGCTCATTAGCCAGCATGGACCGAGAAGGAGTGGGGGCTGGAATTTGAGGGGGTGGGGAGGCCTCTGGCCAAAATATTTCACCTCACGAAGGTCAGTGGTTTCCCTGTAGGGTCATTAGCTAATTCACGCTAAGGTGTTAGTGACTTATTAGCTTTTATTCTTTCTAAAGAGACTCTATCCGAGGAGGAGCTCTGGGAACCCATTTTGGGGCTTGGGTACAGACCACCTAACAAGGTAAAGGATGGAGAAGTAGATACCAAATATAAGTTTCTCTATTTCAACACTTCCCCTATGGCTCGATAAGGCTGAATATTAATTAGCACTAGGACAGAAGGTAAGAGCAGGGATTCTGGCAACAGCACCGCCTTTCAGTTCCATGGTCTGCGCTTCACCAAACAACCCACAGTTACCTCTGGAGATCCACAAGGCAGAGTTGGGAGGAGAAAGCAGTTAGTAACAGTTCTTGGTTTAAAAAAAAAATAACTACTGTGGTGGCTGCTTTTGTTCAGATCGAATTCATTGAATTAACAAGCCTAGGCCTGACAAGAAAACAGGAAGGGGTGGTGGATCCTCCTCAGCCTTCTCCTGTAACCATTCTTGTCACCCAGACTTTGTTGGATGGCCTTTTATGATACCATCATTTGTAAAATTGCCTACAAGTGCTTTTGATATTCATTCTTGCTCATTTAGATAACCTCCCTAGGTTACCTCTTAATTATCAAGTCTCACAAATTAAAATCACCACTTCTCTGAAATGTCCATGTCAAAGGCAGCCTACCCAGCCCCAGTGTTTTAGGCTTTTAATTCAGAATTTTATAAATTCTGCCTTGTCTTTGCTGAGACTTTGGCCACTGCTGCAGGGCCCATGGTGAGACTTGATGTCAGAGCCTTGCCTGCTTCCCACCATTCCTTTTCTGATTCATTCCTTCAGCAAACATTCATTGGGCTCCTCTCTGCGCTGCTGATAGGGCATGACCACAAAGATAAAGGAAAAGATGAGGACTGCTAGAGAGAAGGAAGGGCCCCTCAGGTGGGAAAAGGCTCAGAAGGAGGAATCGGGGCACTGAAGGATACGATGGTGGTGACAGCACAATGAATCCACGGTGAAGGGCAGAGACTAGAGTTGATGAGGGAATCTGGAGCCTGATCACGCAGAGCTTCCTAGCCCTAGGTGAACTTTATTTCAACCTTTTATTCCCCACATGGTTTATTGGCACATTGGAGTTGTCCATACTGATGGGATTTGTTGTTACGTAGTCATACGTGCACATAATACACAACTCACAATATGACAATATAATTTGGCCAGTATCACTCCCCAGCACTTCCCCCCACCCCTCATTTTCACCTTCCCTAGAAGCATTCAAAGTTTTACATCATGGCAGCAACATAATCTGATATGTCTTTTGAGAGATTCCCTTTGCCATCAAGGAGAGAAGGGACTGGATTTTGGAAGGAGATAGAGTGTAAATTCAGATATCTGCTTTAGTCTGAATGAGAAATGTGGTGGTCTGGACCAGTGGAGAGAATTAGACTCCAGGGGCATTTATGAATTAGAGGAGATTAACAGGATTTGGTCATGGATTGGATGTGTGCAGGGAGGGAAAGATCACCATGGAGTATTCTGAGCTGTATATGAAGGTGCACAAAGCAGGCAGTAGTAGAGAATCAAGTGTCCTGTTTCAGACACAGTGGTTTTGTGATTTCTGTGAGATGCGATGTGTCTAACAGGTGTGGATGGTGGGTGAGCCTGGAACTCACCAACCCGACCAAGGAGAAATTTGGAAGTCAGAGCATAAAGACCTTTAATTTCTGGGTTGGAGCACACCCCTCCCTCCTGCTAAGCATTCCAGACCTTCTCCTATTGACCTGGTCTCATGCTATTATGGCTGTTGAGCAGTCACTATAGCTGGCTCTCACAGTTTTCCACGTCTAACCAAGGAATCCCAGAAAACAACGGGCTACCCAAGGATAAGAGATCACAGCAGCAGCCAATGCTATTTCCTGTAAGCGACTCGATTTTAAGGAAATTGCATGTTGTTCATACTGTTCTGAAAGGAGCTGTTTCTCTCCCAAGGTTCACTGTAACTATTATATGTACCACCTGGCTAAATGGCCATCTCAGTAAGTATTCAGCCCACATTTGGTCTGTTTTTGAAAAGTGGACATAAAGGACTGTTCCTGTTTCTTATTGATGCCATGTCCTCTAGGTTAATTTTTTTTTTCTTTTTCTTTTTCTTTTTTTTTTTTTCTGGAGATTGAACTCAGGGGCACTAGACCACTGAGCCACATCCCAGCACTGTTTTGCATTTTATTTAGAGGCAGGGTCTCACTGAGTTGCTTAGTGAGACTTCACCATTGCTGAGGCTGGCTTTGAATTTGTAGTCCTCCTGCCTTAGTCTCCAGAACCACTGGGATTATAGGCATGTGCCATTACACCCAGCAATCCTGGCTTTTTAAAATAAACAGCTCTTAGACATTGTGTATGCCTATAACTAGGGTATTAAATGAAATGAAATATGAAATTTGATAAACACAGGAAAGGGCAAGAAATGGGACGCAGGCATCTTTTACCTCAAGGATACATCCTGGAGGGTGCACACTTCTCTAATGATTCTTCTCACTGAGGGGTTCCATGAGGCATTCTTCATGACAGCTAGTCTTTTCCAGCTTCTACATTTCTCCTATTTTAGCAACCAAAGGAAAGTTAGATTGATTTCCCTTTCTTATGTGCAGAGTATTGACTCCTAAGCAAGGTTAACAAAATTTAGATTTTATACTCCCTTAAATATTTTCAGAGGTAGAAATTTATGAACCTGTACTTAAAAATCACAGAGTACATGTACTCTGGAAATATTTTGCATGCTGTTGTGCTGTTTTTCATATGAATTGACAAAAATTATTTGGTAACTCCTTATACGCTCTCATCCTAAGGAGAATCAAACAAAGCCAGCCCAGCAACATTTTCTCTGTTTTAAACTGCAGCAGGAGCTTGAATTTGCATGCTAAAGTAAATGAAACAATTTGATTATATTTGCTGAAACAGCCCATTACTGTGTATCATTTGAGAAGACCACAAAATTCAGCCCATATAATCAAAATAGATTGCCTCCTTCTAACCCAAGAGCATTAAGAGGAAACTATAAAAACATTAGGTATGGTGATGAATTGAGTTCCCATAAATGAAACTGTTTAATTTTCTTACCAATTATCTTGCTATTACTTGAATACACTTTAAATACCACGTAAGTCTTATATCTTTGCATCCTGTCTATAAATATGTTGGAGTTTCCCTTAGAAAGATTTGTCCCTGCATTTATTTCTTTGCATCTAATCTTCTCAGATAATTAGATTTTCTTTGAGCTTCTAATGCAAAAGGAAGCATCGGTTGAATGTGGTAAGTTGCTTACTCTATGGAGAAAGTTCCTAGCATGTGACAATTTAAATTTTATTTAAAAGTTTCTAACATATTCATTTCTTGTTAACATACAAAGAAGAGGTCAAAGAAGTGTTTCCTCAACTTTCTCTGTGGAGTACCTGTGCTCTGTAGCCTGAAAGCAAAAATTAGAAATGTTCTTTAACTCCATGAAAAGCACATGGAGTCTAAAAGAGGTCCAGGAATAGAGGGTGGATAGAAAGCTTACAAGTCCTAATAAGGAAACACTTGATGAAATGGTGTCATATCTCTGTACGAATGCTCCTGTTCATTTTTCTTATCTATAAGAAATGTTAGGAAATTATAGTCCAAAAATGCAGGTGACTCAGCATGATTCTGGGCTTCTGGTTCCAGTGCAATTGAGGAGGATTTTTTTTCTCCATGGTTGATTCAATTGAGGGAGGATTTAGTTTACGACCATTCATAAATAAAACCAATAAAGATATTTCAAGAACTTTTCTCACAAGTGCTTTTTGACACAAAAAGTATTAATAAGGATATGAAGTCAATATTGAGCCAAAACTAAAATGATGGAAAAAGAGTGTTATGAAAAAAAAAATTTGAAAATCTGTGGAAACAAAATGAAAAACCAAAGCAGCATCATTAAGGAAATAACAAAGTGGAAGGATAGAGTCCAAGAAAGTATCACTGATAATCAGAATATAGATGTAGGATGAAATCTTGAGATAACTCAGGTACACTAAGTTTGAAAAAGTTAAAGCCACAAGAAAAAAAGATCATTGATATAAAAAGATACAGGATAACTTATGTCCCTGAAATAGCCTAAAATATAAAATAGTTAATGTATTTAAACATATAACATGGCATTTTATCTGAATTAAAGGATTTTTAAAAAAATCTATAGTTGGAGGAACATGTGTTATGTGAAAACTTAATATAGAACTTTACACAAAGACAGATGATCGTCACACTCCTGAATTTCAGAGATAAAATAATTTTTAGCCTCTGGACAGAAAATGCAAATAACCTATAAAAAGTCTTCCTTAGACTTTTCCACAGTATCAGTTGATGCTGTTAGACAATGGAACAAATGTTTTGAGGTGAAAATAGCATGACCCAATAATGTTATCCCAAGAAGAATATATATTTGCAATCAGCATGATGTTATCAGGCATTATTACACTACTTATATGTATGACAGTTGCTGAAACTTGACTATATGTAGAAACTTTTATTATATATATGTCTGAATGGTTAACATACATATATATATTTTAACAAAGGGCATATATTATTTTGGTTACAATAATCTAATTTTTTAAAATGCTCTATTGTTAGAGAAATTGTTGGCCATGGGACTCTCTTACAGGCATCTATCAGTGTTAAATAAATATTTATTTGTTCCAAAAAAAAAAAAGAGAGAGAGAGAAAGAGAAGGTACAATTGTGTGTGTGTGTGTGTGTGTGTGTGTGTTACACACTGGGGATTGAACCCAGGGCCTTCACACATTGCTGAGTATGCACTCTACCACTGAGCTACACTCAAATCACCCAGAATATATGATTTTTTAACAGACCAGTAATGAGCATTTAATCCACAAAAGTATTGGCCATTAAACAAATGAACATTGTAGTTAAAGAATAAAATGTAATGTTATAAAACCAAATGATGTAAAACTATTAATATAATTTACAAATGTTGGAGGTGAAAGAGAAATGATAGATGTGTGACAGTGCTCTGGTCCTATTTCTTTCAAAGCAACAAGTAAATTTAAAATGCTGAAAATTAAAACACATAATTTCAAATATCTTCATCCTGACATCAGTATTTTCCATATTTACTTAAACTTAGAAAGCCCTCTTATGGAATGGTATTTCTTGAGGTGAGGAAATATTTATTTGAAGTTTAATAGCTCCTCTAGTTTTACTTCAATAAGTTCAAGTAAAATCAAAGCTAACATTTTATTTCAAAATAACATTTATAATTTTAGAAATGTAATAATAATAATAATAAACTACATCAAAAATTTAAAAAAATATATTAGAAGCAAATATACCCATATATTAGCAATGGTTCATTTTAACTGATAGAATAGAGATTATTATAATTTCAGCTTTGTTCTTTTCTGTAATATTTTTTAATATTTAAACAAAATAAATAATAAAAGCAAGAGTTAGAGCTGGAACCAGGGATCTCTAATAAAAAAATATTTCTTAGACTTTTCTGATTCTAGGTCCTTCTTTCAGAAATTTTGTCTCAGTGCAATTCACAATAGCCAAGTTATGGAACCAACAGATGACTAGATAAAGAAAATGTGGTACATATACACAGTGGAGTTTTATTCAGCCATAAAGAAGAAATTATGTTATTTGAAGGAAAATGGATGGAACCTGAGGGTTTTATGTTAAGCACAATAAGTCAGACTCAGAAAATCATGGTTTCTATGTTTTATGTCATACATGGAAGCTAGAGGGGGGGAAAGGAAAATAAAGGAGGAGATCTCATGAAAATACAAGGGAGACCAGTAGAGTACAGGAGGTGGTTGGGGAAGAGAGGAAGAGAGAGAAAGGGGAAATACTGGAGAATAGAATTGACCAAATTATGCTATGTGCATGAATGAATATATCACGATGAATCCAACTACTATGCTTAATTACAGTGCACCAATATTTTTTTGAATTTTTTTGAAAAATGATTTTTGTCTTGAGCAGCTGAGAAATGTGTGTAGCTATTTTTATACTACTACATTGTGCTTATAATATGTAGGCATGTTTGTATAAGTATTTTTAGTGCTGGAAAAGGAAATAGGTAGCCACGTCCATTTTTTTGTCTTATGACTACTCCTCTGACTCTCCCCATTTCTGTCCCTGGCTCTCTCCTGTGCTTCTCTAGTTCAATGGATTGGAGGAAGACTGAACCATGTTATGTGTCATGAAGACGTCTACTTCCTCCTCCCTGGATTTAGGAGTCTCAGTTTGATAAACTTTTCCTTTGCAGGCCTTGTCACCTCATCTACAATAATCTGAGTCACTCTGAAAAGAACTTTCAGTTGGGATTGAGGATCATGTAAGAGAACTGGCTCTAGGACTGTGGGTAGCTGGCTCATGGCTAGACCCAGAGCAACCTTGGCAGATGTGGGCCAGCAGGGCAAACCATGCTGTAACTTTTTTCAATCATCAAACTTTCCTATTCTTTGTCACAGATTTTAGTGGGGAGCTTTGGAAGAAATAGTACAGGAGCAAAAGAACACGTTCCATAAATTTCACTAGAATGGGAAGAAAGAGGACTTGGGAGGCAAAGATGCCAAGTAAAGACACCACACTATGTGATGCTCTTTCAGTAAAACATCTACATGGCTCAGTGCTTCACACCTTCGCCTTGTTTGGCTCTATTACCCTGAGAGTTAAAGAGGCTTCTCCCCACAGTTCCCATTTCCCAGGGTTCAGCCTATTTAGGGACTTCCTCAAGGTCACTAGGTTACAGAGTGGTAGAGGAAGGCTTCTAAGCTACTATTCTTACCCTAATGATGATGCTCTTTTTGATACCCCAGTCTTTCAAATATAAAGTTATCCCAATTCTAAATTCACTCAACAAAGAAGCAGAGAACCTGAACAAACATAGTAAAAAGCTTTAAAAAAAAACATAAAAAATTCACAGTCTTGTATAAGGTAGTGAAATCTCTTTCTCCTGTCTTGGTCTGTGCCTTTTCCTTTGTGAACAGCATTCCATCCAAATGCCACGGGGTTCTCTGCATGCAGCATGCAAGGCTCAGCTAGAGCTCTGTAGAGATGAAGTGAAACAGCACAATGGGAGAGGGTGTGTGTCTCACATAAACTCGCTCATGAGGGCTTCATTCCCAAACCCTTTCATGTCTGTATGCAGACATCTTTATTGATCTGCTCGTAGCTGAGTGGGGCTAACTAGTAGGTGTCATGCCATCACCTTCATATCTCCACAAAGGAATAAAGTGTGTAGGAAATATTGATGTGTTTTATATTCTTAGTCCTTGGGACACCGCAGTTCTGTCAGTCTTCCCAAGTATCCCTTTCCCTCAGCACTCTGATTTCCTCATTCACCTGCACTAATGGAATCTATGGTAGCGCTAGGCAGAATTACCATTGTGAGAAGAGCTCACATTTCTTGAGTACTTGCAAGTTCTGGGCTAAGTGTTTTGCTGGCATTATTTCACTTAACCGAATTACTATCCTAATGTTGATGAAGATTGAACTGAGGATCAGAAAGATTAAGGAACTTACTCCTGATTGCATGGCTCTTATGTGAGGGGAACAAGATTCAAGCCATGGTCCCACTGATTCCAGAGCCAGATTCTCAACCACTACTGGAGCAGCATTCTACACATTTCACCTGATTATCCTTACCACTGGGGAGCATGAATCACCCGCTGAATGCCTAAGGAGCCTCCTTGAGAAGAGGTATGGAAGAGCTTTATGGGCAGCCTGGCACTGTGGCTAAAAGTATGGGTCTTGGAGTCAAGAAACCCTAAGTTAAAATCCCAACAACTGTATGTACAAGGAGCCTTGGCTTCTCTGGCCAAACAAGGTGTTTTAGTCAGCATTGTGTCACTGTGACCAAAAGACCTGACAAAAAACAACTTATAGGAGGAAAAGTTTATTTTGGCTTACAGTTTCAGAGGTTCAGTTCACAGCAAACTCCACAGCTCTGGATCCAAGGTAAGGCCGAATATCATGGCAGAAGAGCATGGTAGGGAAAAGGCAGCTCTGGACACAACAACCAAGAAACACAGAAAGAGCTCCACTCACCAAAGACAAAATGTAAACCCCCAAGGGCACACACACAGTGACCTACTTCCTCCAGCCACATCCTACCTGCCTACAGTTACTTGCCAGTTAATCTGCCTTACAATTACCTACCTACTGCCTACAGTTACTGCTCAGCAGATCAATCCATGGATTAGGTTACACCTTTTGTAACCTAATCATTTTACTTCTGAAAATTCTAGCATTGTCTCACACATGAGCCTTTAGGAGACACCGCATATCTAACCCACAACACAAGAAAAGTGACAGCACCAACATCATAGTGTTTCTAATGCTTAAATGACAGATTACCAAAAAACATGCTTAGCTCTTCAACTGTTATATCGCAAAGACTTGGGAATTTTACTGTTATTTATATTAACTCAAAACAGAAGAAACTACACCTTTCTGTCAACCTCCACTGGAAACTTATTGAGAGTATCGCCAACAAAAGTTTCCAAATTTTAAAATTATGGGCTAAAGTGGATTCATCACTTTTCAGAGCTCCCATCTTTCTACTAACACATTTTAATATCTACTTGAAAATGAGACTGCGAGGAAGGCTGGCGGGTGAGATGTATAATTTTCATATTTCTTCTCAATGTACCCAGAAGGTACATGGACCAACTAATATTGACAAGGCACATAATATTTGCAAAGTATTTTGAGACACAAAAGTAAATATGCTTTAAAGCTCCTTCCCTCAAAGAGATATCAAGCCTCGTGATATAACAATAGGATGCTAGGTAACAACAATAGCAACAGAAGGACAATCCATACAGGAGAGCTTGCAAAGCAACATTTGATAAATTGTACTTGTTAAGAGTATAAATGTCACTTTTAGCTCAAAGTTAGGTCTTATGAGCCAGTAAAGGTTAAAAGGAAAAAAAAATAAAAGAGAAATTTAAGAAAAGGGCAAAGACAGCAAGAAAGAAAACAAGGATGTCTGATGCTGCAGAGCCAAGGAAGGAAAGAGAGAGAAAGGTGGAGAGATAGTGGTGTGCATGTGGGTGGCCACCGCAGGGCATGTATGAAGACACAAAGGAAGAGGCGTAAACACCAAAGTCCTCAGACCCCTTCTGCAGACACAGCAAAAGAGTAGGAGAAGCCAAAGACCTATCATAAAGGGAAACTTCTAAAATCACTTTATCTGGGGGAATTTCAGCTGCATTATCTCTTGGAGGAGTTTTAGGGTGATAACAGCTCACCACTGTAAATCCACTCTGAATTTGGAACCCTTGAAAGGAAGATATGAGTCACATAGTCAAAATACAATTATCAGCTCATAAGACTGGCTAGAAAATGGGGTGAGATGTAGGGCCAAATTTGTAATTAATCCCCCCCCACACAGAAAAATTTATTGGCCCAATTAGGAGCAAAATAATACAACTATAGGCTCCCCCACCCCTGCCACCTTCCCATTCAGCTTACTGCTCAATGTAGGGAAGGAAACCATATACATGCCTCACGCAAAGGGTTCTGAAAGAAAGAGGAGCAAGGTCTCAGTGCTCCCAGCCTCCTCCCAACCTCACCAGTCAGATGTGGAGCCAGGAGAGGACAGATGTTTCCCTCCTTACAGTGACCCCTCCAGGAGTGAAGACTATATTTTTCCTGGCAGAAATGCAAGGAGGTGCACAAATGACTTTCTCAGACTATCTTTGTCTCAAAGTTTTTCAATTACAGTAAATAACAACTGAAAGAAACACTTTATCTTCTGTATTTGACTGCCTATATTTCCCTAGGAATTTACTATTGAGTTTTTATTTATATCTATTAACTAGTTTGTTTTTAAATACACTTCTGTGTTTTGAGGGTTTTAAATCCATTTGGACGATTTGGAAGAAGCATCATCGATCAATTAGCTTTCTATGAAATCCAAAGTAAGAATTTCAAGTACCTTTTTTTTAAAATGATTTAGATTTTTCAGGTTTAAACACATTTGAAATTAAGGATATGATTTTTCTACTTTATAAAAGAGATTGGGAAATAAATTGATATGTTTGAGTACTGACAGTATTTGAAGATTAGGAGCTAAACTTGAATCAAGTTCAAATATCTCTCCCAAAGAGCTAAAAGAAATGAAATCTATCACTGGGAATAAGCATATTAATTGTCTTGTTTCTGTTTAGATTTTGCAACAGAAAACCTAAATAATGTAGTATGAAAAGTATGTGCATTTCTCTTCCTTCCTTCTCTCAACCTATTTTAAAACTTCATTTTCTTAATTATTTTGGCTAAGCATTGATCTGATTAAAGCAAACAGTAACAAGATGACTGACCAATAGTCCCAAATAGCCCAATGTGCATTTACATTCCAAAGATGCACTTCTTCACTTGATGTGGGTCACTGGACTTGACAAAGCTCCTTCCCAGTACGGATCACAGTGACTCTTTCAGGAACAAACCTTGTATGAACAGTAACTCCTTTTTAGTGTTCCAATGTTCAGGTTGATGCCAGGGACAACCAAGCAAGAAAGTATGATGGTGTCATTTCAGGCAGAGGGGGAGCAATTGGAGGCCCAAGTGAGCCAATCACCTAGAACTGAGGTGGACTAAGAACTTTTGTGATCTGGCACAAGTGAGCTGCCTGGGAAATTCAAATATTTCAGGTGCCTAGGGGATAGCCAACAAAGTGACCCTTGCCCAAGCCAACTCAACATCAGTACTGATCTTTCAACACTATGATAACATGACAGAACTCTCCAAGCTTTGCATGCACACTGCAGAAGACAACCAATTTCAGATTTCATATTTTTCTTCAAACATCCCTTTTCTACTGCTCGTTTCTCTCTGATGTTACTGACACCAACACTCCAAACCAAATCTCTCTAGCCATGGTGCTTCCACATCATCTCTCCAGCAGGCACACATTTGTCCCACTAAAAACTCTTGTTTCTTTTCCTGTATTGCCACATTCCTTTCACATTGAAGTCTATCCCTCACATAATCTATTCTACAATCCACTCTGAGCTCCAAAGGAGAGGCCCACATTTAGAGGATTTTTCTTTAAACAAAGATCATGGGGACACTAAGATAGTCTGTTCATCTTCCTGATCCCTTGTGGGCATAGGTGTTCTTATTTCTGCAGCGTTTAAGTTACTAGTGACTCCCCAATTAATGACACCCGTGAATTTAAGAGCACAGGTAGCCCTGAAGAAAATGGATTCCACTTTCCCTAAGAGTAACCTCCAGGAGTCATAATACAGCCAATCCTCGAATAGAATCTGCTATATCTTAAGATAGAGGCCTAAGGAACAAGAACAGCGGGAAGTATATTGGTACTTAGAGTGCTGGCATGCAAGGTGAATTGACATTGCCTCCTGGTTGTGGTAGGTTGCCCCACTACTCATTCTTTATCTCTTTGCAAGTCTTCCTAGGTTAAAACCTAGGAGCAATGGTTCCCAGGATCAACAGCATTAATTTCTCTAGGATTTTGTTGAAACTACAAATTCCTGGGTCTCACTCCAGATCCATTGAGCCAGGAGCTCTGGGACTGGGCCCAGCAGTGTGTTTTAAGGAGTCCTCTGGGTGGCCTGGATGCTCACTAAAGTTTGCTAAGTACAGCTTTAGAGCACCACCCAAATATCCCCATTGATTCCTCAAGCTGTGGTTGATGACACCAAATAACAATTCTCTTCCCTCCCCTGCCCCAGGTACTGTCTACTCTTCAGGGGACCCTGGAATCCACAGGTGAGAAATACTATGACTTATATTCAGGGAACCCAACACTGGTAACAAATTTTTTTATTCTCCCCTTAGGGGTTTTTATATACAAAAGAATAAGCCTATCCATAATACCAAGCCCTGCTCAGACCACAGCTTTTGGAGATTAAAACATATCAACAACAAAAAGCTTAGATTAGGTTAAGTCTACTTTTAAATTCTTTTTAAAATTAAATAACCATTATTTGATTTCTACTTGAATCTCAGGTGAAATAATGACCCTTGACCTTGATTTTACCACGTCTGCCAGCATGATGCAAATAAGTTAATTGCACAAATTTTGGAAACTCGTTTATTGTTTCAAATACTACTTGAGTACTTAAGAATCTAATCAGTAAAGATTGTTTTACTTACATCATTTCCTTCCCTCTACATTTCCCTATCTTGCTGTTAACTGGCCTCATCTCAGCCAGGGAATAATCTCATATCCAGGCACACTTACAAACATTAAAAGACATTTTAGGCACCAACTTAGTGAGCAAATGCTAATTGGAAAAGGCAATAAGAATGGAACTCAGAAAGAATGGTGGGGAATCAATTTAGGGAAGGAAGGAAGGACGAGGCATCAAATTCAAAGAATGTAATAAGCCTCCCACACACTAAGTTCAGCTCTGGGTGGCCCATAAACTCAGTGTGTGCAACTAGCATCATTGGTAAATTGAGCTGAAGATGAGTCCAACTGCTTTTAATCCATTCCCAAGCAACTTTCTCCCTTGTCCAGAGAAGCATGAGCTGGTTGAGATTGCTGTGAGCGAAACAGGTTTCCTTTCCTCCACTTTTTATTTTCTAGGTCACTCCTATCTTGTTTCCAATATATTTCTGAGAATTGCTTTGGCCATTTTAGACAGGCCTATTGTTCCAGTAGGTTCTGTTCAAATTTTCTTGAAAGGCAAAGAGCCAATCTGAAAAGTAGAATTTGGATTGATCTGAAGAACTAGCATTTATAATTGTGATATTCTGGTCTGAGTGACAACTAAGATAATTATTTTCTCTGACATACACACACACACACACACACACACACACACACACACACAAATGGCTTTTATACTTGTAGTGAAGATTATATTCACACGGTCAATCATACCCTGTCTCTTGCTCCATCCCCAATCATCCTAAATGTTGAGAGGAGGTTCTATTACTTTTCACCTACCTAGAATGTTCATTTTTGGTCTCCAATTCTGCATTACTGGGCAGATGATCCCAAATAAATGTATCTGATAAAAGAGGGGAAAAAAATAGAGAAAACCACTAAAAGAGTACCTAGTAGATACAAAGTCAAACGTGTCTTCATTTCCTTTTTTTTTTACTTAAAGAAAACATGTTCAAAAACAAAAGTGATTATTCTCTTGGATGACCCTGGAAAGTGGCATGTTCATAGAGGAATGCATTTATATAATATATGGTTAGAAGCAAATCAATATTTAATTTCTATTTCACAACAACCAAATGTTCATATAGGTTATTTGATTGTTCTTTGGCATTTTATTGGTTAAATGAAATTAAATTATTCCACATTTATTAAATGCTTACAACAGTGCCTATTATATAGTAGATATCTGTAACTCGTGGTTTATAAAATTTCTCAAGAACTTGCTATATGCAGTCATGTTACTATGTTTCCTGGGTAAAAAGATAAATAAGCAGGGATGGGAATTTTTCCTTCTCAGAGCTCTGACTCAGACTATGAAATTATTTGCATGTCAAGAGTCTCCAGCCTCTTCCTTCCTCTCTCTCTCACCATTCTCACCACTGCTAATGAGACAAGAAATCTAAAACCTTGAGCGATGCACCTATAAATTCATCTTTAAAGATCTACTCAACAGTATATCCTCCCCTGGGCCCACTGCAGGAAAATATGCACCATTTGAAACCTAAACCATCTATCTGCTGCCATACAAAAATATATGAATCAAATGCAGTTGGCCCACAGCAAATTCCTAGGCTCACTAGCCCGTCCTCTATAGTAACTCCAAACACTGTTATCATGATGGTTTGCTAACCAGGGTAGAGTCACCAAAAGCGATTGCCCCCATAGCTCTTCCAGCAAGGAGGAGCTTTGAGATTAAAGCGATCCCCTCAGATGTGAACCTTCCCTGATAGTCCCTTACCCCTTTTCCTCAAAGGAATCCTTGTGGTCTTTGTGCTGCCCCTGCACTTAGAAACCTCTGTGAGACCTTTTATCATATTCTTCTAAAATTATTTGTTGCATACTTACCTGACCCTCTTGAGAGCAGACACTTCTTCATCTTTGAATCTTTAGCAACTCATATAATAATGCACTGGCACATGAAAGGGGTAAATAAATGGTTTTCAGGTGAATCCTCTTTGTTCAGAATGAGTCAATAAACAAATATCACTTAGCCAGCACCCAGCAAATTGTGTTATCATTGAAAGTGTCTTTTCAACTTTCTGTATACCCACTGAAAAACACTTAAAGGTATTGGTCCAAGTTTATTATTGTATGCAAAACCTAGAAAATATTTTGTCCTGTTATTGTTATTTTGTCAAAGTAAAACCGTACAATTTTAGAGCAGGTATAACCTCGAAGGTCTAGTACAGATCCTCTCATTTCACAGGTGAGTATCTCAAGTCCCAAGAAGTTAAGTCAGGGTCAGACAGCTAATGAATGGAAAGGGTGGAATCCTAGTCTCTTGGATCTTTACCTAGTGCTTGATTTACCAGTCACCAATCCAATTCAGTTTGTTGGGATATCTTGAGAGCCTCATGAAGGGACTTGGAGAAGACACTGGAATATTACCTGGATTCAGACAGAGGGAAACCACCTCTACCAGCTGATCTATTTCTTTTACCTCCCCCAAGGCAAGAACACTAGCTAAAAAGCTGTCCTAGTATAAGTAGTAAGTAAGAAAGGGTGGTGGGAATGGTAGAAATATACATAATATGCAGCTAAATGGATATCAGGAGGCCCTTTAGGACAGTTCAGGATTTATAATCTGGGGTCAAGAAGGGTTTCCCTTGATCAGATCTTCTGCAGTGAGCTAGCTACAGAATAGGATCTTTAGAGGTACTATGGCTGGAACTATGTCTCTGATGGACCTGGAATGTGTGTAGCCCATGACTTTAGAAAAAAAAGGAACAAAGGCAATATTTCCTGAGGTTTTTACTAGGAAAGTGCTTCACCCATTAACTCACTCTAAATGCCAAGGAGCTAAGCTCAGCCTCTACAAAGACAAAGGAGACAGAATCCCTACTCTCAGGTGCTCAGTATTTGTGATATCTCTAAGAACTCTTTGGAGGGGCCCAGTATACACATCCTCTGCAAACAGTGTTTCAGAAACACAAGTATCTCTGTCACTCAGGATTTGTTACTCAGTGATGGGCATGATATTACCCTGACACCCAACTTTCAGTCTCATGATGAACATCATTTAGGCATCTGCATATCTGTTCTGTTCTCAGAACCAAAGGCATCTGGGTCCAAATGTTGTGAAGCTTTGTGGATTGCGCCTGTGCAAAATTCCAGCTTCAGAGAGAAGAGTATGAGCAATGAAAGATTTTGGCAAGAGAGAGGAAGATTAATTCCCATATCAAACATCCCCTTTCAGATAGAAAGGCTGTGACAGATTCTCACTTAACTCGTCAGATGGCATGGCGATGTGTGATTTGGGAGGTACTCACAAATCAGTACTATATGCACAGCAGCTGCAGGTAGAGATTAAAGAAAATTTCACAGGAAGCAATTCATATTAATAACTATTAAGTTTGCCTTTATGTACTTCTAGACATAATATGCATTGGAAATAATAAAAATTCTTTTATTACTAAAATTCTTATATTATTAAACTACAACCAGATGAAATTTCAGTGTTGGAATTGTGAACAGTTTAATATTCATAAACATAGTCAAACTTTAAAATGAATTTTAAATGTCAGCCTTATTGAGAAATTGTCATATTTGTCAATTATAATTTGTATTTTACCTCTTATCCTTAATAAGATAGGAGAAATGTGACATTTAGTATGTATAGGATATATAGTATGAGCTTTGATTTTTATGTTTACTCTATTTTTGACAATATCAAATTATATAGTTTCACACAAATATATTTTATTTTTTATCCTGTACCTCATTTCTATAAAGAGCACTCAAATTATGGAAACTTTTGAGTAGACAACATAATTAATAGTTTTGCTAAAATAAAGAGGAAAAAAAGTATCTTATAGAATAAATTACTTGGTAATTGGTTAACTATGCATATCTCTTACTACTTGTGCAAACATCACTGGCCCATCAACAGAATACCAAGGCAAGCACCATAATAACCACATTAAATCATGTTTCATATTTTGCCAACTTTCTATTATATAAGAACCAAGGCTTCGCCCACATTATTTTTGTTGTATCATTATGAAAGTATATCTGTCAAAGTAGAAAGTGAGAACACATTTTATCTCACAGTTGGTGAGCTCAATTTAGAGTCTTTAGGAGTGTGGACATATGGTTTGTGGGCCTCCGTTTGTCCTCTCATCCCAGGTGCTGAAAAGTTACAGGCCACCAGTGAGTGAGTCACCATGTTAACAAAAAATGACTGAAACCCCAAAGGGAGGCAACAAGAAAAGTCAGAAGTAAGCTTCTTCTCTTTTCTTGAAAGCAGGATTCTTTTTTTTTTTTTTTTTCCTCTTGAGACACTCTCTGTCTCAAGCAAAATCATACAGGCATCTAGGTTGTGATGACCTGGAGTGTTATTGTCCTTGGAGTCAGTATTGGCAAGGTCTGATTCATTCAGCCTTGTCCAGTGTTCTTGGAAGGATTGATCTATAGGGATGGATGCAGTTTGCATCTGTGTTTAAGTACAAAGAATGGGAGGAAAAGAGGGGGACAGTGCTTTTCAGATTTAGAGGTCCTGCCAGCAGCTTCCATGTTCTGACTATAATAGGGATTTGAATGGGATCAGTCTAGCAAGTTCCTGCCTAGCTGTGACTGTATGGCCTCTGTGGGTCTGATTCATTCCAGTACGTTCATAACGGTCAAAGCAAGGTGATGGCAAAATATGATGATTCTGATTTTGGTTTTCATTTCAGAGACTTTAGAGAGAAATGCCTTAATCTTTCATATATTAATGTGGGTTTTTTTTCATTTACCTTTTGTGACTCTTTTGGTATATCTTTTTTACTTCTCCAATTAATCTCTTAAAACACACTTACTCTTAGATTTTACTTTATTTTCCACAAACAGATATCATTAAAGTCTGGTAAATTTCCTTTCCTTGTGGATTTTTACACAGGTATTTTGAAGTTGGTTGAAATTTTCTCTCCATCAGGGTAACCTGCATAAGTTTTCACAGCTTATCACCTTTCCCATTATAGAATGGGGTCTTATATAATCAAACACCCATTAATTTTAAGAAAATGTAGACAAATAACAAAAAGTGAAGAAAGCAACAACATGAGCAAAAGGGGAACTCTATTTAAATAGTGCAGGTGGCACCCCTGCATTGGATCCAACCCTGTCTCCTGAGCTCATGCCTGGGTGGACCCCAGTTGGGAAGCATAAATCCTCTATGTCCTATGAACTAAATATTATTTCAGTATTTAAGAACATGACCTTTTCCAAACATTACTCCTAAACACAGGTCAGCCATGTCCAAAACTCAACTGAAAAGGCAGGGTTCTCTCTCAAAGTTAGAAGAAAACTACCTGTACCAGGTGTTTTGAAGGCAGCATGGTGGTCTCCAAAGTATTTCCCTCTTCAGCAATTTCCCAAAGGTAATTTTGACTAGTTATGTTTTCAACTCATCCACCAATCTTAGAAGTAAATAATTATATATGCTGTGAATTTTAGATTTGTGTTCAGTCCCATTTCAAAATAAAAAATAAAAAGGACTGGGGATGTAACTAAGTGATTGAAGTTTCCCATTATTGAAAAATACCTCTCCTGTGGCCTTCATATTCCATGTGAAGAAGTCACCAGATGGTTACTATATTGATATAGTGGAACTGTTTATAAGACAGAACTAACTATTGCATTTCTCCAAGTATGGTGCTCAACTCACCTGATTTGGAATTAGGAGATGTATTTAAAAGACAAATTCATGAACCCCACCACACTCCTAATTCAGCATTTCTGGGAATGAGCTCCAGAGCCTATATTATCTCACGCTTCTCAGTGGTTCTTGGGCATTCCAAAATTAAAGAACAATATGTAGGTGGCTCTCAATAGTGCCTGTGCATTACAATCACCTGGAGAGATTTTGTGACACAATAATTCCTTGCCAACCTCAGACTGATAGACCTGAGACTCTGGGCATGGGTGAGGCCATGATGTATGTGTGAAGCTCCTGAGATAATCCTAATGGGCATTAGGGATGAGAACCAGTTTCAGACCCTTCTTTCTCCCACTTTGGCTCACCTGTAATCTGCTGTATCAGCTACATTCAGCAAGCAGTAGACACTAGGGAAGAAAGAAAGAAGAAGGAAAACAAATGTCAGAGATACAAATGTCAGTGTCCGTGGGAAAGCAAATCTCTGGGCAAACCACCTCACAGCATGGGCTTTCAAAAGCAGTCAGCATCAAAGTAACCGGCTCTCTCCAGACCACGCAGAGAGTGACATTTGATGAAGGTCCCAGAAAGAGGCTCTTTGCTACCTTAGCTTTGTTACCTATTAATAATTTAAGTTGAATCCATGTCACTGTTCCCTGAACTGACCCACGGTACACTTTCCTTGGAATTAGAAGAGTGTAAATTAATCTCTTGTTTTAAAGAACAAAATGACTGTTCCCCTTAAATAAATAATATCTATTTTGCATAAGCTATTTATATAAAGCTATATCTATCATCTGTTATAAGCCTCCAAAAAACTACTTTCTGTATGCAGAAAAAGTACTTTTATCCCCACACCTACCTGCATCTCTATTATATTTATTAATGTCCTGTTTTATATTTTATAATCACAGAAGAACACTCTTAATATTCCTCTTAAAGAGGGATGGGGTGTATTTGATTCATGTTTATACTTACTATTATACTCCTAGATAGCCCTGGAAAATGGTAAAAAGGCTATAAATATTTCTTGGGTAAATATGAAAATTAAAATAACAAAAATGAAAACTAAAATAACAATATTTCAATATCCAAGTTGTAAAACCCAAGAGCAAACAGTTTGCTAATTACAAACTGACATGCTCTTTTCTTGAAGAACACATCTCTGTACTCATCTCATAGTGGCATTAACTACTATTAATCACTACTAGTGTTGTGATTAATCACACTACTAGTGTTGTGATTGTCAACCCAAATTTTAAACTAATGAAAATTATATATCAGGAATCAATGATGGCTTAAGAAATCAATATTTTAATTTTAAATGAAAATGTTCTTTCTTTTAAAGTGAAGAGGCAGATAGATGACAGACCCTTTAGAAAGAAATCAGGAAGGTACCCCACCACCGGCCCCTTGGGTAGTATGATGGGTAGGGGCTGAAGATGGAATTGGTAATGATCCATTTCTGGATTTGCATGCTGGGTAAGGAGTGTGCTCACTTTATGAAAATTAGTTGAGTGGTTTATGTTAAACAAAGTAAAAGTTTACTTTTAAAAAAGAGTGATACTCTTGGCACTATTTAACTAGTGGTACACTGATTCAAACAAGCTTCTAGTAGGAAAAGAGGAGGGGACCATTTCCACACAAGTGGGATTTTAACAGTAATGTTGCACATCCACTCAGAATCCAGGTACATGTGGGGTATTTCATTGATTTGGTATTTCATGAATTTACATCTCACATTCTTCTGGGTTTCTGCCTTTTACAATCTAGTGTCTCTTGATGCAATACACACTGAGGCCTCTGTTACTCACACTCACCCACCCACCAAACACTCCTCAAGGTTTGTACCATATACATCTCTTTGATTTGTGTTCTCTCAGCTCAGGGTAAGCCCATAGTAAGTACTTAGTACATGTTAAGATTCCAAGATCTTTCAGGGCTTACCCAACATCTCTATCTGCAGGGACACTTGGTCCTTTGTTCCTAGCTAGCCAAAAAGAGGCTTGTATTAGAAGGAGGCACTTCAACAACATCACTGCTCCTGAATCCTAAACCCCCTTTAGCCTCTATCGCACTGTCCTCTAGAAGAATTGCTGCCCATGATTCAAAAATAGTTCTTTCAGCTTTTTCCAAATGGTAAAGTACTTTCAGAATGGACAAATAAGAGTTCTTCCAGGGACATGAAAGAATATTCCTAATCCAGTGGGTCTGGGAGCCACCTTCCATCAATTCCATTTCTCACCTGGCTGCTGCACAACCTTCATTCTTCTTCTTTATGGCTGAGTAATATAATATTCCAGTGTGTATATATACCACATTGTGTATATATACCCAGGTCACCCTTTAGTGCACTGCCTCGCCTTCTCAGGTTTTACTCTAAGAAATTCTTCCAACACTGTCTTTTTTTTGGAGACCATTTGTACGCTTGAGGAGAGACGAAACAGCCTCCTCACCAAGTTGGGAAACTCCTTGTAGAAACTGTTCAGCAGTTTCAAATACAGACACTTATTTGACAAAAATCAAACTCCTTGGCCCCATCTGGTGGTGCCCTGCATTTAGTAAATTCACAGAAAGCATTTAAGTCCTTCCCGGGAACTGTATATACTCTGTCCCCAGGCAACTATGGGGCATAGACACCAAATCTCTGTCAATGATGAAGCAAGGTCCCATCCTCATGAGGCCAACGTGACATCTGCCATTTTTGGTGTCATTAAATCTCAGGGAACGTCTTAATTCCAAGTGGATTGTGAGAACAAATACATAGAAAGAATACTCTTGAATTTAAAACCGAACTTAAAAGTAAATGCTTCTTCTAAATGAAGATCTGAGGGACAGTCTGTAAATTTAAGATGAGTATTTTCCCTTTTGATTCCAATGTCCTCTCTGTATATAAAGAATTGGGGGGCTCCAATTCAATATGTTGAGCCAGGTAAATGTTTCTACCTCCCTCTCTTTCTCAAACCTATTCAAATGACAGCAATAATACTCAAAAGGTTAGGCCATGAGTAGGGCTAAGACTGGGGACATGCTCTTGAAGATGAATGGCATATGAGATGACATTGACAGGACAAAGCACAAGAACTACTGAGCTCCAGAGAAGGCACAGGAGAAGCAGCAGTGAAAGTGGAAGCCAATATCCTGGAAGTGGGGATTAGGAAGGGGCAAACACTAACGCAGCTGACCTTTGAGTGGTGCATAATGAAAAAAGTTCATGTTTCTGAGGTCAAGGAGAAAAAAATAAAGGAAACTAGATACTCCAGGAAAAATGAAATTCTGTATAAAAAAAAAATCATGACAAAAGCATGGTGCTTGATTGTAAGAAATTTATGGAGTCTAAGAAAAAAAGAATCTGTATTTGAAACTCTTAAATATTCTACTTGACATAGACTTGATTTAAGAAGAGTTTAACTACATCTCCTCTACACCTCTACGCTCTGGTTCTAAATTGAATACTATTAAGCAATTTAATGGCATTATAAATGATATTTGGTTTTTGTTTCTCAGAGTTAATATATAGACAAAGAACAGAAGATTTAATGAAAACCTCCATTCAGAATATAAATGCTTTAAACTTTGGCAATACAAAAATAGTGATAGAAGCTGGGCATGGTAGTACACACTTATAATCCCAGCAACTCTGGAGGCTGAGACAGGAGGATGGCAAGATTGAGGCCAGGCCACATCAATGTTTACAGCAGCTTAATTCACAATAATTAATCTATGGAGCCAACCTAGGTGCCCTTCAATAGATGAATGAATAAAGAAAATGTGGTATATATACACAATGTAATATTATATTACTCAGCCATAAAGAAGAATGAAATTATGGCATTTGTCTGTAAATGGATGGAACTGCAGACTATCATGCTAAGTGAAATAAACCAATCTTCCAATCCAAAGGCTGAATGTTCTCTTTGATATGCAAATGCTAACACACAATAAGAGGAGGGGGAGGAAAGAATAGAAGTTCATTGGACTAGACCAAGAGGAATTAAGGGAAGGGAGAGGGAATGAGAATAGGAAAGACAAACAACAAAAAAAGACAAAGACAAACAAAACTTTCATATGTTCATATATAAATACACCAAAGTAAAATTCCATGTGATGTACAACCACAAGAATGGATCCTAACTAGAGTAAGTTATACTCCATGTATAATATGTCAAAATACATTCTATTGTCATGTATAACTTAAAAAAACAAATTTTTTAAAAGAAAAGTAAAAAAAAAGATTGAGATCAGCCCTGGAAACTTATTGACACCCTCAACTCCTTAGCAAGATCTTGTCTCGAAAAAAAAAATTAAAAGGAAAATCTCTAGTGGGTTCAATCCCTGGTACAAAAAAGAAACAGAAAAAACAGTAGTAGAACTGATAAAGTGTAGGAGTTAGGAGTGGGGAGGAAAAGACACAAGAGAACGTAGGACTGCCCAACTCCACATCTTACACCGTGGCTAGTTGCATGACCTGCCTGAAATTGAAGGAATAAGAAATCAAAATCAAACACATTTTATAAGTATAACCGAGAAGAGAAAAAAATAGGCATAGATACAGGGGAAAAGGAAGAGGTTAGTGGATATGAATTGAAATGGTCATCTTCTGCCGCAAACTGGAGTTGGAACTTGTTGTAAAAGAACTTGCTACAAATTTTTATTTCCATGAGCATGTGCTTCTAAAATTCTCATTAGCATGCTGACATTACAACATCCCATGTTTACAATCTTTCCAATTTTCCCACCCTCAACCAAGGAGACAGTGACCCCACAGGATCATCAGAACTAGATATCAGGTTAAATTTCCATGGTCTTTAACTCTAGGGTAGACGGTCAGTCACCTCACTGGAACTGTCTAAGTCTGACATGTATCACCTTCTGGGCTGTAGAAGCAGATCCTTCTGAGCTACCATATCTCCAACTACCTTCTGGTTTATCTGACCAGCATTACCTGTTTCCTATGGCTGTCATCTTCTCATACAACCAAGCACCACAAATCTCTCAGAAAGTCTCTTTGATCCAGTGTGCCCGAAAAGTCCAGGAACTCCTTACTTCTGAACTACCAGAAGAGAAAAAGCTACCAGGACTGAAATCCGGATGATGAGACTTTCTAACTTTCAACTCTAGCAGAGAGTATTGATTATACTGCATGTGCACTGAGTCCAAGAAACTTCTAGATCCTAATGTCAAGAAGGGAAACAGGTATTATATCTTACAAAGAGTCCCTCCTCTTACTTTGAATGTCAAAGTCAAATGCTAGAAATCTAGGAAATAAAATGTTTTGTACGCTTCAGGAGATTGTAAGAGACCAGAAGTTGCTGTTTTTCCTGCTATTTTCCATATTCATCTTTTTTCCAAACACAGCCCGGCTTCACTGGACCTTATTTGGTTTGACGCTGCTCCAGGATCATTTCTGTTCACTTGATTTAATATGCTTCTATATCCCTTCACCTTAGTTGATTGAGCACATTATAAAACACTTAGAAAACCATAAAATGGAAATTATCAAAAACTGTTTCAAGAAAAAATATTTATGTTTGCCATATTGAAAAAATTAAGAAAAAAAGAAAAGAGAGTGGACTGAAGCATAGATTTTTAAATATTACAAAGTCCTTCTATGGTTGGTAAGGTTATACAACTTGCAAATATTAGAGTCCAGTTCAAAATTGTTGTTTTCTTAACTAAATAATGAT
Organism: Ictidomys tridecemlineatus; assembly: GCF_052094955.1. Classification (NCBI taxonomy): domain Eukaryota; kingdom Metazoa; phylum Chordata; class Mammalia; order Rodentia; family Sciuridae; genus Ictidomys; species Ictidomys tridecemlineatus. The sequence goes on from NC_135488.1 coordinate 76,265,915, forward strand.
TAGTCATAAGGGAGATGATAATTCTCAAGCCTATAAATCTACTACAAACTTAATGAATATTGCCTGACCTGAAAATGATGATAGTAGAAATTTTTTTTCTATGTATTGGCAAATTTCTACTGAGGTTTATTCTAAGCCTTGAGGGGGTACTTAAGTTCGGGGAAATAAAAATGTGGATTTTTTTTTCCATTCACATAAATCACAGAGAGGTTGGGACAAAAATCATTACGTTGGCTTTTATAAGTCATTGAGACTATGAACATGAGAGTGCTTTACTTCTGAATAATCAGGATTATTTTAAGGCTAATCTGTTTTGATTTCAAGATTGCAAAATTAGCAAAAATTATCTTTTTCCCAAAATGCATCAATTTTTGCCCAATTGTTCTCTTTGTATTGGGACTAAATGGGATATATAAAATATGTGAAGTATCATGAGCTTCAGTTAAAAAAAAAAAGTTAAACACTGTCCTAAATCTATACCAGCCATTTCCATAATATAGCTCCACTATTTTACCTTTAATCTTTGAATTTATGTGACTTGCTAGAATAGGTTTCCACAAATAGGTTTAATTTTACCAAGCAATACCAACTGGTAATAATAGTTGCTTGGAGCACAGTGTTAAGAAAAATTCTAATGTTGTGCCCCTTTCAGTGAAAGGATGGCAGTGTGAGCTTATTATCCCTATCGGGGGCTTAAATCTAGCCCATTTTAAACTCTGGATAATTTTATATTTAATAAAATAAAACATAGTCTTATAAGTTGAAACTCCATCTTATAAAAGCTGCGTGGACAATTGAGAAATTACCCAAATTATTAGGGTTACCCAAGCTGTCACAGAGGGAAGATGGACATATTCCAATACAAACATCAACTTGTCAATCCCAGTCCTGAAGGTAAAAGTCAGGGGAATCAGATGACATGGTAATCTAAGTCCTCTAGCTTAATACCCTTCTTTAAATCAAGTTGATTTCTCTAAGGACCAAAAATATTTTCTATTTAAAAATAATTTCTTTTTATGTAATTAATTAAAAGGACATCCTGGTAATTTACCCATGTGAAATGTGTATAAGTTTAACATGATCAAATCGGTATCCCAAATCAATAGGAAAGGGAAGGATGATTCTGGGATAACTCATGAACTGTTTGATTTTATTTAAAAAAAAAAAAAGAGTTTCAGTTCTATTCTTCACTTATACATAAACCAAAGTCAATTCTAGGTGGATTTAACTTAAATATCATTATTTTTAAAACCTACCAAAAAACAGAGGTGAATTTATCTAGTGTCTAATTATGGAAAGGATACTTGAGTTTAAAAACAAAAATGACAAGGATATGGCTATCAAGTTTTAAAGCTTATGAATATTTTTTTAAAAATTTTAAAAAACCTATGCAGAAACTGGGTGGGTAAGGAACAAAAGGTTAAAAAAGAAAGAAAACATGTAATTGACTTGCTCTAGTTAAGTATGTTTGGTTACAAGGAGAGGGGTGCTATTCAAATGGGTTCCCCATGAGAAGCTTACCAGGAACCTAAGAGAGACAAAGTACAGGAAGAACAGTTGGACCTCAGAGCCATAGGAAAATGCTTGGGTGGCTCCTTTCTTCATCACCATCCTTCTCTGGACACATGGTCCTTTTTCTCTGCACTCACTTCCTCTGTTATCTCTTCCAAAGGAAACTACCTGTTCCTCCTCTGAACTTTGGTTTGTGCTTGGTTTTCATGGCCCTCATGCCAAATCTGGCTTCAGACCCAGCACCATCCGAGTAACTCAGTTTTTTACTTCCTTAGTCCCAAGCTTCTGTGAAGAAGACCTAACAGACTTAACTTAGGTCACGCATCTCCATACGGCTCAGTGGGGAAGAAGGTATCCATGACGTAGAAGCGGCAAGGTCTGCCTGGTTTTCAGCAGGCCTAGATGCAAGACAAGGCCAAAGGTAGGGACACTACTAGTACATTTCCAAGAGAATATCATGGAGTTAACATGTAGCTTCATAACAGGAAGGTAAGCAAGAAAAGCCCTCTACAGAGTGTTAGGATCAAAATTATCTCCAATATGTAAAAGAGGGAAAGTGTGGATTTACTCGCTGTACCAGGCAACAATGACTTTTGGTTATTCTGACTGGTTACACTCATTTGTACTTTCCAAAGTTTCCACCACCAATAGGCATAAATAAGATAATCAGGAAAAATAAAAATAAAAGTAAAAGACCAAAAAGAAAAAAGTTAAAAGAATGAGAAGCTGAGTAGCTAGTATGCAATTTAGGTTGAATTGTCAGGTCCCTTTTTGTGGTATGTCCTGACTCTCAATACCATGACGTCCCTCCATGCTGATTGCTATATGCATTGAGAGTGACTGTATACCAGGCACAGTTTTAGGTGCTAATTATCCCAGTGACTCAAAATGAAATGTGACTTGGAGGTAAGGTAGGTGATTGACTTTCTTATGCAGTAGTAAGCTGATTCCAAGTTATTCCAAAGACTTCTCACATGATGGCAGCACCACCAAAAATGAAGCATAGCTCCAAATGTGTCCACTGGTGACTTCAATGTGAAGGTTCCAGTCTGTTTGCTTTTAAAGACAAGTTTCAGGGGGGCTGGGGTTGTGGCCCAGTGGTGGAGCTCTTGCCTGGCACATGTGAGGCACTGGGTTCGATTCTCAGCACCACACAAAACCAAACAAATGAGATAAGGGTATTGTGTTCATCTACAAATAACAATAATAAAAATAAAAAACAAGTTTCATCTGTCTTCGGTTCCATTTCCTAGAAATAAAGCCTCTCAGATGCCCACTGTGGGTCTTGTGGAGACGGGTAGGGGAGGGGGATTGCAATGACGCCTCCTCAAAATTATTTGGGACTTTACATTATGCCACAGACTCACATTCCACACAGTATTTATTTGTGGAAAATATGTAAGCTTGCAAGTTGAAGCATAGGTATTTGGTGATTTCAAAGATACTCAAGAAAATATTTTCAGATGTTATTAAATAAAAATCCTAAGGATGTGTGCAAATAACACATGCAAACAAATATATCTTGGTTGTCTTATTCTGTTTTGGTTTTGTGAGGGTTTTTTCCCTTTCAGAGTCCAGAAGAGAAATCACATGATAAGTAATCTTGGCTTATGATGAGGTTCTAGAAAACAAAAATATCTAATTCTAATCCTCTTGGAGTGAAAATGGTACTAAATACTGTCTATATCTATCATATTATAAGTTTCTAATCTGTTGTGCATGAGATTCTATAGCCAGGCTAGCTCAGCATCTATCAATAAGCTCTTATGAAACACCGGATTCTATTCGGCCTTTCTCTAAATAACTCTGCATCCAATTCTTCATCCTCCACAAAACTTTGCTCTTCATGTTCAATTACAAGAAATATTTCCCCCCAAAGCTCCATAGGGTAGCTTTCTAGTAGAAACTGTTCTGCCCTGCTTCCACAAGCTTCAAGTGTAGCAGACCCTGGAGAGCAGGACACCAGGTTAAAACAGTTCAATCCAAGTGGCTGCAGGATCCACACAGCCCTGGCTTTTGTCAGCTCTTAAATAAAAATATTAGATGTGTGTCTATTGTTTGCGAGCTGTCCCTGGTCTCTTATTTGGCTGGCTGGGGTTAAAGGGTATGTAGATTAGTAAGTCAGCTGTTTGGCAATTGTCACATCCAGTTACTTGGTAACCCTGAGAACAGCATTCTCAGGAGGTAGAGTCTTTGTTGCTAAGCAATAAATTCAGGTAAAATAATCTTTCCCTGGTTCTTACTGATCCAGTTTTAGAACACAGGGATAGGTCAGGGTGTCTCCTCCCCCAGCCCACCCATACCGCTTTTGATTTGCTACGCTGGGCACAGAATGAGTACTGATAACTTGAACAGACTTGTTTGTTGGGACTTATCAAGTGTGATGCAGACTGGGGACAAGCAAATGGCTGGGATACATTATTTACCAGGATGTGCTTTCTGATTTCCACTGACATAATGTACCTTCTGGATTTCATTTTTGGAACTGGACAATGTAATAGTCAGAGCGACTCAAAGAAGACCACAAACAATGACAGGAATTTGAAGGAAAAGAAGAAAAAATGTGTGTCTAGTGATATTTTCCCTACATTAACTATGAATTTGATTATTATTGTCATTACATTTTGAAATACCTATGTACTGTTAGTATTTACATAATTTTTGAAGTAAATCACTGGATAGGAGGGTTTCAGCAGGAAAATCTCACTTCAGTCCCTTCAGAACATGTCTGAGGGGCTGGCTGCAAACCAGATCATCAAACAGTTCACAGCTACATTTCTACCTCAAATGTGTGAAGGACATCAGGAAATGATATTGCAGATGATAATCTGAGGTCAATCTCGGTCTCTATTTTTTTCTATTTCACCTGGCCATGTTTCAGCAGAAGAGAAATTAGAAGGTGTGACTGTGGTTCTTTAAAAATCCTACCAGTCCTATTGAGCATTCTCCGCATTTGTGGTAGAAAGGTTACCACCATTCCTCAGAGCATTGTTTAGATTCCACCTGAGATTGTGGGGGCCCTACCACTGTGGCATCTTCCATGGGGGAGCCTGAGATACACTCCAGAGATAACTTAACATATAGACATCTTCTTTCCACAAAAGTATATTCATGTTCAAAAGGGTTCACAAAACAAGGCATTTCAAAGGCAATTTCCACTTACAAATGTAAAAAAAAAAAATCATAGTGAACCAAAGTATATTCATAGTGTACAAAAATTATGGGATGCAATGTGCTTTCAGGCCAGTACAGAAGCCATTTTCTTGGTAACCTTCATAGGAATTACAAGGCGTCTGCCCGACTGCCACCGCTCCTCCACCCTGGGTGATAACTGGGGACAATAAGAATCTGAAACAGTTTCACTAGTGAGTAGCTAGATATCTTTAGCCAAGAGTCTTAACCTCTCAATTTCCCCATCTTTCAAATTGACATTAATATAAAGTTGTTTAAAAAGCAAAGTTTTGAGAATTACATGAGAGAATCCACCTAACCACCTGTGTGCATAATGGTTAACTTTGGTTGGTCACCTCTCCTTCAGAGCCCTCGTTGAATTGAACTTTTACCAAATGTCTGTTGAGGGCACACGATGGGGAAGGCTTAAAATTTTGTTTGAAGTAAGGAAGATAAAACATTGAAACAAAGACTACTTTGGGTATTCATTACTCAATGTAATTATGATTTTTCTAGAGAAATAGGCCTAGAGAGAGTACAGAGGAGCGATACAGCAAAACACACACCATATGTGTGACAAATACCTCTGCCTGGGCAGTAGCTCCTACTCCTATGTGCTTGCCTGGGAAACATGGGTTCCAGTTGTTGAACTAGGGAAGGATAGGGCAGCCAAAAGAAAGAGGTCAGGTTCAGAGGGTTTGCTATAGTTTTGTTGTTATTTATGTATATCTTTTTCCTTTTTAAATCTAAAATGCTCAGCCTTTGATGAATTCACTATCTGGGAAGATGGAGAAATAATTTTACCATCACTGGTACATGGATACGAAATCACTGAAAAAAAAAGAAGCAACCAGCCCCAAACTATGATGAACAAACTGCACAACAAAATATTAACTTGGACAAAATTCCATGCAGGCTTCCTACGGTCTTTTCCCATATCTTAATTCACAGAGTTTTTCCTTGAAATGCCAATTATGATAAACCAGCACTTTTATGTAAAAAGAAAAGATCTGAGTCCTTTAATACATGGAAGAAGAGAGGCAAGCAGGATGCTCTGCATTGAAGGGTCTGATAAGCCAAGAGCTGCCAGGGCTTCACATGGAACAGGCCCTGCAGCTCACCCCAGAGTCTTCCACGGGGCATATTTTATCACAGACCCAGATTAAAGACCAAGGGCCACAAAGGAAACCACGGAACTGAATGGACGAAAGGAACCCCCAGCACAAGTTTTGTGAGGCAAGTGAGGAGAAATACTAGTCTGACTCCTGAGGTTAGTGACAGTTCAACTTAATGGTCTCTGTTTATGTACAGAGTAAGTGCTTTGGGTCATTTTAAAGCCATGAAGTAGATTAAATAATCACCATACTTCTTAGTTACAATTACACTAGTTGATAGCACCAAGTAGAACGCCAGGGAAAATATCCTGTCTCCTGAAGAGCATGCTGAAATGGTTTTGCATCTAAACCTCACCCTTTGTTGGATTAATAATGAATTGTAACAAAAGTTTATACAACTAAAAGTGGACTTTAACACTCTTTTCACACCTCATGTCTGCACTCTCCTATTTCCTTATATTTGGGGGTGACCCTCTGGATAGCAATAGCTCATAAAGAAGTCATTTTGGCATTTTAGGAAGAAAGCCCCTCTGAATACAGTCCAGGAGTCACTATCACTTTAAAACAAATTGCTCTCTGTGACAGATAATACATTAAGACTCCTGTGCATTTGAACTTACATTCTAAAGAGGACTCTCTCCCAGACTCCAATGCCAGAAACCTAAACTAAGACATGTTCACTATTTCATGATTTCCTGTCTCTGAATATTATGAGACCCAATATTTTGACAGTGTTCTATATTTATACTACACACACACACACACACACATAAAGGCACAATTGCACATTTTGTCACCACACAAAATATTCCTAGGTAAATATCTCTTTTTCCCCACCTCTTATACATGTCATTTGGCCAGGAGGCATGGATATTGCTACCTTATTCCATGTTTTGAGCAAGTTGTGTTTTAATCAAACTTTCTTTTTTTTTCTTTTTTCTTTTTCTTCCTGGAGTTAGTAATGATCAATTAGATATCTCCTTGCCCTGCACAATTAGAGAGCATCTCCCTCTCAGTATATGCTTCCTACTTCCTGACCCCTGAGCTCTTCATAACTGGAAACAATTCTTTTTTTTACATCAAGACAGGATATATTGGAAACATGCAAATAGGCAGTTAAAAGTCTCCCCAAATAAGCTCTGTTTTTAGAGCACACTTATCATGAGTATGGTACAGATCTGATTGATCAATATTATCATTATTATTATTTTATCTAGACAAAACTCTGGTGAGGATTTTTTGTTTGTTTGTTTGGTTTGGGGTTTTTTTTTTTTTTTTTTCCTTTTTCTGTCTCACAAAAACCAAGTGTTCTCCAGCAATGAGGCAACGGAAAAAATCAATACTTGCCATGTACCATGTAACCAATAGAATAAGGGGAATGATTTATGTATGGATGGATGCAGCCTGAATCAGCTGGGGCCTCGTACAGAGAGCGAGAAAAGAGAGGGGAAGAGACAGAGAAAGAGAGAGAGAACAGGGGGAGGTAAGGAGAGGCTCAACTGCAGTGATTATTTCTACAGTGTGGCCAGATTTTTTTTTTTCCCTTCCTGCAGCAATAATCCCCCTCTCTGGCTCTGCAGGACATAGGCAAAGCCTGCAATTTGTGGAATATATGATGGCTCAGCTTTCCCCTCCTTTCCTCAGTCATGAGGCCATGTTCCTATTAAGGTCCACTGAGAAGAGGAGAAAGATGCATGGCCCACAGCCCTTCAGCCTTCCACCCTACGGAAGGCTGCTGATGGGTTGACAAGCACTAGTTGACAGAGCCTCAAATTACCAACAGGATTCAAAAAAATAAAAATAAAAGCACCCCAGCACTGCTTCCTAAGAAGACCAGCGGGAAAGGCTTACAGACAAAAACTACTCTATGCCTCAAGAGTTTCGGCTGGAAAAAATAGTTTGGTTAACTGGAAATCCAAGGCGCTGCAGCATCTAAAGGTATTTAATCCTGAAGGTAACTTTTTAGGGTAGCTGCTACTCTTGTTCAAAGCTTAAATAGGAACTGTAGTTATGTGCTTATGGTGGGAAGGTACAAAATAGAAATCACCAAACCCAGCTACTTCACAGCTGGGTAGCTGGTCCTATTGTATATGGAATTCTGGTAGTGGTGGCTTTCGGCTGAGTTAATCACTTGCTTTAGAATGACATTGTAAATGTATTTTTAAATGTGAAAATAGTTTGTAAAATTCCTAATCCTGGCTTCAAACTCAGGATGAACCTTATAAGACTTTGTGAGAGGCAAATTTGACAATTTATTTGGAATATTTTTGATTTTGAGATGTATGTAAAAAGGTCTAAATTTATTTTTGTAGGTTATCTTCTCTATACATTTTGCTTGAAAATATAAGAAGCTTGACGATATTATATTTCCACCAGTCTATTGAAGAAGACTGAATTATGTCCTTTTATGAGGCACATTGATACCTTATAATTTTCTTTATGTTTTTATATCCTCTAACTCAGATGCAGTGTTAACATCACAGTTAGGCATTCCCCTAAAATATTTTATACTTTGTGTATGATTCATTATACCACACAAAACAGTGAAAGATATTTTAAATACTAGCTATGTCAGAATAATGCCGTGTCATTAATGTTTCTTAATTTGGATCTGATAGTGTTAATACCCATAAACTATTAAAATAGTCTCCCCACCTTTAGTTGAAAGTGTCTATTCAACTTAGTAGTATCATAAATTCTCTTGATAAGTGTCCTGTAATTTTTTAAATATATGCATTTACCTTACACAAATTATCTTAACGCTGTTGACAAAATGCCATAGTGTTTTTCAAATATATATATTAACCCTGTAAAAATTACCACAAACTCTCTTAACAAAAATTCCATGTTGTTTTTTTAAAATATGGGTATTCAAAGTATACTAGATAGCAATTTTAACATTTTTCTACATATAATTTATTGTCTAATTTTTTTTCTTTCATTTATCCTCAAATTATCTTTGTATTTGTGACATTAAGATTTATAGTTCACATTATAGTTAGGTTTGCATACATAGGAGAAAGGATTAGAAATAAAGTGTGGATAGTTAGAAACACATAAAGAACTATTTTCAGTAGTCCTCATCTTTTAATATGAGTGCATATTTTAATACTATTTTTATACATGTTATTGAAGAGCAGTTAAAGTGAAGCATTATTAGTTATAAATCAGTACATACTTTTATGTCTTCACTTAAATACCTAGTCACTGAAAGATTGGATCTACCCTGTTCCTTATGAAATTATTTGGGGACGATTTCTGTGTAAACCGAATAAATACGAATGATTTTTTTTTCCCTCTAAACAAAAAATGAGAACAATAAAAATTTAGTCCACAAGTAAACATACACAGTAAAATACCTCTCAGTAACTGTAATATACAGACTGATTAGCCAAGACAGCGCAGATCTTGCATACTGGTTTTGAATGGGGGACCAAGGAAATAGTGCTGCATCTCTCTGTGTAAGAAAAGATTAACATTGTTTTTCATGCCCTGATCTTGACCATCATTCTCCCTCCCACTCTTCTATTGCCCCAAACAGGTAAAACAACAGGAACTATTACCGTCTTTACAGTTGGTTCCCCTGCCTCAGCTGCGCTGTCCGGGTGAGGATTAATAAAGAGAGAAAAATCTGGAGATAGTCCAAGTAGAGGGAGGACCGTGAAGCTCACCGCTGCAAGTGCCTCGGCCACAGGACAGTCTTCAGCACCCTGCAAGTGGGTTTGTGCTCCCCAGAAAGCTAAAGCCTGTAGGAACCAAGCAGCAGTCACCAGCAAGGTACTGCTCAACTGTAAGGTAAGCAGCATGAGAACCTTACAGCAGGTTTATTTTTAGAGATGTGTTGCTGCCACTTAAGAAAAACTGTTCTCTTTTAGCAGAGAAAAAGATTAAAAGCCTGCCAAAGGCCACAGAGAGTGTTTAATGAGTCTAGCCAAGTCAATTACATTATTTGAGATGAGCCTCACAACCACAGGTACCTGGGGTGGTAGCAAAAAGAATTCTGGTCTTAAAGAGAGAGAGAGAGAGAGAGAGAGAGAGAGAGAGAGAGAGAGAGAGAGAGAGAAAAGTGTGTTGATAAACTAACTGTAAGCAGAGGATGGGTAAATAAGAAGCCCAAGAACTGGATTCCATTGTTACTTCACAGAGTCTCCAACATACGTCCTTTTGTTTAAAAAGTTTATTTTTATTAAACATAACTTTTTGAGTTCTAACAGAAGCTGATAATCCTTCACCCCAACATGAGATTAATTCCCTATAAACATCTGGAGTTAAGATTCATAAATGAAACTCTTGTTGGCATCTTACACCGTGACAGAAAATAAAATTCTTATAATGAACAAGTATCTCCAGTGAACACCAGCTCTGGTTTATTCTCCTTTATCAGTGGTTAAAATTTCACTGATGAAATACTCATTAAAGAGAAAATCAATATATGAGCTTAACCGCCTGCTTTATTTTAATGCCTCAAATTATTTTAAAAACTGATTAACATGAATAACTATTTAGGAAGTACAACAAATGAAGGTCTTATGTTGCTATTCTTGCAGCCACCAAAAAAAAAAGAAAGAAAAAAAAAGATAAATGGATACGTAGTTCTTATTTAGTTTTATTAGTCCACTTAATAAAAACAAACAAAAGAACTGATTCAACTGATTCAAACATGTTTTAAGGTCTAATTTCATCTTTACATTATGAATAAAAATAAAAACATTCTAATGTTAAAAATAAAAAAAATATTACTTCTGAATAAGTGGTATACTGCTTATATCTAAGAGATAACTCTTGTACATACTTTCCGTGAAAGAAATATTTCTTGATCATTTCCTTCTTTCCTCCAATTAATCTTTAGCAGCCAGAGCATCTTGAATTGGTCTAGTTTAATCTGAACATAACTGGGTGGCAAATTTCTATTTCAAACCTAAACTAGCTCTCTTTAAAAACAAATAGAAGTTGGATTCTATTTAACAGGAAGGCTAAACAGGGACAACAAAATGTGACGATGCGTTTCTGTTCATTGACATACTGATAAAATATTATTACCTGGACCTCATAGACCTTGCCCAGGCACAAAAGCATAGGCAACAGTCTACAGAAAATATTTAAAAGATGGATGCTCAGACCTACACTTCAGCTGCTTCACTAGGTCAAATGAGGTTCCTCGGCCCTCGTCCTGGCTCTTTGCATTTGCATCTTTATATGTTATGAGGAGACATAGATCCTTTCGGCTCTCACAAAGCTGTCCAATTCAAGCCACAACCTAGAATGGTTTGACTGTATGGGCTGCCTCATTTATTTCAAGCAGAATTTTTCTCTAAGGATCTAAATGAGAACACATCCTCCCTTCTGACCCCCAGGGAATAATCCAAAAGATGGGAGGTTCCTAATAAAACAATTAATTGTGATAAATTTCTGATTTTTGCTCCTTCGTCCAGGGCTATTTCCATGGCAACATCCTCTCATCCTATTGTTGGGTTCTTCTTCATTCACACAGCAGGTTAAGCCCAGGGCAGCCAGGGCAGGCTGATGGTCAGCCTTTATTTTCTCTGGCCCTTCAACAAAGGTTAGTTGGGGTCACCAGAAGCCAAAGGGTAATTACTTTTCTTCCTCAGGGTTAAAGGTACACAGATTGCTATTGGGACAACTGTATGGATGACCTTCAGCTTTTAATGTTCAATCTTCTTTTCTTTCATCAGAACGAATAAGTATGATATAGCAATCATAATGCAACCCCCATGCTAAGATTTAGAGCAGAGAGCCAAGCATCTTTTTGTAAAGCTAATAGACATTAGCATAATATACCCTTGAAATCAATTTGGAAAACCCAATGCATTAAAAAAGGTTTCCTATCCCTTAAATAGAGAGGAGGGGAAAAAAAAAAACAATGGCAGAAAACTGCAGCTGTGTATGGGTTTTTCCTATTGAATTAATCTGATATGCATAATTTCTCAGGCTTCAATCATTTTCCTGAAGGTTTATTCTTTAACGATGAGAAGAAAATGGAAGCTTTCCTGACTCCATCAGGGCTCTATGTGTTCCCCTTTAAAATACCAGTTGTAGCCTGGTCCCCCTAAATCAGACTGAATTGAATTTGCACTACATACGACTCTCTTAAAGAAAGTCAGCCTCTAAGATAATTGGGAGTGAGTGTGTCTTCTGAAATTCGATTCTTAAAACACTTTGCCCCACCCAGTTCTCTATTTCAATCTGGAAAGTTGAAATAAATGATTGCTTTGGACTCCAAAAATGGAGCCGGGCTTCAGTGAGAATACGTGTGTCATTTTTCTACCACCAGGTAAAAAGACTTTCAGCTCCCTGCATGTGATGGGTTTGTAGATGGCTCATCTCAAAAGAGACACAGAAAGGGGTCTGGTCCCTTCTCAGGGAAGGGGCTAGGACCCTCTGAAATGGACCACTTGACCCACAGCCTTAGCCAGAGGGAATCATCCTTCTGGGTCTCTTCATCTTTGTTCAAGAATTTGCCTCCATAAAAGGAACCCAGGGGACTGAAAGCAGAGCTCCCCTACTGATAGACAAAGGTGGAGACACTGTTTCTGCCCATTATCTCAGATTCACCAGTTCGTGATCCAAGAGCAACCAGACACTCGATTTCCTTCCAGGCCTCTGTCTCCCAAATCAGCTTTGACCTAGCTGTCTCTCCAACACCATCTTTGCACTCTTCATATTAAGTCATCCTACTGCTGAGGAGTCACTGGGAACCCTCCAGAGCCACCTCCTGAGGCTGACACTCTAGGTCACTTCATCACCACTCTTCCATGTGGCTCAAACTCATGTCCCAGCCTCTCTGCTTTGGCCACTCTGTCTTAGTAAAGAAGCCTGTAGCCTCCTGTGTGTGGCATCCCCAAGATTATACCTTTTCCCCAAGTGGCAATTCTCTTCTTCAATTCCTGCTTCTTGAAAAGGTTGGTTCACAATTTAGTTCCTTCATGAAATCCTTCATGATCTATCCTCTGTTATATCTAAATAAATACATGTGATAAGAATATATGTCATATGCCTATAACATATATTATATACATAACTATCCATTGAAGCTGTAGAAAATGCATCTAAATATATGAATCCTGTTAAGTAATAACTTCAAAAAACAAAACAAAACAAAAAAAAACAGAGCTTCAGATTACTCCCATTACAAAATCAGGGGCCTTTTACAACAATAGTTTTAAATTAGAATTTGTTACATAGTTGCCCTTGATATTCATCATGGCAAGTTCTGTTTTTTTTTTTTTTCAGCTTTATTTTTTATTGGTCTGCCTTAAATTTCACAAAGCCTTCATAGCTGTCATTCTTGAAAGCAAAATATTTTGGCATCGTCATATCACAAGTCCCCAAAATTATCTCCTTCATGTTCTTAATGACTATCAAAGAATATGCATTGTTATTAGTTCATAACAGACAAGGCTGTCAACTCTTAAAATTGCCTCTAAAGTGGTCGCCTGGAGCTTCAATAAGTGTTAGAGTGATGAGTTAAAACATGGTAAACTTTAGAAAGTTATCTTCTTTTTTCTGCATAATCTCTCCCTTTTCTAGTCTCCACTCCACCATCCCCACATGCCAACCTCTGTAGAGTCCCACCTCACATCAGGATTTGAATGTCAGTAGGCCATGCCTACCACAGATCCGTTAAGAAAGATGCCTGGCTGAAGGTGAAGTATTTAGCGATAAGCAACGCATCTCTAAGGATAGCATCTCAGGCATTTTGGCAAGGAAGATGTGTTAGCAGTATCACCTGCCTGGACTTGGCCAGATCATCCATTGAGTGCTTTCTGAGCCAGCAACAGATTGGAAGAAAAGCACCTGGGATATGTTAGGTCAAAGCATCTGACCAGGAGTACACAGCACACATTCACTCATCTCAAAACGGAGATGAGTGACACAAGCATTTCTCCTCCTTAGAGGGAAATTCAGACAAACACCATTAGTTGCTTCTTACTAGCTCTTTCATTTGCTCTTGAAATTCAGTCATTGGTTTCATGTCTATGATAAGCTTCTCTCTTATTTTGAAGAAAAGAATGTTACAATGAGAAGAACATAAAGAGAGATACAATTATATAGATGGATAGATACATATTTCAACATAGAAGTATTTTTACAATCAAAATCAATTCTTCCTTGTGTGCCAGAAATAGGTGTGACTTGTCACTTCTTCTGATTGGCAGCTACACATGTGGGATATAGGGCTGTCTCTGAAGGAACCTGCAGCAGAAACTTCTCCAGCAGTTGTTGAGTAGTTGAGAAGTTACAGGAAGTGATAGGGAAGAGGCATGGTCCAGAACACTATGCTCCTGAGCCAAATGAGTGACAGGTGTCAGTGCCTGGCATCTCAGAGTAAGATGATGTCCTGAAGCATGGAGCACTTCTGGGACTGACAGTGAGTAGAAACTTGGGAAGAAGACTGGAGCAAAGAAAAGCTCAAATTTTAGCACATGGTATTAAATACAGATATCTCCTCCTCAGCCCAGAGTCACTCGTTCAGTGGGTCCCCAAATCTTTCTCCAACAAACTGCCCTGTGATTATGATGTTTCCCAGCTCTAGACCACACTTGGAGTAGCTTTATGGTCATTTTCCTATCTCTGGATTTGACTCATCTTGTGGTTAAAAGGAACCAGCACCTTTGCATTGGCCAAAAATTTTCTCTCCTATTCAAAAATGCTTTGGATTTTGTGATTTCTTGACACCAATCTCTCCCTCTGTTCTGACGTTTTGCTTCACTTTGACATAGACAGTTTATATGAATCTTGTGAGTCCTTAAGAATAGGATCTTTTCATTTTTATTCAGCTGTAAGGCCACTCTGGTTTCCTGCAACTGAGGCAAGAAAATTTTCTTGCCCTTCACCAATTTTTATCCAGAGAACCCATTTCCACAAATTTTAAATCCCTACTTCTCTGCCAATCATTGGGTGATTCTGTCTCTTCTCTAATGTTGAATGAGCTAGGATATTGCCAAGACATATAAGATGACATAATCCCTTTCACAGGAAGCTTATACTGTTTGGCAGTAGCTTAGTAGGGCCAGACAGACAGACTGGGTTCAGGTTCCAACTTCACCTTTTACTGGCTATGACTCTGGACAAATAATTTAGCCTCTCTTATCCTCAGTTTCCCTTCCTACAAAGTAGGGATAATAATAATAATAATAATAACAACAACAACAAATTTTATACACACACACACACACACACACACACACACACATGCATGTATACCTCACAGAGATATATGCATATGTGAAGTTTAGGTATACAATGCATATAAAGAATATAGTAAAGTGCCTGAAACAAAGTAAGACCTGGATAAATTGTAACTATAAACCCTCATTGTGAACAATTAGCACAATCTTTAAAACTCCAGCCCATTGCTGGGTATGGTGGCACATGTCTGTAATTCCAGCAACTCAACTCAGGAGGCTAAGGTAGAAGGATTGCAAGTTCAAAACCAGCCTTAACAACTTAGTGAGGCCCTATTGCAATGTAGCAAGATCCTGTCTCAAAATGAAAAAATTGAAAAGGCTGGGATGTAGCTCAGTGGTTCACTACCCCTGGGTTCAATCTGCAGTAACAAAATTAAATTAAATTTGGGCTGGGGATGTGGCTCAAGCGGTAGCCCACTCTCCTGGCATGTGCGGGGTGTGGGGCGCTGGGTTCGATCCTCAGCACCACATAAAAATAAAATAAAGTGTTGTTTCCACCAAAAACTAAAAAATAAATATTCAAAAATTCTCTCTCTCTCTCTCTCTCTCTCTCTCTCTCTCTCTCTCTCTCTCTTTAAAAAATTAAATTAAATTCCAGCTTTGTAGCTTTCTTGTTAGGTAGTTTTGGAGAACTTAATATCTCTTTGAGCTTCATTTTCTTCAGTTTTAAATGGAGATAATTCGTCCATCCTGTAGAATGATTATGAGGCTTAAAACTAAAGATACATAAAGTTCCTAGCACTGTTCCAGAAGAGACTCCATCCATGACTTCTATAAGTAGTAGTATTATTTGACATATTTCCCTTCACCCAACTATGAATTCGAAACTTTTGCATTTGTTCCATGCTAGAATTCTATAAAATGCATTTGAGAGATGTTGCCTGAGATCAAGTGTCCTTTCCTCTGTGGCCCAAGTGCAAGTCAAAGAAGACAAACATCATTTTAAAATTGTTCTCAGGCAAGCAACACACATTAGCTATATATTATGTGCCTTATTCCATGGTAGTATTGTTATGAATCACCAGAGTGAGATTTCTTAAGAATGTATCATGGAAAACCTAAATTGGGGCTCTCCAATTATTCAAGGACATACAGACTCTGGGCTGGGTAAGAGAGGAGAGATCACATTTTATGTCTGGCAAGGAAAACATCTCAGGTTTGCATTAGGAGAGAGGAAGTCTTTCTCAGCCAGCCAATGTGTTTGGGGGTATTTAAAAGCATTGCTACAAAAGAGTTGAGGTTTACTGTGGCTGCTGCCACTGTTTGCTCAGGCAATTCTCCTGCTGCTCAAAGAATGTTCTTAATCATGATGTAGAATATTGTGCAAAACCAGTTTCCCAAGATAAACTTCTTCCCCACCATCTCTCCAGCCCTGGGATTTGAACATAAGTAAGTCCTACCCTTGACTTTGAACTCTGGATTCTGAACAGTTCCTTGAGGAATCTCTCACTGTTTCAAGTCACTAATTAAAGCAACAACATGGCTTAATTTCTGTGCTCCTAGAAGCCAAGGCAAGCCACTTCCATAAGTTTTAGGATTTCTTAGACCAATACAATTTTTTTATTTTTATTATTTTTAATCATGAGACTCAAAATAGAATACTCACCTTTTTCCCCAGTAAAGAAGTTTTGTTTTGTTAACTATTATCTATCAACATTTTTATTTCATTAAATAAAAGACATTTTATCATTAAGAAGTGGAAACACAAACTAGGGACGAGAGGAGAACCCGCCTTGCACACACACACACATGTGCACACATTGCAGGGTCTTCCCATTCTACTCTCAAGAGTGGAACGTGACCATGGAATGCCAAGCGGCCCACAAATGCAGGTAGGACCCCTTCAAAAAACAGTCACCTGGAGTTAGGAGATAGTCCTTTTCAGGTCCTGGATCCCCTTGTCACCTGCTGTCCCTCGGCCTCTAATGAGAAGGGTAAAAGCCCCCAGTGGAACCCCTCTTGCCTGCAGTTGTGCAGTGCTCTCACATCCTGGCTGAGGCTGACTTTGTCCCTTCCAGGCCCCAAATACAGATTGCTAGATGTCACTTCTAGGCTGTTGGGCTATTTCCTGACCCGCCTCACCTCCCCAGCATTTCTGGGCTCCACTGGACAAGCATTTGGCTGGTAGATGCTCACTTATCTGCAGGATGTGGTGCATCTTATTATCCCCTTTTGTGGATAGATCAAATGAGTTCTAAAATATCAAGAGTCTCACCCCAGGGACCCAGGAATGAGCCCCCCTCAACACATCCTGTTTGAGTCCCAGGACAAGGTAGAAACAATATGAAATGAATTTCTCCCCTAGGCAGCAATGAGGCTACATGAGTAGAATTTTCCTCGATGCTTCAGGCTGAACACTCTTTTGTCCCATGTCAATTCAGTAAACACTTACTGAGGCCCTATTGGTTGAGCTAGATGCCTGGAATACAAGTATGAAGAAATGTAGACTCTGCTCTCAAGGCAACAGTCTACGATTTATTTCTTCCTGTAGGCCCCAGAGAACTTGTGTAATTTTCATACAATATGCCAGAGACCCAGACCAGCAGGTGTGATGTAAGTGCCTCAGGCAGACGATAAAAACCAACCGCAGCGAGTACAGCAGAAGAGGCTCCAAGGGCTCTCAGGGATTCTTTGCCAAGTGCTAATCTACACGTAAGGACACATGTAACCCAGGTCTTTCTGAGAAGCTCTTCCTTTTTCCCAAAGAAATGTGATTCGTTCTCCCTTGAAGATACTTGAAAGAAAAATTCTGTCATATTTTTCTTCATTTTAAAATTTTCAATAAAAGCAAGTCCTTGGATTAAATCAAACAGAAGACAGGGAAGGAGACACTGACCTGAGTGAGGGTCAGTAAACACTTTCTAGTCCTTGCTCTGCCACCAAGCAAAATTAATACCTTAAGCAAGTCAGTTCCCATCTCTCCAGACTGTTTCCTCATTTGAAAAACAAGACAGTTGAGCTGGCCGCTGAGGCTCATATAGCATGGCTGGGTACAGGGGCTGCTCTAGGGCTCCACACATGCTGATTGACTTGATTGTCACAACACTGTGACAAAGGACATTTGTTTTTATCCCCACTTTATAGATGAAGTAACTGAGACACAAAGAGATGATAATGGTCTTGCTCCAAGTCATGTCTAGCAGGCAGCAGAGGTGGGATTTGAACCCACTCCAACTGTTTCCAGCATCTGCTCTCTTGCCCACTAAGATGTGCCACCATTCAGCAGCTGAGGAGATTTAGATGGTACTAGGGTCCCTTTCAGTGTTTATGTTCTATGGTTCTGTGAGTTTTAGACAACTGCTACAGGCTCAAATTACATATTTTAGGGCCAAGGAAGCAAAAAACTTATTTAAAAACTTTTTATAATTTATGAATCAAAACTATAACTTATACCAGTAATACATATATATGTGTGTGTGTGTGTTTGGTTTACATATATAGTCTAAGTGCTTTTACAGATATGCTCACTTTGGATCCTAATTGAATCTTATGTGAGAATGGGGGAACATGGCAGCATCCACCAGACCAGAAAATGAGGCCCAGAGAGGTCAGTAGCTGACTTTGTCACTGAATAAAACCAGGGGATGAGTCTTCCTTCTCCAGCAAGATCAGAAGCCTCAGGCTGGAATCCTTAGCCTATCCAACCTGAGTCACACACATCCTCCAGGCCATTCTCTGGGCTTCAGTGGGGACCCACCAAACTCTTAGCAATGAGGATGGAGCTTCTCCCCCTAAAGCTCTCCTTCACTCCCCTCCCTTGCTGGGTCTCTCACATGGATCCCTGCATTCACGATGATCAGCCCACTTCAAGTTCAGATGCGTGTATAGAGGGACTGCTGCAGAATGAGCTGCTGTGGCCTTGAGCCCCAGTTCAGGCCTTCTAAAGAGCAGCCTGACCTTTCAGCATCTGCTAGCTCCTCTGCGTCCTTCCTCCATTCTTTTGAGGCGCCTCCTCCTCTGCACTAAAGGAGACTGCTCTCTCAAACGTCACCTGCAGTGTCCCAGTCCAAGGAGCAGCTGTTTGTTCCCTGGACACAGCTGGTGCTTTCCCAGTGTTGCATTCTGCACCCATCTTTCCCTTCCTCAGGACTACACTCCCAACAGTGCTACCTTCAGATCTCAAGCTCTTTCCCCTGCCTGTCTCCCCTGTCACCTCCTTAAGGAAGCCTCTCCTGCTCCTTTCAATCAGACATGATCTATTTTTCTTCAACGGCCTATGGCACATTGTTTCTTTTTTGCCTTCCTCATGACATGCTCAAGTTCTGCTTTTCACTGCTATTGGGCTTACACATTCCTATCCTCATCAGCTTCTCCATAAGTGCACTGTATTTTGCTCCTGGCAGATCTGACAGCAGTGCCTGGACTGATATATATCTGCTTGACCTTAAATTCATCTTCTTCCACTTTGTAGGATTCTCTCCCTGAAAATACACAGCAAAGAAAAGCAATCATGAGATTCTAGTGTCTTTACCAAATTTTTCCAATTGTGGATGGATGATTTTTTTTAAATGAATTCCTGATGGACAGTTCAGCCTCGAGTGAGAACCTGCTTTCCATAACCACCACGTAGCCTGTCTCCAAAGAGGTTTCCCCAAGTGAACGTGTCAACCTGAGACTACTAATTGGACTTTGAGCTCCTCAAGGTCCTCAGTGTACAGCTGCTGTTTTACCCCAGAAAGAGAGAGCTAGGGATAGAGTGAGTAAAGGTGTCAATCCCAGGAAAATGTCCTTGCTTTATTAGATACTTGCTTTTTACTTCAGTTAGTTGCTTGAACTGAGGCAGAAGGTGGGACCCGGAAAAAATAACTGATGTGTTTCATTTTTTTTTCTTTTACCATTTTAACCTATTGGAGATGAAATAGTTTTATTTAGAATGCTGACACTAACAGAATTAATTTGTAAGAGTTTAATTTATTTTGCTGGTGGTGGTGTGGGGAGGGGGGGACGTGGACCCACTAATGTTTTCCTTTAAAGATAGCAAAACTGGTCAATGTGAAAATATTCCTAGAATTTTCAAGCCTCTTAGAGTTTCTCTTCATGAATATGCCATTCTATGAGGTAGCTTAAAACACAGCAACTTGTGTTTGATAGTGTTTTTTAAAAGACTTATGGATCTGGACTAGAATCAGAGGATCTGTCCATAGGCCAGTGCTGTGGAGATTAGGTTTAAGAGAGAAGATGGCTTGAGGCACCAGGCCTCCCCTGCTGCCCACATCAAGGTAAATGTTGACCCCCCTTGGAACTTAGGGATGACGCACCAGCCAATGGATGTCCATGGTTCTAGAAAAGTTAAGAAAAAAGGCAAAGACACCCTCCTTCTTCATCACTAATCAGTTCTTCAATCTTCAAAAATTATCACCCCCCCTTCCAAAGACTTGTTTCCCAATTCCTCCTCTTGGACTATTTCTATGCCATAGATCTACTGTATTTCTATTTATGTTTCATGGCCCTTTAGAGGGCCACAAGACATTATAGAATCTCAGATTTATTTTTTTGTCCCTCAAACATTGATTCCCCTGCTCCCCGCAGGGTGATATTCCTTTGTTAAGGATCCATGTCACAGATCCACCTACCCAGTAGGTTGAGAAGCAACAGGACACTTCCCAGGCACCACCCAGGGTTCCTTTCCATCTTTTCTGTCCCTCCTCTTTAGACTCAGTAGGAGCTCATACCTTGTAGGGCACAGAGCTACAAGACCCATGGTGAGTGAATGACTGCTCTGTGGAATGCCACGGCGACATGAAGGCATTAGGGCAGAGAGATTGACAGCAATCCTAGAGAAACTGTATGTTTCGTTCAGTGAAATATTAGGGCCCACAGTAGTAAATATGATACTAATAATTATAAGACATGGGTCAATGGGCAAAACATTCTGCAACAAAGTTATCCAAAGAATGGTATTACCAAAGCTCAGAAATTAGATATTCCATAGCCCCTTTAACCAGCGTAGTTGTATAAAATTGGATGTTCCTTCCATCTAGTTCATTTTTTCAATATTATAATTAATTTAACAAATAGTCTGCAATTTGTACACCTTCCCTTTTGTCTGACCATTTTATAGGTACAACATAATGATTCTAGTTATTAGCTCACTTTAGGCCAAAAATAATAGGGCTAATAATACATTAGCCTTTCCATTATCAATCAGAAAACTGCAGGTCAGCTCCTGGAATGGTATGTTGCTCAGCACATTAAATCCTTGAACTCAGCAAAAATATATAAACACTTTGCCTCTGAAGTTATGGTTTAAGAGAGGCAGGGTAAGTGGGAAATGAAGAGGACAATCAATTTAGATTGGTTTAAATGGAAGAATAATGGATTGCTATTTTTTCCCTTTATCTAGTGTAGAAACTGAGTGTCCAGGCAACCATTTTGGTATTAACGAAGTGGCAATGAATAACCAATGAAAGATAAACTTCTCAGCCTTTGCTTTTGTGGGAAACATAAGCATCTGCCATGCACATATCAACCTGAGAGAGAGCCAATTTACATTTACCAGCTAACATGGCTGAAACATGTTAAGAACAAATTATTCTCCTTACTTGGGCACCAGAGGATTTGGTTTTTCTGTTTGAAGGTAGTGCCAATTCTGTATGTCAGTCACTACAGGCTCCATGAGTTTATTATTAATCTCTTCCTTGGTTACCTCCAACGTTTTGAGAGATCAGTAGTGTTCCCAGGTGAATCTCCTCCATAATAGTAGCTCTCTTCACAAAATAAGATTAAAAATGTCTGTTTTGATTGACATTCCTCTAGCAGTATCCATAAGAGGGGAAGCAAATGAAGAACTGTGGGCTAATTCAGTCATGCCCATTTATTTCCATGTTATCTATGGCTGCTTTTCCAACAAGGGTAGCACATAGTAGTTGCAAGAGTAACAATTTGGTCAGCCAAGCTAAAAATAGTTAGGTCCTTTAAGGGAAAAAAAAAAAAGTTTGCTGAACTCTATTTTACAACATGGATTTTTTTTTTAATTTTTAAAAATTTATTCTAATTATTTACACATGAAAGTAGAATGCATTTTGACACATCATACATAAATGGAGTGTAAGTTCTCATTCTTCTGGTTGTACATGATGTAGAGTTTCACAGGTGGTGTCATAATATATGCCATAGGGTGGTAATGTCTGATTCATTCTATTATCATTCCTACCCCCATAGCCCCTCTCCTCCCTTCACTCCCCTCTAAGTCAAAGTACCTCTATTCACCCCCTCCCCATTGTGAATTAGCTTCCACATATGAGAGAAAATATTTGGCCTTTGGTTCTTTGGGTTTGGCTTATTTTGCTTAGCATAATATTGTCCAATTCCATTCATTTACTGGCAAATGCCATAATTTCATTTTCTTTAAGGCTCAGTAATATTCTATTATGTATATATACCACAATTTCTTTATCTATTCACCTATGCAATGTGGATTTTTTTAAAAATAAACATGAGAAACAAACTTAAATCCCTTTTCTTCCCTGACTTTAGAATTCAGAGTTTAGAATTATTTTTAGAGCAGAATGACAAATGATTGTTTTCCTAGCCCTGGGAATGAAATTTAGATATATAAACCCAGAAATAACAACTACTCATATGATATGGATTGTCTATCAGTTGTCTGCTATTTTTATTGAAAAGTAATATCAGGCTTTCTTTTTGAACAATAATCATGGATGTCCGTAGAGAGCAGGCTAGTATACCTTCACAGCTCAGAGGTTGTCTTCTAAATCAAGGAAGCATTTTAGGGAAACAGGCTATAGAGAGAATTTAACGCGTGTACGTATATTTAACATTAATATACCAAATGATCTTTCAAAGAGCATTAAGGGAAAAAATAGTAATTAAAGCTATGCTGTTGCTGAGTGTGACATTAGTTAAGGAGAGTCAGAGATCTGAGAACATAACTATAGCTATAAGTGACTGCTTTCCCCTGTACAATGGTGTGCTTGCATCTAAATTTTTTGAAGATGTCTCTATGCTCATTAAATCTACTCTCTTTATTAAACATCAACTATTATATTTATTCAATTTATTAAATATAAGTATATAAGCATCCAAAATATCTACTGCATAATGCCAAGACACAAAGTTACAAAAAGACATGGTCCCTGCTCTCAGAGAATTTAAAATCTAGTAGGAATATGAAGATCTACAGATTCTATTTTACACAGATTTTTAAATTTCAAAATATTATCAAATATATAGACGTAAGAAAACCTTCATTATTGATTTAGACAATTGTTTAATTATTTTAACTCACATAGTATGGAAAGGCCCAACTTATGTACCCCTAAAAGATTTCTCTTTCCTTGCCAGGTGCCCATAGTGACTGAAATCCTACTATATATTAGAAATTCATTCCTTTAAGTTAAGCATTATCCCTACTTCCTTCCAATACCAAAGGCTATTATTAAGATGTTTTTCCCTAGAGATATTAAGTTGTTGATACTTTAAACATAAGAATCATTTAAAGAGATTACTGCAATAGATTGCTTTTATTTATTTGGGTAATATCATTTAAGAATTACCCATGGGTGAGCTAGCATATTATCATGTTATTCATTTATCAGATCCCTTTGCACTGTGAGAAATAGGACCCCAGCCTTGTGAAGGCAGTGGGCATTTGATATGAAAAGGAAAAAACAAAAATATGCAAAAAGGAAAGGAAATCACATAGATAAGCTTAAATGCTTCACAATCTATCAAAACTGGGCAAGTGTGAGGAGTCAACACTACCAAGAAAACCAAGAGTCAAAAATGAATAAAACATGCTCTTTTACCCCCACTCCTAAAAATCAATCGCAGTCAATAGTCATATCGAAGTAGGATGATAGCGATAAAGGGAAAGAGAAATTTCCCATAAATTCTGTGTTATTGATGACTGACCACACAGAGGCTAATGTTCACAACAGGAATGAGCCTTCATAAACGCATGCATTAAAGCTCTGTTCCATTCTAATGCAAAAAAATAACCCTTTATTAACATTTCTATGCCTTGATCATATGCAAAACCACAAGGGATTACTAAGCTCAAAGCAAAATGCAAAGTACTGAAATCATAACACACTTGTGGGTAATTTAAATGCATTATTATTCATTAATTAGCATTAAAATCTATAACAAAACTGAAGATTTCAGTGAACCTATTTCAAAGGACAACAGGTGTAAATATGATTTTATAAAATGACTCTAAATTTGCCTCCCCAGCAACAGCTGATAAGCCTCCCTGAATCTTAGCAATAGATGTTTTATCTACTTTTCATTTTACTTGTTGTATAGTATTTATGTGCAATTGACCTAATACATGTTATAACATATAAACATCTTGCTGGAATTTATTTATTTATTTATTTGTTTGTTTATTTATTTATTTATTTATTTATTTATTTATTTATTTATTGATTGATTGTGTTTATGTAGGTAGGCTTAGTTCTATGAAATTTTGTCACATGTAAAGAAAAGAGTCTAAACACACCAAAATTAAGTTACCACTTACCACGGAGAATTACATGTCTGTCCTCCTATAGTCACACTCTGTTTCCTAACACCTAGCAACCACTGATATTGTCTCCCTCTCTATTAGTTTGCCTGTTGAGGAATGCTCTATAAACAGAATCATACAGTGTATAAAATGAAATTATCAGGACATCTTTCTTTAAAGATGTATCTATTTTTATTTTTTAAAAATGCATATATGACTTGTATACATACAGTCATGTACATATATTTACATGGTATAATATTGCCTGAAATATTATAAAAGTGTTTTTAAGCTCAATTTGATTAATCTGTAAGACATTAAAGACAGTCCCGAGGGGAAAATTTGCCAGAGTGCCCGCTGAAGAGTGAATCATGACAGCAGAGTCCTTGCATTTTAAATGGTTTAACACCTCTTAGGACTGGACTCAGTCATGAAACTCAAAAAGCATTTGAATATTAGAGTATTTGGAGCAAATCCCTGCAGCATTACCCTCTGTCTTTGGGGGCATCACTAGAGAGAACGCTCAATGGGAAGGCAGGAAGCATGCCTGCCAGGTGCAGTCTCCATCCTGCCTTCTCTCTGACTCTTTAGCAACAGAGAGACTCAGGGATGATTCTGCCAGGCACCGGCAGATAAAGAGTTAATGGCTTCTAACCAGGCCATAAATTAACCTGTTTTTTAAAAAATCTGTAGGAAGAGGTGCTCCCAAGGACTAATGAAACACATCTAAAAATAACTCTGTGTTTAATTAACAGCACACTACACAGTCCCTCTAATTAAAACGGCTGGCCAGACTGAGGACTATCGGTTCCACGTCTTTCACAGGCATTAAAAAGTTCAATGAAATCATTTGAACGTTATGGGGAAAGAACCGGTAGGCGACTGTGGAGAGGGTGTCAGAGGGGGAAATTAATTTTGTGTTAATCAAGGAAGAGGTAGTGGACTAGAAGTCAAGCTGTGCAGAAGGTCAAGGTGAGAACGGGAGGGACCGAGGAGGAAACAGGGAGCCAACACAACAGGAGTGTCCACTCTGCCATCAGGAGCTGAGCGCAGCCCTACCTGGATGGAAGAGTAGGCAGCTATCTGAAATGGATGGATTTCAGGATCCTACTCTAAATCACAACAGTGAATGTCTATTGAGTGCTTATTTTGTGCCAGGAAGTGCTAACGCTTATTACCTCAGGTAATAGTTACGATACATCATCTTACAGATGACAAAACTGAAGCTTGGAACAATTAAGTTCCCTGTTCGAAGTCCTAGAGTAGGTCATTGGAGGCACCAAGAAGTGAACCTAGTCAGATTGGTACACTGTGCTGCCTCTCTAAAGGGGAACAAACCCCACTTCACCGGACACTGTGACAATTCAAGAAAGTCTAGAACCTCTTAGGGTACTCAATATATTTTCCCCCAAAATGTCCTGCAGAGAGACCTGCATCAGCCCTTAAAGACTATCAGAGAAATTTGTTCTCTTTGGGAAAGGCTGTGTGGTGTGTCTAGAAGTCCTTTGAAAAAATAACAAAAATAGAGGCAGTATATATTATATGCATACAATGTCCCTGCAAACTTTTACCAGACATGAAGATGAAAAAATGGGACAATAGATTGATATACTGCAGGAGTATTCTCAAGGTAAAATATTAGAAAAATTAGGGAAAAAATTAAAAAGCATACCTCCTCTCACAGAGCTGGTCTTTGATCCTCTCTTTCCTACATTCAGCACATGTCTTTAAGTTTCCACCTTAAATTCTGCTAAAAATATGAATGAAACTAACAAATACTGCACTGAATTTCAAACTTCATAATATCTGTATTAACCCTTTTCTCATCTCCATTTTTTATCTCCCTTTAAATAGAAAAAGCTAAAGTTGTATACAGATTTTTATATTGCCCAAATACTCTTAGAAGAAAAGACAGTAATATCCACAAGTCTAAACTGGCAGGCCATACCACTGCGCCTCTGCCTGAGCATTTGCTTATCATCTTAAAAGGCAATCCATGTACATTAAGGCTTAACACATGGGGAACATGCAAAGTCACGTATCGCATTAAGTTTCTCTACCAATTACCACCTTTTGGGATTCAAATTTGTTAGATCACAAAAGTAGATGATGATAGGGTGCAGATGGGAATGCCAATGATGGCAGACCAGGTATAAGACTTCAGGAAAGGGTGGGAACTAGGGTGAACTGGGCTAGCACATAACTGTCCTGAGAGGACACCTGGTGCTCAACTGGCCACTGCCATTAGGAAGGGGAGCTCAAAGACACCCATGATTTCCTGACTTTTATGTGAAATTTCCTGTCTTTGAAACTAAATAACTAATTAGAAAAAAAATAAGTGTTGTGCCAGCCAAAAGCAACTCTTCTGAGGTTGGATCCAACCGGCAGATCCGGAACTCTTATTCTCTGGGTAAAAGGCACCTAAGGATGATTTTTAATTGGTTGAAAAGGAAGAAGAGGGTCCAGGGAGTAAAGACCTGGGTCCACAGTGGGCATGCTGCCAGAGACCTGAGAGTGGACGCAAGGCCATCTCATACGATGTGTGTCTACAGTCAGTCAGAAAAGGGGAAAAGACAATGGGAAGAGGCTTTGTCTTTTTCACTTTGTGCCTATTGTTAGCAACAGCTAGAAATGAGAAAAGAAGAAAAAAAAAACAGGCAGAAAGGATCTGAGATGTCTATGAGCACGTTCAATGTTGCAGACTAAAGTCACAAAAATGTAATTCCCTTCTGATTTTTCACCACTCACTGCCGGGAATGAACTCATGACTACCTCAGCAGCCAGCATCTCTAGGCATCATTGTGTCCAGCTGTGCTGTGTGGTTCACAGGGATGACCACCACTCATGTCCTCTCAACAACAAAACCAAGTACATATATTCTCTCCACTCTACAGATAAGGAAACAGAGAGCTAGAGACAATAAGTGTCTAACCCAAGGTCATAAAACTGGTAGGTAGGTGGCAAAGTAGGCATTGAACCCAGGACTGTTTGACTCCGGTGACTGACTTCTTAACCAGTATCCATTGTCATTTCTCTAATGGCTCTTTACATGGTGCCTCCAGACTAAAAAATGAGATCCTGAAAAGTTGCAGCTGCTCAGTGCCCCAGAAGCTTCCAAATCTAGAGAGAGCTAAGGAAGCCCGCTCCCTTTCTACTAACAATAGTGTTCTGTGGATGGCAAGGAGGTGTGCCAAGAACCACGGATCAGCACTTTAGGGCTCTACTTGCCCTCCACTGCCATTTCTGCACTGTGTAATGCTGGCCAAGCCATCAAAGCTGGTTCCCTAGGATTCAATTGTTCAGCTGGTCAATGAAGACAACATTACTTTAGCTGCCAAGGAAAGGAAACCCCAGCTATTTTCAAAAAAAGCTATCCATACAATGCCAGCATTACAAAATTCCTTCTTCAATCTTCTGTCACTTTCTAACACCCAGAGGAGGTCACTGTTGTGCCCAATTCTCGGGCTCCCTCTGGACCCTGGTTATGGTCAAGAACCCTAACCCAGTCAATTTCTACTTTTGAATATGTGATTTTTAGCTTCTCTTGATTTAACCAAAGGAATGTTAGAAAGTTTTACAGAGAAAATAAAATCCATGGTTCGTGACTTCTGACCTAAAGATAAAGGCTAATAATAAAGACATATGTATAGAATTGGGTTTTTTAAAGTTCTTTTTAAAAAATTTTTCATTAACATATCAAGTACCACCCGAAATATCCACTATTCACCTTTATTTGAAGTCAAATAGTGAGAATTTTAGAGCAAATCACTCAACCTTTTACAACTAAAGATGTCAAAGGTAACCCAAAACAAGGACAAAACTGAGTCCCTCTAAAGTAGAAACTTAATAAATGTATGTTGATGGTGATTAGGATGACACACTCCCTAGTTTAATTGATATTAATATATCGTGCTGCATTTAACTTTGCTTTGAGTGAAAGGTGTCAGAGGGAATTACATAAACTGCTATGAGGTGACACATCCCACCCCGGTGTGTGAACTAGGTTGAGTCCACCTCCACCGCTGTACATTGGGAAGCCTCCCATCCTGCTGGTGCAGGGCTGTCATGCACAATTGTGCTGTGGAACATATTGCCTTACTCCCACTCTGAGATTCTGAGACACTGGCATGTTCAACAGCATCAGCAGTTTCTGAGAGCCAATGTATTCAGTACTGAAATTTTAAAACTGGTCTTAAGTCATGGCTTCCCTTGAGCAGCCATCCTTCTAGACTGAAATGCTTAACTGCAGATCTTCATTCAATACACCTGTTTTTACCTTTCCACCTGAAGGATGGTCTGCAAGCAGGGCCAACTCACCTCCAAAAAATGAACATATTTTTCCAATCATCTTATTTCCTCATTCATTATTTTAGTTATTGCTAGCCCTAGCCATTCACTAGCCCAAACTATAGATATTAGAGCTGTTTTCTGTTTTTCCCTCTCTCTCTTTCTCACATCTACTTACTTAAAATGGCCAGTCAATTCTAGACCAGAGAGCCCTCACCTATAGGCTCATCATTAATGAACTGGCCTAG
The DNA here is from genome assembly GCF_052094955.1 of Ictidomys tridecemlineatus. NCBI lineage: Eukaryota > Metazoa > Chordata > Mammalia > Rodentia > Sciuridae > Ictidomys > Ictidomys tridecemlineatus. The sequence continues at coordinate 76,294,926 of NC_135488.1, forward strand.
ACTCTGAAAGTGGCAGAGCCAAAGAGAGGAGCAAAAGTTCCACTGATCACCTGGCCACATCTAATTAGCACTACCCAGCACAGTTGATTGCAAAGAGATGAGAAGCCGGCTACTCTGAGTAAAGGTGTCTCTAGCCTGACTTGCTGGTTACTGTCAGAAGATACGGTCACAACTCTAGGCTCCATCCACCAGGGAGCTCAGCACATGATGAAGATATTTATCACTCAGACAGGAAAAATCCTATTCTATTTGACGACCAAACCACAGCCTGCAGACCACCAAAATAGAAGTAGTGCTGAGCTGTTCTAATGGAAAAAGGAGACGTTAACACAAAAATAGCAAAGAGAATAATAGAATTTAATTCTTTTCCACAAACAGCATCTGTGGTTATAATGCTATCCATAAATAATTCATCTCTATAAATCATAGTTGCAGGCACATGGCAAACGAAAAGAAAAAGTGACATTTGACAGGAAAGATGCTTGCCATACATTTAATTTTGCATAAAGAGTGTATATTTCCCAAGGATTTGACCTAAAGCATTAAGCCAGCCCATATACTGTTCTAATCAATTAGGCTTTCCTGCATCAGCACTTTTATTAACAACTAAAGCCATCATATTCTCTAATTGGGAGAAAAAAAATACTCTTCAGATTGGTTTCTTTTCAGATTTTTTATCGCATTTCTAGAAAGAGAACAGAATAACTTTTAAAATAGATTTGAGCATCTCTGGGACTGAAATGATAAGTTGTCATACAATTATACTCACTTGAAAGGGAGATATAGCTAAATGCTACTTAGTGTTTGCCTTTTCACCATTTTAATATTATTAAATATGGACTGTGGGGAGCCACAATGAATGAATACACTCTTCCAGTCCTGATGCCTCAGATTCTGACCAACCATTGCATTTGCTCTGGTTTGGGCAGGGTCTAACTCAGGTAGTAAGAAGGTCTTCTTTGAGGGATGTACCCCCTAGGGTTGAGTTACACCCACCTGTTCCTTGTAGCCCGCCCCATCTGGCCTTTTTTGGATAGAACTTTCTAAAGAACAAGAGTCCCCCCAATAAAAGCTTACTTTCGAATGTTCTCTTCCCTCCCACTTCCTCCAGCCTCTGGTGACTTTTTTGCTCTCCTTCTTGGGGAGACTGAGGCCGAGAGCCAGGAAGCTGTCCTGAAGCTTGAGTAAAGATAAATTGTGTCTGCATTTTACTTGGTGTCCCTGCAAATTCACACGAGTGATCTTAAGTTCAGCTGCCCACGAAAGTCGGGGGCAGCAATGGATTTTCATGTATGAGAAATGACATTTAGAATTATCCAAGTTAATAAAAAATGGAGACTTCAACACTGTTCTAGTGCTTAAACTTATCAAAATTACCAAATTGTGTATTTTACAGCTAGAATGAGTTTAGAAATAATTTCTTCAATCCTTTTCAACCTCCCTATGGAAATGCAACAACCTCTGTGGTAAGATCTGTATAAATAATGATAATACTATTAATGGACTGCTTATTGTACACCTACTGTATGGCAGGTGCAATGCAAAGCTTTATATGTACTTCATCTAATTTAATCATCACCAAACCTAGGAGACTATCACAACTACTAGCCCCATTTCATAGACTGAGATTATCAGTTAATGATCATGCTATTGAATTCTGTGGTAGGTGTCAAAGTGTAAGGGCAATGAGCATCTCAGTGCAAAATTTTGAGAGAGGTGCTTCAGTCCTAACCCCAAATGGGATGATAAGTCTCAAGTGTTCATCTCTTGAGCTGTCAGAAAATACCTTCACTTTTTCAAAAAGTTCATATCCAAGTATTTCCTTAGAAATGTTGGTTATATCACCCTGAGACTTATATGGCTTCATTGCTCATTAAACTTTCTAGAATATAAAGATACAAATTTTACTAATGTTTTTAAGGATCTACTATGTACCACATATTATGTTGAATATTTTGTGAATTGCTTATTTTTTCATAAGACAGTTGTGAGATGGTTGAAATCTTTTATAATCTATAGGTATAAACCCAGAACAAAGAGGCAGACAGCTGATAAGGGCTGTGACTGGGATTTAGAGGTAGATTTTCTAATTCCTAAAGGAGAGTATGAGACTAAGACTCCAGTTAATCACTTGGCAACTGTCGGGGAGGGGGAGGAGGCTATTTTGCAGCAAAAATGGATTGAAACAGAAAGTCATAGGTCAGATAGGTCATCAAGGGGGTTTAATTATTTATTCAGTTCTTGCATGTGGGTATCAATATATAGGATGTTGTCATGGTCTCAAATTTCTTTTGGAAATTTCAGTATGAACCATATGAGATGTGAATCCTAACAGCTAGCAGCCCAGTGCTTTGCCATCTGCAATATGGAGTCATCTGCTTCTATTTCCATCCAGATCAGCATTAGGAGGCAGAAAACAAGCCTCACATTTACAGCAAAGAAAAAGAAATGAGAAAACACACCATCAGGACCACTCATGATTCCATTGATTGTTTTTCTTTTTAATCTGTGACTATGCACTACACTATTATCATAAACTTATAATTCAACCAATGAAGTCAATAAGGCTAGATGACTTAGATTATTGACATTTTGTGGCAACTGAATTCAGCATTCTGAGATTCTAATAGCAGTAGAAGCAAATACTCAAAAATGAATGTGTTCACTAGTATCTTGTTTTGAATTCCTGGAATTGATCTCCCTGCTTCAAAAAGTGTCCCTGAACCCCAAATACCAGGTGAACTGTACAACATGGATCAATAGATTTTTCAAGTGCAATAATTGTTTCTCTCTGGGAGATTCCCATTAGTCCCAGAAGGAAGAATACTTTGATTGACCTCGAGGAACACAGCAGATGTGGATAAACTGTGTGTGTTGCTGACCTTATCAGAAGAAAGGCAGGCCTTGAAAATCACAGGAGAACACCCTGGGCATGTTCACATTGGCTGTGGGAAACTAAACGGCTGGTCAAGTGTGTGTTCTCCTTACACATCAACCAAATTTAAAAATGCAGACCATGGAAGGGAAAGGAGAGAAAGGGGAAAAAAGTAATGTGTGCACTGACAATATCTCTTTGTTGAAAAACATTTTCAGGAAATAAAAATATAAATGGAAATAAGGAGGTTTGTTGTGAGTACCTGGGAATCTTTGATACATTAGAAGATTTTCTACATAAAATCCTGGGGTACAGAGCAATTGACCCTTTTACTTTGAATGCCACATTCCCTGCTCTGTTTGAGGGTTCTGTAGCCAAATAAGATGGCAGGAAGAGGGTAGAGAATCAGAAAAAATTTATTCCTCATAGTTAGTTCTCAAAGGAACAGTTTAACATTGAGGGGACGGTGGGAGGATCTAGGGGACCATTGGGAGATTTTAGATCCAGAACCAAAGAGGCAGATCTGTTTGCAGCAGGGGCAATTCTTTGACTTCTGCCATGCACTAAAACCAAGATACTGAGTACGTTGCTGGTATAGAAGAATCACAGGCCACCACACCCTGACATTTCTGAGAAAGCAACACACAATACCAGCAAAACACAAAAATGAGAGTTCACAAGGCAAATTTTTACAATCTCAGGAGTAAATTATTTGAATTCTATAGCAAAACCAGCGCACTACAGATGTAGGGACATAAAAGTAAGCCCCGATTAACGTGCCAGAAGAGAACTTAAAGGAAACCCAGGAATGCCAACTAAGGACCCACAGTAGATCTGGTCTAAGAAGAAATTTAAAGCATCAATACTCCTCTTATAAACATCCATAACTTAGCTGGTGACCTGGAATAATTTTTATTTATTTGTTCATTTATTCAGCCAGCATTTAAGGCAGTTCAACTACGTGCTGAGTACAGTATTAGGTGCAGAGGTACAGAGACAAAATAAAATAAGGGTCCTTATCCTCAAAGAGCTCACAACTTAGAGGAGAAAAACCATGGCATTACTTTAATATAATACCTTATGATGTGCAGAGGTGGCTAGAGGACAGTGTCAAGTGAAAATAAGAAGGGGGCAGATGGAAAAGCAGAAGACTAGAGGAGAGAAGAATGTTCCTGACACATTTAGGGAGCACACAGAGTTTTAAAGACCTGAAGTAATTCTCATCCATTTGTTCATTCATTCAGCTAGCATTTATGGTAGACCTAATATGTGCCGAGACAATGTGGCTAAATCATAAGATACCATGTAGGGAGTAGAGACAGGGACTGGATAGATAGGAGCTAAGTAGCAGTAGAATCCTAATGGCTACAGCCAAATTTGGCACAAGGGAGAATTGTGTTGATCAGAACACTAGTTGTTAAAGCTTTGATTTTTGAACACCTCTGAAGAAATCATGCACCTTTTTCCAGCAAGCACACAACACACCACTACAACCTTCTTACACTGGGACAGAGGAACACATTTATGTTATTACGGTCCAGCCTCTGACCCAATTGGCATTTGTATTAATGATTCCTGAGCCAGGTCATAGCTAAGGGAAATAATAAGCCTACCCACACAGGCTGATTGCAAACATGTGAGAATGTTTTGGGTCATCCCAATAACTGGGATGTGCTACTGAATGTTTGTGACCCAGAAGCAAGGGAGTTCCTCATCCTGCAGAGCCTGGGAAAGCATCTTCCAAGGAAGACTTGCCTGTCCCAGAATGCCTGGACCATGAGGCCAGATGATGTCATGCTACAACATTTTTACTTTAAATGCTAATAATTATTGCCTGATTTATAATACTGGTTCTATCTAAGTTAGTAACCTTTCTAGATTTCGAACAACAAAAGAACATTTAAAAATTACAAAGAGAATCTTAGCAATTGATGATGCTGAGAAAGAAAATAACATGTTTGGTTACATTTGAAAATAAAACAAAAAAAAATGTTTTCCCCTGAAATAGTAAATGGTATCTGGCCTCAAAGTAAAGAGAATCTTTAGAAAATCAAGATGTGCCTTCCACTGTGATTTCATACCAGCACCCAATTAGAGAAACAAGAGGAAGAGCTAATCAAAACCACCTTTTAGCTTTCAAATATGAAATATCTGGCATCACCTCCTTTTAAATAGTAGTAAGTGCTGTGAGAGGGAGGAGGGGCTGCTGATTTCACACATCAGAGACCAGAACTTTGTAATGAAAGTATGTCCATCAGCCATGCAGGGCAGAGACCACAAAGATGATGGTTCACAGATACTCCAGCTGATGCTATTTCTTTCTACAGCCTCTCTCTTGGCATAAAAATTCAGGAAAAGAAATTATACCTGTAATGTTCTTGGCAACTGCAAAGAGCATGTAGAAAAGAACAGAATGATGTGTTTCCTGGGATTCAAAGACAAGTGGCTAGTATTTTATAGTAATTCTGACTGCACAGAAAGGAATGAATGAAGGTCATCTCTTTCAGTGATGATCCTAGGGAATGACTTCCCAGTGGTGCACCCTGCTTGAAGACAGGTGATAAATTCTGTCAAACCATCACTTCAGTTTTTAAGCAGATTAAATAGATGGAAAAATGATTAGTCTTCCCATAGACACAACCATTAAAGAATGATAAGGGGCATTCTTAAGCTGCAAGGGTGGAAGGTTTCCTATTGGGTTTTCTGGTAAAAGCATAAAACCACAATTGCTGTTACTCAGTCCCCTGTCTTCCCTTACTGTCAACCTTTGTAAGCGCTGAGCCCACTCTTGATGTTCCCACTCTCATCATTCTGGCTTCTGCTGCTGGGAGGATTCCCCATCCATGTTCACTAGAGGGACAGTCTCCAGAGCAGCAACCTCTTCATTCTCACTCTCCCTACTGCATTTTTCTCTAATACATTCATTCATATAGTATTTATTAAGAACCCACTTCATGCATCATTACTCTAGGCCTGGGTGAAAAGAGTGGAAAAGAGAGTTCCTCCTATCATGGAACTTAAGAGTCCAAAGGAGTGGATGGGGTATAGATAGACAGTAGGTGGGCAAAGGAAAAAGGACAGGATCATTTCACCTAGCAAATAAATGCTACAAAGAAAATCAAATAGGGTATTAGTCTGCACAGTGATGGGAAGAAGGGTACAGAAAGACAAAGGAGGCTTTGTCCGATGGGGCCAAACCACCTGGGTTGATATCCTGACTCTACCACTACCATTAGTTCTAGGAAAGTGTATCACTTCCTTGTTTTTCAATTTCCTTGCCTATAAAATGGAAATAATAATACTTCATGCTTCCAAAGTTGTTTTGAAGGTTAAATGAATACATACGTTCTGTAAGTTCATAGGATAATGTCTAACATTAATTAAGAGATTTTCCTGCATCTGGTGGTATGATAGTATGACCTTTAAGTTCTTCACAACCTGCAATTATATATCTCTTTTTTTTTTTTTTGCATTTTCACTAAAGATGACAAACAGACCTAGGCCAGCAGAGCTATGACATACTTTATATAACACTATGTGTTTTCCTACTTTGTCCTGCTGTTAATGGATCTGCTAATTATAAAATAGTAGTTTTCTCAAGCTATATTTCTATTTTAAAAGTAAAAACAACTAAAACTTGTCTCCTCTGAAACTCCAATTTTGCAAGGAAACTTTACCTCTTTAATAAATACAAGACCCAACCAGGAAGCTTCTTACTCCCCACTGCATGCAATTAATGGCAAACACCTTGTCATAAACATTTTTGAAAGGTCAGAGATGGCAACAGTTTTGCTAAAGAGATAAACAGTCAAATAAAACACTGCCCTGGTAATTCCTGAGTTTCAAAACCTTAATCAATAATGAGATATGCAAAGGGATCATGGGAAAGGGGGCAGGCTCAATTTGAAGTAATAAAAACTTGCCTAAGTCATTTTTATCCCCAGTACGTCTTGTAGTGCAATAGATATTGGAGCTGTTGATGGGAAATTCATATCTATAAAGATAGAAAAGCAAGATTCTATATTTGAAACTAAAGGTTGGCTTAGGTTGAAGTCACTGATACTAAGGAGTTTTGCAAAAGTCAAGGTAAGAATATTTTGCCTCTGTTATAAATCAGCTACTGAGTTTAAATTTTGAATGTTATTTTTTATTGTATTTATTAGTTCTTGCCTTATCTTAGGGCAAATCACAAGTGTTCCAAGAACATTAATTTATTCCTAAATGTATATGTTTATGGTCTAAATGTGTCTTAGAAATAGCATGTTTTATGTTTAGGTTGCTATATATTGCTGTTGTCTTAATAAATATAAATTTTTGTATATTTTTCTTTTTAAAATTAACATTGTGAACTTTAATTTTTAAATGGACGTATTTCTGTTCCTCGTGTCAGGCCTTATATTCCTAGCAAAAGTATTTTATCATTTAAGCTGCATTACACATTGATTATCAATTATCTGCTCATATTAAGAAGCCTCTATCATCAGTTACGGTTTACTAAACAATCAATAAAATCTAAGTGAAACAAGAATAAATTCAAACAAATAAGTGGGCTGAAATTCAGAGAAAATTGAGACCATGTCCACTTTAGAAAGGCAGTCTTTGCAAGAACTCATTTCTGCTTAAAAGATCTAATTTATCCTTTTTAATGTCATCAAAGTTAATAATGGATGACATGTCTTATGGCTTCAATGATGCAGCAGCTTGTCGATAACACAGAGAATTTAGAAACCAATTCATCAATTCATGATTTTTTAATTGGACTGTGGATGGTTAATTTTAAGTCATTAGAATCTCAAATAACACAAACGTAGAGAGTTAATTAATACAGAAGTGAGTAGCTGTCCCCTATCTCTTAAATGAATAACTCAAGAGTTCCTGTCCCACCCCAATAACAGGTGGCACTTTTCACTCTAAGTACCTTTAGATAGGATAGGGCCAAGGTGACTGCAATGGGAAAGAATGAGGTATAGAGAAAGAAAACGTGTGTATGTGTGTGTATTACACGCACATGTGTGATACTTCCCTCCTAGACATCCAAAATGAGTTCAGTTATATTCCAGGCAAAAGGAGGGAATGCTCTTATTTCCTTACTCAAAGGGGAGTTTAAAGAATTCCCCAACTTCTCAGGTTTACACTTACTGGTAGGGCTGCACCATTGTTCATGTTATTTACCTGTTGACATTCCATTACCCATTAAATATCTAAGCTGGAAGGGATTTTGGTGATTTTCGGGTCCACCTCACCCCCTTCATAATTGGGGAACCAGAGACTCAAGAACATTAGGAAACTTAGCTATGGTCACACAGCTAGTTAGAGACAGGGCCAGTCATTCTTCCACCAGCCACCATTCCACACTTCTCTGTTCTCCCTTGCCTAAGAACCCTTCTTCTGACACTTAACAATGGAGAAATTAATGAGTCTGCAAGTTAAAGATTCATTTTAAACAAATTGGTTCATTATTATTTAATTGAGGAGGCTTTGGAGCAATAAAAGCCTTGCTTATCCAAACTGGATAAGCAGCTCATGAAACATTGAGTTCAAGAAATGCAAAAACTGTCACAAGTCAATATGTGCTGCCTTCCTGTTTGATAAATGCCACCCAATAGCTTCAGAAGTATCAGAAACTAATGGTGTCCCAGCACTCTATAGGCATACATTAATGGGATCAGGAGCATAAAATATAAACAATAATGTACATATTGATTGTTCCGGACACTTGAAGCCCAACAAACATTTGAAAGGTCAGTCATTTTACTTGCATCAAATTACAGATAAGTCATTTGCTCGAAGCTGGAAACTTGGCTCTCCATGTAAATTTATCTCGTGACCTATAAACTTAATCATGCCATACCTCTGTTAGCTTCCTTAGGCATGAAAAATGTACTAGAAGTGCTTACTCCCATAAAGCATATACCAATAAACAATATATGCATTGCCAGGAAGGCTACAGTATGGAGAAATCTATTCTATAGGCTGAATAAATATCATGAAACAGCATTTTACTCTGACAGAACATGTTTCAAGGTTTCTATAAGTCAATTACTACATGAGTTTACAAATGAATACGTATGCTTTTAGGGTGCTTAAAAAATACAACTTTCCGGAGTACAATGTCATCGTTGTTTTTCCTTTACCTCCAAGAAAAAAAATTAAATTTGCTTTGATGAGTTAGTTCATACTAGGGTTTACCTTTTTTATTTTTTTTTCCTATAATAAAATATTTATTCCTTTTTGGAGCCCCTCCAAAATGAAATGTAAAACTCACGTGAAGGCTGCTGGATGACCATGTGGAGGATAACCCTTTACTGACAGTCTCCCAGCAAAAGGCAGCTCTCCCAGAGAGGTGGGCTTCTATAGCAGTCTCTCTTGTGCTCCAGCTGGAAGTTAGAAAGAGATGGTTCACAATACTACAGGCTGGTTCTTTCCCTGAAGTGACAGGCTTTTCTCTGGAGTCAATATCCTCCTGCTGACTTTAAAAGCAGGAAGAAAGACTTTGAGGGGCAGAAAGACTGGCAATTTCTGTCCCCTTTATGAGAATAGTAGTTCTATCTCTCCTCTGACAACACTTCCAACTATCCTAAGCTTAGTCAGTTCCCCTATTCATAGCCAAGCACAATTGTCAGGGTAAGAACCAAGCTTGCAGAGATTCTTCCCACTGAATAGCCTAGAGTAAAATAATATCCTCAGGAAGAGATCTTGCAAAATTTCTAATTTAGATTTTAAAAGGCTCCAAAAACCTTAGCAGCACAAACATTGTTTGTAATAATCAAAAATACACTGAAACTTAAAATATTAAGATTTTGAGGAAATAAAATCCAGAATTCCTGATTTTTTAAAAATACATATATATTTTCAAGTTGTATATGGACTCCATGCCTTTATTTGTTTTATGTGGTACTAGGATCGAACTAAGTGCCTCACACTTGCAAGGCAAGTGCTCTACCAGAGAGCTACAACTCCAGCCCTCCTGATATATTTTGAGTGATTATATTTCTGATAAATAAGTTTATTCTGAAATATAGACTGTAACTTTATGTTGCTCTAAAGCCATCAGAGAATGAAGGGGTGTCTGTGCTAAAGAGGGGCATCAGCTTTTGATTGCAAACACTATCTTCTTAACAATTAAAAAATTCATTTTTTATTGAGTTATCTTTTAATCACATAAGATCTGCTGGCTAAGCATCCCCTAAAAACTAGTTCACTGTACTTCAGAAGCTATTTTCTGAGCTTTAGATTATAGACCAAGATTTTGATGATGAAGGAACAAGAAAAAAAAAAAAACTTTGAATCGTAGACAAAAGAATCCTATGGCCAACCACTTATAAGATAAATAACACACACACATACACACACAGTCAAAAATCTGTGTCTTTCTTCTGTCATGAACTGTTCACACACCCTAAAGTGAAGGCTTACAATGATAGTAAGGACAAAGCATTATTAAGTTAAAATAACTGCATGTAGCAACCTACCAAAAAGGTTTGCAGAGAAAAACAAAAGTGCATATTATATTCTCCCTTCAACTATTTTCCTTGAAAGCAAGGCTCATCTTTCAAGGCCTGGGTGTAATGCTCAGACCCACCACTTTTCCTCTCCCAACCTAGGATTTCTTCTTTCTTCTTGAAAATGTACTTTCTACTCTCTAGGGAATAATTCCACAGGGCCAGATGGTCACGGACCTCTGAGTCCTGCTGGTAGCATTCCAGTTCTAGAAAAATGAAACTAAGCTATCCATGTCACCTGAGTTTCAAAAGACCATTCTCTGCCACAATACCTAAACTCAAAGGAGTTCCTTTTGACATCAGCCTCGTGGTGATGTGAAAGAGAAATGAGAGTCCCTACAGGGACAGTGAACATCCTAACATTTGTGAGGCCAACCGCCACACTCCCGGGCTTTTCTTGTTGCCTGACAAGGCTTGGCCCAGTCCTCTCCTGGGATGCCTTCGACAGCAACTGCAAACAACAGAAGCCAGCAGGAATGTAAGAACAGGTGCAGGAGCCTCCCCAGCCCCCTGCACGCAGAGAAAGGGCCTCTGCAGAGCTGCCCCTGGATATCCCACTTCCGAATTGCCCTCCTGCCCCCCAGCCACGGCAGGATCTTGCTTCTTTTCATGCAGCAGATGTTTGGAAAGATTTGTAACAAGGCATTGAGGCTTCAAAGGTGCCGTTGGCAAATTTTCTTAGCTTTTAAGGGGATTGGGGTAGAATCACTGACCATACAAAATAAGAAAATGAGCATGGAAGAGGTCACTTTTAAGTTTGTGCTCAGATAAGGCAAATGATAAGAGCAAAAGGCTAGGGCTTTTCCACATTACTCCATGATTCCAGGTGGCTGCCTTCCACTTCGTACCACATTTCAGTGAAAGGGACATTCCTAGGTTCAGGGGATCTCCAGCTTTTAAAGAGGAAACAGATCAGGCAATATTTCCTCCACAAACAGGTCAGAATAGTCACACATTCTAGCATATTAGACACCACTCTAGGGGCATCTGGCCAACTACTATTAATCTTCATCCTTTATTCACTTATTAGAACTGCTTCATGGGTAAACTGCTCTGTACAACTGATTCAGTCATCCATGCAAATGAAAGACCACTGGTACTCTGTAGCTGCTTCTCAAAGTGTGGTCCATGAAACAGCAGCAGCAGCAGAATTGTCTGAGAGTTTGTTAGAAACACAAAAATCTCAAGCACACCCAAGCCTACTGAAAGAGAATTTAACAAGATCCTCAGATAATTCACATGCATAGTCAAGTCTGAGAAACACTATACTGCAGCTTCTTAGAGTAACTCATACTCAGGATTCAGAGAACAAGAAGCTACCTTTTCTCCCATAGTGATTCACCCTGCACAAAGAGCACTCTGGTGCTTTATCTAAGCCTCCAACTCCCCAGAAAATATGGGCAAGCATCATTGGATCTATAGTTTAGTTAAGAGACCAAGGTCAAACAGTAGATGATTAGTGGTAGCAGGATTTGTATTCAGAACTCCCAACTCCTGAATTTCTGCCCTTTCTGCTGTTTCAACTGGTCCTGAACATATATATGGCTTGCTGTTCTATGTCTGGACCTTGAGAATTACTTCCCACTAAAGTCACTGGTATAGCTGAAAGAGGGTTTCAAGTGCTGGCAGAACCCCATGACTTTGAGCAAATCACATCTTTCAAAAGCAGAGTGGAAGTCCAATACAGATCCTCATGGAGATATTTGTAAAACAAGGATATGATAAACCTTATAAAACAAGATTAGTAGAAATAGAAAAGCAGATGGAGCAATAAGTAGCAATATTACAAAACTATTCAAATTCTAATTTAGAATCTAATTTCTACAAATATCATCTAAGAAAATATTCTTAAAGAAGAAAATGTTATATACAATAAAATTGTATATAATCTGTAACAGAAAAACTAAAAGCTACCGAAATACTCTCTCATCAGGATATGGCAAATTACAGAATATTTGTTCACTTAAAATGATATTCCCCTAGACTTGGCAGCCACATGAAAAACTCTGGTATAATGTCAAGAGGAAAAACAGGTTATAAAATGGTAGTATATCATGATTCCAACTGTGTAAAGTTAGGAAGACTTCTAGAAAAAAAAAAGAAAAATATTTGTGAAACCCATCATATTCTATATCGAGATAAATAGGATACAGATGATTGTTTTCTAATTTTCAGTAGTTATTCAATTGTTTTTATTATTTCCTTAAAAGAAAACAAATATTACAGACAGAAAAATGAAGACAAATTTAGTAATCATGAGACCTCATACAGTTACCATAAATTATCATTAACTCTGACCCTGAACTCCATGGATACTAATAACAAATTGAACATTCCTGAGCACTCACTCAACACTGAAATCTTCACCAGCATTGCTCATTAAACCCTCAGAGATCAGTAATATGATTATCCCCATTTTACAGATGAGGAAAACAGAACCTGGAGCACACTCAGCTTCTGAGAAATAGAGAGATAATACTATTTACCTCCTTATGTGGTTTAAACCAGATATTAGGTCTCACAGCTATATAGTTCTAAAGACAGATCACAGAAAAGGTAGAAAGGAACTTGGGAGAAAAACTCTCCACTTTCTAAGATGGGGACAAAAACAGCTCCCTAATTGTGGTGGCCCTACAGACTTGTCAACACACTAGAGTGTGTGGGCCTTGAAGAAGGCACAGTTTTAGGTGACGTCTTTAAATACCCCTGAAGCAATATCAGTTTGGGTGCACACACAGCAAGCAACAGAAACCTGTTTTGCATTTTAAGATGCAATAGTTCTGTAGGTGACACCCAGCCTGGTAATCCAGAGACAAGGGGTCAGAATCCATTTATGTCAGTTTTTCTGTTGCGGCTGCCCTACCTGTGCAATGGAGTTGTATATTGTTGGTACCAATTTATTAAATTAAATTACAGGAACAACATCTCTGGATGGATTTAAACACATTTGAATCCCATTAAAAACTTGGCTTTTTCTTTTTTCTTTTCTTGTTTTGTTTTTAAATCGGGGTGTAGATAAACCACAGAGTACACTTGTCTTGGTCTCAGTCATCTCTATAATGAAGGGTTGGACTAAATGACCCTTAACATCTGTTTAACTCTGAGATTCTGACAATTAACAACAAAACAATGAGGATCAAGAAAGGCTATGCACGGTGATGCAAAGCAAGGCGACTGGGTGGACACATCCAACAGCCCTCCTTAGGTAAAACCCTGCGGAAGCCAGTCTCCCCTGCTGTCTTCACTCCTTTTCCATCTGGAGATACCTCCCCTCCTGTGCTCCTCTGCTACTCTTTGCTCTCAGAGTAACTGTCAGTAAGATTCTCTTAAGTCCGCCTGCTCACCCTCCCCTGGGCACTGGAACCTTCCCTCTCATTGCAATGAAAGTTGCATCCTGCCCTCAGGAGAAAGGATCCCAGGCATCAGCATGCAGGTGGAGATAGTGTGTGCTGAGCAGGGACCCTACCTGCAGGCAAAGACAGCTTCCTGAATGAGATCAGCCTCTCTCATGGAAGGATGAAGGCAGGTGAAGAAAAACCAGACAAGGGGCAAAGCCTCAACTCTCATATTATCTATTCCTATTTCTTTAAAATGTCTTCGAGTACACGTTCACAAACATATAGATAGCAATGTCTTTGAAATTGATGGACAAAAAAAACAGACTTCATATTAGAAACTTTTTAGTTATCTAGCTTTGATTTTGCAAAACAAATCATGTCTTAGATAGTCTACATAATAAAATCTTCTGGATGTGCAATTTATTTAAAATATTTTAAATAAATACATTCAAGGGTTTACATGTAAGGGTTCTCAAATCTGCAAAATTCATGTGCACAACACATTCAGAAAAATGTGAAGAGTGCAGATCTGGGTGAATGCAGTCATTAGTTACTTTTAAAATTCTTCACAATATCTTCTTGGCAATGTGAATAACCAGTACACAATTTTTGCTTCAGTATATTATAAAGTGCATATAACACTATTCTTATGTAGTATCTCAAATAACTATATTTTCAGCATTTGAGGGAGTATACTGGGAAATAACAGTAAAATGAAGCTGTGCTATTTTAAGGAAAATAACTGAAAATTAAAAATGTGAATAATTATGCTAAAAGACCTCTATTTCTTCAACTTTGAAATTCTAAATTTCTGTTATTTTATGATTCCCTATTTATAGAAATGTCCTCTAAAATTCTGTACTGTGTGTTAGAAATGGTACTTTAAATTTAAGGATCTTAATAACTGTCCAAATTTTTCACTAAATGCAAAATTTTTAAATGAAATATAAAATAACTTCTACTTCAAAAAATATGCCAAATGCTTAAGGATTAAAAGTATTTCATGTAAAAAAATTGCAACATTTTGGTAACAATTAATGGAAAGAAATGCCCTTTCTAGTTCCGTTGTTTTCAGTTGATATATTGTCTTCTACACAAATGCTGCATGAGCCAATACCAGACTTGATTTAATTGATTTTATTATGATTAGACGTGTTAATTTTTTAGAATTGATTATGCCAGAGAGAGGGAGAGAGTATGTGTTCGGAATGAGATTTCTTTTATAAAGCCAGAATTTAACTTATCAAAATCTCTGTTTTGGAAAGAAGTGAATTTGTTGTTTTTGCACACGCTGACAACTTTCCAAACCATCCATTATTTTAGTTACGAAGTTGGCAAAACCATAAAATAATGTTGCACAGTTTCCTAATTGGGGGGATATTTGTTATTTAGAGTGTGATTATGGAGTTCCTTAACCCATACTTCCTCTGTCGATAACCATTAAGAAAGAGCACAGAATAATCAATATGGTTCACTCAAATTTGGTAGATTCTGAGAGTGAATTCTTTCCCGAACATTACTGTTACAATGCACACAAGTTTAACTGTAGTTAGTTTCATTCAGCGCCCTTGTGCTCTTGTTAGCATCTTATAGTAAAGGCGTGGATAAGGAGGGGGAAATAAAGCTTTGACAGATGGTACTCAGCGTTTGACTCCTGCTGAGCTCAGCAGGACCTGTGGTTTCCAAGGTTAGGGCTGTCAAAATGGCTCTGTCTATCAAGTGAATAACAAAGTGTAGACGGCCTGACTGTTTCCTATACAAAACTTAGATTTCATGTGCCATTATTGTCGGTCTTTCTGCTGATTTAGTAACTTCTAAGGAGAAGAACTGGGGGTTCTGACACAGCCTCCCTATTTAAGAAATTACTTGGAAAGGGAATTCTCTTGGGCTGAAAGAGGTAGGCTGGGATCTGATCTTTTCCTCTTTAGTTTCTCTCTTAAGGTTTCATGACTTGAAAAGGATTCAAAAGCCACCAAAGGTTCACTTTTGGTTATAAGCTCACTGTGAACCCTTAAAAATTAACTTAATGGTGTCTACCTCTCAGAAGGGTAACATGTTTTTAAAAAGAATCCTTAGGGTGGTGGGTATTTTTTCAAATAGAAACATTGAGAATGAAAAGAGAAATGTTTCTATTAAGACATTGATATGTTTAGGGGTGTTTGTCAGGCCTGTTTTTACCTTTCAGAACTCCTAATTTTTGAAAACTGCCCCCTTTCTTGTTTTGCCTGTGTCTAAAGACTTCAGATGCTCAGAGAAAGTACCTGATGCTGAAAGACAGGAAATTGAACAATGTCACCCAAATATGCCTTGTGTCATGCATGCACTGTTACAGCTGTAAGCTTTGGTAAGTCTGATGTTTTCCTTTATGTATATTCCGTGATTTCAAGATGGTTATTGATCTGCTGGGATGATAATAAAAGAACCTTTTGGCAAAATCCTAAACCCAGGCTTTTTATTAAGACTGCTGAAATTAGTGTTGGGGTGGTGGTCCTGAATAAACTAATAATTATATTTCAATGCTAATTTTATTTTATGCATATAACATTTAAAGAACAATTCCTGACTGTTATTTTAAAGGGACAAAAACTACAAATTTTAAAGAAGAACTTTGAAAATGAAAGACTTTAAACCTGACTTATTACCAAGCATTTTAGTTGCTATTTTTGAGAAGTTGACTAAAGAAGGATATCTTCTCTTTTTAATGCTAGCTTGAGCAAGTACATCCACTAGTATAGTGGTTGTTTCCTACAAGTGTGTCTAAAAAGATGCTTGTTTCCCTAAAAGATAAATGAAGAATTTCCTCTGCAAAAATTTTTTATATATGTATATAAAATTCCTTTTATGGATCATGGAATTTATAAATTCCATGATCCATACTATGTTATGATTCCCAGTATATTTAATTATTTTAATCATTAAATTAAAAAAATTTTAAAAAGCTTTGAAGTCTTTACCTTCTTTTAAAACTTTTTTTTTAAGTCCTAACCTAGTGTTTTTCCACTGAGACCCTTGGCCTTCACTACATGGTAGATATTAAGTAAATATTATTGAACTGAAATTAAATGCATACCGAATATCAAATGTAAAAAGTAATTCCTTAATTTAAATAAAAAGGAGACAGCTTTTACATCTGATTATTATAAGAAATTTTCAAATGCCAATTTAGCATAAGCCCTTCTCCAGTTGTTTTTTATTTTATCCTGGTAACACTTCTTTTTATCACTTGTAGATAATAATGATAATTAAACAGAAATTTGGAATTAAAAGAAAAAAAAAAGTCCTAAACCAAAATGCAGCTTTTTCCCCCTCTCCCCTCCTCTCTGGGTCTTTGCTTGCTTTGTTCAACAGGGCAGTTGCTAAGCTTCTTCCTAACAGCCTGTACCACCCCCACCCCCCAAGAAGGTTTTGTAAATGGTAAACTTGCTGAATCAAATTTGCTTTTCATGCATTTGCATTTTTTTAAGAGTCTCTGAGGGTTTTCTTCATGTGACTATGGGGGAAGTGTGCTTCTGAAATTTCATCCAAGTCCATAAACTTTAAGGCCCTGGGAATTAAGTCCATCCTTGACAGGAAGTCAGCAATCCTGGAGGAAGGAAACAGAACTAAAAAAGATGTTTGGGCATCACAATCTCATACTTAGCCACTCACCCAAATCTTTTCAGTTTTAACCCAGAGCACTGGCCCAGAGCCCTGGGACCTGAGTGTCCAAACGTCCAGAGCTAACTAATGTAATTAATTTGTTCTAATTGCACTAGGCCCTTTAATTGTTTTTGTTGTTAAACTGTAGTAAAATACACACGGAACTTATCATCTAAGCCATTTTTAAGAGTGCATTCACATTGTTGTGCAACCAATCTCCAGAACTCTGTTCATCTTGCAAAACTTTATACCCATTAAACAAGAGCTTTCTATTTCCCTCTCCTTCCAGCTCCTGGCAATCACCATTCTACTTTTTGTCTTTATGTCTGTGACTATTCTAGGTATCTCCTATATAAGGAATCATACTATATTTGTCTTTTTGAGACTGGCTATTTTACTTGGCAAAATGTCATCAAAGTTCATCCATGATGTATCATGTATCAGAATTTATTTTCTTCTTAAGACTGAATAATATTCCATTGTCTGTATATACCAACACTCTGCTTATCCATTCATCTGTCAATGTACACTTCAGTTGCTCCCACCTTTTGGCTATTACATATAATGCTAGCTATGAAAATAAGCATACAGCTTTCAGTTATTTTAGAACATGATTTAAAAAAAAAAATTGGTGCATGCTGCAGCCTAAATTAAGAACACGACACACACACTGGAAGAAGAAAGGCAATAATAGCTAATGTTTATTGAGTACTTACCTTGTGCCAGGCATAGTGCCACACATATTATTGGTCTCAACTCTGAGAGATGCACTATTATTACTGTCATTTCACAGAAGTAAAAACTGAAGTAGAGAGAGGCTGGTTAACTAGCCTAAAGTCACTCAGCTAATAAGCCAGTGAGATGCAATTCTGTAAAATGGAGCTAGAGTCAGCCCTCGGAAAAGGAAAGAAATCAGGGAATCAGTATTCATGGAGCCACAGCCAAGCACCCTAAGGCAAAAACTCCTTGAATGCTGTGCTCTGTGGCCTGGGCTAAAGAACACTGGGAGCCAGGAAAAAAAACACACCTGCTAGCTGAAGGACCCTGAAAGATCCCTGAGAGGGTTATCTATGAAAAGAAAGGTTAATCAAGTGTGCTCTGGCCTATAGTTTCCAACAATCCTTCATCCCATATGAAATTTATTATCTAACACTTGATGCCTTGATTATTTCGCCTACTTGAAGATAAATAGGTAATTTAAAATTTTCAAATATATGATAAATTTTCCAAATTTATAATGAATAGTTTCCTGATCTTATTCCACTAATATTCAAATTTATTCTTTAATACAATATAATTGTGTTCCCATAAAAACTTTTACGAATACAAAGACATATTGTCAACAGGAAGATATGAGGCAAAATGTCATTTCTCTTTCAGAAAAGCCTGAGGTGTGCCCCCCCAACAACAGAATTCCAAATGGAATTGGACAAATTATGTTATGTTCATGTACAAATATGTAACAACAAATCCCACTATTATGTATAATTATAACGCATCAATTATAAAAGGAAACTAGAGAGGAGAGAACAGTGTTCATCTAATATACATTCACATAATTAGGGTTATATAATTTCTACCACCTGCCATTGAGGGAAATGAGAAGGATAAGTCTGAGTTAATTAACATTTTCCTCTTCATAGTCAAAATTTATTACTTCATTGATCTCTAGAAAGGTGGACCTGAGTACCCTCATTATCATAAATAGTTTAACCAGCTCTTTTGATTCTATGGTTGTGAAATTAGGTTGTAGATCATTCTGTGTTCATTTTCAGAGCATAAGCTTAACTGGCTGTAATGAATGAATTGTACCCAAGGAAACAAAGGAAAAATATTTCAAGAACAAAGTTTCATAAAGACCTTTAAAAATCAGGAGGTCCTGCAGACGATCATTTGAACGCCAGAGGTCTTATTTATCAGTAGGTGCAGGTTCACAAACCCAGGAAGTACACTCACCAGGAATGGCTTGCCAATCAGGTTGAAGAGAAGAATGGCCATGTTATTTGAATGCTGTGCAAATTGAGTGACAAATGCTTACTTGACCAAAATCCAGGTGTTTCAAATAGAGTTCAGGCAGGTGATTGATCAGGTCTGCAAAATTTTTTCAGAAATGGCTGTAGATAAACCTCAATATTAATTGAAAAGAACGTTTTCATTTTCTGTTAGCCACCATTTACAGCAGGATAGATGGCTTTATTTTAAACCAAATTATAGAACAATGGAAGCATCCTCCATATTTCAATTTATGAATTTGCTATCTACATTCACTTTCAGCCACAAAAAGAGAATTCGGTGATAAATAGAGCATCTTCCTTCTGTGCTTTCAAAAGATGCAAATTTTGCAAACCAAACAGAAGAGGGAGCTATCCATCTGGAAATTAACCAGTCCTTTCAAAATATCTCAAGTAAATATAGAAGGATAGTCTATTATGATTAAGTTTAATGTAGTTTTGTGTTTTATAACAACACTATTAATTTTCTGGTGTGTTCAAAATGGGAAGAGAGCTAGCAATAAAGGCAAAAAACATTGAGTTAATTAATGAAGAGGCAAAATATGCAAACCTTTAAAAAGCCAACTAAAAATACACTCAAATTTTATGGTTTATCTCACATTTTCTGGAAAAATGTAGACCCAGAACACACGCCTCAAAAGGCCAAAACCATATTCTGTGACCATACTTCTAATACTACCTTCCTATAGATCATGATTGTAATATGAAACTTTGCCTTTAAAATTAATAACATCTGGAAATAATGGCAAAAAGGAAAAAAGAAAAACTGTTGGGCTGCATCTGTCCTGAAAATGCTACGTAATAAGATTTACTTAATATATTTGAAAGAAAAAAAAAATGTTTTGTTCCCCAATTTGTAGCAACATCTGAAAGTTCATGAGGTTATGACCCCTCTTTAAGAAAGCATCTCCCACCACCTGCAAATACCCCAGGAAAAGCAGTTGGAAACAATAAAACACGTGCTAGTTAACGGTTGCCAGGGAAACGGTTCTGGTTCACCAATCAGAAGGCCTGCTCTTCCCAGTGGCTTTGTCCTAGGGAGACATGCGCCAGCTGTTCGTGAATAACCATTGTTATAGATCATCAGGAAATCACAGTCAGCAGGCAACCCAGCCCCACTGGAAGTTTATTTCTCATATTTGTTCATCACCAGGGCAATCCTCCACCTTTAAAACATCGCCTTAGGCCGGGTTAACTAAATAACACCCTTCACCGCAGGATTATTTAAAGGAGGCAAGTTGCAAAAATGGTCTTTTTGCGCAGCAAACAGATTTCTACCTTTGATTCCAAGGGCATCACCCGCCTGTCCCCTTGGCTTTCCAGTGTCAACTACAGGGCAAATATCTGAAGGAAACTGGGTTGGGTGCTGTTCCTCCTTTCCTTGATTGGCTACTCAGATACACACCCCCTACACTTCAGGCACCCAGAGCTTTCACACCACCCTCCAGAAACTCCCTGCGGGAGAGACCAGTATGATTGGCAACTGAGGTGCTCTACAAAGGCAGTTTGCTGCAGCCTGAAGGAGAGGGGCTTGAGAAGACAAAGCTTTGGATCTCTTCCTACCAACATGCAGACTTCAAACCTTCTCAACAGCCTCACTGTTACCAAAGTTAGTCTTTTTCTAAATTTAAAATTACATAGATGGCGTTGACCTTTAAAGTTTAAAAACTGACAAATGATAGATAAACCTATCCAATCACCAGACGTATTTTAAAAAATAGAGATAACTACATTTATATTTTTAGACCCTTGCATTAGGAGATTAGAAGTCATCATTTGGCCTTAACAACAAATAAAAGGATGAACAAACAGAAATAGCAACAACTCTTCTTAGTCTGTCAGAAGATTGAGATGACAGAGCCTTGCCCCACTCCCCAAATTGGAGACAAGTAAATACAGAGAATCCCTATTTACTGGGGCAGAAACTTCCTTGAGAACCAGTGCTGGGTAGGAAAACCCAAACTCCAATTGCCACAGGATCAGTGTGGATAGGTCTGAGAGTTAAAAACTCCAGGGAGACCCAGTCAGAGTGACACCCCCCCACACACACACACCCAACACAAACACACCCAACACCTAACTATGGAAGAGGCCAGATAAGGAGAATTGCATCTGACTGCTTTTCAGAAACCAAGCAAGCAGAGTAGTGTAGAATATATACATTGAGAGAGGAAAAATCCGATCTAAAATTCTGTACCAAGTGTATGAAATTATCCTTTCAAAAGTAATAAAGACTTTTTTCAAACAAAAATTGATAGAATCTGTTGCCAATAGACCTACCTTGAAAGAAATATTTAAAGGTTTTTCCGAGAGAAGAGAATGATATAGGTCAGAAACCCAGATGTAGGTAAAGAAAGGAAGAACATCAGAAAAAGAATAATGGAAGTTAAAATAATAGCTTTTTCTTATTAATTGATTTGACATATGTTTTCAAAATGTTAAAACTGTGTTTAAATGTTAAGGTAGCAGAATACAACAATTACTAATTGGTCATTATGTAAAATTGTGGATGTATAACCGACGTGATTCTGCAATCTGCATTTGGGGTAAAATTGGGAGTTCATAACCCACTTCAATCTAATGTATGAAATATGATATGTCAAGAGCTTTGTAATGTTGTGAACAACCAATTAAAAAAATAAAAAATTAAAAAAAAATAGAAAAAAAAAGTTATAGCAACTATGTATTCAGTTACATACACTGTGTTTCATTCATAAATGCCCACAAATAAACATATGCTTATGCATTCTTAGGTAACAGCAATGATATATGTGACAGAATGAGGGAATTAGGAATATTTTATTATAAAGTACTTGCATTACTCATGAAGCTGTATAGCATGAATTGATTTGGATTAATTGCAAATGTATGTTATAAAACCTGGGGCAACTACTTTTAAAAAGTAAAAAAAAAATCATAATTGATATAAGAAAGGAGCAAAAATTGAATAATATAAAATGCTTAAACTGTAAAAGAAGTGTGGAAGACAAAAATGGGAATGAAAAGCAAGGGCAACAAATAGAAACAATAGGATTGTTTTCAACAAATAGAAAACAGTAACAAATATGGTAGCTATTACTCCAACTATACCAATAATCACTTTAACCATCCATGGGCTATATACCATGGTATCTGTCTATAAATGACAGAGATTGCCAGAGTGGATCAAGAATGACCCACTATTTGTTATTGTCTGTAGGAACCCCTATTTAAATATAAAAATACATAGATTAAAAGTGAGTGTATGGCTAAAGATATTTCATGATAACATTAATCAAAAGAAAACACAACTGGTTACATCAATTTTAGACAAAACAGGTTTCAGAGTAGGAGGTATTATTTGGAATAAAGAGGGATATAACATGATGAAAAGCCTCCAAAAGGAATAAATAATAATCATTAGCTTGTATATATCTAACAAGAAAGTGCCAAAATATCTGAGAAAAAAAGCTGATAGACTGCAAAGTGAAATAGATGAACCAATCCACTGTTATTGTTGGAGAGTTTCATACTTCTTTATTAGTAATAGACAGAAAATCAGTAAGGATATAGATGAGCTCAGACAATTTATTCAATGATAATAATGCATCCTTATGGGGCTTACTTGGAACATTCACCAAAACAGACCATTCTGGACAAAAGAGCATACCTTAAAAGCTTTAAAGAATAGAAATCAGAACAATGTATACCATCTTGCCACAGAGAATCAAACTAAAAATCAACAATAGAAAGATAGTGGCAGGAAAAAAATGGTATTAAACATACTTCTAAGTAAACTATGAGTCAAACAATGAATCCTCTAGGAAATTCAAAACATTTCAAACTCAATAGAAATGAAAATACAACTTATCATACTTAGGATGAGAGTGGAACAGTACTGGGGCGGGTGGAAAGGGAGAGGCAGGATTAGTCAAAGCAGCACATAGAGGGAAATTTATAGCATTAAATACATATGTTAGAAAAGAAGAAATACTTAAAATAAATAATCTAAGTTCCAACTTAGCAAACTACAAAATAAAATAAATTAAATCCAAAGTAAGCAAAAGAAAATAAATAATAAAAAGTAGAGATGAAATCAGTGTAATTGAAAACCAGAAATTAGTAGAAAAATTCAACAAAACCAAAAGTTGGTTGTATGAAAAGACCAATAAAATTGGTCAATCTATAGATAGGCTAAGGGAAAAAATAAGATTAAGATATCAAATATAAGGACTAAATTCAGAAATAAGAGACATCATTGGAGATACCATAGGCATTAAAAGAATAATAAAGGAATATTATGAATAACTATGTACCCACAAAATTTAATAATCTATATGAAATGGACCAATTCTTTGAAAGAGACAACCTGCCAAAACTCACACAAGAAGAAAGAGACAATTGGAATGACTTGTATCTATTCATGATATTGGCCAAAAATTAAAAAACAGTAAGCAAAGAACCCACATGGGTTCACTGGTGGCTTCTATCAAACATTTAAGTAAAACATTTTACCAATTCTCTGAAATCTCTTGCAGAAAATAGATGAATATGGAATATCCCCTAACTCATTCCTAAGGAATTAGCATTAGGAAGCTAGCATTATCCTAATACCAAAATCAAAAAAGAAGTTTCAAGAAAGGAAAACTACAAATTATTACTTCTCAACAAAGTATTAGCAAAATCAAGTTCAACCATATATAAAAATAATTATACTCCATAACCAACTGGGATTTATCCCAGGTATGTCAGGCAGGTTCAACATTTGAAAATTCATTTACATAATATATCATATCAACAGGGTAAAGAATAAAAATCACATGATTATATTAATGAATTCAGAAAAAATATTAGACAAAATTCAATATTCATTCATGGTAAAAACTCTGCAAACTAGGAAGAAAGGAATTTCTTCAACTTTATAAAGAACATCTACAAAATACCCACAGTTAACATCATATTTAATGAGAAGAAACTTGGAAATTTCCTACTAAGATCAAAGAATAAGACAAGAATGTCCTTTTTCACCACCTCTTTTCAACACTGTATTAGAAGTCATAGCTAATGCAATAAAACAAGAAAAATAAATAGAAGATATACACATTTAGAGCAAGAAATAATACTGGTTTATGAAAGAACATCTATCTAGAAAGCCTGAAAGAATTAAATAAACTCCTAGAACAAGCAATTGTAGCAAATTTTCAGGATATAAGATTAATAAATAAAAGCAAATCACTTTCCTACATACCAGCAATGAACAATGAAATTTGACATTAAAAATACATTACATTTACATAAGCACCCCCAATAATGAAATACTTAGGGAAAATTTTAACCAAAGATGTACAAGATCTACATGAGAAAACTATAAAATTCTGATAAAAGATATGAAGGAACAACTAAATAAATGGAAAAATGTAACATTTTCTTGAACAAAAAGATTCAATATTGTCAAGATATCAGTTCTTCTTAACTTGAACTATGAGTCAACACAGTCCCAGTTTTAGATATAACACCACAGGTATGACTCATGAGTGAAATAACTGATAAGCTGGACTTCATCAAACTTTAAAACTTTGGCTCTTAAAAGGAAGATGTCAAGACACATTAGATTGGGTACAGAGAAGTGATGGGAGGGGAGAGGAGGGGAAGTGGGGAATAGAAGGACTGCAGAATAAAATAGACATTATTATTGCTGTGGATATATACATGACTGCATGACCAATGTAATTCTGCAACCTGTACACTCAGAAAAATGAGAAATTATACCATCTGATTCAAATGTATGATATGTCAAGATCATTGTACTGTCATTTGTAACTAATTAAAACAAATAAAAAAAGAAGAAGATGTCAAGAGATTAAGAAGATAAGCCACAGACTAGGAGAAAATATTTGTAAAAGACCATCCGATAAAGGACTGTTATCAAAAATACAGAGAGAACTTTTAAACTGCATAGTAAGAAAATTAACCCAATTAAAAATGGGCAAAGGTTCTGAATAGACACTTCACGAAAGAAGATATGGTAAGTAGCATATAATAGATATTCAATATCATATGTCATTAGGCAATTGCAAATTAAAACAACATTATACACCTAGTAGAAGTGCCAAACTCCAGAACACTGAAAATATCAAATGCTGGCAAAAATTTGGAGCATAAGAACTTATTGTTGATGAGAAAGCAAAACTGTACATACACTTTGAAAGAGAATTTTTCAATTTCTTACAAAACTAAACATACTTGTAGTACATAGTACAGTAGTCATAGTCCTTGCTATTTACCCAAAGGCGCTAGAAACATGTCCATACACACACACAAAAAAAAATCTATACTCAGGTGTTTATAGAAGCTTTGTTCATAATTGCCAAGCTTGAAAGTAGCCAATATGTCTTTCAGTAGTTGAATGAATAAATAAACTGTGATATATCAAGACAAAGGAAATTATTGGTCATTAAAAAAGAAATGATTTGCCAAGCCATGAAAATAAGTGAAAGAAACCCAAGTAAATATTATTAAGCAAAAGAAGGCAATCTGAAATGACTATATATACTACTGCATGATTCCAATAATATTACACTGGGGAAAAGGAAAAATTATGAAGACAGTAAAAAGATCAATGGTTGCCAGGAGCTATAGAGGGAGTAGGAATGAATAGGCAGAGCACAGAGGATTTTTAAGGCAGTGAAACTATTCTGTATAAGACTATAGTGTTGGATATATATCATTATGTATTTGTCCAAAAACCTACATAAAACGCCAAAAATTAATTCTAATGTAAACTATGGATTTGGGATAATGATTAATGATTTATAATTGTAGGTTCATCGATTGGAACCACTGGTAGGTGTGGGGGAAGTTGTACATTTGTAGGGAGAGGGTATACAGGTACTCTGCACTTTCTACTCTATTTTGCTGTGAATCAAAAACTGCTCTCAATGATTTTTTTTTTTAAGAGAGAGAGAGAGAGAATTTAATTTTTTTTTTTTTTTTTTTTTTTTTTTTTTTTTTAGTTTTTCAGCAGACACAACATCTTTGTATGTGGTGCTGAGGATCAAACCAGGGCTGCACACATGCCAGGCGAGCGCGCTACCGCTTGAGCCACATCCCCAGCCCTCAATGATTTTTTTAAGAGACTTCTTAAATCCACATTTTAGAAATTTAGGTTCAAGAGATCTTGGTTGGGGCTTGGATATCATAAATCTAAGATATTTCCAATGTTCAACCAGGGTTGAGAATCACTGGGCAGATCTTGGCCTGATCTTTCAAAATGAACGTATGCTGTCTAATTTTTTCAGACCTTTAGTCTCTACTAGGAATAATCTTACAAATTTATTTGTATGAATATGCCAATAGCCGACAATGCTTACATATCAGGTATTTGTGTTTATGAAGTGATATTTATTTACCCATGTGCTTAAATGAACAGGAGCCCTATATTATGGACTGCCTGTTTCTAAACAGCCTAGTTACAGAGGCAACCAAAATGTTGAGGCTCTTCCAGAGCTGTGCTTCGTCCACGCCTCACATGAAGCAAAGAAATAATCAAGATAAAAAATCAGGGACAGGGCGACTATGATTCCATTATTCACTGTTCAGTTTCTCTTCAAGGGAACAAGTAATAACTTGGACCAGGCCCTGCTAACACATGTAAAACAAAAAGCATGATTTGAGAAAATTAATAATGGCATAAGAAGCCTTGTCTTCCTTACATAACCAAGGTATATGGCTCCCATTCCTTGGAACTTAGAAGAAGAGACTGAAAATCATGGAATTCCCAGCAGAAGCTCCTCCTCTCTTCATAACCCAGAAGGAAGTATTTCTCTATTTTTAAAGGATGGAAATGTTCTCCCTTGAAGCCCAGATGTTTTCTATCTTTGTAAGTTGCAATTACTTCAACACATGATTTTAGCTCCACTCAAATCAGATCAGGGCCACCTGTTATATCCTCTACACACTTATGAGAGATTTAATGTTAAGTTTGTATTTATGGTTTATTTAGAAAAGTCAGAATGCAATTGAGAGGATACTTTTAAAGTAATTTTGAGGTTCAAAGATGTGTATGGGGTAGACTAACAGATAATCAAGACACTGTGTTGGGTAAACATAATCAAACCTAATTTTGGGATTCACTGCTACATAAATTTGGAATATAACCCAGAACTAAAAAAGCTCATCTGAAATACAGCTATATGCCTAAAAGACAATATAACATCATACAACTTTTATAAAATTATTAATTCCACTACTAAGCTAAATATTATGAAAAATGTGCATTATAGTGTACTTTACCATAAGACTATTTTTCCCCCAAGTGCTTTCCCTTTCCCTCCTTTCTTCTCTTTCCCAATTGGATTGCTCTACTCTATTGACCTCCCTTTTCTATTACTGTAATTTTAATTAATGTATACACACACACACACACACACACACACACACACACACACACACACGGGATTCATTGTGGTATTTATATATAAACATAGCATAACAGTAGATTTCATTCCCCAGTACTTCCCCAAACCCTTCCGTCCTCCATCCCTCTTCACTATTCCAATGGTCTTCCTTCTATTTTCATGAGATCCCTACTCCCCTTGTGCAAATGTGCATTTCCACATATGAGAAAACCTTTGACTGTTGACTTTGAGTTGCCATATTTCACTTAGCATGATGTTCTCCAATTCCATTCATTTACTAGAAAATAATTTCTTTCTTATTTATGACAGAGTAAAACTTTTTTGTGTATATATACCATTTATATATATAATATATATAAATATAAATTTATATTTATATATAAATATAAATTGGCTATAGTGAATTATACTGCCATAAATATTTGTATACATGTATCACTACAGTGTACTTATTTTTAGATCCTTTTGGATAAGCATCAAGGAGTGAAATTGCTGGATCATATGGTGGATCCTTGTCTATTGAGAAATCTCCATACTGCTTTCCAAAGTGGTTGTACTAATTTGCATTCCCACCAAAAATGATTCTCCCACATCCTCACCAGCAATGATTGTTCTTTGTATTTTTGATGATTGTCATTCTAACTGGAGTGAGATAAAATCTCAGTGCAGTTTTGATTTGCATTTGCCTGATTGCTAAGGATGTTGAGCTTTTTTTCATAACATTTGTTGGCCATTTGGATTTCTTCTTTTGAGAAATGTTTCTTTAGATCTTTTGCCTATTTATAGAGTGTTATTACTTTTCTCAGTGTTAAGTTTTTTGAGTTCTTTATATATTCTGGATATCAATTCCCTGTTGGAAGAATTTCTGGGAAAGATTTTTCCATTCTATAGGCTGCCTCTTCATGCTTTTGTTTCCTTTGCTGTGCAGAAGCTTCTAAATTTGATACCACCTCACTTATTAATTCTTGGTTATATTTCTTTGAGTTTTAGAAACCTTATTAAAGAAGTCAGTGCCTGTGTCAATATGTTGGACTGTTATCTTTTTTTTTTTTAGGAGTTTCAATGTTTCTGATCTAATTTCTAGGTCATTGATCTACTTTGAGTAGATTTTTGTGCAGGGTGAGCACCATTTGTTTAACAAGCTATCTTTTCTCCAAAGTATGTTTTTGGCACCTCTGTCAAGTATCAGATGACTATATCTATGGGAATTTGTCTGTGTATCTTCTATTGTATTCCATTGGTCTTCTTATCTATTTTATGCATGCCAATACCATGCTGTTTTTGTTACTGTGTAGCATAATTTGAGATCAGGTATTGTGATGCCTCTAGCATCACTCTTCTTGCTTAGGATTGCTTTGGCTTTATGGGTCTTTTACTCTTCCTCATAAATTTTAAGACTATATTTTATTCTGTGAAGACTGTTACTGATATTTTGATGTGGATTGCATTGAGTCTATAGACTGCTTTTGGTAATATGCCTATTTTGATAATTTTAATTCCGTCTATCCATGAACGTGGGAAGTCTTTCCATCTTGGTGTTATATAATTTTCATTTTAGAGGTTTTTCACCTTCTTATATTTATTCTCACTTTTTTACACTATTGTAAATGGAGTAGTTTTCTTGATTTTTTTCTCAGCAGATTCATCATTGAAATATAGGAAAGCTATTGAGTTTTGTATGTTGATCTTATATTGTGCAACTTTACTGAATTTGTTTATCAGATCTCCAAGTCTTCTATAGGAATTTTGACTTATTAGGTGGAAGACACATGAGAAATGAAAAGGGAGAAGCATACCTCCTCATTCTATTCATCTCATGATTATTTAGGAATAACTGAAGATTAAGGAAGACATGCAAAGTCTAATAAGTAGATAAAGTTGCTTGAGACTCAAGACTCATGGATATGAGTTTCCCATCCAGTTTTAACCACACTGTTACAAATGAGATTGGTTGTAGTTTGGAGAAGCTTCACTTTTCCCCTTTTCCTTCATTCTCCATGAAGATGAGTGGCAGAATTAGAGTGTACATCAGAGTTAAACTCCTATCTGAATCCCAACTATAATTCCAACTTCCATCTATTTCAATCTTGAATAAACATTAGATTTTACAAATCTAACAGGACAAGAAAGATCACTGTAAAACAAAGACAAATTATTTTCCCTCCTAAATACAATTTTCAAAGTGGCAGACTAGAAAATCTCTGCAGGCAAATGTGATGTCACTGAAGAAATCACACACTTACCCGTAGAGATTCTTTGGTCTGGCAGCTTCAAGCATCGAACCATTTCATCAACTGTGCTTTCTTGCATGTGTTTCTTTTACTTGGAATAAATATCATAGCCATATAACTAAGGGATAACTAATTTATTGAACTTGGGATTCATCTAAACTAAGAAGAGAACATGCTTCATGATAGCTGGGTCTCACCAGTGAAATTGTAAAATACAAAAGTTGTTTGTGACACGCTTAAAGTAGTAGTGATCAAAGTGTGACTCCTCCAATTGGCATCATCAGCATCACCTGGGAACCATTTAGAAATGCAGTTTCTTAAACACACCCAGGCCTCCAATATAGGACATTCCAAGTAGACCCAGCAACCTGTATTCTAACAAGCTCTCCAGGTAATGTGGCTTCATGCTCAAGTTTGCAACCACTGGCTTAAAAAAAAAAAAAAGATTATAACTGGAACACTGAACTCAAGAGATCCTCTGATGTTAAATAGTGTACGAATAAAATCAGACAAAAATAATATATGTTCATAAAGATATTATTGTCCAGAATGCATTTCTTTTCTAAAGTGATGATCTTAATAATAAGCATAAGCATTAACAATGGAAAGAAACACCTTCCTTTAACTCTTATTTTGCCAATGGAATTGCAGAGCTCTGCTTATTTCCTTAGAAACAAAGAGTTAAGAAATCTTATTTAGGAGGAGAAAACGTTTTCATGTTTGGGAGGATTAAAAGGGTACTGACATCATTCAAGTCATGAGCCATAATTCTTATTAGATTTTATTGCTACATTCTTCACACAGCTTTGGAAAGTTATTCCTAAGAGCACAAAATATGCACTTAGACTGCACACAGAGAAGGAACATGCTCTCACAATGAAATTATTTTAGGTTGGCCCAATAATACTTGAAAGGCTCAAGACTTATTCTCTATGTAATGTATCTTGGCAAAATAAGTGATGACTTTATATAAATTTGTCTCTTTCAACATCCTTTATAATTTGCCCTCTAAATAGTTAAATTTGGCTACAAATGATCTAATTTATGTATCTTAAGAAAAATTTTTCCCTTTTGAATATTTTAAAAATTTCAGGGTAAAAAGCATTTAAAAGTATAATCAAATCTGGCATTTAATTTAATTTTTTATAAAAATTTCAGGGTAAAAAGTATTTAAAAACAATCAAATCTGGCATTTAATGACTACATAATTGAGTCTTATACAAAACTACATAATTGAATCTTATACATCAGATTGTGATATCTGAAAGATTGGTATGCCTGTTAACCAATAACTTCTGGTGGCATGTTAAAAATTTATTTTCAGTTTTGTTCTTAATGAATTCATTTTGATTATTTCTGGACCATCCCAATTTCCCATGATGTGATGGAACAAAATTGTAACATTCAAAAATTGAATTAGATCACACAGAAAACGTCAACTGACTCAGATGGTAATAATGAGGTTTGGCTCATTCATTGAAAAGTGAGAGCCCAACTATGTCCAGAATGTACAAAGACAATGCTTGAGATCGGCAAGATGTTTTAAACTCTTTAAATGACCTGATGGAAGTACTTTTACTTAGATAAGGATTAAAAGGTTCTCTAAATATCCCACTCCTTTACTTTTATTGGAATTAAATCAGTTCAATTTCAGTGCAGCTGCTGATCCAAAGCTCCAATTGACAATCTTAAATGCCTTTGATAATAAAAGAAAACAGTTATTAACCAATGTATTTCAATTTGATATACAAAATCTTTAAAACATGGGATTTCACTGGAAGAAACAATAGAAAGTAATACTAGGAACTTAAAATCCTCCCAGGCAGGAGGGGGTTATAGCTATCTGATCCACTACTAATGGCCATAACTGCATGAAGCACTGCATATATATTATTTAATTTCATTTTCTCACAAATCTAGTAAAGTTATTATTGACAGTTCTAGTCTATAAACAAAGAAATTGAACTTAGACATAAATGGGAAGGAAAGAAATGATCTGAATCTACACAACCCAATATCTGGGATTCAAAAGGTAAGGAGGAATGAGCATGGAACCCAGGAAACCATGGTTTAAATACTGGATTCCTCAACTTAAACTAAGCCTCTCTGCATTAAATTTCTACATCTTCAAAACAAGCAAAGTGTTCTCTTTCCTGTTTACTTCCTATGCCTGCGAAAAAAATGTTTGTTAAAGATAGAACTGGAAAAATGTAGGATATTGTTATTATGTTTGGGAGAAACTAGACAAGCTTTGGGGATGGCTTGGTTTCCAGCTACTATTTGTTGCCACCCCAGACTGCATCCATAGATACAGCAACTGCAAGAGAAAGAATGTTTATAGAAGGTGGAGGCGGTGATCACTTGTCTCCTTCAATGTCTCCAAGGACACTGGCCTTCTGTCTTTGAGCTGCCTTGTTCCCAGGCCCAGCCAGGCTGCCTGGTTCAAACCCTGATGATCCCAAGAACATCAACCCTGAGGGCAAGCACACAGCTTCTCTTGAAACACTGTGACAGATGAGTCCACATGGTCTCTCCTCTTCTGACTGGGTGACAGTTTTCCTCCTCTTCTTTCAAGGGATGACAAGGTTTTCAATAAATGTACAACTAAAATACTCCAATGTCCAAGGGTCAATGCGGAAGTAAAGCTGGGTTACCTCATGCCACCTCTCAGGGACCTGAAATTCCTAACTGGCCACAATCTTCACAAGACAGTTTAGAAGATCCACCATTCATAGAATTGTAACATTCGGATCTGGAAAGCAAATTAGTGACCACTTATTCCAATTCAATTACTTAATGATTACTGATTTTGTGGTAGACATTTTCTGCACAGTTCCATTTAGTTCAAATAACAACCTTGTATGAAGTTTGACTGTTAATGGGCCCATTTTGCAGATGAAAAATCTGAAGCTCTTGTAAGTTTACTTAGGTCCTTGAACCATGTCTAAACGATCCCAAAGCCCATAATCTCAACTACTGCCCAGAGATAAAGTGGCCCTAGGTCATACAACTAATTAGTGGTAAGCCTGAAAGTAGGTCTCAGTTTCCTTTGTACCACATCTCACTTACTTCTGAAGAATTTACTTGAATTGCCTGTATTCTTATAAAAGGTGCTCTAAAGCATTATTCACTTTGTCATAGCCAAGTAGTTGATCCGAAAGCAAACCTGCTCAATTATAATCCACTGGCTAAAGTGGACATCTAGGAAGGTTCTTATGAATTATAAATTTATTTATACCTTTATTAACCCTAATGGCTAAATGCTAAAATCACCCATTTCTAATGCTGAGGACACAGCAAACTATAAATTTCATACCTTCTTATGAAATAGATGCCTCATCCCTTCCAAAGATCTCTGGCAATTTTTAAAAATTAAGACAAAACAAATCATCAATATATTTGTGACACTGCAAGGATCATTTGAGGAGTTCTTAAAACCAGTTTGGTTTAGCACTCATAAACAGGTAAATGCTCTCTATTTATTATTCATTGTCAAAGTTACACATTACATGTAAATTCTGTCTTCTGTAAGCTTTCAACAGAAGGCTCCATTAAGAATATGAGAGTCTGTAAAAAAGTAGACAAATGCGTGGCAAATGCTTTTTATTTTCTATCTTATTGATCACTCATCATCAGTAGATGCCATGGAGAACCCTTTTCAGCTCACAAATTGACTATCTATCAAAATAAAATATGTGTTTGATGAAATTTGATTTGCTAAAAGATAAGGTTAATTGCTACGCTAAGTACAAAGGAAGTTTTTTGGAGTGTCTTTGGCTCAACATTTTTTTCCTCCTCTATTTCTGTTTTTCATCATCTTGCTTCTTACTTTCTTTCCCTCCTTCTATCTCTGCAAAACCCAGAACTGTGTTTTTGTTGTTAGGAAGAAGGGAGGTAAAGGGCAGAATTTCTGCTGGGGTGTAAAACATCATTACTAATACACACAGAATATTCCGTCTCTCAAGGCTCCAACTAGGAATTTCAGAGGAACTCCAAGTCATTATTTCTTTGCACAGGTTATTGCTTTAAGGAGATCATCATGAATTATATATTTTAAAAGTAACTTATCACCATTGTCATTATCGAAAAATATTTGTAGAGCACACAATGTGCTTGGAACAGTGTCAGAAGCTGTATATTCTTGAAGGCTTTAAACAACACATTCCTTGAAAAAAAAAATGGGAATTCCTCTTTGAACTTCCATTTTCAACCCTCTTGGATTTGGAAGGTGCATTAAAATTATCCTTTATTTCAGGTTTTAATGATATCTTATGCTGATTTTCCTATCTCACTTTTATGGAATTTTATGGATTTCAATGTTTTCTCCAACATTTTATTTTTTAGAACAAGCCCTCTTTTCTCACTCATGCATAAAATGTCCTAACTGTTCATATTTAACTTTAAATATCTTTGTGGGAAGGACACAAATTCATTTAAGAAACCAAACATGTGAAAACTCTGAGTAGTAAATATTTATAAAGATGGTAATGTTCTCTCTCTTGACCTGGGTGGTGGTTACATGGGTGTGTTCACTTTGTGATAATTCATCAGAACTGTACACTTGTGATTCCTGCATTTTCCTCTAAGTGTATTTACCTCAATAAAATAATTTTAAAATATGTATTTTTGAAGAATTCTATCCTGGCATCTTCTCCCCAAACATATACAAGCCCACAATTGCCCAAGTTATTCTCCCCCTCCAAAGAACCTCCCTGCTCACCCTGTAGACTAATTCTTCAACCTCCATCCTGATAAAGTGGTTTTAGAAGCCTTAGGCATCAGATATTCTATTCTCTCATGGGCTTTCTGCACTCTGATTTTTTTTTTTTTTTGTACTGGGGATTGAACTCAGGAGCACTCAATCACTGAGCCACATCCCCAGCCCTAGTCTGTATTTGATTTAGAGGCAGGGTCTCACTGAGTTGTGTAGGGACTCACCATTGCTGAGGCTGGCTTTGAACTCACAATCCTCCTGCCTCGGCCTCCCGAGCCCCTGGGATTACATGCGTGCACTACCATGCCCAGAGGGCTTTCTTCACTCGATGGGCCCCTGTCCTCTCTCATAGGTCCTGAACTTCCCTTAATATCTCCAGTGATGTAGAGAATGTTCCTCTCATTTCTTCCTCGCAGCACTATCTCTAGCCACTCTTGCTGCTACCCCACAAAGCTCCAAGTGTCCTTTCACAAGTGGCTTTCTCAGACCCCTCTTCACAAAGTACTCTTACAATTTAAAAATGGCTTTGCCTCCTGATTTCTCTCCCTTTCCCCTTTCCTCACCACATTTCTGGAACTTTTGTTTCTGAAACATGGGTCCCATTTGCTTTGGAACTCCCTGGGAAAGTACTGCTATAAGACATTCTCCCATATACATTTGTTCTTTAAGAATTTTTCTGATAGTGTTGTCATCAAGATCAATTAAGATGATCTACAGAAAATTCTTCATCCAAACCCACATAGTAGACACTCATTTAATAGCAGTTTTTTATATTGTTAATCGTTGTAGTATGGTTTCATAACAAACGCTATTATGCATTTATATAAATAGTCTTATTTAAACCCCTAGCAATCCTATGATATAGATTTGAGATCTGATTCTAAAATGAGGAAACGGAGCTTTTGTATGGAGTTGAACATTTTTGCTGGGTCACTGACCAAGTGGATGCATTTGCTTCTAAATAAACACCTTCTTGCAGGATGTGAATCCTGCCAAATTGTGGCATGGCACTCAACCCCTCAATAAGAAGTCAACAGTCAGTCCCAGTCAGCACTGTGAGAACTCCAGAAAACATCTCAAACCTGGACCTTGCTCCAAGGAGCTGATAATGGGTAAGTCAACCCTTTTGCAACCTTTGTGCAACATTCTGTCATTGAGACTTAAGGGTTTATCAGCTTCAACTGTCAATTATCTTCTATTCTTTTGTGTTTGTTGCTTTTAGTTTCTCTTCCATTCTCCCAAACCAAGTATCCACTTAAAAAGCTGGAAGTTTCTTCTTAGAAACTTCTTCGCTGTTGCAAGAATCTTCAGAAGCCTGGATTCTGAACAGTCTCGCCTAAAAATTTCTAGAATTAACTTCCTTTCTTCTATGACTGTCGGCGTGCTCTATCAAAGAAGGTAGGTCCAAGATGATCCAGTCACTCTAACAACAAAACTATTGAGCCAGATCCAGGGCTCATGTCCCTGGAGTTAGTTGGTGCTATCCCTAGTCTTCAAACGAGAAACTTCAAATATTCTTTCTTTTTTAAGAAAGGGAAGGTAGCATATGCCAGGTGTTAAGAGTTGTAACCCAAATGTACATAGGCAACACCTGACTATTTTAATAGCAATTAATTTCTAATTACTTAAGTCATTATCACTATACCTTCCACTTTTGGAGACAGCAACAAATCCCTTGTAGTAGGGCTGGCTGCTTTTTATAGCTATGAAGAAGCTTAAACTAAAGAAGGATCAAGTTTATCCCATGGAGTCCATCCTTTGTATCAATAGCACTTAGGCTTTGTTGTTAATTGTGACCACCCTTCAGAATGTGGAAAACACGCCAATGGGAAGCTTAGCTTCATGGCAGTTCTGGCTTTGGCCTTGGGCTGGACACCCACTTATGCACAGTATGACTCAAACTCCCTTCTTGTAACGCCTTATCTCTAGACACCATTCTCCATGAATCCCTTTCTCTATTCGTAATCATTTCTAATCCTCATGCTCCTCTGTCTGACCTTCTCTTCCCACAAAAATCCAGAAAGTATGCACTTAATAAACAAACAAATCCATTGACAAAGATAGATGTATTCAGGGAAGCTTTACCAAAATTCAACTTCAAACTGGTATTTAACAAAATTCCAGCCAAAATGCTCATTTGCAACTCTAGCCAACTATTTTATTGAAACCAACTTGAAGCCAAACATTTTCTGAATGCCTACAAGGCTACAAAAATAATAAATAATGTTTGGCTCTCTTTCAAACCTTGGAGGATTCAGTCTCAATCACAGAAAGAACAAGAAGACAAGGTAAAAGGAAATAGACCTGAGAAAGGTTATGGCTTGGCTAGTGACCCCCGCAACCAGATATCAAACAGTAGTTCATTTGGAGAGCTTTCAGGCATTCATTACAACTGCTAGGAAATCAGGATACAGAAAAGAAACATTGATTGGGTTCTTATGAGTCCTCTTATATACCAGCACTTTTCCAATTGACTTTTGTAGATTCCCTGCCTTTAAGTTAATTTCCAAAAAAGGGAATGCTTAAGACAACTGAATGTGACAAAATTAGTAAAACTCCAGTATTTTTATGTGTTTGAACATTCAAGGACTTGAGATGTTTCAGAATTTAGTCCTGAAGACAAAGGGAGGATTAGAGTTCTAAACAACTTGCCTCAGATGACAGAGTGCTCAAGTCCATAAAGAAGAGAAAAACTAAATTGTAAATATAGTTTGTATCAACTCTAGATACCACTGGGTTGTGAGAAAACATAGAAATCATGCAAATTCAGAAGCAAATCCAGAGATAGGGACATCTCTTGATACACTCCCTAGTATACCCTGATACATCAGTAACTTGAGCAAGGTTAAAAAGTGGATCTGAAAAACTTCTAGAAAAAAAAAAAAAGAAAGAAGACACAAGCATAAAAAATACAAGCACAACTTGGATATTTTTTCTAATATCTAGAGGTTAAAAATTTGAATTGTAATATAAAAAGTTTGATTTTAATATAAAAGTAATTGAGTTAACCAAAGCACATGGTAACAAAATAAATTTAGCGTTTATTGAAGATCATGTATCAAATTTTGTACTAGTGGGATGTTTTTACATATATCACACTCAGTTCTTAAAAATCTAATGCACAAGTATTAACACAACAACTGAGGTTCAAAAAAATAAAATAATTTGTCTTACAGCCCACAGCTAGTAACTGGTAGAACCAGGAATCACAAGTCCACCTCCTTCCAAAGCTCATGTGCTTCATTCCACAGTCAAGCTAACAGCAGGAAGAATAAATCTTCCAAGTTTTCACAAAGTATTCAAATAGTTCTAGCTTTGAAAAAATAACACCAGTCTTCAGAGAAATATTAAATTTGTCACCATCTGAACAGATTCAATGACTACATAGAAATTTCTTTTTATTGCACTCAAATACACATCTCTGACATCACAAATTCATACATTGCTATGCTCACCAAGAGATCAATAGAAGTATCTTACTAGGAATTTGGTAGAATCCCCAGAATATTTGAAAAAAAAAAATGTATAGGCAGTGTTAGAAGCAGCTTACCCCTTGATATTCTATTGTTAATATTTTTCCAGTTTATCTGTTCAATGGATATTCTATCACATTAGCATAGCTTTGTTATCAAAACTGCTTTGTATCAATGTCTTCCTTTTTCTTTCTTAAACGCCCATAATAGAAACCTACCAAGACAGTAGACAAGATAGCAAAGTATGCGCCTGTCCTTCCCTGAGCAGTGTGGACATGACATGTGGGTATGGATTCACCCCTGCTGTCTCATCTTCTTCACCAACAACTAATACAGAATTTCCATTTCCATTTGCAATCTCCTTTTCCTAATGCTTTCCAGTGAAAAAAATAACTACATCTCTATTCATGCCTCCTCTTCTTTTTTATTAGAACATTATAATTTTTCAAAGCAGTTGGGTTTCATTTTGACAAAACATACATGCATGAAATTTGATTTCAGTCTCTATTCTCCCCCCTTCTCCCTTCCCTCTTCCCTCCCACTATTCTCCTTCCTCTAATCTACTGATCTTCCTTTCACTTATTTATTTATTTTTGATGGGTTATTTCTACTTATACATAAAGATGAAATTTCCTGTGGCGTATTTTTTATGCACATAAAGTGATTTTGTTAAATTCATTCTGAATTTCCTCCCCTTTCTTTTTCCTCCTCTTTCCCTCTTAATCTCCTTCTACTCTACTATCTTCCTTATGTCTGTATGATACCCAACACCCCTGCCCCTCTTTTCCCTTTACTTCACTCTAGCTTCCACATATGAGAGAAAACATTGACCCCTGGTTTTCTGATTCTTGCTTATTTCACTTAGCATGATGCCCTCTAGTCCATCCATTTACTGGAAAATGCCATAATTTCATTCTTCTTTATGGTTTAGTAAAACATCATTTTTATATATATAAAATTTTCCTAATCGATTTATGTATTGACATCTTGACTGATTCCATAATTTGGTTATTGTGCATTGTGCTGCTATTAACACTAAAGTGTCTTTATCACTATATAGCATTCTGATTTTAGTTCTTTTGGATAAACACCAAGGAGTGGGATAGCTAGGTCCAATGATGCTTTCATTGCTAGTTTTTTTTGAGGAATCTTCATGCTGCTTTACAGACACTTTTCAATGCTAAGCTTTTTAGAGAGAAAGGAAAATCAAATTTAATGCTAAAACAAAAGGAAAAATCAGTATTATTTATGTTGCTTTGAAATTGGGTCTGATGCATCCTACAAACTTAAAAGCAAAAAGTGGGCTTTTGTTTTGTTTTGTTTTGTTGTTGTTATTTGTTTATTTTTAATTAGGATAAAATCTTCTGCTTATTTTTGATCTTAAGTGATTTGATTTCTAAAAGTAAACTTAAGGTATGTTTTAACTATAAACTTGAAACTATATTTTAATTCCCCACAGTGGTCTTTGAGATGCTTTTACTTAGGAGTTAACATGAAGAACAAGATCACATTTACTTACTCTTCCTCAATTATTTTATAACTTTATATTTAACTAAATGTTTTTCATGGTATCATTTTTCTAACTCAGCAAATTATCATTATCCTAATTCTGTCAAGTTTCAGTTATTCAAGGACAAGTTATGAGCTAGAGTCTTTAATTCTTTGTCTCAGCAAACATTTGATTTAGTTCAACAAATTTTTATTGAGTACTTACTAAGTATCAGATGCTATACTCAGAATTATATAGCTGAGAATATGAAGATAAATAAGCATAGTCCCTACATATAGAAGTTCACAGTCTAATCAAAGCCACAACATGTAAGCGAGAAGACATCATTGTGTATAGCAGGTGCCAAAATGGATAGACTTACAAATTGAATGGGATTCCCAAGAAAGGAAACAGGAAAAAGGAGGCACTGTCTGCTACTTTTCAATGTATGTCCATCACACAGGTGTACATGTGTTATGGGAAGGAAAGGGGAAGATGAAACCATTCCAAGTATAAACAAAAGCATGATACCGATCACAGGATTCTTGGAACTCCAAAGAATTTGTTTTGGCTGGAGTCGACAACATAGGAGAAGAAATGGTCTGGTTTGAAATCAAACTAGAAAGAAAGGCAGGGATAATCCCCACTAAAGTCCAAATCCCAGCCCCCAAACCAGACCTACTCAATCAAAATAAGGAAATGGGTCCTGAGGATCTGTATTTGCATCAAGTTCCCCTGGTGCTTCTTATGTTTACTGAAGTTGAGCAACCTGAGGTAGATGGTGGAGAACCTCTGAAGGAATTTCATCTTCCTTTCATGATCATTATTCCTACCATTAATCAGCCCCACCCACCGGATTTAAGGAGCTGAGGCTCAGGGTCCAATCTCACTTTGCCATAATAAAGCGGCACAGGCAAAAGGGGTGGATGTGGAAGCTACAGTCTGTAAAAGGTAATGGGGCCAGACCTCCATTGTCTCACCTGCCCATTTGGTGAGTATATAGTCATTACTTCTCTTTTTGCTTATGTTAATGCTGGTTTTCTTGCCTGAGGAAGAGTCTTAGAGGGTTTGGCTTTGGTATTTCCAAATTCTTTATAAAGCTTGGGTAAAAAATGGCTTTTCAGCGATCAGTTTTACAATTCACCTGTACTCCTGCTTGATTATGTTTCCTATTATATAATGATCAGAGCAGATCCTTTCTAAATACAAAGATGATACTTTTATGACATAACATGCAATGGTGCTTATGCCAGAAATCTGTGAAAATAAGTTTTAGTTTAGCAAGAGAAGTAGCTTGGTAATGTCTCATCAAGAAAAATGCAGGAAGACGTTTGAGATGTCAGTGTCTGTTCATCGCCTGGGATACTTAGTGAATGAAGCCATTCTTCGACATAAGGTGCCCATGTCCCTCTGCTCACATGATTTTTCTTGCAGGTCCAACCTGGATGGCTGTGAGTTGGCTTAATCTCAGCTGGCAACTGTGAGATGTTCATACAGTCCCTCACAGTGGTCTCTGGGATTATGCTAAACAGAGCAATTTCCTTGCCCTCATGGATCCAAAGATTTGCATGGCAGCCAAAATTAGAGTCCCAAATTTCTACTTCATGATCAAGAAAGAGGAAAAAGGCTGTGATGTTAGTGTTTTATGCTCAACCTCTTTTAATCTTACTTAGGTCTTTTTCTGAAGTGCTGTTGTGCTGGAAAGGAAACCAGCCTTGGGAATTAATTTGCCTTTATTGGATTTGCTTGCTACTTACAGTGCTTCTTCAATGCTACTTACTTACTTAAAAAAAAAAAAAAAAAAAAAAAAAACCTACAGCCAAGTGAGTTTGGATTTTAGAAGCTGAACCCAAAATGTTTTCCCTGTGAAAGCTCTTCCCACTCTCTGTGGGTACTACTCGATCAAATTCCTAGCAATCCAAAGGGGGATGATCTCCTGCCAGGGCCTCCTGAATCTTCAACTCCCCAGATTATCACATGCAATCACCCTTCCTCATTCCTCTTGTGAATGTTTCACATTTGACTGTCCTAATTAATACTAGAATTTAAAATTAACTGTGGCTCAGGCTGAGTTGCCACAAGAGTTTTGAGCCATATCCAGCTCCACTTCTTGTTGACCCTGGAACAGGTATAAACCCCTTTTCCTGTACAAAGAATGAGAATAAATGTAATTTCTCAGGATGGAAAATTCAAGGCCAGTTCTCTTCCTCATTCACCCAGGAACAACAAACAAATCAAATGAACCAAATTTATGATGAAATATATGATTAACTTTTATAACAAAATGATTAAAGATGCTATTCGAAGGTCTTGATGGACATGTAGCTCTTTGGGTACCCTCAGGAAGAGATGTCTGCATTGTCTCCTTCTGATTAAATTACATTTCTGTGTCAAGGCAGATTAGTATGACCCACTAAATTTTCTTACCGGAAATTAAGGTTGAATAGAAGGAGGTCAGTGTGAGAACGAGTTATTCCCAGATGAACAGGACAAATACTGAACTATAAGCCAGGAAATAACTTACCTCTGTTAAGGAGAGGGCTTTGTGTTAATCTTCGTGGTTCATTAAGCTTTTTCAAGTTCCTGAGACTGCCTAAATGCTGTCTACATCCTTCTGCGCCGTGAAATAACCATTTTTCCCGAAATGTTAACAAATTCTCAACTCAAATTCTCAGTGACAACTTTTCAAAAATAAAAAAAAATGAACATAATTCAACAGCATAAGACAAATTTGCAAAATAGTTGAGTATACACTGTGTGTCAGGAACCACAGTTTTTGCCAAGCTTGTGTATGCTGTAAACATGTTGTTGCTGCCTGCGGGTTCTGGCAGCTTAGAAGTACCAGAAGAGCCTTTGAAAATGCCAACGTGAAAGGCTCCACCATAGATTGATTAAAGCAGAATGCCTAGAGGTAGAGATCTGAGCATCGCTATTAAGAGCTATCCCAGGGAATCTACTATGCAGTCAGGAGTAAGACCCACTGTGTTTGAGCCCAAGGAGGCAAAGCGGTGGAGTACAGTAAGAAAAAGGCTGGTAAGAAATGGGGTTGGAGCAGATTGGTGGGTGCACCACAGCAAAGATTTGGGGTTTCAATGTGAATGACTTGAGAAACAACCAGAGAGTTTTTCATTAGAGTAGTAACCTGAT
The DNA here is from genome assembly GCF_052094955.1 of Ictidomys tridecemlineatus. Lineage (NCBI taxonomy): Eukaryota > Metazoa > Chordata > Mammalia > Rodentia > Sciuridae > Ictidomys > Ictidomys tridecemlineatus. The sequence continues at coordinate 76,337,742 of NC_135488.1, forward strand.
TTGTTTGTCAGTAACATAGTTTTCTCAGAACCTAAGGATTTATAAACTCTAAAGAAAAAATAACAGTGAATTTCAAATAACTTTCTTGCACTGTAACTTTAGAAATATAGTCCACACCATAGACAGGTTCTAACCAAGAAAAGCTAATGAAAGAACAAGAATGAAACTGGCTCAAGAATCAAGAAGCCAACTCTTTTTTATGACTTATGAGCTGTCTTTTCAACCACATAGACACTAATATGTTTTGTTGTTGTTGTTATTGTTGTTGTTTTTAAGTTTAAAAATTTCAGAATCACATTCTGGAAGTAATTAGCATCAAAATAAGTAAAGTGTTTTGCATATCTGTCAAGCAGATATTCCAAATATTGTTAATATTGTTTTTAAGATTGGATTAGTTTGTGCCAGTTGTCACTGAGGACAGAATACAATTGAGTTTCCATGCATCTACTAATAAGTAAGTAAGGCTACTAGTAAGGCTCTGTCTTGCTTGCTGTCTAAGAACTTGTTAGGATTCTGGGAACAAGTCTTCAATATTCTAGCTCATCATCTCAATCACCAGCACCTACAGCATAGCACCTGTTAGCCCTTCTCTACCTGCACAATGAAGACTATGCAATTCAGGGAAGCAGCAGAGGCAGCCTTTTATCCAGAGCACAAAGAACATATTGCCAGACTGAAAACCTGAACCTTGGATGTCTGCTGAATTTGTGATCCTGAGCTGTAAACCTAGATTCTATTTTGCCCAGTACAGGTGGTCATGTTCTGTTCATCCTTTAGCCTGTGTATGCGCCTATCTGATGATGGATCCTCAACTCACAGAGCTCTGAGTGTTGTTCATCTCAGACCTCACCTCTAAACCTGAACTTGCCTTTGCCCTTAGAGTTCACAGTGGCCACATGCCTCCCACAGCCCTTGGCTATTTGGAGCCCCATGAAAGGGGCATCCCAAGACTATACCTTTACATGCTGCCTGTGCCCTAACCCAAAGTCCCATCATGTACTGCACATCATTCTGGGGATCTAAAGCATGTATTGAATCTTCTTTAAGCATTCCTGGCTTCCTGCATAGGTAGAGACCTGACCCTCAGCTTTCATACTAATACCAGAGGGTCAGAAATCCAGAGGTCAATTGTTTCTCCCAAAATCCTGATTTTCCATGCTACTGGAAGTTCACAAACTTAGAAAAGGTTGCCTGAGCTCATTCCTCTGGACATCTCTTGGCTAAAATTTCCTTAATACTAGAAATCAAAATTCTAGTCCTGGCCTAAAAACACCAATATGACTTCCACTCACATCAGACAGTTAGTGCTAGCAGCTCAGCTGATGCAGGAGGTAATATCATCCCTTCAGTTGCTGCAGGGACCTTGAACTGTGAGGAAACTCTACCCTGAGAGCAGATTTCACTCTATTCTTGAACAAGTTAGTTAGATGGCCCCCCTTCTGCCTTCAAAGGACTTAATTTTCCTCTGCGTCTGGATGTATGCAGTAAACTATATGAGCAGGCTTCATGTGTCACCAAGAAGGCTTATGAAGTCTCGGACAAAGTCAAGCAGCCAGAGGAATCTTAGCAGGAAGCCCTATAAAGCCTGCAAAATAGGTGAGGCTTGCAATGTCTGTGTTCTGTGCAAATCCAGACCAGAACTGTTGCCTTCCTCCTTGCTATCCACTTAGGGGATGAACAGTTATTGAATGCCCATAAAAGTCCCATCTTTATCTTCCTTTGGCAATGCCAATCCCACAAAATAAATCAAAATCAAGACAATGGCAAAACAAAAATGTCTTATGTTTTCGAGTGATTGTTGCAAGATTGCCATGAATCTAAAGCTTCCTATCTTATCTAAGCCAGAGCTGTCAATCATTAAGTTAAAGTGAGCTAGAGAAACCTCTGCTGGTCAAGATTCAATTCTGCATCCGCTAGAGACCCTCAGGTTTGGTAACTCTGCCAAGTACCCATTCTTGTGCATCATCCTTTAAGTCCAGACTTCAAAATAACCACACTCCTTTGGGGATCATGGCATTATTTAATTTTTATTCTTAAAACCTGCTGCACTCATACCCACAGCCTAATGAATATTATGACCTGGAAAAAGCAGGAGTGGGGAAGGTGCGGAGCTCAGCCAACATACTTAACTAAGAAGAAATCTAGCTCCAAGTTCCTTTACCCATAAAATACAGCTGGTTTTCATTTTCCATTCAAGTAGTTCTTAGGGGTTGGAGTGCACCTTCACATCAAAGCACTTGCCTAGTTTGTGCAAGGCCCTGGGTTCCCTCCCCAGATCCCCAAAAAAGGAAAGGAAGGGAAGGGAAGGGAAGGAAAAAGAAAAGTACTTAATGCCAGTGAGGTCCCAGGCTCCTTACAGGGAATGCAACCATAAACTATCCAGAGTATAAGTGAGGCAGGCATTTGAAAAATGATCAGGAATTTGGGGGAGAGCAAGATTCTGATCAACTCAAGGAATAGATGAGATTGCCCTATGGCTTGTCACCTGGCATGGATATAACAGGAGGAGCTTTCCGGAAAAACTCGACTACTCCTGAAAGGGTGATTCTCTGCTTTTCAGTTCTTTTACAGACACCTCAATTCCTGGTAGATGCCCTTCAGCCTATACAATACTCCAAAGATGGCTCAAAGCTCTGACCTAGACTTCTTGTTTCTGTTTTATGGTGGCCAATCTCTGAGTTGTCTTCCCTTACTATTTTTTTGCACTGTCTACAGGCACACTTACTGTATTTCCAAACTCAAGTCATGAATTAGCTGACCAGAGAACAGCAGTTTCTATTCTATGATTTTTCTGTGGTGAAAAGAAATGAAAACAAGTAGTAGCAAATATACTCCTAAAAACCCTATAAGTAACATAGTAAAGTTCAATAAACAGCCTTCGTGAACTATGATACATTGCTAGGACTTGAACTTCAGTTGGTGATTAAATCTGGCTGTTTCTCCCCCAGATTATCATGCTTATTTATCAAAGTCCTGTTCAAGGTCACTTGGTTCCAATAACCCAGATACTTCCTAACTAACTTAGGACAATGGTTCTCAAATTGTGGTTCCTGGACCACATCCTCAGGCAACTTCTTTAAAATACCAGTTTGGGGCCAGGTGTAGTGATGCACACCTATAATCCCAGCAGCTCTGGAGGCTGAGTCAGGAGGATCTTGAGATCAAGTCCAGCCTCAGCAAAAGTGAGGTGCAAAGACCCTGTCTCTAAATAAGACACAAAATAGGGCTGGGGATGTGGTTCAGTTGTCAAATGCTCCTGCGTTCAACCTCCAGTACCCGACTCCAAAAAATAACAGTTTTGGGGCCCCATCCAAGATTGGCTAGTTTGGAATTTCTAGATCTAGGTCCCAACAAGGGGACTGCTTTTTAACAAGCCCTCTGGATAATTTGGTTGTTTGCTCGGCTTTGAGAACCACTGGTCCATAGGACCTTTTCACTCATCTCCTTGAATCCTTCTTTCCCCACATGATTACACAAGTTTGTCATGAAAGATGACATTTCTCTATCCTTTCATCCCAGTCACCCTATCCCAATCCTCCAGGATTCTAAAACTTGTTGCAGTCTGGTTGCCAGGAGAAGCCTAGAATTATGGGCTCCTGTCCTGTTATTTTTGATAAATGACAGATCTTACAGAAAATCACAAAGAACATATTTGAAACAATCAAATCTTGGGGGGGCCCTTCTCTTGACAGCCATTTATTTCCTAATCACATTTCATTTTCAAGCACAGATTATACAGCACTAACTGATTTCCCAGCTACCTCTGGAGTTGTTAACCCAAATTCCCTAACCTGTCAAATCTAACCCCAGAAAATAAAAATAATACCTATAGAGAGACCATGCTAGCTGTAGGGGAACATCATGAACTTTCAGGGATAATTTTCTAGGTCTTGGTTCTGAGATTCCTTCTTCAGTAAGTAGTCCTTTAGGATTCCTAAGACCACACTGCTAACAAATCTTCTGCTTAAATAACTCTACAAGAGGCATAAACATGTTAACTTCCTGGTAAGCAGTTGAAAAAATGTATTTGATCATGGATGAGAATTTGAGAGAGACAGTAAACTAGATATTGTTATTTGGAATGCTTTATTCCAAGTTTTCACCATCTATAAAATATAAAAGCTTAACTCTCAGGTCTATTTGGAACACAGATAAATAAAGGCCAGAAAGAAAGTAATAAATGGACTCTCAAATCTCCATTTCAGTGATCTAGACCTCTCAGGTCTACCTTTATTCTACTTCCAAATCCCCCTATTTGATATTTCCTATCCCTTATATCCAAAAAAAAAAGTCTATTATAAGCCAGAAGTTCCATTGGACAAAATGGTGAATTCATTAAGTAATATTGGAGTCCTACATTCATTCTATATGTGGAGAAGTTCTAGAGGATTAATTTGAATTTTCTAATAAGAGATTCCCAAAAGCTCGCCTGCAAAATCATCAATAAGGTAGGACACCAGTTTCCTTCTTGGGGTTGTATGATTGACCACTACATTCTTCTTGGTGTCACGAACCTCTCATATCTACTAATTCTAACTATCATTTTAGTGAGCTAGAATTCTAATGTGGTAAAAACAACATGATAAACAAGGAGATTTTGGACTGATGAGTATGTTTATTACTTTGACTTGGGTGATAGTAACACAACTGTATACACAGGTCCAAACTCACCAAATTATATACAGTCATTCTGCCATTTTTATATACTGATTATCCTTCAATTAAATTGAAGGGAAAGAGACCCTGTAAACTTATCTTGAAAATAAAATGCAGTTTTTTCTAACCAATGAATCTGAAATTAAGCAATTCATCAGAATTGTCTCATTCAAATCTGCCTTAGGATTTTAATATTTTTAAAATTATGACAAAACACAAATGAGTGGCCTAAGGAAAAATATATTTTAAAAAAATCCTTATCCACACTAGGTTGCTGTGAAATAAATGATTATGCTAAGTATAGATATTATATGGTTATATTTATAATGTGGGAAATGTTTTCATTAGTATAACTTTGGATTGCATTATTATATGACATTATAAAGAGTTTCTTAACCACAAATTTCATACGAAACAATAAAAAAGAACAAGTTGCTACATTTGTAAATAAATTATACTTAATACAATCATTGCACAGTTTTTGATGTCGCGGATACTGCATCAGGAACTGACTGGATAAGAATCAGTTACCATCAGTTCCTAATGCATTACCTTCAGCATCTAAACAAGCACCAGTAAACCTAAGATTAGATTTGCTGTGAATTGTTTATGGTCATTGGATAAAATAGGAAGTCTTAATTCAACCCCGAAGAAAAAATGCTTCTGCAAGGGACATGATCCCAAGATGCTAAACACCTGTAATTAGCCTACCCCTCTTTGGATTTATCACTGAAACTAGAAAAGTTAATCTAGTTCCATGTTGATTCTTATAATACACTGTGCTTGCTTGCTAAATATATCACTGAATAAAATAACTTAAAAGTTGCTGGTCATTTTTATATCTTAGGAGAAAAATGATAGATATTATTCTTTGATTACTGTTTTTAACTTAAAGGTTTATAGGGTCTAAATAGGTGCTGTTTTTGAATAGGGATTATTTCTTTCTAGTACCACTATAATAAATAGTAGAAGATAAAATGTTTCAAAGCAATTACTATAAAAATAGCATAGTAGTTAAATTCTACTTTCAACTAGTCAAAATTCATTTGTATTTTCAGCATTTTCTAGCTGGAGGGTCAAGGTGGTTTGACCTACTCATTTTACTGCACTTACTAGCTCATTTATCAAGGTGTATTGAACACCTATTATATGCCAGGCACTGTTCTAGGCACTTGTGATACAGCAGTGAGCAAAAGAAAGTTACTACCATAATGGAGCTGAATACTAGTGAAGGTAACTGACTAATTTGTAATAAAAACTTAATTCATAATATTCTCTATGGAATCAAGAGTTTTCAGAAGAGCAATAATCTTGAAATAAATATGCTTTAACATAGAGTAAACATTACTCCATACAAGTAATTATACAGCTTTTGTGGACACTCACCATATCACTATATACTCTTGTGTATTTTCATAGGCCCAGCTGAGCATGTTCTCTGAAGGGGAAAAAAATTGCTGCCAGGCAGGACCTCTGAATAGTCTTTCCTGCAGGAAACCTGAGATATAAATTTAATATTTATTAAACTTAAATTTGACCCAAATATAAACCATATGGCCAACTTCTAGTGGAGTATTGTATTAAAACAAAAATATATAGTCCAATGACCATAGTGATTTAAAAAATAATCCCCACTTTTATTTAGATCTGACAAAGAGCATTAAATAGAAACCAATTCGTAATCTTTAGCAATACTTCTAGAAATCTCCTCTCTTGTTCTTAATTCCCCCACAGTTGCTTCTGAGCCTCTCAATCTCAATTTCCAAACTCTTGCCAATTGTAAAAGCCCCAGCCCATTTGGCTTATTTATATATTCTTATCTTCCTTTCCTCCCACCTTTCCAGTTCTCTCCCACCCCTTTCCCTCTTACAGAATCAGATCCAGAGGTCACTGTGGTCCACTAGTCAGAGTGGGGGCTTATGAAGGTGAAATGATCAAGAAAGTTTTGACTCAGATCCATCTCACAGCAGGCCCAATGTGTCTCTAAAACCAAACTGCAGTTATATCTCCTGTTTCAGAATGGATAATTAGAATAGACAAAACTTGGGTATGCAGAATTCCCACCTTGGTTTCCTGAGCTTTGGCATAAGGGCTGTTATAGTGGGAAAGGCCAAGTAGAGGCCACCACAACTGCCTTTATCCAGAAAAGTAATAAACCAAAAGAAACCTCTGGGGGGACTTCATAAATTAGTGGCAACACAAAGGTCTTGAAAGATGCAGAGGTGGTGACTCCCACCATATCCCCATTCTACTCTCCTATTTAACCTAGACAGAAGACAGTTGAATCTTGGAGAATGACAGTGGAGTATCATATTCTTGACCAGGTGATGACTCCAATGGCAGCTGCCATACCAGCTGTAGTTTCTCTGCTTGAGCAAATTAACGAATTTCCTCATACCTGGTATGTAGATACTGATGGATCAAATACTTTTTTCACAGTAACCGTTAGTAAAGACCACCAGATACAGTTGCTTTTAGGTGGCAAAATGAGCTATCTACCTTCACCGTCCTGTCTCAAATCTTCAACCCCATTATAATTTAGTTCACAAGAATCTTGACACCTATGCTTCCCACAGGATATGACATTCAAACATGCAAAAATATGACAAAAAAGATGTGACAACATTCAATCATGATATAATGCTGATTGACCTAGTGAGCAATAGGGAGTAACAACTGTACATTCATTGGTAAAGCACTTGGCAGGTTCGAAAGTGGAAAATAAGTCAAACAAAAACTCAGGGAGCTTTTACCTCAGTGAGATTTCCAGAAGTTTGCTGTTGTCAGGCATATTGAGATATCCCTTTTAAAGTGAAGCATCTGGTCCCTCTACAACCAAGAAAGAGACACAATGTCTAGGAACCTCTTTGGATTTTGGAGGCAACATATTCCTTATTTTCAGGACACCAGCCCTTACTGACACATCCTTGAAAGAGAGTAATAAGAAGAAATCTTCCCAGTGGGCAGAATTTGGGGGCAGTGTACCTGCTATGCACTTCACTTGGAAGTAATAATGACCAGATATATGATTATTATATACCAATTAATAGGTGTGGCTTATGATTTGGCTGCATGTTCAGGGACTTAGAAGGAAAGTGATTGAAAAACTGATGATAAGGAAATTTTGGGGAATGGGTATATGGATAGGATTTTTGAATTGAAATATAAAAGTGAAGATATTTGCATCCATATGAATGCACATCGAAAGGTGACAGAAAGGAGAATTTTAATAAACAAATGGTTAATATGGTCTGTTTCTTTCCCTTACTACCTCCATCATTGCCCAATGGGCTCCTCAACAAAGTGGCCATGGTGGCAGGAGTAGAGGTTGTACTTTGACCCAGCAACATGGATTCCCATTTACTAAAGTCAACCTAACTATATCCACTGCTGAGTGCCCAATCTAAGAGACCAACACCGAGTCCCCCCAATAACCACCCAATAACCGATTGATTATATAGGAACTCTTCCATCATGGAAAGGGCAATGTTTTGATCCTACTGAATAGACACTCTGGATACAAATTTGCTTTCCCTGCATGCATTGCTTCTGCCAAAATTACCATTCATGGACTTATAGGATGCTTTATCCACCATCATGGCGTCCCAAACAGCATTTTTTTTTTTATTAAGAAACTTAATTTACAGCAAAGTGTTTCAAGTGGTTCAGTTCATGCTTGTTGAATTCTCTGGTCTTATCCTGTTCTCCACCGGCCTGAAGCAGCTGGCTTGAAATAATGATGGAAGGGTTGAAGACAGTCCCAATGTCAGCTGGTGACACTACCTTGTAGGGCTAGGACAAGATTCCACAGAAAGCTATCTATGCTCCAAATGAACAACAAATGTGTCATTGGGCAAGTGGCTTGACTTTGTTTTTTCCCTCTCAAAAACGGAAATAATAATGTAATGGGGAGGTTATAAAAATTAGAGAAGAACATACATTTAAGTGTTTAAAACAATTCCTGCTATAAAATAAACATTCAAATGTTTTATCCATTAGTCTAATTATTTGTCCTCTCACTATTGTCTTGTGTGTGTTTGTGTGTGTGTATGTGTGTGTTTACATGTGTTCCTCAAATCTCTGTTCTCTACAGACAGCCAGAGTAATTTTTTAAAAGGGGGAGGAATTATATTTTCTCAACTTCCCAATAAATTTGCAATGAAATAAAAGCTGTTTATTATTGCCTATATAACCATGGATGTTTTAACTAGTGACTACCCTTGCCAATTTTATGCCATGCTATTTCCTTCCCCTGTGTTAGTCAAAGGTTCAGAAGGAACCTGATAACCCACTGCAAAGGGTAATCGAAGAAACTTTACAGAGGTGAAGGCAGGGTCAAAGGACCCCGGGACTTTGAAGGACCCAAGGACTTTCAACTGTTGGAATAGTAGAAAGCTATTGCCACCCTAGTCTTGGAGGAACAACAGTAGAGGGAGTCACCAGAATTGAAGCTATGAGGAGGATATGGAGAAAAGGGTACACTCATACCTTTTGTTGGTGGGACTGCAAATTGGTACAACCACTCTGGAAAGCAAAATAGAAATTCCTCAGAAAACTTGAAATGGAACCATAAAGAAGTTAAAATCAGCATTCATCAGTGATGCAGCCACATCAATGTTTTTAGCAGCTTAATTCACAATAGCTAATCTATGGAGCCAACCTAGGTGCCCTTCAACAGATGAATGGATAAAGAAAATATGGTATATATACACACAATGGAATATTAATTAGCCATAAAGAAGAATGAAAATATGGCATTTTCTGGTAAATGGTTGGAACTGGAGAGTATTATGCTAAGTGAAATAAGCCATTCCCCCCCCCCCAAAAAAAACAAAGGCCAAATGTTCTTTCTGATATGTGGATACTAACATACAATAAGGGGAAGGGGTGAAGGAAGAATAGAAGTTCATTGTATTAGGCAAATGGGGAATGAAGGGAAGGGAGAAGGGATGGGGAAGGAAAATCATGGAACAAATCTGACATAAGTTTTCTGTGTATATATATGAATATACCACAGTGAATCTCACCATCATGTACATCCACAAGCACTTAATTAAAAAAAAAAACACTATGGGTAAATGGCAAAGAAATCAATAGAGGGGAGGATCAGAGAGTGCGGGGAGGGGAGGGGAAGGAAAGGTACTGGGGACTGAATTAGAACAAGACATATTCCATGATTTTATAATTATATCAAAATGGATTCTTCTGTCATGTATAACTAAAAAGAACCAACAGGGGCTGGGGTTGTGGCTCAGGGGTGTAGTGCTTCACTAGCATATGTGAGGCACTGGGTTAGATCTTCAGCACCACATAAAATAAATAAATAAAGGTATTTAAAAATGAACCAATAAAAAAGATAAAAGAATTGGAGGTATGAAGTCAGTTGCAGGAAGCACACATGTCCTTGGGTAGAGGGCAGAAGCCACTACCATCTCATAGCCTGCAGGATTAGAAGGACAGGAATAAAGATTCTGACCTGCTTTCTCCTCCTGCCCTCTGAACTCCAGCCAGTGCTTCCCATTGGACAAACTCGACTAGAAGGCACAAGTGCCCAGGAATGCAGTTTGAAAGGTGAGCCTACCATGCACAGAACCGGTGGCACAGAGGGCAAATGGAAAATGTCCGGTATAGATGATTTCTTTGTCCCTCAATATGCTCTTCTGTCCTCTATCTGGATGAAAACTTGTGAACCCAACCAGGGAAAACAGTCCTATGTTGTAGTGATCTTGGGTGTGATGTTGACATAGTCACATGATGTAGTTCACCCACTTTGAACTTAAATTGTAAAGTTACTCACCACCAGTGCACTTCGAATACGGTAGCAGAAAAAGGAAAGGAAAGGATACAATCCATATACAAATGGAATTTTCTTAAATCAGGAGCCTGACTCCTTGGGGGTCCTCATACCCTATCCATCAGGCACTTCTTCTCTATAGTGGCCAAGACAACTGACCCCAATTAACAAGGGGAAATTGGGTTGCTGTGACAGTAGGAACAAGGAAGATTAATTGGAATCTAAGGGGTTTGCAAGGACACAGCTCTTCTCTCCTATTCCCAGAATGCTCATCAGTAGGAAATCATGGGGATCCAGTAAAGACAAGACCACTTCTGACTTGTATCCTATAAGCATGGAGGTTTGATTCATCACACCAGGTAAAAATTCCGATCCGCCAAGGTTCTAGCAGAAAGCAAGAGAACATAGAATACAGCATGATTATCAGCGTAGGCCTTATGACCAGCTAAGACGCAGGGACTGCAGCAGCCCAAGTTTCATGGAATTATGATTCACATAGAAGCAGTCTTCTCTGAAACACTAGGACTTCCAAACCTACCTTATCTGAAGTCTTAAGGAGAGAAGACAATTCCTTATATGGATTATTAGGTAAAACAATGAGAGAAGCAATTGGCATTTTCATTCTTCAAACTTGGAAAGTGCTTGAAATGCTTAACGAATAAGCAGCTTCCTCTATAAGATGTTTCCCTCAATCTTTACAGGGCTGGCTTCTTACTTCTGACTCGGCTCAAAGGCCATCTCTTAAGCTGTTTTCAGGACTATCTATTCTCTAAGGAATGAGCTTTCCACACGCCTCTATTCACTGTCTTATTACAGGTTTTAATTCTTTCCCAGGCATTTCACATGCTCTGGAATTTTTTTTTTCTACTTACTTTTTCTCCCCGTGCCCTCCACAAATTCTTGACTTTGTCTTATTTCTTCAGTACTTAGAACAGGGCCTGGTACTTAGAAGATGTTCTGAATAACATGTAGAAGGATGGCCTTCAAGAATGTAAGACAAGAGGAGACATGTGTCAAAATTCAAGAGTGAGCCAGAAGATTCTTGCACCAAGGACAATCCTTTCACTACGAGAAGAAATTCAAAAGTATAGCTCTAGAACTGATGAGCATGCTACAGTGTCCTATCATTATTTGTACTCCATCTTAAAGTAATCGGGGTGGCATAGGGATTCAGATGGGAAATTTTTAAGCCCATTACTTTGATTTAATTATGGACACAAAATGAAAATATGGACTTTGGAGAGAAAGAGCCCTAGAAGAAGGCTTACTTGCCCCATTATAGCCCCCTTCTTAAAAGAAGTTTGGAATGTATAGTTTGAGAATTGTTTTTTTTTAAAAAAAATTATATATATATATAGTTTTAGAAGGACACAAAATCTTTATTTTATTTTTATGTGGTGCTGAGGATTGAACCCAGTGCCTCAGGCATGTCAGGTGAGCTCTACCCTCTGAGCCACAATCCCAGCCCCAAGAACAGTGGTTTAAGGACTGAAATTCATGAAGTCGGAGGAGGACTGTCTTATTCCTCTGTATCATGCCATCCCCTCCCCAAGCTCCTAGCAGTGAGGATGCCAGGTGGAAAAGCTCTAGGAATCTTGTGCAATGCTTTAGCATCCAAAGAACAGAAGTGAAGTTGAACCACACCCAGCAAATAACTACCAGTATAAAAAAAAAAATGCATCCTCTGAGGTGCCTTTCATGTAAGTGACAAGTCACAATGTTGTAACTTGTCACACATTTTTCCAAACAATCCTAATCCCGTTGTTCTTACTTAGATCAGAAGCACAGAGTGGGCATGTCTATACCCCCTTACCAACCCAGTGAACTTGGGAATGGGGGCCATAGCCCATGTCACAGCAGCCACAGATAACAAACCACCCACATGAGCACCCTGTTTATTTTAAAATAATAGGTCCTCTGAGAATCCACATGACATCCCGAGTGCTGGATGGTACATCTGAAAGTGCTGAGAGAGCTGAAAAGCACACACAGCCAAGCAAGTCCCTGCTGAATACACATCTAAGGAGGTTTGCATGTATTGTTTATCCCAGCAACTTTATGGAATAAATTACGTACAACAAATTAGTTTCAGATGTAGGATGTGAATAGCTGATGTGCAGTATAAAGGAAGGTGAACTCCCACTTATGACCCAACCATTTCCCCTCTTGGGCATCTCAGACTCAGAATCCAGATGCAATTCATTTTTGAAATGCAGTGGGGATCAGAAAGTTAATAAGTGGTGAGGATAGAGATTTCGAAAAGCAATTTATGAGTATCGTTAACTCATTATATTGTCCTGTGATTTTGGGTTGTTGTATGTGAAGCCAAGGAAAAGACTGAACCCATCCTTCCTCCATCCCTTCATCATACACAGCAATCAAAACCAAATTCATTCCTGACATTTCCTACCTCCATAGATATCCCATAATAGATTCAACTCAATGCACATTCAAAACTCTACTGCCTACCACATGGGGACAATCATTTATATTTCTGAAAGAGACAAAATGTCTTTTCCTATTCCCTCCCCATCAAAAACAATCTTACAATTATTTTTTTTTTAAAGAGAGAGTGAGAGAGGAGAGAGAGAGAATTTTTTTTTAATATTTATTTTTTAGTTCTCGGCAGACACAACATCTTTGTTGGTATGTGGTGCTGAGGATCGAACCCGGGCCGCACGCATGCCAGGCGAGCGCGCCACAGCTTGAGCCACATCCCCAGCCAACAATTATTTTTTTTTAATTCACACAGTGAAATTGATGACTTCTGGTGTACAGTTCTATGAACTTTTCTAAATGTTAGGCACAGAAGGAATCACCACTGCAATTAGTCGCAAATAATTCTATTTCCCCAAAATTATCTGGTGATGCTACTTTCTAGTCCCCCACCTACCTTTAAGCACTGGAAAACTACCAATCTGTTCTTGGTCTTACGTTTTCAAGAATGTCATATAACTGTCATGTAACATTTCACTCAGCACAATGCCACTGAGGTTCAACCAAGTAGCTGCACAGGTCCATAGCCTATTCCTTTGCCCTGTTGGGTAGCCGTCCACTGTAGAGAAGTGCCAATTTGTTTATCCATTCACCCATTGAAGGACACTTGAGTTATTTCCTTGTTTTTGTGAATTAGGGGTAAAGCTATAACATTTGTGTACCAATTCTTCTGTGAATATCAGTTGTCAGATCTCTTGGGTAAACCCCTAGGACTGGGGCGTGCTCAATCACGTTGTGGTACGTGTATGTTTAGAAACCGCCAGACTTTTTCCAGAGTAGTTGACATAATGTCTTTTTCATAAGGTGAAATAATAAAAACTATTAAACGTGCCCTCTGCCAGCTTGTTTACTTGTTTAGGTGATTCCAATAATGTTAGACACCATGATAAAATATTGCTCCCAAAATCATCAATGGCATTTGATTTCACTTTCTACTGTGAAAGCTTCAAGTAATTCATAATATTTTTTAACACAATTTTTAAAACAAAATTAGATGCTTGACAATTGTAGAAACATAAGACCTTGAGGAATCTACTCATGATTGAGGAAATTTTAGCGAGAGAGGGAGAAACAGGAAAAAATTTTCGCCACAGCCAATTTAAGCAATTTAACCCAGTGTCACATGCATCAAGTCCAACTTTTAATTCATAAAAAAAAGTCTCTCTCTGTCCTTCCCTCCAAGAACATCCACCCCAGGCTAATTACAGAAGAAAATAGAACCTGAGCACCAGCCAGAAAAGATTCACAGTTGCCACTCTTCAATAGCTACTTTAATGGGAAACACATGTGCAAGATACCACCCAGAAGATCACTGACCAGGATGCTCTGCAAAAAAGAAATGCCACCCAAGGTGGCTTACTCTCCCAACTAGGCTGAGCCCAGGAATATGTTTGAGGCCATTTTTTGTTTCTATATAAATATGGGTGGATCCAAAGATGAGATGCAGAGATAGAAATGAATTAATCTATAACAATGAAGTTGAAAGGCAGTGACTAGAAGTAGCCCTCACTAATTATCTTATCTGCATGCCCCTCAAATCATTGTCCAACAGATTTAGAGAGTTCTTTCTGAAGTTAACATGAGAAATCCTGCCCGGGGAATTAAAAGAAAAGGCAGGGTGATAACTGTTCTTCTTAGATAATAACACTAATACTCATTATTAGCTACCTCTAGTACTGTCCTGAGTGCCGTACATGGAGCATCTCATTATATATAACTAACATAGAGAGCATCCCTAATATATAACTACACGGTAGGGATTACCTCTACTGTATTAATCAGCTGGGGCCATCATAACAAAACACCATGGACAGGTGGCTTAAAAAACAGAAATTTATTTCTCATATTTGGAAGCTGGAAAGTCTAAGGTCAAGGTGCTAGCCAATTCAGTCCCTGGTGAGAGCCTTCTTTCTGGCCTTGCAAATGGTTGAGTTTCATTGTGTCTTCAAGTGCTGAGGAGAGACAGAGAAGGGGAGAGGGAGAAAGAAAGTTTGCCGATATTTCTTTTTATGAGGGCACTAATTTCATCATAGGAGCCCTATCCCTCAACTAGCAGTAATTCCTTCCCAAAGGTTCCATCTTCAAATTATCATCACTGGGGATTAGGGCTTAGGCAGAGGAATGGGGAGGCCACAATTCAGTCCATAGCATTCGCTAATCAAATAGATGATACTTTTGAGAGTTTAAGGACTTTATAATGGATCACTCAGTCAGCAATCAGAAGAGCTTTAACTTGAATGGAAGGCTGTCTGACTCCAGGGTATAACATCTACCATTCATTCACTGCCACTAAGGGCCAGGTGCTTCTACGTGATATCTCTGATCTTCGCAGAAAACCATCCAAGTCTTTCCTCGTTTGTCTTCCATTTGACAGATATGGAAACTTGACCCCAAATAGCTGTTCACAACCCACCATCTGAATCTGATTTACTGGCTCATAATTTATCCTAGTGATAAGTAAGGTAGTCCCCAAGCCAGCCTCATTGCTATCATTACCTGAGAACTCATTATAATTCAAACTCTAGGACAGAACCGCAAATAAACTGAACCAGAAACTCTAGGATGGTGTCCATGATCTGTGCTTTAAAACCATGCCTCCTAGTCCATTCTGATTCATGCTGAAGTTTAAAAACTATTTATCTGCTCCGTACATTGATTGAGATAACTAATGTGTTCAAAACCCAATAATAAGTGGTATATCCAGGACTCAAGTACAGGTCTACGTGGTACTGAAACGTGTGGCCTTTTCTATTCTATCCTGACCCACTCTAACATTACCAAAGGAAGATCTTGGGGATGGAACATGTTTTAAAGGAAGCATGATTGCAGGGCACAGTCCTGAATCCTGCTTTGTCACATTAACACTCCTCAGTTCTCCCACCTGTAATAATGTGACACAGAAAAATGTGAAAGCACAGTCCCTGAGAATTAATAATGTTGCTTTCCACTGGGCAAAAGACACTTTTTGGTATGAACTAGAAAAACAAACTTTGTGAAACATTTATTTGGGCCTGAGAATTTTGCATCCCACTTAGTGAAAATGAGAAGCAATTTAGTATTTGGAAATAATAAATATGAAACAGTTATTTCCTTAAAAATTAATTTTAGACCTCTATTATGTATTGAAAATCATACTTAATTCATCTAATTATTCCCTGCTCTGTCTACACAGAGTTGCTGTATAATTGTACTATTCCCCTTTAAGGAACAAGACTATTTTATATAAATGTATCAAGTTGTAAGATTTATGTAAAGAGGTAAAAGTAGGCCTTTGGGAAAGGTTATTTCCAATGCAAATATGGTCACCTGCTCTTGTGGTTAGTCTCACCTCTAAAACATTATTGAAGTATTATTAATAGGTACCAATCACTGCACCAATCCATCATCACACTAATGTGAGATGGGTTTTAGGATTATTCCATTTGCACAGATGAGAAAACTGAGAATCAAAGAGGTTAAGTAACATGCCGGAGCTCATTCAGCCTGGAAACATGGTGCTCTAGATTAAGCCCATTAAAGAGCACTTGCTGCATATTCATCCAGACACTGACCCTTGGCTCTGTAAAGATGGGCCTAGCATTGTTCTACATCTGGATTACTTCCAGAGATCCATCTGTGAGCCTGCCTAGCCCCAGCCACAGGGAGCATGGTCCTCCCAGCTTTGGCACTCCATCTGGAGAGAATGAAAGGGAACAGCAAGAGGTGACTCAGCAGCCCTGAAGACACTCCCTCAATGCAGTGGGAGACAGAGCAAGATGATAAAGAGACAGAGGGGGAAATTGTAGCTCTCCTTTGCCTGTTTGTTTTCCACTGGATCCTTAAAAACAGACCTATCAATTATTCAGTTCATCGTTTCCTTCATTTCACTGACTCCTAACACATTTGAGTCAATGAGGCAAGGACAAGCAAGTTGTGCGTCTGTTCAAACCACTCAGATGGAAGAGGAATTAAAGTCCTTTAACAACATTTCACTAGCCATGTTCATATTTTTTTTCCTCCTTCAGAATTACAGATGGGTGTAACTGAAGCCTTAATTGGGAAAGATTTCGTGTGATTTATCACAGCAAATATTCTTTTCAGTAAATTCTCCACATTCTTTCATTCCACCTACCTAAAGCAAAAGCTGTTTTCAGCAGAGCCAGTTGAGACAAAAGGGCTTTCCAAAGAAACAGTCGCCTGTTCTGATTCTGTCCTCATTGGGAAGTTCATCTAAGCCACAGAAGGTTTTCTGCATCTGATAGGAAGTTTGCTTAGTGGCTTCTGCCTGCTCTCTTTTATCTCTACAGATACATTTCCCATTGTGTTCTTTTCTCCCTTCCTTCTTCCTTCCTCCCACTCACCTCCCATCCACTCTGATTGTTTCCACTGATACCATAAGGAACCCCGTTAGGAAGGGAAGCAGTGGGGGTGTGGTCATTAAAGGCTATAATACCTGACCTGGCAAACCTATCCTTACAAGTCCTATCCAGTCTACAAGACTGTTGGAGCCTCTTATTAAAATTGTGAGTCTTTGGCGTATTCCTTTGGGAGCATTTGAACTCATTGTCATGCTTCGAGTTTCAGTTTGGGAAAAGACCCAGTCCCTCACTCCAAGGGGCTGGGGTGTGCTTGGCAAGGACAGTGGGTTCCTGAGTAGCACAGCTTTCCCTGGTTAATGTGGAGCCAAGTAAAATTTAGAATGCAATTTCCCACAAATTTCCCTATGATAGAGATCCTAGGAGGCATCAAATTCACAATGAATCTCCTGAGTCAAGGACAATAAGCTTTCTAGTAAAATGATGCATTTGGAATCAGATCCACTTAAATTTAAATCCCAACTCTACCATGGACAAGTTACCAAATCTCATTCAACCCCAGTTCCCTCTACTGTAAAATATGCACAAAACCTACCTAGACAATCTGCCTAAGGACTAAATGAGGAAATGGCACCTGGTATAATCCATGGCAAATAGGAGTCATTCAGTAAAAGTCAGTTTCCCTTTTCCTTCCTTTGTTCTTTCCAGAGCTCACTTAAAGGAGTGTGGTTCCTTAGTGAGAGAATACAAAAGAGACTCCAATGATATTAAACACTTCAATAGCACCTACTACATTCCAGGCATTATTCTAAGCACTTTATATATTTTAACTCATTTGATTATTCCCCAAAACCCTATAAGTACATCATCATTTTATAGATGAGAAGCCAAGTCCTTGCCAAGGTCACATAGCTAATAAATGATGTGGCTGTGATTTGACTCTAGGTGAGCTAGGTATTAACTATCAGCTACCAGGATGCAGATAGGGAGAGAGTTGCTATATGCAGCTGGAATCCAAGTTTAGAGACTGGCAGTCCTCAGACAATGGGCTCCATTTTGTTTGCATGCTGCTTTAAAAATCAGGAGAGAGTTCACATTTAAATCCTTTATTTCTGACTATCCTCAAAAGAGCTGGAAGATTGGCACTATGCAATCCACATACCGATGGGACAACCAGCTGTTAACAGGTGGCTAACCTCTGGACTGAGATTTCCTGGGCTCATATTTGGTATTTGGTAAAGCCTGCTCTACTTAGAGCCTGAATTAAGCTTGTGATCCAGAATGAGGCCATGCTGCAAACGAGGTCTTAGTCATAAAGTCAAGAACCATGTTCAATAATGTGCACTCAATGGTTGAAATATTTGAATGACATGCCAGAACAAATGAATGTAGGAAAGAGGTCTAACTGAAAAGCAATCAATGACCAAGTTCAAACCACAACCCAACAGAAAATGCCTGGATAAGATTTTGAACCAGATGTGTAGGAATTGTAAACCCGTTCTACCTCTCCACATCACCACACCTAAACAAAAAGCTAAAAATGCAAGTTTCCTTACAGGTTATGGGGCAAAGACCCATTTGCCTTGAATGTTAAAAGCATCCTTCTTTATTGGCATAGCTCAAAGAGGGAGTCTAAATTTTCATGTGCTACTTAATCCAAACAATAACATCTAAACAACTTATTTTGTTCTTGCAGCTTTTTAGGCCTTGCTGATTGGCATGATATTGAAGAACAGCCAGATATGGAGCAAAATTCTCCTTGAAATCTGGAAAAATGTGGCAAGAAAAAGCAAGTAGCCTTCTCTGGCTAAGCCTGTAAGAGAAGAGGAATAACCCTGACTTACAAGTAAGGAAACAGATAAAAGAACCTACCCAAGGCAACACAGCCAACAGATGAGTGGCCCAGCATATTCTGAACCCAGGTCTGTGTTCTCCCAAGACTTCACACTGCCTCCCTTAGATATCTGAAAATCTGTTTAAAGAAACAATCTATGGCATCACCATTTGCACCAAAATGATATCACACTCTCTGAATTTTCTTAACAGATACATCTTTGGCCAGGAGAGAGTTCTAATATCATTCATTAGTGACCCTGCCATTACAACATGTGAATTTTTGTTTTACCTTCTCAGTTTTATTAAACTGAGAAAGACAGACCAAAAGACACTTTTTATCAGTTTTTATTTTATTATCATTTTATTACAAACCTGCAGTAATGTTGATTATGTTTATAAATCTCTCAGTGAAATTTTAAAACCATTTTCCTTCTCTAATCTCTCCCATCCTGCCTTCTTAGAAGTACACAAAGCATTTCAACCACTCCCAAATTCCCTTTTGGAATACCCTTAATGATTCTGAAATATTTTGTTATTCCCCAAACACCGCCCTAAAGACAAATCATTGGACTCCAGGCTCTTCACATTGCCAAGTTGAATAGAGTTCAAATGTTCTATCTAACCGAACTCTGACTTACAACAAAGCCACATATAGTAGATGATGTGCAAGATATTCCGAAAATACCAAGGCAACATGGGGGGAAAAACTGTGTCAACATGAAATCTCCCCAAATTTCTCTATAATCTGGAATAATCATTTTTCTCAAGCTCCTGTAAACTGATCATGGCATGGCTGTGGATGGCCATATAAATCAATTTTCATTTTGATAACCTACAGCTTAAGTTTTCAAACATCCAAAACAATTAATGTTGCCAAATTTAAGAGTGCTTCTCTACTTTAGACAGTGGAGCATGAACAAAGAACTAAGGAGAAAACAAACCAAGGAAAATAATTTTGACCTGAATAACATTTTTGAACAATTGTATAGATCGTTTAAAACCCAATCTTGCTTCTTGAATTAAACATTCTATGCCCCAGAATGAATCTGCACACAGAACAAGGAAAAGGCATTTTCCAAAAACATGAAGGACCTAGTAGGAATTCCTTTTTATGTGGCTCATTGAAGAGCAGCTTACAGAATGACCAAAGTTGGCCTGGGGTGACTTTCACTTAGAAGCTTCACCAAAGAGTACACTTTCCCTGAACTAAGTTTTGACTCCAGATCCAACTCGTGAGAGTTTTGCTAAACTTCAATAAGATCCCACCTCAAAGATCTCTGGGGACATTTAAAATTAAGGTAAGTTCCCCTTAACATTTCAGAAGCATGTGAACATATAAACCAATGGTGTAAGACCACATTAAAAATGATTGAATTTAAAACTTTTCAAACTAAAAATACCTGGAAGACAAGAATTCTTCCCCCACCCAATGTTACATCAGAATAATGCATAAGAAGGAGAAAATACTTATCAGTACTTGCCTGAATAAACTGAGAAAAGCCTCATAAGATCAAGGGAGCAGTTCTACCAATTTCCCTGTAGCTCTGCAATTTTCAAAGGTTTCATAACACAATATATCCCCAGTGGCTCTTTCGTTCACTGATTATAAAACCACATAGCCAGAAAGGAAAGAAATCCCAAAGCCCCAAAAAGCAGCTTGTCCTGTCCATCAGTTCACATTTATAGAGTTTTGGAGCTAAAAGGGATACTAGTCGTTGTCTTTGAAGTATTTCATTTTACATATGAGGAAACTCTCAGGTTAAGTGACGACCTTGATCATCCAGCTGAGAGATGTCAAAGCCCTTCCTTTGTTATTTCCAACTTCTCCTCGCAGTCGGCAGTCAACCTACACTACTCCCTGCAAAATAATTACTTATAGACTTAAGGATTTCATCTTTAAACCCTGCTCCCTCCCACCCCAGGAAACTCACACATGTCTTCCCCTGGGGTATGGTCATAGGAGTCACAATTTTAATATAATCTACTAATGGCCAGGGATTTTGTTCAGCTGAGAAGTATGTATCTACTGATCTGCAGGGTATTGATTTGAGGGGGAAGGTCTTTTCAGCCCACAAGAAAATTCAAAATCCTTTATTACTCTTAGATTATTTTATGAATAATTCCAGGGGGAAAAAAACATACGGTTGTTTCCTGTAAATATTGAGATTGAAGCAAAAACCTTTGTAGTTGGCCACAAGGGGGCAGCTGCAACATTTTTCTCCTAAATGTTTGCAGTTCTAAACCACCAGGAGCAATGGGGCATTCTGGGTCTCAGCTTGCCACAGAATCTCCAAAACCACCTTTCAACTGAGTTCTCAGTATGACACAAAACATTCTCATACGGTGTTTCTTGGGACTTGTTTTGTTTTTAAACAAATTATTTCCCAACTCCTTTCCAGATCAAGAGAGAACCCTCTGTTTTAGAACTCTGTGCCAAGATGACCATCTCTACAAAGATCTTTGGAGACTAATAAATTGTTACGCTAATTTGGAAACCCTCAGAAAATGTTTTAATTATGTTTGACCCCAGATAAAAATAAAAACAGTAATGATCATCTGATTCCGCCACACTTAATAAAGCTTGTTCTAAGTTCTTCACAGGATTTGCCAAATATTTGCCTCATCTCATAGCCTCCATTCGTCATTCCCATTTTTGTGATATCCTGAAATCTTTCAAGTCAAAATTTATTGTGGAATCTTATCACAGAGCTGAACAGTGGGAGGTCTGATTACTAATAGCTAAATTCCACATCCTTATATCTCTACAAAAACATAAATCCAAATTCATTTCGTCTTTTAGGTGCATAAAGTGCTGGAAGTTAGTTTGAAAAGCAAATGCTGGTTTTATTCATATGTATGTGCATGTGGGCAGGTATAGGCTCACTAATAATTATTGATAAGTAGATTGGAAAACTACTAAATTTTGGTAGTTTTTGAAGGCAGACATGAAGATGTATGCACTTCAAGCTTTTTGTGGGGTTTTCTCTGAACATTTTATTTAAAATCGTAACCACTCTTCAACCTGTATGTGTGGCCCCATTCCTGCTGTGTCTTTCTCTATCCTCTTAGCAACATCTGACATCCTTTATATTTTACCTAGTTTTGTTAGCCTCCTTCGCAAACAGGCCCTCTCCAAGAAGGACAAAAGTCCTATGATAAAATCAGAATTTTGTCTGTTTTGTTTAATGCTGTATCCTCAAAAGTGTGGGATAGTGCCTGACACATTGTAGGAACTCAGTAATCCAACAACATGGTGAAATCACAAAAATTGGAGCATTTTTTACTAGTAACTAGCAATGGGTATTATTAAGTATCTGATATTGGTGTTTTACTTTAATACATTTGAGAAGACATCTTGACAACAGATAATTATCCATTCTTTTAGAATGGAAGCATATTTCATAAAACAAGTGTTTTAAACAATACTTGGGTTCGTGATTATTGCTGAGAGTATTCTCTCAAATGCTCAGACCTGGCTGGGTCCCATTTCCCAAAAATCAATCAAACCAGGACTGCACTATCAGCAAACATGGTCTTTCCAGAGTTTGGAGGAATGGAGTGGCAGGTATGGAGGAACTTTGATGGGGCAAAGGAGAGGGAGGGGACGGGAGGGGCATGGGGGCAGGAAAGATGGTGAAATGAGATGGACATCATTACCCTAGGTACATGTATGACTGCACATGGGGTGCAACTCTGTATTATGTACAGAGAAATGAAAAGTTGTGCTCCATTTGTGTACAATGAATCAAAATGCATTCTGCTGTCATATGTGCCTAATTAGAACAAATAAACTTTTTAAAAAGGAGTTTTCACAGCATCGCACAACAAAGCAGTGGCACAAGGGAAAGAGCAGTGCCCTAGCAATACAGAGCCCGGAGTTTTAGTTCTGCTTCCATCACTAATAAGCCAAGCTAAACCATCCAGTTAGGTGCTGATGGGTTTTGCTGCCTTTGTTTGTTTTTTAGTTTTGGGTTTTGTTTGTTTGTTTGGCACAGGAGATTGACCCCAAGGGCACTTTAACACTGAGTTACAACCCCATCCCTTTTTATGTCTTAAGACAGGGTCTTACTAACTTGAGATCCTCCTTCCTCGGTTTCCCGAATCACTGGGATTACAGGAGTGTGCCACCACACCCAGATAACCCATCCATTTAAATTGTGAATGCTTTAACGTCCGCATCCAAAACATGGGTATAAAACCATCCCCCTGCCAATATCAAAGAATTTTGGAGTCTCCTGTGAAGTGTGAAAGTATTTTAGAAAGTATAAAGTATTTTCCAAGATCAAGGTATTGTTAAAATCATCATTTCCTGTTCTTGGCTATGTAGAACCTACGCTTTGGAAGGCTAGTCAACTGTTTAGTGGTTCAATGGCCGGTCTTAGGCTGAAGACAGTCCCATCAGTCAAGGGATATTTGTCAGGCCTTTTGTGATACTTCACCCCTAGACTTTCTTCTTGCCACTGCTGGTCTTAACTTGATATTGGCCATTCTGCCCCCTCCTATCTCTAGGATAAATCCTGACTTGAAACAAGATACTCAGTTCACGAGTCTCCCTTTTCTTGCAAGTGTCTTCACAGTAGGTATTCAATAAATATTTGCTGCACGAATGGATGATGAAAGGGCTGTATGCCAGCATTCCCCTAGGTGTGGAGCTCTGCCAGGCCCTTGCCGGTATGTCCCTCACACAAACTTGCCTGGTGCTTCTGTGTTTTGCCACCTTTATGACTCCTCATTTATTCTATAGGCTCTGCAAAGCCAACTGCTTGCCCACCCTGGGCTTGGTTGCCACGCCCAACAGATAACCACATTCTGCCTGCCCATTGTGCACTCCCTCGGGACAGCTACAGGGATTCTATATCCTCAGGGTCTGCCTCACTTTGTTCCTGTTCCAGCACATGGCTTTTCCAGGCCACAGGACCCTCACTGTGGTTAACTAAAAGCATGCAGTTTAGTCATGCCTCCCATGGGCAGAGCTCTGGGAGCATACAAAACAGTGTAAGTAATCCCCAAATTCGAAAATATTATATTTCAAGAGTTTGTTTATAAATAGTTTCTCTAGCACTTGGGAATGCATTTCTCTATACAAACAACCCATCTATTTAAATAGTAATTGCTTCAAAAATACTCCCTGAGCATCTCCCTACTTTGCACTGTTCTTGGCACAATGGAAACAAAGAGAAATGAGACTCAGTCTCTTTCCTCCAGAAGTTCACAGGAGAACTAAGGAGACAGTAGTAGAACTTAATAATATATATATTATATATAATAGAGCATGTGTAAAATTCAGCTGCCCATAGTACATTAAGAGCAAGAAAGAAGAGGTGATCCCTCTGCCTGGGTGGATCAGGAAGGTTCCACAAAGAGATATTCCTGCTGAGGCCCAAAGAATGAGGAAGTGTGTACCGGGCAGATGAGTGGAAGAGGGTGTTCCTGGTATGTAGCTGTCAGGTTGCCAGACCAACACCCAAGTGTCAATTTAACCCCTACTTTAGCTCTGCTAATAGTTCAGCACTATGTCAAAGAAAGAAATGGAATAGGGTTTTTTGTAGGCCAGCCTGGGGAAACTTATTGGGGAAACTTGTTTGTGTAGGGAGATTAGTCTCAGATCCTCAGTAAAAAAGAGGTGGTCCTGGGATCATGCCAACATACACACACACACACACACACACACACACACACACACACTCACTCCTGCCAGTCATCAACTGGAGCAAAGAACTAAAGCATTAGGAAGAGCAATTCTTGTGCTTTCTTGCAAAGCACTAATCCATTCTGTGAATGGAAGGTCGTGAGGAGGGCTGGTTGAGGACAGCTATACAAGACAGGTCCACACCCCTAGGAGTATAACAACTAACTGTGCAGGCAAGATTTGTGCATATGAAATAACTAAGTGCCCAAGGCAGTGGCTGCCAAAAGAATGACGTGTGCTATAGGCACTATACTCCCAGCCATCCCTGCCTCCTTCAGAGAAGGAGTTGAATTCAACAAGTGTTTGACATTAAATGCCCACAGGTCTGTTGATGATGTGCAGCAGTATCCTGAGTTTCAGAAGGCAGTCTCCACCAAACTCCTGTAAACACAAATAAGTTTTCCTCCCAAAGGTAGGAGATTAAAACAAGTCTGGAGAGACAGGGGGTGGGGGTCTGGTTAATAGGATTCTGTTGTACTCAATAATGGAAACACATCAATGCTGAATAGGTATGAGAAAGAATTTCCCACCAGTCGGAGCTGTCCGAATTATAATGAACCGCCTTGGGAGGTAATAAGTTTCCCGTCAGGCTGGATAATTACTTGGCAGTAATTTTGTAGGGGTGACGCAAGCATTCAATGACCAGTAGGCTCCCTTCCAATCCTGTGATTTTGTGAACTTCTGCAGCTCCCCCATGATAGCACAATAGATGAATCTGGGAACCCACACTGTGTGGCTGTCACAATGCTGAGAATTAGTCATGGGTCAGGCTCATTTGGGATACCAGAGCACAGTCTGAGTGGCAAGGAAACAGAAGATGCGAAAACATCACTTCTACCAAGAGCCTGACCAAACTCCCAGAGGTGCTAGCCAGAGCATCTGGGAAGAGCCTCAGAATGCCAAACTCAGTACTACTCAAAAAGGACCGTGGGCATTAGACAAGGGGCACCCCAAGGCAAAGACAGGACTAAAAATGTAGGCCCTTGAAGCAGAAATATGCAGGATTCTAAAGTATTTGGGAAGGCTCTTCTGCTGTCAGGTCTAGATCCCCACCCCAAGGGGTGCTCAATGATGTCACATTAAGATTCTTGGGAAATCCAAGAATTACCTCCAAAGGTAAACAAGCAGGACATGGACTAACCAGTCACTCACGCCTCCTGAGTAGAGTATGTGGCCCCAGATGGTGACTGTAAAGGAGAGCAACAGCCTGTGGGTTCTGGACAACCAAGGAGCTGTATGAAATCCTGGGATCGCATGGCACATGATCACAAACCACACAGATGTAATTCACAGGATATCTGGACCTAAATCAGTATCACTGCACTGGGGTGGGGTGTCTGTTGAGACATAGTCAAGTAAGAATAAAAGCCCATGTTTACATTCCTATTCTACCAATTCTGAGTTCAGTAACTGAGACAGGTAGGTTTGTTGGTTTGGCTGTTCATTTGTTTTAACTCCTATGAGCTTCAAAAAACAAGGCACTGAAATAGAAAAATTTCACCAAGTCCCTTCCAACTATAAGATCTATAATCCCAGTGCACAAAGGAGAACATCTTACAGGAGAAGAAAACAGGTATCCACAGGTCGTCCCAAACCATGCTGCAAGAAACTAAATAAAGCAAAAAATCTTGATTCCTAAATTTTCATCTATGACTTCTCTGGGTTTTTCTGTTGTTGTTATTGTTTCTTTTTTCCTTTTGGACTAAACTGTGGCTTACATAGTTAAGCCAAATGAATAGAAGTGAAACCAATAAGCCACACACCAGCAGCATTCTTATTTTTTTGTGGGGGGAAAAAGCAAATATATGTTATTTGATCATGCAAGAGAGATAAATCTACAAAGCTTCCATGGACAAAGCCCTATTAAATCAATAGGGGTTCTGCCCAGTGCCCAGGGAAACCCATTAGGAGAAGCCAAATTATTTCTTCTTAAAACACTATCAACTTAACATTACAAATCATTTGCTATTCTCCAGAGAATGGCCTAGTATTGCAAAACCTGATAATTACCGATTCATGGCTGATTTAGGAAAAACATGGGCTTAAGTAATCAGGCCAGAGCACTGCTGCTGACCACAGGGCTGGCAGGAAAATGAGCTTTTCTTTCATTATTCCTTTCATGAATGCTTCACATTTTACAAAATTGAGCTTTTAGCATATCACTAGTGGTTTGATTTTTTTTTTCAAAAGGGGCGGAATACAAAACGTAACCAGTTATGTATTTTCAAGTATCTATATTTTATCTTTTATTCAAGTGTCACTAACCTGAAACCCAGGAAGTTATGAGGAAGTGATTCCAGAAATCAGACTTGGTAATACATGGATGGTTTCCTGTAAAATACCAGCTCTCAGACTCTTTGAAAGGACTCTACAAACACATAAACAGCTCTTCGATAAACTCAAAGAATATTCTATAAACTAGCAGGAGGAATTTAATTGCCATTTTGAGCCAACCATACACACCACAAGTGGCGCTTACCTACACAGGGGAAGGCACGCTTCTTGCTAAACAATCGCTTCACTTGACCAGCAGATTTCAAGCATATCAGTAAATATTCATCTGCACGTGGCTCTGGAAAGATGTTTGCTAGAGGATATGTAAATCTCCTATCTCTGAGAAAGAAAGCTATTGCCTCTGTGTTGTAATTGTTTTTCTATTTAAAATTAAGAAATGAAGGATATTTTCTTATTCTGCAGAGGAGTTACAGAGAATTTCATGCCAAAATTCTGTCTTAGAGATTTAAAGAGACTGCCTCTAAGAGCAGACCAAATTTTCTTTTCAAATCTTTCCTTGTCTGACATTCTGCTTCTAAGTAAATGCTGTCAACAACTTATTTTTACTATCAGTCCTTCATATGCATGTATCACAAAAATATCTAAATTGCATAGCTGTGTTCTTATAAGAAAACAAAAGTCCAGTATTTAAAGAGTGGGGTGGAAATGAGTACTAGAAATTTAACACAAGGTACTTTATCACTGAGCCACACCCTCACCCCTTTTTATTTTTTGGTTTTTTATTTTGATTTTTTAAAATGTTTATTCTTTAGTTGTAGTTGGACACAATACCTTTATTTTATTTATTTAGTTTTATGTGGTGCTGAGGATCGATCCCAGGCCCTCACAAAGTGCTAGGCGAGTGCTCTGCCGCTGAACCACAATCCCAGCCCTAGTTTTTATTTTTTTTTTGAGACAGGGTCTAAGTTGCTTAGGGCTTTGCTAAATTGCTGAGGCTGGACTTGAACTTGCCATCCTCTTATCTCAGCTTCTTGAGTCACTGGGATTACTGGCATGCACCACTGTGTCTGTCAAGAGTGAAAATTTTAAGTAAGCATCTTAGCAGGGCTGTTGTACAACAGGTACTCTTATGATGGCTGATGTGCCAGTTAGTGGAACCCTGTTGCAAGCAACTTGACAATATATGTTAAGATTTTAAATGTTTATGTCCTAGATCCAAAAAGTATACTTTGAAGAATTTTTCAATAAAGAAAAAAAGAGAGACTAGGAAAAATCTGTGTGCCCAGACATTGTAATAGAAAAACAGAGAAAGAACATTTATGTTAAATAATAGAAAAATAGTTAAGGAAAAAATAATACACTCTCTTCACAGAATACTATACAGCCATGTGTTATATCTATGAACATTGCTAATAACATGATAATGCTTATAATATCACATTAAAAAGCAGAAGATAAATGTATATTATAGATACAAACATAAAATATTTTCTTATCACTCTGCTTCTAAAACTAAACAAAAATTTCTCTATGTAAAAAAAGAGATAAAAGAAAATATTGGATAATTTTTCCTCCCTCTTCTTGTTCTTTATTTTGAGAATTTTCAATGATCTCTTAACAAAATATTTAAAATAAAGTAAAAGGAATTTCAAACAGAACTGAATTAGAATTGAGGCTCAATATTCCTAACCAAAATTAGGACTGACAGAGATGTGAAGAAAGATTTTGATGGAATTGAAATATATTGAATTAATTCACTCAACAAATAATTATATACATTGTCTGAGTGAGAGAGGGAATCATAGAAGTTACAGTTAAACCAAGGAAATCATCTAATCCACATTATGCAGCAGCAGGAAGAAAGAACCCTGGGGAGACTGAGATGTAATTTAAGAAGTGAAATAATACAGCAATGAGAATTCATAGGAAGAGGAGCTTTCAACAGGACAGAGAATATCAGAAATGTAAATGATGCAGAGAGATACATGAGGTCAAGAAAAACACGGAAAGACAGAAGACCCTGGATGTAACTAGTTACAGGATATTTAGGAAGTGAAGAACAGAATCAAATCCCAAAGGGTGAGCAGTGGGGAAAGGGAGGCAGTAGCCACAAGGGAGAAGGCAAGGGTCATTTGTTTTGTCCTTTACAAATAGGAGAGTCCAGCATAGATTTTAAGGCAAGAGAGGGAAAAGAAGATTGGATATGCAGCAACAGCCAAGAGACATCCTCCCTCTGCCTGCTCCCCCCTCCCCATCAGGGCCACCCACATGCCAGCATCTGGTCCCTCCATGGTCCTTGTATTCATCTCCAAAGGCCACCATGACAAAGTACCACAAACCAGGTAGCTTGAGGACAACAGCTATATATTCTTTTTATTTTGTTTCGGTTTGGGGTAACTGGGATTGAACTCAGGGGCACTTGACCACTGAGCCATATCCCCAGTCCTATTTTGTATTTTGAGACAGAGTCTCACTGGGTTGCTTAGCACCTGGCCATTGCTAAGTCTGGCTTTGAACTCACGATCCTCCTGCCTCAGCTTCCTGAGCCCCTGGGATTACAGGCATGCACCATTGCTCCCGGCTTATATTCTTTAACAATTCCAAGGTATTGCAAGGCCTTGCTCACTCTGAAAGCTGTGAGATATTTCTTGCCTCTTCCTATTTTCTAGCAGTTCCTGACAATCCTTGGTGTTCCTTAGTTTATACATGTATCCTGCAATATCTGCCTGTGTCTTCACATGGCCTTCACATGGTGTGTGTATGTACGTGTGTGTCTGTTTTCTCTTATAAGGACATTTGTCTTTGGATTAGGGCCCACCCCGATCCAGTATAACTTCATTTTAACTTAACTAATTATGACTGCAAAGACTTTGTTTCCCAATATTCTTGGGTTCTGGGCAACCATGAAATCTGGTGAGGGACACTCTTCAACTCAGTACCTTCTTCATCCATTCCCCACAGAGTGGCCATTCCAGGCTCCAATACATCTTTTCTGCTTAGCACTCTGAAGTCTATATGCCCAGCCTTGATTTCTGTCCCACTCTCCACACCCATATTTCCCATTGCCTACTGGACATAGTTTCTCTGGATATCCACAACCCCTTTAAAAAATCATTTCCAAAAGGAGCCCCAAACCCATAGTCTCTTGTGTTTCGATTTAATCTTTGGTAAACCCATCTAGTGTCCCAAGTTAGAAGTACTGGCATTATCTTTAACTTTCTCCTCTTCTTAATTGCTTTCCACTACGTGGGACTGGACAACAGGCTCTGTGGATTCCCTCTCATAAGCCTCACTTTGACCTCCTCTCTCCACTTCTATTTAAGGCCCTAGATTGAGCTCTCATCCTTTCCTTAGATTTTCCAATTGAAAAAAATCTTCAATTCAGGAAAATATTATAGAGCACGTAAAAGTGCTAGGTCCTAGTCACACCAAGGGGAATTACACACAATGTTGGCCCTGTGTGGCTTCCAGCCTCTTAGGTGCTCTCAGGGCCACCAGACTTAAATGCATTTTCCTGTATACTGTTATGCTGTGGCTTCCAGTTTTGTTTTGACTCCCCTTTTACTACAAGATGAAATGTCAATCCTCCCCAGATGTAGAAGGACCGCATTCACAGTCTACTGCATACATGCCATAACCCCTGGCCTCCAGCCCTTCCTCACTGCTGTGGTAGGCTTCTTGCTTTGTCCAAGTCCATGCTTGGGATGAGTGCTTTCTTTGATCTAAAGTGCTGAAAGAGCCCCTCTGTGCCCCAACAAGACCTTACCTACCTTTAAGGTACAACTTAAGTGACCCTTCTGTTCTTACCTCTCCTCAGAATTCAGCAAGATTCTCAGAACCTATGACCCCATTCGACTTTGTTCAAATCTCAGTTTAAGCACATTTGCCACATTGCATTGAAAATTATCCTTTCACCTGTCTGTCTCCATCACTGCAAGCTCCAGAGGACTAGCACCAGGTAGTCTGCATTTACCTTGATCTGATCTGAATGAATACAATGACAAATGCACCCTGCCTTCTGTACCTGAGTTCTATCCACATCCCAGGTGTGGCTCAATCCCATTCTCCTCCCTCAGCTTTCTCAGGCCTCTCCATTGGCCATGAGTGTCTCCCTCCTTGGAATAGCCACAGCACTTTCCCTCCATCTCACTGGTTTGGCACTTATGACATGGTACTTCAAGCTACTGAAAGTCCCTGTCTTCCCATTTGCTGTTCTTCAAAGCTTCTCCAAAGCCTAATCCAACACTGCATCCTACTTGGTGCTCTGTAAATATCTGCTAATAGGAAAATCTTTTGGGTGATGGAATCCTAGAGAAAATGAGAAGGGGCAATTGCAGGAGAGATGAAAATTTTAGCTATAGAACAGGTAGGGTATATTTCCTTCCAAGAAACTAAAAAGATAAGAAGGAAAATATAAGTAAATGATAGAGAAAACTACAAAACTTCTGAGTAAGATAGATAAGATAATAATAAGATTATTAAAAACAAAACTCATAGAAAAATAACATGCTGAGCTAAGTAAGACACACAAATGTCAAATACAACCAAACAAATGAGTATTTCACATAAGGAGATAAAGAAAGAGAAGGCAAAAGTACATGTAACTTATATACAGAACACAACATGTACACATTTAACTTATCTCTATGGGCTTCATGGAAAGGGTGAGAAAGAGCTGTGAAGTGTGAATACTTCTGTGCTCTGTCCCGCTGAAGGAGCCTTTACTATCCAACCTTGTAGTAGAAGCATCTCTTGACACTGAGGCTGATTGTCAGGTTTAAAGATAAATTTAAAGCTGGGCACAGTGGTGCATACCTGTAAGGGTTGAGGCAGGAGGGTTGTGAGTTTAAATCCAGTCTTAGCGAGGCCCTGAGCAACTCAGCGAGACCCTGTCTCTGATAAAATATATAAAAGGGCTGGGGATGTAGCTTAGAGGTTATGGCCCCCCACCTGGGTTTAATCTCTGGTACCAAAAAAAAAAAAACAACCCCAATAAACTCAAGCAAAATTCTTCAGTGATCTATTTAAGGGAAACACTAAGTGTACAGAAATTTCAAGAGAAAGAATATGTGTCAGTATCCAATGGAACAATATATGTGACTTCATATGCTGAAACTTATAAGCAACTTAAGAGACTTTTGAGGATATTAACTTCACATAATTTTTAGACTGTGTATTAATTTTGCCTCTTTATCTCTTAGTAAAATATGACTCTACTGTTTAGGTTAAATGTCCTCTTCTGATTCTCAACCCTTCATGGTACTTGCTGTTTAAACTGCTTATTTGGGGACACTCAGTCCTAATCTGTCCTTCAC
Source organism: Ictidomys tridecemlineatus (assembly GCF_052094955.1). NCBI lineage: Eukaryota > Metazoa > Chordata > Mammalia > Rodentia > Sciuridae > Ictidomys > Ictidomys tridecemlineatus. The sequence continues at coordinate 76,370,058 of NC_135488.1, forward strand.
TGCTGTTGTTAAATTGCTGAATGTCCTGATATAAATATGACCACCTCTTCTAGACTGTAAGGTTGTGACAGTAAGGCCATCTTAAGCATTTATACCCCACAATGTAAATGACACAATACCAAGAATAAAGCCAAAGTGCCTAATTATCAAAAGGCCATTTTATCAATGTCAGTGTTTCCATAATCAAACTCAGATCCTAAAATAAATAAGTTGGCTAAGAGTGTGAATTATATTCCCTATTATGCTTTCTTGGGTACATCTACAGCTGTAAAATGACTGGCAGGAAGGGAGAGGCTCTTGTTTGACCCAAAATTACTCATATTAAATAATCAAATGTTATCATATTCAATAGAGAAGGGATGGAGAGGCTCAGTTTAAAGAGTAATAAAAAAAAAAAGATATCGTCATCAGCATTTTTCTAAAAGATAACAAAGAAGTCACTTGGGAAAGAGGCCCGCCTTCATTAGAGGCCTTGGGAGGGAGCCTTGGAGCCAATAAAGACCCACCTACTCCCCTAGAGAAAACAGAAAATGAGAGCACAATCTCCCAGGACTCATCAACAAAATATAGATGTATGAGGAGATGAATCAGGATTTCTTTGTGTTTAGCTAAGTTATCATGTATCATCTCTAATTTAAAAACAACATTTTTTTTAAAGTAAAATGAGCTTTCACCAATGATTCCCACAGCTCCTTATTTCATTCATAGAACTCCATGCACAGACAGCAGGGATCAGATGCAGACTGGGCAATTCCTGGGTGTCATGGAATTAGAAAGATAAGCTATTTGGATCATTTAAACTAAAAAAAATAAAAACAGTAACTATCCTTTACCTCCAGGGTGGGCTTGGGGACCTGGGTTATTCCCAGAATTTGGGCAACGCTTGGTATTTATCAGCAAAGACATTCTAAATATGCTTCTGACGCTAGAAAATTATTTCAAACTGTTTCAACATGCTCTCTGATGAAGAGATGTAAGGTTAAATATCATCCCAGTTAAAAAGTAAGTTTGCTGCTATTTTTACTTTATTGGTCAGCTAGCTCCTTTTAACTTGCAGGTCAAAGTTTTTGAACATTAAAACAAATAAATTCACTCTGTTTTTTCAAGCATCAATGATATGCAATAAGCCTCTGAGAACAGAGGTTCCTCATTCTGGTTATGTTTTACTTTCTTGCAAACACACACTCATGCTTAATTGAACTGCCTCCAAGTGATTTTTAAGTATTAAAAGTGAACACAGCCTTCCTTTTTCAAGAATATTTTGGGCAGCTGTTGTAAAACAAAATGCAAATCACTTTTTGAAAAGCTCAATGTGAAATGAAAAAGCACTAGTTAAGGAATCATCTAAAGTTTACGTTCACATAAAAACAAACTAAAGTGAATGATGGGCACGCACCTCATAACCTTGAACAGGAAAGACATTGAGAACATTTGACAACAGGTTCAAATTTCCTGACCTGCTGGACAAACTCCTCTTTTCACATTGTTCCTAGATTCTATCAGATCCTGTTTTTCTCTCTACAATAAACCATGATTTATCTAGAATGCAATCAGCCAGAAAGTTAAAATAAACAGGATGGTGCTTTTACTATGCTCCCCTTCCTATTAATATGCAGGTGTTTATTGAATGCTTGCTTACTGTGTTCCTAACACTGTGGTGGACATGGTGGACATCTGAAAGATATCATGGCTGTGGAATTATAAGAAAAAAAATTGCAAGTAAACAAGCTTCCAGAAATGTAGTCCATAAAGCAACTTCCAACACAACCATAAAAGCAATACTGATTCACTCTTCTATCTAACCTGTTCATCTCTAACTACAGGGGTAGGCAATAACAAATCTCTAACTATAAGTGAAAAACACTACAAAACCCAGAAGCACCAGAGAAGTACAAGCCTCTTCCATATTGTTTTAGTTTAAAATGTATTTCTACTTTTTGACTCTTTTTAGTGTAATGATTCATATATTCTATTAATAAAACTAAACTATTGCCCCACATTATAAGTTAGTGAAGAATGAAAGCTCTTTTTATTCAAATCAAGGCCAAGCATGGAGTTTCAAAGATTCAACAAATAATTCCTGAATGACTGAGATTGTTTCCACAGTACAAAATCCATGTAATTCCCACATAGGTCTGAGGCCATGTAAGTTTCAAATGGAAGTTAATTTTACTTTTTAGTACTGTGACTATCTAGTTTACATGGAAATAATTCCATATAATAGATAATAAAAAGCTTAGAAATCAATTAATTGCATATATCAGATTTAAGATACTTTAAAAAACACAAGCCCCTCATTTTCACAAATTAAATTAGAAAGTATAAATTTAATATAGGAAGAAGAGCCCTATAATCTGCTATATGTGTTATCCATGCACCCTTCTCTCCATCCTAACAGCCTCCATCCCTGGGGAAATAAGAAAGTCCAATATTCCCATTCCAAATTAATGTATGTCTGTTTCTAATTCTCTACTAAGCCACCAATAATTATGTCACAAGGGGAAATCTGATATATGCAAGATTCTGATTTTAGAAAAACATAAAGAATATATATATGTATGTATGTGTGTGTATATATATATATATATATATATATATATATATATATATATATATATAGAGAGAGAGAGAGAGAGAGAGAGAGAGAGAGAGAGAGTCAGCAAAAATATTTAGTCCTATTTTAATGCATCCTGGGATATTTTTAGAACAAAGCTATCTTCCACAATGGATGCCGGCACATAAAACCCAAGTCCCTCCTCTTTCAAAGAGCACAAAGGAAATTAAGATACTTTAAAAAACACAAGCCCCTCATTTTCACAATTGATTTTCCATATTATACAACTAACATATGCTTATAACTTCTACTGAAAACAATGCTTTTCATTGACAATACTGTTAGCCTTTATTATTTCATACATCCAATTTTTGATGTATGAAATAATAAAGGCTAACAGTATTATCCAGCTGTTAAGACACCTAATTAATTCTTTGATGAGAAAAAAATATTAAATCCTGATTTCTCATGTTTCCCCATGATAAATTCAAAATGATTTAAATATTTCAAAAATAAAATTACAAAAACAAAATATATGAATATTCCATTCTAATATTCTTCAAGAGAAGTTCCTGAGCTTAACATCAAAAATAAAAGCCATAAGAGAAAATATTGGTATATTTGATTAATCAAATTATTGAATTTCTAGACATACAATTCCAGAAACATATTGTGCTGTTTCCAAAGACTGTTTCTAAGTGAGATAGTTACAAATAATTCTGAATAAAACATTTAAGAACCCTCTTTAGAACATATCTCACATAGCAAGGAATAAAGGAATTCTTCAGAAGCAAAAATGATGTAAAAGCTAGATGAGGGGGCAGGCATTTTTTTAAAAATTTGCTGATTTCTAGATGTTTGGGGATTTCTTTTTTAATGTGGAACCTAAGACAAGGTCAACAAAAATTAAGATTTATGTATTTCCATAAAACTGAAATCTTGAAAGGAGACATTCTTGGTAAAAAAGGTGAATTTTAGAAACAACCAACAACAACAGAAATGTCCTCCTAACCCACAAAGCAAGGACTAGATTCTGAATAAAGAAGAAATTGCCTGAGAACTCATAACCACAGGGCAACTTTCATTTTAGTGTGATAACAAAACTCGAATAATCCATGTGGTCTGATAAAAAAAAATTTAAGGTTAAGATAAATTACAGTGGTTCTTGATTTTGTAGTATCCAGTTGGCTCACAGAATAAAACTGAAATTCTCTCTTTAGAAGGTACCTTCAACCCAGGCCTTATAGACTTCCCACAGATAGAGTTCCAATCATTGTGTGCTCAAAAGAAAAATCATGAAACTATAAGGAAGCAAGACATTATGAAGAAGAGTCAGCTGAATATCCAAATAATTCAGATTCACAGAAATTGATGAAAGTGATGAACAAGAGAAGCATAAAAAAGTGGGCAAGCTTGAAAAAGGCAAAATATTACTTTATAAGAATAGAACTATGATAATTAATATTAGAAACTTAAGTTATTAATATTAGAAACTTAATTATTAAGTTAGAGAGCTGAAAAGAGAATCAGTGAACAAGAGGAAAAATTTCAGTCTCCATAAGCATCAACAAGAATCAAAGATTGACACATGCAAGAGTTATCAAGAGACTTGGAGGACACAGCAAGAGGACAGAAACAGACCTAGGGCTGAGGTGTAGCTCAATGGTAAAATGCTTGCCTGCCATGTGCAAGGCTCTGGGTTAGATCCCTAGCCACACATACACACACACACACATGATAACAATATATATAATATCACAGCCAAAAAAAAATCAATAAAGATAATGAGGAGATACAACAGAATTGCTAGAATTGTAGAAAGGCATAAAACCTTAGATTCAGAAATTATAACAATAAGAGAGATAAATAAAAATCAATCCATATCTAGAATGATTAGAAACTATAATATACCTGAGTTAAAGACATGTTAAAACAAACCAGAGAGAGAACAGAAATTATCTATAAATGAACAGGTAAAAAGGCCACTGACATCTTAGAGTAATAGTGGAAGCCAGGCAATCCTTTTTTTTTTGCCAAATGACAATAACCCTCAACCTGGAATTATATATCCAGAAAAAAAGTATCTTTCAAGATAAACATGATGAAGAAATACTAAAGGAACTTCTCCCCCCGCCCCAGGTACTGGGCATTGAACCCAGGGGTGCTGTACAGCCAAGCCACATCCTGACCCCTTTTTATTGTTATATTTTGAGACAGGGTCTCATGAGTTGCCCAGACTGGCCTCAAACTTGCAATCTTCCTGCCTCATCCTCTGCAGCTGCTGAAATTACTGGAGTGCACCACTGTAAGACAACATAACAAACCGATCCAAAATGAGAGGAAAAAAAAAAAAACAGAAAAAAATAAGACAGAAAATGAAAGTTAAAATGGTAACAATGAATTTAAATCAACAATTAACATTATAAATAAAAATGACTATACTCTCTCCTTTAAAGAAAATACCAGGAAAATGCTTAGCAAAAGAAAATCAAAGTCCAACACATTACTATATACTGATAAGCAAGATGACTGATTTCCATACAAGAAAAAAAAATAAAATTAGATCAGTATCTCTATCGGCTAACATTCAGAACAAACCACTTCAAACTCAGCCCTAGTCTAAAAGCATTTCTAAAAGAAACACCCTGGAACAAAACCCCAAGGAAAGATCTGATATGCAGGAGGAAATACCAAGAGAAAATATAGTAAAACTGTAAGTTAAAAAATATTAACTGCAATGGAAACAATGTTTAATTTGTGGAGTTTTTTTAATAGAATAAAATAAAATAAAACAATAAGACAGAAGATGGTTTTTGAAAGTTAGGTGTGGTAAGGTCCTCATATTTTTCAAAAAGAGTGTAAAGATAGTGATGTCCTTTGAAAACTTTAAAATTAAGTTATAATATAAATTTAAAGTAATCATAAATTAATAGAAATAGTATGTGCAATTAAAAACTAGAAGAGGAAAAAGTAGAATGAAGAAGACAACATAACAAACCAATCCAAAATGAGAGAAATAAACAGAAAAAAATAAGACAGAAAATGAAAGTTAAAATGGTAACAATGAATTTAAAATCAACAATTATCACTATAAATAAAAATGACTATACTCTCTCCTTTAAAAAACATACCAGGAAAACACTTAGCAAAAGAAAACCAAAAACCAACACATTACTATATATTGATAAGCAAGATGACTGATTTCCAAACAAGAAAAAAAATGAAATTAGATCAGTATCTCTATCGGCTAACTATCATTCAGAACAAACCACTTCAAACTCAGCCCTTACATCACCAGTGATTCATTATCATTGACAAGTCATCTAGAATTCAGTTTAAATCACCTGGGTTCTAGTTAGTCTGCTTGGCTGGGGCAACCCTCCTATTGAGACTAGTGTACTAGATCAGACATATTCTCCTCATAGCAATGGAAGAAGCACACAAGGTCTCTGAGCTCAAAACTGATGTCTTTTCTGCTCATTCTGTTGTCTAAAACAAGTTGCAGCACTGATCCCAGGTTAAGAACTGGGGAAATATCATCTAGTTTTATGGAAGGAACTTAAAACCATAGTCAAAAGGATATCAGTACAGGGAGGTATGAAGAACTGAGGTCAGTGATGTAATTACCACAGGACTTGAAATTATTCATGAAAATTTCAGATGTGTAATGGGACCATAATAATGAAAACCAAAATTGTATGCCTCTGAGGGAAAAACAGAAATTTTTATGTCTTCAGGGTGTAAAGCTGGTTTAGTATTGCTATCTGAATATATTTTTTAAATACCTTTGATCAAAAAAATAAAAAATAAAAATAAAACCCAGACAACCAATAGAAAAATGGTAAAAAAAAGATATGGAAAGGCACTCTTCAGATGGACATCCACAAATGCCCAAGAACTATATGATAAAAATGTCCACCTCAAAATGAAAATACAATGAGATAGTATTTTACAATTTTCACTGATTTTTAAACTCTGCGAATATCAAATGTTGATAATAATGTGGAACAATAAGAACTCACTGTCAGTGTAAGTGTGAAAAATAATACAACCCTTTGAAATCAATTTGCATTTTGTAAAAGCAAAAACTATCTACACCTATAACCAAGTAATACAAATCTCAGTAATTTATCTTCCACACATATGCAACAGGACAGGGTTACTTGTTTTATTATTATTCAAATAATACGTGTATGTTATTTATACCGTCTCTTCTATTTTATAATATAGATATATAATATATATAAATATATATAAAATGCATATAAATGAAAATATATTTCATTTTTAAAGTCATGTGTACGATGTTCTGACAGGTTGTCAGGCAATTTTATCAGTGTGCAAACAGCACAGAATGCACTTTAAAAACCCTAGATGGAACAGCCCAGGCTATATGGTATAGCCTATTGTTCCTAAGCCACAAACCAATACAGCATATTACTATACTGAATACTGTGGCAACTGTAACACAAGAATAAATATTTATATAGTTAAACATTGAAAAAGTACAGTAAAAATACTAGGCAATAGGAATTTTTCAGCTCTATTATAATTTTATGAAGTCACTATTGTATATACAAATCATCATTGAGCAGAAAGTTATGTGATTGCATATATTAAATACTTAAAATGTTTATCAAAAACATTACAAACTTTAAAAGGTAATGACAAAGTTAAAAAACCACATCATATCTAGTAGACAAAGAGTTATTAGATCTTTCAAATACTACAAGTATACTTAATAGAAAAGTAAGCTGAACACTGAAAAGACAATCTATTAAAAATTATAGACAAGTAAATACACGAAAAGGCATTCAACCTCACTAATCAATAATGTAGTATAAATCAAAACAGCCATGTATGTGATGCCCTTTCCAACTGTGAGAAGGTCAAATATTAAAAAGACAACAGTATAGGATGAAAGATGAGTCACGTTCAACAGGAGGAATTATTTATTAATGAAATATTTCTGGAGAACAATTTGACAAGAGATCAAAAGCCTTAGTATATGCATAATAACCAGAGAATTATGCTTCTAGAAATTTAAGAAAATAGTCAAATGTACAAGATTCATGTATAAAGATATCAGAAAACTCTTAAACAAAATATAGTTGAAAACAATTTAAATTAATTGATAATTAGGGATTGGCTATATAAACTATGGCAATCTATACAATATAACATTATATGAACATTATACCATAGCCTATGTGCCTAATTGTGAAACAGAACGTGTTGACAATAATATTAAATGGGAGAGAAAAACAATTACAATGTAAGTAGGCACAGTATGACTTCATTTACTATATATATATATATATATATATATTTATATTTATGTAAACATACATATAAGTATATATAATATGTATATATTATATATTAATTATATTACATAATATATACTTATATACTTATGTATATGTAAAACTAGAAAGATATTAAAGGATATGCTTCAAAATGCTGACACTTGGGCTGGGGTTGTGGCTCAGCAGTAGAGCACTTGCCTAGCATGTGCGAGGTGCTGGGTTCCATCCTCAGCACCGCATAAAAATAAATAAGTAAAATAAAGGTAATGTGTCTAACTACAACTAAAAAAAAAATTTTTGACACTTGTTACCTCTCAGTGAGATTTTTAGATGAGTTTAATTCATATCATTTTGGCCTGTCGTTATTTTCTACAGTAATCATATATAATGAATAATTTTAAAAGGAAAATTAAGTATAGTATTTTAAAAAGTAATATTGCATATTAACCACATCAGATAATACAACCTTTATGAATTTAACACTTTTCTTTATGATGAATCTGGCACTTTTTTACAAGAAGACCTTAAATCTCAAGAGAGACCATGGAGTCCAATACAAGAATATTCAACTATGCTAGGTGATAGAGTTTACAAGTGAAATTTTTAAATACCTTATTGAAATGTAGCCACAGATGTAACATAAAAGAGCCAGGAAGTCATAAAATTTAAAATTTGATATCAGGAGAAAATTCTCAGAAATATAGAGAAAGTTATCTAGAGTTCATTGATGGCATGAACTTAAATATGAGCACCCTATGTAAGACAAGGAATTATTTAACGACATAAATTGTTTTTACATTGTACTTTCATTCTGGGAGTTTGAAATATCCCCTGAAAATACACAGTTAATAATGTAATGAGAAGAAAAACAAAAGGAACCTCAGAGGCCATGGAGATTAGTAATAGAACCTAGGGACTTTCACCACTAGTTCATTGTTTGGAACGTAGCCTAGATCAACAATGACTAAGAATTATAACCTACACTTCATTCCCAGCAGTTGCATGATTCCCTCTCTGGGAGAAAACGTATTAAATCCAAAAAGCTACCTACCAAGGTGGTACTCCTATTAGTCTCCTGCAAATGCTGTAGAAATGAAAGTTCAACTCTGACTTTTACTCATCTTCTAAATAACTATACATGTGTGAAAAGAGGGAATGGGGGAGTGAAAACATCAGGAATGCAGGTGGCTTAATTTCCAAGTCGGGTCATCCAGCTCTACCTTTCACATTAAGTATACTAAAGCATGCTCTAATGAGAGGGCAAACTGGATCAATCCAAAGACATTTTTTAATGTCATTTTACATTTAATACACTAGCATAAAAAGTTCAGTCTTTCTGTTCTCTTAAGGAAGGCCTCTCACTGGATACCTCCAAGTAAGTCACCTCACTCATACATTTTGTATTTATATATTATTTTGTTATCAAATTAGCACAATTATGCTGCAACTTGCTAACAAACATTCCTTCAACCTCTTTACGGCAAAGACCCAATTAGTTGTGTCTGTTTGACTCATGTTGGCTTTCATTCAGAGACTGAATTTATGTGGCGAGACCTGTTCTTTCCTAGAGATATGACTTTGAATGGTGGTTGAATAATGTTAAGTATACATGGCTAGGATCCCAAAATATGACAAATGAGATGATTGCTTGTAGAAATAATTTAAATTCCACTTGAGAGCATCTCACAGTTCCCAAGGGCCATCACAAACTGTTATTTATTCCTGACTAAATAAGACAAAATTAGTGGGGAGGGGGTTGGGAGCAGGGGTAAGAGGTTATTGGAAGGATAAATCTGTCAGCTGTTTAGGGTAAACATAACATTCAGAAGCAATATTTCAGCTTAAAAAAAAAAAAAGATTTCTAACAGGAGTCTTTATTTTTTGGAGAGGGGATAACATCAAATGCCAAGACCTAAGAAACAGATTATGGAATAAATTTACAGAGTGATAAGAGCCCTTAAAAATTCACTTGCTTCAAACCTCTTTTCTACCAAAGTTCCCCAAGAAAATTTTATCATCAGAAAAGAGTAGGAAAGAAGACAAAATCAAACTACTTTAAAGAAAGATGTTGCTAAAAATGAAGTAAATTCTCCAGATGTTGGCCTTTTGCTTTTTAAAAAAAATCAGAGCTCAGGTTTGAAATATAAAAATAAACTATGCTTAAAGTACCAGGTGCTCTTTTAAAATAAAATATTGCTGGACGAAAATGGGAGGGGAAGAGCTTACTAGTCTGGAAAAAGCCTATAATAAACAACTAAACCCTTTCAGGCTTTTAGAAAGAATTCTAAAGACCAGGGACCAACCTGAAAACAGGATCACCACAGAAGGATTCAATTAACAACACTCTTGTTTCTATAGAATAACACGATTCCGTTTGGTAATATAAATGCTTTAGCAGGTGGGCAAAACATGGGATGACTGTTCAGCTACTCGTGGATGGCCAAATAAATGAGGTTCCTGACTCTGGTTATGTCTACCACAAGTCCTATACACACCAAGTATTTCAGCAGCCAAATGTATCAGGCTGTTTGTATGACAAGTATCTGGATCACATTTTTTTTAAATAACTATTAAAGGGGGGTATATTAAACATATTTCCCCCCTCCCCACGGCCATAGTTAATTTAAGCCAATTTCTTTCATTTTATATTATCAGAAGACTTACACCTTTACCCTTCCTCTCTTAAAATGCCATTTTCATGATAGGTATTCAAATGTACTAACGTGATTCTGATTTGTGGCAACCAGTAGATTTTTGAGTGATTTGATACTCTCCTGGGGTGCAAAAGAATCAGATGCTTTAGACAGAAAAACCATCATCTAGAATGTGGCAAAATCACAAATCTTCATTTATATACAGCAATAACTCACCATAGAGACTCACTTTTGAAGTAGGTTGGGATTCCCTGTCCTATGTGGCCATGGATGTGCCCTGATCCAGCCATGAACTCTAATAGTTCCCTGTGACCAGGGGCATTTGACTTGAGATCCATTTATCTGCAGAGTTAAGATTTTGGGGGGTATCAAACAGACAAGCCTGACCACTTTAGCAATGTGTATTGACCATTTGAACAATACACAACAGAGGTCCACACATGCTAACAGGCAGGCCCAGATCCATCTCAGCTCTATAGGCCTCTGCTGCCTCTTCGTCTGTACAGTGCACACAGTAAAGGTCCTACTTCAAAACATCACCATGATTAACCAAAGCCTAACTCACAGTAAGCCTCAAAAAGTATGAGCTCTTTAGTTAGCCAACCAAGTTACATGTTGATAAAATCACTTAGTTGTAGGAATCTCTTGTATTGCTACTTTAAGAATATCCTCTACTGATGAACACCTGTTTAAAATTTAAGTGTGTTTCTCTCGTCAGCGATGTACTTCTGTTTTCTTAATAAAGTTCAAAGCAGAAGCTTTAAATAATTACATTGAGATTCTTTATCTAGGGATTATCGATCACAGAGAAATCACTGGCAGACCCAGATTTTTGTGGTTTTGAAACATATATCTTGGAGGCCCTCTTTTAAATGAAGAATAATGGCATTATCAAGACAAAATTAAGCACAATATTTTAGAAATTAGATAAACAAAATTAAGGCAGAAGTCCATGCAAGTAAGCACTCTAAGATTTCATTAACTTCCTGGTAAATCCACCCCTGATAGCAGTTTTAACATCAGAAGCATAGTCTGTACTTCATTTTTAATACTTATAACCTAAAAGAAGATAATTTGTATAGAAAAGTAGGCAACATAGTACTTAGAGCAGAGGTGGGTTTCTTTGCATAATAATAATATTTGCAGAACTCTTGTTAATCAAATATTTTTATGTATAAAAGAGCCAAAGAAACCCTATAGCTAATATCTTTTATAATGTTAAGAATTCTTGTATGAAATGAGTAATCCATTCTTAAAAATTAGATTCCAATGATTCGTTTGTTTATAGCAGTAACTATAATCTACCTTTAGGGTCTCTCAATTAGTCATTATGAGACAGAACTTTGTAGGAATTATTGTATCTTGGATGCACCATGATTCTTAAATGGAAGACATTAGCCTTAATCATAAAAGATAACTTCTTTACAGAGAAAAAAAAGTATCCCCTAACATTATTATTATTTTTTGATTCTTGGAAAATAAAGGTAGCCTACCTATAGAAAGAGATTTACATTTTCTTCTGTGGCAGCCCACAAACCCCCTGACTAAGAGCTGAGATGGATCTGGGCCTGCCTGTGTAGCATGTGTGGACCTCTGTTGTGTATTGTTCAAATGGTCAATATCTCCATCTTCATGTAGTTAGAAAAACAATGAAAATTAACACTTGACAAGAAATTATCACACACTGTTGTACATGATGGTGAACCTTTCATTTATCATTGTAACCAACCTATAATTTCATACTAATTCTGGACACTTAATGGCATATCAACTTCAAATATTTCATAAAAAAACTTCTTAACAATAATCACTATCTCCATTTCTTCATTTTTTATTCATTCTTCAACCTCCTGCCTTTCCACACACATATGGTTCTCTTGAGGTAAAAAAATGGCTTTGTTTCTAAATCCAGTCTATGTTTTTCAATTGAAAACAAACCTACTCAAGCCCACCGAGACCCCATCATGGAGCCCAAGGGTCTAGTTTGTCAAACAAGATCCTTCTGGACCCAACCCCAGCTTATTTCTCCAGTCTTAACTATCTTCCCCCACACACACACACACATTCCTAGATCTCTCTACTCCATTCATACTGAACTTTTTATAGCTGTCCTGAAGGCTGAGTCTTTGCGAAGTTAAACCCTGCCTTTCCTGTCCTCCCGCACCCACGTCCTCTAGGAAGCAAGTACCCCTGACCTCCCAAGGCTGAGCTAGTTGTCTTTTCCTGCACTCTCTGTTGCTTGCCCATCACATCCCAGCTCACCTGCCTGCTTAGAGAGATGTAATGTCCTTAAACATAGGGTGGTAAATAGTACATAGCATGCGTTCTACAAACATTTGTAGAAAAACCAAAGGGCCAATAAAAATCCGAAAAAAAAAATGAACAATTTTAAATATAAATAAATAACATTCAAAATAGCTACAATGAGGGTTTTGAAATTTCCCAACACAAAGAAGTGATAACTCTCTTAGGTAATGGATATGCCAATTACCCTAATATGATCATTACACATTGTACCTCATAAACCTGCATGGTATGTGTCAATTAAACATGTCTAAACATTAAACAAACAACACGGGGCTGGGGTTGTGGCTCGGTGGTAGAGGGCTTGCCTAGCATGTGTGAGGCACTGGGTTTAATCCTCAGCACCACATAAAAATAAAATATCTATCAACAACTAAAAAAAAATTAAAACAAAATAACACACATACACACCCCAATCATTCAGATGGTTTTACATGGACTTTTCTTTTTTGAAATTTAAGCCAGTGGTGCTCTACCACTAAGCTGCATGCCCATATCCCAATCCTTTTTTGTTTTTTTGCATTTCAGACAAGGTCTCATTAAGTTGCCCAGACTGGCCTCAAACTTGTGATCCTCTTGCCTCAATCTCCCACAACGCCAGGATTATAGGAGTGTGCCACCATGCCCAGCTTTACATACACATTTGACTAGTTTTCTTGCTATTCTTAAAACTCAATTACAACAACCAAAAGGTATTTAATAATTTCAAGTAAAATGCATTAGCAGTTAGCCAGAACATAATCACCTAATTAAATCTAATCACCAATTAAACACTGGTATCTCTGTCTAGTAGTAAAAGCAATGATGCAGTCTGCATTACTGCTCATAAATAATTCAGTTATTGGGTTCTATTTTTCACAGAATTTACTGACCTAATGGGCTACTTGAAGATCAAACAGTAATGGGCTTTACGGTGATTTTTATAATTTAAGAACAGTCTATTAATCAGTTTCAAGTTCCTTCTTTTATAAATGTTATTTTCACAAATTGGAGGCTAGTTAGACTGAATGCATTACTATAAGCACAAATTGTACTAGAAATACAAGTTCACTTTACTTTGCAAGGAATTTTTGAGTTTGTATCTTAAACATTCAGTATGTTCTAATATCTCACCATTGTCTAAATGAAATAGGGACTCAAAAGAATAAGACACTTTTAGAAATGTGCACTTTAAGAGATCTAATTGCAAAGACTCAAACATAAGCAAAATAGACTCAGGAAAGGAACCTGATGAGCATTCATTGAAGCTAATCACTCTCGACAAGGGAAGGGGGAGGAAGAGAATAGTTTTCCGGACCATATCTTCAAGGTGTATGTTCCGTGAGATTCTTCAACTAAGCTACAGCTTCCAAGACTAACCTAACTGCTCATGCAGTAATTCATCCCACACATTTTTGTTGAAAATGTCTTCCATGGTTCTGACACGGAAGCAGCAGCCACTCCTTTGTGGAGCTTAGAGTCACAGATAAGGAATGTTTGACAGCAGTATATTATTGCAAAAACAAACAAACAAACAAAAAAACTGAATTGCTAGACTGTCATCCTAATAATGTGCCTTAGCACTCTTTATTATAAATTATTCCCTAGGCCTGGATAACTATCTTTTGAATGTTATCTCAAAAGATAATAGCCAGCATGTTCAATCGATTCATTTCCATCTAGGGGAATAAAAGTCCTCAACATTATGAAGTGTTATCAGCTTCTCTCTTCTATTCCCCATCCACAGCCCTTATTCTTTCTCTTCTGCGCTTCCCCTCCAGCACACCACAGTTACCTGGTCTCCCAAGAAAGAAATACAAGAGTCACCTGCGCTTTCTTCCTCCCATCATCACTAGATACTGAACAGCCCACTCCCTTAACACCCCTTACCTCTGGCATCTTCTCTCCACCTTCTATCTGAAAAATTCAAACAGGTTTCTAACTGCCATGAACCTCACACCTCCCCTAAAATTTCACCCATCATCCCCTTCTACTAGCAATGTATAATTTATAGCATTTAAGTCTGAGTCATCAATTCCCTTCCTAAACTCTTTACCAGGGCCATTAAGTCCAAGTCACTACTCAGGATCCATAAGACCACCATTCTCTGAGTCTTTAACTTCACCTCCCACCATCTGCTCAACTTTGCATCTGTATCCAACTCTTGCATCTAAGACTTCGATGACAAAACCCTATCTTCCTGTCAACTCTATCTTAAGCATCATTTGCTCTAGTAATCTTTACTTCTCAGAATTAAGCATTGCCTGTCTTCCTTTCCATATAAATATGGGGCAGAGCAAGGATCTTCTTAATATTCCTCACACCCAGACCAGGGCCTTAAACATAGCAGGCTCTCAAAAAGTCAAGAGTGGGTGGAGGGAAAAAATATTACATGGGATAAGAATCAAGAAAACAGAATTCCATACCCAACTGGACTTTTCAATGTGTTTGTGCACATACCTACCTGTCTGTCTGTCTGTCTGTCTCAGGTAAATTTTCATAAAACAGAATATGAATGGTTTAAAAGGTCAAAGAATTAGAGTATGTGTCTGTTTAATGTTGCAATTCCTTTGATAAGTATGAAAATATGGGAATGAGAAGGTTCTAAAAAATGACCATCAGGGTAAAATATAAAAAAGAGCAATTCAGTTCCCTTTATAAGACTACAGATTGCTTTGTTTCATTTGGACCCTTAACTAGTTCAACTCCAGTTTCAATTTCATTTTTATAGAAAAGAGTGGGAACAAAAAGGAGAAAGTTACCCCTATTTTCTATGACTCAGTGATTACCTATCTCATGTAGATGCAGTAATATTGGTCTAGGAAAAATAGCCTTCCTCATCAGCTAATAGAAAAATAAATGAGGGCTTAATGATGCTAGGAAGGAAAGAAAAGCAGCAGATGATATGGAGGAGAGGAGAAACGTAATAGAGATTAGGTATAACAAATAAGAGCCAGCACAGAGCACAAATAGCAAAATTTTTCAAAGAAAATCCCTAAAGAAGTCTAGAATTAGAAAATGTTCAAAAGCTCTTCACTTTGTGGTCAAAGTTCAAACATCCTTTTTATCTTCATCACCAACCAGTAGTTCACTCTTGCAGATCAAAGTACAATCTGATGGAGAGATACATATGCCTTGTTTTCCACTGAAATTCAGACATAGGAGTTTGTCTGATGAGCTAATAGGATGGACCTGCTGCAAGGTGATTTTTACTGGGAGACTGATGAGCATTTAGAGAAGACCCAGCTTCATCCAATGATAGACTTGGTCATTGTGGAAGAGAAGAGGTAGCACTGGACTGAGTATGTCATCACCAGGATTTTCCACCTGGCCAATGCCTTCTATGTTGATTCTAGAGGAAAGGTTCCTACGTGAATATAGACTTAAGAAGCTGTTTCTGCTATTGATGATGTAAATATCATCAATAGCAATGCTATTATGTCTAATGCAATGCCATGTTAGTGTCCAAGTGACACCCTCACTTCTGCATGAGACAGAACATTTTTAGAGTACCGGAGGTTTCAGAAAGCATCACTTTAGATTCTTAAGAGCTGCAACACAACCATGGGAGCCAGAATGTCCAGTGAAATACTTCAGACTTGTCCTCAGGAGATACACCATTTTGCAGACTCAGCAGTTCTCAGCTGTCAGAAGAGGTGAGAAGAACATGTTCATGAGCCCCTGTGTCCCCCAGACTTACTTTCCAGCAGGAGAGAGTTTGAGACAGATGTTCTATGATTTAAAAAAAAAATGGGTACAAAAGCCAAAAACATTATTGTTCTCAAAGGTGGCCTGCCACTCCCTGAAGTAACTTTAGTAACAAAGAAACTAATGAGGCTAAGTTTTGCCCTCTAATGCAGAGGTCTAGGCTAATCTTGTTCTCTCAGACCCTTGGCTTGATGTTGCTGGGCCTCCATTTTCTCATGTCTCTCTAATAAATGTGTGCATATGAAGCACCAATTATAGTCATCCTACTGAGTGGAGGACAGCAAAATTTATATGACCTGGTCCCACAAGGAGCTTTTAGCAGTGAGAGAGAGACAGATGCATAGACCCACATACACGTGGAAATTATAGACCATAGGTCAAGGGGCCTGCGTGTAGTGCTCTCATAGTGTAGACAAGTATTTAACCCAATCTGGAAGGGTGAGAAAATGGGACAGATAATTTTCCCACAAAAGCCAGATTTTTTCAATCAACTAAAATGGACCATGATTATTATCATCGAGAAAATTATATAACGGTCTAATTCAGTGATGATCAGAGCCTAGGACTGGAGATTGTTCATAAAGAAAATCAAACATGAACTTTACAAAACATTACACATGGGAAGGAAATGGTCAAAATAATTCAATGTTGATCAAGAATAAAATAACATATAAAATCATATGCACAGGTGTAATATGTGTGCTCCAGAATTTACACTTAGCATAAACACAGAGGGAAATTGTGTGTGCATATAGACAAGTCTGGAAACAAAGAAATATAACCATGTTAAGAGTTGTAGTTTCTTAGATTGAAAATATTTAAGTCATTTTCATTATAGAAGGTTTTAATTTATAATCTTTATGTTTTTCTGTTTTACAGAATGTCTACATTAAGCATATATTACTTTTATAACAGTGTCTTAGACCATTTCCTGTTGCTAATAACAAAATACCTGAGACATGGATATTTATAAAGAACAGAGGTTTACTTAGCTCATAGTTCTGGAGGCTGGGAAGTCTAGCAGCATGGTACCACCATTGGCTTGGTATCTGGTAAGGGTCTTTTGACTGCATCACAACATGGCAGACAATATCACATAGTGAGACATAGCAAATATTCCAGAAAGAGCTCATTTTTATAACAAAGCTACTTCCTCAATAACCTATTAACCCATTAATCTATGAATGGATTAATCTGCCCATGAGTACAGAAGTACAGAGCCCTCAAGATCAGATCACCTCCCAAAAGTCCTAACTCCAAATGCTATTGACACAAGAATTGAGGCATTAAATTCCCAACTCATGAATATGTGGGAAACATTCAAATCATAACAATCAGGAAAAAATATTGTTAAAAAGTCATGGGAAGAAGGAAGCTACACAATGTTTAGAAAGATAAAAATGTAATTATAAAAATGTTGGCAAATCACTGAAAATAAGTTCCAAACCAAGGTTGTCATTTTTAAAACTGTTGTGACATTCCTTTGGTTTACTTCTGCAGAAGAAAGCTAGGTACTATTTTGTCTAAAATATAGCTATTCACACATTATTTTTAAATTGATAGATATTAGTTATTAATTAGCTTCATCCTGGAATTTCTGAAAGACTTTGAAAGCCGACTAAGTGATAGAATCTCAGCATCTGTGTACAGAACAACTCCTTTTTCTTCACTAATTAAATAGTTCCTGGGAGGAAAGAGAAGATAATCCCTTTATGTAGCATAAACTTATATTCAAAGTCAGCCTTCACAATGCATACAGGAGAAGAAATAACCAGTCATGCACACAATTTGCCAGATAGACCACCTGACTAAGCTGCTAATATAGCTTTCTGTTGCTATAACAGAATAATTGAGACTGAGTAATGTATAAAGACAAGAAATGTATTTCTTTAGAATTCTAGAGGATTGGATGTCCAAGATCAAGGGGCAGCATCTGGTGGAGACTCTACAGTGTCCCAAGGCAGTACAAAGTATCATATGGTGAGGGACACATGCAAGAGACAGAGCCAAACCAGCATTAGTAATAGACCTGCTCTAGAGATAATCCATTAACCCATTAATCCATTAGTGGATTAATTCATTCAGGGGGCAGAGGCCTTGTGACTTAATCATGTCTTCAAGGTTCCACCTCTTAAGACCTCACAATGGAGATTAAACTCCAATATTAATTTTGGTGGGGACATCCAAACCATAGCAAAGAAAAGTGTGTGAGTGTGATCCATTGAACCATGAGCAGTTTTATATCACACACAGTGCTTAACACAGTCTCTCCAACCTACACACTCCATAAAAAGTTGAGGAGGATGAAGACAAAAGTGTCTCTATAAAGTATCTTTACTGTTCATTCTGTAAACATCTGTTGAGTATCTACCAAGTACCAGGATTGTGAAATTGATAAAAACAACCTATTTCCATTCCCAGATAGGGACTGGGCATTAGACTGGGGTTAGCATCCTAGGAGCCTGCAGAAGGCAGATATGAGGGCCACTTGCCCAAGATGCACAGAGAATAGTATTAAACAAAAATAATGTAAAAAGTCATCTCTAGGTGAGATATCAAAATCAAAGCCAGGCTGTCCAAGTGAATTGTCCGTCCAAAGACAGTGGAAGAGGACTCCTAGCAGGAAGCAATGGCACAGAAACCAAAACAGACTTGAGAACTCTTGGAAGAGGAACAAGTGGAGATATAGCCCAAGGCCAAGTGCTTTCTGCACAAAGCTTCACGGAGCCAGTTCTCAGTGTGGGCTGCTAGGGAAGTGGACAAGCACAGCCCCTGCCTTCAGGATCTCAGCCTGGCGGAAGAGAGAGAGAACACCCATTTAATTCCACACATGTACTTGTCAGCTCCACCCAACTGCTCCCTAAGGGCTGGAGACACGCCTCAGTCAGTGCTCAGTGTGTGTTAAAGGATAGATGATGATAATGAAGATTAACTGTGTCAAACAGACAAGGGAGGCTACAAATAAAGCAAGAAGGCAGGGAAGTAGGAAAGGGGAAAGCTCCAAACATGGGGAGTCAAGATGTGTGGCCCCAGTCCTTGGCTCTGCCTCCAACCAGTGTTAACTTGAGCAACTAAGGTAAACTGCAAGTTCCACGAGGGAGTAAGAGCAAATGGTTACTCAGAGCCCCCTTTTCTTCTCTCTCCTTTTCACTGTAAAATGAATCCATCTATTCTTCAATCAGATTGGAAAGTCCTTTCTGATCCTGCCATCCTTCCAACTGAATCGAACAAATTCAACAGTGTTTTATAACTCTTGGCCCTTTAAAAATTAACTACAATGAAAGCATCTGCTTGAACAGAGATCTTAAAGGGAAAAAAAAAATCTTCAATCCAAGCAATATCCCTCTTGTGGATATGTAAACTTTTAACCTCTTACCTTGAATAGAATTTCCACATTTGCCCTATTTAATCAACAATAAACGTCAGATATGTCATTCCTTATATTTTATCCTTTAGCAGCATACTATAAATTCTAAGTAGAAAGGGATTTTTTTTTTTGCCTTTCCACATTCTACAGTGAGATAGAAACTAATGCTAATCTATCAAAATAATTTATGTTTTAAAATTCCTTAAAGAGCAGAGAGAGAATAATAATGTCCATCCCATTTCTAGGCTTTGGTCTCAGGAGTTCCACTGGCATAGCACATGACATGTTCAGGGGAAAAAAATTCATAAATCTGTCTTACTAAGGCTATTACATATTTTTAAAATTATAGTTGTCAACATACACAAAGTCTTCATGATTTTGTTTGAACCACTATTCCCTAAAAATCAATTTAAATATTTTCAAGGAGATTTTAAAATCTGTCTTGTAACCTATAGTCAGTATCAAGATATAAGATTAAATATTCACAAAAGGACAAATGAAGAGCTTCTCTTTAAGGAAAATCCACAACGTAAAGAAAAAAATTATTCAACTAAGGTAAAATAAAGTTGGAAGTCAACAAAATATTATGGAAAGGTACCAAACTGGCAAAAGTGGAAGAGTGATGATCTAGTAATTTAAATTACACATTGAAATAAAATTACTAATTTTCAGAGAGTATTATTTCTAATTTCATGCTCCATAATATAATCATCTTGAAACACCATCAGCCTTGATTAGCCAAATGAAGTTTCCGGAAAAGCCAAGTTTGAAATAAGAAAGAAGGGATTTGAAGCCGAAAACAAAATAAAGCTTCCCATCTGTGTCCGCATCTGAGGTTGCTCTGTAAGATCTGATAACTTGTTAGAAAGCAATCTCTTTTGCAAGGCAATGGATTTACATCATACATTTTTATCTCTCCAAGGAAATTCTAATTACTGGTTCCAATCATTTCTGATTGATTTGACTTTTATTCATCCAAGGTATTCTCTGCTCAGTGATGAAATCAAGCCTCTAATAAAATTCCAAAATTTTCAGAACAATTTACAAGCTCCAGATGACTGAAAGTTTTCTCATGTTCATTTGGCATTTGGGAACAGAATTTCACTGAATATATTCTGAAGAATGATACATCTGGCACTCACTAAAACAAAGAACTTACCAATGACATACTTAAAGCCAATTAATGTGCAAATTTGTCAATATTCTTTGAGGGCCAAGCTTCAATACAACCACCACCTATTCAGTGAGTCTTCTAATATCCGGGCCACCAGTCCCGTGGGTTTGTGTTTGGAGGTTACTTTAGCAAAAGATTAAATAAGTACACATTATCTTCTGTGTACAAGTTTATACTTATTTATCTATGTTTTGTTTTGTTTTTAAAGAAAAGACTTAGCATCTGTTGAAAGCTCTCTGAAATTCATCCTTTCTTTTGACCTTTTGGACTCCAATTCAGTGAGAAAAGACAAACTATAATCAAAGAACGTTGGCAACCATCTCTTCCAAGCCATTGTTTCAATCATGGTTAAGTATATAATCAATCCATTTGTGTGTTTACCATGAGATTATTTTCATGAATAATAATAATGGTAAATTTAGCTATTCAAAAACATTGAATTTTTTAAGCACCAATATGAAAGCAGTTCAAGAAAATAGATGACTGACCAGCATTATTCTTGCAAGAGTATACAACAGGGCTTTTAGTTGTCAGTGATCAATTTTTATCAATTCTCTAAGAATACTAGCATTTAACAATAAAACTCTTTCTATAAAAGGAAGAAATGTATTCGGTCACTGTGGCTCCAGCCTTGGCTTATCCTTCAGCACCTTCATATAAAAAGACACCTTTACAAACCAAGTGGACCCAAACATTGCCTGCTTTGACCACAGGGCCAGAAATTATTGGCTAATTTGGTGATTCATGTCTTGATCCCAGCATGCCAGGGATACCCACTGTGGTCCTTGTTGGATGCAGTCACTCTACATCACTATGAGCCACTCTTAGAAATGAGTCACACTGATAGAATGTTTGATTCCAACATTCTAAGCCTCCTGCTCCACCACCTCCTCATTGAGGGATGTCTTAAAGTGTGTCTACCATTCCTAAACCAAACATTGTGGCTTTAGTAGATTTGATGTTATGACTAGCAGGGCCTAGGTACATGCTCACCCATCATGCCAGGGGAAAAATAAACTCCATGCAAATCATATAGACCAGAAAAGTTCTAAGCCAAACCTGCCTGGATTCAAAGATAGATAATTATCATCCAAAGAATAAAATGGGGGAAAAAAAAGGGTTCATGAGATGCCCCTGCTCTGGTCTTCCTTGTAGTTCACAATGGCTGGCCTGAAGCCCAGAAGTCTTGACATCCTAGATAGAATGAGTTGTCTTCCAGTCACAGGGACAGGAATAGTGCTGTCTGTGTCCCCTCTCTCATCAGCACACAGAGACAACTTAAACCGATACAAAGGGCAGTTTTCTGCTACAGCACCGGGCCTGATGGTCTAGCTAGGTTCTGGGCCTTGATATGCTTGTGCCTGCACTGAGCCAGTCCCCCATCTATTCTTTAGGGTCTACGAATTTTCCTTTGGTGTGCAGTTAGGGGCATCCAGTGGATGGAACTGGTCAGTGCCTACAATATAAGGCTGGTTTCCAAAGGAAAACCAGGATATTGCCACTAGAAGGAGAGAGAATAAATGAGGAAAAGGAAAAACAATATAATGATCTCAAATAAGCATGATGTTGATGCCAGCAGGTGAAATACTATAATTATTGCAGAAAAATAACGTCAACATGTGTGCAGAACTGACTCAAACAGCCTGGGTGACTGCCAGGGCTCCCCACAGGAACATGGTAAAGTCCAGGCAAGAACTCCTGGCTACCTGTTCCATACATTTCCACTACTCACACCTTCAAGTCTGCCTGTGACCAGGACAGAACTTTCAGTAAAAAACCAGGAAAGTCCGGGGCAAGCCAGGACAAGTTGATCACCCTATAAATCACCATGTAACAGATCCATCTTTAGTGCCCTCTTACTGAATTCATTTTTTTTCATCAATTTTAATTTTTTACATACCAGGGAATATTCTTAATTAGTTTTGAACCATAGGATTTGTTGACTCCATGACTCAAATATTTTTTAAAATAAATAAATAAATATAATAATAATTTTTAAAAACCTATGTGGGATCTTGAGACTTCTGATTATTTTCAGTGAACTTTTAAAAAGGTAAATATTAGAGAAAACATAATAATTTTTTTGTGTGTGATATTTACAATGTAACATCTAGCAAACTGGGAGCACAGGGCTCCAATATTAAAGCTATTGTTACTTTTTAAATTTGTTCTAATTAGTTACACATGATGATAGAATGTATTTTGATGCATCATATATAAATGGAGTATAACTTCTCATTCTTCTGGTTGTACATGGTGTAAAGTCACACCAGTTGTGTAATGTCCAATCCATTCTACTATCATTCCTACCCCCATTCACTCCCTTCACTCCTCTCTGTCTAATCCAAGTACCTCTACTCTTCCTTAGCCCCCTGCCATCAGTGTGAATTAGCATCTACATATTAGAGAAAACATTTGATCTTTGGTTTTCTGTGACTTTTTAAGTCACAAAAAGCCAGAGTTGTCTTCTTGAGGCAGTGACTATTAAATGGAAAATCTTTGAAAATCACACAGAGAGAGAGAGAGAGAGAGAGAGAGAGAGAGAGAGAGAGAGAGAGAGAGTGTGTGATTGAGAAGCTCTCCAAGTAGAAGAAGCTGAATGCTCAGCTCACCCAAGGACAGAAAGGCTGGGAGTCTCTCTCAAGAAATACTCCAGGCCTGTCATTTTGGAGTGCAGGGCCCAGGTACAACACTTGACCAGGGCCCGAGTTCCCACAGAGCAAGTCTTCCTCAGCTAGCAGTGAGTACATTTTCTGCTGCAAGGAGTGCCTGACTCAAACTCCTTAAACCATGAGGAAATATAATATCTGGCAAAGCTAGAGTACAGAGGTAAGGCACAGTCCATTTTTGAGTAGCTCAGAAGCCACAACGACTTCCATGATCCCTAGGCATCCTTGCCCTCATGGTCCCCTTCCATCATAAAATAATAATAACAATAACAACAATAATAACTATATTTGACAACTACAATGATATCAAGATCAATCTATTTTCTTCTGATTTTAAAAGAAATTAAATCATCAAGGAGAACCCCTAAAAGTATCATGGGTCCTGGGATAGATACATGAGACCCAAGTTCTTTGCATCTGTTGACTATGGACAGTGTGTATCATCTGTGAGCTCAAGCTGGTTTACTGCCAGGCTGTACTGTGGCTGCTAAGTGGCAACTGAGGCAGTGGATCCTTTGTTCTGCTCTACTGTCAGCACAGAAAGCCTTTCCCCCAGCTATAAGAGCGAGCCCCTTCCTTTCAGTTCTTATGGATCCAGCATTGGCCCACACCTGAAGCAGCAGTCATAAAACACCAGAGTTGATTGCATTACTTTTAGACTAATCAGAAAAAATACCCTGGTGTTTGGAATGGGCACAATACCTAAATAATATTGGGTCATGTTGGAACGGAGAAATGGTCTACCACAGTTCACACACCACAAGTTCTAGCATCTAAAAACAATCATTCACATGTATTTGATATTCATCAGAGGTTTCTTACTCAATCTTCAAAATAACTTTAAGAAGTACAGACTGGTATCCTCCCCATTTTACAAAAGCAGGAACTGAGGATTAGAAACCGTAAAACATTTGCCCAAGGCAGATTTCTTAAACAGAACAGAAAAGGATGAAATATAAAGAAAAAAGTAATAAATTGAGCTTCATCCTAATTAAAAATGTTTGCTCTCCAAAGACAGAATTAACAAATTGAGAAAACAAGAGAGACTAGGAGAAAATATTCCAAAAAAAAAAAATACATATCCAATAAAGGACTTGCAGGAACTATTCTTTAAAAATAAGTAAATAAAAAATAAGAAACTCTTGCAACTAATAATGACAAAAGAAGTAATAAATAAATAAACAAGATTTGCATGGGCCTTACAGAAAGGAAGATACGTTAATAGACAATAAGCATGTACAAAATGTTTAGCACTCAACATCAGAAAATTATAAAATAAAACCATAATGAAATACCACTTAAACAGCAACAAAATAGCTAACATGATAAATACCTGGCAATATTTATATTGGCAAGTGTTGTCATGATGTGGAACAAGTGGAATCTCACATATTGCTGGTGGAAATGTAAAATGGTACACTTACTTCAGACAACATTTTGGCATGTTCTTATATAGTTAAATATACCTTTACCATATAACCTAGCAATTGTACTCCTATTTACCTAATAGAAAACATATATTCCCACACAAATATTTCTGTGCTAATATCCATATTGGAGTATAGCTACACAATGGAACAATAAAAAAGGAATAAGATTTTATTATCAAAATTGTTAATAAAAATTTTTGATAATTAAAATCCTTCTGATACTCCTAACAAGGATGCATCTCAAAAATATGCTAACTGAAGGAAGTCAGACCCAAGAGATTATATACTATATGATTTCATTCACATGAACATCTGCTGGGAAAAGGGCTGCAGGGGGAACAACAGTGTAAGCAGGGAGACCAATCAGGAGACTGTTGGAATAATTGAGATAGGAAAAGCAATTGCTTAGAATAGGATGTCTGCAAAGGAGATGATGAGAAGTGGTCCAATTCTGGATATTATTTGAAAGTGAAGCCAACAGTTTTCTGAAAGACTTAAATGTGAGAAAAAGAGAAATCAATCATGAATCCATGATCTTGGATCTGAGCAAATGGAGAGATGAAAAGTCTATTAATTGAGCTGGTAAAACAGGTGGGTGAAAATGAGACCAGCATATGTGATCAGTATGAAATGTCCATTAGATGTCTAAATGAAGACAAGACCACAGTTGGATATACTGGAAGAGATCCAGGCTGCAGATAAGAGTTTTCACCTCATTTTTCTGGAGAAAGGGCTGAATACAAGTAAAAAGAGTTCAAATGAAATAGAAGAAAACACCTGGATAGATCTTTTACTGTATAAAAAGTAAAGATCCATTTTAGAAAAGGAAAGTTTAAATGTTATTAGTGTCTGGGGAAAAGATGTACTGGAATTTTGATAATAAAAATCTTCAATACAATTATCAACACCCTGTATGTTCAGATAAGGTTCAAGGAAGGTCATGGAACTCCTCTGAGCTTGTCCAATAATGCAAAACTTTTCACCAAGCTGGCAAGGTCTGGGTACCCATGAGAAACTTTTCTCTCCTGCAGTCTCTACCACCTTCCCATTCTTGGTCACACCTGTTTTCTATTCTTAGGCAGAGTTTAGTTCTTAATCCCTCCTTGTTTGCAGGTAATCTCTGTATTTGATGGTTTGGTTCTTAATAGGCACAGCTGCCAAGGAAGCAAACTATTAATCTGATTTTAAAGTTGCAGCTTTCAGAGATAACTCCAATCTGTGTGATATGATTCAGTGAAAAGAAAAAAAAAAATCTCTGTCCAGATTCCTAAAATTCCACCATTAGGTGAAAGGGGGAAGATGCAAAATATCCAACTTTGAATAAGCAGCGTTGGGGACTCCAACAAGTGAACCAGCAGAAAAAAAAAAAACTGCAAAGGAGAAAGGAGAACCACTGGAAAGCAAGGGTTGAAAAACCAAAAGTAAACCTCTCCTCACAATTTGGTTGGGGTGAATTCCATGGCCCCCTTCCCAACACCTTGCACACAGTAGGCCACAAGTATTTGTTGAATGAATACAGGAATTCTCATTTTTGTTTATTTGAGGAATCACCTTTTCCCTCAAAAAAAAAAAAAAGCCAAGAAATAAAGAAAAGGAAGGAAGGAGATAAAGAAGAAGCGGGAGAGGAGGACCATTTCTGTGGATAGGATTAATGTACTCTCCTAGGATTCACCTACTAGGTAAAATTTTTTTAAAACAATTTTTGAAACTTTCAAGGAGAGACATTTGCCCCTCTTAGAACCCAAGAAATCTCCCTGTAGTCCCTGAGCATCACCAAGGCTGATTCAAAAGCAGGGCATCACTTCTCAAATGTACCCTGTGAGGCCTGGGGTCCGGATGAGTCGAGAAACTCAGGAACTGGAGGGGAGTGCAAGCTCTGGGCGGCTTAGACCCGCCCTGGGGGGCGCAGAACCCGCTGCGCGGCGCGCTGCCCCGCGGGCTTGCAGCGCTTGGCTGGGCGCTTGCGCCTCCCTCCGCTCTCTCCTCCGCCCCCCTTCGCCCTCCCCGTTTCCCTCCCTTTCTCCTCCTCCTCCTGCCGCCGCAGCCGCTGCCAGACTTCGCCAGTTCAGACCCACCGGGCTGCCCTCCCCTGCGCACTCCCCTCGCTGCCCCGGCCAGGAGCGCAGCACCGCAGCGCAGGTAGGAGCCCCCTATGGGGGATCGCACCAAGCACGCCCAGCACCCCCCGAGGCTGCGCGCCCGGGAGTAAGATGGGGTGACCTGCGAGGTGCAGAACGCCCGAGAACTGCCCCGGACTGTGCCAGGTCTCTCAGGCAGAAAGGGAGGTGGAGGTGTGCGGTCTAGGAATGCGATCTGTCAGCGCGTGCGAGTGCTGCTGACATCTGTTGGGATGGGCATGTGTGTGCGCGCCTACGACCAACCGGCAGGGTATTGCCTGTAAACGTAGTTTTGAAGATTTCAGGAGACCCATGTGAGAAGTTTAAGCTGCACTTGGATTCCACCCGAGCTAAAATAGAAGCTGGAGCGCTAAGCAGCTCTGACGGACAACCACCTCTTAGCTTATAGTTGAGAAAGGGGACCTAACGTCGCTGGAGGCACCAGGGCCCGCTGCCCCGAAGTTGGTACCCCCGGGGCTGCAGAGCGGTCCACGGTTCCGCCCCTAGGCAGCCGGATCCTGAAGGTAGCAGGTCAGGGACCTAGGGATTGATAAGATACAAGGGAATCAGACGCTTTGGGCTGCTCCTCTACAGAACCTGAGGTTTTTAAACAAAGCTATGCGCAGAAATGCACTTTGAGAGTGTGCACTGAAGGATGTGGGACGCTCTGAGGGATGTGGGAAGCTCCAGTATTTTACTAGAACTGGGAAGAGATTGCTTTCCGAATTTTGTTTTGATATTTTGTTAAGGGGGGGGGGAAAGTTTGAGGCCATGTAATTCATATTGATTCGCAGATATTTTTGCTGAGCTATGAAAGGAACTTCACTAGCTGGAGGTGAGCATATAGGGAAATCCTTAAAAGTTCAAGGGAATAGAGATTTACTGCCCTACTTCCCACCCCCACCCCCTCGGGAGAGAAGGGATTCACCGTCGCCTTTAAAATTAATTACTCTTGATTTTCCTCAATTCCCTTTTTTTCTGGAGCCTGCTGTGTAAGTGCAATATAAAATACACGCCGAATGTCCTCTGAATATGGATGAATGGAATAAAGAGAAATGCAATTCTGCAGCCGTTTTTCAGTCTTTGCTGCCTTGTTTGGTGGCTACCGGGAAGGTTGGGGGGGGGGGGAGGAGGAGAAATGAGAAAGCAGATGAGAAGTTGGGTGTTGTAGAGCCTTGGCCTCCCCACCCTCCCTGTCTTGCCTGTTACTTCACTGCTGAAGTCCCCCCCCCACTCCCCCGCGCGCGTCCCACACCCCCCACCCCGCAGCAGATACTAAACATGGATTTTGTCCTGTGTTTTCTTTGAGATTCACAATGTTGAAAGCCCTTTTTCTAACTATGCTGACTCTGGCGCTGGTCGAATCACAGGACACCGAAGAAACCATCACATACACGGTAAGGGGGAGATGGAATTTGAGATAAGAATGTTCAGTGGGATTCTATGACACAAGAAAGATTTTACCCACCCCTGCCAGTGAATGCTGGCTGTATTCTGTGACGGGTAATAAATTAAACACCACTTTAGTATGGTTCACATTTTAGATTTGTTGTAAATTGCCCAGAATCCTTTTAAAAGTTCATTTAGATCACCAATTGAGATAAAGACCCAAAAAAATGTAATGATTTGTATGAGAACAAAAGAAAGGAAACCCATGTAAAATTAAAATCAAAGTAAGCCACATGTTTCCAACACATTTAATAAATTAATGGATGTAAGAAATTAGGAAACTTGGATTCCTACATACATGCAAATGAGATCAATAAGTGCAGAATAACAGCAAGTCAAATAAGAATGTCAAGCATGATATAAGCACAACATCCCATTTGTGCATGTGACTTTTGTCATGGAAGCAGCCTTTATTAAATTTATAAAGGCTATATATTCACTTATAGTATAACTCACATAAGTACCCTACAGGATTCAGTATTGGCTAAAGCAGATTTAAAATGCAGTTTGTGCAACTCTGTTTTGCATTTTTTATTAGTATCTCTGATATTTCCAAATAGTGTTTGATTAACTAGTTAATGCATGAATATAACCAATATATAATGAAATGTTAAAAATATCATCTGACCACTCCTACTGCCAAAAATAGATGTGGTGAGAACAGAACAAGACAGGACTTACCTCACTTGTGGTGAGTTTGCATCTCTGTTTTGTGTTTTCTAGTTTTTTGTCTATTGTGAAGTGAATGACATTTGTCCTGGTTCAGAATATGAAAAACACATTTTTCTATTTGCTCCCAATTTTAAAAATTAAGTAATCATACTCAAAAGAATGCAAAAGAAAATTTTTTTAAGTTTAAAAGTGATTTTATGTCAATTATTGATAATAAACATTATCTCACTATTTTTTAAACCCCAGAATGTTAGTATTCATCTGGCAAATGTTTCTTTTTGTTGTTCAGATCAATTATAAATAAAAAAGTATAATATAAATATTTTGTTAACTTGATGTTAAATGCAGTTGCTTCCTCTGCTGAAGATAAATAAAGCAAGAGAAATTAATGCATGTGCTGTTTATCTTCAAATGAAAATGTTTTATTATTCTGGTTAAACTTACTACCTTCTCAGGGAACTAAAATTTTATTTGCTTTTCCCTTTTGTAATCACATAATAAAAGACTTTATTGACTTTACAATTGCTTACTTTATGCCCTTCTGTTTGCTAATAACCTAAATCTAACTTATTTTTAGTAGAGAAAGTTTCCTGTAGATTAAACACTGTAGTTTTAAGACTACTAACCAGGGTTCACTATTATTCTAATAGATTTTCCAGATATGATGCCCTTTTTGTGCTAAGATTAGGTCTCTTCTCTTTTGAATTGTGTATGCCTAATAATCCATAGTTAAAGGACATAAAGGACAAGAGGTACCTATTCTCAAGTACTCCACTATGGAGACTGTATCTCCTTTCATCATCACAGCAAATTAAGAGGTAAGTGGCATCATGCTCCTCCTGTTGATGGCGGAACTGAAGACCAGAAGGAGTGTCTACCTTGCACATGACTACACAGCCAGCAAGTGGTAAAACTAAATTCAGTCTAGGCTTGTTTAATAATAGGTCCAAAATATTCTAGAACTAAATAGCTACAACCAACTGCAAGTCTTCACTACTTACCATACAGATTATTCAAGTGAACTGCCATCTCTGCCTGGTTTGAAAGACACTTTTTGGAAGGTTGGGCTTATACAAGACAGCCTCATATTCCCCTTCCATATTGAAGGCTGGTTTTAGGCAGCTACTGACTCAACAAATATCTGCATAAGCATCTCTCATCACTATCCAAAGAATTTAAGTGGCCAGCAAGATGGCATACACCTGCAATTCCAGCATTTTGGAAGGCTGAGTTGGACCATTACAAGTTCCAAGCCAGCCTCAGCAATTTAGCAGGGCCCTCAGTAACTTAGCAAGATCCTGTCCCAAAATTAAAAAATAAAAAGGGCTGGGGATGTAGCTCAATGGTAAAGTACCTCTGGGTTCAATACCCAGTATCAAAAAAAATAATAATAATAATTTTAAAAACTTTATTTGTTTACTAAGAAAATTCAGCCTTCTATCTCAGGGAATTTACCCTAGGAAGGTATCGTTGAAAACTAAAAAAGTTTCTAAGTAAATGCAAATAATATTATTCAGATTATATAAATTGCTAAAGAAACAGAAAAGCAAAGAGTTGATTAATGTCAGTGCTGGCCAACATAGTAAAGAAGATAGAACTTTCGGCTGGTTCTTGAAGAAGTTATGACCTCAGATTGATCTAGAAAGGCTAAAGACGTACTTGAATCAGAGAGTGTGACATCACCATTTACTGGGGATGAAATGGCCAAGACAAAGCCAGGAGGGCAGATGGGCTGGAGCTGGGGGTGGAGAGAACCTGGAGATGGTAATAATGAGCTATGAGAGGTGTGCAGCCCACTGTGAGCTCTTAGAAATCAATAGAGCAAAATGATTATCATAGGGGCTACTGCAGAATGTCAGATCAAGAGCCTTGTTGCCTCAGGAGGCCAGGGAAGGTAGTAGGTAGAAATGTGGCTACTGTGGTTGATACAGAATCAGACTCAAGTAGGCAGAGCCCGAAGGAAAACAATTAGAGAAGTCAAAGCTCATGTTCATGGGTCTTGAGAAAGGTGGTGGTGGTACCTTGGAAGTGTTGGGGAAAATAGAAAAAAAAAATTAGTCTGGGAAATAACATAAGTTTAGTTATCATCCTGGTAAATTTCAGATGTCAGTTAAATAGTTTAAAGGGTATCTCTATTTGCCGTACATCCTTTGTTGAATGAGGAACTCTTGGTTCTGTTAAAAGGATCTCCTTCCTGAAGCATCTTCCTCACCATGTCTTTCTCAAGCAAACATCTGATCAAAGTGTCTCTGGAGCTTTAAAATTCTACAGGGGACTCTTAGCACCTACAGTAACTTTCCTTAAGATGTAGCCCATAGATGACCTATTTGGGAATCACCTGGGATATTTATTAGAAATTCAGATTCCAGGCCTCTGGCCCTGACCTATAGAATCTGATCCTTTGTTTGGGAGCACATCAGAATTCACATTTTAAAAAGCACCCTAGATAATTCATCCTAAGGCATAATAAAGCTTGAGATTCAAGGACCTTCTGGGTAGAATCTAGTTCCCTCCATCCCTACATTTGGCCCTGCCCACCTCTCTAACCTCACTCCTCCACCCAGAACTACTTGAAATCCTTTCCCTCTGACAGTTCTGTGCCTTGGCTCACAATGGTCTTCCTTCTTAAAATAGCCACATTTCCCTGGGAAAATCCTGCTCATTCCATAAAGCCCAATTCACTTGTCACCTCCCCTTTGAAGCCTTTTCTTCTGCCTTGTTCATACCCACCCCTCAGCCCAGGGCAGAGTGCCTCCGCCCTTCCACATACACCCTTGTGTCACACCACTGACATCTTGCTCCAACTTGTCCAACTACCTGTCTCCTCTTCTGGCCCATGAGCTGCTTGAGGATTGGGGCAAGGTCTTCATGATCTTTGCATCCACAGGGCCTAGGACAATCCCTACGTGCTTGATAGATGGCTTGTTCAGGGAGTGAACAAGAGAGAACCCATAAGAAGTAAAGTGAAGCGGAAGGCTGGGTGTGAGAAGCAGCTAATCATGGTGAGCAAAGCCAGGAGCTTGATTGCTCAGGATGATTTAGAGAGAAGGAAGGTGTCAGGGCTGGGGGAAGGAAGAACCTGGTGAATGTTTTGTCTTTTTTGGTAAAATTTACAATGTGGGAAAGGGGATGAATAATAGTGTAGTCAGAGAGACTGAAGAAGATTAATCTCAAGACAAAGAAAAGGATTCAAGAAAGATGGTGATGGACAACTGTACCAAACCCAAGAGTTCAGAAAGCGGCTGATTGAGAAGGGAACCCTGAAGCAAACCAATGCATAGACTTGTCTTTAAAATGAGGAAAGCTCCAGAATGTTAAGTTACCCATCTTGTATATCTAGGACCCCAGCCCAAGGATTGTTGCCCATGAGCATGATTTTGAGTGTCTTCTTAGGGAAACAACCAATTGTCTTCTGGCTCCATCTTTGATGTTTTCTTTGCAGCAATGCACTGATGGATATGAGTGGGACCCTGTAAGACAGCAGTGCAAAGGTGAGCTGGCCTCAAGGACTCCCCATCTGAGCACAACTTTCTGTCTCCACCTCTTGTGTTGCTCTTGCTGTCCTGTTTGTATTGTATCAAAAAGGCACGTGCATACAGTTACATGTTCCATTTTCCCGCTAAAAAGATTGCTGACTTATTTTATTCCTGACCACAGATATTGATGAATGTGACATTGTCCCTGACGCTTGCAAAGGTGGAATGAAATGTGTCAACCACTATGGAGGATACCTATGCCTTCCTAAAACAGCCCAGATTATTGTCAATAATGAACAACCTCAGCTAGAAACACCAGCAGCTGAAGCAGCCTCAGGCGCAGCCACCGGTGGTGTAGCTGCTAGTAGTATGGCAACCAGTGGAGTGGTGCCTGGGGGTGGTTTTGTGGCCAGTGCTGCTGCAGTCGCAGGCCCTGAAGTACAGACTGGCCGAAATAACTTTGTCATCCGGCGGAACCCAGCTGACCCTCAGCGCATTCCCTCCAACCCTTCCCATCGGATCCAGTGTGCAGCAGGCTACGAGCAAAGCGATCACAACGTGTGCCAAGGTGAGCATGACTTACTATGCTATCAAGAAGGTTTTCACCCAAGCATGACCCTGGTAAGAACAATAGCAGTAGCTCATGTTTACCAAGGGCTTCCAGTGAGACACTGTGCTGAGTGCTTTGTCTACCCTGGCATATTTAATCATTGCAATAATCCTAAAAGGTATTTGTCATCAGTGTTGCTATTGTTTTCCAAGTGAGGAAACTGTGGCTCAGAAAGTTCATCAGTGGTTCCCTCCCCTCCCATAGCTGTCCCTATTTATAGTCACTTAGGAACATTTAAAACTTTCTCAATGGCCAAACCACACCCTAGCACAATTAAATAACTGTTCCCAGAGGTAGATTCCAGGCATCAGTATTTTTTAAAAGCACCCCATGTGGATCAGCATGCAGCCAAGTTTGAGAGCTGGAGGTCACACAGGTGGAAGTGCAGATCTGGCTTTCAAACCCCCGGCAGGAGGGCACCAGAATCACAGTTGTCAGAAGTAGCAGTCAGGTGATTTGTCTGGAATTTGAAATAGTGCTCCATAAATGTCTCCCATTGGTTTCTCAAGCTTTATTGTCATTGAACTTATCAAAATACTGACGTATTTTCCTCATTCAGGAATAAAGAAACAGGGCTCCTGCCTCACTACCTTGGAGGGAGTCTCCACTGTTCACATTTACTTCTTTTAAAGCTCTCATTTGAGCACATTTTGCTTCAATCACTTGCACCATGGCACCGTCTGCCTGGGCTTTTCTGTTTATTTTCACAGAGAGTACACATCACTGTGTATTCTAGAAACAGCTGTAGACTCATGCTAGCACAGCGATAAGAATCTCAGGCTTTGAAGACATGTAGGGTATTAGCTAACTGGACTGTGCTAGGGATTTTGTTTCCCTTTTCCTTCTTAGCAAATCTTTTCAGAGCTGCCTGATAATGGAGATTGTGTTAATGAGATGGGGCTGTAGGACTCCTTTCACACTGCTAGGAGCTAACTATGTAGAACCCATGTTATGGGTCTCGTTGTCACCACCACATAAGTACATGGCACATGCACACTGGCCAGTGGAAAGGACCCAGGAGTTCTCATCTCCAACTTCTGAGTGAGGAAGAGAACACCTTCCTTCCTCCACGCAGTTGGGGTCATGGAGCTATTGCAATCAATGGAAGGTGAATCTCCTTGTGCCCTGAGATGCGGTCCTATTTACCAGTGCTTCATTTTATCTTCTGTATAAGAGACAATAGATTTTAAATGGCTTATAGGTAAGGAAATCTATCATGCTCTGACTTTTATTATTTCATATTTTGTGTGCAAATTTTAAGTTACCCCACATCGAGCTAACCCATGCAGGGATGGTGTCACTTTTCAGAGGGAGCATCATTTGAGCATCTGTTTCGTGTTACTGTCATGAGTCAGAATTCCAATATTGATGATGAATGTTTCAGCATCTGCTTGATATTTTGATATTTAATTTAAGGATTATGTCAAGGAGATAAACTGATGAGGTTATTTTTATATATGTATTTGGGTAAATATGGATTAAAATTACCTTGAGTTTATTTAAGATATACAAACTTTTAATTGTTATTTTAAAATATAATTAAATTGGAAGATTTGGTGGTAGGTTTCCTGGAATTTAAAAATTTCATTGGATTTTAATACTGACTTTTCTGTTTTGAGTTATTTTTAGTCTTTCAGATATTAGAAATTTAAAAGTACTTGGGAGATTAAAAAAAAAGAAAAGAAAATGAATGGGTTATTGCCCAAAGTGGTTTATAGTCCATCATTGACACTATGGTTGAATTTAAGAACACTGCCTAAAACTGCATGAAAGAATTCTAGAATGAAATATTCAAGACTTACAATACCCATTGGTCACAGTAGAAATTATACTTTGAATAATGAAAATGAAATTCCATTTAATTTTTCTTGATTATATTTAGACTACCTTCCAAAATTACTTTTAACATATTAAGACATTTCTAATTCTGCTTTTTTGGGATTTTTCTTTTAGTTATAAACTGAAACTATTAATTACCTTCTTGTAGAATATTTAAATACAGATGTGTTGATTGTGTGCAAACAGGGTATTTCCAACCAAAACAGTTCTACATAATTGAGCCGATTTCTAAAATTTCAGATTGGGATCTGTACCATTGAAAGTAGGGTTAAAAGTTTTTTGGATGACTTAAGGCTCAAGTTGGATTTCTTCCCACCTTACAATTTTACAAAGTGCCCATAAATGTGGATTTACTTAATTGTTGATAAAGGGGGGTTATTTCATATGATAACAACAGGATAATCTGTCTAGGGAATCTGACTAACATAAGTCGAGTCACACTTGTGCCCATTTATTATTGAGCTAATCAAACATGCAGTCCAGGTTCTTCTAATTGCCTGCAGATGTATGACATTCTCATTCCAGGCCAGCAGCACAAAATAACGTTTTATAACCAATGTGAAAGTGTGGGGACCTCTGCTTAAAACAATAATGTGCTCCAAGGACCTATATTCCTGACATCATCATGCAGTTTGAGGAGCCTTCTGTTTTAATAAAGATCTCCACTCCCTTTTAAATGTTGCATACTTCTGCCCAGTAAGCCAAACACATTTACCATGGTCGGCTGGATAAGAATAGTGAATGCCTACTTATGAGTCATATTTGTACAAAAAAAATATTTCTTTTTTCCACATATATTTTTCAACAGGTACAGTTTATCATTACATAACCTAAAACTAAGAACTTTTTTTTTTTAATGTAAGGGTTGAGATCTGTACTGTGTCTCAATCTTATAATCAACTTTGCCTTTGAATGCTGTATACCAATCACAGAGAGTTCCTACTAATTTAAATAATATTAGATTTTTTAATGTACATCGTTTTATAAATATGTCTTTTAACCAGCTGTCTGTGTCAACAGTTTAGTGAAAACATGTTTTTATTCCTTTTCATGTATTTTTTCAAATTTCTCAGTTTTTTACAAAAAAAGGAAAGGCTTGAAATATAACATAATATCCAAAGAGTCAGACTCAACTGTTTTTTTTTTTTTTTCCAATTTTAGCCAAATGAAGGTAGGGAGAGTTTCACAAAACTAGTGTTATCATTGGCAGCTATAGAATTACATGACAATCACTTCGGTGTTACATACTTGGAGTCATGCATGGACAAAGTTTTAATAATTAGTTGTTTCCATGAGATATCACCTACCTCAAAGACAGCAGATATTTATCTATGCCAAAAGGAAGAGGTATGAATAGGGGATTTATTATAACCCATTGATGGCTTATGCTTGATTTTCTACATTGTTTTTACAAAGTCTCTATGTAATCCTTCTCAAAAGAAGGAGTGACAAATCACTAGCTCAAGTCAAGAAAAGATTTTTTTAAATCACATATAAGTTTCTAAGAGCCCATTTTTGTAGGGGAAAAAATCATTTGGGAACTGGCAAAAAAAGAAAAAGCATCAAGTGCCTAATTTGCTTAATTAACTTTCAAAAAATTAAAAGTAGGGCATTTTGCATAGCTAGTAATTAAGCCATCACCAGCTCAGTCAAGATTTACAGATATGATTACTAACATGCTAAAGAAACTGTGCCATCAAGAAATGAACTCAGTACAGATGCCTAATGAAGCTGATTATAGAGCCAAATCCAGAGAACACTTCCTGGCTTATATTATATAAGGTGTCACTGAGAGATGTGAAAACATACCTGAGGGGTTCTAACTGTCTCCATCTGCCAGGACTGACCTGGTTTGAAAACTGCAAGTTTCATGGTTCTGGAAACACCTCAAACCAAGGCAAATAGGATGGTTCATCACCCCAGCATGCGCACCCCTAGAACCAAACCCCATGCAGCTCATAGCCAAGACAGAAAGTCCTAACATTAGAGTCATTAGTTCACTTAAGGCATTGTGTCTCCAGTGAGACTATTTTTTTTAATTTGTTTTAAACTTTTCAAAGCCAAAACCAAACTTCATGGATTTTGCATTACTTAGAGCCTTCCTGTGCAGTTATTGGGATCCCACTTGCCAGTTTGCCAACAAGCAGGTCTCCACATTGTTTTAGACTTTGCACAGATGGAATACCTAGACATCAGCACCTACAGACTTAGATATATGTCATACCATAACCAGCTCATCTTTTCACAATTACACATGGCCAAATTAAGGACCAAGCTTTGATTATAAATTTTTCAGTTTGCTAAAGATTTAATTTTTTTAACTCTCAGCTGTATTTTCAATGATTTTATTTTATTTTTATCATTATTACCTGTGTCGCAGGAGCAAGTAAAACATTTTTTAAAGCATGTGTAGGCTTTTTTTTTTTTTTGGCTCTTTATAGAAGTCTAAAGAAACATCAAATTATGCTCAGTTTAAAAAGAAAAAAAGCAAAAAACCTTCATTCTTGGTTACCATCCATTATGTTCTGCACATTTCTTTATAAATAGAAGGATAGCTAAAATACTGTTTTGAAAAGGAAATAAATTCAAGTTATTATCTATAAATCTACTTTAAAAAAGAGAAACTTGAACTAACATGTATAGCCTCCCAGAGAGGAGGGACACCTTTCTTTGACTTCTTTTATTTTGAATTTAAGTAGTCTCATATCCAAAAGAAGATTTACAAATTATAGTGTAATCAAGTGGCTCATCATACCTGGCATTGTCATTACCAAACAGCTTTTAAACACTGCCCTTCTGTTGATCTTACTAATGTTATTAGAGTCTCTGGTTTGTTTTGTAAGGAAATGCCTAAATTTTGTTGCATATAATTACACAGCCCAATGAATAGCTTTGATCTAAGAAAATAGACATTTTGTAGAAAGAAGGCTATAATTTTATAGAGTAAATTATGATATTAACCAAAAAAATACTTCAAGCAGAAAGTAAAATGGGCATTTAACCAGCTTATAGTTCTTCATTGTTTTTAGTTGTTAACTACCTTTGAGTACCTGAAAATTCTCTAAAGCTATGTAAATGGATAGGAGTTGAGTTTTGAGGGAAAACTTCATTACTTTTTAAGCTGAGGGAATGTAATAGAAGTGATTGATTTACTCCTGAAAAATCTAGCATTGTTTTATGATTTACTTTTCAAAATATTGTAGACATTGACTTCTAATCAATTTGAGATATTTTTAATGTGCATGTGAGAATATACATATCTGATTCACACACAATCAGAAAATGTCCTTAAAATTCCTTCATAAGCACTGAATGACAAGCTGGGCAGAGTGCACTCACCTGTAATCCCAGCAACTCCGGAGGCCGAGGCAGGAAGATCGCAAGTTCAATAACTTAGCATCTTAGCAACACCCTGCCTCAAAATCAAAAGGGCTGGGGATGTAGCTCAGTAGTTAAGAACCCTGGGTTCAATTCCCAATACAAAAAAAAAAAAAAATGAATGCCAACCATTTGAGCTAGAAGAAGAAATTAGTATAATCTCTTTTCTGTAATAAAAGATTGTACCATTAAACACCCAACTCAGCAGTTTCCAAAGTATGGTTGCCACACCAGAAGCATGAACTCATCTGGCAACTTATTAGAAATACAGATTCCTGGATCCCATACCAGACCTACTGAATCAGAAACTCTGGGATGGGATCCAGTGATCTACATTTTAACAGTGATTCTGATGCCTGCTCAAGTCAGAATCAATACCCTAACTTAATCTTAACTTCAGGAAGCTACATCCAATTGTATAAATCAGAAGACAGGGTCAGAATACTTGACATGGGGTGGTGAAGAAAAAGCATAAAAAAACCAAATTGTTGTTCTGTGGGGTAGAATAATATATTATTTTCCTTATCTCACTTTTCTTACTGTTGTCACCAGTACATTGACTCCTGAAAATGGGTGGTCATGAGTCCTGGTTAAGACTGTATCCCTGAAGCAAGGACTCAATATGTACAATCTCAAGGAAAAGGCACATCTGAAAAAAACAGGAGAGACTTGCAGCTCTCTATACATAACCTACAAAGATGAAATAATATAAATATCCTTGAATTGCCAGTAGGTGAAAAGTTGTACTCTGGCTATGGTAATGATCAATGCTAAATGTTAGCTCTATCTCCCATCAGGAACCCCCCGCCCCCACTTAAGCTCGTGGTACAAACTTGTGATATGAAGCAATGCTGTTTGGAGGTTTAGTTCATATAAAGCTACAAAAAGGAGAGATGTTGACTCTGAATTTAGTTTTAATGCATCTTTCAGTCACCAAAGTGATATGGGATCTTTTTAGAAGAAGGTGCTTAGTTGACCATCTTATTACATTTAGACTCTGTTACTCATCAGATATTTGAAAGGTATTCACATTAGTGTCTTCTGTACAATTTAAACTTTATCAAAGATTTACTTCCCATCAAAGATAAGAAGATTCTT
Organism: Ictidomys tridecemlineatus; assembly: GCF_052094955.1. Classification (NCBI taxonomy): domain Eukaryota; kingdom Metazoa; phylum Chordata; class Mammalia; order Rodentia; family Sciuridae; genus Ictidomys; species Ictidomys tridecemlineatus. Next base: position 76,409,845 of record NC_135488.1, read on the forward strand.
GTTAAGACTGGTTAACACTTAATCTGTGGAATGAATTTCTCTCTCCACATAGAATCACAAAGAAACAGATTAGAGTAGAATTGCAAGCCTGGGTAACTTCAGGAATGTGCACTGGTACTGGCTCATTATTTCTTTCTCCAGCAGAAAGTCTCAAGCTATATTCTCTGAAATCAACAAGTTGCCCTTTTGTAAGGATTGCCTTTGCACTTGTTGAATTCCTGGCACAATTTTATTCTTTGAAACCAGAGAGTAAACAAAATTTGTCCCAAATGTGTTTGATTTTGCACGAATGTACAAATAAGTAATTCACGCCACATCTGAAATTCATTAGTATGCTGCTTTTTCCAGGAGGTAACCACAAATTGCACACTCAAAAAGTAAAACTGATCAAGAAAACTGACTTCAAATGCTGGCAAGAAGAAAACACTGTCACTGTAAGAATTTAGACACAATTGCAGGTTTGTGGTTTACACCTAAATTACTTGCAAACATTTGATTAAAAAATGACATGAAAGGAAGGCTGAGTGCCAAGATATTGGCAGCAGCATGGATAGTTTACAGTTGTCGATTTCATATGACCATGGATAAATGGATGAAAAAGAACACAAAAGCATTTGGTTAGTGTTCAACAAAGTCAATCAAGTCTGAGAATCACTTTCTATTGTGGTTTGATAGACAGTCTCAAGTAAAAGGAAAAAAAATTGTCATGGTCCTTAGGGGACTTGGCATAATCAACAAACAAGTTATCCAATAGCCAGTAAAACAAACAACAGAGCACTAAAGTAACACACAGACATCAATGAATTACCAAAAGTAGAAGTAAAGCTAGTTTGTAACACAGGTAGTCTCACAAATTTTTATTGAAATATATAGTTGGACAGAAAAAGAAAACGTGTCCCTAGAAATATAATCAAGGACTAAAGTCTATTTCCTTCCTGGAATGGAGAAGAGAATAATAAGTTGATAGGACTGATGTAGAAATTAAGATTCTTACATCAGAGGAAATAGCCATCCCATAGCCAGGCAGAGAGGCCGGGTATCTGTGTTCCTTCTGTCCCAGAACAGTCTCCCCAAAGAAGTCCCAAGGCACTGTGCTTCTGATAGGAATGCTAGCAAGGTAATTTAGGGACACAGACCAAATCAGAGTGTAATAATGCTGCAGGGTCCACATCTATGACTGGTTCCACCCTCTGTAAATCCCCCCAACAAAATAGTAGTGACTTCATCTAGCCTTGGCTTAAACATCTTCCAGAACCATGTTCTGCATCTTTGTATCAACATATCCTTCCTCAGAAAGCTCATGGTGAATAATGAGAATATACAGCTTGGAGAAATGTTAAGATGTGTTAAGTTTGAAGGTAATCATAAGGGTGGAATTCTTTTTTGTCTTTTAAGTTTTACTTTTAATTGGCAAACAACTGAATACAGTTATGGGGCACAGTGTGATTTTTGATAGATGCATATGTTATGGAATGATTAAATCGAGCTAATTAAAACATCCTTTACCATACTTATCTTTTTTTCGTGCTGTGAACAGTAAAAATCTACTGTCTTAGTAATTTTGAAATAACATTAAATTATGATCAACTATAGTTGCTGGCATGTACAATAGATCTCAAAAACTTATTCAACCATCTAACTGAAACTGTACCCTGTGGCTAACATCTTCCACCACCCCCAGCCCCAGCCTCTAGTAACCATATGGTTCTTTCTGAATCTAAGAATATGACTTTTTTTTTTTTTTAGATTCTACATGTACATGAGATTAGGCATTATTTGTGTAAGGCTGGAAGATATTGATGTGAGCTCTCTGATATTCTGAAGACCCTGAAGGCTTTTTGATGAAGGCATGTAAAATAAAGAGGTTTCCTGGGAGTAGAGGCCAGAAATTATCCTTTTAAAATCTGGTTTTTAGAACCCAAGAAAGGCCGTTGGTTAAATGTAGGTACTTTAAGAAGAGCAGTTCTGATCTGGCCCCCAAATAGGAAGAACTGAATTGCTAGGGAAGTGGGAAGGAAAGCCACAGCTCTCAGGGGCTCAGGATGAAAGTACATGGCTCACTGAGGGCCCCGTGAGAGTTGATAACTGGCTTATACTTGAAGTGAAGGTGAAATAAAAGTAAAGTAGGGAATGGAGCTGGAGCCTGCCATAAAACTGTGTGTATGGCGTTCCTTGGGCCCAGCTAAAGTGAGAATCATGACAGGAGTTAGACCTGCCTTTGTGCATATAGTTAAATGTTAAAAGGCTCTGGGGACTATGGTGAAATAAATTTTCACTCTGAACAGCTGTTTTTGCAAGGAATCTAATCCTGATCCCTTGACTGGAGCCACAGAACACAATTCAAAATGGAAAACAGCTCCTGGAGGCCTGTTCATTGCCCTCCCTGCAGACTAGGTCTATCAGAACCTGGATTAGGGAAGAATTTTTATCAGTAATGATTGGATTTCACTTGTGGAATATTTCACAGCAAAGCCAACTTGTACACGCACTCACACAAGTCTGCCATCAAACTGTTAAATTTTTAAATTCACTAAAAGCTTAAATATCCCAATATGTTCTAGTACACGAAAATTACAAAAAGCAGTGTATGTCTGTTTTCTGAGTTGATGTTGAATCCTTAGCATTGTTAATTTGGAGAGGCTTCTTCGAGAATTAGTTCAACTTTAATCATTCTTCTAAAATATGTGAGCAATTTGTGTATCTGGTATCATTCAACTTTGCAAAACTCGCCAATGAACTTTTTTTTTTCTAATCACTATTTTTTATAATTTAAGGTCTAAAGAGATGCTATTGTATAAAATGGGGTTTTTTTCTTCTCATTATATTCTTTCCTGAGTAGTTGATGATATTAAAAGACTCCTTCTCTAAAAGAGAAGAGAGAATCCCAGAAGAGATTGTTAAAAAGACACTTGGGATACCTGCCTATACAGGATACACACCCCCTGTTTGCCTGAAGTTAGTTCATTTCAGCTATTGATACACACACAAGTGTACACATACGCATACCTACTCAAGCACATATCTATGTATACACATGTGTAGGCACAAACTTACACTCACCACTATTTTTAGTAGGAAAGTAGCATTACCAAACTGATCAAAGCTGATAGACTTTCAAAATAAATTGAAATGCATTTCTGCCCTCATTATTTCTGTAAAATTAGCACTCGAAACCACTTTCTAAATGCATCTGTGTACCTCTTGCAAAAAAACTAGGGCACCTTGGACAGCTACTACACTATTTGCTCAACAAAGAATTGTATTAAACAGAATAACATAAAGAGTCAACAAAATGGAAATGAAACTCCTAAGGCTTAACCTCTGGGGCTTTGTCACCTTATACTTCTGCACATCTGGGTCATTTCATTTCTAATCTTTCTGAAAGATTTACCTGGATTCCATCCTGACCCACCCTTGTATTTTATACTCAATGGAATTTTTTAGCAAAGTTAACTTTTTAGATAAACCATCATAGAGTGGAAATAATAACTTATCTGGGACTAACATTGAATCACCAAGCTCTTTCATTTTTCAGACTTTGGTAAATTATATAGTAAGAAGGAAGTTCAGAATAAAACTACACTCATCAAGCAAGGCAGAAAATTCCAGTCATTCATGATGAATTAAACTTCACAGTAAAAGCTATGGGCCTTTTTTGTTAACACAGTTCATGACCTGGTGTATCATAAGAACCCTAATCCAGGGAAGAAGCCAGAGAGAAAAATCCTCCCACACAGACTGGTAAAGATGCTTTGTTCTGAACTTCAATTGTGTGACCTCCCTCCTTCAGTGATTGGGAGGAGAAGGGCTAATGATAAAAAGAAGCTAAATGCAACATGGGAATTTAATTGTGGTGTGATTTAAGCTGCTAATGATAGCCCTGAAAAAAAAAAAAAAACAGGAAAGATTGTTCAGTGAATAGCTCATTCAAAAAACTTTGTTAAATAGAAAAACCATTATAAATTAGAGCTCAACTCTAAGTAAACTATAAAAATCTTTTTATTGATTTTTTAATTTGAGTAAAAACATGATTTGTGTAACCATGCCAGAAGAGTAGCTTCCAATAAACTTGCCTATCACAGATGGTTAATACCTTAAATAGACTTATCAGAATATCACTCTATTAAAAAATGAGCCTGGACCAATTTAGTTGCCATTTTTAAACCTGGTCACAATAGAGTAGTAGGGTTCTAATAGATAATTTTTAAAAATTATTGGAAACTATGGTTATAATATCAAAATTAGGAATAGGGAGACATACACATTACCAAAATTATGTGTGAATCAGTTATAAAATAGCTTAAATTATGTTTTGCTCTTTTTTTGCTTATTTTTCATAAAAATTTTATTTGGTAATCATTTTAGACTTACAGAAAAGTTTCAAGGACACTGTAGAGAATTCCCATATATCCCTCACTCACTTTCAGATTCCTCTAATATCATATTTCTGGATATGTTTGTTAAATCTAGGAAACTAACACCAGCATATTACTATTAACTAAACTCTGGACTTTATTAGGATTTCAATGTATTGCTCTTTCTAAAGTACAGTTTCTGGTCTAAGATTTAGAGTGACAAGCGTACAGGAGTATTGATTAGAAAAAATAAAGAAGACCTCAATAAGGAAGATTGCATGAGTTACTTGACTTAAAATGAATGATGTTTGAAATTTTCTCCAGAGCCTAAAATAAACAAAAAAATCAAGTAAAATTCTTGAGAAATGGGTAAAATTATCTGCAAGCACTGGGCCTGCCTATTCCTCAGTGTAAATCTTGAATTAGGGAAGAATCAGTACAGGTTCAACTTCTGACCAAGGCTTTGCATAGAGTTGAAGAATCTGAATGTCTTAATTATTGCAATAGATGACACAATATTATGTCAAAGCTATTACTCAGCAGAAAGACATATTACACTTTCCCTTAGAAGAGGAGAAATAACTTCTCTCTTCTGTCACAGTTAGGTGAACCACTGCATCAATCAGGGCTCTCCAGAGAAAGAGAACCAGTAGAAGAGTCTTTAAATTCAGAATCAAGTTTAATATATGTTCAAGACTCTTCCATATGCCCTGCATTCTAGATCAATGCCTCTCAAACTCTAAGCTTACGAATTTCCTGGGAATCCTTTTAAAATAAAGATTCTGACTCAGTATGTCTGAGTTAAGAACTGATATTACACTATTCTAACAAGTGCTTGGATTTTGCTGATGTATGCAGAGTATATTTTCCAGTAGCTGACAGTGCACTTCCCACCAAGAAGCTGATGTTTAATGATTCTTTATGCTTCATTTTCTGTGGTAGCAAAATGTGGTATAATCTGAGTAGAATCAGATTTGCATGTAGCGATTTTTCAAAAATTTATTTCCCTCCTTTACTTAGATATTCAGTCTCTCTGACATAAATTACATTGTAATAGCTACAGGTATAATATACAGATACTGCCCTTGCTTACTAATTAACAGAATTTTCTTCTGTAGTGGAATGTGTTTATGCTTGAATGCTCAGGAGGATTCTAGAAAATAGTCTTTGGCAGCAAAGAATGGTAGAAAAATCCATGTAATGAAGCAAAAGACAAAAATTTCCATTGGGTCTTCCTCTAAGTGAAACCTCGACTGTATTAAAACAGTTAATCTCTCCTGTCTTCAGTTTTCTCAGCTATTGTTCAAAATAAAGAGAGATCCAGGCATGTTTGTAATCCCAGCAGCTCAGGAGGCTGAGACAGGAGGATAACAAATTTGAAGCCAACCTCAGCAACTTAGAGGACTTTAAGCAACTTAGTGAGACCCTGTCTCAAAATTTAAAAATAATTTTAAAAGATCAGGGTTGTGGCTCAGTGGTTAAATGCCCTTAGGTTCAATCCCGGGTACCAAAAACAAAACAAAATAATAATAAAGAAAGAAAGAAAGAGGGTACATTTTGTCTAGGTTATAAGCTTTGTGGATGTATGAGAATGGCATACTTCTTGATATAGCCCTTAAACTGTGTGTATTGATGACAGTTCTTCTTTGCTTCTTGGATGGCATTTCTATGAGGAAAACATACCAGAGCAAGTTGAAATCTGCCCTGAGAAGAATGCAGGTGCATTCCATGATTATAATAGTATTAATGACTCAGAAACAGAAAACTAGACGTTTTTAATGACCTGAAGCTTTATTGACAAAGCAGTTCACACCCAGTACTGGTTGTTTGCTAAAAGTCTGGGCCAAGTCACTGATGCTTTAAAAGCTACATCACTGCAGTCGTTCCCCCAGGCACTGACATGAGCAATTATTATGGTTCATGACACAGCCCAGGAATCCATCTGAATTCTAGCTCAGGAAGGAGTTATTTTAACTTCAGTGCACAGTAAGTATACTTTTTGCATGTATCAATCCAAACTCCTTTAAATATAAAAGTGTCAGCACTAAATATGACCGACCTTTTATTATTTTCTTGAGTTTGAGTTAAGATTTCCTGCCTTCACTGGAACAGGAGTGCTTTTCAACAAAGAGCAATCTATTTAAAGTCTACAAGGTGGTTCATTTCACATTTTGGAATCTTTTTCAGTCTTAGATTCAAACCAGGTACACAACACAAACTGTAGGTTTTGTCTGAGATTATGCATTGTTCTTTTTATGTACCGTAAGGAAGGTTATGTGCTAGTTATCTCTTGCTGCATAATAAATGACTCCAAATTTAGCAACTTGAAACAATAAGCCCAGTTTCTCTGGGCCAGGAATTGAGGTGTGATTTAGTTGGGTCCCCTGGCTTTGGGTCTTTCACAGGCTGCAGAGATCTCAAGGATTGACTGGGAAGGATCCCCTTCCCAGATGGCTAATTAGTGGCTGCCAGCAGGACTCACATCCTGCCTCAGGTCCTCATGAGTTCTTCCACTCACAATTCCTTGGGCATGCACTTCTCCATAGAGCATCTCCTAACAGGGCAGCTTCCTTCAACAGAGTAGGTAAGGGAGGGAGCAAGAGAAGGTGCCATCAAGAGAGACAATGCTAATTAAAGTCACTAAGTCACTGTCTTTTGTAGCCTACTTGAAAAAGTGTCAGGCCACCTATTTTGCCATTTTCTGTTCTTTAGAAATAAATAACTAGCTCCAGCTATATTCAAGGGTGTGAATGCCAGGAGGCTGGCATCACTAGGAGTCAGGTCAGAAGCTGCCACCACAATTTTTAATTAAAATTCCCCCTGAATTCACTCCAGCCCAATCTTTCCAGTTAAATCTAGAATTTTAAAGTATTTCAAAAAGCAAAATATGAGTTAAAAGCAAAGTGCATTCCCCGATCTCTGGCAATGCCAGAGACTGGATAACTCATTTGGATTTACAGCCTAGTGGGTGTGGTCAGCAGTACAGGTGAAGTGTTGTCCAAAAGAGGAAACTGGGTGCTTCTAACAGCCCCTGTTGAATAAGCACACCCTTTTCTTCTTCATTGACCTGGAACTTCTCTCCAAATTCACTCCTAAATATCTCTTATCTCCTTTGATTTTAAAATGTCTTCTTTCATTAAAATCTTTTCGTCCACTTTACAAATAAACAATATCCATAAAACAAAAATGTTATGAGCAAGCACAAAAATCCCCTTTCATTTTGCAGATTAACATGTAGTTACATGCCTGTTACATGAAAGAAAGAAAATAAACACGTTCTTACTTTATGTTATCTTTTGCTCTAGACATTGTTATATCTGTGTTTCTTAAAAAATCACAGGGGGAAAAAAATGTTCTCATCTCTCCCATAGAAATTCTTGTTCTCTTTTGGTTACCTGCTCCTAGAATCATCATCTTTACATTTAAATATGTGTAAGTCTTCTTTAGCCTCTAAAGTCTACTAGGGGATGATTGCTTAAAACACCCAATAAATAGATTATGTAAGAGTTAAAAATTCAGAAGCAACAAAATTCCATGTAAACTTTCTTGTGGTCCAGCAGAGAAGGTATCTCAATAAGAGGCAGGGTGGTGGCTTCTGTTAAAAGATATATCACACACACACACACACACACACACAAAAAAAAAAAAAAAAAAACAACTCAGTGAAGATAGAAACCAAGCAATTGAACAAAGTATAGGGGGACCTATAAAACCAGCTGGTGATGTGAAGGGATGGCCACCAACCACATTCAGTCTCTTCCCAAACAGTCTAGTAGCCAGATTTTGAATCAACTCGAGAGGAAGAAAAAAGAAGGGTAAATTCAGCTATTAAGAAGACTAACCAAGCTGGGCACAATGGTACATGCCTATAAACCCAGTGATTAGGGAGGCTAAGGCACGAGGATGGTAATTTCAAGGCCAGCCTCAGCAATTTAGCAAGACTCCATCTCAAAATAAGAATTATAAAAAATGGCTGGAGATGTGGTTCAGTGGTAGAGTACCCCTGGGTTCAATCCCCAGTACCAAAAAAAAAAAAAAAAAGGAGGAGGAGGAGGAGAGTAGTAGTAACTAAAATCCAAAGGAAGATTTGGTAAAGAATATTGAAATGAACCAAGCATTCTTAAATTGCTTTTGAAAGTACATAACATAGCTCTGCATGAAGTATAGTACATTTTCCCCTTGGTTCACTCCATTTTCCAGATTTGTTCAGGTGTCTCTGATGCCAATAATAAAACTCTCTATGGCCTGTTGAGTGGGTTATGGGATAAGTGGGTGCCTCACAGCCCTATAGAGGCCAGCCTCTGGCCTTGGGCCTAGAGCATCCTGGGGAGGCTGGTTTGGTTCATGAAACCAGCAATAAGAGTTGGAGTCACCATCAGGGGGGCTCCCAGTTGGATCTGGTTTCCTTTACTCTGTAGCCCAGAGGGAAGTAAAAAAGCATTATGCTCATAAGATTTCCTCATATTCAGCAATCCATTTGCTAATACATTCTCTTGACATAAGTAGTCCCACTAAATTCCTCTTTCCTCATCACTAACTCTAAAATGACAGTTTAAGGATTATCTCTTCGGCCACTTACCATGAAACAAGGCTCCAAACCAGTTTGTTATAGGTTTTGAGCTTAACCACAGAGCTCACAACTGAGCGGTTAATCAATCATTCTATGACTAAATCCATCTGGAACAAATTTGAAGAAGTGGCCATGTAGGTTTCTTTGGTGTGTGGGGGGTGGGGTGGAGAGGTAGGAGTGGGTACTAAACTAAAACCAGAGTTGATCTTTTCAAAGGTTCAGAAGCAAAAACATTCTAAAGCTCAGCAGTGACTTTCTCCTATTCCCACAACTCCTGCGTGTTCTCTGAGTAAGGTTTGTTCTGTCTTTATCCCATTTTGTATTGCACTTAATCCTTCCAAGTGTCTGTCTATGGATGTCCTGGAGCAGAGTCCACTTCCCAGAGAATGAGATCACAATCTCTCCTATGGTAGAAGGGAAGACAGGACATGATGTGGTCAGATCATCACCATAACCTCATGCTGCTCTTACATTTCCAAACATGTAGGGCTCCACTAAGGGATTATGGAAACAAAGGAGCCTGTTTCCAGCCCATACTTTGTTGGATCACTACTTTTTGTCTAGTAGATATTAAAGGATAATTTAAATATCAAGAGCCTGGGTTTTTAAGAACTCTATCTTTTCCTCACTAGACCCCAATATGTTAATGTAAATTTGGGATATATTTCTCCATATACCCTGAAATCTGTGCCATTGACACATGCTCTGTTCAATTTGTGTCCTCTATTCATGCATTAGGTTAATGTGCCTGCAAACTGTACTAGACACCAGGCACACTGCCTTTCTAGCAAGGACCTTTCAGTCCATCAGAAAAGGTAGATACGGTTGTATTTTTAAAAATTAAATGATACAAATAATTCATCTCAACGATTCAAGTTAACGAACTAGTTGAGAACATTCATTCTCATGTAGTCAGTTGTAAATGGTGGTTACCAAATAATCCTGAAGAAGTCAGAGGAGGGATTGGTGGCTGCAACCAGGTGCCTGGTTAAGACTTTTCAGAGAGAGTGGAGGGTCATGAAGGATGTGACTCAAACTGAAAAGAGCAGGCTTTGATGGGTGACACCCTGAGTATAGCATAGTGGTGAGAGTCTGTGTCACTCTTCAGGGAAAGGGAAAGTAAGGCCACTGTGGGTGCAGCAGGAAGGATTGGAAGAGTCATTCATTGGAGGATGGTTAAGGAGGACCTTGAATTCTTGATTAAGAAGTTTAGACTTAATACTGTCATAAGAAAGATTTTAATCAATGAGTGACATAATGTAAACACTACTTCCAGGCACTTATAGGATGAGGAAGAAAAATAAATAAATACACACACACACACACACACACACACACACACACACAGTTAAATGGGTTAAATTATCCTAATAAAACTGCATACGGGAGGGGATAGAGAAGGCAGATGTCACTCTAATTTGTAGAAATGTGAGTTTCTCAGAAAAGAATTAATTACTCTCAAGTACTGTATATGTAACAATGCTAACAAGAAACAGAAAATTGACCAAGGACTATTTTCAGGATATGAATAATTAATTTAAAACTATGTTTTAATTTATTTTTTATTCTACTTTGTTATATATAACAGCAGAATGTATTATAATTCATATTACATGTATAGAGCACAGTTTTTCATATCTCTGGTTGTATACAAAGTATATTCACAGCATTGGTGTCTTCATACATGTACTTAGGGTAATGATATCCATCTCATTCCACCATCTTTTCTACCCCCATGCCTCCTCCCTTTCCCTCCCACCCTTTTGCCCTAACTAGAGTTTGTCTAATCCTCCCATGCTTCCCTCCCAACCCTACTATGAATCAGCCTCCTTATATCAGAGAAAATATTTAGCATTTGGTCTTTTGGGATAGGCTAACTTCGCTTAGCATTATATTCTCCAACTATTTCTAACAAACATATTCATTATTTTTGCATGTAAGTGCTTCTCCTGAGTCAAACAGTGATTCTAAACATGTTCAACTGCAAATAGGGTAAATGGTTATGATATTCTTTATCGATGTATTCATAGGTATTATAAAGGTAAGCATCGATTGTAAATTAATAAGATCATGTGATTTTAGCTCCCACATCCTGTGAAATAACCAGTTAGGAGCTACTTAAGCCCTTAAATGATTTTCTGAACAATCAGCTTTTCTTTTCTGCCTTGTGTCCACATCCTTTAAACTGGAGAATGTTCATTAGTTGTAATATATGATCAAATAAATACAGAGCAAGTCTCCAACTATAAACTACATCTAAATGTGGACAGTTAATAGCAATTACTCTTATTTTAACAAGACTGTGACCCTTCAAAATGCGGTGAACTCAACCTAAACAGAATCATGCCCTGATTGTTAGGTTTTTACAATTATCAGAAATCATGGCAAAAGGCAATTATCCATAGGCCCACTGTCCTGCATACTTTCCTATTATCCATCTGCAAATAAGCATGAATAAGTAATCTTCTCATAAACAGAGAACAATAAGTCATCCTGATACATCTAAGGGAAATGCATCTTCCATTTGAAAATTATCTTCATCTGAAAATAAGAATTTTAAGGTTGGGGCTGCAGCTCCGTGTAGAGCACTTGCTTAGCATGTGCAAGGCCCTGAGGTCCATCCCAAGTACTGAAAAAATGGCAGCATGGGAGATGAGTGGAATCAAATTTTAAAGGGGAGCAGAAAGAGGAACAGTGATTTAGGAATAGGGGTGAGGCTAGAATGCTTATATAGGGGTGAGGCTAGAATGCTTATCAGCTTAGCAGAATTTAAGAACATAAGAATATATAGTTTATGAAATAATGCAAAGGAATTTTAGCTGGATTTAGATCTCACTTCATTCTCAACTCTGTAGATGTTGTTTTCTTTGAAGGCCTCCCCACAGATACTTGGCAAAGGTAAAAAAAAAACACCTGGTTTGTCCACATATTGACCTGTTTAAGTTTTTCATTCTGAAACACTTCATAAGCAGTAGCTGTGCCTGTACTTTAACTTCTCAAGAGTAGGAGTCATCTGGAGATGATGTGTTAGTTGTCTAGATTTACTTTCTTTATTTTGTGTGGATTGGGAATAAGATGGGAGGTGGGATTTAACCTTGCTTTGTTAGTTAATGTTGAGGAGATGGTATGAAACACGCTAGGTGTCCTGTTGCTAGATCCCTACACAGAATTTCAAAGTGTGACATTATTCAGTAAACGTGAACTGGGTAACTATATAAAAAGTGTTCTAGGTGATGAGAATTCAAAGAGAAAAGTTTATGGAGTCTGCCCTCAAAGAGCTCACAGTCTAGGAGGAAACAGTGATTAGAAGGTAGCATTTTGAGTCCCATTTTAGGGACTTCCTAGAGACCAGGCCTCAGTCTTAGAGAGTTGTGGAAATTAGATTTTAGAGAACTGGGGGAGGAGGGAAGGAGAAAGAATGTTCCAGGAAGAATTAGTAGCATTTACTAAGATTGTAAGTGGAAGACATAAGAAAGGAACAAGTTGTTTTGTGTGACTTCAGTGTGCAGAGTGTGAGAATAGGCGGGAGTCAACTCATGAAGAGCCTTGCATGTCATGTTAAAAAGTTTGGGTTTCTCATCCTGAAGCAATGAGAAATGACATAATCAGTTTTCCTTTGTATGAAGTGAAAAATGCCCCAGGTCAAATTGTAATTTACATATGCAAATCTAAATGAAGTCATATTCTTTGCTCACTGAAGAATTAAGTGCACAAAAGACACCACTTACTTTTAAATTTATTTCTGAATTATAATTTATTAATGAGCTTACATAATTTTAGTATAACTAATTAGGACTAGTTTTATTTTCCATTTACGATAGTGCTACAAATCCAAATTAATTATGGATTTTATTCTAAAAATAGCAACATTTCTGTTCATAAGCTTGTTTTTATCAAACAATGCAGTAGAGAAAACATCTTAGCTCAAGGAAAAGCTGCAGACATCAAATCAGCCTTAAAAGTCCACTCAGCATTTAGTGTGTTGTTTCAGGCCACTTCTAATTTCTCTCCACACAGACTATAACTGTAAGTCTTAAGGATTTTTACTATGTACTGTCTGTTCTATTTGAGAGCCTGTACTAAAACTTATTGGAACACTGGTTTGAAAAACAAACTTGAAATTCAGCCTTTGCAGAAGCTACATATTGGCCTTTCTTGGCAGAGCATTCTCTAATTTTGTAACAAAAAAAAATTGTTGTTGTTGTAGCAACAACTGTAAAACACTAGGGAAGTATCAAATATTATTTAAGTGTTTTGCCTCTTTACAATGTAACAATGCTAGAAAGTGTACATTAAATCTAATGGAGGGCTTAATTGCTACCTTCAACTGGTTAAGGCTATAAAATTATATAGCCACTGATATGTGCCAGGGGTTATCCAGCTGCTAGTTTCTCAATGGAAAATTCCAGAACTTGTTAATTAGAGCAAAACTTGTATAGGACCATGAGCCAATTAGAGTTCTATGACACACAGATTCATCCTTGGGTGACTTTAAAGATGAGTAGGGGAATAGTCATCAAGAACCTCATCAAATCAGTTGAGTTTCCAGTGATAGCAGGTGTGCTTACTACTTCTCTTCTGTAACAAGGATAAATCACAGATACAGCTGTCCCAAAGGTCAGTTGGATGACTGGTGAGCCTGAGTTGTCCAAATGAACCTAGGAAAAGGATATTAAAGAGGTAGACATAAGGAGGACCTTGAAGAGGAATCAGCCCTGGTGAGGTAGAGGAGTTAATTAAGGGAAGGCTCACAAAGCAGACAAGTGACAAGAGTGTCTTGAACATAGCAGTGGGTAGCATGGCTGATGTGGAGGGTCCCATAAGATACGCTGGTGACTTGGAGCCCAAGGAGAGGCTACTTTGAATATAGAACCACCTATATTGTTGCAATGAAGTTCAGACCAATCACACAGTGCCATCTGCCACTTTATTAACATATACATGTACAGTCACAGGCAGGTCTTGGAGCCCAGAGAGCCTGACAGCAACCCAGCCTCACTAGGAAAGTGAAAAATGGCAGGGGCAGGCTTGCCAAGCTCCTGAGGTCTCAATGGAGAGCCACCACCCTGGGCCAGAGGAGAAGCACCCTCAAACCATTCCCCAAGAAGCAGCACCCCTGGCCTCCAGACCATTAGAAAGGAGTCTTTATACCACCGCCACATGGCAGCAATCAGAGCTCTCCAGTTGGAAGAATGGTCTGAAGCATGATGCAGAATTGAATTTAAAATAGGAAGAAGAAAGAAGCCAGAAATGTAGGATGGAGACAGATAGGTTGAAGGACAACAAAGGAAGTCAACGTGACCACCTGCTAATTTGCCTGATCTCACCATAAGCCTGAAGCTTTAAGTTTTTTCATTTTTCCTGCTAATTCTCTCTGTTACACCCTTAATATGGGACGAATAGGCAATCATATATGCACATGTAATTTACCTGTAGATATAATGAAAGCATTTGGAAAGGATCGTTTGATGTTCAAAGAAACCAAAATTAGCTTTCCAAAAGAATACTTTTCTAATATGCCATGATTTTACTGTACTAGCAGAGCATTTAAAAAACAAAAACTGGCTCCTGATCAAACTCTCCTATATGATGTGACTCATGGATGCTCCATTAAGTACAGGCATAAGTGCTGTAGATCACCATTATGTTTGCAACCTGCTCATTTGAGAAGTCAGGCATCTAGTGAATCCAATCCATTCATCTTAGACTAAATCTGAGACTTTCCTTAGAACAAATGGCCAGAGATCCTTATCCTACCTTATATTCAGTTACTATGATGACATTTGAAAAGTATCATTCCATTTGTTCTCTAGTTCTGAGTTATGATTTCATTATTGACTTGAAAGATGGTGATTATAATGTCCTGTCCTACAGGATCATGCCTTTTTCCATAGCCAGAATTTGTTCACCCACTAGTTCTTTCTTGGATTTACACATAGACTCTAACCAGAGCTCTAGTTAATGCTATGCTTGCTAAGAAGTCTTTATAAACATTAACGCTCCATTGCCATGAAAGGGTCCTGAAGTCATGAACAGTTCTTTCCCATCACAAAACATTTTGAAATGCAAAAGATGCTAGATATATTTTGTTTTGCCAGATCCCTTGTGTTTGAATATTTGCAATTTCCCTAATGAGAAATAACTTCAAGAAAGGCTGACTGCCTGCTCTTGTATCCATTTGTCTGGAATATGTCAAAGGAAGGGGAAGGTCATGCAATGCTATGATGTTCCTCCTGACTGGATTTCAGTCGTCCTGATGGATGCTATTCAAAACATGACAATAAGCAAGGAAACGAAGATAGGATGTTTATTTATATGCAAACACATGAATATTATATTAGAAATCATGACTTTTGCAGGTTTTTGTTTCTTCCCATCTGTATTCAACAGAAATATCACCCTGATCTATTATCAACTTAGAGCCTTTTCACTCAAAGAACAATTTTTTGAGCACTTTACTAAGGAACAGGTGTATATTACTGTGGTTAGCTCTCACAATAGCATTATAAATTCAGTATTATCCCTACTTGATAAATGTGGAAGTAAGACTTGGAAAGGCTAAATAACTTTCCTAGGAGGTGCAACTAAAGCATGATATTACTTGGAGTTGAATAGAGACCTATTTGATTCTAAAACCCATGATCTTACACACTCTTCTGCTCAGTTATTTTTCTGCCAGTGAGCTACATAAGAAAAAAATTTATTCTGAAGTTCTCAGACTTTCTAAAAAGATCAAGTCCTCACTCAAATGCTAATTCTTGCTATTAATTATACGTAAGCATTTATTCTTGTTTTAACAAGCCTAGAAAAAAAGCTGGCATAAGCAACTATGGAAAGATATAATCTCAAATAAAATAATTTAGAACTTAAAAATACTGGCAGTGAGAGAATAGCCTGATACTTCTACTTCTCAGAATCATAAAAAGAGATCTGTAATGAAGGTCACCCACAGGGGACTGCCTCACACCTATCTGGCCGCTTCACAGTCGTCCACATTAACCACATAAGTGCCTGAACCCAAAAGTTTTTATTTAGGGGTTTCCATAAACAAATTATTACATTTCTAGGGAAAAATTATCCTAGCCCAGTTTTAAAATTAACAATATGAATTGCTCAATGTTTCCATTTTCTTCCAAAATAAAACTTGGATGTGCTGCATATGGTAACCATGTAAAGTACACATAAAAGAAGTCTGAGAATGTAGGGTTTCTTTTCCCCATTGGTGTTATTATTCATGCCAAGAAATTCTCTTGAAGACTGGCTTAGTTTGGCATCTGCCTTTACACATCAACTGTATCACTGGCACAGGTCCATATGCCTTTGTACCCTACCAACACAAGAAACCACATACAGGGCATGTTTCCCCACAAGACGTGTTTCAGTTTACATTGCCAAACAGACATTAAGCTACTCTAAATTCCTACAAGTATGTAAATTTACAGGTACACAGTAGTGCATTTAAACATTGAAGTGAACTTTCTATTCTCGGCTAACAGAGCCCTTTACTCTGATCCAGGAAGGTGAGTCCATTTTTAGACTCTGCTTTGATCCTCCAGATTAGAGGACAGGAGAAGTTTGCCAAAAAAATGAAAAAGGAAGGAAGAGGAAATAGACACCTGTGACCCAGATCTCATGAAATCAAGAGCATGTTATTCCGATTTCCCAGAATCCAACGTAGTCAGTCAGAGAGGGGAGGAGAGATGAGAGACAAAAATGAACGCTTTTTAAACAGCACTCCAGAATTCATCAAAGTAACTATTAATTCAGATTCTTAAAACTGAAAGAGATCTCAGAGACTGTATAGTCCAAGCTTACCAGGGAAATGTAAGATAAAACGCCCCAGTCTCATTTAAAAGTTCAAAGACTTCTCAGAAATACCCAGACTTGTAATACTCATAGGGTCAGTCATTTTATTGAACAGTATTTTCTTTTGTCCCCTGTTACATCTAGGCGTTCCTTCTACAGATGCTCAGCAGTTGTTTGAATACTCCTGCCTCATGATACTGAAGGTGTTTTAACACAGAGAGGGAAAAAAAAAATCTCAGTCTTTGCCAACATAGTTTATTAGCAAATTAGATTTAAGTGTGCGTGATATTCATGGGTAACTTGGAGAAAATGCTAACTATAATGTGAATTTGAAACAAAACCAAGAAGTCTAAAATTCTTGGTTTAATGGTACTTTATCAAAGATCTGGGCACAAGCTGAAAGTTGTTCACATTTAACATTTTAATCACTGAATAAACATGAAAAATACTAATACAGGACAAGGAATAACAAGTCAAAGACTTCTCAACTGCTTTCTAGGTCAAGGAGGAAGGAGGAAACAAATAGCCACTTTTTAAAAAAAATATATTTTAGTTGTAGATGACCACAATAACTTTTTTTTTTTAAATGTGGTGCTGAGGATCGAGCCCAATGCCTCACATATATTAGGCAAGTGCTCTACCGCTGAGCCACCTCTCTAGCCCTCAAAATAACCACTTTAAAAATGAAATCTTTCCTTGCTTCATTTTATCACCAAGCAAGTTTTTCAGGTGTTAGAGGAGACATTATAAAATGTAAAAGTTAACTTCACAACTATACAATGATAGATACATGTGCACCATATGTCAAACAAGAATACAGATCTTCCATATTTTGTCAAATCTTCTCAATTTTCTATGTTAGGGTAGATGCAGCATCTGTTTTTCAACTTTTGTCTTTATTATCAACATTACCAAGTTTAGAGAAAAGTTAATTGTGTAGTAACATAGAACATTGAACCTCAACATCCAGATTAAAACACCATTTACACACTACCAGATTGGCCTGCAGCACCTTACCACCATTCTTAAACACAGACAACTAACCAAATCCCCACCCACTGCTAGGTTCCACATTGCACTATGTCCAGAGATAGGAAGCACATTACTCCTACATTCAAACACCTAGTGAGTACATTTTTTCCTTACATGGAACTAAAATCTACTTTCCTTGAATTTTGCCCATTCATTCTAGTTCCACCTTTTGGAAATACATGATTGAGTCTGTTCCTTCTTTTCTAAGCAGCCCTTCAAAACCCTGAAGTCCATGTTTATAGCCAATTATGACTCTTACGAAATGAGGACAAGGGAGAAAGATAAGATTGATGCGAGGTACAAGGAAGGGGTGGGGGGGTTCTAGGCTTTCTTATGTACTGGTATTTGTTCCCACAGATTTTGATATGTAATATTTTCATTTTCATTCAGCTTCTCCTATTCTCCAATTTGGATTTGGCCATTTTCTTTAAGACATGGATTGTTTTAAAGTGTATGCTTTCTTTTCCAAAACAAGGGTTTTCCCCCCTCCCTGGTTTTATTGCTGCCATTGCTGTTTTTGTCATTGCTTTGTTTTTATCTTATTTGCACAATTAGAGAACATAGTTTGTATGTGGAAATTTATTTTAGACTTGCCTTAAGGCTAGCATACAGCCATTTTCTTTTTTCCATATTTTTATTGGTGCATTATACTTAATGATGGGATTCATTGCTACATATCTGTTCATGCACATGACATAATGACATAATTTGGTTGATATTGTTCCCCAGTATTGCCCTTTTCCCTTCCCTATTCCCTTTCTTTTATTTTATTAGCCTCCTTTCTAATTTTCTCAAGATCCCCTTGCCTTTCTTATTTTTCCTCTCCAGCTTCCATATAATTGAAAAAAATATGATCCTTGACTTTATGAATTTGTGTATTTCCTTTAATGTTCCCTCAATCCTTAGAAAGGTTATGTATTCCATATAGAAAGACATACAGAAAACTTTTAACTGGTTGATATATAAATAAGTGTATTTTATATATATATATATATTTTTTTTTTTTTTAAAGAGAGAGAGAGAGAGAGAATTTTAATATTTATTTTTTAGTTTTCGGTGGACACAACATTTTTGTTTGTAGTGGTGCTGAGGATCGAACCTGGGCCACACGCATGCCAGGCGAGCGCTCGAGCCACATCCCCAGCCCAATTTTTTATATATTGTTATATATCAATTAGTTCAAAAATTTTAATCATGTTAATTATATATATATATTTTAATTTCTGAAAACGTAGGCTTGTTTTCTCAGTTCTTGGGAGAAATGTGTTAAGATCTCACCAAAATTATGTTTTGTCTACTCTATCCTTTAGTTTTATCCACTTTTGCTTTATCTACATTAAGATAATGTGATTAAATGTATATGCATTTTCCTGGTGAATTCAAATTTTCATTATTATGTGGTATTCTTTTTATTCTTTAATAATCTTTTTCCCCCTTAAGTGAACTTGCTATTAAAATTCCTAAGTTAACTTTATTTTATTTAGTGTTCGCATGGTGTATTTTCCAACTCTTTTAATTTATGTATCCCTGTATTGAAATAATATCTCTTGAAATAGCATATTTGGGTTTTGTTTTTAAATCATTCTCATAATGGGGGGGGGGAGCAGTTCAGAGAGCATTTAGTCCACTTATATTTAATGCAACTACTGACATGTTTAGGCTTAAAACTACCATTCTACCATTTGTCATCTGTTAGTCCAGCAAATTTTAGCTTCTCCCCCTCTTCATTTTTTTTTATTTCTTGCCTTCTCTGTAAATTGATGAAATATTTTGTATGATTCCATTTTCACTTCCATTAACGTTGTAGTTTTATATTCTTTTAATCTTCCTTTAATGTTTTTCCTAGGGATTACTTGAATGGTCCTCCATGATTTATTAAGATCTAAAATAAATTAGAAATTTCAATCCTTACTGGATAATGTGAAGAACTTAAAATTTGTAAACTCCATTTACCTTCTGGTCAATCTATATGCTATTATTCTCATATATTTTAATTCTAAATATTTTATAAATCTCCAACTATAAATCGCCTACTAGTATCATTTTGCATAGTCAGCATTCATTTAGATTTACTCACTTTTATACTTTACACTGCTCATTCTTGTGCTGGAATTTTTTGCCAAAAAGAGGGGAATAAAAGAATTTAGTGTAAATTTGGTGAGTCCATCTACCATCACCCTTCTTCCTACCTCTTTACTTCATTTGGAATTCAGAAAAACACTTGGGGAACATTGTGCAGAAATAACCTAGGTAAGATGTGATGAAATGGGCAGGAAAATACACACAAGAGGGCAACACGCTCTGGAGGCAAGAGGCACAAAGACATACTTTATTGAAAAACCTTTAGACAGTTAATGAGTTGGAGAAGTACTGCCAAGTTACATTCACCAAATTTAGTACTATGCCTCGATTTAGTGGGCACAAAAGCTGCTTATTATTGAATGAACAAATATAATGTAATTGGTCTCATATAATTAGGAGGTCACCAAGCCATGCTTGTTATAATTGGCATTGCCATAGCCAGGGGCTTTTGTGACCTCAAGTGATGATTTGCCTGAAGGAGTAAGCCTGGAATGTGCATGCTTTGGGCTAGGGAGACTCTCTAAGCTGGCTGTAAGGCCAAGAATCAACTCACAGGGCTCATGTAGGGCTTGATATTCAGTTGAATGTAGTCGATTTCCCTTCAGTTCATCAGTCTCCAGGGTTTGATTTGAGACCAGGGAGACAGAGAATGGGGGAGAGGTAAGATGAAGTGGTGAGGATTCAGGAAAACACAATTAAAATATCAGTGCAAAGGCATCCCATAATAAGTTGAGATCATAATTCTTCCCAAGCCCATTCAGTTTGAAGCAGAACTCCAACCTGTATAAAACAAACTTGAACTTTTACACAGAGGGTCTTTAATTCCTAGTACTGAGCCACCTTGGAGCAAAGACTAATAATACTCCTTGTTTCAAAATACACTCTTATTCCACAGGTTACAGACTGATGATTGGTTGTAATAACCCAAATTTCAGGGTATCTTTCCCAGCCATTTTTTTAATGGATAATTAAGTTAAGAAGACAAAGAAAAAAAACAGGAGAGTTTAGCTGGGTATGATATAGTCACTGAGATGCCAGAAAATAACCACTGACACAAAACAAGGATTTATCTATAGAAAACGTTGTTTTCTTAAGGTTGTGAAAGCAGTAAGCTCCACTTTGTCAGTGTGTGAAAAAAGCTGAAATGAATCAGCTCGAAAGCCTTGGTTTTCTTGCTTGTTCTTCTGTTTTAGCCTATGACTGATTGTTTCATTTGGTTTGTGTATAGTATAGATGAGTCACAGATTGATCATTCACATATATCAGTTGGTTTTCTTCCCACATTTATGAATATGTCTAACCTCATCCAGTCATCTTGCAAACAAAAGCTGTTATCCACAGAGGAAACTAGAGATCGAGGGTCCATTTTCAATGCAAATTCTTCATCATTTCTAAAAAGGCAACTCCAGTACATGTAGCATGATATTTCCATATGGGAACTGCATATTGCAAGAGTCTGATAAAACACTGCTATGCCAAGGACTGCCAGGATACTTGATTTGTCACTTTCTAAAACAAAGACAATGAATCAAGGAGGCTGATATTTGTTGACTTTGGTGATATTTTTGTTTATCATTTAAAGCACACCAAATTATTAACAATATGTTTTGCCAGAACTGATAACAATCTAGAACTATAAATCTAATGCTGGCCATCAATGAAGACAGTTCTCTTCTCTTACTTAATATCAGTATTTATTTTCTCCACTAGAACTGCTTAGCTTGGGTGAATTCTAGCTGATAATTTCAGAAGGGTGAAAAGCTAACTAGAACTGGGCATTTGGCCCAGATAAATCTGATTCCAGTACTGTGAAGGAAGCAGCAAGGGAACTAGAAGGTCTTTGACAAAAATTGTTGATAATTGGCTAAGAACTGGGGAGGGAAACAGAAAACTTGGAGCACTCTGAATGTTATTGTAAACAAAAGAAAGACTTCAAGGGAGGACTCAAGGTGCTACAAGATTATCGAGAAATATAAAATCTTTATGGCTACAAGAAAAACTCTGCTATCTAGTGACTCTTAGGAAATAAGCCTTTCTAAAAAACTAAACTACAGAAGTACACTGGAACTCTTGGGTTTGAATCTCTGCTTTGTGTGATCTTAGGCAAGCTACCTCACTGAGCCTACATTTCAGTAACCTCCTTCCTCATCTGTTAATTGTGGATGATGCAATCACCTTTTCCACAGGACTGGGTTTTATAAATCTGATGCCCTCACCAAATAATAGATCTTTTCATGCTGTCAAGCATTTTCATTCCAATTAATTTTAGAATTTTAATAAATTATAAATGAAGCTATATAAAATATTATATATTTTGATTATGATTTCAATCAATACAACTTAATATCTTGATTACTCAGGTTATAATTATCAATTGCCCTTAATAAATAAGGCAATAATAAAACAACAACACCCTCAACTCTTGCTAAACTAGTTCCTACCTTCCAGGATTAATACTGAAAAATAAGATGAATATTCCAAGTTACTATAAGACCTCTATCTAGTGAGTCCCTTTTATTTCATTTAGAAAGTTTCATTGATACTATGACCCTAGATCCCATAGCTATCACAGAATAAAAATCACTTCAACCCCCTTCCTCCTGTTTCAGGGCACACCCATTAATAGTCTATGGTGGCTTATTCAAATGTACTTCTGGATTATTTCTTAAACCTAAAGCAGCACAAATTAGAACGGTCTAAATAAGCACTCAATAGCATTCAAAATGCAGATAATTTGTTGCCCATAAAAACGCACTGAAGTGACTCCATGTCGTGGTAAGTTATCAAATTATGGAAAGAACATTGCAGAGATTAAAATGTTGCATAAGAGAGAGAAAGCAGCATGAGTCAGGGGTTTGGGAAATATGAGTCAGACTGAAAGGAGGGAGCCAAAAAACAGAGAGAATGAAGGCCTAAGCAGGAACTTAATGGACACCACAGTGATGTGGACACCATTGCTTCCATTAGCTTGGAGAAGAGATCAAATGTGTGGTTCCATCGACTGACGGCCAGTGTGATAAAGACGCTAGAAGAAACAGCTGAGCAAAGATTAGTCTGGACTATTTAAAGCAACTAAAGTTGCCAAAGTCAGCAAGAGAGGGACCCACGAATAGTATAAATCACTAGGAAGGAGACCGTGGGCACATTTTTGAAAAATGAGAGAATCACCAAATATTGCCATTAGTTATTCTTAATATATTATAATGATGAAATATGTTGTGATATTTTAGGAAGCACATTCTATTATTTTGTTCTCTGTTAATGTCAACATTAGGTTATGACTGCATAGTTCAGGTCTGCTTGCTGTGTTGTATAATCCAAACTCTCTAATCCCACCTTTAGGGCTTTACTTTATTTTGTATTCTAATTTGTCATATATGACAGCAAAATGCATTACAATTCATATTACCCATATAGAAGGGCCCTGAATTTTATTCGGACTTGAGCCAGCAGTTTATGAGCAACTTCTGCCAGTCACTGTACCAGGCTCCTTATACACACAGTGCCTCCAGTGTGCTGACTTCAGCTCCTTCCATTCTCCTCATGCACAGCAACAGGGTCTTACCACTGTTTTCTAATGGGAACAGCTTTCTCCTTAGAAACAAGCTCATTTTCCTGCTAATTCATGTATCTCATCTTTTTCAAAATGCAACGGAGGACCCACCTCCTTGGCAAATCTCCTAAAGCTGCTTCCTTCTTAGGCTGCTTCATGCCTCATGGACTCTTCTGCACTCTGGCTTTACATTATTCCCACTGACCAATACTTTGTTGATTTTGCTGCGTTTGTTTGTCAGTTCTTGCACGTTACACTATCCTATAAATTTTAGTTCCATGAGATTAAAGCACTGACCCTACTTTCCTTAAACTCTAGGCATCAATTCCCAGCAAACAGTAATGACTCATTCATCCATTTATTGAACAAATAAGTATTGAAAAATCACCATGTGCTATGCACTCTACTGGGCTAGGCACACAGAAAAAGTAAGATATAGATTCCATCCTTAAAGAGCTTGATTCCAGGGCCCACGGCATATGCTGACTACCTTAAAAACCAAGTAAGCTTAACTATCGAGAATAAATGGTAGATAATTTAAAAACACAATGCAAACTCCTCTCCCCAGAGTATTTATTCTTTCATTATCAGGAAAATCTTGACAGACTTGAATAGTTTCCCTGAAAAATAAAGCATTGTTCTTGCCTATGCACATACCCCCCCACCCCCAGTATAGATGTAGAAAGTGGATTTTTGACTACACACCGCAGAGGTGCCTGCAAAAGACATTGTTTGTGTTGGCTGAATTAGTGATTTTTGAAGCATATTGAAATGCCTACAAGTAGAAAAGACAAATATAAGAGAGTTTATCAACATATAATGATTTTGATGTGACCTTGTATAGCTGTGTAAATGTGCAATGACAGGATGTTAAAGAGCAATTGTTTTAAATAGTGAAAGTAATAGTTTAAGTAAACAAATGAATGTATACTATAATAGATGATAGATCAAACAAATTCATTCCATTGGGAGACTTCAGCACTAGATAACCTGCTAAAAGCAAGGAGGAATATATTATAAACTGAAGTCAGAGAAGCAATAAGTGGAAATACAGTAAATAGCTGCTTTCTGGAGCCAGGGATGGTGACACATACTTATAATCCCTGCAACTCAGGAGGCTGATGCAGGAAGATTGCAACTTTGAGGTCAGCCTGGGCAATTTAGCAAGACCTTGTCAAAAAATAAAAGGGCTGGGAATGTAGCTCAGTGGTAAAGCACCCCAGAGTTCAACTTCCAGAACCAAAAAACAAAACAAAACAAAAAGCCTGCTTTCCTGGTCACAGAGACTACTTTCTCGACCATTTTGGAAGTCCAGGTAAGTAGAAAGTATAATCACTAGTCAACATTAGGTGAGGCTGATCCTACTGCAGCTTTGCTTGTTTTATGTTATTTATTTATTGATTGATTGATTGATACTGGAGATTGAACTCAGAGGTGCTTTACCACTAAGCTATACCTCAATCCCCTTTAATTTTTTTTTATTCTGGGTCAGGGCCTCTCTAAATTGCTGAGGTTGGTCTCTAACTTGTGATCCTCCTGCTTCAGCTTCCTGAACTGCTGGGATTACAGGCATGCACCCACTGCCAGCTTTGCTTGGTTTTTGATAGAGAAAAGAACATAGTGAGAGTGGAGGTAGTGGTATTTTGGTTTTGGTTTGTTTGTTTTTATTAAATTACTTTAACTTTTGTTTGTTTCTATTAAATAACCCTCTGGGAGCTAAGGAGACATTATAGTTAAGGAGTAGCAGCACAGGTTTCTGTATTTAAAAACTATTCAATGATGCATTGATTCCACTGGACATGTTAGCTTGTTTATCAAAGAGACTGAGAAATAAACAATGTGAAAATAGGAAGGAAATGGTAGGACATCGAGAATGCAATGGAGTGGAGGCAGTTTGCAGAGAGATGTCTCCAAAAGAATAAGCCTCAGTCACTGGTGAGGCCTCCCTTAGAAATGCAGCAGCAGCCCAAGTCCTTGATCTTCTGCCAGAGTGTGCTGAGGAAACCTGCCACATCTGAATCTAACATTGCCATATCTCTCAGGGCTGTTATCACCGCAAATGCTGGCAAATGTTCTTGACATAAAACAATAGGAATTCTGCTGTCATTTCTGCATTAACTAGTCATAAAGCTCTGAAGAAACCCCAGTAGAAAGGTTTTCATCAAGTGCATATGAGAAAATAATAAAAGACACAAAAAGGAGCAGATTAATCTCACAGAAAGATTATCGAACCATTGTATTGTACCCAAAAAGCACAATTTGCAATCACTGATTTGAAACTAACAGTAATAGTAATAGTACTGGTAAATTTCAAAACAGAGCCAGAAACATACCAAGAAAGCTCAGCTAAAACTTTATCACCAGGTTCAAAGAATTATGTAAGTAGATGTGTTCATAGGTTATTATCCAACAAATAGCCGTACAACACTCAAGTATTTTTCACCTTCTGTCCCTCTTTCTTGTGGAAGAATCTTTGTTATCATTTCCATGCCCAGCTAAGTGAAACAGTTATCTGAGGACAGACTTCTTACAACCAGGTCTTCCTACATTAGGACACTGCATAATGCAATAATTCACCTTGAAAACATGGAAAATGAAAAAATGAGGCAAAAACACAAACGACCACTCTCTAAACTTCTGAAAGGGAAAGCAGAGATTGCATGAACTCAGATGATTGGTTATTTTTTTAAAAAAATTGATTCTTGGTCCACTATTTCTGCTAGAGCACCCCCATGTAGACCATAGTGATTATTTAAGACATAATGATTTAAGATCCCCTAACTCTATCTCAGTTTTCATGCAAAATGTGTCATCTCAGAATTATATGTCATACGATACTCTTAATGACACTTAAGAGTCTTCAATTAGAGAATGCCAAAACTGTGTAATGCTTTCATTTGTTCTATTTAACTTCATGATGTGGGAGATTTGAATGTATACAAAGGTGATATAAATAGGGAAAATTGAATTCACTTATAAATGACAGTAAACTTGAATGTACACACACGATTTTATATCACATTTTCATATGAAACAAATTCTCTAAACTGGTTTTATATGTTCAGCTGAGTTTTTTGTTTGTTTGTTTTGGGTTGTTTGTTTGTTTTACTTTTCTAGAATAATGACCTGCTTACTCCTTAAGGAACATTTGGTGAAATCCTAAAATGCTTTGAGAAATTGTGTATTTTAAACTACACCAGTCTTTGTCTCCTAGAGGAATATGATCTTATTGAATCCCTTGCATTTTGAATTTGCAATGAAAAATTTATACACAAATGTTACTCTACCATTTGCAAAAAAATTTAAAAAGCAACATGAAATTAAATGTATAATATTAGTTAGACCCACTTACTGGGCAGATTTTTAAAGCCTTGTAAATAGAAATTATAATGTAATATATGGGTGGAAAAGCCAGGTATCATACAACTTATTAAAATTTTAAAACACACTAACTACTATATCCAACTAGATGCACACACCTAATCCCTCTTTAACAAAAGTATAAACATCTTCTGCCTGTTAGGAGACTGGCACATGATGGGTAAGGGGTTGAGGATAGGGTGAGATTTTAGCTGCATCTGCAATGTTTTATTTCTTAACAAAACAAAAGCAGCCAAGAAAAGCATGGCAAAATGTTAGTGTTTTAACAAACCATTATCTATGAAGTTATTTACTGAATCCTTGAAATAATTTAAATTTAAAATATTTTCAATATAACAAAAGTATAATGCTTTAAGAACAAAGTCAAAAATCAGTTTAAGAAAAGCAATGGCAAAATGGAAGAAATGATAAAATCTTCACAATCTACTGAAACATTGTTTGTGTTGCGTGTCTTGGACAGACATCGACGAGTGCACTGCAGGGACGCACAACTGTAGAGCAGACCAAGTGTGCATCAATTTACGAGGCTCCTTTGCATGCCATTGCCCTCCAGGGTATCAGAAGCGAGGAGAGCAGTGTGTAGGTAAGTCCCATGGGGCAGTAAACAGAGCCTTGTCCTGGGCATCTTCAGGCATTCACAGCAAAGCACCCATATCCATTGAAGAATGATAGTAATGATACTTCCTCTTTTGTTGACTACCAATCCATTCTCTAACAAGAACAACTAGCCTTAAAGGTTAAGCCTATCCTGAACAGCAAAGTGTTACAGATTAAGCCAAAGCAGAAATCTTTGGTACAAATTGGACCACAAGGGCAACCAAGAAAATAATTCTAAATTAGCGGGTATTGCACCAACACATTAGTGATGTGGCTTTGGCACACTGTTGCATAGCTCACACAGCACAGCACACAGGGCAAAGGGTGAAGTTCAAATCCCAGCTCCATCCCCACAAGGCATTTTGAGGCATTAAGCATTGAGAACCTAAGTTCTCAGTGTCTTTCCTTGTTCCTGTGTCCTGTGGAGACAGCAGTCCCTACCTCAGGAGCTCACACACAGGAGCACTCACCACAGAGACAGGCCCTGTGTGGTGCAGCTGCTTGCCATCATCATGCAGAGATTAACAGAAAGGCCAGAGACTGTTGCCAGCCTGTGCCAGGTGTTTTAAGTGCAGAGCCACGCATAATACCTGCTCCCTTGAGGGTCTGAGCGTGTCAGCTCCCTGAGGGCAAGGGCCAGGTCAGCTTGTGTCACTGCTGGCTCCAGAGTCCTCAAAGAGAGCCCACCACACAGAGGATGGATGCTCCATGGGTGCATTTTGCATTCAAAATGGAAGAAGACAGTGTGAGGAGGTAAACTAGCAAATAGTGAAGTCAAATAAAGCATCCTGGCTCAATAGTGAGGCCCAGCAGTAGCCCTGAAACTCTGTAATTGAGTCCCTCTGTCCATTTATTTATATACCGCCTCTTACCACAGGCCAATGAAGAGGCCTTATTTTCTCTTAGGAATAGAGGGTGAGGATGTGGAGATAGGGAATCACTTTTCACCCACAAGTGTGAGCTGTTGACATTAGGTTGTCAGCACTGAGCTTCTTGTGGGCCATGGCCCAGTTCTGCCTGCCATGGGCCGTGCCTAGATGCTGGGGTTGGTGCCCAGCCTCTAAGGAGCACCCAGGGTTTGTAGCAGTTGAGCCATGGTTTGGGAAAAGAGTGTGGGGAAACTCCACAGATACCAGAGCTTTGCCTCTTGTGTTAGTTAATAAAATAAACGTTCCAGAAGAAAGAACTAACTCATCCTACTACAGGGCAAACCTAGAAGACAGGAACATAATATGGTCACAGCCCTTTGTGAGAAAATAGGAAGAGACCTTCATGACTAATTATACACATACACTGTCACACTGCAGTACCCCCACGCAAGTTCTTTCCTGTTCCAAGAACATTCCCTCCTAGCAAATTTCTGTTCAGTCCCAGTTCAGAGTACCTCCTCTAGCAAGCCTTCGGTGATCCATCCAACTATAATTGGTCACTCTTTCCTCATCAACTATGATGAAATATCCTTTTGCAGATCTCTAACCTGTTGCAAGACCAATACATCTATAAGGTATAATAAAAAATATTGTGGTAATGTCAATTGCTATACCTAAACATGTACTTTTAGTTTCTGTATCGATCCAAATAGTCCATGGACCAGCAGCACTCAGCAGGTCACACTTTGTGTAGCACAGTGTGCTCCTTCTATCCCTTGTACACCTGTCTATTATTGATCTTATTATTCCATGGGGAAATTTGCTTCATGCCTATATTCCATACTAGGCAGATGCAGATCATTATAAACTGGCGGTGCCAAACACATGTTACCATATAACAATGGTTGATGAATGTCCACTGGTTGAGAAGACATACATTATTTAGCAAGAAATTATTTTAGGGATGACTGTGTGCCAGGCGTTGTTCTACATACTGGCTATAATAATGAACAAACAGATTGTACAAAATCATAACTATTAGAAAGTACCATTTGTATAACTGACTATCAAAACTGGAACCTGCCTATAATACAAGGCACTAGGAAGCACTGTGCTAAGTAGCCTTAAATTTCCATTTATTCAAATAATGATTATGGGGCACCCACTATGCCAGTCCTTGTTCCACATATTAAGCATATGGCATGATCAGGAAAAAAAAAAAGACCCACTGTTTTTACCTTAAGGAGAAGATACAGGTTTTATTTGGCCTGTATTATAGTGAGGGAGACAAACAAGAGGCAGATAAATATATAACTCAATGTCAAGTGATGCAAAGGGCTCAAGGAAATTCCCTCCTAGTAAATTTCTGTTCAGTCCCAGTTCAGAGTACCTCCTCTAGCAAGCCTTCAGTGATCCATCTAAAGCAATAAAGATAAAGAAATAGATGGGGCAGAATAAACTATTTTATATGTGTGGGAGAGATGACCTCCTTGAGGAGGTGACATTGATCAGACAATATGCTTTAATAAGTAGGTTAAGGAGCTGAAGCTGTAGATCAGTGGTAGAGCACTTGCCTGGCATGTGTGAGGTACTGGGTTCCATTCTCAGCACCACATATAAATAAGTAAAATAAAGATCTATCAACAACTAAAAAAAAATCTTTAAAAGATGCAGGTTCAATCAAAAATATTTTGCAGCTTATTAATAATAGCTCCCATTTATTTTTACCTGCTGTGATCCAGGAACTTTGCCTACATTATGTCATGTAATCCTCCCAGCAATTCTATCATATTTTTTACACTGTTACTTATGGAAGAGGAAATGGAAGTTTGAGAATTAAGACCAAGCTCGTAATTGCCAAAGTGAAAATCCAAACTTAGGTTACCTTGAAGCCACTTGAGCACACTGCCTCTCACATATTTAAAGTACCCAAACAGCTCCACATTGTTTTGTTTCGTTTTACCAAAAGGCAGGGTCTGTATACAGTGTTACCTTGTACCTGCATACTTTTTGCTCTGAATGACACATGCCATGTTGGAGTTGTCATTAAGCATAGAGTCATGAATTAGTGACATTTTATTATGCTTCTAAGATGTTCGTCTTCCTCTGCAAGTTCTCAGTTGAGCATCTTATGGTTGGAAATATTTGTCTGAGATAGACACCATCTGGAACACCTCATTGGTGTCAGCAGGGCCCTCTCAAGAGATGACTTGTTGTGCATCCTTTCTTTCCACAGCATTCTTTCATTTGACTCTCACAAAAACTTCCTAAGATACATATGGCAAGCTTTCCTTTCACTGTGTGCAGAAGAAACCCCAGGACACAGAACATTTCAGTGACTTAGCCCCTGTCACCAGCCACACATACTCTACAATTCCTTTCCTTTCTTTTAGTTTCATGCTGCCTTGCTTAATTGGTTTTTACCTCATTTATAAGATTTTAGCTCCCCACATGGACATTCTCTTATGTATGCGAAGTGGTCTTATTTACTTTACTCTTTTAAGTCTCAACCCACCTAGCCAGGCTTATTTATCACACACTGGGGTATGCAGTCTTCGTTCTTAACATCTTATTTAACTTCAGAATGCTGATTCAAGTATACTTAAAACACCTATACCCGAATTTTAGTAACAAAGGGATTTTTTTTTTTAAATAAAGTCTTCCCTACATAGGTTTTCTAGATCATCTCTGTTGAAAACTTGGTAAGTCAATAATTTGTCTCTCTGTGTGTGCTGGTCACCTAGACATAGATGAGTGCTCTGTGCCTCCGTATTGCCACCAAAGATGTGTGAACACTCCAGGCTCATTTTACTGCCAGTGCAACCCCGGGTTTCAATTGGCGGCAAACAACTACACCTGTGTAGGTAAGTCTTGAGGAGACTGCCATCCTAACTATTTCTGTCTTTTAAAAAAAAAAAAAAAGGAGACCCCATATCAAGGTGCACTACTTCCAGTTTTCAGCATTCTTTAATGAACTGGTTTCCATCAACTTCCCTTGAGCAATCATTTAATGCTGAAAGGACAATAACTAACGTGTTTCCTAAAACACATCAACATGTGAACAGAAACCTTTTTGAAGCTTGGTTTTAGCTTTCCTCTGTAAGTGTATCAAAATTTCTTTCAAATTATAGATCAATTGATATACACACACCAATTCGTCAACAGGGTGTGATATAGATGATAATGGTGCCAAGGGGGTTACTGGAAGTTCAAGTACATAAACTTTCCACTGAAAGTGCATCTGATTTTTACATGCTTCTTCTCCCCTTTCAGAATGCAATGTCACGGCACACAATTATAAGATTGGCATGACATGGAAAGAATCTAGTGCAGGAAAAATGCCTTTTCACAATATTTTCAGTGCCTCAGAGCATTGCAAAACTCTGTATGAGTCTCAAAGGCTTATGTTATAATTGTAATGGAATTTAACAGAAACCATTTAAAAAGTAATAAATAGCACAGATAAATCTTCACTACAGCATGCTGAGAGACCGTATCAGTATGAGTGTCTTATAACAATTATTTATAGACTTGGCATTTTGAATCTGAACAACAAAAGAAAATAGACACTGGAATGTTTATTTATTAGAAGCATTAAATTCTTTGGGGAAGATTTATCAAACATCAAACTGCCGTACCTAGAAAAAAACATTCTGGTATTTCTAAAAGAAGTATATTACAGACCTTTGAAGTTGTTCCAACAAATATGAAACTGAATGGATTTTCTCGGATGAGCTTCTGCAGGGCAAAGAATTCAGCTAGGGAATTACTCATTTATCATCAGATGATATAGGTACAAGAGAGCAAATATATGTTTAAAGATGTGTATATCTACAACCTTTCCCTTCAGATATAAATGAATGTGATGCCAGCAACCAATGTGCTCAGCAGTGCTACAACATTCTCGGTTCATTCATCTGTCAGTGCAATCAAGGATATGAGCTGAGTAGTGATAGGCTCAACTGTGAAGGTAAAATATTTTTGAAATAACATGCAATAAGAGTCCACCCTTGTCAATCATGTGGCTTTCTCTGATCGTGTAGCTGTTGATGAAAACAAATTTTTACTCACACAAATTCTATTCCAAAATCTAATTCATATAGTTTAATGTTGGCTTCTTCATATGTTACCAAGAGGAAAAAAAATTAGAAATAACTGAAATTTTAGATGCTAGCTGGGTCTGATCATTAGAATGGATGTTCTAGTGTGTTGCTTCTCAAAGTGTGATCTGGTGACCCATAACACCAGTGCTCCTGGAAGCTTATTGAGAGATTCAGAATCTCATACCCCAGCCCAAACTTTCTAAAGCAGAGTCTGCATTTAACAAGGATGCCCTATGATTGCTGTGCATGTTTGAATTTGAGAAATGCTGAAGGCATGTCAAAAACATTGCAATAAAAAAAAAAACAAGAGACCTGTCCCCTAGCTTTATTCCTGCCACTGTGTGCCTGGGGTATATTTCTTAAGCTACCTAGGTTTTAGTTTCGTATAAGTAAAAAGACAGCACACTGGTCATCCATCTACTGGATGGATGACCTTCAGAGTCCTGACTGTGCCCATTCCTCTGAATAATTCAAGCAGCATAAGATACCATGAAGGGGATATCATCAACACTTATGTCCTTAAATTCCTCCTGGTCCCTTTCAGATTCACTTGGGGCCATAAAGGTCATACCCTACCCAGAGAAGCCTCACATCATACCATTACCCTCAAAACCATAAGGAGACAGCTCAAGGAAGCTGCTTCTGCAATTCTGAGCAAACTATACATGCACCCCTATTCAGATATGAAAAGCATTCTTCCTCTGAAGACAAGACTCTGCCAAAATGTCACCTCTGAAAACTTGCACAGAGAATGGGCTTGGAATTCAAAGCTCAGATGAATTTAGTAGCAGAGTCACCCAATTTCTGAGAAGACAAACATGAATCTGCATCCTGTGTGGGAGCACAAAGTGAAGTACATGTCCCACAAGCCAATTCATTAAGTCTGTTTAGCTAGTATAGTTAGGTCCAAGATTAACTAAACTGTCCACAATTTATCAGTAAAACTGATGGTAAAAATAAAAACTCCTGATACTAGGAAGTTGTAGAGGGAAATACACTGATATTGTTAGAATTTGACCTCAAGCTTTTGATAAAATCTTATATTTCTGTTTAAAGTTTACAATGTTTTTATTCTCTTTAGCTCATCTAAAAAGTGTATTACCAAAGTAGCAGCATGAAAGTTTTTCAACTCTGTGTCTTTGCGCTTGTCTGATTCAACAGATATTGATGAATGCAGAACCTCAAACTACCTGTGTCAATATCAATGTGTCAATGAACCTGGGAAATTCACATGTATGTGCCCCCAGGGATACCAAGTGGTGAGAGGCAGAACATGTCAAGGTAAATTTGTTTTCTTACATGTGAAGTGTTTGGTTTTACCCAGGAAGAACCTGAAGGAAGTTACAGGATTCTCTACTATAGATTTTCATTTTTCCCACATTGAATATATAATTAGTGCTCTTTGTGTCCCTATTCATTATGAGATAATGCACATCTCATAAAGACGAGACTCCATGTTAGTCTTGACTTTCTTTGGAATTTAGAGTAATAGTTTTCCTTTCTAAAAAGTGTAAATAAGTTTTAATAAAATGTTAATATCTCTACTAACTGGCCCATATAATCTCTTCCAAGCATCTACCAGAAAAGATTCAGTTATGAAAATGTTTCACCATGAGTTTGAGCTTAGAGCCTCAATTTAACATGTGAGTTAGAGATAACCTCAATTTAGTCTTAATTCTCTAAGATACCAAGATTATAAATTATGTAGTAATTTAGGTGATGAGAAAGTCATCCTAATATGTACTAAAATGTGCCTGTATTCTTCAGGAAAAAAAACTGTTAAGCCAAAAAATAACTAATGACCTTGTACCAGCTACAAAATAAATACATAGGTGCTCTTCACACCTGCACATGGATCTGAGAGGCAACCATCTACAATTGTATGATTTCAGAGTCTTTTAGGAAAATTTGAAAATGTGCAAAATTTGAAAATGTACCTCCAATACCACGTGTAGCTTAAAACTTCTTCAAGAGGAAAAAGACTGGTAGATAAAACAAAACATGTAGATAATCCTGAGAAAACTAGTATAAATACTCAAATTTACATAAAACAGTGAAAGTATAAAAAAATGGCTTAACTTGAGGACAGAAAAAATCTGTATGTATTGCATTCTGATGTATGTACTGCATTTCTGCATACTAAATCTGGATGTACTACATTCTATCTACACAATAGTGAGCAAATCAAACTTCTCTTGAGTCTTAGCTCTCTCTTTTGGAAAAAGGAGATGTGGGAATGAAACAATATAATGTGAAAATAATTCATAAACTATGAAGTTCCTACAATTCAAAGTGTTTTTATGGAATATGCTCAGCAATGTCAGGAACTAATAGTAAGTCTTTTCTAGAGACTTTTAAAATCTCAGAATTGGAACGAGTATACACAGGACAATAAGGATCTTTTTAAGAAAGGAAAAGATCAAGGAAAGGAAACACTGGAAAGTCTCGGTCTATATAATAATTGTGTAGGGAAATAGTAACTCAGAGGAACATCGTGACCTGGGCTTTTGTAGCATGAAACTAGACTCCAACCACTAGGTATATGCATAATCAAAATGTCGTTCATTTCTTAATGAACATCTTTATAACCCTTACTAGAAACTCTGTAAATGTTAATTGTAGGGAAACATTGTATTCCATAGGTCTTACTTACTGAACCCTAATTGAGACTTTTAACATGAATATTACATGCAGGAAAATGTTAGCCAGTAGGATATTTTAACCAATTTCCCTGGAGTCCTTCAAACAAATGTCCATGTGTTTCTGATCATAAATGGAGTTGATATTGAACAAAGACAAAAGGAAATTAATGTACAGTAGGATCTTACTTGCCTGACCTATATATCCAGAGACATGTCTGTTTTGAGTAAAGGTGGAAAATGCACTGAAATTACAGATGGAGGTTCATGAATGTTGTTATATTGAAGATATGTAGCTTCAGAATATTTGAGTGAGCCAAAATATTATCTGTGAAAGAGACTTGCATTCTTTTAAAGTATCAACCAATTGCTTTCCCCTACTGAAACCATCCCTCCTGAGCCCTGTCCATAAGAACAAAGTAGAATTCAGAAGGTTTGAATTCTTACGTTCCTCTAAGGGCTTATTTTGGGTATGAAATAACTTTTCTCATTTCCACAGGCTTACAAAAATGAAAACTCTGTGTGTGTGTGTGTGTGTGTGTGTGTTTTATCTAAACAGATAGAAAAAAACATACACATGCAGATGCACGCTCCTCAAATATTTTAATACTCTTCATTTCTGAACAGCCTTCCAGAATGGTTAAGCTGTTGATTATGCTAGACTCTACACTGTCAGAAGTAATAACCAAAGTTATAGATTAAAGCTTCCTTGTGCTGTTGTTGGACTCCTTATAACAAACCAGTCTTAATTTTCCCTTGAGCTAAACATCACCTTTATTTTTTCAAAAGGTAAAAAAGGCTGAAAGGGCAAGTCAATTGTAATTTCTTCAGAGAAAGTTAGGTTTTCTGCCCTCAGCCATAGCTAGTCCAAGAAGACACTTCTTGTGGCTGACTCTTGGAAACTGCATAACTTTTCCAGTTTCCTCCTGGAATTCAGATAAGTTTAGCCAATTGGAAGTCAAAAGAAAAAAAAATTCTCTAAAGACAAGGCATGGAATTATTCTTCCCTAGAGAACTTTGCGCTGGAAAGATGCCTGTCACTAACTACATGAACTTGAATCCACCACTTAACCATGGTGGATTTTTTTCTCCATGTCAAAAGGAGATAACATCTTCTTCACCTGTCTTCACACAGTTTTGTGAAGCAAAACTTAATGTTCTTAAAAGCCAATGTCCCAAGGCAATAACACTAGGTGATAAAAAGGGTTAAAATGCTCTTGCCCTCAAGGAATTCACAATAGAAGGATTAAAACAAAGGGGCAGATTTCAATAATGCAAAGCAGAAAGCAATAAAGATCCTAAAAGTGTATTACCAGGTATGGGAATACAAAAGAGAGATCATATCCCAGCACCCAGCCCATGCCTGGCTTGCAGCAAGGATTCAGTAAATTACCTGTGGAATGAGTAAATGAATGAATGAAAATATCCAATGATGGGAAAGGCATGATTCAGAAAATGTTTATATGGGATAAAAATATAAATCACTATTCAAATGTAAAGGAGATAGACTTAGGGTGATGGATATTAATTTAATTGTTTCTGTGGTTACAATTGCAATGGCTCACTAAGGTGTTCTTTCAAATATCACCTGGGAGTTCTAAATATCCAAATCTAAAATGAGCCTTTGTCCAGCCTAGCCTACTCACAGTTGGAACTTTCCCCTCTGGCTCTTTGGCACCAGCCCCTTCTTCTTCTACACAGTCCTTAAATATCTGTGTTCTACAAGGCGGAAACCCTCATGACATCACTTCCGCTGTGCTCCTTCCTCTGGACCATGGAAACCCCTCATCTATCCCTCAGCGTGCCTACTTCCTGAAACTACCTTCCTAGATGTGTTCTCTCTCCTGAGCTCCTGAGACAAAGGACCAGCTGCCCTCTGCTTAGTTTCTGCTTGCTGCTTTCTCATCCTGGGAAGCCTTCCCCACCCTAGCAATGAAAAATCCACTTAACTACCACCCTTCAAGGCCAATCTGAGATGCCTACTTCTTTTTTCAGCCTTCCCTAATCCTCCAGGCAGAAAGAGTCAATTCCACTTCAAGTCCTTGTGTGTCCTTACCTATCTTCCATTTAATTCCATTTTGCTTTATAAGTAATTGTTCCCAACTAAATTATCATCTCCCTGAGGGAAGGAACTGGTAGGGTATTTGGTTGGTGGGCCTTTCTTAAAAAAATATAAGCCAAGTCAATGGTTAGCATTTGACTTTGAATTTAACAGATAAACAATTGGTACTTATTTTAAAAAAATATCACAAAACGATACATATTAATCTGTGCACAATGGCTCAACTACATCTGTCCTGAATTCAATGTAATGAATTCAGGTTCCACCCAGTTTTGTGTCTTATAGACTGCCTTCCTTGAAACTTACACAATTTTCCTGCCACTTACACAATCTTCTTGATCAATATACTCTTAAACCCTGTGTCTGCAGATATCAATGAGTGTGAGACCGCCAATGAATGCCGAGAGGATGAAATGTGTTGGAATTATCATGGTGGCTTCCGTTGTTACCCACGAAATCCTTGTCAAGATCCCTATATTTTAACATCAGAGAAGTAAGAAACATCATCAGAACTTTTGAAAGTGAGCCTCTTTTGTTACTCCCCAACCAAACCAATGAATGCTTTTTTATTTGTCTCCACAGCCGATGTGTTTGCCCAGTCTCAAATGCTATGTGCAGGGAACTGCCCCAATCCATAGTCTACAAATACATGAGCATCCGCTCTGACAGGACTGTACCATCAGACATCTTCCAGATACAGGCCACAACTATTTATGCTAATACCATCAATACTTTTCGGATTAAATCTGGAAATGAAAATGGAGAGTTCTACCTAAGGGTAAGTATCCTGAAGGCAGCTATCGAGAAAGGTGGAAGTTTGTCGTGTCGTATTCACTTGGAAGGAAAGCTAACATTTAGAGTTTTGTGTGTAGGCATGTGTAAGGACCTCCAGTGTATCTTATTTCAGTTCATCCACTGGTAATGCCATAAGATAGATACTAATATTGATTTTGATTTTTTACAGAAGACAAATATGACATGTAGAGAGATTAAGTAGCTTCCCTAAAATCACAGATACCAAACTGCCGACTCTAGTACTAGAGTTGTGTGTGACTGCCAAAACACAAACCTACAAATCAATGACATTTGACTGTATGTAGGAAAAATAATTTCTGGAGAGTTTTTCAAAAATCATGAATTCCTTATTGCTACATTTGCAAGATAGTTTACATTCACAGCAAAACTAAAACCTGTCAGTCTCAGAAGTGACCCACCCCGATGCACAGTATGAGTCAACACGTGTACCACTGTCTTCTGGGCAGTGTGGGCTCACCCAGGTCTTTTCCCTGTCTTTTATTACCTATGTGAAATCTTGCTTCTGAATTCTGCCATTTCTGTCTTCATAGTGTCTCCTGGTTTATCTTTGCTTCCAAAGCCCCAGCCTCCTCTTCTCTAAGCTGCTTGCTTCACCTCCCCAGTCTCTCCAGAGCCTTCCAAGCTGATCTCCTGGACTCCATTCTCCCCCGCAAAATCTCAACAAGTTCATTTTAGGTTAAAATTCTGACACATTTTAAATACAGCTCACCACTTCATGTGAAAATGATGGCACCCCACCAAGCAGTTTTGCAGGGTTACCGTAACTGTTTCAAGCTCAGGATGTTATTCATCCAGTTACAGTTTTTTTGTTTTTTTTTTTCAAAACTCCTTTGGGCACTCTTCCTTTTTAATCAGATTTTAAAGTCAATATTTCATTTTGAGAATATGAAAGCAAATTGGGAAATTCATCCTTGTGGTCGAATTTACAGATTTTTTAATGTTTACACGTTTATCCTGTTCTTTGATATACTGACTTCCTTTCCAGCTTAAGCAATGTGATTCTCTTTCTTTGCCAGTAAATTAGAAATGATTAATTTCTCATGACCAACTTCTGAAGAGAAAAACCCAACCCAAAATACAATCTATTACTATCATTATTTTTTCTAGTAGGAAAAAATAAACTTCTTTAGCACTTGGTGTCTTAAATTTGAGATGCACTAGGTTATTTGTAAAAAGTTTCCTGTAAATGAGTTTTACAGAGTTCAGATAGTACCAATTAATTAATTCTAGCCCAAACAGATATTATTATCAGTAATCCCATGGTAATATGATAGGTTCATCTCAAATTCTCCTTTAAAAATAACTTTCCATTTTGAACTCTGCACCATAATTTTAAGAAATAAAATTTCCTAATAGGATCAGCAGTTAAAGTTCCAACGTGGTTTTTCTCTGCAATAAACAGGACACTTTGAAAGTTATTTTTATTCATTGACTTGATTTATTGAGTTATTGACTTGATTTTTCAAATACAAATACAAAGCCTTTTCCCATGAATAATATAAAATATTGCCAATTTTGATAATCCCAGAGTTAAATCATTTTAAATTACTTGAATAAAAAACTATTTTAAATGCTAAAAAAATACATCAATACTATTTCTTATCACATAATTCGAAAAGCACTTGGATCAAATCCTACAAAATTTCTCATTGAAATTCCACTTATGCCTAAGAATCAACCAGCAGTCCGTAATTAAGCACTACTATGTTCTTGGCTCCATAGTGAAGAATTAAAAAGACAGGTAATGCACAGTTCCTGATTTCAAAGACTTCTGACTACAATTGTGCAGCAAAAGTTAACATCTATGGAAAAGAAGGAGCCAGCATTGTACTTAATCCATGGTTTAAAGACAGCAAAAAATTAATAGATAAAGGAGGTTTCTTGATAGTCATGAGACGTGACCTGATCCTTGAAAGGATATGTGGAATATAGGATTTTATTTATATTCCTTTTGGGAGAATACTGAGAAAAGCTCCTTCCCTAGAAAGGGGGACATATTATAAGGAAGTAGTACACAAAATTGAAAGTAAAGTATCACCTTCAAAGTATTACTGTTACCTACAGCTATTGCTTCCAAGAAGCAAGTACTATAGACAATCCTAGAGGCACAAAAATAAATAAAAGCAAGCTAATTCCTATCCCATTGGAGATAATAGTTTAGACTCTGTGCAAGTGCTCAGAAGGGTGCTGACCTCTGCAACAAAGAGTTTAAAGGTTGCTCACAAGTATGTAAGCAGAAGACCTAATCAGGTCAGCCTTCTGGTACAAATAGATTTAAACTCAAGGACAAATTGAAAAATAGCAAACTAAAGGAGTATGTAGAAGTGCAGTTGGTCTGGAACTCCAAGTGCTAGAGGCAGAGGAGCCTGAGAGGATCCTGGAGAGCAGAACGAGCTAGATCTCACAAACCTTATAGAGTATTTTAAGGCCTTCAGG
The DNA here is from genome assembly GCF_052094955.1 of Ictidomys tridecemlineatus. Lineage (NCBI taxonomy): Eukaryota > Metazoa > Chordata > Mammalia > Rodentia > Sciuridae > Ictidomys > Ictidomys tridecemlineatus. The sequence continues at coordinate 76,450,146 of NC_135488.1, forward strand.
TAGAGGAGTCTCTATTGGACTTTCAGGTTAAAATGATGCCTGTCTACATTACAGATCATGGATTGAAGTGGGGCAAAAATGGAAATAGACCAGTTACACATTCAAGAGATAGGAAGTTATGGTGGTAGCCAGGAGTTTTAAAAAACAAAGAAAGAACAGATTTAAGAAGATATTGGAAGAACGACATGACTTGGTAACTCATTTGCTATTGGGAGGTTTGAGGAGAAAGATGCATCAAGAAGAAGACCCTTCTTGTGTCTGTCTTGAGCAACAGTAAATAGTGGAGATAAAGAAGAATAAGGAGCCAGTGTGGAAGGAAAGATGGAAGGTCATTTGGATAAATTAATTCCAGGTCCCTGTGAAAAATCAAAGTAGAGATACTTGCAGCTGGATTTGTGGATTTGCAACTCAAAATGCAGACTTCCAAGTCACTGGCAAATGCATAACAACCAAAGCCATGGTTATGGATAGGATCACTCAGGGAGAGTGTGTTGGAGTGGGTGATTAGTGGGAAGAGAAGAGAGCCTGAAATAAGAAAGGGCTACATCATGAAGACATTTCCTTTCTGTAACCTGATCTGGGCTCTGTTAGAATTATCCAGTGCCCTAGCCTATAGTTCCCTGGCCATCTCATCTCCCATGGCAAATCCAGTAAATGTAATGACATCCCTGAATTCAGGATTTCACAAGATGCAGAACAAAATGACACCAACCCCCATGGCCACACTCAGGTATTGGTCTCTGGTGACCATCCTCCCTCCCCACCACCCTGCTTTCTCTCGCACATCATCACTCTCACACAGTGCTTTTCACCCTCAAAGTGATGCTAGTTCCCTGATCCTCCGATCCCCTGTCCCCTTCCAGTCTATCAGCTACTTGGTGGACACTTAAACTACCCTGTCACCAACACATCAATCCTCCATCTGGCAGCCCCACATCAGTCCCATAAATCCATATATATTTTCATACCCAGCTTGTATGGACTAGTAATCCTGTAAAATTCTGGTCTCCTATTTCAGATGGGTGTTCAGTATGCTCAACAATTCTGTTATTTTTTTCTTATTTCTTTTATTCCATTTTTCTTTATTCCCTGGTCTCAAATGTCCCCATATTCTTTAAGTCCTTGCACTCTTCATTTTCAGTAGGTGACCTCACCTCCTACTCCTCTGAAACCACTGACATCAAATAGGTATGAGTTAGCTGTACTTCCCATGCCACTCACTGCAAACTTAAGTCTCTGGATCCTCCATCAAGTTTCCAAAAACAAGGTTTCTCTTCTGACAATCAAGATCCATCCAGCACGTGCATTTTTCATTTTATCTCCTCCAGAATCTTATTTTAACAGAATCCCCTCTACTTCCTACATATTCAACATGTTTTTCCCTCTGGATTTTGCCCTACCTTTCCTCTCCCTTGCCAGACTCGCTTGTTTAAATGCAGTCTGTAATCATTAACTTCCTGGTCACTCCTGTCTTCTGTTCCCACTACCATATGGAAGCTGATATGGGGGGGAAAAGCCACTAATGACCTCCATACATTAAATCCAAAAGGCACTTTAAAATTCCAGAATCTTCATCCTCCTCCGCTCTGGTGGACACAACTGGCCACTCATCTGTTCCCCCACTTAATCATTTATTTCTTCTCAGCTTCTTTCTTTGGTTTCTCCTCTACCTACTCCTTCAGTGTCATCCTCTCCTAGAACTCTGGCTTTACTACATCCACATTCTCTCCCTTGGTTTTATGTCCACCCCTTGAGGTGATTGCTAAATCTGAATCTCTCTCTGTATCCTTTGTCATTCAGATTCATCATCTGCTTACCCACCCCACCAATATCATCTCTCTCCTCTTTCCAACACCTGTCACATTTTTCATCAAAATTAAACTGCATTGAGTTCTTCTGAACATGATGCTTTACAGAACTTCCGCTTATCCCTGGGGACTCTCCCTGGGTATTCCAAAGCCTTTCCTTAATATTTTAGGATTCCTCCTCTTTTCCCTGTGTATTTGCACCTGTCTGCACACACCCTGAGTATCCCCACATTCCTTAATATTTGCAACATTCTATCGAAATTAACTGTTTCCCTCTCTCTTCACCCACTAGAATGTAAATAGATGCACAATGTCAAGAAAATGAAAAATTACAGCTTTGTTTACCAGTTCAAAAATGATCTGATTCCAAGCTCTGGACTCTATAATAGCTGAAACTGCTCAAGGGTTTAAGAAACATTCACAGAAAGAGAGGAATAGAAAAGAAAAAACTATTTGAAAAGCAACTCCTTGAAACTTGGAGCTAGGTCCAAGGATAACTATGAAGAAGGTTTGGAGTCAGGAAGGGATAAGTAGTAGGTTTTTTTTAATCCCACTTCTTACCTATCTAGTAGTTAATTATCCCCTAATTCTCATTGGAAGTATAATAAGAGAAACTCTATTCCAAGAAAACTAATTCTCTCCCTCTTCTTTCTTCTTTTATTTTAGCAAACAAGTCCTGTAAGTGCCATGCTTGTGCTCGTGAAGTCACTAACAGGACCAAGAGAATACATCGTGGACCTGGAAATGCTGACAGTCAACAGTATAGGGACCTTCCGCACAAGCTCAGTGTTAAGATTGACAATTATAGTGGGGCCATTTGCCTTTTAGCCTTTTACCAGAGTCTACCACAGGCATTTAAATCAACCAAAGAATATTGTTACCTTAAAGCACTATTTTATTTATAGATATATCTAGTACATATACATATACATCTATATACTGTACACTCACCCCTAATTCACACAATTACACCATGGTATAAAGTGGGCATTTAATCTGTAAAGATTCAAGATTTGTCTGTATTAATGTGTGTAAATTAGACATTAATCCACTAAACTGGTCTTCTTCAAACATTAATTCACTAAACTGGTCTTATTCAAACATTAATTCACTAAACTGGTCTTATTCAAGAGAGCTAAGCATACATAATCCAGTGAATCTTGGATTCTATCCTGTAAAAATGGGACCAAGCGATGTTACTCTTCTGTGGTGCTTAGGAAAACCTTAAGACAGCTCCACCAACAGTCTCTTAAGGGGGCAGTCATCCTAACATTGAATAGTATGCTAGGGCAGGAATGAGGTTTTTATAACTGCTTTGTAAGAAAATGGAAAAAGTCAATAAAGATATATTTCTTTAGAAAATGAGGAACTCCCACATTTGTGTTGGTCTTTATTTTCATGATCAGTCTACAGATGGTTGTTCATTACATACAATAAATCATTATTGTACAATAAGCTGGTCTCCATAGGGTATTTTAAATTTTTGTCGGAAATCCTTTATTATGAACATGAAAAACCAATAAGAAAAATTTCCCCAAATTCCCCCCAAATGAATCAAGTATCTCCTAGAAAATTATTCTGTTGAGAAATCTATGAGAAACAGAGGAGAAAAAAAAATTTTTTTTTTCTAAACCACATTGGAGTTGAACGAAAGAAGCAAATCCAGTAAATGTAATAACATCCCTGAATTCAGGGTTTCACAAGATGCAGAACAAAATGAAGAAAAGGTATTTTACTGGGGGAGTTTTAATTTCTAAATAAAATTAAAGTTCTAACACTTCACTGGTTTATAAGTAAAATTTTTCATATTTGTACTCAGTGCCCACAAAGGAGGAAAATGATGGTGGTTCTTATTCCTGGCATCAAGAGTGAGTGTGAACTAAAAGCAAATCCCTTCCTCCAATTCTAGGAAAAGGTTTTAGGTCTTCTTATTTTTTTCTTTAATGTAACTGCTTCACTTTGATGTGTCATATTTTTAAATAAAAATAAATATTCTCTTAGAAGATCGCCCAATCTTTGGAGGTTTCTTAATGTAGCCAATAACAGCCAATATAACTTTTATATCTGGGGGAAAATCACTGCCAGAGCAAGAACAACCATTATATTTATGTGTGCGTGTTGTGTGTGTGTGTGTTAAGAAATGGAGAAACAAAGACTATTAGAATCGTGCCACGAAGAAAGTGTACAACCAATTTTTTTCTTACATCCAGTTTCAAAGCACAAATGAATAACCTCTATCACCAAGTAACCCTGCTGCTAAAATGAAGGTCTCTCACGGTGGACTGAATGTGTAAGAATTGTCAAAAAGAAAGTTCAGCAAGAGACCAAGGAACAAAACACAAGTTCCTTATGTTAGAGTGGGGGATGGGCCCTTCAGGGCTAGAGAGGGGCAGGACCAGTGGAGGAGGAACAGGTCTGACCAATAGGTGAGGGTATGCGCCTCACCTACCTACATGACAGTTGAGGAGTCCAGATAAATTAAGGCTTGCTTTAAACCTTTCTATTTGTAATCAATCTAGTGATTTGTCTGCATAGAGTAAAAAAGAAAAGAGCCTGAGACCTTCCAAGATTGTTCACTCTTAAACTAAAAGGCAGAGTCTTTGTAGTAGAAGTAACAGGAGTCTCCGGGGTATCTGGCATAAACCCTGGCCCTCCCTTTACCCCCAAATCCTGTATATGAAATCAAAATCCATAGAAACCATTAACTTCCAAGATAATGAATGTCCTTGAATCTCAAGGCTTGGTCCTATTCACAAATCATAGATCACGGAGAGGGATGCTATACCGAAGCTTCACTGATTCAATCCCCTTTTCTTTTAATTTGTGGTAGAACACACATCACAAAATTCAGTGTGGTCATGCACACAGTTTTCAAGTGTATACTTCAGTAGTGCTTTAAACATTATACAAATATTCCCACCATGTAGTTCCGTAACATTTTCACCATTGGAAAAACAAACCCCATGCCCATCAGCAGTCTGTGGCCACTCTTTCCTTGTCACAGCCCCAGTGGAAACTACCTCAGATCTCTGTGGATTTGCCTATTCTGGGCATGTCATATAAATAGGATTATAGAATTTGTGTCCTTTTGTGTCTGGCTTCTTTCATTTAACAGTTTTCAGGGATCAACCATGTTGTTTCATGTATAAGTACTTCATTTCTTTTTGTGACTGACTAGTATTCCATTGTATAGATATACCACATTTTGTTTACCCATTCATTAGTTGACAGATATCAGTCAACAGATGGTGTCCATCTATAAGTCCTTCTAATTTGGGATGTTGAAAAGAAACTGATTTCCAGACAATTCATCCACTAATTTCACAGTCTAAATTCACCCAATTTTAGTTTCCTTTCTGACTAAAAAGAGTAGCAAGTAAACTTTTTTTTTTTAAATAGGAATGAAAACTTGGAAAGAACTTTGAGAAGTTAACATATGAGTGCCTTTATAAAGATACCCATTAAACATAAAAATCTCATGCTTTATTTTAAAATTGGTTCTTTTTAGTTATACATAACATTAGGATTCATTTTGACATAAAATCATGGAATATAATTTGATATAATTCGGTTTCCAGTATTTGCCCTTTTCCTTCCCTCCCCACTCCCTGTGTTCCTTTCCCTCTACCATACTGATCTTTTTGCTACTTACTTTGGTAGTTTTGTTTTGTTTTTGAGTTAGTTTCTTGTGGATAGACATGATGGTGAGATTCACTGTGGTATATCCATATATGCACATAGCAAAATTAGGTCCGATTCATTCAGCTGTCCTTCCATTCTCCCATGTCTTATCCCTCCCCCTCAGTCTCCTTCATCTAGTCCACCACTGTAGCCTTTTCAACAAATGGTGTTAGGAGAATTGGATGTCTATAAGTAGAAGAATGAAACTTGACCTCTATCTCTCACCCTGCACAAAAATCAACTCAAAGTGAATCAGAGACCTAGGAATTAAACCACAAACTCTGAATTTCTGGAATAAAATATAGACCCAACAAACACTCAAACTTGTTGGCACAGGAACCAACTTCCTTAACAGGACCCCCAACATACAAGAAATTAAACCAAAAATCAGTAAGAGGGATGGCATAAAATTAAAAAGCTTCTTCATAACAAAGGAAACAAGAGTGTGAAGAGAGAGCCTACAGCACAGCAGAAAATCTTTGTCACCTGCCCCTCGGAATATATAGAGAACTTAAAAAACTTGACACCAAAAGAACAAATAATCTGATTAAAAATGGGGCAAAATAACTAAACAGACACTTGTCAAAAGAAGAAATACAATTGGCCAACAAATATATGAAAAAAATGTTCCATATCAGGGAAATTCCAATCAAAATTACATTGAGATTTCATCTCACTCAAGTCAGAATGGCAATTTTTATGAATATAAGTAATAATAAATGCTGATGAGGATGTGGGAGAAAGACACACCCATACACTGTTGGTGGGACTGCAGATTAGTATAGCCACTCTGGAGAAGCACAGAATTAGTGCAAACATTATAACAAAAAGAATGGAGATTTCCCAAAAATGTAGGAGTGGAACCACCATATGACTCAGCTATCCAACTCCTCTTTATATATATATCCAAAATACCTAAAATCAGCATACTGTATAGATACAGCCACATCAATATTTATAGCAGCACAATTCATAATAGCCAAGCTATGGAACCAAACAAGGGGCCCTTCAACAGGTGAATGGATAAAGAAAATGTGATTTTTATACACAATGGAGTATTACTCAACCATAAAGAATGAAATTACAGCATTTGATCATAAATGGATAGAACTGGAGACTATAATACTAAATGAAATAAGCCAGACTTCGAAAGCCAAAAGTTGAATGTTTCATCTGATATGCAGAAGCTAATCCAAAATAAGGGGGAGGGGGAAGAGATAGAAAGGGAAATGGCAGGGAGATTCCATCATGTTCTCTTTAAATGCAATTTGAAATTCAAAATAAATATGACTAAAAATAAACCAAATCACTACGACAAAGTTCTGCTTTTCTTTCAGACTATACAAGACTCCTTCCTTCTGTCATCCTAGGAAATGGTTGATTTAAACCAGCTCTCATATATGGAGATCATAGAAAAATAATTCATTGTCAGAATCTTTTTTGTCAACATTCATTGATAAATGTCTCTGCTAATCTAACAGTGTGATGTCATCCTAAAGAACCACGAGATTCTTAGTCTCTCTTCTCTTATTACCAGTTGAGAGACCTTAGTAAAGTCACTCAAAATCTTGGATTCTTTATGATGCTTTATGCCAGGATGTTTAAACAAGATGTTTTTCCAGCTTGTAAAACTGTAAGTTTTTATAAGTCCTACCCCAAGGATGCACTCAGAGAAGATATAGTTCTATTTACCAAATCTTTGAAAGCACTTGAGTATTCTTTGAATATTGGACATTGGCAGAAGAAAAAAATATTAACAATTCCCACCCTAAACCAGATCTTCAACAATGTGGGTTCATTATCGAGGATGAAGACACAATAAATAACCCAATTCAGCTCTAAGTTTTTAAATTACAATTCAAAATACCTTTCTTTTTTTAGTATTCCCTCTGTAAAATTACATTTTTGTTACTTTCTGCTGATACTGAAATATAATTACTCGTGTTAAATTGAAAGCCATTTTACCTTGTTTCACCAATGGAAAAAAGGGCCAGTCATGGGTTCCCACACTTCAAACGTGCTCCTGGGAAATGCCTACTCGGTGAGCCTTAGTGTAATGAGAACTTTCCTAGACATTTCCACCACTCACCATCCCAATGCCCCTGGCCTGGGCTCTGAGACTTCGGTGCCCTCCAGATAGGCGGAATTGTTTTCTGACTGGGTTAGGCAAGGCCTGATGAGGGTTAGGCCATCGCAAAAAGAGGATGACTTCCCTCAGCTGCCAACTCCCCACCCCTGCAAAAGTACTTTGACAACTTGCAGTCACCATTTCCTCCAAGCAAAATCTCTCCTGTTACACACCCTTCCTTATAATAATAATAATAGTAATAAAACAGGATTCTAGAACTTAGACGCCATCTTATTTTGAAGACTTGCTCAAGGTTACAGTTTGTTAAGCAAGAGCACCATGCCTAGAACACAGGTCCTAAGACTTAAATTGAAGCACTTTTCCTTGGCCACACTCCAGATTCCAACACCGTCAGGCAATCCCTTTCCTTCCGAACTTCTTCCTATAAAATGCTATATTTCCTGCAAAATGTTCACTCCATGTCATGGATCAACCTTGCTGGCTACATGACCAGTTGTCACTGCTACTGTCACATGTAGTTGAGTTGAAATAACACAGATACCAACCCAAGAGAGACAGACTCTCAAGAACTGTAGCTGATTTGTTCTTTTAACTCCAGAGAAAGAGAAATATGTTATGTAAAATATTCTTGAGCTCTACAAATTGAAATGCAAGGACCAATCATGTAGACCTTACTATAGTAGAGAGAACAGCAATTTCCAAAAGAAAAGAAAAGCCTATTACTAAAGATCCAAAGGAGCTGGGGATGGGGATGGGGGCTTTGAGAGGCAGAGTGGTGAATATGGAGTGGGTCTAACACTGTCCTGGTCCAGGAGCTGGACAAAAAGGCTTATGGAGTCCTTCCTGCCATCAGAATCAGTGTAAGACAAGTGGTGAATGTGAAGAATAGTGTCATTCCTTGATGTTGGTTCATATTATTAATCTTAAGTGATTCTTGAAGAAAGAAATAGGTACAATGAACATTATCTGCTAAAGGCTTCTTACTTGACAGGCTGGAATACGATATCACAATTGACAACTCCATCATAAAAGACCTTTTAGGTCTTTCACAATATATTTAAGTGAAAAGGGGGAAAAAATAGGTACTTATAAAATTATGATTAAATATTGGAGAGTAGAAATCAGCTAGAAACCAATCCCCATATCTAATAAAGGTAGTATCTCTACCACTCTATAAGGGAGATGGAGTGAATCCAAATGATGGAACAACTGCTCAATGCCCTGAGACCACCTGAACACAGCCCGGTGGGATTATTATTTCTTGGGAAGCTTCACAAATAAAAGGTTATTGTTGAATCTTGTTTCCATGACTTCAAGCAGTTGCTTATGTTTTGAACAGCTCTGCATGCATCTAACTTTCTAACTTTCCTTTTAAAATATAGAACAGCTGCTGATCTGCTCATATGTTATGCATAAGCAGCTCACAAGGGACAAAGCCCTCCATTAATATGTTGAATTATTTTTAACACACTTATATTTCTATCCTGAATCATCATCCCTGAGAGATGGCAAATTTCCATCTTCCCAGCTGGGGGGAGCACCTGCAAAATGCAAGCCCAAACTGTGACACATCTGGTATCAAAAAAAAAAAAAAAAAAGATCTTGTTTCATCTGGCCAACAGGCTAAAATATCAAGATCATTGAACAGAAACAAGGCAAAAAGTTAACTGCCTCTTCTATGCAGTCAACGCAGATGTCTAGTTAAGCTGTTTATATTGTAAGCACATGTGTATGTTAACAGAGCACAGATCCCTTTAATAAGCCAGAGTTGGAATATAAATGCAAGAGAATTTTAAAGACCTGAGTGCAATAATTCAGTTCTTTTTTATCTTCCCATAGAAACTAAATTAGTTTCTGCAGATCTGTATTATCTTTAAACAGATGCGTGTAACACAAAAATAAATTATTTTAAGAGTTATTTTGGTATCTCCAAATTGTTTATTTCCTTTAAACACCATATTCCACGTTTTTTGTACTTTAATATTTAGCTTCACTTACCATAAATTACTTGCACATGACTTAAACCAGGTGTCTTGATTCGTGAGGCTTCAAAGTAGATCCTGAGACAAGAATTGAGTTTGGGTGGTTTGAGGGGTTATCTCAGAGAGTGGGGAAAGGGAGCCATGGAAAGGAAAGATGCAAATAAGTGAGTGACTTAATGAGTGGGCCATCTCTGTGGGCACCTGGTGTTCAGTTCCTCTGGGATCCTCAGAAAAATCCTGTGGAACTCCACTCAGAAGCATTCCACCAACCAGTGTAACTCCACAACATGTTCAACCAGAAGAATAAGATCCTAATTAAAATAGGATACACACACACACAAGCACACACACACACACACACACACTCCATGTATGTATAATCTGCCAAAATACATTCTATTTTCATGATTTCTAAAAAGAATTTAAAATTTAAAAAAGGAAAAGAATTCCACCAAAAGCCCAATATCTGGGGTATTTATCTACCAGCGCCCACCCACCCCTAACTTCCAGTGGGTGAATGAGCTCTCTAATGCTGGAAAAAGCCCTCAGGCAAAAACAAGAGAGAGCTTTGATACAGAGTACTGCCAGTGAACTAGAAACATCCAGTAAGCTCATGTGGCTAAAGCGATGTGCAGGTGGACATCGGCACCGGCTGGACAAGGTCCGTCAATGCTTTATGACCCTGACAGCTGAAGTTTATGTTACTTCCTAACTTGATGGCTTCTTATCACATAAACCTCTTTCTTGACTTTTTACTCTTCATTCTCCCATCTTTTTATTTTTTCTTCTCTTTTCCTCTCTTTTACTAAAATTTTTCTTCTCTAAGTGTTATTTGATTAGCAAGTTGGGCACCACCATGTCTAAGAGATGTGGTACTGATAGAAAAAGACCCATAAGGTACTATGAAAAGTGTGGTGTCATATTGTTGACACCAGGAGCCTGATTCTAGAGTTCATCACACCAAACTACAGAGTACTGGATGAAATGGGTTGCTCTTCAAAGGTGAATGTTCAGGGGGCTAATGAAGCTAAAGCTTCAAGGCTCCTCTCTTACATCAGCCCCTTCCAACACCCTGGAAGGAACTCTAGCTGTATATTCACATAGCCATATATTTTTGTCAAATTTGAAAAATTCATATATTTTAGCTGACTTATAGGATCCCTCCTTCCTCTCGGTTTTCAGCATCATACTTTTCCTCGTGTTCTATAGCACTGGAGTAGGTCACAAGCATTTTTGAGAATCCAGTCTGGGGAATTTGAGTTAGGAAGGTATATTCAGTTTGGGTTTAGGAAGACGTATTTATATGGTTAACAGTCACTTCTATGTGTTATTTGAGCTCCTGTCTGGCATAGGAATAACTTTTAAAAATATTCCTACCACCCTCTCTGTTGATCTTACCTGATAACAAGCACAAAAGTCAAAGTCAGGATTCCTATCACAATATAACGTCCTATAGCATCCAGTGCTGGATGTGAACCGGAAAAACAAGTTTTGAAATAGTCAAAGCCAGAAGCTAATCTACCAAAAATTCTTTCATACACCAGAGATATAAAATGGTAATTAGAGGGCTTGGGTTTTAATCAATTCCTAAGTCATGAATATACGTGATTATGCAGCAGGGCACAATTACAAATGCACCATACCATGAAAATATTTTGCATAAATGTTATAAGAACTCACTAGAAACAATTCTAACTATGAGAAGTGAATTATAATCAAAATATGTTTCAGATAATACCAAAAGCTGTAACTTATTGAGAAGAAGAAATAAATTTCAAATGGAAATAATGGAGAGACTTGTGGGTTAATTTGCAATCAAATTAGTGAAGAGGAATGAATCATGTGAACACACTGGATAAGATGTAAATGTCCTGCTACTTCAGTACAGAACACTAACATAAGTGAGAATAACACAAAACCAAGAGTTAGACACTACCCCCTGACTAACAGGTGTGTCATTTCAAAGAGTATTAAAATTAGTCCCTGGACAAGAAAATTTGGAGTGATCCAAACTCATGCAGATCTTACATGATACAAAATTGATAGATGTCCGGAACTGCCATATAGGAGTTGAGCACCCTTAGCCTTAAGCAGTGGAGGTGTGGAGACTGGTTTCCCTTGCACAGGAAACAGGTGGATCCACAGGGGAGCTAGGCTCTGGGAATGGGCGTTACCCAATAGGAGTGGGCTGCCTTCTCATTCCTTTGTAATACTACCCTTTACCTTTTTTGGATGGAATGTTCTATCTAATGGTTCTCTTCAATAAAAACCAAGGTTCAGGGCCTGTCCCCCCCACCTCTCTCTCCAGCCTCCTGTGTTTTTCTCTTGTGCCCCCTTTGGGAGCTTAAGCTGGAGGAGGAGGAGCCATCCTGAAAAGCCCCAAGATAAAAGGTATTTTCTGTGTCTGTGTGATTCGTTCATGCCAGCCCAATTCACCCGAGTGATCCTGGTTCCAAAGAGGTTTCCCAAATTTCCAAATTTGACAATTTTTAAAAGGTGCATGATGTTATAATGATTTATGAAGGCAGAAACTTCTGGAAACCATAAATTTTTTAAAAAAATGAAAACCTCAGGCTGGGGTTGTGGCTCAGTGGTAGAGTTCTTGTCTCACATGTGTGGGCACTGGGTTACATCCTCGGCACCATATAAATAAATAAAATAAAGGTATTATGTCCATTTACAACTAAAAAAAGTCAACCATACAAAAAGAAAAACACAATTATATATCTATTCTCTCTATTAAAAATATATAGAATTGTCATCATACTATGTAGCCAAAAATGCAGGAAAGAAGTTTTACAAAGGAGTGTTAGGCAGCTTTCAAAAAAAATGTTTGTTCCCCAGACGTTGTGACTTTTTGCTATATTTGTCAGCTTTTGAAATTTGTAATTTGTTGTGATTTCTTTTGATATTTTAAATGAAAATTCACTTTTGTGTCTAATTTTACACTTATAATTTTGTATTCTTTCCCTTAAAGTGAGCCACCAAATATGTATAAGCTTTGTTCAAAACTTGGGCACATCCCTGGTAGTAAGACCAAAAAGCAGCCCTGCTGCTTATTACATATATGGAGCTTTCGTGAAAGTTACAAAAGGACACTTTCTTAGTACATTCTGTGTTGTAAAATACTTGTCACTTTATTGAGAGAGAGAGAGAGCTCAATTTTTATAGACTGACTGAACTTCTAAGATTTTGTGTTCCCACTTGTTTGGCCTCTGGGAAGATCTCTGGCTGTGTTATAACATGGTAAATGCATCATATTGCAGGTATGTGGCACAGTAGTGTGGAAGAGGTCAAATGACCAGAAGGAAAGCAAAAGACTGCAGAGAAGACAGGCTTCACTCTCTATGACAACCCTCATTCTCAGGAACTAATCCACCCCTGCAAGTTTCCATGAAACCAACATTAATTCCTTTAACCAGCATGATCCTGACCCAGTTGCCTTCAATTAGCCCCTAGCTCTTAAAGGTCCTTTCAGTACCATTACTTTGGGCTCAAGCTTTAACTTAGGTTTGGAGAGAACTAACTGCTTCCAAACTATGTCAGACACTTAATCTTGGTCTCAAAAAATGAAAATAGTCAGAAAATGGTACAGAAGATGGCCTTATATTTCCACACCTGCCATCAGCTCCTATAGCCATCATTTCATCTTATTAATAGCAATTGTGGATTTAAGAGTATTAAGTTCTGGGGCTGGGGATGTGGCTCAAGCAGTAGCGCACTCGCCTTTCATGTGTGCGGCCCGGGTTCAAACCTCAGCACCACATACAAACAAAGATGTTGTGTCCGCCGAAAACTAAAAAATAAATATTAAAATTCTCTCTCTCTCTCTCTCTCTCTCTCTCTCTCTCTCTCTCTCTCTCTCTCTCTTTAATAAAAAAGAGTAGTAAATTCTGACTCAAATCAAAAGTTGAAAAATATACTTCAACCCTCATGTTTATGGGTGAGTTATTCTTATAGCACTTCAATGTTGTATTTCTCCTTACTTGTCTCTTACCAATGATTACCTGTCTTCATTTTCTCCTTGTTTCTATTGCTAGCCATTAATAAGAAGGAAAAGACCTCAGTGAGGTTTCTCTGAGGCTATCCAAACCCCTGATTATATCTCAGTAACTGGATCTAACCTTATATTTCTAGTGGCATTCATTTTAATAAACATTTCACTGGGCATCCACCATGTGCCAGGTATTGCACTAAGTACTAAGTGAATGAAGATAAATACATCATGGTCCCTGGCCTCAGAGAACTTACAGTGTAGTCAGAAAATGAAAAATAATGTTTTGCGTTCAGTTTTTTTAAAAAATCAGCACCATTTACTGAGCACTTATTATTCACAAGGTGCTTCCAAACCATTATTTCATTCCTCACATTCACCCTATGAAGAGGGATCACTATTCATCATAGTGGTGAAGAAGCAGATTCGATGACTTGGTTAGGACCAAATATCAAGCAGCGTTGAATCAAGACAGGAAACAAGACCCATTTTGTCTCCAAAGCCTGAATATTGTCTTAGGAGAGCAAAGCTCAGGGTAGTTGATTTTGGTGAGGGGGCAGTGAAGTCACTCCTGGGCTCATCTCTAGGGGAACCAGATTTCTTCAAGTACAGCAGGTGTTTCAGCAGAAGAGGACCTATGCACAAAGGCAAGCATGGTCGTTAGCTTTTTCACTGCTGCAATTAAAAGACCCAACCAGAACAATTGTAAAGGAGAAAAAGTTTATTTGAGGGCTCACATTTCAGAGATCTTAGTCCATAGAAGGCTGGCTCCATTCTTTGGGCAAAACATGATGGCGGATGTGGTGGAGGGAAGCAGCTCACGTGATGATCAAGAAGCAGAGAGAGACTCCACTGGCTAACTATTTTACATAGTCCCACACATGAGCTTAAGGGGGACACCTCACATCCAAATATAACAACAAGGAAGCAAAAACAAGTAACAGGCTGAGAAAACTTGTGGTTCCTCATGCTCAACCAAGATCCTGGCTCCTGATATTGAATCATGGGATGACAAATCACTTCATCCATCAGTTTCTTTATTTCCCCCAAACTTTTTCCCTCTCTCTCTTTACTTCTCTCCTTCTTTCATTCCTTCCATGAGCATGGATATGATGGTTGCTGAAGTACCTTCCCTACTTGTAAGAAACTTACAGGTTTTGGGGGGGAAGGGGAATGAATCAAATAATCTCACAATCGAATGTGATTTGTAAATTTCAACTGTGCCAGAGACTACAAAAAAAGGCATGAGGTACTACATGAGCCTAGGGGGAAATCAAATGACCTACTTAGGCATCCCCAGAAAATGTCACTTGAACTATCTTTAAGATAAATAGAAAATAACTACACACACACAAAAAATGTAGCATCCAGAAAGGGATATACATATGCAAATTCTCTTCGAAGAGAGAGAGCATTTTTTTGGCACAGTGTTACAAGCAACTGGAATATCAGTGTGGTTGGGGCTGAGGATGAGGCTGGATAGATATGTAGAGACCACTGAAGAAACTGTGCCTTTGTTTTTAAAACAATGGGAAGCTATTTAAATATTTTAAGTGGGTAGGTAATGTTACCAGATTTTCACTTTTACAAGAAAAATCACTTTGACCTGGAGATAGGTTGGAGAAGGGGTTAGGGTAGATGCAGGTTAGAAAGACTCCAGCAGTTCAGGAGAAGATGGCATGGTAACTCAGGCAAGAGTGTTGGTGGAGGTTCTGACAGTATTTAGGTGCACCATGCAGGAGCCAGGAAGGAAGGAGATGGTGAGGGGAGTGAGCTGGGTGAAGGAGAGTCCCCTCTAGCTGCCTTAAGATCTCTGTAGTAGGAGGTCCATGAGTCACTTGAATTCCATCCAGGAATAGGCACCTGGGATCCTGGTGCCTTGTTCAACAATAACAGCTGGGGCACATCCTATAAGTTGCAGGAGAGTCAGCAGTGAAGGAGGACAACTCCTTGCCTTTGCCTGCTGTGTCCCTGCTCCTGGTCCCTTGATTTCTCAACATTGCCTTTCACTGGGTGAGCAGTTCCAGAATGAAGAACAAGAATAGTGAGGTGGGGGCATCCCACAGCGAGACTGATGATAAGGACAACTTGGACACATCTCTGGACCTTTCTCTCTTCCACTGACTGGGGGGGCAAGAGAATGAGAAGAGGCAACTTGCCCAAGGAGTCTGTTTAGATTCTGCAGGATATGAGCACCAAAACAATGCCTGTCCCTCAGAGGAAGAAAAAGCAATATTATCCCAGCAAACACACCTGTCCATGCTACAGGTTTGTAGCTGGTTCATCC
This sequence comes from Ictidomys tridecemlineatus, assembly GCF_052094955.1. Lineage (NCBI taxonomy): Eukaryota > Metazoa > Chordata > Mammalia > Rodentia > Sciuridae > Ictidomys > Ictidomys tridecemlineatus. The sequence goes on from NC_135488.1 coordinate 76,465,987, forward strand.
ACACCAGGTATAGGCTTCTCCCGGACTTGCAGAGAGAGGATGGCAAAGATTCAAATCAGTTCATCATTTCTTGATCTAGAGCCAAGATTTCTGAAGCTAGCTGTACATGTGAGAAATAGAAAATCTAGTTTATTTTCAAAATACAGTATTCAGCCTTAATTGGGTCCAATTGTAGCCATTTGATAGTGGCCCTTTCCTTTGCCCACCCCAATTTTAAAATTAGCCAATCACATAGACTGTACCCCTGTGCTCCTCCAATCAAGGTGATGGGCAGCACTGCACTAGGTATATAGAGAGGTGGACTGCCCACCCAGGAGCACTTGCTAGTCAGGTTCCAGAAGGTAGGGAGATGTTCTGGAAGAAGTAAAAGTGTGCCTTGCCTACGCACTTTCAAATGTGTTTGATTTCTTGTGGCACCTCGGTATTTCTAGGCTGCAATGGGAATTGAAAACATCATGCCAGCTCTAGAGAAGAGCCTATTTTATTCCTGTACAACTAGACCAAACCCAACCCTAGGGAGGCCACTGTCTCCAAAGCCATTATCCCTGGATCAATTTTGGCTTGTCCATCAGTGGTCTACCATGCTACTCTAACTGCTTTGAAAGACGTGCTTTTCTCTTTCTGCCTTTGGTTGATGTGGGGAAAATCACAGATATACAGCAAACGGCAGCCAGCAACTTTACAGACATCTCTCTCTTGTACCCAGAGGACACATATAAATCTGGATTGAGTACAAATAAATACTCAGGAGTGGTCTTTTCAACACTCCTCTCTTACTCCACCAGACCTCAACTAGGATTTTCATAGATTTCAGCTTCTGGTGGATGTTACATCCAAACAGACTGCAGAGATGGGAGTTTCAAGCAAAACTATGGCTTAACCCCTGCTGTAGCAAAAGATTTCTCAAAAATGTTGTCATGCTTGTTGGACAGTGATGGCAAGATATGAATTGAATTTTTAATATATTTTATTAATATTTGCATATGGGATTGCTAAAATGAAGCTTCTTGTTAGTGAAATGTCTTCAATGGAATACAATCATCACAAGAATTATTCATTTGTAGAAGCAAAGAGTTACTTTTGTGAATGTTTCTTGGTAGATTATTCATAGTATGAGATGGCTCTCAGTATCATGTAATTTTTTTCCTTCTCTTCCCCTTTTTTGTTGATGTTTTTTCAGAATGTTCAAGACTTAGAACAGATAGCATCATTTCTTTCCCATGGGGAACAAGATGCCCACATACTATCTAGTTAATTTCAAAGTACTGTCTAATTAATTTTCAAATTATTTTCAAACAGGTGTGAATCTAGTTGATTGATGTCTTTTTCATAATATTTTCTTTACCAAAAAAAATTTATTAGTGGAGAACAAGAAAAGAAATGAACAGATTTAACATATTTAAGAAGCAAAATCAAAAGCTTAATGATGGATGAGATGTGGAGCGTGAGGGAGAAGGACATGTCAAGAATTAATGTGGGTTCTGGCTCCCATTATCTGTTACATAGGCAGTTGTTTCCATGTAGAGATTAAGGAACCTACCTGGGGCTCCACCACCTTCAACAGATGGCTTCCAAGGTCACCCACTTCTCATCTGCATCAAGTGGATCAGAGAAAGCATGGAGGGTGGAAGGCGAGGACTTTGCTAGGGGGCAGACCTGAATGTTGCTTATGTCACTCTGATCATCTTCCTTTGGATGCGCTTCATTGTGAGGAAGCCTGAGAAATAGATTCTAGTTCTGTGTTTAGGAAGAGGTGCAAACAGACCTGGTCATTAACTAGCAGTCTCTATCTCCATGGATGAGGTAGAAAATGAGTATATTCTTTACTGTGGCACTGGAAGTGTTCCCCAGGAACAGAGAAACAGTTTTCTAGTCCCCAGACTTGTTTTCGTTTTAGTTGTAGATGGACACAATGGCTTTATATTGTTTGTTTATTTTTATGTGGTGCTGAGGATCGAACCCAGTGCCTCACACGGGCTAGGCAAGTGTGCTACCACTGAGCCACAACCCTAGCCCCCCCCCGCCCCCCAGACTTCTTTTAGCTTCACTTTTCTCCTTATTCCTTTGGTGTATTTCTAGCATTCAAGGATAAGTAGAGTCCTTATGTCACACTTGCATATATTCATTTTTACCAAGAGCAAATTACCTTCTCAATACTATTTACTCATTTGATAGACAGTAAAATATATCCTGTTGTCTCAGAAAATAATACTCTGACCAAGTATGACAGAAATAATCAGATTTTTTTTCCTTTTTAAAATTAATTTTAACTAATGTATAAGAATCAAAATCATGCATATTAGCGGGGTAACAGGTGATGTTTCAATACATATATACATTATTTAATGTTTTAGAAACTAATCATTTATTCTTTAAAAGGTATATCAAAACTGGGCTTCCAATTTATTAGAAAAAATGTTAGTGTACAAATGTAATTACATTTGTATAATTTCTAATAACCATATGAAATAGTTTAAATGCAAAATAACGGAGAATGGCTAATTAAAATTTGGCTAGTCTGTAGGTAGAATATTTGGCAGTAATTAAAATCATGTTCATAAAGAGATTTTTAAAATAAGGGATGTTTATGATACAGTAATACCTGTAAATGCAGGAAGTAGTGTCAATTACATAAAATATACGTGTGTGTATGTGTGTGTGTGTATGTGTGTGTGTGTGTCTGTACTTTCTTATATCTGAAACTTTATTTTCACAATGAGTTCTATGAAATCTTTCTTTTAATTCAAGGCAAACTCTAAGAAGACCTAGGAGACTTGGAAATATGATAGGTAATTTCAACCAGGTCATATTTAAGTATTCCAAGTAAAGTGGACACTAAACTAAAGCTGTAGGCTCAGTCCAAAATCCAGGGGCAATGTTACAATTTGAGGTCCCCCATTGTAATTAAAGACTTGTCACCAGGGTGCTGCTATTGGAGATGGTAGGACCTTTGAGAAATAGAGCCTAAGAGAAGGCCCTCTGGTTATTAGAGCATGAGGTATTTCTTGTGAGACCACTTTGATAGTTCTCAGAAGAGGGCTGTCATAAAAGGAACAAGCCTTGGCCACTCCCACTCTCTCTACCTCTTTGTTAAAGACATAATCAATCACCTGCTTGTTCCCATATACACCCTCATCATTACCATCTGTACTGTGGGTGGGGCAGCCCTTGCCAAGCCTGCACTATAGCCTTTTGGATTTCCAGCCTAAAATCATGAGCTAAATAAACCTTTTCTCTTTATAATAAGTTAATTGATCAAGTATTTTGACATAGTGATAGAAAGATGACTATAAAAATTCTATATGAATGATTATACAACAGTGTTTTAGTATAGACTGCACCAATCTCATTATCGAAGAACTTTAACACCTTGGTGTCATGTGAATTGCCCAAGGATGGGCCATCCATGCAGGTCTGGCAGGCAAAATGAAAACACAACGTTCAAGCCAGAGGGTCAGACCTGGATAGATACGGTAGAGTAATAAACCTCCTGGTAAGAGAAGAGCTAGGGGACAGGCCAAATCTTGGTTACCACACCTCTGGGAATACAGGAGGTGCCCCAAGTCAAACAATTAGATGCAAGAGGCAAAAGCTGTGGGAACAGATTGGAATCGCACCTATTCAGTGAGGACCAAGAGCAAGAATTCAGGTGCTAGGAGGTTCATATTGATTGATTTCCTAGGATAAGATTTAAGCCAATGCCTCACTTGAAGATGGAAGGCCCACTTTTTCTGGCATGATTTTAAATATCTTACAGGCATAACTTAGTGTCAGCAAATTTTCCAAGAAAGACATTTTTTTAATGCCTAGATATTTGAATAACAATGATGATAATAGCAAACCTTTATTGAGCACCTATTATAACCATACACTGTGGTCTTGCATTGTGCTAAAAGTTTCATGTGCTTTACAGAGAATCTCATTTTATGAGCATTTCCTTCCTGTTTTAAAGATGAATATTTTGAGCATCAGAGAAATAAGAAACTGCCTGGATTGCACAAGTAGAAAGTGGTAGAGCCAGATCATTAACCCAGGTCTGTTTGACTCCAGAATCTATAGTCCTAACTATCTCACTACTGTCAGTGCCTAATTATATGTGGTCATTGATTTTTCTAAAAAAAAAAAATATATATATATATATATATATATATATATAAATATATATTTCATTGAAGCAAAAACAATGCTTCAATTGGGCTGGTAGACACCATGTATAAATAAATTACATTAAGGTATTTACTCCCTGTTAAAAGAATATTACTAACAGAAAACTATAAGAGCTAACATGGGAAGGAAGGATATCTTTTTAGCACTCCTAACATCACACAATAAGAACTGGAGATGACTCTTCTCCATTCCTAGCCAAGATAAATAGGGAAGAAATTAAAATTTTATACTAGAGATAGCTAAGGAAGCCATTAAAATTAGTGTGGGTTCAGGAAGGACCTAAATAAATAAATCATTAAGCAATTAAGATTTCTAATTAAAATGGAAAAGACAACACACAATCTCTATACGATACCTCTTTGGATCACTGAAGTACACCTCTTTAGGCCAAACACACTGTTAAGTATAAAATATAAATATTTAAAAATCCCTACAGTGCAATAAATATTTCTGGGGACTGGAGAATGTATTTAATTGTGCAAGACAAAACCATGGATAAAAACTGTGAATACTCATTTGTTTGCTTCTCAGAGATTAATATGGAGCTGTTGAATATCAGTTGCACCTTAACATGCTCAGATTTTTGTGTTTTTCTTTTTTTAATTACTTAAAATTTGGCACATTTTCTTTTGTTGAGTGAAAACCCAAGCAATTAACTGTGAGGAAAGCTACAGATACTCTAGGACCATGTTACCTTAACAGATGTAACTGTTCACACATCATCAATTGCATAGTCTCCATCATTGGTCCTGAATCTAGCAGGCTATTCCAAAAGCAATCATGGCAGCTTTGACAACTTCCATTCACTTTCTGAAGAGAAGGGAAGGTAGAGGAAAGGACAAAATGATAGGTAGGTTAGAATCTTAAGTAGCAATCTTTATCCTCATTCCTAAATAAGTTTCAAATACTTTGTGATGAAATTATAAAAAGAAATACAACAAACAATACTATGAATGTCACAAAATGGAAATGGGAAGTTTCATGGCAGGCCATGATTATTTTGGAGGAGGGTGAAATTAAACATCTGCTCAAAGACACCAATGAAATGTTGTTGTCATTTTTGTTGTTGTTTTGTTGTCAGTGGTCTGAGTGCCAATCTGAAGATTCCATTTTGCAATCTCTGAACTTATACCAAGGTATCCTTTTTATTCAATGATGGTGCTCAGAGGTGGGTGGGACAAGTTTCCATGTCAAATAAATAAATGTAGAAGATAAATAAAAAGAAGAGAATGATGTAATGCAAAGCTATTTAGCTTTGCCAGATACTTCTGTAGCAAATAAGAAATCCCCGCAAGTCAAATGCAAGTCCTATTATCTTCCCAATAACTTCAATAACGAGTTATTTGGTGTGGAAGCAAGCTTGGGCCTCAGTTTTGACAGTTTTATAGTCCTTGGTCAAACTTTTCAACAGCGCTTGGGCAGGCGTGACTAGGCAGCTTGATTATACATACTTACCGACTTTCCACTTGCAGATAGACAATATTTACTCTTCAGGGTGAGCCTGTAAACTATCTGACCAATTAGGCCACAGATTCTTGTGCCTCATGAAAGCTGAGCAAAGGCTGTGGATGTAAAAGCCTCAGAAACACACGCAGGCTGGGATTTGCTCAATGTGTCTTCATATAATCTTCCCAAAAGACTGCCAATGTCCAGTAGCCTGCTACATCATAGCCACTTTGGTGTAAAAACACTGAAAGTGTCTCTCAAGTAGACAGTTTCATTCTGTGGGTTTATAGAGAACCACATTCAGGCAGCAGATAGGATCAAACTTTAGAAACAGATACAAAGTTTTTAATAAACCTTCTAAATCCTTCTGCTTTCCTTGTCATTTTTTTCTGTCATTCAAGCTCCTCCCCAATCAACATTTCAACTTTGTAAGCCAACATTTCTATAAGTGACCCTCCATTCTAGCCTAATTGATCTCATGGTTCCCTAAATAGGAATGTGTATTCCTTTCCCTCTGCCTCTGCTTGAATCGCTGATCCACTTAGAATGTCATCATCCTGCCCTCCTTATTCCTCCTTTCCCCATGGTAAATCTAAATGCTACTTAAATTCCACATCCACCATGAACATTGCTTGGCAACATGATTTCTCCCTTCTCTGTGATCCTATGGCACCAACTGTTTTGTTTATACTGCAGTATGACCATTCTGTAACATTACATAACTTCTCATTTATGTGTGCTTTACTCTCCCCCAAAAATCGTTTCAGCCACCAATGACAATTTCTACTTAGGTGGCTACCATACTGAAAAAAAAAAAATCTACCCCCAAGCCTGTATAAATTTAGGTTACCATTGTCCTTATATTTAATCCAGGCTCAAAACCATGGAATCACTTTTGAGTCTCCTTCCTCTTGCCTATTTCCCATATTCAGTCACCAGAATTTGTGAATTCTAGCATTGTTCTATCTCTTGCAACTACCCGCCTTTTCCATTTCCACTGCCAACACCCTTGTTTAGGCCTTTATTTCCTTGCCTGGACTATTTCAAAAGTCTTCCACTGGCCTCTCTGACTCCAATTTCTCCACCTCTAATCCAATTTAAACATACCAGCCAGATTAATCTTCCTAAATACAACTCTGACTCACATTACTTCTCTGTGTAAATACCTTCAATTGCATCCAAAAATCTATTGAATAAAGTATAAATTCCTCAATCTGGCAGGAACTGGACCCAGTGTAGTGGATGCTACGGTGGGCCACTGTGATCCCCCATACCAAATAGATTCATTTCCCCAGATACCAGCAATGCCAGATGAATCCCTCTCCAGAAATTACCCTGGGCAATGGATGCTCTTTGGTCCAAGTTTTGTACCCTCTCCAGTCTCAACCCACATTCAATGACTGGTTGCTATGAGGATACAAGGTCCTTGCATCAATTCGGGACATCTTTGTAGGTCTATGCCAGCTTCTGAGTGACATACATGAGCATCTTTTGAAAATTCATTTCAGTTCAACTTCTCAGCCTGCCTTTTTTACTCCTTTACAGTTATTGATCCTAAGGGCATTCCTCAATAAATTTCATGCACTAGAATCTTCATCTCAGAATTGGTCTTCCGGGATATAATGGAAGATACTCAACCACCTTTCTTTCATATCTTTTACTTTTGTCTTCTATATATCCTACACTCCAGCAACTGGCTTACCTGACATTCCTTCAAAATATTATATGCATTATCACTTATTTATTCACTCAAAAAAAGTATCTACTGATTACCTAAAATGCTCCGTATTTCAAAAAAGTACTGGCTTAAAGGAACATAGACACATAAATAGGCTACTAGACTATAGTATGAGCAGTTGCTATGGTTTAGGTATGATTTGAGTGTGTTCCCCAAAACTCATGTGAGGCTTGATCACCAATGTGGCAGAATTAAGAAGTTATTGAACCTGTACAAAATGAGGCTAGGTGTAAGATAATTAGATCATTGGGGGCATTGCCCTTAGAAGAGATTAATGTGATTTTTGTGGGATCCCAGTTAGTTCATGCAAAGGTGGGTTATCAAAAAAAGAGCAAAACTGGCCCTGCTCCAGTCTCTGGCTTCCTGCCTCGTCATATGATTCCTCCCTCTCCTATGCATCCTCATCATGTTGTGATGCAATCTTGGATTCATTTCCCCAGATACCAGCAATGCCAGATGAATCCCTCTCCAGAAATTACCCTGGGCAATGGATGTTTGTTCTTTGGGCCAAGTTTTGTACCCTTCCCAGTCACAACCCATATTTAATGACTGACTGATTGCTATGAGGATACAAGGCCCTTTCCTCTTGCATCAAAACCATAAGCTAAATAAACCTCTTTTCTTTTTAAGTACCTAGCTTCAGGCATTTTGTCACAGAAACAGAAAACGGATTGATACAGCAGTGATTTCTCAGCTGAGATCAGAGGAAGAACAAGGGAGAAGAGTGTGCCAGATAAGGAAAAGTTTTGGAGACAGGAAAACTCTGTTGAGTTGATGAACTGGAGGTACATTTTTAAATGGCTAAAGGAAGGGAACTTGAGAGGTGGTAGCAAGAGAGGTCAGCAGGGCTAGCATAAGAAAGGCAAGTAAGTCTTGTGTAGGATCTAGACATCATCCTTAAGGCAAGGGGAGATATCACAGGGCTTTAAGGAAAGAAACAATACAATGACCAAATCTGTGCTTTAGAAAGATTCTGTAGAGAAAAAAATTAGCTGGAGTAAAGTTTGATGGCAGATGACTACTGCAGTCCTCCAAGCAAAAGATGATGGTGAGCTACCAAAGGAGATAGCAATGAAGATGGAAAGATCTGGACAGATTCAAGAGACATAAGAAAATATAAAGGACATTATGATTTATTATACGGAGAATGATGGGAGGGGAGAGTCAAGATCACACTGTTTCTGACATATTTCTGAAATAATTAGATGGGCATTATTCATTGAAGTAGGAAACCCAGGAAGATGGAAATCTGGAGACAAAGATGAGTTCGGTTTGCAACATGCAGAACTTAAGATCTTTAAGTAAGAGTTGGATACATGGATGTGGCCAGCATTCAGTTTCTTATAGGTCTGAGCATCAGGAGAGCAGCCTGGCTGGAGGCACAGGGGAGCTACCATCAGCATATCTATGGTCATAGAAAACTGAGGGTGAGATTGAAAAGAGCCACCTAAAAAGAAGAAGGAAATCCTGCAGAGTGTGAGGTCACAGATGCCAAGAGTCCACTTCAAGATGAGACACTTCTACAGTACCAAACAGGAATCAGACCAAATAAGGTAAAAACCAAAAAGTGTCCTCTGATTAGAAACACACTTGTGCCTTCATCCAAACCTCCCCCCGCCCCCAGTTTGAAATGTCCTTTCCCACAACCAGAGACCACAGAAACATTTCCATCTTTCAAGGGTGAGTTCAAATTACCTCACATTTGCATGGTGATTTGCTGAAGATCATCATACATGACCTCATTTACTGACAGTTAAGATTTTGAGGGTTAAAACCATCTATGTATCTTGGCATCCCTTCAGCTCATTAAAATGTGGATGCTGTAGGTTCAGACAGAGAGCCAAATCTGTCGGAGAAAACTTCACAAAAGAAGAGAATCTTAGGATGGGAAGAGCAAATCCACAGGGTTGAACTACTGCTTGTCCTAATCAGCAAGAGGGCACGTGTGGGACAAGCCTACTTGGCAGTCTGTCTTCGGCCTTATAAGAAAACTTTGTGAATGAGATGGCAATGACAAGACCATCTTGACTTTTCACTTTGACATTAATTTTGTCAACGAGTTCCTAGATGTGGACCAAAAATGCTCCCATCTCCCAGAGCCCGACTGACCTCACTTACCCTCAAAAGGGAGGCTGTGAACAGTCAGTGATAAGCAGGCATTCATCTTCTGACTCTTTTTTTTTTAAAAAAAAACTTCTTCTTCTTCCTGGAGTGTAAACATCTAGAGAGGAAAGCCTATTTGAATAGGTGCAACTGCCAACTTCACTTGCCCTCTTGCATTTAATGAGCCTATTTTGTTTTATGGGTGCTTCAAAAGAACTGACAGAGAGGAGGCAGCTAGGAACAGAAAACATGAAGCAACTTGCTGAGCCCTCACTGTGAGGTCGAAGGCCTGTTATGCCACAACCTTGCAGACCTACATGTTCATAATTCCTCTTTCAAACACAGACCAAAACCCAAACTAGAAGAGAAGAGTTCCTGCTCTCCTTCAAAGTGTCAACACCAGAGAGAGTATTTCAAGGTAGCTTGAGGGAGACGCAGTCGCCAACACAAGAATAACAATCTGAACTGTAGTAATGTGGGACATTTTTTCAGAGACATTCAGCCCCAGATCTCCAAAATTTGCTACACAGCTGCAGGGACAGGTATTTTTGTGCCCTTCCCCCATCCTTGCCTAAGCAACATTCTTCTTAAGTCCTCAAGAGGCCTTGGCATTCCGAACATGAGCAAATATTTACTCAATGCCCAACAGAACACCTTGAATATGGCGGGTCCTTGATGGTGGTGATGTTGGACACTGGTAACAAATAGCCTTTTAAGCCGTAGGTTTTTATAAATAGAGGGTAGTGAAAATAAATGTTAACAAGGGTAGAAATTCCCAGCAGCTGGAATCTAGAATATGTTGCCTAAAGAAACTTCAGGTCAGTAAGAAGTTAATAAACACCTATTAACATTAAGCACCACAGGAGCACAGGTGGCCCTCTCTATCCATCACCTCATTTTGTCATTTCAGCACTGCCTCCGTATTGACACTGCACACATGGCAGACTTCACTTCTGGATGCCTTCATATTTATGCTGTGTTTTTTACCATAACCCTGAGTGGGAAAAAAAAGACAGATAATCATCTTTATGCTGATCTATCCTACAAGGTCCAAGGACATAAGTCATTATAAAAGTAGAACCAACTAGGGCTGGGGATGCAGCTCAGTGGTAGAGCACCTGCCTAGCTTGTGCAAGGCCCTGGGTTTGATCCCTAGCATAGGAAAAGGGGAAGAAAAAAAGTGGTACCAGCTGTATAAATAGGCACTTCAGACAGGAGAAGGAAATTCGGGATTTAGTCCAATGCCAGAATTTTACATGATTAGAAAAACCTTTTAATAAGCCAAGATATGAAAGAGATTTACCAAGATTACATCATTGTAAGTAACATCTCAGAATTAGTTTTATTCTCGGTGCATTCCCTCTGTTTTTAATACCCACAATATTAGAATCCTGTTACAATATACCAGCATGCTACATTTTATAACCTTAATCTCCTCAAACACAGAGCCCGCAACTGTTTCAGGGGTCTTTAGGAAGAACATGGATAAAGAGATTAAACAATTTAGATAGGAAAGAACATTTTTCAAACACCAACTATATATTAAAATAAGGAAAAATATATTTGTATTAAGCCATAAAATCCTCTCTAATAGCTAGTAGTAGTGGTGGTGGTGGTGGTAATGATGATGAGATGATGATGATAATAATAGGTGAGATTTTTTCAGATGCATTATGACATTTTATCTTAACACCAATCTTACGCTATACAACTATTATTATCCCCACCTTAGAAATGAGGAAACCAGGGCTTTAAGAGGTTAAGTAATTCTCCCAAGGTTGTGGATGTCCTGTAGCTAATAAATGAGCAAGGATTTGGGTCTGTTAGGCTCTTGAGATTCCCTCGTCACCACTAGGCTGCACTGCCAAGATGTAGGTTGCACATACACAAATAAAACACGCAAGACTAATTTCCAGGTTTCCCAGAGGTCAAAAGTTGCATTCTATATACAAAATTTGTGGATTGTCTTATTTTATAGTAAGTCATGGAACTGCTGATTTAAAACAATCAGCCAAGTCTCTGTTTGCAAGCCACCTTTTCCACTGCGGTGTTGCATTTTATTTCACTCACTAATTTTTTTTAGCTAGCATGATTGCTTCCAACCCAAGAATTAAAGCTATGCGATTATGTTAATATTTATCAAGAACTTGGATTTTTTTCTCTAGAAGATTATTTTTTATAACAATGAGAGTCTCTTTCCATTTCCATGCAATTCCCCTTTTCTCTCCCTTTCCCTCCCACCTCGTGTCTCTGTTTAATGTTGATATTTTCTTCCTGCTCTTCTTATTCTTAGTTGCTCTCATTATATCAAAGAAGACATTTGGTATTTGTTTTTTAAAAACTACATATAAGAGGTTGTGAGGGGAAAGGGGGGAAAAAAACAAGGAGAGAAACGAATTACAGTAGACGGGATAAAAAGAGAAGATGGGGGGAGGGGGGATAGTAGAGGATAGGAAAGATAGCAGAATACAACAGTCACTAGTATGGCATTATGTAAAAATGTGGATGTGTAACCGATGTGATTCTGCAATCTGTATTTGGGGTAAAAATGGGAGTTCATAACTTACTTGAAACTAATGTTTGAAATATGATATGTCAAGAGCCCTGTAATGTTTTGAACAACCAATTAAAAAAAAAAGATTATTTTTTAAAAACCAAACTTCAGCATTTGTATCTTTTGGTATTATTCACAACTTGTTCTATTTGTAATAATTTATAAATGGAAATGATGCTTGCTTTGGAAGTCATGCAGATTGGAAATTTAGTCACTTGCCATTAAGTTTAAATGAAAGACTCTAATAGTTACCACTTATTTTACTAGTTAGAAATTAACTATAACGTCAGGCAATCGCTTTTGAAAATGGAATCTGAATTTTTTAGTTGTCAAAATAAGAGAGGACTTCTTTGTCCAATACTTTTCTCATATTTGTAAGCCAATCAGAATTCTCCAGACTATCAAATTATAAATCACTGTCACAAATTTACAATTTAAATTCACCATCAAATTACAAAATAACTTAATTAAATTCAATAAAATGAATTAGAAGACTACAATATGACTAAGTAGTAAATAGTAGTTCCAAACAAGTATCTATATTATTTATATGCAGGACTAAAAGGAGTTATTTTTTGACTAAAATTAAAAATCAACCTCTTTCTGGATAGTTAATTTTTCATCAGTTTTCCACATAAAGTAAAATTAAAACTTGATTTAAAGACAAAATAATGAAACTAAGCATGACAATTAATAAGGTACTAGTGATGAACAGGACCCCAAATTAGATGCAGATAAGATATGTCTAAAAATTCAAAACCAGGTCCCAGATAATTTGACCACTGTTTTGGGGTGTTGTCCTTTCCACTCTATGTTGGGTTGTTGTTTTTTTCTCAACTTTACTAAAACATATTTGATGATTTAAAGTCTTATATATTTAAAATGTACAACTACATATTAAATAATCATCATAATCAAGGTAATAAATATATTTATACTTCACATAGTTCCCTTTGTATGTGTGTGTGGGTGAGAACACTTAAGATCTACACTCTCACAATTTTAAGTATACATTTTTAACTATAGTCACATTACTATAGATTACACCTCCAGAACTTACTGATCTTGCAAAAATAAAACTTCACACTCTCTGATCAACATCTCCCCATTTCTCCCTCCCTGCAGGCCCTAGCAACCACCATTCTCCCTTCGATTCTATAAGCTTGATTTTAGATTTCATATATAGGTGAAATCATGTGGTATTTGCCTTTCTATGTCTGGCTTATTTCACTTGGCATAATGTCCTCCAGGTACATCCATGTTATTGTAAATGGCAGGATTGCCTTCTTTTTAAAGATTCAATAACATTTCATTTTATATTACTTATACCACATTTTCTTTATCAATTCATGTGTCAACAGACATTTACGTTGTTTTCACATATTGACTATAGTGAATAATTCTGTAATGAACATGGGAATGCAAATGTCTCTGCAAGACAAAGATTTCAATCCCTTTGGATACACATACCAGTAGTGGGATTGCTGGATCATATGGTAACTACCATTTGAGGAACTTGCATAGTGTTTTCCATAATGGCTGTCCTTATTTACAGTCTCCTTGCCAGTGTACAAGGATTCTCCACATTCTTCTAACACTGGTTATTTTTTGTCTTTTTTGTTAGTAGCCATGCTAACCAACAGGTGAGAGGTAAGTCCTCTCCGTTTATTAATTATGTTATTTGTTTTCTTGCTATTGGGTTTCTTAGACATTTTGGAAATTAACCACTTATGGGATATACAGTTTGCAAATATTTTCTCCCATTCTATAGGCTGCCTTTCTACTGCTGTATGCTATGAAGAAGCTTCTCCTTTTGCATGTGGGGTAGGGAGTTTTGTTTGTTTTAGTTTGTGAAATCTCACTTGTCTACTTTTTTAGGTTTGTTGCCTCTGCTTCTGGTATCATAGCCAAAAAATCACTGCCTGAATTAATGTCAAGAAAATTTTTCTGTTCACTTCTAGTAATTTTACAGTTCCAAGTCTTTTTATAATTAAGACTGTAATCCATTTTGAGTTAATTTGTGTATTTCGTGTATATAAAAGTATCCAATTTTATTCTCCATGTAGATATCTCATTTTCTCAAATCCATTTATTGAATATATTATCCTTCTCCTATTGTATCTTGGCACTATTACCAGATATTGGTTGACTAGAGAGGTGTGGATTTATTTCTGGGCTCTATTCTGTTCCATTGTTTTATGTGTCTGTTTTTTATGCCAGTGCCATGTTCTGAATACTATAGATTTATAATATATTTTGAAATCAGAAAGTGTGATGACCCCTACTTTGTTGTTCTTGTTCAAGATTGCTATTGTTATTCAGGGATTTGTATGGTCCCATCTGAATTTTATTTTATTTTTTCTATTTCTGTAAAGAATGTCTGTGGAGCCGGGCATGGTGGTGCACACTTGAATTCCCAGCTATATGGGAGGCTGAGGCAGGTGGATTGCAAATTCAAGGCCAGCCTTAGCAATTTTGTGAGACCTTGTCTCAAAAATTAAAAGTAAAAAAGACTGGAGATATAGCTCAGTGGTATAGGCTCCCTGAGCATCCCCAATGCCACCAAAAGAAAAAAAAAACAGGTTAATTTGTATCTTCATAGGGATTACATTGAATCTGTAGATCACTTTGGGTGGTATGAACACTTTAACATTATTAATTTTTCTAATCCACAAACATGGAATTTTTTTCCATTTATATGTGTTTTCTTTAATTTTCTTCATCAATGTTTTACACTTTTCAGTGTACAAGTCTCTCACTTCTTTGGGTTAGTTTACTTCTACACAGTTTATTATTTATATTGCTATTGAGAATGAAATTGTTTTCTCAATTTCTTTTTTTTTTTAATTTTTTATTTTTTTATTGGTTGTTCACAACATTACAAAGCTCTTGACATATCATATTTCATACATTAGATTGAAGTGGGTTATGAACTCCCAATTTTACCCCAAATGCAGATTGCAGAATCACGTCGGTTACACATCCACAATTTTACATAATGCCCAATTAGTAATTGTTGTATTCTGCTACCTTTCCTATCCCCTACTATCCCCCCTCCCCTCCCCTCCCATCTTCTCTCTCTACCCCATCTACTGTAATTCATTACTCTCCTTATATGTAATTTTGTATAGCAATGAGGGTCTCCCTTCATTTCCATGCAATTTCCCTTTACTCTTCCTTTCCCTCCCATCTCATGACTCTGTTTAATGTTAGTCTTTTCTTCCTGCTCTTCCTCCTTGCTCTGTTCATAGTTGCTCTCATTATATCAAAGAAGACATTTGGTATTTGTTTTTTAGGGATTGACTAGCTTCACTAAGCATAATCTGCTCTAGTGCCATCCATTTCCCTGCAAATTCTATGATTTTGTCATTTTTATTGCTGCATAGTACTCCATTGTGTATAGATGCCACATTTTTTTTATCCATTCATCTATTGAAGGGCATCTGGGTTGGTTCCACAGTCTAGCTATTGTGAATTGTGCTGCTATGAACATCGATGTGGCAGCATCCCTGTAGCATGCTCTTTTAAGGTCTTCAGGGAATAGTCCAAGAAGGGCAATAGCAGGGTCAAATGGTGGTTCCATTCCCAGCTTTCCCAGGAATCTCCAAACTGCTTTCCAAATTGGCCGCACCAATTTGCAGTCCCACCAGCAATGTACAAGAGTACCCTTTTCTCCACATCCTCGCCAGCACTTGTTGTTGTTTGACTTCATAGTGGCTGCCAATCTTACTGGAGTGAGATGGTATCTTAGGGTGGTTTTGATTTTCATTTCTCTGACCGCTAGAGATGGTGAGCATTTTTTCATGTACTTGTTGATTGATTGTATGTCCTCCTCTGAGAAGTGTCTGTTCAGATCCTTGGCCCATTTGTTGATTGGGTTATTTGTTATCTTATTGTCTAATTTTTTGAGTTCTTTGTATACTCTGGATATTAGGGCTCTATCTGAAGTGTGAGGAGTAAAAATTTGTTCCCAGGATGTAGGCTCCCTATTTACCTCTCTTATTGTTTCTCTTGCTGAGAAAAAACTTTTTAGTTTAAGTAAGTCCCATTTGTTGATTCTTGTTATTAACTCTTGTGCTATGGGTGTCCTATTAAGGAATTTGGAGCCCGACCCCACAATATGTAGATCGGAGCCAACTTTTTCTTCTATCAGACGCAGAGTCTCTGATTTGATATCAAGCTCCTTGATCCATTTAGAGTTAACTTTTGTGCATGGTGAGAGGAAGGGATTCAGTTTCATTTTTTTGCATATGGATTTCCAGTTTTCCCAACACCATTTGTTGAAGATGCTATCCTTCCTCCATTGCATGCTTTTAGCCCCTTTATCAAATATAAGATAGTTGTAACTTTGTGGATTAGTCTCTGTGTCCTCTATTCTATACCATTGGTCCACCCGCCTGTTTTGGTACCAGTACCATGCTGTTTTTGTCACTATTGCTCTGTAATATAGTTTGAAATCTGGTATCGCTATACCGCCTGATTCACACTTCCTGCTTAAAATTGCTTTTGCTATTCTGGGTCTTTTATTTTTCCATATGAATTTCATTATTGCTTTATCTATTTCTACAAGAAATGCCATTGGGATTTTGATTGGCATTGCATTAAACCTATAGAGAACTTTTGGTAATATCGCCATTTTGATAATGTTAGTTCTGCCTATCCATGAACAGGGTATATTTTTCCATCTTCTAAGATCTTCTTCTACTTCTCTTTTTAGGGTTCTGTAGTTTTCATTATATAAATCCTTCACCTCTTTTGTTAGGTTGATTCCCAAGTATTTTATTTTTTTGGAGGATATTGTGAATGGAGTGTTTTTCCTCATTTCCGTTTCAGAAGTTTTGTCGCTGATATACAGAAATGCCTTTGATTTATGCGTGTTGATTTTATATCCTGCCACTTTGCTGAATTCATTTATTAGTTCTAGTAGTTTCTTTGTAGACCCTTTTGGGTCTTCTAAGTATAGAATCATGTCATCTGCAAATAGTGATAATTTAAGTTCTTCTTTTCCTATTTTTATGCCTTTAATTTCTTTTGTCTGTCTAATTGCTCTGGCCAGTGTTTCAAGAACTATATTGAATAGAAGTGGTGATAGAGGGCATCCCTGTCTTGTTCCAGATTTTAGAGGGAATGCCTTCAACTTTTGTCCATTCAGAATGATGCTAGCCTGAGGCTTAGCATAGATAGCTTTTACAATGTCAAGGTACTTTCCTGTTATCCCTAGTTTTTCAAGTGTTTTGAACATAAAGGGATGCTGTACTTTGTCGAATGCTTTCTCTGCGTCTATTGAGATGATCATATGGTTCTTATCTTTAAGTCTATTGATGTGGTGAATAACATTTATTGATTTCCGTATATTGAACCAGCCTTGCATACCAGGGATGAATCCTACTTGATCATGGTGCACAATTTTTTTGATGTGTTTTTGTATTCGATTCACCAGAATTTTATTGAGGATTTTTGCATCTAGGTTCATTAGAGATATTGGTCTGTAGTTTTCTTTCTTTGAGGTGTCTTTGTCTGGTTTTGGAATCAGGGTGATGTTGGCCTCATAGAATGAATTTGGAAGAGCTCCCTCTTTTTCTATTTCCTGAAATAACTTGAAAAGTATTGGTATTAATTCTTCTTTAAAGGTTTTGTAAAACTCCACTGTATACCCATCCGGTCCTGGGCTTTTCTTGGTTGGTAGTCTTTTGATGGCTTCTTCAATTTCATCCATTGATATTGGTCTGTTCAAATTGTGTGTATCCTCCTGACTCAGTCTGGGGAAATCATATGACTCAAGAAATTTATTGATGTCTTCACTATCTTCTATTTTATTGGAATATAGGTTTTCAAAATAATTTCTAATTGTCTTCTGTATTTCTGTAGCATCTGTTGTGATATTGCCTTTTTCATCCCGTATGTTAGTAATTTGAGTTCTCTCTCTTCTTCTCTTTGTTAGCATGGCTAAAGGTCTGTTGATCTTATTTATTTTTTCAAAGAACCAACTTTTAGTTTTGTTAATTTTTTCAATAGTTTCTTTTGTTTCAATTTCATTAATTTCCGCTCTGATTTTAATTATTTCTTGCCTTCTGCTACATTTGCTGTTGTTTTGCTCTTCCTTTTCTAGGGCTTTGAGATGAAGTGTGAGCTCATTTATTTGTTGGTTTTTTCTTTTTTTGAGGAATGACCACCAGGCGATGAATTTTCCTCTTAAAACTGCTTTCATTGTGTCCCATAGATTCCGATATGTTGTGTCTGTATTTTCATTTATCTCTAAGAATTTTTTGATTTCCTCCTTTATGTCTTCTGTAACCCATTGATCATTCAGTAACATATTGTTCATTTTCCATGTGATGTAGGATTTTTCCTTCCTTCTTTTATCATTGATTTCCAGTTTCATTCCATTATGATCAGATAAAATGCATGGTATTATCTCCACCCCTTTATATTTACTGAGGGTTGCCCTGTGGCATAATATATGGTCTATTTTTGAGAAGGATCCATGTGCTGCTGAGAAAAAAGTATATCCATTTGATGATGGTTGATATATTCTATATATGTCAGTTAAGTCTAGGTTATTGATTGTGGTATTGAGTTCTATAGTTTCCTTATTCAACTTTTGTTTGGAGGATCTGTCCAATGGTGAGAGAGGTGTGTTGAAGTCACCCATAATTATTGTGTTGTGGTCTATTTGATTCTTGAACTTGAGGAGAATTTGTTTTATGAATGTCGCAGCGCCATTATTTGGTGCATAAATATTGATAATTGTTATGTCTTGTTGGTGAATGGTTCCTTTCAACAGTATATAATGTCCTTCTTTATCCCTTTTGATTAACTTAGTCTTGAAGTCGATTTTATTCGATATGAGGATGGCCACCCCTGCTTGCTTACGAGGACCGTGTGCGTGGTATACTTTTTCCCATCCTTTCACCTTCAGCCTGTGTATGTCTTTTCCAATCAGATGTGTCTCCTGGATGCAGCATATTGTTGGATTTGTTTTTTTAATCCATGATATCAGCCTATGTCGCTTTATTGGAGAGTTTAAGCCATTAACATTCAGAGTTACTATTGATATATGGTTTGTGCTTCCATCCATGTTTGATTATTTATCTTTTTTTAAAAAAAAAATTTAGTTTGTTTCTCCATGATTATTTTTCCCCTCTCCCTCTGTCTTTACCGAGGCACTTCCCTCTGTTGGTTTTGGTTATTGTTTTTCATTTCTTCCTCATGTAGTGTTTTGCTCAAAATGCTTTGCAATGGTGGTTTTCTGGCTGCAAATTCTTTTAACTTTTGTTTATCATGCATGAAAGATTTTTATTTCGTTGTCATACCTGAAGCTTAATTTTGCTGGATACAGAATTATTGGTTGGCATCCATTGTCTTTCAGTGTTTGAAATACATTGTTCCATGACCTTCTTGCTTTCAGTGTCTGTGATAAAAAATCCGTTGTTAACCTTATTGGTTTACCCCTGAATGTAATCTGTCTCCTTTCTCTTGTAGCTTTTAATATTTTCTCTTTGTTCTGTATATTGGATATCTTCATAACAATGTGTCTTGGCGTTGGTCTACTGTGATTTTGTGTGCTCGGTGTCCTGTATGCATCTTCAATTTGTATATCTGTTTCCTTTTTTATTTCTGGAAAGTTTTCTGTAATTATTTCATTCAGCAGGTTACTCATTCCCTTGGTTTGACTCTCTGTACCTTCTTCTATCCCGATGACTCATAAGTTTGGTTTTTTTATGTTATCCCATAACTCTTGGATGTTTTTCTCGTGATTTTTTACCAGCCTTTCTGAGTTGGCTAGACTCTTTTCAAGATGAAATATTTTGTCTTCATTATCTGACGTTCTGGCTTCTACTTGCTCCACTCTGTTAGTAATACTCTCAATTGAGTTTTTAATTTGGTTGATAGTTTCCTTCATTTCTAAGATTATGTTTTGATTCTTTTTTATAATCTCTATCTCCTGATAAAGGTGCTTAACTTCTTCTTTTATCTGTTTGTGTAATACATTCTCAATGTGTTCTTTCGCTGCTTGAATTTGCTGTCTCGTATCCTCTTTAAGGTTCCATTCCATCTGTCTAAGGTGTTCCTTGAGTTCTTTATATGACCATTTTTCTGATGACTCTAGGTCCTCCTGAATATTTAGGCTGTCCTGCATTGTTTGTACTCCTTTTCTTCCTTGCTTTTTGAAGCTGCTCATGTTACTTCTTGTTCTGTTTGACTGCTGAGTTACTGTTTACTCCTATAAATTTATTTGATGCTTGGGAGGAAAGGTATTAGAAGGGAAGGGAAAAAGTCACTAAAGAGAATGAGAGTAAGCAGGTAGAATTCAAGGAAGGGGGGTAAGATAATTGAAAAGAAATGAAAAGACAAAAGAAGAAAAAAAATAGGAAATAAAAAAAGAAAAAAAATTTTTTTAACTAATAAAAAAATTAAAATTAAAATTGGAAGAAAAAAAATTGTAAAAAAAAATTAAAAAAACAAGAAAGAAAAATAAAAATGAAAGAAAACCCGAAATCAAAATTAAAAAAAAAAAAAAAAAAACCAATAAATGCAGTCTTAGAGTTTGATTAACTTCTCTTCCAGTAGGTGGCGCTGTGACCACCAGGCCAAGTTTCTCCTATCAATGCGCGGAAACCAATCACTGTGCAGCAGCTCCTCCTCCCAGACTGGGCGAGTCTCCAATCCTGGGTGCCTAGGGCGTCCTCCTGTGTCTAGTCACTTCCCCACATTTCCTCTAGCCAGGCCCCTCTCACGGGTGCCGCTCACCACAATACTGGGTACACGCCAGGTCTGCTGCTCCCGGGAGCCCTGTTGTCATGAATGACTGGGCACACTCTTCCAGTTTGCCAATCCCTCAGACCCTAAGTTTGTAGAGCTTGGGGCTGAGAATCCTCAGCGAATTTTACTGCCCCTCCGGTAGCCACACCCCCAGTAGCTGGTGCATGAGACCTCAGCTGTCAGCACTGGTGGGAGCGGTAGTCCCGCGCCGCGGGTCCCGTGCCACCGGTCCCGCGCCACCTCTAATTCCCTCCGTCTGGCTACCGTGCTCACGGGAGAGCTGGGAGAGGCCCTTACAGGAGAGCTGGGATTGGCCCTTAAGGTTTCCCCGATGTGTGGAGAGGAAAGGCTAGGGAATTACACACCTGTAGCCACAGGTTTCAATGAAGTTATCTCCTCCGCCGCAGTCTGATGACGTCAGTTGTCTGCCATGGTGGTATCTCTTGCAAATGGCGACAGTTCGTTTCCCTTTGCTGGGTGACCAATGCAACGGGTGGGTCCTTACTGTCTCTCCCAAGCCCCGTTTCAAACCTGTGGCCACTACCTATGAAGGCTCGGTTGGCATTTACCTCCGTAGGATCAGAAGGGCTGACCAGTTGTTTCAGCCGGATGGATTAGTGCTGAGTCACAGCTGTTTGTCTGCGGAAAGCAGGCGAACGGGAGCTTGAATTCAGCCGATCCAGGTTCAGTGTGTGTTCTGAGAGGCCCAGACTGCTCGTCCCAGATCCACGTCAGCTCAGCATTGCCTAGTGATCCTGAGCAAACAGAATTAGGCTGTTTACGACTCCCTATGCCTGCACAGCTGAAGAGGTCAGAGACTTGATCTCTCCGCACCCGCCGCCATGTTGGAATCTCCTGTTTTCTCAATTTCTTTTCCTGAGAGTTGACTCTTTGTGTCTAGAAATGGTACTGATTTTTGTGTATCAATGTAGTAACTTGTAACTGTACTGAATCTGGATAGTATTTTTGTTGAGTCTTTGGGGTTTTCTACACATAAAATCATATCATCTGGGGGAAAAAAAGATAATTTACTTCTTCCTTTCCAATTTGGATGCCTTTTGTTTCTTTCTCTTGTCTAGTTTATTTTAGCAATGAGTAGAGGAAGAGATCAACATGTCTTCCCTGTTAAATTTGATGGAGTCAAAATGACAAGATCAAAACAAGATCTAAAGGTAGGATAAATACATCCTTTTCATTTATACCTAATAAATATACCATCTGAAAATCCCCCTTGAAAGAGAGAGAAAAGAAATTCACATTATTACATTCTCTATCATAATTTAGCAAACATTTCCCTGTTTCAGGGGTAACTCTGCTAAATTCATTAAGGTAAAAATATAATACAATGTAATTCATAGCAAAGACTGCTATCTCCGCATGTTCTTTTCCCCCTGAAATGATTGCTCATGGTTCCTAAAAATTACAATATTAATGTTTACTTATTTAGCTAAATGTCCCTCAATGTGTCTTCACATCCATTGCCTTTATTGAACCTCACAACCACCCAGGAAAGTTAATTAGGGCATTATACAAATATAATAACTGGCCCATGGAGAGAATGAAGGATTTGTCCAAGGAATACAGCCACCTAGGAGGTGAGCCAGAACTAGAAGTCAACTTTTAAGAACTATATGTCCATTTTAAGTGTTTGAGGCCATCTAATAATTTACATGATGGTATAAAAATAAAACATTTTTTGTAAATCTGATCATTTCTCCCCCCCAGCCCCTGCCCAATAGGATTCTGATAGCATCCTGTTGCTTTTAGAATTAAAGATCAAATTCATCCATATCACAATCTTTGTGTTTCTGGATGATCCAGGCCCTGCTGCCTGTCCTCCTGTTATTCCCCCATCCTTAATCTATTCCAGTTCTTCTGGTCCTTTCTCTTCATCTTTCCTATCACAGACCTTTAGCTTTTGGCCACTGAATCTAGAACTTTCTCACCCCATCCCCCCACCAAGTAATGCCTCTTTTTCCTCTCCTCTCACCTCACAACTGTAACAAGCTCACCTATAGCTCTATTACTTTCCTTTTTTTGGTACTTATTACCAATACAGTTTTAAATGTATTTGTGTGATTATGTGATAACCATCTTCTCCTTTCAGACGATATGCTCCATAAAGGTGGAAGCTCCGTATCTGGTTTTGCTCACCATTGTTCACTCCTGATGAACAATGTGCCTAGAACAGAGTCAGTACCCTATGAAGCAAATCAGTGAATGGCCTCAGCAAAATAAGTACAATTGAATTTATGCTTATTGCCTGAGATATACAACTTTGCAGCCACTCCTTTCAATGGCTCCCTCTTAGGCCTAGTTCCATAGAGGTAACAGCTTTTTCATCTTAAATGAAGTACTTCCCACAGGAATTCCAGGGAGGACAGGGACAGTGACATCAATCAATGACCTCTAGTTCCTCTGCAGGGGTGGATGGTGAAGTTACTATATAGCAAAGAAAGCCAAGATGTGCCAAAGAAAGTCCTGTTAGTTGCATTAGAAGTTAATCTCTACACAGTTACTCTCTCTTTGGAGAGTTAATCTCTTTTCAGATAGTGTAAGGGTTTCTGACCATCTGACAGTAGTGAATTTTTGGTTTCTCTGACAAAAGCAAAATCTTTCTGTGGCTTGGGAATATTGTTGTCTGTTTGTTTTTTAGTTCAGTGTAACTTAGTAAGTTCAACAGTAATATTTGAGTTGGAAAATCTAAATGCACAAAGAGTTTACCTGATCCATCAATCCCAGAAGCATCTATTCATGGAATCAAGATATCCTCAGGTTAGAATGGACCTGAGAGATAACTCATGCCCTTTCACAACCAAGACTCCAATCATTACATGATTCTCTCTGGGGTTCCCTTGACCTAGGGCAATATGTTCCATAACTTTAAGAGAACCTAGAGGAGGACTTCATGATAGTTCTGTGATTTAAAAAAACAAAATAATGGCTCTCCTTATAGATTTAGAGAAATAAGAAAAGATAGTGGAGGAAAAGAAGAGGAAATGAGGAAACAAGAGTTGGAAATGGATAACAAGAAAAAGAACAAGTAGGGCAAACAATGAAAATGGAAAAAAAAATTAAAAAAACAAACTTTGGAAACATGTACAAATTCAGATAGCCCAGGATATGAGTCAGAAGAAACTTGCTTTTAAAAAAAAATACAACCAAAGACTAATAAGGAAAATGAGATGGCTTTGCTGTTTTTGTTGTTAGTCTCTTCAAAACATAAAGTTACAGTTATTAAACAAAGCAAAAATTAGAGTTCTTACAATGTTCTGTTTGTGTAGGAAAAATTTTTAAAGCAAAATATGGATATCCAAGAATATGTAAATCAGATGAAAAGATTCAAAATGCACAGTAAAGCATACCTTACATTTGTTTTTTTAAATAAAAAAAAAAAAACACTGAACAGCTAAGAAGATCCCTTCCAAAGTGATTCATTTTCCTTCTCTTTACTGGCTTCCTCACAATGCATTCACCTATATACCCTGATGTTACTGGCACATAAATCAAATCTTTCATAAAAATCAGAAATAAAAAATATATGGGCACAGGAGGTTCTTGATATTGGAAAAACTCCAATCCACATATACTTCTGGGCCTGATCCACTAACATACTTTAAGAAGCCAGTTTGTTCTTAGTTCAGTGGTGAAGAAGGTGTTACCAGACTTAATTTGCATGTACTAATACACTCTCTATAAGAAATAGAATTTCTCTAACAAATTGTTTCACAATTGCCATAGGAGATGATGTTGCAAGGTGTTTAAACCCTTCCTGGCTACTCATTCGTAACCAGGCAGTAACTAAAGCATCAGAAGATTTGGAAAATCTGGCTCAATGTATTTGTGACTAATAGTAGTGTAAGAACCCACAAAAGGAAGTACCGTTGCATTGGGTCTGATGTCTGAGCCTCTCTGAGGACAAGACACTGTGTGCGGTGCAAACCACTCTGCACCTCGGGAAGATCAATGCTGATCAACAATAAAGCAAATAAAGGTTCTTCCCCCAGCACCCCCCAAAATCTTTGAAATTGACAAACTACAGATCATATATAATAATCTCAGAAAAAAAATCAAAAAAGAGGCACAGTAAGTCCCTTTCTGCCAGAGGCTGACTCCCAGGGAGGGGCTCCCAGAGCAGTCTTCAAGTCTGTTGACTTGTTTTCTCAAGCTGTTAATGTAACTTGCAGCTACATTGGTTTGTTTTGTTGTTGTGACATGGTCTCCATAGATGTGCATTGAAATTGTGCCCAACTGCACTCAAGCCAAGAACCATGCAATCTGGAGGTTGTGCAAGCAAGATTACAAGGCTCCAAGGTATCCAATGCCTGCACGGCTCATCTCTCCCTCTTACCTCGAAACTTTCCTTGTCCAACCCGGGCAACTGAATGCTATGTTGGGACCTGATCCAAATGCTGTAGGAAAATGGTCACATTAGCAGAGAAAGAATAGAGCTTTATCTTCAAATCAGGGTTTTATTTTGCACATTTGGAAAATGGACAATGATAAGCTAGAACCAGTTTGATGTTGGTTTGGGGTTTTTTTGTTGTTGTTGTTGTTTTCTGTTTGGGGGATTTTTTTTTTTTTACTTGCCCCTCTTCCTTTGTGTATGTAACCCAACTTGCTCTTCTTTATTTCTCTCAGGAGTCCATCACCCTCATATTTTCTTCATCCTCCATCTCAAGAAATACATTCTTTAAAAATAAAGGGCTAGGGATATAGCCGCTTATCAGTGTTACAGCACTTGCCTGGTATGCACAAGGACCTGGGTTCAATTCCCAGACTGTGCAAATAGAAAGAAAGAAAGAACGAACACAATCCATTCATGCACACCAGACTTAGCAAAAATAAATACAAGACACTCAGATGCAATTAAATTTGAATTTCAGTTAAACAACAATCTTTTAGTGTATGTCCCATGTAACATTTGGGACATACTTATCCTAAAAATTATACTAAATTAGTCATTATTTATTTGAAACTCAAATTTAAGTTGTCCTGTATTTCTCGTGGCAGCCCTACACTAAAGAGTCAATGCCTTGTGATGTTTTCATCTTTTCCAAGGTTACTGACTGATTTTAAACTTAGGGTCAAAGCCCCCATATTAATAATTTGGAGAGCATAACAGCCAACTGAAACAAAAATATAGCAGGTAAGCAATCACTTCTTAAAATTTGAAGGCCTCTATTCTAGAGACAAAAATTATACTTTGGAATTAAGGTTTACTGGTTGGAATTAAGGCTACTGATCAATGTTTACTTCAAGCCAACCAGTGTGATTGTTCATATGAATTGGTGCTCTATTCTTATAAATGGAGAAAATATTGTTCAAAGCTACAAATCTTAGATCCAAAATATTGATTTCCACAGTATCTTCAGGGGACTAGACCCACAAGTTGGGGCAGTTGAGTATACTAAGCTCAGCTCACATATCAACAAAGACTTTTTACATGTTGTATGCATTGACAGAGTCAAGTAGAAAATATGTACTTTTCAAATTCTTAGGAAACCTGTAATTAGGGACAGGGAGAGAGAGGAGGTACAAAAAGAATGGTAATGAAAGAGAAAATAGGGAAAAGAATGGAGCAATAGAAAAAAAAAGAAAAATTAACCAGATATAAAATATGTAAATGGAGAGTGAAGAGGATACTTTTGGGTCAACCCCAATCACCCAGAATAGATGGTTGTCTATTGGTGGGAGTTGAGGATTTCTGAAGAACTCTATAGGAAATACTAGAAGTGGGCTCATTCAAAATGTGTTTGAACCTCTTCATGGAGTGCTTTCTTGTGTATTATAGAGGCTGGTCAACTAAAATTTATTTTTTTTCCAAACTCCTTGCAATCGAAGTTGATTTAAGTTCCTTCACCAGAAACACTTTAAGAACTTGCATTCAGAATGGAGAGCAGCAAGAAAAGACATAGGGCATGAGGAATGAGGGATCTGCTGCTGCAGGTGGCATGTTAGCTCCCTTGTTTAGTGGGATTGGATACTCTCCATTGCTCTCCATTCCGTGGTCATGCAGTGTCCAGAGAGATTCCCTTGATGGCTCATACATGGTGTCATTTCAGGATCCATTCCTGAAAGCTCCACCCTAGATTTCTGTTTCTCCAGCCCACAGATCACTTGTGCTGACCACTCAATACCCTGTGTCATTAGTACATTTCAGATTAAGCCAGCTAGAGAGGAGTCTGCCCTCTGCAACAGAACACTAAATGATATAAACTGCAGTCCCTTCCAATAGCTATTCCACCAGTCTCATAGTCCTTATGGTCCTGAACCAGGGATTATTTTTTATCTTCTGCCCAGGGAACACTTGACAATGTCTGGACACGTTTTTGGTTGTCACTGCTAGGTTGGGAAGCAAGGTTGATGTGAGTGTTACTGGCATCTAGTGAGCAGCAGCCAGGGAGGTTACTAAATGTCTTATAATGCACGGTACAGCTGCCCACAACAAGCAACTATGCAATCCAAAATGTCTGAGTGCCCAGATTAAGCAACCCTTGCCTGGCAGAGCACTTGGTTTGAAAACTTTTCAATAAAATGCAATATTTTGGTTTCAAAAGTATCCTCTTTTACAATGCAAATTGCCCTCACAATAGTATAGGTTAATTTTATTTTCAAGTAATATGGCCTTATTCTCAAATTTACATGATTTTCACATTTTGATATTTCTGAAACCATGCCATGACCCCAAAATAAGGTTTATCCAGCGTGATATTTTTTTTCTTTCTTTCGATTTATTTATTTATTTTAGTCAAAAAATCTGTTATTAAATCTGTAGAACATCTTGGAACTGGTGACATCTTATCAAGGATCTAGGGTAACTGAAGCAGGTACTCTCCTGAGAACAAGGTTGCCTAATTGCACATGGTGGAGGAGCACTGGGGGTGCTCAGAGAGCTGCCCAACCTCAGCCCCAGCTGCAGGACAGAATCACTGAAGCACTTTTCATTGGTTTCGGCGTGAGACCTATCATCAGTGTTGTTTATGCTCTATACAGGCAGAATCCAGAACAGATACATTAGAGCACCTTGAAGGAAATGGAGGAAAGGGGAAAAAAAATGAGTGTCACCAGAGACAAACAAAAAAATGATAGCAGAAAACCCAATTTCAGAATTTTACTGTCCTGCCCAGGATCAGGCCTCCTTACTAGTGCCAGGCAATTTGCTGACACTCCAGTCTTTACAGCTCTTAGTAACTTTCACAAACTCTCAAGGGCCCAAAGGAAATCACAACCAGAGAATTTAACTAATAATAGATCCTGATAAGAAGACACAGAGTCTGCTTTCATCCACTGGGAACACAGCACATATTTCATAAGCAAGATGTACCTTATAAATATACTTCCTACAACCTGTAAACACTTCTTTTTCCCATAGTCAAGCTCCTGCCGTGAACGAAGAGGTGCTCAGTAAATATTTGCTGAACAGAATCAAATCCATTCTCTAAAAGTGCTTCTGCCTTGAATGGGGAAGAGATATACGCTCCTTTGAAAAAAAAGGGAAGGGTTCAAATTCAAGAGAACAATGGGGGGCAGCAAAGAAACTAACCCATTCAATTACCCCTTTTAACTAGCAATACAAAGAGATCTACCTGGCTTTAAATAAATGTTGCTTCAGAAATTTGCTACTCCTGCCATCCCTGTATTCCTACTATTTGTTTTTTAAATTTATTTTAAGTCAAAATCAACACAATAAATTCTAGTGTCCCCAACTGCTGCAAGACCCAGAGCATAGTTTTCGAGAAAGTTAAACCCTAGATAAGATCCTGAAGTCACGCTTTTCTACACCCAGTGTGTTTGGGAGACAGGCCCTGATATTGCTGAGTTAGTTTGAAGCAGTCGAGTCTGAATTCAGCCTATCTTTTTAGAAACAATCCTCCTAATTCCAACAGAGTCAGTTTTCCTTTGTTTTACATTTATTTATTCAGAGACTTCTAAATATATGCTGGTCTGTTGAAACAGCCTCTGGGCCCAAGTACAATAAAAACATTAATTAAAACACATGATTAGAAACACCCAGCGGTGAGTCTGGAACAGCATCAAATGAGCTCTGCCATTTAAGTGTCAGTCAGAGAAGATAAAGCCACCTGAGGGTGACTCGCAATGTGCCTGCCTGGCTTCTCTGAGGATTCCTGATCCGTTCTGAGGTGAGTGCTCTCTGCTGATGGATGCCCACACCCAATTAGTCAAATTCTCTCCTAACCCTTGAGTTGGCACCATCTCTACCTGCCACACCTTTCATTCTGCTATGGACTAACGAGAAATTTGCAGAATCCCCAAGTTTGGCAGAGAACTTGAACACGGGAAGCTTACATAACTCCTGAGCTTTGGCGGGGCAACACCAGAAGAGCTGGGTGCCTTCGGCTGAAATGTGCCCTGTATTTCGTGGGCAGTGTCACTCTGTCTCTAAAATGGTCTACTCCTGCTTCTCAATCCGGAAGCCAGCTGCAGAATTCCCATGGAATGCACAGTGCAGGAGTTAGGGAATACCATGGGAATAGCATCCAATCCAGGAAGTGTAGGTGCATTGGATTTGGGGAAAGAGAGGTAATAAACCTTCACTTCCCCTTGACATAAAAAAAATTTCTCTAAATTCCAAATTTGTTTACACAGCTAATTAAGCATGAACATTTTGAATCTAGCACAGGCCTGTTAAGAAGTCAAATCTTGTTCCACACAGACATGTTCTGTCAAGGACTCATATCCTTTGAGGGATGCCATCCACAGGAAATATGACTTTATTATAAGTTCTATCCTTTTCTAAAAGGTTCACCAGTAAAATAACAGCAAACGATCTTGGCTTCCTTCTTTTATGTATAATTTTCCCACAAACCGCCCATCTTAGAAAAACAAGAAAAGAGATTTGAAAGAAAACAATAGCATATCAATGCTAGGTAGGAATAGGATTTCAAAAGTGGGGGAACATATTATTTACTGTTCCACTGGATCCTGTATTATTCATTCCTCTTTATTTTTCTTTAATGACAAATGTGCCAATATCTTATTACAAAAAAAAAAAGGCTACCACCAAAGTAGATAAAACTGCCTTTTATCACACATCTGGCCCAAATTATATCTCCGCAACCCCTTTTCAATCAGTCATGGTGTTTTTTATAAATTTGTGACTTCGTCGAATTGGCTGAGTTTCATGTGCTGCCTGCTACTACATTCTGACATGCCAGGCTGGTACCTAAGAGGAAAAATAACACTTTCCTTCACTCTTAACCCACATTCTGACTTCTCATGCTGAATTCAATCCCCAGCTAATTAGTTCAAGAGCAAGCAACTTTAACCAAGATTTGGTATTACTTTCCTTTTTCTGAGAGCTGGGCTTTCCCCAAATGTAGCTCTCTTGTTACCCTTTGCATTTTAAATAAGCCATTTTGGAGCATGGCTCTTGTTTTTTCTTTAATATATGCGCCCCTTGGGGCTGCACCGAAGCTTGTGATGGCTCTCTGCCGGCAGTCAGGGCAACAGAATGTCTGCGAGATCCTGCTTTGTACTGAAGTTGGCGTCCATTGTGCAGCCCCAGCTGAATGCAGAGGTTGCAAGTCAATTTTCTCAGAAAAGCAAGGTCCCTAGTACTCTCAGTAGATTCCTAAATTTCATTTAGGTTCCTCCATTTTGTTTTGTTTTAAACAGTTAACAAGGCAAAAAAAAAAAAAAAAAAAGAATGAAAGGGAAAATAAAAAAATAAATAAAAACAAAATAAAAACAAACAAAAAAAAAAACACACAGTATTTTCTGTATTGATAGTTTGAGGAATAAAGTATCCAACAGAAGTCAATTTTTCCAATAAGTGAAGACTTGTTAATGTAAGAACTTGATGAAAATCCTTTCTCGTATGTTAAATAGTTCCCTTAGGTCTCAAATAAGATATAGTCAATGTAGTTGACTTTTTCTTGATGGTTTGGAGTCATCTTCAAACTATCAAGTATTATGTGGGGATACAAAACAATAACAAAATCATTCTCTGATTCACTCTCACATAAAATAGCCCCAAGCCACAGGATTTTGTTTATTACTTTGGCAAATTTTTATATTTTTAATTTTTGTCTCCTTCCATACTATCAACTTATCAATGATCAATTTGCACTGATGTTCATATGTCAAAGCAAACTTTGGGTTCATTGCCTCCATTGTACAAATGATTGGAAACCCATATAAGTAAGGATGATGTAACATCTACATTAAAAATAAATCTGTTTTGGATAGTATCAATAGGGAATATTGCTTTGGGATCTAAATATATAAGCGTCAGTACCTGAATGTGCAGAATCTATTCTGGTTACACAGAGGTCTTCTTAGGGCTGAATTCCAGCTCTTAAGAGAGATTACCAGAGACTTGTCTCTGGGATCTCACAGTCAAGTTCAGTGGTCAGTAATCAATCTGTTCACTCTCAGATTTCTTCTTTCTTTTGTGTTCTTGTCTTCACTTTGTCCCTCTAATTCCTGCCATGAACCATTTCAGTAAACATTAAACCATCTACCAAAAGGAAACAAATTATTGAGGAGAGACCAAAACATTTTAATCTATACCAAATTGAATTCTGGATTTTTGTTGTTGTTGCTGCTTTTGTTTGGTGGGAGGAAAATGAAAGTAAATTAAAATTTAAAATTATTTGAATTTTTTAATTTCCATCTCATTAAAATGGGAGCAGGAAGGTTGGCAACTCTCAATCAGGCACCTGCCACTCTTACTTCAACCCCTTTAACTAAAATCTCCATGTTAGCCTGAATAATCCCAATCAAACTGACTTGGAGGGTCAAAGAGCCCCCATGGTACTGGCACTGATTGGACAGCTCATCCCAGTTTTCGGATTTGAAAACCCAAACTCCCACATTCCAGAAAACTTCTTAGTCCTAGGCACATTGGGACAATAGGATGGTGATGACTCAGAGGTCTCTCATATTTCCCCCTGATAGCACTTTTATCTTTACAGCATTTCTAACAATTCCAAAAATTGTTGTTTTTGCTGCTCTCTTTCTTTTTTCCCTATTGCCAACTGAGATCTTTATCCCCTGATACTGGGTTGTAATGTCATGAAATTTCTCTGCCTTCATTCCAATGCATGCCAGTCTCATGTAAACCCTTTTAAAGTCCTTTTTTGACACAAGGGCTTTTGATATGAGGAGAAGGAACATGCATTGAAATTTTAAATTATTTGAAAATTTTATTTTTTAAAAAAATTTGCCTCTCTTTAAAATGGAGTCCCACCTCCTCCACAAAGTCTGGCATCTTTCCTGGAGAAAAAGTGAGCAGGGTAGAAGAAAGAAAAAGGCAGGAAGGGTTAGCCGCTCAATTGCTGGTAGGAGTGCTGCAAGGCCCAGCAGAGGGGCTCCAGAAATAAAATCTAAGAAACAAACATCAAGACTGGGCTGCGGAAGAGAAAGACAGGTCACTAAGATCAGTAACCCATAAAAGAGGTCTGAGTCAGCCATTGAGCCAAGGAGGCCCAGCCACACACAAAACAACAACAAAGTATCTTTGAGAACATCCCAGAGCCAGGGTACCTGGGCTCTGCATGTGAGAAGCAAGAGGACCTTAGGAAGCCAATCACTGGGAGTACACTTTACCCCACAGCTGGCTGGAAGCAGGATTGGCTGCAGAAGGGAAAGTAAACTGCAGTAGCAATACTGCTATTACCATCCTCCCTGCAGTTAGCAGGTATGAATTTGGAAAGCTGTTTATATTTTAATATATGCATCCCTTAAATGCAAAAACTACTTCTTCAAGTGCTCTGTATTCCCAACACCCAGCACAATATGTAGTCAATAAATATTTGACTTAAATGATAATATAATCTGTTCCCATCTTCCAAAGGCCATGTGCACAGGAAACCCATGAGGAGGTTTCAGCAACTCTTTTTTTCAGCAACTTCTTTTCAGGAAGTCTGGAAGCCATCTGCCTGGTTGAGGTGGAAGATACACTAATCAGTAAATCCAGAGTGAACACAAATCCTCCCTTTTCTCTTTTTAAAACTTCAGAGCAAACATAAACTGTCCTACTTTCTCTTGTATCTTGGTTCAAATGCTAGGCACAAGAAGCAAAAAAAAAAATCAAACAAACTTGCTTTCATCAAGACTGCAAACTAAGCCCCAGATCCAAAATATCCTAGAGTTTTCATACTATAGTGTTTATTAGTACTTGAAGTTTACCAGAGGGCATGAAAAATTGATCTAGTTGTTCAGTTTCTCAACTTGAGAGTTTCCAGCACACATGCTAAATCAGTGTCTGAGCATATGTTGTGATGTGTTCATGCTGAAAACCCCTTTAAAATGGTCCAGTCTTTAAAAGACTGCTAAGAATATATTTTTCATGAGATAACACTTTAAAAAAAATCTGTTTAAATGAAGACCTATTGAGCTAACTTTGTAAATGCAATTACCTTTAAGACTGATTTATGAAGTCCCTTGAGTAAACAGAGGAAAAAAAAGTGATAGTTAAGATTTACAAATAATGAACTATTTGAAATAGCCTCAAGTGAGAGCCTTGTTTTAAGTGCCAAAGTAAACATCTACCACTATAAAAGGGGGCTACTGTATTTTGTTTTCTATCAAAAAAAGGGGTCAGGTATAATTTTGGAAAGTCTCTGGGGAAGCAAAAAAGAAGCCCCCAAAATGAATTTTTGATGGGAATCTGCATAATATGCATAAAGCTAGAAATATTATTCACCATAAGAAGCTGACTTCCTTAAACTTTGTAAGTCACCTAAACTAGAATTCCTCAATCTTAGCAACACTGAAATTCTGGACCAGATAATTCCTTGTTTTGCAACAGGGAAAGGGGTGAGGGGAGCTGTCCTGTGTTATATTTCGGCATACAGAAGCATCTCAGACCTGTAACCACTAGATGCCAATAGCATCTTCCTCCCAACCCCACCCCTAGTTGTGATAATCAAAAATGTCTACAAGCCAGGGCGCGGTAATGCACACCTTTAATCCCAGAGGCTCAGGAGGCTGAGACAGTTGGATCACAAGTTCAAAGCCAGCCTCAGCAATGGTGAGGTGCTAAGCAACTCAGTGAGACCCTGTCTCTAAATAAAATACAAAGTACGTCTGAGGATGTGACTTAGTGGTCTAGTGCAGCTGAGTTCAATACCTGGAGCACCATCCCCCAAAAAATGTCTACAGCCACTGCAATATGCCCTGGAGTTTGGGGTTGGTATGGCAAAATCATCTCAGTCAAGCATCATGGACCCAATTAGAAAAAAATTTTCTTAAAAACATGAAGGACACCAGGTTTGTAAGGACCAAGCAAAGAAACCAGAAATGTCACTAACAAGATGAACAAGACAATGCACAACTTAGACAAACCATTGAAACAATGCTCAGAAATAAACATACCTGAAAAACAGAACCATTAGATCTAAACTGCAAGGAAAACGATATACTAACATTATGTAAAATTGTGGATGTGTAACCGACGTGATTCTGCAATCTGCATTTGGGGTAAAATTGGGAGTTCATAACCCACTTCAATCTAATGTATGAAATATGATATGTCAAGAGCTTTGTAATGTTGTGAACAACCAATTAAAAAAATTAAAAATTAAAAAAAAAAAGAATCAGTTGGTTTTATGGAATTAACAACAACAAATATTAAATGTCTTATGATTATTTGTAAAGTGTATGTTACACATTCTTTAAATAGTTAATTTAAAAAAAAAAGAACATAGGAAAAGCCAGCATCAGTGGCTATTTGAAAAAAACATTTTTCTTAATTTTTTAATTGAAAAAAGAAACCACATTGGTCTAGATTTTTACAAGTCAGAAACATTTTGCAAAGAACAATAACGCTTCTCATCATCTCCCAAAATTGTGTTTGTCAAATTTTTAATATATAAAGGATAAGATTTTATAAATTTCCAAGGAGTCGGTACTAATGTGGAAAGTCATTGATATTTTGATGTTTGTACTTGAATGTGAAGACTAGGTTAGGGCTCTATATTCCTCACATATAGCATCCTAGACACTCAGAAACTGTTTTATTTAAATGATAATAAAATATACCTTCAGGGGCTGGGGATGTGGCTCAAGCGGTAGCGCGCTCGCCTAGCATGCGTGCGGCCCGGGTTCGATCCTCAGCAGCACCACATACCAACAAAGATGTTGTGTCCGCCGAGAACTAAGAAAAAATAATAAAATAAATGTTAAAATTCTCTCTCTCTGTCCCCCTCTCTCTCTCACTCTCTCTTTAAAAAAATATATATATATACCTTCATGTTCGAAGAGCTTTAAGAAGACCTTTCAAAATGTGATGGTATGAATGTGTTTGAACATCTCATTTGGAAATAAGAATCGCTCTGTTTAAAAGACCAGACAATGCTCAATAGACATAATGCAGTCAGGAGGAAAGAAAGAGTTAAAAAGATCTAAGTTAAATTCCAGCTTCACTGGTCTTAGATATTGTGACCTTGATTCTGTTAACTCCTCCGCAGAACGAGTACAGTAATCCTACCTCAAAGGACAGTGAAGATAATTATATCAGATAAAGTACACACAGTAAGGAAAAAAATGCCTCTCTTGAACTTGGAAGAAAATGGAATTCTAACTCTACCTGTAGTACCTACCCAAGTTAACTTTTCTCTTTGAAGTCAAGAAGAAAAATATCCCAAATCATCACAGACCTAAATCAAAGTGTCAACAAAGTCCCACACCAACAATGACAATATAAAATAAAAATAAAAATTAAAGGGTGCAGGGACTGGAGTTGTAGCTCAGGGGTAGAGCACTTGCCTGGCATGTGTGAGGCTCTGGGTTCGATTCTCAGCATCGCATATAAATAAATTAATTGAATAAAAGATCCATTTCCAACTAAAAAACATTAAAAAAAATTAAAGGGTGCAAATAAGGAACCTGAGAGTAAGTAGATACAGTAAGAATAGAAGGTTGTCAACATAATAAATAATAAATTCGGTAATCTTTTATAGAAACTCTAGATATAAAGAGAAAAATTATGACTATACAAAACCTAATGTCTTAACTCTTCTGTAAAGTATTTAAAACTTTACTTAATTATAGAGTTAATTATTTTTTTTAAAGTTCAATGTATCTCTGTTAAAATTTTTGGAAAAAGAAGACCAATTAACCTAGATATACTTGCTTAAAATTAATTTCCAACTTTGTTTTTAAAGGTTTTAAACTGAAGGCTACTTCCAAAGTCATGAAAATAATCTGTTTATTAATCAAGGTGCTGGTTAAACAGGTATATAAATTTATCAAAACTCACCAATAATAAGATCTTGCAGTTTATCATATGTAAAAAATAGAACATATGTTTATGTATTACATATATATTGATGTACTTACATTTATGCTTCTATTTATGTATATCCATGTATATATACATAGTACATAAACATAGATACATTTATATAATTACTTACATTTCCTAAAATATATAGATTTATGTGACACATGTATTTTTCCTCTCCTTAAAATTGATCCATTAAACCAATTTTAATTAAAAGAAAGAAAGAAAAGGGGAGGGAGGAAGAAAGGAAAGAATTTAGTTTACAGAAAAATATAAATAAAAAGAATGACAACAGCCAAGGTCTACCACCTCTGTATGACGATAAGAGAAACACAGGCTATTTGTCCTGGTAGCCAATAAGGGTGATTTTTCATCTCACATTATTATTAAAAATGAATATCTATTGGATAATGTAGATTAACAACAAATTAGTAATACTGAATGTGTGTATCTAAAACCGCACAGCAATGCTGGGAACGTGGCTCAGCGTCAGAAGGCTTGCAGAGCATGCACATGACCCTGAGTTCAATTCCAAGCACCACAATAAATAAATAAATAAAACCACATAAAAGAGCACACATACAAGCGATACTGATAAAACTGCAATAAAACATTGAGATGGAAGTTATAACTACCAGACAAATAGGATAACTTTTAAAGGACAGAGCAACAATCATGAAAATGAGCAATATCAATCATATTTAAAAATTAAACATTTTTTTCAGATTGGTTTACTGTCTTTTTAAGAAATTTAGAATAGAAACAAAACTCAAACTTAATGAAATATTCCAATGGAAATTTTCAAATCTCAGAGATGCAAATAAACAAAACTGGAAACAGACTTGAAAAGCCTAGTCACTAGCTACATGAAAACAGCCTTTCCTAATGCTTCTCCAACACCTCCACAGCCTCATCACCTCCTCCCCAATCTAAGCAAAGCCAGAGCACTGGGCCTCACATTCAAAAACAAGTGAATAGCTGCAGAATGCCAGGGATTGAACCCAGGGCACCCAACCACTAAGCCACATCCCAGCCCTTTTATTTATTACTTTGAGACAGGGTCTCGCTAAATTGCTTAGGACCTCTCTAAGTTGCTGAGCGTGGACTTTGAACTTGTGATCCTCCTACCTCAGCCTCCCAAGTCGCTGGGATTACAGGATTCACCACCATGGCTGGCAAGAAAAGTTCTTTTAAAAAGAGACCAAGACAACTTCTGAAGAAAAGTAATAATAACATCAAAAAAATAGGAGAGTAAAATGAAGTCATTTTCAGATATATAAAGTCTCAGGCAAATTTGTAGGATGCTTTTTCTCCACTGAGGAAGGAGCTCTAATAAAATGATGGATGAACCCAAGAAAGAGTAAGATTCTCAGAGAGAAAACTCCTTCAGAAAAAATTCACGAGACGGTAACAAGGTAAACAGAACCGTAGCAGGTCCCAAAGCCAAACAAAACTTAATTGAAGGGAGCTCAAAACAACAGAGTTGCTTCATCCAGGAAAAATATAAAACGGAACTTCAAGATTATCTTACAGATTGTATTGCGAAAATTTATAATGAGAGCCACTTCAAAGAGAAGTTTGTAATTTTAAAAATGTCAATACTAAACAATAAAAAGGTGATTATTAACTCCAAGAAAACTTAGAAATTGTGTAAGAAATGAAAATATAACATAGACTATATATAGCATATATACATACTGTTTCAGTACATTTAAACTATCTGGTATGAATAGCATATACTATATATCATGTATATTATAATCTATATATAGCATAAACTTTAAACCTGTATGAATAAATAGTACATAGTATAATTTACACTGTATGTACACATATACAGTGTACTTTAATATATAGTACATATAATCATATATACATTATATAAGTTATATAAAATATCCACACAAACTACATACATACATACTAATTATAACAAATCATTGAATACTGATTTAACCAAAAATTGTGCTAGTATCATTTAAAAGAAATGAAGTGAGGAAAGGAGCCATAATAGGGCCAAAATAAGTAATGTTTTAAAATAATGAATCAAGCAATAGCAGTATATGCATAGTACTTTGATGTTAGAAATAAATATCTTATAAGCTTTTCTTTTTTTTTTTTTTTTCAGTATTGGGAATTGAATCCAGGGGCACTGTGGGTTCAATCACCAGTACTGAGCCACACCTCAGCCCTTTTTATTTTTTGCTTTGAGATAAGGTCTTACTAAGTTACCCCAACTTCTCCAGTTGCTGGGGTTACAGGCAGGCACCACCATGCCCAGCTAACATCAGCTTAAATAGCTGAAAATTTTAAAAATGGTTATCCGAGGGAGACATGACTTCCAGAAAAATGGGAGGCAATTGGGGTGGAAGAAAAAAGAGAATGTTGGTTTTTGCTAAAAGCCTCTTAGCACTAATTGACTTTCTAAGCTGTATGCTCATTACTTTGATTTTGAAAAAGGAAAATATTAACTTTTAATAAAAGAAAGGAAAGAGGGAGAGAAAAGGAATGAAACAGATTATTCATAAATAGATTTATGTGATGTAATACTGTAATACTATAAAAATATTTATATAACCATAGTTCTAGGGACTGCAACTCTCAAAGAAAGCAACTGTCCCCAGCTTTTCAGTTTGTAAAAAACTCACCCTCAGAACTACAGTATTCGAGTTCAAAATCAAGCTGAGTAAGTATATTAAGTCTGAACCCATTGGTTGATAATGAGTAGGAGGGAATCCTGGCTTGCCAAGTTTTGCTGACAATTGCTTCTTACATCCTATCCTATGTATTTCATAAAGGTTTGGGTCACATTCTCTCAAAGAAAATCGAGGACCTAGGACACATCTAACTGCTTTGGCAATTTGAACAGTGCTTTATACATTTTAGTACAGATACAAGAGGGTTCAAATAAAACTACTTAATTGATGAAAAAAGGAAGACTGCAATTAACACCTTATTCATAGAAATGGTAGAAGAAAATACATGGTTGATAAAATAACATCACTGTAAGCATTCTCAATGATAAGTATGCATGTTCACTACTAAGTAATCCCAGGAGCAAAACAAGCCCTCGGTTACATAACTCTTACTTTACCTTTCTTAATCTTTGAGTAATTAACATGGAAAAGAGTTGTTTTCTGGGCCACTCCACAAATCATTTCCCAGCAGAAAGAGACAAGCAAATAAGCCTGAGCATGTGATGGACTTGGAAAGCAATGAATCTTAACAAATTTGCAGCTGAATTATTGAACTATTAAAACTGCAGAGTTAAACAGAAAAGATCTGGATGGACAAATGGGGTTTTGTTACCTTTGTTTTTCCTAATTTTGTTTGTTGCAGCTGCTTGTTGCCATGAGAACTCAAAAGTTATGACACTGCCATTCACACTGCATGTTTTTGCTTGGAAAATAAGGTTTCACTTACGTGGTTGAGGTTCATCAACCACATGAACTTCGAGTGGGAGGTTTACACACACACCATAGATTTATTTGCTAAACCACCAATCTTGTTTATTTTTAGCTAAATTACAAAATGGTCTTTCTTTGGAGAAGAATCGTGGTTCTTTTAGAGAGTCTTTTCACTGATTCATTCAACAAATATTTTTTGAATATCTATGGGCTACATGTGCCATACTGTGTGCTAGGGGCTAGAAATAGGTGCAGTGCAAAATAGAGTATCTACAATCCAGTGGGTGAATTGGGCAATTAAGCAATGAAATAAGCAATTATAATAAGATGAATTAAGCGCTTGGAACACATTTAACAGAGGCACTGAACACGTCCTGGGGCTTAAAGGTGGGGAGGGTTTAGTCAGGGAAGCTTCCCAAGTGAAGTGACGTTGCGTGGAACTCAAACATGAGTTGGGAATTATCTTTGCCAAGGAGGATGAAGAAGAAGCAGAGGCTGAGGAAGGCCAGAGGCCAAAGAGAAGCAGTGAGGAGGCCACAGCAAAAAGGGAGGAGATAGACAGATGCTGGTGGCCTGAACTGGAGTGTTGGCAGTGGTGTTAGAGAAAAAGAGATAGATCTGAAAACCATTGAGGGCACAGAATTGACAAGATTCCATGACTTATTGCACATGAGAGATAAGGAAGAAGGAGGAAGGAATTACATCTGCAGGTTTCCAGCTTGGACAATAGGGTATCTGACAGGTGTCATGCACTGAGCTAGTGCACACAAGAGATGTAGGTTGAGGGAGAAGATGGAGAGGCTCAGAATATGTTGAGTATGAGGTACACACAGGCCCCCAATCGATAGTTTCTAGTAAGCCCTTGGGCTTTAGGGCCTGGGTTCCCAATTTCGAAAGTTAGAGTCTCAGAGAAAGTCTATAGAGAGGAAAGAGCAGATGCCAAAGACCCTACTGAGAGCCTACTGATCTTTAGGGAACAAGCTGAGGAAGCCTGAGAAAGAACAGAAAGGAGAAGATGTTGTAAGGGAGGGGGGAAATTAACTCTGCCCGCTTAGGCTGCATGCCTGGAATCCTATAAATTAAACTGACAAAATACCGATTAACAGAAGAAAGGCATATGAATTATATTTGATGTGTGGCTTTTATAAGACACCATTGTCTCGCTGCAAAAGAAACGAAGACCAAAGAAGCCAATAGGCCTGATAGTTTCTATACCATTTTTAACAAGAAATGATCAATTGGGGAGATGTGACAAGACAAGGAAAAACAGTTCTAGGCTTCTAAGACCTGCAGACCATGGGGAGTTAAACACACAGGGGAAGTTAATAGAAAATAAGGGCTACCTTAGCAAGGTTTGTTTGGGCAGGTTCATCTCAGTACCTACTTCCCGTCCTGTTCAGTCCTAAAACTTGTCCAAGACAGAGGATTTATGGCAGTCCTTACTCTCAGAAATTTCTTCTTTTGCTTAGATAAGGGGAGCTCTGGAAAGATTTCTTTCAGTATCTGTTGATTCTCAATTTTCCTCAACTCAAAATGATCCCTATGTCAAAGTGGCATATTTGGGGTGGCATAATCTACTGCCCTTCCATGATAAAGTCTCCGATGCCACAGACAGATCAATCCAATTCAATATGAATTTAT
Source organism: Ictidomys tridecemlineatus (assembly GCF_052094955.1). NCBI lineage: Eukaryota > Metazoa > Chordata > Mammalia > Rodentia > Sciuridae > Ictidomys > Ictidomys tridecemlineatus. The sequence goes on from NC_135488.1 coordinate 76,507,059, forward strand.
TGTGCACCCACTCTGTGCCAGGCATGTGCTGCTGGGTTATGAGGATAGAGCAGGGAAGTTGACCCAGTCATTATAATCAAAGAAGAGAAAATGGCTATGGACTTTGTAGAAAACTGAAGCTTTTGCAACAGCGGGGGTTTTTTTGTTTTGTTTTTGTGGTACCAGGGATTGAACCCCAAATCTCACCTGATTTTGAAACAAGTTTCCTACCATAACCATTTTTGCCTGGTTCCTTCACCATTACTGTTCTGCCGTTTAAAATCTTCCCAGTGCCAATGCCCCCAAAGGAGGCTCCTTGTGGGTGTCCAGTGTCAGCTTGGAACTGAACTAACTGTACTTCACTCCTGCTTGGCCTTCATCCACTTTCCTCTAACTTCCCCAGCCCCAGCCGATGCTCTTCTGGTTCACAGAACACCTTGAGGTCAATGCTGGCAGCACCTCCGGTGAAATACCAGGGCTCATGGGGAACCGCGAGGACTTGTCTCTGAGGTCAAAACACAAAATAGGTTTAAATGAAATCATTTCCCTTCACTAGCCTAAAAGCAGGATTATTACACGCTGAGTTGACACTAAAGTGGGACTTGATCAATTATTGACTGGTACAAAGGAGAGAACCCTAAATCAACCAGAATTCAGATTCTCACTGGCCATTTATTAATTCTGTGGGTTTGGGGCATATTGTTCTAGGTATCAGAGTCTTAGTTTTCTTATCTGCAAAACGGAGATGACTATAGCTAAACATGTTGTGAATAACCTTATGCGATCTTCACAACCTGGTACAGTATAGCGGGCCCTGGCTGAGGTTTAAACCAGATAGCCCTACTCCAGATCCTTCCCCTTTAGCCCCTGTGCTCTGTTGAGTTTAATGATACCTTCCCTCCCACCTTCAGGACTATGAAGAGGAGCATCTGAAATAATGTGGAAAGAAACACTTGGTAAATTAATGTTTAATGGGTACACAGTTTCAGTTTTGCAAGATGAAGAGAGTTCTGGAGATGGGTGGTGGTCAGGGTTGCACAACAGTATGAATGTACTCAATACTACAGAACTGTACCCTGAACATGACTAAGATGGTATATTTTGGATTGTGTGTATTGTAACCCAAATTTTTTTAGTTATAAAAAGAAAAGACACTACGAAGATCATAAAGTCCAATACAATTGTGAACTTTAATGTTGTTTTTCATTATTGTTAATTTATCAACCAGTAGGCTCTCCTAAAGAAAACTTGACGTGACTCACTTTTAGTCTCTGAATGTCTGGAAGAGATGACAAGAGAGGAAGTCTAGTGTAAGACGGCAACATCTGTTGCTCAGCCTCCTCAATGACAAAATCCAAATAAGGAGGGAAAAGCAAGTTCAGGTTGGTTTTTAGGTGAAAACCTGAAGATCCTGAGCCTGGCGTTCTCTGACCACCCCCTGCACTGCCCAACAAGTCTCCTTCAAGGGGAAAGATCACCACTGAGGCTGAGATCACCAACAATGATTGCCAACTTCATGTGGGGACATTCCCAGCAGCACACACAGTTCTTGCCCTCAGCTACAAAGGACCCTTATAGCTTATGTTGCACTTAAGCTACCACATTCCCCGTAATGCCTTTCCTCTCATCTAAAAATAACTTTAATCAAAGGCACATATTCATTATAAAAAATTTAGAAAATATAAAAATCAAGTGCTCTTGGTTAAGGATTAGATATTGTCCCAGTAACTAAAAAAAAAATGTTTTCTGATCCTCTCCAGAGAATAAAAAGGTGAAGTTTAATCTTATTTTGGGGTAAATGAGTTCTGAAGTTTTCCTTAAAGTTGTTTTGTGTGTGTGTGTGTGTGTGTGTGTGTGTGTGTGTGTGTGTTTTAAATCTGGCACTCTTGGTTATATTTCCTTTTAAAAGAATGTCATGAAAGGCTACTGGGTTTCCATGACAGCCCACAGATTTTATGTAAGGTGTAATGGAGCTGAGCTGCAGCATTTGTTGAGCTATAACGTCAAGTCCCTGGACGGTAGGTTCCTTCTAGGAAGCAGAGACTTTGCCTGCTATTTCTGAACCTCCAGGCTGGCAAATACTGCCCACCAATCCATGACCATTTATAATCTTGAATTTCCAAAAAGAGAGGAACTGACTGGTCATCTCTTCTCTCAAGCAGCAATAACAAGAGCACCCAAAGTTTCTGTAGTTGGAAAAAAAAGAGAAAAGTGCCTGGTTAAAGAAGAGGACAGCAATCTTTAGCATGTAAAGGTCATTGGTACAGTGAGAACTCAGATTAGAGACCTGCTTACTGGAATGTGTTACAGAATTATTTTATTGGGAATATACACAGTCAACAGCCAGTTGTATTTATTAGATGGCTGTCTTCTATTCGTTGACTGACAAGTTTGTGCTGTGAAGGAATGCAAAAGTATATCTCTAGGCAACAAAATCACATGAATCCAGTAAATTTTCTCCTTTCTGGGCCTGCAAAAATAGGCACAAAAATGACAATAATAAATTTACCAAGCAATGCAATTTTTTTTGGGGGGGGAAGACTGACCTACTCATCATTCCCTATGAATATTTAGAGATATTTGTGACAGAACACAAAATGTAAAGGAATATTCTATCTGATTTTGGGAGCATTTATAGTACAGAAATAACACTAGTTCTTTTTTTTTTAATTGTTGGTTGTTCAAAACATTACATAGTTCTTGATATATCATATTTCACACTTTGATTCAAGTGGGTTATGAACTCCCATTTTTACCCCGTATACAGATTGCAGAATCACATCAGTTACACTTCCATTGATTTACATATTGACATATTCATGTCTGTTGTATTCTGCTGCCTTTCCTATCCTCTACTATCCCCCCTCCCCTCCCCTCCCCTCCCATCTTCTCTCTCTACCCCCTCTACTGTAATTCATTCCTCCCCCTTGTATTATTTTTCCCTTTCCCCTCACTTCCTTTTGTATGTAATTTTGTATAACCCTGAGGGTATCCTTCCATTTCCATGCAATTTTCCTTCTCTCTCCCTTTCCCTCCCACCTCTCATCCTTGTTTAATGTTGGTCTTCTTCTCGTGCTCTTCTTCCCTAGTCTGTTCTTAGTTACTCTCCTTATATCAAAGAAGACATTTGGCATTTGTTTTTTAGGGCTTGGCTAGCTTCACTTAGCATAATCTGCTCTAATGCCATCCATTTCCCTCCAAATTCTATGATTTTGTCATTTTTTAATGCAGAGTAATACTCCATTGTGTATAAATGCCACATTTTTTTTATCCATTCGTCTATTGAAGGGCATCTAGGTTGCTTCCACAGTCTTGCTATCGTGAATTGTGCTGCTATGAACATCGATGTAGCAGTGTCCCTGTAGCATGCTCTTTTTAGGTCTTTAGGGAATAGACCAAGAAGGGGAATAGCTGGGTCAAATGGTGGTTCCATGCCCAGCTTTCCAAGAAATCTCCATACTGCTTTCCAAATTGGCTACACCAATTTGCAGTCCCACCAACAATGTAGAAGTGTACCCTTTTCCCCACATCCTCGCCAACACTTGTTGTTGTTTGACTTCATAATGGCTGCCAATCTTACTGGAGTGAGATGGTATCTTAGGGTGGTTTTGATTTGCATTTCTCTGACTGCTAGAGATGGTGAGCATTTTTCCATGTACTTGTTGATTGATTGTATGTCCTCCTCTGAGAAGTGTCTGTTCAGGTCCTTGGCCCATTTGTTGATTGGGTTATTTGTTATCTTATTGTCTAATTTTTTGAGTTCTTTATATACTCTGGATATTAGGGCTCTATCTGAAGTGTGAGGAGTAAACATTTGTTCCCATGATGTAGGCTCCCTATTTACCTCTCTTATTGTTTCTTTTGCTGAGAAAAAACTTTTTAGTTTGAGTAAGTCCCATTTGTTGATTCTAGATGTTAACTCTTGTGCTATGGGTGTCCTATTGAGGAATTTGGAGCCCGACCCCACAGTATGTAGGTCGTAGCCAACTTTTTCTTCTATCAGATGCATAGTCTCTGATTTGATATCAAGCTCCTTGATCCATTTTGATTTAACTTTTGTGCATGGCGAGAGAAAGGGATTCAGTTTCATTTTGTTGCATATGGATTTCCAGTTTTCCCAGCACCATTTGTTGAAGATGCTATCCTTCCTCCATTGCATGCTTTTAGCCCCTTTATCAAATATAAGAAAGTTGTAGTTTTGTGGGTTGGTTTCTGTGTCCTCTATTCTGTACCATTGATCCACCTGCCTGTTTTGGTACCAGTACCATGCTGTTTTTGTTACTATTGCTCTGTAGTATAGTTTGAAGTCTGGTATCGCTATACCACCTGATTCACACTTCCTGCTTAGCATTGTTTTCCAAGCAATACAATTTAATGTCAGAATAAATGAAGTAACTCATTCTTTGAAGTGGGCTGATTTCATAAAATTCATCCACCAGTGCATTTCCTGTTTTGCTTTAATCATGCAACAGAAGGCTGCCTGTAGTTTCTATGTGCCAAATGCTGAGCTAGGTGTTAGGAAGATAGCTATGATCCCAGCCCCATAGGGAGTTTCAAACTAGTGAAGTCAGGAGACGACTGGCAGGGAGCAAGTATCAAACAAAAACATTTGTCTATGCCTTTGGAGGATGCAAAGTTTGTTTGAAAAAATAATGTCATAAATGAGAGAAACGTCTTGTCAAAGTGTGTCCAGGCATTGGAGGAAGAGGAGCTTCTATATAGTATGCATTATGAGACATTGCATAAATTTTATTAGTTTATATAATTGTTTATCCATTCAACATCCATCTCTACTATCAGGAAATAAGTTTGATGAGGGTAGTAACTGTGCCTTGCTTCCTCCTAAATCCCCAGTTCATAGAATTATGTTTGTCATGTACATTCTCAATAAATATGTACTGAATAAATGAATGAACCATGTATTTCATTCATTTTCAGCAAAAGACCCTTCATTCTTTGAAGTGGGCTGATTTCATAAAATTGGAGCTCATTCACCAGTGCATTTCCTGTTTTGTTTTAATCATGCAACAGAAGCCTGCAAATCATCATCCTCTTTCTTATCCATTTTGCAAGTCCGGATTCTTACACATCAACTGAGAGGAAAGAAGGAAAAGTAAACCAAATCAAATAAGTCTACCTTATGGAACAGAATGACATTGCAGAATGTAAATCTCAGAAAGAGAGAGTCCATGGAATGTGCTCACTATATATTTTAATAAATTAATTACCAACATGAGAACCGAGATCACTTGTCTGTGGTTTTGGGAATTATATTCTTTTAGCAGTTGATTAACAACTTTGCATTTTAAGATAATATTTTGGGTATCCATTAAAGCATTTTAACTCATCTGACTTGACAACTATCATACCATCCTGGTCACCATAAGTTTGGGCTACCCATATCAGGAAAATCACAGTATAGTGGCATAGTCTGAAAAAAACTGATGGACTGATACATACATTCATTCATATCAAAGGTCTTTGCTCTCTCAGCCCATATATGCTGACTTGAGGAGTGATCTGTAGAGGACCATCACTGAGCACAAAGGCCATTGAATTAATTAGTGAGTTTCTGGACCTCTTCAGCTAAAATTGCACTTAAAGCAAGCTGTCAAAGGGTGTCCTCTCTCTATGGTTGCCATAACAAATTGTCACAAAGTTGGTGGCTTAAAATAACAGAAATTATTTCTCTCACAGGTTTTGAGGTCACAAGTCCAAAAATCAAGGTGTCAGTAAGGTCTGATTTCCTGGAGGCTGTGAAGGAAAATTCATTCTACTCTTCTCTTCCAGCTTTTAATGGCGGCTGGTGATGCTTAGCATTCCTAGGTTGCTACTTGCATCACTTCCAGTCTCTGCCTTATTCCTTACATCTGTTTCTTCTCAGTGTGAATTCTCCCTTCTCCTATTCTTTCTCCCCTCCCTTCTCTCTCTTTCTCTTTTCTCTCCTCTCCTCTCCTCTCCTCTCCTCTCCTCTCCTCTCCTCTCCTCTCCTCTTCTCTCTCTCTCTCTCTCTCTCCCTCTCTCTCTCTCTCTCTCTCTCTCTCTCTCTCTCTCTCTCTCCCTCTCCCCTCCCTCCCCACGTTTTCCCCTCACTGGGAATTGAACACAGGGGTACTCTACCACTGAGCTACATCCCCAACCTTTTTTATGTTTCACTAAGTTGCTGAGGCTGGCCTAAGAAATTGCAATCCTCCTGCCTGAGCCTCCAAAGCTGCAGGGATTACAGGCATGCACCACCATGCCTGGTTCCCCTTCTTTTTTAGGAGGGCACATGTCATTCAATTTTGGACCCATTCTAATCCAGAATGACTTAGATCTTGACATCTCAAGATCCCCATCTGCAAAGACCCTATTTCCAAATGCAATCAGATTCACAAATTACAGTTGTATATATGTTTGGGGTTGGGGATGGAGACATCATTCAATCCACTAAGGACTGAAGCAAGATTAAAATTTGAAAAATAAGATCCTGCAATTCTAATGAGGTAGTCATTTGAACTAATATGATCAGAACAGATTTTTTTTCAAAGAAAGAGGGAAAAGGCATTTGTTTTGTTTTAGTTTAGTTTAGTATGGGTTCATAACTGTTTTCTTTTCCCCTTCATAGATAAAAAGGGAAAGTGGTGCCTAATTCTTTAGTTAATTCTGATTAATCAATATCAGAGTCCCTTTGAGAGCAACCAGGTCGAGATGAGGGGTCCTACTCCAGCAGTGTATGTAGAGGAGGAAGCCTTGCTAGGTATTGTAGGCACCCAGCTCTCCAGAACCTCTCAGATGCATCATATCTTCACTATGGGCTTTCCCTTCCCTTATCTCTCCAAACTCAGTTTTTCCAAAACTGGCGTTCTTGCCTAGATGCTGAGATACCTAACCGACCACCCACACATGATTCTGGATGCCAGTCTCTAGTCTAACCACTTGATTTAGATGCTTGATACTGAACTACATACCCTGATCATAAAGAACCCTTAGAACAGCTTAGGGTGAGAGACCCAATCCCTTTCCCTGCCCACCTAGCCCTTATCTTTCCTATGTGCAGATGCAATAGATTGCTCCAAACTCAATGATGCTTGTGCATTATCCAGAGCCCCTTCCTTTACACATTCCCTGGCGATCCGATTTGGAAGAAACAGCCAGCCCTGGCTGAGAGGTTGGGCGACATTACAAGGCACACGAGGCAGCAAGAAGCACTGCCAAGATTTCGTTTCTGTTTTTGCTGGTCTCTTCTGTGGTTTCCAATGAAAAGAACAGCTTTTAGAAGGTAAAGTTGGCAGGGCCACCCTGTGTCAATGGGTCACTTTCAGCTCTGAGGAGCCTAGCTTGCTTTCTTTTTCTAGGGGTACACTCCTCTGGAAGACTGGAATTCATTTCTGGCATAGTACTTCACTAGAATCAATTGTGCATGTTTAAAATTGTGCTTTTAATGTTATTTTAAGTACCTATTTTATAATTTCAATAAAACCACTCTTGAGCATGATGTAATGCTGATTAATGACACTTCTCTGGTACACCAAGAGCTCTCAGTTCTGCCTCGTGCCTCAGTGCTCACCTGAGGCATCCCATCAATCATTGTTATGCCACAATCTGTCCTATCGTATTGCTTAATTACCATTGCTGTTACTCATCCATCTACTCAATTAATCCCCATAGAACAAATTCATCACACCCTGAGGCCTTGAAGCAACAGTCTTCCCAGTCTTGCCAGAAACTAGCCCGAGAAACAGTTTATCCACACAAGGTGGAAGGACCCCAAAGTTCTGTATACTCAAGGAAAACTATCCTTAACGCACAATTTCTACACAAGGGAATCTTGTCTCTCCTTCTTCTTGGCAGACACAAACCTTACACACCTTCCAAAGCTCAGCTTGACCCCTGCATCCTCCATGAATTCTTCTTTAATAATAACCCTTACTGTCAATATCATAATCTGTATCAGTTATTTTATTCTACTCTTTGGGTATTACACATGATTATTAATTCAGTTGGACTATTAATTTCCTTAGAACAGATTTCATGTTTAATGGTGTTTAGAAATAATGAATGAAGCCAAGCACAGTGTCACTCTCTGGTGATCCCAGCCACTCAAGGAGGCTGAAGCAGAAGGATAGAGAGTTCAAGACCAGCCTCATCAATTTAGCAAGGCTCTAAGCAATTTAGTGAAACCCTGTCTCAAAATAAACATAAAAATGGCTAGGGATGTGGCTCAGTGGTAAAATGCCTCTAGGTTTAATTCCCAGTACCAGAAAGAAAGAAGACAAGAAAAAAAAGAAAGAGTAAGTAATAACAGTAACACCTATTACACTGCCAGATACTGGGCTCAGTGGTCCACACAGATTATCTCAATGAATTATATCAACAATCCTTGGGGGAGGTCTTTCATTGTCATCTTCACTTCACACAGGCGAAACTGCCCATGTGCACACAGCAATAAGTAGTAAGCAGTGGACAAGCCCTGGCAATCTGAGTCCAAAACCCAAGTTCAAAGCCACTAAGCAGCACTGCCTCTTTTCAAGACCTTCACAGTGTCTGGCAGTGAGCTAAGCATGTTGTTAACCAGCTAATTGTTTAGGTTGGATGAAAATCCCTATTCTGCAGAATCAAAAGAACAAATATATGGGTCTAGATTAGAATAAAGACAGAAAAGGGGGAGATTTTTTAACGTCTTTATTAGTGCATTATATTTAAACATCAGAGCAGGCTTCGTGGAGACATATTCATAAATGCATATGATATAGTTTGCTCCATTTGAGTTCAAAGGGATAAAATTCTAAACCTAAAAGACAGGACATGATTGCCAGGTATTTAGAGAGGGAGAAAAGTATTTAAGAGAACAAGTGTACAAAATTCTACCTTCTAGAGAAGATATTTTCATATAAAAACTTAAATACAGTTTAGAAAATTAAGAGGGGTATGGTGAAGCCATAACGTAGTTCCCTGATAATAAACTTCTATTCTGGGAGGCAGGACCAATAGACTATAACTGAACGTTTCCAGTCATTTCATCACTGACTTGTATAGGAATCCGACTTGCTCCTCTCCAAGCAGGAAACTAGGTGTAAAAATGCAGGGGCTCTGATCCCTCCTCACAGAAACTATGCAGCAAGAGGTGCCAAGACAGTAATGAACTTTCTAGTCATAATTTATTTATTTTCCATAAGAATCATAAAAAATAACACCTTGCATTTAAGAATATTTAAAAGATATATCATTAAATTACAGAGGATAATTGTGTATTATAAACTACCCACCCTTTATGCAAGTTATCTTACCAGTAGAAAAAGATAATTACATAGTTGTTGGCATAGGCTACCTGCTGGAGGGATTTAATTTCATCAGTAATACCTTGTATTACATTTTCATGCATCTGTATATGTGTTTCCAACCTCAAAAAAAGTTCATGAATATGTAGATATAAATATAGATATGCCTAAGTGTTGTGGCTATCTTTGGAAGTTAGAATTTGGGATATACTTAGTTATATTATTTGATTTTTTATAATGGACATGTGAACATTTTTACAAAAAAATAGTATATCTAATTACTTTTATTCCTTTGACTTGGGAGGTGGTTTAGACTAGTTATGAACTGAAAACCTTCTAGATATCAGAAATATTTGAAGCCAGCATCAGTCATATACACCTTATTGCTGAGATAGAAAGAATGGGCTTTTTTTGGGGAATGATACACATGTTTATAGCAGCACAATTCACAATAGCCAAACAATGGAACCAGTCTAGGTGTCCATCATGGATGAATGAAAAAGAAAATGTGATCAGCCAGGCATGGTGGTGCAACCCTGAAATTTCAGCAGCTTGGGAGGCTGAGACAGGAGCATCTCGAGTTCAAAGCCAGCCTCAGCAATGGTGAGGTGCTTAGCAACTCAGTGAGATCAACAAATCCCACCTTGTCTCTAAATTAAATACAAAATAGGGCTGGGGATATGGCTCAGTGGCTGAGTGTCCCTGAGTTCCATCCCCAGTACCAAAAAAAGAAAAAAGAAACGGTGATCTCACACACACATACAGAGAGAGAGAGAGAGAGAGAGAGAGAGAGAGAGAGAGAAGTTTTATTCAGCCATTAAGAAAAATAAAATTATTTACAGGAAAATGAATGGTGCTTAAGAAATAAGTCAAATTCAGAAAGTCAAGGTTTATGTTTTCTCTCATATTTGGAAGCTGGAGAGGAAAGAGAAAAAGAAAGGGGATGGGGAATCTCATGAAAATCAAAAGGAGATGAGTATAATAAAGGAAAGAAACCAAGCGGGGTGGAGGGGGAAGTGCTAGAGAGTGATATCAGCCAAATTATATTGTCATATTATGTGCATGGAAGACTATGGATCAACAAATCCCACCATTTTGCATAACTATAATGCACCAATTTTTTTAAAATGGTGAGGGGAGGGGAATGGAGTAAGACTTCAGCTGCTAGAAGTGAGCTGACGATGGGAACACCATCTAAAATAAAAAAGGTCTCTGAGCATGTTGAGTCCAGAAATGCCAATGGTTAGCTTTGCCTAGTTATGCTGTTACATGAACCTGGAAACTGACATTGTTAAGCAAAATGAAGTCAGCCTGTTCAAGCTCTAATTCAGATTTCAGTGCTCATAAACAGTAGAATTTTGAAATTTACATACAATGTGTCAGAAAGCCTACTTACTCTAAGTGAATACTAGAGGAACATTTTTACCACCTCTTTCCTCAATTCAACACATTTTCACCTTTCTGGCAGATATAATGGTGACTTTTTGCACATTCTCACAGCAAAAGCACTACTTATTTACATAATCACTCAGTATTTTGGTTTTATATCACCTCTCTGATACATGATTGTTTTTTTCCAAATGTTGTCCTCAGAACTGAATTAGATTTCAGAAAGAACAATCTTTCCTAGGATTCTTCACACTGGCTCCAAGAATGCTAATGAACGTAAGAGGCACTGGGTAAATATCATTTTTCATTAGTATCTTGGGAAAAGAGTTTACAATCAACTCCAGGCACAAGAATGAGAAGAAGAAATTCAAGTGGGAAAATTCAATTCTACAAACAATTCCTGTAGCCCTAGTTCGGAGCATTGTGCTTGAGCACTATTCCACAGAGAGATACATCTAAATCTTTCCAGTCGTCCCGTGTAAGTTTTCAGAACATCCCAAGGAGGTACATAATACCATGAGGAGATGCAAATACCATGAGCATCTGTGCTAAGCAGCATAAGCCATAGGAAAAAAACATCTCACAAATTGTGCAACTTGTGGAAAGTAAAGGCTTCCTACCTCCCAGATTTATATTCCATCCACTTCAGAAACCTTTTCTAATTTCAATTCTTATCCCAAAATCTATACTGAAGGTCATTTATTTCTACAAACTCCTGATACCAGCCCAAGGAGATAGTCTTCCAAATATTTGCCAATCATATACACTCATTCATATAGACTGATTCTAAATGCAGGGGGAGGGGTGGCTGATAACATGGATACTTGGTTTAAATTATTATTCAGTCTTCCTGTTTTCCATAAACTTTTCTTTAACCTCCTGTAATTACCCATAGCTACAAAATAACCTCAGATTAGCTAACTTGTGCCATCTAAAGGTGGTAGTGAGAAACTCTGACACTGCCCCTCCCCCCGAAAAAGAAAAGAAAAATCATTAAAGACATTTATATCAAACTTTCTACAAAATGAATTCAACAGAACTGTTCTGTATAAGTATAAAATATAAAACATATAATAAAGGCTTGGACATATAGTATGAATATTGTATTTAGTTAAGGTAAAAGAGAAAATCAGGAAACCTGTGAGTTTTAGTCTTAACTCACCAACGAATTGTGGGGCCATAAGCAAGTTATTTTAACACATATTTCTCATCTATGAAACATCAACAACAACAACAAAAGAAACGGGCTATGATTTCAAAGTATATTTACTAATACAATTTTTAACTTTATGAAATAAAAAATTAAATTTAGAAATATTTATATGAAATTCAAGGAAATGAGTAAGTTAAAATGATTAGTGAATTAAGAGAAGTAGAACAAATCAGAAGATTTCAGTTCTTTCCTTTTTTTCAACTAAATATTGTAATTCAGATGATCCGTGTGTGTGTGTGTGTGTGTGTGTGTGTGTGTGTGTGGTGTGATGAATCTAAATACTTTGACAGACTAGCAGGTTGTCCATCAAACTATTTCCTCTTATTTCCAGGCACAGAGCAGTGCACATTTTCTAGGTTCTCTCACAATTAGATGTCAACAGTGTGATTGATTTGTTGTCAAAGGGATGTTAGTAGAAAGATGTTAGCCATTTCCACATGACTCCCATAAAAACCTCACATGTGTGACCTTTATGCTCCTTTTCTTTCTGCTTATTTGATGCAGATGTGTGTGACAACTTTTAGAGGAACTGAGCATCTGAATTACCACTTGAAGAAGCCTCTTTTATCTACCAGATAAATCCATTTGAGATTTTATGTAAATAAGAAATAAACTTACTTCAGGTTTTAGCATCATACTGGGTTTGTTTACATCCATTATCTATACTCTAATATGACAATATTTTTACATTCAAATTAACTGGGGGCAGATGGTCATTTTTTGTTGGGATCCCCCTTTTTTATTATTAGTTGTTCAAAACATTACAAAGCTCTTGACATATCATATTTCATACATTTGATTCAAGTGGGTTATGAACTCCCATTTTTACCCCGTATACATAATGCAGATTCACATCGGTTACACATCCACATTTTTACATACTGCCATACTAGTGTCTGTTGTATTCTGCTGCCTTTCCTATCCTCTACTATGCCCCCTCCTCTCCCCTCCCCTCCCATCTTCTCTCTCTACCCCATCTACTATAATTCATTTCTCTCCCTTGTTTTTTTCCCTTTCCCCTCACCATCTCTTATATGTAATTATGTGTAACAATGAGGGTCTCCTTCCATTTCCATACAGTTTCCCTTCTCTCTCCCTTTCCCTCCCACCACTCATCTCTGTATAATGTTAGTCTTTTCCTCATGCTCTTCCTCCCTGCTCTGTTCTTAGTTGCTCTCCTTATATCAAAGAAGACATTTGGCATTTGTTTTTTAAGGATTGGCTAGCTTCACTTAGCATAATCTGTTCTAATGCCATCCATTTCCCTGCAAATGCCATGATTTTGTCATTTTTAAGTGCTGAGTAATACTCCATTGTGTATAAATGCCACATTTTTTTTATCTATTCATCTATTGAAGGGCATCTAGGTTGGTTCCACAGTCTAGCTATTGTGAATTGTGCTGCTATGAACATTGATGTAGCTGTATCCCTATAGTATGCTCTTTTAAGGTCTTTGGGGAATAGTCCAAGAAGGGGAATAGCTGGGTCAAATGGTGGTTCCATGCTCAGATTTTCAAGGAATCTCCATACTGCTTTCCAAATTGGCCACACCAATTTGCATTCCCACCAACAATGTACAAGTGTACCCTTTTCCCCACATCCTCACCAGCACTTGTTGTTGTTTGACTTCATAATGGTTGCCATTCTTTTAAAATGTCATATCTAGAATCATATGCAACATACCCCTTTCTAATTTTATTTGTGCTGTAAATCTAAACTAGAATGTCAAATACTGGTTGTTACCTCAAGGGGGAAAAAAAAGAAAGAAAGTATATGAGCCACAAGGAATAGAATGTCAGAGTGAAAGGGAAGGTGGAGACACTTGCTAAAGTAGCCCAGATGCAGCTCAGTGCCTAGAACAACGTGTTCTTGAACACAACTCATGTTTAATACACATATTTCTTAATTGAAACAAGGACCCACAAATATAATCCTTCCTAAATTGACGTATAATAAAAGGATTTGTTGCCCATGCCATAGAATGGTTAGATTTTAATGCATTCAGGACCCAACTGTTAACAGCAATGTCTGTCAGTGCCAGAGAAAAGTCCCATTTACAATGTATGCTCTCCTGACTTGGAAGTGCACTAAGAAACTGGAATATTTGGACATTCACAAAATAAACCCAGCCTAGGCTTCTTCCACGAGCCAAGACCTCTGTTCTAGCCCCAACAGATACATGCCTACTGCCTCTAGCATAGCTCTTCACTGGGAACCTGAAAACCTTCCATAGAAGTTCAGTGGGCTCCCAGCCGGCTGAGAGCCATAGCCGAGTTGGAATGACACATGGCATTTTTGCCAGAGTGGTTGAGAGGTGATGCCAGCAAGTCATTGAGATGATAATGGTTATGTTAAGCTGTGCATTCATTTGTATATTAGACCCCTGCTGTCCGCCTGGGCCTGCTACTTTGGAGTTCTTACGGGGATTCCCGGAGAGTTCCCATTGGTTGGAGAAGTGCCGGAGGAGGGATTTCCGGTTGGTGTGTGGTGTGTCCCGGGAGAAGGCCACGTGCGTGCGTGGCGTTCGGGAGTGCCGAGAATAAAGGAGTTCGTGTTTTGAACCTACAAGGCTGTGTGGCCGCTCAGTTATTTTGTGCCCAGCCAGACTGCGGCACCAGCCTCTTCTCGTTTTTTCAGTATTATTTTTCTCATTTATAGAGTAGTACTGAATCAATAGTTAAGAGTCTGGAGTAAGAATTCCTGGGTGAAACCTGCCTCTGAAATTTTAGTCTCAGATGTTTAGAAAAGTTACTTAAGTTCTCCTTCCCTGTAAATAGGAGTACTACCAATATCTATTCTTTTGGTTGTTCTGAGGGTTCATTGAGAAACTCCAAGTTTAGACACTGCTTGACATACACTAAATTTACATGTGATAAATTTTAGATACCTTTTCCCTTTCTTCAGAATATATGGTTTTAAGATAACAGATACCAATGGAAATGCACCATGCAGAAAGTCAGAATTCCTAGGTTGTAGTTTCAGATATGTTGTTAAATAAGTGTTTTTAACATAAGCATGTCACTTAATGTGCCCAAGTCTCAACTTTCTTATCTTTTAAATGAAAAAAAAAAGAGTACTGGATGATTTGTATTTTCCCTTCCACTTCTACTGATTCTATATCTTAAGTCTTATGCAGGTTATGTAACCTAACGCTCAGTACTTTGTTCTGTATAAAGCACAGACAGTTCCAAACCTCCCTCTGACACCTACTCCCGTGGTTTTAAGCCATGAGAGTTCACTCTTGGCATCTTTGCCATATGGCAAAGTGTGTAACAGGAAAGGCAGGTAGAGCCAAACAGGACTCAGATGCCCCATCAAACACCCCAAGGGCAGATGTTATGGCCAAAAGTGCAGGATCCACAGACACATCTGCAGAGAGCATCAGTAACTCACAGAAGGTGCCACATTTATCTCCTAGCAAAGCACCTCAGGGATAAATAGCAGAATCTTAAGCAGAGCACACTCAAGAAATATCTGTGACTTTGTTTATTTATGTAGAATGCTCATTTCCCCTTCCTAAAGAAGTGAATTTGAAAAGACCAGAAAAAAACATTATGATTTTTGCTTCAAGTAAGCGATGATATGTTTTATTTTTTAAGGCCAGCACATAGTAAATTCTCAATATATGTATGTTTGAAGAAACAAACCAGACCTCAGGCCCTATATTCCAGGAATCCAGACTGCTGGAATCTTATAAATTAATGTTTATAATTTCTCTTCATGAAGCTTGTGGTATATCATTACAATCATGTCTCCCAATTAACCACTTCTCCCTGTGCCTGTACCCCTTTTGTACTGTGATGTTGCTACTTCTCCAGTCCTTTGAATCTAAACCAACCTTCTGACTTGCTTTGACCTTTGTAATACAACAAAGGTGACTCTGTGAAAGTTCCAGATCTTGGACTTCAAGATTCCTTATAGTTTCTATCTTCGCTTTTGTTCCTTTGTTTGGTACCAGGGATTGAATCCAGGGGCACTTAACCACTGAACCACATCCCCAGCCCTTTTCTATCTTTACTTTTGAGACGGTCTCACTATGTTGCTTAGGGCCTTGCTGAGTTGCTAAGGCTGGCTTTGAACTTGTGACCTTCCTGTCTCAGCTTCCCAAGTTGCTGGAAGTACTGGCATGCACCATTGCACCCCACAAAATACTTGAGTTTTGATAGCAATGAGAGAATGTGAAGAGGAAAATCACAGTTTTCCAACCATCCCAGTCAAGGTCCCATACACCAGTAGAACTGCCCAGCCAAACTACAGAATCATGGGAAGTAGTATGTTGTCATTGCTCCAAAACATGAGTGCTAACATGAGTGCTATACACAGAAATAGATAATCAATCCAAAATTATTTCTGGACCATAATCAGAACAGTCATGCAATAAGATGTTTCCTGAAAATAAGATTACACCAGCAGTTCTGTGAAAGGGGGAGAAAGGGAGAAAAAAATGTAAATGATAAATGACAAAATACTAGATTTAGTCAATAGGCAAATAATGCAGGAAATTTAGGGCAAGAATGAAATACCACAGTGGTTTAGAAGCCCAGCAAAAAGTTTCCAATTTGTAGGAACATTTTTAAAAATCAATTAACTATTCATTAGTTATTACTTATTGTATTAGTTATCCAAGCTATGTAACAAATCATCCAAAAGCCCAGTGTTCCATTAGGAACACCAGTCATTTATTATCCTTCTGGTTTCTATGGATCATGTATATGAAACAGGTTTGATTTGGCTCTTGTGATTCCCAGGCTTGGCTGGGACTGAAGGATCCATTTGCAAGGTGCCTTGCTCACATGGCTAGTAGATTGGTTCATCTCCCCTTGGGCTTCTTCTTGCCACTCTGTCTATTCTCACAACATGGCAGCTTTCTTCCCATAGAACCAGAGATCAAAAGACCAAGGCAGAAGGTGAAATGTCTTAGAAGTCACACATAACCACTTCTGCCCATATTCTGAATGGGCACATTGAGCAGCTCAAAGGTAAATAGAAGGACGGCACAAGGGCAAAGATTATTTAGGTCATCTTGGATGCTGTTTACAACACAATTGCCAAAAAAGAAAAAAAATAGAACATATAGTAAAAATGCAAATGCAACAGAATTATTTTTTAAAAAATTCATATGTGACAAGTTTATTAAAAATAATATTAGCAAGTGAAGAGCCAAAAGGGGACTTAATTCTGTCTAGGTTTTCAGGTAAGACATTTATTTTATAAGTCCACAATTCTTTAACAGAAACATGTCAAGCCAGATGTACTTGAGGTTAGAATTGTTTGGATTTTAGAAAGGTAAGGAGACACATACACTAGATATTACACAATATCCTGTAGTAGGGCCAGGAGCAAAAATCTAAAATCTACCACTTTGTTATTTATGCAGCACAATGTATGAATTTTCAAAGTGAGGTAAAGACTAAATAGTTTCACATTCATTTAGGTCAGATTTTGACAATTGTTTTAAGTCTGAATTTTTTAGAGTTTTTGTTTTGTTTTGTTTTGATTTCTGAATTATGGATAAGGGATTGTGAACCTGTACAAGTTGTAAAGTGCACAGGATCAGAACTCAGGGCTACAGATTGGTGCATCCATCCATATTTCCAGGCTGAGTCCACTATCAATTCCCCTGTACTGCGGATGAAGTCTATCCTAAAAACAGAGATTCTCAGAACTGTCTGGTTCAGCTCTGAGGTCTTCTGCTGACCAATTTTTCTGCCTTGGATTTTGATTCAAGTATAGCTTTTCCTGGTGCTTAACTTACTCCCTGGTTTGTAGTTACTTTTTTTTTTTTTAACACTGACATCTAGCAGTTATTGCATAGCCTGAAAAGTAGGACAGTTACCACAGATGAACCATAGATTTAGCTGGGTTTCCTAACAACCAAGACAAAAATCAGAAGATGTTTAAAATAAATCAGTGTTCTCCTTATATCAAATTCTGGTAGGAATTTACTCAAATGTACTATTAAAAACAACATACTTCTAATCTGATAATAGAAGCATCCAAGGTAAGATATAACACTCCTGTGAGTCACAAAGTAAAAAACTATTAGTTTATCTAAAGAGGTAAAGAAAGATTTTTAAAATGTCTCAGAACAATGAAGATGAAAACATAGCATACCAAAACCTGTGAGATACAGCAAAAGAAGTACTAGAGGAAAATTAATACAATCAAACATCAAAAGAAAGAGCTCAAATAAATCATCTACTGCTACATCTAAAGAACTAGAACAAACAAATTTATTAGAAAGAAATTATAAAACTAAATTAATTTTAAAAAGAAATAATAAAGTTAAATGCAGAAATAAATAAAATAGAAACTAAAAAATACAAAAGATCAATGAAACAAAGAACTGGTTCTTCGAAAAGATAAACAAAATTTAAAATCCCTTAGCTGGATTAACAAAGAGTCAAATGAACTTAGAGATGAAAAGGGAAACATTACAACTGATATCACAGAAATACAAAAACTCATTAGAGATTATTATGAACAACAACACACCAACAAATTTGATAAATTAGAAGAAATGGACAATTCCTGGCCATGTAGACCCTACCAATATTGAAACATGAAGAAATAGAAAACCTGAAAGATCAGCACAAGTAATGAAACTGAATCAGTAATAAAAAGTCTCACACTAAAGAAAAGTTCAGGATCAAATGACTCTCCTTATAAATTCTACCAAACATTTAAAGAAGAACTAACACTAATACTTCTTAAATTATTCCAAAATGATTGAAGAGAAGATAATTCTTCCAGACTCATTCTACAAGGCTAATAATCCTGATACTAAAACCAGGCATGGATATCACAAAAAAGAAAACTATAGGCCAATATGTAAAAATGCTCAACAGAATGTTAACAAACTACATGCAACAGCACATTAGAAAAATTATTCAGCCAGGCATGGTGGCACAAGCCTATAATCCTAGCAACTCAGGTAGCTGAGTCAAGATAATTGCAAGCTCAAAGTTAGCCTCAGCAACTTAGTGAGACCCGGAGCAACTTAGTAAGAATCTGGGTCAAAAATAAAAAATAAAAAGGGTTAGGGTATAGCTTAATGGTAGAGCACCCCTGAGATCAGTCCCCAGTGCCCCCCCCCCCGGAAATTGTTCTCCAATATGAAGTTTGACTGAACCTAGAAATGCATGGATGGTTCAATATACATAAATCAATAAGCACGATGTCATATCATATCTTTATGATAAAAGTGTTGAACAAATTAGGCATAGAAGGAACATACTTCATAATAAAGGTGCTGAGAGCCACAGCCTAGTCGGAATGGCCCCTGGCATTTTGCCAATAGTATTGGTTGACAGGCGAGGCATTACTATCCGCCTTGGCCGATACTTTGGAGTTCTCCTGGGGATTCCCAGGGATTCCCGGAGAGTTCCCATTGGTTGGGGAAGTGCAGGAGAAGGGATTTCCGGAGGAGATATTTCCGGTGGCTGGTTCCTGGATAAGCAGTGTGGCATTCAGGAGAATTCCCCGGGGAGCGTGTGTGAAGTGTTTTGGTGGAGTTCAGAAATAAAGTTTGTTCCTGCTTCAGTGGCTCGTGATTTGTGCCTAGCCAGACTGCGGCATAAAGGCAATAAGAGAGCAATCCCATTAGCTGCAAAACATAAAATACCTAGGAATAAATTTAAACAAAGAAGTGAAAAATCTCTATAATGAAAACATTGATAAAATAAATGAAAGAGAACACATCAAAAAAATGAAAAGACATCCCATGTTCATAGATTAAAAGAATAAATGCTGTTAAGATGTCTATACAGCCCAATCTACAAATTCAATGCAATTCTATCAAAATGCTTGTCGCGACCCCTTGCCCGCAAGGAAGACGCAACTCGGGAATCTTCTTTCAGCGGTTTATTCAGGCCCTTGATATTTCTTCTACTGATCCCTCGGATGCCCCTCCCAGCCTTAATATAGCATCTCAAGCCCCAATGCGAAGCTGCCGCGTGGAACTTTCTCATAGGGTGCTAAAAAGCCATGCGCCAACTCTCCCAAATAAGGAGTTGTTTGTCACAAACCACAGCGGAGCCAGCGCCATCTTGTAAGGGCGACCATAATCTGCATAAGCGGCAGAGGCAGCTCACCACAAATGCTAAGACATTCCTTAAGAGAACTAGAAAAAAAAATTGTATGAAACCACAAAAAACCTCAAATAAACCAAAACAATCTTGAGCAAAAAGAGAAAAGCAGGAGGCATAATACTACCCGACTTCAAAATATACTATAAAGTTATAGGAGGTGAACACCATGATATTGGCATAAAATTAGACACAGGGACCAACAAAACAGAATAAAAAGCCTAAAGGTAAACCCACATGTGCTGGGTATGGTGGCACATTCCTATAATTCTAGTTACTCAGAAGCCCAAGCAGAAGGACTGCAAGTTCAAGGCCAGCCTCAGCAATTTAGCAAGGCCCTAAGCAATTTAGTACGCCCTTGTCTCAAAATAAAAAGTAAAAAGGATTGAGGATATAGTTTACTGGTAAAGTGCCCCAGGGGCAATCCTCATGTTAGGTTTAGATATCAAGTGCCCCTCAAAAGCTCACATGGGAAACAATGCAAGAAAGTTTAGAGGTAAAATGTTTGGATTATAAGAGCTTTAACCTAATCAGTGTATTATCCTCTGATAGGGATTAATTAGGTGGTAACTATAGGCAGGTAGGGTATGGCTGGAGGAAGTAAGTCCCTGTTTTGTGGGTATATATATTGCCCCTGGAGAGCTGAATGTTCTCTTTGCTTCCTGGAACAATGTCCTAAATTGCTAGCCACTGACCCACCTTACTCCATGAAGTTTTGGCACACCTCAGGCACAGAGCAAGGGAGTATAGACTTCAACCTCTGAACCCGTGAGTCCCCAAATAAATTTTTCCTCCTCTAAAATTGCTCTTGTCATATTTTTTGATCACTATAGTGAAAAAGCTGACTAAAACACCCCAGTACCAAAGAAAT
Source organism: Ictidomys tridecemlineatus (assembly GCF_052094955.1). Classification (NCBI taxonomy): domain Eukaryota; kingdom Metazoa; phylum Chordata; class Mammalia; order Rodentia; family Sciuridae; genus Ictidomys; species Ictidomys tridecemlineatus. The sequence goes on from NC_135488.1 coordinate 76,527,858, forward strand.
GAAACAGACAACTGGTTTTCAATAAAGGTGCTAAAAACACAAAGTGGAGAAAAGACAGACTTTTTCAATAAATGATGCTGGGAAGATTAGATATCCACATGCAAAAAAAAAAAAAAAAAAGAAAGAAACTAGATTTCCGACCTCTCACCAGTTACAAGAATTAACTAAAAATGGTTTTAAAACTTAAATGTGAAACTTGAAAACTGTTAGAAGAAACAGAGGCAAAACACTTCAGGATGTTGTAATAGGCAAGGATTTTTTTGGATGAGATCCAAAGTTCAGGAAACAAAAGCAAAAACAGACAAATGCAATTGCATTAAACAAAAAACAAAAAACAAAAAACTTCTGCTCAGCAAAGGATCTAATCATTGTAATGAAAAAACAACTTCAAGAATGGGAGAAAAATTTTGCAGGCTATGTAGCTAAGAAGGGGTTAATATCAGAATATATAAGGAATTCCAAACTCAATAGCAAAAAAAAAAAAAAAAACCTAGATTTTAAAATGGGCAATAGATCTAAATTTCTCAAAAGAAGACATACAAAAAGCCAACAGGTATATTTTTAAACACTCATCATCACTAATCATCAGGGAAAGGCAGATCAAAACCACAATGAGATATCACTTCACCCCAGTAAGAATGGCTATTGTCAAAAAAACAAAAGATAAAAAGTGCTGGCAAGGATGTGGAGAAGGGACTCTTGCATACAGTTGGTGGGAATGTAAATTAACACAGACATTATGGAAAACAGCATAGAACTTCCTCAAAAAAAAAAAAAAATAGAATGACCATATGACCTAGCAATCCCACTACTGGGTACATATCCAGAGGAAATGAAATTAGTATGTCAAAGAGACAGCTACACCCCATTTGTACTGCAACATTATTCACATTAACCAAAAAAGTAGAAACAATCTACGTGTCCATCAACAGATGAATGAATGAAGAAATGTGATACATATATATCTGAAATACTATTCCGCCATAAAATAGAAAGAAATCCCGCCATTCATGACAACATGGATGGAACGGCATAAAATTATGTTAAGTAAAATAAATCAGGAACAGAAAGATAAGTACTGCAAGATCTGGTTCATATCTGTAACTTAAAAAATGTTGATCTTATAGAAGCTGAGAATAGAATGATGGTTACCAGATGTTTGTGAAAACAGAGTGAGGAAGGGGTAGGGAAAGATTGATCAACAGATACTAAGTTACATTTAGATAACAGTAAGTTCTGGTATGCTTTATATAGTAGGATAACTACAGATAACAATAATGTATGGTATATTTCAAAATGCTCAAGTTTGCACCATAAAGAAATGACAAATGTTTAAGGAGAAAGATATGTTTACCCTAATTTAAGCATTACACAATGTATATGTGTATCAAAATACCACATAATACCATAAATATATATATATGTATACATATATATAATTCTTATGATTTGATTAGTTAAAAATAAATTTAAATTTAAAAAAAGAAAACAGACGGCTAAAGGAAGTTGTGTGTTTTATTGTTGTTATTTGTTTTTGTTTTTTTGTTTTGTTTTTTAAGTTTTGCTATATTCATTGCTACCTGCTTCCGGAACCAGAGAACTTACCCAAATGTTCCAGATGCAGTGATCTAAGGCCAGCACTTGCAATGCAGGTATTTTAGGGCCTAAAATAAAGTAAGGGAGAGGTCATTCCCAAGCTGTGGTTCCACAGGAAAGAGATGTGTTCAAAGATAGGAAGAACACTGAACTGGAAGGTGGTTCCACTCTGCACCCCTCTATGAGGGGGGCAAATCATAAGACCACTCTGCTTCTGTTGCTTTACCCATGAAGTAGGGATTCATAGATTTTTTTGTTAAATTTTAAATTTCAACTAATAAAAATTGTACATATTTATGGCACAATATGTATAGTATTTTGATATATAGACAAAATGTGTAAAAAAAAATGAGACTGTGGCAGATCATTTCATGAGGGCCTGTTGAGCAACACCACCTACAATTCTGAGTTGAATCCAAAAGTTATGACTATTGTTTTCTTCCATATACAGGAGCCATTTATATTCTTTCTTTGTTCTAATAACTTAGTGACAAAGCACTGGATACCAGTTATAATGACTATCTGTGTCTTGTTGATTCATGAATTGGGGGTTTAATTAGAAATCACTCCTCCCCAAGAGGCAAGGAACCTAGTAGAATGAGTAATGGGAAAACCTAAACTATGTTCTATTAACCACCACCACCACCACCACCCCCACCACCACCACCACCACCCCCACCACCACCACCACCACCACCACCACCCCCCAAAAAAAAAACAGAGCTAACATTTTCTTATTCAATATAGCATCTTGCCTGGAAATACTACTTTGCTACTGACAAGATCCTGGCAAAGTAAGCTAAGCAGCTGGTTCTCTTACTTCTACCATGAAAATCAAGTCCAGCTCTAGACTCCAGGTCTCATCAAGCCTGGACAAGTTCTCTTTCCATTATTTTTCTTAATATTTTTAATTGTAGATGGACACAATACCTTTATTTTGTTTATTTCATTCTTTTTAATGTGGTACTTGGGGAATGGAATCCAGTGCCTCAAGCATGCATGGAAAGCACTGTACCACTGAGCCACAACCCCAGCCATCTTTCCATTATTTTTTGTGACTTTATTTTATTTGTTTATTTATTTACTTATTTATTTTAATGTGGTGCTGAGGATGAAACCCAGTACCTTACACATGTATGCTAGGCAAGCACTCTACCACTGAGCAAGAACACCAGCCCTCTTTTCATTATATTTACCTCCAGGCTTTCATGAAATGATTCTGAACTACTGCAAATAAGAATTTAAAGACTTTCAGGAGGAGAACACTTCAAATGCCTTTCTAGCCATTGTGCTACAAAGAGCATAAGCTTTGGAGAAAGACAAACCTGGTGTCCTCTCTCAGTGACCTTAAGTATTCCTGGTTCTCCTAGTCCCCATTTTATCTGTCAGTGATAAGGATAACACCTCCATCATGTGGTAGTTAGCAGGATTAAATAAGACGATATACATAATGTTTTAATATATAGTGGATTCCTGAACAATGCTAAATCTACTTACCGATCTCAGCATTCAAGAAATTCTACTTTATTTTTACCTTAAATTATTACCATTACATTTTCTCTTTTACTTCTTTTTATATTGTGGAAGACATATAACATGTATAATCTTTAGTGCATCAATGTATGGTAAGTTTTAGAGTATAAAAGAGGGAAAATGTGAAGATAAACCCTACAACAAGTTATGATCCTGATTTTTAGACTAACACAGATGGGGAAAGTATCTCTCAAACACCACAATTATGGGAACGTCCATGTATTCTGTCATTTGTCCCACATGATTATCATGAGTACACAGCAAGAGAAATTTATTTTTGTAGCAAAGGAAAGAGATGACATTCTGAATAACCAAGAGACAAGACACATGACCTGAAATGTCTGATTAAATAGGGAACCAATGTCTCAGTGTTGGTTGTTTTTGTTTTTTGTTTTGTTTAGTAATATTTGTAGCAGAAGAAAAAAATATCAGAAGGATCCAAACAGGCAAACTGTTTCCCATTTGCATCATGAACTGTACTGTTTAAATCCTGACAGCATGAGGAATTGATCCATTTGCCCAGTTTCCCCAAGATAGTGGCAGTTTAAAAAATAAAACAAAAAACTGGACTTGATTCTCACAAAATATTTTTCTTAAAAGCCTTGCAAAAGATCCTAATGGTTTTCAAAGGCCAGACCTGACTTCTTAAAAGCAAAAGGAATTTGTAAACGCCAAGTCTAATTTTGTTGAAACTACCACAGCCAAATGAAAACCCCACCTATCTTCCACGAGTTAGGACAGCAAGCAACTAAACAGGATACCAAGCTCATGCTTTGGTAAATCTAACTTACATCGGGAAAATAATGACAGTTCAGATTTGAAGGAGCTCAGAGTCAAGCTTTATCCACAAACAGAGACTCATTAAGCACATAGTGTACTAACCACAGTGTACCCTACAGGGATAAATTCAGAACTCTTGGCGTTTGAGATGTTAGGGCTGGAGCAACTCTGAACTTCTTTTATAAAGGCATGAAAAACATGAGAAGCATGTCTCTGAACTTGAGCCAACTCATAAGGCTGCCATGCCCTCCTGTTTTGGCAAGAAATTAAAAAAAAAAAAAACGCTTAACCTTTGGGTGGTTATCTGTCCTCACCATGTTATTCTAATCTGTAATATTATGAAGTTATAAAATTAAAGATAAAACTTGAATAAATGGGATTAGGTGGGGAATACCCTATATCTAAATCCAAGTTCACACTGCTAATCATGATCATTAACATTGCTTCTCTTGCCTCAACTAGCAATAGACTTCAACAGGTACCATAGATTCATTTACCCCCCACCCCCAAAAAATTTTGATTATACAAGTTTCTTTGGGAGGGAAACTCTATGCTTGAAGGACAGATGATATAAGGCAAAAAATGCTTGTTAGAAAAACACAAAGAAAATGAAAAATAAAACAGCAATCCAAGGAAGTAAAAAAAAAACTCAGTAAACAAAGTAAGTGATGAAATCACACGATGATGAAATCCACAAAACAGGATTAGGACATGCACACAGAGGAATAGAAGGAACATAGAGAGGATAAAGGAAAGCAGCAGATATAAGAAAAGGAAAAAAATGACAACGAAGGAAGGAGAAAAGAGGAACAGCACAAAAGCAATGAGAGATAAGTTCTCACAGGGGTAAAAGAATACACTTGCAACCATCTCAAAAGACTCCCAAGTAATGGGAGAAAATGATGTTTGAGTTGCCTTACATTTGCATTATTTGGTCCTATATTAATTGCAGAAGTATATTTAATTGTGTTCATGTGCTAAGTAATCTTAGTCAGAACTTTTAAACTATCAGCCTATAACTATGTCTCAGAATATGTTCCCTAATGAGCATATAAGAAAGTAGACAAAGTCAATATAAACGTACTATGATAAAAAAATGTTATAAGCGTTAAGGAATTCTGCAAAGTTAAATGCACATGAAGGGACACCTAAGGTTTCCCCTCAGAGAAATACAAGGAATTTCTAACAGAAGAGAACACAGTCTAAGTATCAAGCTAGCTTAATATCTTAGCCTATGCATAACAGGAGCAAAATTAGGCTCATAACTTAACTGGCCCATTTCTTACAGAATAATTCTCTCAGTTGCTATTCTAAATCCTATTTTAATCACAGAAATTCTTAACAGATAAACTCAAAGATTGCAGTCATTAATGTAAAGAGATAAAATACTCCAGCATCTCATGATGTCTTCCCAAAGCAAATTTTGAAACTGACATGTCTTTTCTTATTTAACTTCTAAAATGCTGTGGTAGGCAGAATTTGGCTTCCATGATCTTCATTCCTGATATTACTTCTGTACTTATATTATAATGACATAATAAAAGAATGCTGCAGATCTAATTAATATTTCTAACCAATTGACCTTAGCATAGGAAGATTACTCGGGATTATCAAAGTGGATCCCGAGTAATCATATTTCCCCTTAAAAGTAGAAGGGGACATCAGAGAGAGGCATTGGAAGAGGAAGTGAAAGGGACTGAAAGCCATAGCCAGCTTGAAATTTGAAGGGTCAGAGCATGGGGTGGAACTGGACTCTGCCAACAACCTGAATAATCCTGTGTTTTGAAATGCAGATTTTACAGAACCTGCATTTGATCCCACATACAAGGTAATTAATATACACATTAAAGTTTCAGAAGCACTGCTCTAAAGCACTCTGAAAATGGATTGAGGGACTAGAGGCAATGCTGAATAAAACCTGAAGCACTCTGGGTTACCAAAATTTCAGCCACACAACTGATTTTCTGAGTCAGCCATGCTTCCTCTGTGGGACAGACATTCTTAGGGAATGGCAACACTATCATTTATCAGTTCTCTGAGACACCCCACTAAGGTTAATCGAGGCTTGATGCATCATCTCATGACAAATAGCATTCTTATTTTGTTATGTCTTACGTGTTTAAAAAATAAAATTTAAAAATATATAAATAAAAAATAGTAAAATGTAGTGAGGCCAACAGATGAGGAGATAGATGCTTGCCACTAAAAATACATTTTGTCGCTCACAGTTGCCAAAAGGATGGGCCATACCATACCACACAGATAATGAGGGTTGGTCAGGAGACAGGAGCCTTTATTATGGTTCCCAAGGGAAGAAATAGGTGAAGCAACCACATAGGTTTAGAATTGGCTAGTTCAAATTATTTCACTGGGTTCTAGAGCTTAGAAGTTGTCCCTAGGTTGCTTGGTACCTGGCTCTGGGTAGTGAAAGTGGATAGTAACCCAGAAGGTGAGACTTTAACAAAGGAAGTAGCTGGAATGTTGCCTCTGGGCTCGTTAATCTGGCACACTCAAACATGAGTCACTAACTATCTCTAGGAATCAGTTAGGCCTAGGCCAGCAAGGTGAATGCATCAGAAGTACAGAAAATGAAAAGCAAGATTGATACAGCTCAGATATGACTTCCAAAAACAAACGCAGTCCTACCAACACCTTGATTTTGGCTTTGTGATATCCAAAGCAGAGAATCCAGCATGATGTGACCAACTTCTGTTCTATGGATCTTTAAGATAACAAATGAATATTATTTTAAGATGCTATATTGGTAATAATTTGTTATAGCAGCAAAAGAAAACTAATACATATGCCAAAAAAAACATATCCTGCTTAGTGACCTATTTCTAATTAAATCTCTGTACAAGTTATATTCTGCAGAATCTTCCTCTATCTTCGATGACTATTTTTGGCAGATTTCAATTAAGATAAATATAATATAAAAATTTTAATGCTACCCACCATTAGAGCATGGAGAAAAATTAAATCAAGATGTACTTAGGAAATTAGTCTGAGTTTGTAGAGCTCAAATTCTTAAAACTTTAAAGCATTTTAATGCTGTGTGAGATGTAATGAGTGCAGATATTACAGCATAGACTATATATTCTTATTAGACAAATAGCTATGAATATATATGTATCTATTCAACCACAACTCCAGATCAAGATGATGTTGTTAATTCATGTTTTGAGCCACTCTCCACCTTCAAATAAGCACAAAGTAATGAAAGATAAAGTATAAAAGGTGAAAATTTGAAAAAGAAATGTAGCCATCTTACAAAAACATATCTCAGGATGACAACATTAACTGCCCATTCACTTAACAAACTTTTATTTAGCAACAATGTATCAGACATTGTTTTACACAAAGGATACTGCCCTGAACAGGTCCCTGTCCTTTGGGAACTTATTCCATATCAAAATACAATGCTAAGAGAAACACAAAGCAGGTGGATCAACAAGAAAAGGCAGCCAGAAACTTACATTCTTTTTTTAAAATTTGTTTTAATTAGTTATACATGACAGTAGAATGCATTTTGATACATCATACATAAGTGGAGTATAATTTCTCATTCATCTGGCTGTACATGATGTAGAGTTACACAGATCATGTAATAATTTATGCATATAGGATAATAATGTCTGATTCATTCTACTATCTACCTTCACTCTCCTCTGTTTAGTCCAAATTACCGCTATTCTCCCCATCATTGAAATGTTCCTTAGCGGCTCCAAAACTCACTGAAAGACACATGAAAGTAAATTTGAAATTTCCTGTTAAAACTGCCAAATAAGAATTGTATCTAACAATATGAAATTTTTCATGTCTTCTTAGATTGCCTCTCCATTTCGGTGATTCTATGGAGTAATGGTGTTCAAATAACCCAAAAAGTCAAAATGGAGAAGAAAATAAAATTGGTTATAAGGGAAGTGAAATACTACATTAATTGTATTATCTGGAAGAAGGGTAAAGTTTTCATTAACTTTAGGCTTAGATAAGTACATCATGCATGTTGTAATGTATAGGCAATTGCTAAAAGAATAAAACTAAAGTATGTGACTATCAAGCTAATTATTTTAATAATATAATCAAGCAACATGGAAAAAAGCAAATGAGAGGAAAAAATAAATTAAATAAATAAATAATAGAATTATATCAATAGTTATTCAATGTAAATAGACAAAATGTTCTAGTTTTAGAAACAATTTTTTTTTTTTTTTTTTTTTTTTTTTTTTTAGCAATCAGGAACTGAACCCAGGAGTATTTAACCTTTGAGCCTCATCCTTAGCCATTTTTATATTTTAATTAAAGACAGAGTCTTGCTAAATTGCTTAGGGTCTCGCTAAATTGCTAAGGCTGTCCAAGCTGCTGGGATTACAGGCATGTGCCACTGCACCAAGCTTAGAAACAATAAACTTAGATTTTAAAGATATTGAAAAGTTCAAAGTAAAAGAATGCAAAAATCATATCCTATGAAAATAATACCCAAAATAAAGCTAATGAACGTATATTCAGATTATACAAAGTCAACTTTAAGGGGAAAGTATTAGAAATAAGAATGCTTCATAGTGATCCTGATCAATTTGAATTTAAACTAGAAATTCATCGTTGTTTTAGTGTTCAAAAGTTAATTAATATACTTTACCATTTTAACAGATTAAAGAAGAAAATTATATGATCATCTCAATACAGATAAAAACACAATAAAATTTAGCATTCAATTATGTTTTAAAGAAGCCATCATTAACCCGATAAGGATTATATTAGTCAGCTTCCTGTTACTATAATAAAATACCTGAGATAATTAAATAATTAACTAATAAGAAGAAAATATTTACAGCTAACAGTTTCTGAGGTTCCAGGTCAAGATTGAGAGCCAACATTCCTTTGGGTCTATGACAAGATAGCACATTATTGCAGAAGCACATAGGAGATACCTCATCAGCTTTGCAGGCATGCCCCCAATGACTTAAGAACCCCCCCACCCCCACGGCCACAAGGTCCCAACTCCCCAAAGTTTCCACCAATAGTATAACACTGGGGACCCAGCTTTCAATTCATAGTCCTTTGAGGACATTTCATACCCAAACTACAGCAAAGATATTTTAAAAACACACAAAATATATCATGCTTAATTACTGAAAGTTTTCTACTTAAGATCAGGAACAAGACAAGGAAATCTATTATCACTGTTTCTTGTCACGGTATACTGGAGGGCTCAGCCAGAAGAAAAGAAAATTAGAGGAAAAATAATCTATCATCATTTACAGATAATGATGACTAAATACAAAATCCAAATCTATAAACTGTCAGAATGAAGAATAAGAAAGTTTAGCATAGTTACTTTATATTAAATCAAAATACAACAATGCCAGTAATAAATAGTTAGAAGTTTTAATTTTAGAAAAAAAAACTACTTACAATAGTGAAAAATTACAAACTTCTTAGGAATAGATCTAATAAGAGGTGTTCAAGTTCTTTATAAAGAAAATTATTAAAACTTCATGTAAAGACATTAAAGAAAACCTAATATAGAGGAATACTGCATTCAAGGATTAGACCATTCCATATTTATAAGATGGTATGTCTACCTAAGTTTATTTACAGATTCATATGATTTTAACAAAATCACAAGTGTTTATGGAACTTGACAAACCACTTCTAAAATGTATATAGAAATTGGAAAAAAAAAAAAAACCAGTCATGGCACTTGTATTAGTTTCCCAGGCATGCTGTGACAAAGTGTCACAAACTGGGTAGTACTGGCTTAAAACGACCCAAGTTTATTACTGTTTCAGTCAGCTCTTTCACTGCTGTGACTTAAGGACCCAACCAGAACAAATGTTTATTTGAGGGCTCGAGGTTTCAGAGGTCTTAGTCCATAGAAGGCTGGCTCCATTCCTTAGGGCTGGAGGTGAGGCAGAACATCATGGTGGAAGAGTGTGGCGGAGGGAAGCAGCTTGCATGGAGATCAAAAAGCAGAGAGAGATTCCACTTTCCAGATACAAAATATACACCCCACAGCTACGTCTCCAATGAGCAACTTCCTCCAGCCACACCCCACCTACCTTAAGTTATAACTCAGTAATCCCATCAGAGATCAATCCACTGATTAGCTTAAGGCTATCACCCAATCATTTTTCCTCCAAACTTTCTTGCATTTGTCTCACACATGAGCTCTGGTAACTACAAGTCCAATATCAAGAGATTACCAGGTTGATGCTTCCTTTGAAGTCTGCAAGGAGTCCTTCCTCACTTCTTCCTAGCTTCTGGTGATTGCCTAGAAACCTTTGGCTTTCCTTGGCTTGTAGCTGCCTAACTCCAATCTCTGCCTTCATCATCACATACATTTTCCCCATGTATCTGTCTTCACAGGATCCTCAATATATAAGGACATCATTCATAGTAGATTGGGTGCCCACCCTACACCAGTATGCCTTCATCAATTACACCTGCAAAGGCCTTCCTTCCAAGTCACACTGTGAGGTACTGAGAACTTCAACATCTTTTTGGAGAGGACATAACTCATCCCATAATAGCACTCTTGATGAGAAGAAATGAAGAGGAAAGCTTATTCTATTAGACATCAAGACATATAGTATTGTAAAGCTTCAATAATCAAGAACGTGGGGGCTGGGGATGTGCCTCAAGCGGTAGTGCGCTCGCCTGGCATGCGTGCGGCCCGGGTTCGATCCTCAGCACCACATACCAACAAAGATGTTGTGTCTGCCGAGAACTAAAAAATAAATATTAAAAAAAAATTATCTCTCTCTCTCTCTCTCCTCTCTCACTCTCTCTTTAAAAAAAAAAAAAAGAATGTGGCATAGGGACAAAGAAATAGATGACTAGAACAGAAAAGACAATTCCCACTCTCAAAACCTAACTTGTGTGACACTGGATTTATGACAGAGATGGCACTGCAGAGCAGTGGGGATGAAAAGGACCTTCCCATAAGTAGTATGGGGACAATTTAAAAAAATGAAATTAGATGCTTCCTTCATAACATACACGAAAGTAAAACCCAATGTATTTTAGGAACGAAGACAGCTTCTTCTTGACATTGGACTAAGGGAGGCTTTCCTAAACAAACACGAAAAGCACACAGGATGAAAGCAACTAATAAATTAAATTAAAAATTCAGAACTTTTACTTATAAAAGATAACATAGAGCAAAAAGTCAACCCTCAGTGAGAAGAGATATTTATAACAAATATAGCTGACATAAACTAATGTCCAGATTTTTAAAAATCCTACAAAACACAAGGAAAATGTAAATATTCCAGAGGCAAAATTAGTGAAAAGACTCAAACACTTCACTAATGACTAGTGCTGTATTTTAAAATGTTCATTATATGACAGGAAAATACATCTTAAAACCATGATGAAATACCACTCACTACTCATCCATCAAATGAGCAAAACTGTAAATGTTTCATAATATTATGAAACTATGAAAATCTGGAGCATTAGAAACTGATGTGAATGGTGAAAATTCATGCAGATTATTTAAAAATGTGTTGTATTATCTAATCAAGCCAAAGATATGTTTACCTTATGACTCTGAAATTCTACTCTCAAATCTTTGCCTTTGAGATTCACGTGGCAAAATATACATACAAAAAAAAACCCACAGAAGCAGTGTTCATCAGTACTAAAAACTGAAAACAATTCAATAATCCATCTGCATTAGAATGGATTGGCTGTGGTCTTAATAAGAATGAGAATGAACTACAAATAACAGCATGACTAATTTTTTAATAAGTCCAGTAGAAAAAAAAACACATGCAGTAATGATTCCTTCTACATAAAGGCCAAGACCAGGGAAATGCAAACCATATTATTTATGGATATATACTCAAGTGGTAAGATTATAAAGAAAAACAAAGAAACTACTTCTATACATGTCAGGATAGTGATTTTCTCTAAAGAAAGAAAAGGCATTTGGGGTTGAGAGCAAGATAAATGGGAAGACAGACAAAGGATGCTCCCTATATGTCAGTATTGTCTATATGTTGACCTGGGGGGACAGTTTGCAAGGTGTTCACTTTACAAATATTTGTTAAAACATATATATGACTTTTATACAGTTTTTGTTGTGCTATATTTCACAAAATAAAAATATTCAAAGTCCACATGGTTTGGAGGAAAATAAATACGTCAATTACTTAAGAAAGAGGCTTGTGATTCTGAAAGAAGACCCCTCTAAGAGCCATAAGTGGACATATCACTGAAGAGTTTTTTTGACCAGGGAATTATGAGCAGAGAATTTTGACCAGTTTCAGACCTGAGCTTCAGGAAAGTTAATCTGGCAGCAGCATGGAACAGTCTGAAGGCAAGAGAAATGTAAGACAGAAGACTCAAAATTGAATTACATCTTTAGAACAGGATAAGTATGAGAGCTCATAGGGAGGTAAGCTTCACACAGCTTAGCAACTGGTCAGCAGAGCCAAGAACAGGCTGAGAGAAAAATCAACTCAATCCGGGGTGACTCCTATGGCAGTTCCTATCATTAATTCAAAAAAGGGCCACATGAGGTAGGCAGATCTAATCATTTAGGTGACAAGTTCCATTTTGCACATAGTGATGTTGAGGTACCAGGAAAACGCTGAAATTTCCTGGTGATGTAGTTGTGGACCTGTTAGATAATAAATTTGAAGGGAGAAAAGGAGATATTCATTTAGTAAAGAAGACTGAACTATAAATACAGATTTGAGGACCAGCCATATACAGCAAAGAGTGAATCTCAATAGAATAAGCCTGAAATTTGATAAAAATTAGGGAAAGGGGAAAAAAAAAAGATAGCAAGATCAGATCCTTGAGGAACAACTAAAGTCAAAGAAGAATAAAGATGAGATAGAAATGGATATAGCAGGGAGGTGGTAAAACCAGGAAAATATAATGTAAAGAAGTCAAAAGAGAAAAGTTTCAGAATTTGGCCAACAACAGGTAAGACGAGCTGAAAGAAAGTTACTTTGTTCAATAACTCAACACTTTTTAGTCAACTTTTTAGTGCTTTCCTTAGATTGTTCAGGCAGAAGTCAGGCTACAACTGGTTGTGGAATTTCTGAATGCCTCTAGATTAAAGCAAAGGACTCAAACATGGTTCTTATAAGATTTTTGGTAATAAAAATGGTGAACTGAAGGAAAGGACCATGAGAGTAATAAAAACAAAAGAAAGGCAATGAGGACTTTAGACAGATAGGAAAACTACAATGAAAAACAAAATTAAAGCAACAAGTGCTTGGTCAGAAAAAAAAATGAACAATCTTCCAGAAGTTGGCAGATACAAGTGCAGGAAGTAGTCTCTGAAAGGAGGAAGAACACATCTTTTTCAGAAGCAGAAGAAGCAAGACCTTGGACATTAAGTGTGCAGCATGAAAGGAAAACTCAGAAACAAAAGCATTAATAAAAGTATTTTCACTTCTAATGCCTCATGATGGAATATAGTCATTAAAAGATTAACTCCTCAAATAAAGAATAGAGCAGATAATTGTAGGGAAAGATGCAAGGTCATCAAGGTAATAGGAAATCTATTCCTTCTGAGCAAAAGCAATTATTTCCTCACATGGTTGGCATATGGGCAAGCATCGCCATCTACCTATAGATGGTAGAAGTAGGGGTAAAATAGCTTCCAACAGGAACTTTTCAGAAAGCTCTCAAAAAAAGGTTCATCATTTCAGGGCTCATAGTAGACAGTGTTCTTGCATTTTGTTTTGTTCTGTTTTGTTTTGACTGTGGTTTGTGATGTACTATTCATGTCGCTCTCTGTCATCTGTAGTCAGTGAGTATGGTTGTGTTCAAGAGTGGACCTTGAGGGAAAAGCAAAATACTTGAGGACAGAGTAGGGAACATGAGAGTGGGTCAGTTGTGGATTGTATTGCAAAGATTCTAAAATATAAAAGAAAGCAAAACCAGGAAAGTCATCCAATTCATCCTTCTCAGTATATGCATGAGGGGTGGGAGGGATGGGAATGAGAGCAGAGAAGCTGACTTAATGAAAAGCAATGTGGGAAATATAGGGCCATCAACCTACAGTCCAGTGTACTTAATGCCATACCATATTGCCATGGAAAATCAAAGTTCTCTGTAGCCCAATTCTTAATGAGTTGTGTAATTGCATGCAGAGGAATGAAATCCTAGCATGAGCAGTGAAATAAGTACTTCCATTCTTTCAAATGTATGTTAAGGACCTTTGCTTATCTTTTCTCTGGTCTTGGCCAGATTCTGCTTAAAGGAAGAAAAAGAAGTGCATGCAGTATTTCTTTTTAAAATTCTAAAACAAATTAGAAGGGCTAAAGGGATAAATTTAGAATAAAACTTTGTAGTAAAGAATTTTATATTGGGTGAGTATTTTAAAAACTATTTACAATTGTTTTATAATTTCTAAATTTGATCAAGAGCTCATTTAGTGTGCAGTAAGTTAATCCTAGAACTATGAAAATAAATGTACTTATTTGGTCACAAAATTTATAAAGTATGGAAAAATTTTAAATCTCTTGATAACAACAAATCACATTATTAAGCTGTTTTGAAAATGAAAAGAAGCTTAAATGTAGCTTGAAGACAAGATTAAAAGGGCAAAGAAACACTTCATTTGTCTTCTACCACATTTTAATCATACCAAAGAAGAGTGAAATCTGTTAAAATGTATAAAATTGCCCAATGAGAAGCTAACCAATTTATAAAACCGAGGAAGCCATGGCAAATGTCTTTTTGTAAAGCTATAGCACTAGTTTTAAAATAATCAGTTTCTGGTTTCAGTTATCTCCTAATTTTTGCAGAGCAGAAATCTGAATATATATATGCTAGTAAAAACAATAATTAACAAGTTCCATTTTCATAAAGTTATTCATTTTAGATTTGAAAGTAAATTGTTGTCAAAAATAATTTGAAGGCAGCTGTTTCCAATTACACTTATTTTGACAACTGAAAATGAGTAAACAAACCAAAAATAGCTTTAATATTTTGATCAATATAGCTCCTTAATACTAAATAAAATAATGAAGCTTTATATGAGTATACAATTTAAGAAATACATTTGAATATTTTAAAATGATTTTCTTCAGTTCTTGGAAATTCATTTTTATAAAACTGGTATATGATAGACAAAGTATATTTTTTTAAACATAAGAATTTGAAGAAGCAATCCCTAGTTTATAAGTCAAATATTCAAATAAACTCCACATAAGCTTCATAAAAAAATTTCCACTATTTTTTTTAGCTTCACTCAGACCCAAAGGATCAACATTTAAAAAGGCAAACTACTATTGATGAAGGATTTCACCATACTTGATATTTGAAGAATAAGTCAATAAAATAATATAAATGTGACTCAGATCTTATAAAGATTTTCCATTGTATCAAACGAAGATTCCTACTCTCATTCTTTAAGACAAAACAAAACTTTATCAGAACTTCAACTTTTTTACTTTATATTTAGAAGGAAAGATTTTTTTTCTTCCAAAACAAAGACATAAATAATGAAGATGAGGTGAAATATGAGCAAGAGAATGTGTTGCCAAGCATAATACAGACTTAGAATAATATAGCAAAAACAACACAAGAATCTGGATTTTTCTTTTCTTTTTTATTTTATAATCAGTCAATTCCAGGTTTAATGAAATCCACATTCCTCCATTGACACATTTTTTAAGAAGTCAGATTTACTAATGCCCAATGTACATAATATATACTCTTTTAAAGAATATGGTTTACGAAATTGGCCAAATATACAAATTGTATAACCTAGATGCCAATCAAAATACAGAATATCATCAACATCCAAAAATGTTTCCTAGTTCCATTTTGCAAATATTCTCTTTCCCTCAAAACTAGCTCTTGCCTAAACTAAAATCTGATTCTGTTCTCCTAAGTTTTTCTCTTTCCAGATTTTCATAAATGCAATCAGTTTATGTTGTATTCTGTCTTAATTATTGCAGCTTTAGAATGACCACTGACATCAAATAGTATGAGTCATCTTATTGTTTTATTTTAAAATTATTTTGCTTTTTCTAGTTTTTTTACTTTCCAAAATAAATTTATAAATTTCTATCATAAAAAAGTGCACTTGAGAAATTAATGTAGTTTGAATGTAATCTTTAGATCAATTTAAGAGAATTTAGGTCTTTTAATTAATGAAGAGTATACCTGCTCATGAACTTAAATTGTCATTAATTTCTCTTAGCAATTTTTGATGATTTCAGCATAAAGATCTTAAACTAACTTTATTAGATTCATCACTAAGGATTTTGGGATTTTTTTATGCTATTGTAAACATTTTCAATTTCAATTTCAAACTTTTAAAATGAGTGTTTTCTTAAATTTTGCACCCTAGTTGCCTCTATTAGAAGAAAAGGTAGGCCCAAATCTCCATCATGTGGGATTAGGCCCCAACTTCCTCAATAAGACTCCTATAGCACCAGAATTAATATCAAGATTCAATAAGTGGGATGGATTCAAACTAAAAAGCTTCTTCTCAGCAAAAGAAATAATCAGTGAGGTGAACAGAGAACCTACTAATTGGGAACAAATTATTACCACATACATGTCAGATATAGCTCTAATCTCTTCATAAAGAACTCAAAAATCTTAACACACACACAAAAAACAATCAATAGATGGGCCAAGCAACTGAACAGATATTTCTCAGAAGAGGATATACAATCAATCAACAAATATATGAAAAAATTTTCAACATCTCTAGCAATTAGAGAAATGCAAATCAAAACTACTCTAAGATTTCATCTCACTCCAGTCAGAATGGCAGCTATTAAGAATACAAACAACAATAAGTGTTGGCAAGGATGTAGGGAAAAAGGTACACTCATACACTGCTGGTGGGACTGCAAATTGGTTCGGCCAATTTGGAAAGCAGTTTGGAGAATCCTTGGAAAACTGGGAACATAACCACCATTTGACCCAGCTATCCCACTCCTCCATCTATACCCAAAGGACTTACAAACAGCATTCTATAGAGACACAGCCACATCAATGCTTACAGCAGCGCAGTTCACAATAGTTAAACTGGAAACCAACCTAGATGCCCTTCAGTAGATGAATGGATAAAGAAAATGTGGTGTATATACACAAAGGAATATTGTTCAGCAATAAAAGAAAATAAAATCATGGCATTTACAGGTAAATGGATGATGCTGGAGAATATAATGCTAAATGAAATTAGCCAATCCCAAAAAAACAAATGCCAAATAATTTTTCTGATTTAAGGATGCTGATCCATAATATGCTAATGTCCACTAATTTGTCATATTAAAAGAGTTTCTTTGGGAATAAGGAATTTTCTAAAATATTTCTGGTATTAAATTATGAAATATTATATTTATGCTAATTATTGTCCAGAAAGTTAACCACTATATGTTGCTGGGAGCAGATATATATATATAAGGAAAGGTGACACTAAACTATTTTAGGTCAGTGCACATCCATCCTAATCATAGATAATAAGGTTGAAGAAAAGATTCAAAGCATTGATTTTGCCTAAAAGCAAATCTGTGGGGGTTCTGAGGGTATAGTACTTAAATAAAGTCACGTGGGACTGGCTACATTATACAAAATAGCTAGGAGAGCAGAGGGCCAAAGAGCATTTTGCTACTTCACCATTAGATCTCCTAAATACATTCCATTGCCAAAGAAAGATTCATTCATAGTATAATCGTATTGTTGAATGGCCCAGAGGAAAGCAACCTGTAATAAGATAGTAAAATTTATATTTGGATAAGGGAACTGTTTCTTCCAAATTTGTGCCCTGCTTTCTGCCTTCAAGTACTAATTCTACTTATGCCTACTTCCTTTTCTGCCTTGTCTGGCAGCCAGCGAGGCATAAAACATAGGACCAGTCAGGACCATTCCTCTTTAACATGAAACAATCAGGCCCAGGGCAGGAGGGAGCCAAGAGCAACCACCTTTGTGTATTTCTAAAATGAAAAGCCATGACTTCCCTTACATAAAAAGTGTCAAGCCATGTCATGAACTAACATGAAGATCAAACCAGATGATTTGCCTGTTAAAAGATTACCCTATTTTTCCTAAGGGGAAAATTTTTTAAAAAGCACCCTACTTAGTTTAATAACTATAATCTAATTTTTACCTTGAAAAAAAAAACAAGTAAATATTTCACACCAAAAAAAAAATCATAATTTACTTGAATGGAAGGGAAGGGAGGAATAGGAAAGGAAAAGAAAAATTAATCGGAGTTTGTATGATGCATAAGTAATTTGAACTCTGGATGTGTTCATGGATCTTTATCATTAGTAATAGTTCTGCTATCTGGGAAAGATCAGATGAAGCTGGGGTTGAAAACAACTCAGGACTGACCAGAGATTTAAGCACTAATTTCAACACGGGTGGGGGATAGGATTCACAAATACTGGAAAGCTTTGCTTTCCTCACCCTGTGTCCTGGAACCGCCAGATCCGAAGTTGGCAACTCTAGATTAAACATCATGACAGCTGGGATGAGGAAACTCTTCACAGAAGGGCCACCCCAAAACTCAGGAATGAATAAATGCTAGCGGAATAAACACAAGGAAATCCCTCAGGAAAAAAACGTATCTGGCCACTGGGTGGATAATCAGCTTTGTTTCATACTTGATGCATGCCGGAATTTTTTTTTTCCTTTAAGATATTTTTCCCTGTTCACAAAGTTGTCTGTTTTTATGAATTCACCCAACTGTCACAGAAACTTACATTGTAAGGATATATTCGTCCTAAGGCCTTCTTTTGAGAGGGGGAAAACAAGCCTAATCCCCTGATCTAGGCTTAAAAAACATTGCCTAATAAGAGTCACTTCGTAGTATGAAAGAAATAGTGAATAATTTCTTCTCTTTAAAAGCAGGATTTTTTCCCTGCAATATCACCCTGAAGGGCATGTAAGATCATTGTTAAGCCCTGGGATGTCCCTTGGAGGAAGCACAACAGCCACCCTCCCACCACTTCTGTGTGCCTTAGTCTACTTAACTCCTTCCTCTTGATTCCTCAACATCTGAAGTCCCAACATCTTTTCCCCCAACATTATGGCTTTTTTAACTATGTAAAAACTATTTCTCCACAAAAATTGTGCACTAACTTTGACCCCAAATGTTTACACCTTGGGCTGCACATTTATTGACCCCTTTCCCACCTTCTCATGACCTCATACAATCTTCATGTGGTATGAAAACTGAGGGAATTTTAAAAACCATAGCAAAGTGGGGACCTAATCCATGAATAGGTGGTCAGAAGACCCTGGAAAATAATATCTCATCAGACAAGGATCAAAATCAAGTACAGAAAAAGGGTCCAAACAGGCAACAAAACATCCTTAACTGAGTCATTTAACCTTAAAAAAGCAGTCCAGAAAAAGCAAAGCTTTTATATATAATTTGTACCTTTCTCTCCCAAAATAATGTTGAAACAAGGGCCCAAATCAAGGGCAGAAAAGAGAATTCAATAAGCAGCAAAAATATCAGCCCCTAACAAATGTTTACTCCTCACACTTCAGATAGAGCCCTAATATCCAGAGTATACAAAGAACTCAAACAATTAAACAATAAAAAAACAAATAACCCAATCAACAAATGGGCCAAAGACCTGAAAAGACACTTCTCAGAGGAGGACATACAATCAATCAAGAAGTACAAGAAAAAATGCTCACCATCTCTAGCAGTCAGAGAAATGCAAATCAAAACCACCCTAAGATACCATCTCACTCCAGTAAGATTGGCAGCCATTAGGAAGTCAAACAACAACAAGTGCTGGCAAGGATGTGGGGAAAAGGGTACTCTTGTACATTGCTGGTGGGACTGCCAATTGGTGTGGCCAATATGGAAAGCAGTATGGAGATTCCTGGGAAAGCTGGGAATGGAACCACCATTTGACCCAGTTATTGCCCTTCTCGGACTATTCCCTGAAGACCTTAAAAGAGCGTACTACAGGGATACTGCCACATCGATGTTCATAGCAGCATAATTCACAATAGCTAGACTGTGGAACCAACCCCGATGCCCCTCAATAGATGAATGGATAAAAAAAAAAATGTGGCATTTATGCACAATGGAATACTATGCAGCACTAAAAAATGACAAAATCATGAAATTTGCAGGGCATTAGAGCAGATTATGCTAAGTGAAGCTAGCCAATCCCTAAAAAACAAATGTCAAATGTCTTCTTTGATATAATAAGAGCAACCAAGAACAGAGCAGGGAGGAAGAGCAGGAGGAAAAGATTAACATTAAATAGAGTCATTAGGTGGAAGGGAAAGGGAGAGAAAAGGGAAATTGCATGGAAATGGAAGGAGACCCTCATTGTTATACAAAATTACATATAAGAGGTTGTGAGGGGAATGGGAAAAAAATAAGGAGAGAAATGAATTACAGTAGATGGGATAGAGAGAGAAGATGGGAGGGGAGGGGAGGGGGGATAGTAGAGGATAGGAAAGGTAGCAGAATACAACAGTTACTAATAGGACATTATGTGAAAATGTGGATGTGTAACCAATGTGATTCTGCAATCTGTAATGTTTTGAATAACCAATAAAAAAAAATTTTAAAAAATCAGCCCCTTAGCTGAGATTTTTAACATTACAGAGTAATCAAGAAAAACAAACTTTTATATATAGGTTGTGCTTTCCCCACATTGAACAATGAATCTTCTAAATAAATACAGGAGAAAATACTGGATGTATTGAATTTAAGTTGTCATATGGGTGGGTATGTTTCTTCTTTGTACTAAGGAAGAAACAAGAGTTCAAGCACAATAGATGGCATTTGGGTTAAACTTTTTTAAAATTAACTTTAAGGGAACAAATCATTGGTATATGGCACCAAAAGATCTCCACTGGAAACTCTGAAGAACCTAAGCTAGTTATTGGACAGGGCTTCCTGGAAAAACTAGGTGAGGGTTTCTTTAAGCCAGGGAAAGGCTATGTAAAGTACCTGAGCACTACTTGGCAGTTAGGCATATTCTGGATGTGAATTCTGCTTCACCATATCAGCAATCTCAGGCAAGTTCACCTCTCTAAGCCCCAATTTCTCAGCTCTAAAAATGGAGGTAACACTGACCTCCTCCACAAGGTTATTATGAGAAGTAAATGAAATATTGTATCTAATTTCTGGCACATGAAAAGCAAGAAATAGTAATAATAGCTAATGATAACTACACTATATCTAGTGATTACTAAGTACGAGGCACAATTTATGGGTATTCTTAATCTTCACAGCAATCCTATGAATTTAACATGCTATTAGTAGACATATTTCACAGATGAGGAAACGGAAGTGAAGTAATTTGCCTGTGCCCTATAGGTTAGGAAGAAGAGATAGGAGTCAAAACAACATATTCTCACTCATCATAAAAATTATAGCTACTCTGGTACAACTACTACTATTCATTACTCATTAATACACCCCAAGTACCTAGCCCAGGCCTAGCTTAGTAGGCATTCCACAAACATTTCTTTTTTTTCTTTTTTTGTAATTATACATGGACAGAATGCCTTAATTTAATTTTTTTTTTATTTTCATATAGTGCTAAGGATAGAACCCAGTGCCTCGCATGCGTTAAGCAAGCACTCTGCCACTGAGTTCAGCCCCCATAAATACTCCTTGGATTTAATTTAATCCCTCAACATTTCTTACCAGAAAATCAAGCAGTGAACAGTCCAGTCAACCAAATAAATTGTATTAATGCTCACAATACCAAAAAGCATGATTTTCTTTTTGATTAGATTTGTTCTTATTAATTTGTGTGAACTGAATGGGAATTTGGGTAGACAGTGTACACTGTGATATTCATGGGTATCAAAGAAAACTACAGACCAATGTCATTTATGAATATAGATAGAAAAAGCCACCACAAAATTTTAGCAAATCAAAGCCAGCAACATATAAAAAGCATTAGACACTGTGACCAAGGAGGATTTATCCCAGGATTGCAATGTTGTTTAACAGCTGAAAAATCAATGTGATAATCATGAATGGTCTCCAAGATATGACATATACCATTTTGTCATTTTACTAAGAAGCAAATTTGAACCACACAATTGGAGACTGGTATATGAGAGCCAATCATAAAAATGAGACCCGTGTTTGCACCAGAAAAGAGCCCAATGAGAAGGCAGATTTGTCCTTCATATGGATCATTCATTATCTTTGTAGCAAATCCAAAATTGGCAAAAGCTGAGCATGGCAGCACATGCCTGTAATCTCAGTTACTCAGGAGGCTGAGGCAGAAAGATTATGAGTTCAAGACCAGCCTGGGAACATAGAGACCCATTTCAAAAAAAAAAAAAAGTCAGCAGAAAGTTCTAGTGCAAACTTTAGAAATCCTATTCATATTTATCTCATAATCTTTCTAAGTTGTGATATAGTCATGATTTCCTGTTTAATTATCTTCAAAAACGTTTTTAAGAGCTATTACAACATTTTTGCATTTTCCAAAACAGTACAAGTAATCAGATATCAAACCTACCATAATAAAAGGAATTCCAATGTGTGGGCAGAAAATATTAAAATGTTTTGCATTGTAACATTAACTTAACCACATTACAGAGTAAATATTATGTTCTTTTAACATCATAAGAGTAAACTAATGGCTCAGAAGCAACATGTGTGATCTGACTAAATTAGTGTTACTATGGAAATGTGAAATTTTCAATTTCCTGACCCTTAAGGTTGATTTCAACACTGCAATGTGCAGAGTTTTCCATTTTGCCACTATGACTATTACAACAGAAATGCATGTTGCAAATCAAAGTTATTAAGGAGTCTAAAAACCAAGAAATGAAAGTAGGAAAAACTATATTCTTCTCTTAAAAATTTCAGTCATATGTCATCTATGGTTCATTCCATAACCCAAGTCCTCATCTGGCTTGTCTTTATTTTTCCCAACTGTTTGCTGGCAGATTCACAAACTCAAAATAAATAGAATTTTTCCACTATCTAATTCTGAATTTGGCAGGGAACCTCAATGATGAATCTATTCCTACCTCAAAAAATGTTTTCTTTTATACATTTTACCCACCCATACTCAATTCTGTAGACTAGAGAAATAACACAACTTTATTGATGGGAGGTATTTCCATCATGTTTCTCAGGAATAAGTCAAGTGCAAATTAAGTCTTAATATCTGAAATTTCAAAGAGAAATAACGTTTTTCTACCATGTTGCATCCTGGATTCCTTCCAGACCATCCAAGGAGAAATACCAAAGCTTTATCACTATGAGAGGAGGTTCCTTCATATACTGAATTAGCAACTCCTCCCACCCCCGACAACAGCAGATGGTACTCTATAGACTCACAACTTTTCTTACCCCACAACCTGGTTCTCTTTTAAAGTACTAATACTTCACAGTTCACACAAACTTTGAATCAGCTAACTTGCATAAAACTTATCATAATAAAACAATTTAAGCAATCTTTGCTTTATTATTTCCTTTACTGCACACAGGAAAATGAAGCGTTATTGTTATCCAAAAATGCTTTCCCTAGTAATTCCTTTCTTACTTTTGCTACTTAAACTTAGTCCCAGTTACTCTCTACCTACAAAGTTCACCTTTTATGACAAACGTTTTCTAAAGAGTCTTAAAAAGCTTACTCATTCTAGTTTGGAATTAATGCCAGGGAAGTGCTACAACATGAACCACCCTGTTTGTTCCCTGTAGATGCCTAGAAACAACTTATAACAATTTCTATTGGGGAAGACAGAGGCCTGAGTTATACATGGACTTTTACTGTGGAATCTGTTAGCATTGCTTGTTCAAGCATCACTTTCAGTTTATGTGAGGAAACTTGTCCCCAGGATATTCTTTTAAGGGGATTTATGGATTTTATACTGCATAGTGCTTCCAAATTAAGTTTTCCAGAGAAATTTCGATCATGTCACTACCCTACTCAAAAAAAAAAAAAAAAAAAAAAACTTCGATGATTTTCTTTCTCCATTGCCTACAGGCTAAAGTTCCAAAGGCTCTCCCAATCTGGCAGCAATTAATGGCTGCCATCTCACTTTCTGTCCTCTCTACCCAGATTCTCTCTCTTACAGAGAAATCTGTTCCATCCTATCCAGCAGGGGATATCCTACCCAGAGCGGGGAATATCCTATCCAGGAGGATATGGTATTTGCTGTGGACCAGGAAAAACTGTATAGTATACCAGTCTCTTTTTCCAGCGGGAGTTTTATTGATGGACTCGTTAAAAATCACTAGACTGGGGGCTGGGGATGTGGCTCAAGCGGTAGCGCGCTCGCCTGGCATGCTTGCGGGCCCAGGTTCGATCCTCAGCACCACATACAAACAAAGATGTCGTGTCCGCCGAAAACTAAAAAATAAATTTAAAAAAAAATCACTAGACTGTAAAAAGTTGAACCCAAACCTAATGGGGAGGAATAGACAATATCCACCGGACTTGAGCTTGAATTCAATTTTGAATTATCTCCCTTTACAGAGGAGTTACAACTGCCAGAAAGGTATTTGGGTAGCTGGGTATATATTCACAGACATTGCATAGTCTAAGATAGACTGTAGAGGGCTCAACATATTATCCACCCCCTTCTGTAGATCAATTATGCTGTTTAAGTAGCAGTAATACACATCTCTAGCTCTAGGTATATTCTAAGTTGTCCAGGCAGTCATTGTTAGCCTATCCCCCTTCCAACAGATATTGGCTCATAACCAAGACCTAAGTGATTCAGGATCTGCTATACTCCAAGTCACTGTGGTTTAAGGGTCACATAATCTCAGAGAAAATCTGGGATCTTTTGTTCAATGGTGAAAAGAAGCTCCTTCTTTTTATAAGCAAGGAATCACATAGGCCAGGTGTGGTAGCCCTACCTCCAAAATGCCCCCAATGATTCCAGCCCCTGATGTTTATACCTTTGAATAATTCCCTCTTTACAAAGTACCAGCAGTGGCAGAATTGGTCCATATGATCAACAAAATAGGGCAGAAGTGATCATATGTCACTTTCTGAGATTACATTATAACATATTAAGCTCCCTTGCTCCTTTTCTTTCTCATCATTTGCTCTAGGAGAACCCAGCAGTCATGTCACAAGAAACTATACAGAGTCTCTGGTTTAATCCCTAGATCCTTGATCCATTTTGAGTTCACTTTTGTGGATGGTGAGAGATAGGCATTCAATTTCATTTTGTTGCATATGGATTTCCGTTTTCCCAGCACCATTTGTTGAAGAAAAAGTAGGCCCTCATCTCCATCACATGAGGCTAGGCCCCAACTTCCTTAAGAAGACACCTATAGCACAAGAATTAAAACCAAGAATCAACAAATGGGATGGATTCAAACTAAAAAGTTTTTCCTCAGCAAAAGAAATAATATGTGAGGTGAATAGGGAGCCTACATCCTGGGAACAAATTTTTACCCCTCATACATCAGATAGAGCTCTAATCTCTAGGGTATATAAAGAGCTCAACAAGATAAGCAACAAAAAAAATAAATGATCAATCAATAAATGGGCCAAGGACCTGAACAGACACTTCTCAGAAGAGGATATATAATCAATCAACAAATATACGAAAAAATGATCATCATCTCTAGCAATCAGAGAAATGCAAATTAAAACTACTCTAAGATACCATCTCACTCCAGTAAGAGTGGCAGCCATTATGAAGACAAACAACAACAAGTGCTGGTGAGGATTGGGGGGGAAAGGTACATCCATACACTGCTGGTGGGACTGCAAATTGGTGCAGCCAATTTGGAAAGCAGTATGGAGATTCCTTGGAAAACTGGAATGATATCACCATTTGACCCAGCTATTCCTCTTCTTGGACTATACCCAAAGGACCTAAAAACAGCATATTACAGAGACACAGTCACATCAATGTTTACAGGAACACATTTCACAATATAAACTGTGGAGCCAACCTAGATGTCCTTCAGTGGATGAATGGATAAAAAAAAATATGGCATTTATACACAATGGAATATTACTCAGCAATAAAAAGAATAAGATCATGGCATTTGCAGGGAAATGGATAGTATTAGAGAAGATTATGCTAAGTGAAGTTAGCCAATTCCAAAAAACAAATGCCAAATATCTTCTTTGATATAAGGGGGTGATTCAAAATTGGATTGGGAGGGAGAGCAAGGGAAGAAGATTACCTCTAGTTAGGGAATAGGGGTGGGAGGAAAAGGAAGGGAGAAGGGGAATAGCATGGATGGTGAAAGGAGAGTAAAAGTAAAGAGAGGGCTCTGAGGACCACAGAAAAATCAGAGCTATAACCTTAACTGATCTACTCCTGCCCACTCTGCCTGTAGTCCTTTTCAGTTACCCGAACCAATAAATCCCCTTTCTTTTTTATTTTTTAAAGATTTTTTAAGATTACTTGCAAAGAAACGTGGGATGATGCAGAATTTGTTTCAGGGGATCCAATGCCCCTACATGCAACTTCCAAACTGTCCAGATCTCTTCCTGTTTACTCATGTAGCAGCTCTTTATTTTCTGCCCACTTACCCATCTTTGATGGCATCATTTAAGCCTTGTCTTTTCTGACTTGCAACCAGTGCAAGAAGATCTCTATGTTATCGAAATTCATACAATACTTGTGTATTGCTTCCAATTCATTTGGCACTTATCCCTGCCCTGTCTCTAGTGAGTATATGTCTATCTAGATTGTATCTTTCTTGAAGGTAGGGGCCTTTCTACATACTCTAATTCTTACGGTAGTTATCAGAAAAGGCACTCATTAAATATTGCTTGTTTGATTAAATCTATCAGTCTGTCCATCAAGACTTGTTATGAAAAAGTGAAATTGTCTGGCTGGGAAATAACATATATTCATCCTGGTACATAAACTGGCAAAAGGAAAAATCAGAAAAAAAGAAAGGATTACCTTTTTGTTGGCCCATGTTTTCTGGATATCATCACGTGGATATACATCAATGAAGAATTTTAAAGATGTTAACTTGGTTCCTAAAAACATAATCGCATAAGACTTTTTGCATATTTCAAAAGGATGCAAAACTTTCCAGGTAAACTATGATTATTATATGTATTTCACTATGCAAATGTTATATCCATATGTAATAAGGCATATGTAAGATTCATTCTAAGAAGCCTAAATTCAGTAGAGTGCAAATATAAAATGCTTTTCTTTCTGGCGTAACTGTCTTAACTCTGATTCACTGAATCTCCCTTCATCTCTTAATGGTAGTTTTGAATTGACTTCATTAGTAAGAAGCCCAGATCCATTTAAAACCTCATTTTCAGTTCCTCTAACCTTGCATGTAGCTCAGGCATTGGAATGAGGGCCTGAAATAGAGAAGGGATATGGTCTCCTTTCTTCCTTTTGGATGGGGACTTGTACTAGAGGCAGAGATATAAAGCAACAAGGGTCTCCTCCCTTCAATGCTTCAGTGATGGTCTTCTCTTGGCCAATGCTGTTGACCAGTCTCTGTGTAGCAAGCACCCTAACACTGACTCTTCCATCAGGGTATCTCTGAGAGTTCTTTAAGGACTCCTGTAGGGTCTCCCCACAGTAGAGTTTCCTGATAAGGAAATACCAGTTCATACTTTGCTGTCCTACTGCCCTCTTCATTGCTACTCCTGGCATTATGACCGCAGCCTCTTGAGTAGGGTACTGGCAAGAAAGCTCAAGTCTAACTACTTTCCCTGGTAGCCTCTCAACCCCTGGGAGACCCACACAGCATTGCCATGCCACAAAATGGGGATAGGATGCTACTCTGCCTCACTCATCAGCCTCATTATCTCACTTGAATTCTCCATTCCCTTATTTTCATTGGCACTGAAGTCAGATTGGCTGTTTAGATGACTAAGATATAAGATGTCATTCTCCTCTCTAAATCCTCTGTAGGTGGTCCTCAGGGTAATCCATCTTTGGTTTCAAAGGTAAAACCATGGTAGTTTTCACTAGGTACTGGGGATTGAACCTAGGTCCTCTGGTATGCTAGGCAAATGCTACACCACTGAGCTACATCCCCATCCTGCCTATAAATATGAACACTAAATCACATCCCCAAAATATTAGCTCTATTTTGGAAAATCCAAAACTTATCATTTGCTGTTGAATAAGAGTATATTAAAAAACTAAGGTTTTTTAAATGATCTATTTAATTTACATTCATTGATTAATCTGTCAAAATTATTTTGACATCATCAACCTATTGAAATTTGAAAGACACATAAATCTAAGTTTGTGTTGTCACAACAGAATTATTTATTGTGATCTTTAAGTACACAACTGTAACAAACTCTACAATTTCTACTTTTAAGGAATAAATAGCAGTTGATGTATTTTGGCTACTTAAAACATTCAGACTCATAATTATTTCTAACTTTTAATCTTCAAAATGTGAAATGATCTTGAAAAAAGCATTTAAAGATGACTATCAATCAAGCAAATGTCTTTTGAAAGGTTTCTTCCATATATTTATATGGCCCTTTACCAGGTGAAAAGAGTTTTCCTATGTATTATTTTATTCGATATGTGATGTTCTCTGTGACAGAAGCAGAGCAAATAAGGAAAATGAGGCTCCATAACAGCCAGAGACTTGCTGAATATTCGAGTAACTGGCAGAGCGAAAAGGAAAATATGGATCTTCTAGTTTGCTGAAGTCCTTCCACCCTGAGAAGCTGCTTCAGAAATCCACGGAGCTATCAGAAATCCTAAGGGAACTTCTCATCTATGCCCCTGTCATCAATCAGTTAAAATCAGCGATTTAAAACTATATTACAATATTTTTTTCATTTACCTGGATATGGTGGCCCATGCCTATGATCCCAGATACTCAAGAGACTGAGGCAAGAGAGTTCCAAGTTTGAGACCAGCCTCTGTGACTTAGCAGGACACTGATTCAAAGCAAAAAAAAATAAAAAGGGCTGGGTGATGTAGTTCTGAGGTCAAGTGTTTCCGGAGTCAATCCCCAATACCAGAAAGAAAATAGAGATTTTTTTTTTCATTTACTTACTTGCTCTTTCAGAAAGTATGTGCTGAGCACATACTGTGTGTGAAGCATTGTACCAGTACCTGGCATGCAGTTATGGGTAAGCTAGACAAGGGTCCTACTCTCCTGGAATTTACAGTTCAATTGTGGAGACAGATACTACTCATATAATTACAAAAGTAAATATAGAGTCACCAGCTGTGAGGAACACTCTAGAATGAGAGCAGCATGCTCTGAAAATTGCCTAACAATTTTCAGATAAGGCATCTCCTTATCTGAAACATCAGAGATGGGTGGGATAGGAGGAAGGGGTAGGGAAGACAAAGTATCCCAAGCCAGAAAGAGACACAGCCAGCCAAAAGAATCACATAAACCACAGTCCTGGATCAAGAAGATCAAGAAGGAAAAGTGAGCATATTCCATGATAGCAATTTTATTTATGCAAAGGGGAAAAAGTCTAGCAAGAAATACACGAAAATGTTAATGATGTTGTCTTCCAGGGAGAGACTGGTAATGTTTTCTCATTTATGCTTTAATTATTTAATGTTCCAAATTTTCTACAAAGAAAAATATAAGCTTTGTAATCTGGTGGAGAGGGTCAAAATAGAAAATGAGACCCAGAAGACCCGTGTGTGAGGAAAGAAGTTGAACCCTCTCCCAGTCACTTCAAAAGTACAGGAGCTGGAGTTTGAATATAGAAGCCAACAGTGAAAGAACATACATAACTGACTTTGACTCTTTATGATTTGCCAAGCACTATCTCACACTCTTTTTGCCTAGAACATACAGATAATGGTGCCCCACTGGCACCAATTTCCCTCTGTGTTTCTTTCACTCACACTGACCCAATGAGATGGATATCATAACCTCAGTTGACTAATGAAAAAGAAAGTGGAATTTAAGGAGAATTCAAGTAATTTGCTCAAAGTCAGACACTATTAAGTGGGAGAGCTGGGATTAAAATTTAAAGGTCCAACTGACTCCAGAGGAGTTCTTAGAACTCCTGTCATCTAGGTAAATGTGATGGAGAGTATTTATATTTAAAAATTTCCCATAATAATTGGAAAGAAGATAGGATTGTGCTGATAAGATAGTACGAGGCCTATACAGAGCACAGGGGGGGTTTTTTTGTTTGTTGGTTGGTTGGTTTTTGGTTTTTGGTTTTTTGGTTTTTGGCACTGGGGATTGAACTCAGGGACACTCAACCACTAAGCCATATCCCCCGCCCTATTTTGTATTTTATTTAGAGACAGGGTCTCACTAAGTTGCTTAGCACCTTGCTATTGTTGAGGCTGGCTTTGAACTTGCAATCCTTCTGCCTCAGCCTCCCAAGCCACTGGGATTACAGGCATGTGCCACTGCATCCAACAAGAACACGGTATTTTTAAAAATTTTATATTTGTTCTTTTTATATATACTCAACAATAGGATGTATTCTGACATATTATACATACACAGAGCATAACTTATTCCAATTAAGATTGCACTCTTGCAGTTGTATATGATGTGGAGTTTCACTGGTCATGTATCCATATATGAACATAGGAAAGTTATGCCAGATTCATTCTACTGTCTTTCCTATTTCCATCCCCTCACCCTTCCCTTCATTCCCCTTTGTATAATCCAAAGTACTTATATTCTTCCCTGCATTACCTACAGGAAACTTAAAGAACTAAAAATACTTCACACAAAAGAAATGCCCCCAGTGTTAGCATCTGCATATCAGAGAACATTTGACCTTTGGTGTTGGGGGATTGGCTTATTTCACTTAGCATTATAGTCTCCAGTTTCATCCATTTACCAGCAAATACCATAATTTCATTTTTTTATGGCTGAGTATGTCCATTCTGTATATATATACCACATTTTATTTATCCATTCATATGTTGAAAGGCACCTAGGTTGGGTTCATAGCTTAGCTATTGTGAATTAAGCTGCTATAAACATTGATGGGGCTGTGTCACTGCAATATGCTGACCTTAAGTCCTTTGGATATTTGCCAAGGAGTGGGGATAACTGGGTCAAATGGTGGATCCATTCCAAGTTTTCTGAGCAATCTCCATACTGCTTTCCAGAGTGGTTGTAACAATTTGCAATCTTACCAGCAATTTACGAGCATACCTTTTCCCTCACATCCTTGCCAACATTTATTGTTACTTGTAATCTTGATAATTGATTGCCACTCTGACTGGAGTGAGATGGAGTCTCAGTGTACCTTTTTTTTTAATTTTTTTTAGTTGTTGATAAATCTTTATTTTATTCATTTATTTTTATGTGGTGCTAGGAATTGAACCCAGTACCTCACACATGTGAGGCGAGCATTCTACCACTGAGCCACAACCCTAGCCTTCAGTGTACTTTTAATTTTCATTTCTCTAATTACTAGAGATGGTGATGATTTTTTTTCATATATTTGTTGACCATTTGTATTTCTTCTTCTGTGAAGTGTCTGTTCAGTTCCTTTGCCCATTTATATCAATAAATAAATGGGTTATTTGGGGGGTTTTGTTGTTGTTTTTGTTTTGTTTTGTTTTTGTTTTTGGTGTTAAGTTTTTTTAGTTCTTTAAGTATCCTGGAAGTAATGCAGAGCACAGTATTTTAAAACACATATGGCACCAGGGATTGGTTTAAGTGTATTAGCAATCTTGTCTAATTCTTCATAATCACTTCATAACATGGTATTGTTATCAGCTTTCTATCACTGTTACAAAATGCCTGAGAAAATCAGCTTAAGGGCTGGGAATGTGGCTCAGGCGGTAGCGCGCTCGTCTGGCATGCGTGCGGCCCAGGTTCGATCCTCAGCACCACATACCAACAAAAATGTTGTGTCCGCCGAGAACTAAGAAATAAATATTTAAAAAATTCTCTCTCTCTCTCTCTCTCCCCTCTCTCACTCTCAAAAAAAAAAAATCAGCTTAAAATAAGGAAAGATTTCTTTTGACTCACATCAGTTGGTCCTGTTGCCTTTGAGCCTGTGGTCAGGCAGTATATCATGGTGTAACCAGAGGAAACAGCTCACCCCAAGGCAGCCAGGAAGCAAAGAGAGGAGGGAGAGGCCAGGGTTCCAATACCCTCTTCAAAGGTACATCTCCAATGACCTAACTTCCTTTCACTAGGCCCCACCTCCTAATGTCTCCACTAACTCCCAATAGCAACACAGCTCACCACCAAGCCTTTAACATATGAGCATTGGGGGGACACACTAGATCCAAATTCAGGTGGTATTATTATTATTCCCAGTTTTCAGATAAGGAAATTGAATTACAAAGAGGGAAAGCAATTTGTCCAATATCACACAGAACTTGTTATTTATTTAATTATTTTCTTCTCTTGGTACTAGGAATTGAACCTAGGTACACTTTACCACTGAACTACATCCCCAGTCCTTTTTATTTTGAGACAAGATCTTATTAAGTTGCTCAGGCTGGCCTCAAAATTGTGATTCTTCTAACTTGGTGGGAATCCAGGTATGCACCGCCACACCTCGCCAGAGCTGGTACTTGAATAGGCAAGCTGGCACCAGAATCTTTATACCTTATCACCAAGGTATACCTCATCTCCTAAATTCTTCACTGACTCTTTTTTTTTTTTTGGGGGGGGGGGGTGGTGCTAGGGATTGAACCCAAGGTCTTTTCTACCAACTGAGCTATATCCCCAGCCCTCTTCACTGACTCTCTTGGTCCTCTCTCTAAATGAATGATCTATTTCCTAAACTTCTTTCCATGGATTGGTGTCTCTGCTTAGATAGGTGAAAAACAAGTTTCCTTTAAAAACTTGAAGCAGGTAGGAAAGAATTGAACAACAGGTACCAAAACACTGTTAGAAAGAAGAAATCACATTCCACCATCTTTCTAACCCCATACCCACTCCCTTCCCCTTCCACCCCTCTGCCCTATCTAGAGTTTGTCTATTCCTCCCACGGTCCCCCTCCCTACCCCACTATGAATCAGCCTCCTTATATCAGAGAAAACAGTTGGTATTTGGTTTTATGGGATTGGCTAACTTCTCTTTGCATTATCTTCTCTAATCCCATCCATTTACCTGCAAATTCTACGATTTTGTTCTCTTTTATTGCTGAATAATATTTCATTGTGTATATATGCCACATATTTTTTATCCATTTATCTATTAAAGGGCATCTAGGTTGGTTCCACAGTTTAGCTATTGTGAATTGTGCTGCTATAAACATTGATGTGGCTGTGTCCCTGTAGTAGGCCGTTTTATCCAAAGTGCATGTATAAAGACATGAATTGGTGTGAATATACTCTGTATACAACCAGAGATATAAAAATTGTGCAATAAGAATTGTAATGCACTCTGCTGTCATATATAAATTTTAAAAAAGTAAAACTACAAAAATAAAAGAAAGAAAAAGAAAAGAAAGAAGAAATCACTTCTGGTATTCAGCAGCACAATGAGGTGACCATAGTTTACAATAACCTATTATAAATTTATGAAGATCTAGAAGAGAAGAGTTCAAAGACTTCAAACATAAAGCAATGTTGAAGGGATGCAAATCCTGATTTGATTAGTGCACACTGTATTCACGGGTTGGGACACCACAGTGTACCCCATTAATATTTATGTACAATTCATACCTGATAATAGAAATAAGAAAATGCATTCTTTCTCATGGTTTTTAAAAAATAAAGTTTTACTTATTTTATTCATTAAAAAAAGGAAAGAAACCCCCTTGAGGTTCTGAAACAGCTTGGAAAAAAGTCTGGTCCTGATTCTTACAAACAGAGCTAACCAATAATAAATTGATTATTAATTAATAAATAAAAACTGAGCTCTAAATTGCCCCAAAGTAGTTTGCTTTATAAAACCAAGTGTCCAGAAGGGACTTGCTTGCCTACCATGGATGAGGCACTGGGTTCTATCCTCAGCACCACATAAAAATAAATAAATAAAATAAAAGCATGCTGTCCATCTACAACTACAAAAACAAATTTACTAAAAAAAAGAAAGAAAGAAAGAGAAAAAGAAAAGAAAGAAAAACAAAACAAAAATTGTACACCTTAGTGCTTCTAAAACTGTACCATACATCAGAATCACTCAGAAAAAGTGTTAAAATACAGATTGATAGGCCCCACCTCTAAGAATTTGAATTCTAACAAGTCCCAGATGATTCTGATGATGCTGATGCTGGTGCAGATGCTGCCGGTGGGGGAACCACACTTTGAGAACCATTAATATACTGGTTCTCAAACCATCATGAATTTTATAAGAGTCCTTGTACCACAGGTCTGAAACTGAGAGTTCTTGTCATCTTAGACCCCATGCTCCATAACCAGGTTCTAGAGTAGGTAAATCATATGGAAAAAGAGTTTTGTTTTCAAACCTGCAATGAACCAGAAGTATTTGATAATAATAATAATAATAATAATTATTATTATTATTATTATTATTATTTTGGGATAATGTAAGTTTTAATGTTTTACTTTCTTTTTTTTTTTCTTTTTTATTTATCATTCTTTTGGGGAGGAAGTTCTGATTTGGATAATTGTTTTTAATGTTGAAGAGAAAACAAAATATACCGATGGTTTAAAATGTCAGAGTTATATTAATGCCAAAATACCTATTAAGTCACCTACACATGTGACGAATAAGTTTCATTTTACAGTTGAAGTTACAAAGGAGGTCCCCAAATCTGAAGAGGTGAGTTAAGTAGCACCTGAGCGCCCTCTAGAGGGAAATAAGTTATTGGGCTATTCTGCATTGCCTGAAGGCTGCAGAATTTATTGCTAAACAATAAATAAGATTTCCCTTATGTTTTTAGCCCTCTGAAGTTGATGAACATTTGTGTATTGAAGACAAATATAAAGAAAAATAGTGACTTGAGATGGGAGATTTTAAAGAACGCTGGTATAAAATAGAAAGAAGCTAAATTTTAGATCATGTAAATTTGTTATTCCTCAAATTTTCAGTCACTAGTTGAAAGCATCCATTGATGATCCTTGCCTGAACAAATCATTATTAATATTGCAGAAACATTTTAATTTATACCACAAAATCTAGATCACATTAATGCCATGTCAATTTACAAATACAAAATTCTCATAAACACTTGAGATTATCTCAATTTTGAATATTCTACTGATCTGACTAGAAAATGACTAAGACTTTTCTTGAAGTCACAGCCTTGTTTTTATTTATCTGAAAATTTGTAAGACTAACTTTTTTATTTTGTAAAGTGTCCTAACACTATGCATGGATTGAAATTATTATTAGTCTACCGTATAACTTTATGTTCAGAGTCAGATCTAAAGGATTTAGTTCAAAACATTTTTAAACAACAGGTAATCTCTAGCACTTGCTTGGTTACCAGAAAACCATAGCTGGGATATTATACTAGTCATGATAAAATATCACTATCAATATAATGATAATAATATCAATATTTTTCTTACCAATCCTCAACCCACTGGGAGAGATAATGAGTTATATTTTTGAATGAATATATTTTTAGCATAGAAACTGATTAGATTTCACAGTGTTTCTTTCCTTTTGGAATTTTAATAATAGTATCCAGGTTTATTGGATGTTATGTGCTATTCATAACCACTTTATGTTTCTATTTTACACATAAAAAAACTCAGCCTTCCAGTGGTTGAAACATTTACACAAGATCACACAGCTAGTAAAGGCTGGAGAAAAATTTAAGCACAAGGTGTCTTTACACTCCTAACCAACCAGTATGCCCACTACCTCCCTTTTCATTAATTTTTTTGTGTCTCCTTAGCAGTGACAAAGAAAAAGACAAATGGAGACACAAGTAGACTTCTATTAAAACATTCCCTTGGTCCCTTTACCAGAGATTATCTTCATAAACGTGTTTTTCTATTAGTCTCCTTTATTTCTGTAAAGGCAACACCATCTTCCCCATTCCTGATAATCCAATCATTAGTAACATATGACCTAGACCCTACTTTTTTTTTTTTTTTTTTTGGTACTAGGGATTGAACCTAGGGGCACATATCACTGAGCCACATACTCAGCCCTTTTTCTGTATTTTATTTAGAGACAAGTTGACAAGTTGCTTATGGCCTCACTAAGTTGCTGAGGCTGGCTTTGAACTTGTGATCCTCCTGTCTCAGCCTCCTGAGTCACTAGGATTACAGGCATGCACCACCATGCTCATCTGAACCCCACTTTCAAATGCAATGACTACCCAATCATTTTTTATTCACTGATCCCTCTCCAATGTTCTGCTTCCGGGCTCAGCATCCCGACTCAATCCCATCAATCTCTCTACCTCTAATTTATTTTAAGTGATACCTGAGATTATTCTTCCCTAATCATGACTCTATTCAAATTGTTGTCCAGGGCTTACTACATACAGAACCCCAAGGCCTCTCATACCTGGCTCCAATTTGCCAATAGAGCCACATCCCTCCCTCATCTTGTTTAACATACTCTTTATTCACAAACAGGAGGTCTCTTTGGTTCTCAAACTTTATCTTTTTTAAATATTTTTATTAGTGCGTTATAGTTATACATAACAGTAGGGTTCATTTTTACATAATCATACAGGCATGGGACACAATTTGCTCTACTTCAGCCTCCAGTACTTTCTCTTTCCCTCCCCTCTCCCCTCCCCTTGTTCCCCTACCTCTATTCTGCGGTCTTCCTTCTATTTATTTATTGTTTTTTTAGTTGGTGCTTTATAGATACACATAAAGGTGACATTCACTATGGTATATTCATATATGTACATAGAATTATTTGTTCAATTTCATTCTGCAGTTCTTCCCTTTACTGCCCCTCCTCCCTCTTCCTCTACCCCCTTCCTCTACTCCACTAGTCTCCCTTCTATTTTCATGGGATTCCTCCCTGCTCACTTTTTTTTTCTTATTTTTCTCTGTATTCCACATGTAAGAGAAAACATTCAACCCTTTACTTTCTTAGTCTGACTTATTTAACTTAGCATGATGTTCTCCAGTCAAACTGGATTTTAAGGGTGTCTCTGCCTTTGCATGTACATTTTCTTTCTGTCATATGCTGACAACAAAATCTTACCAATTCTTCAAGTCCTCAATCAGACCTTCTTTATGATTCTATCTTTCCTGATTCTGCAAACCAGAAATGATTTCTCCTTTGAGTTTTATTTTTGTTTTTCTCTTCTGGGGTTTTATTTCTATTTCCTTTGTGTAATTTAGTATTTTCAACTTTGTGTTATGGGACAGGATGGCTAATACATACATCAAACTCTGCATGACCAAAACTGGCATCATGTTCTCTGGCTCCAAATCTCTCTTAAGTCATCCTAGAGTCCTCCTCCCTGATCCCTAGTCCTTACTTTTAATCACACAGCAAATTTAGTATTCCCTGAACATCTCTAACACTCACTCCCTTAGATAAACCTCATGGCTCCTGGAACTATAGCAATATTCTCTTTCTTCTCCTCTGATCCTACTGACTTGGCTCCCTGGCTGCTGAACTGCTCAGCTAGCCCAACAATCCCCACAGAGAAGTGGCAGTGGAACAGCAGAGCACTGGCTGGCCCTGGCGGGCTGGAGCGCAGCCACCTGAAGCCTACCAAGCTGGTGCAGGCCTGAGACGGAGAAGGCCTAAGGCTCCAATACCAAGGAGGGACAAGACACACCCACTTGTTACTGGATGGTGGCCTAGACTGGGCCTATTGTAGGGCCCACTCCACACAGTGCCACAGCAGAACCCACAACATCCATAGTCTGCTGACTTCAACCCTCCACTACTCCATGAGCAGTGGTAAAACAGAAGTGAGGCAGACCCGAATGGGATGGCAGGGCTAACCAATAGCGTTAGTACTCTCCCAAACCCTCATTAGCATAAATTTGGACCAGCAGTGTCAGTGCTTTCCAAACTCTGATTAGCATAAATTTGGACCAACAGCATTGACTCAAGTGCTATAGAAACCCCCAGACTAGCACACTCAAGCAGCAACACCTCTAGCATCCTTTCTCGCTCTGCGGGAGTTCTGTTTCTTCTACTCACACTTTAGTAAATCCTACTTTTATGCTCATGCATCCTCATCTGTGGATTTCAATCTTCAAATTTACAAGAACCCAGAAAGAAGAAACTGATAGTTATGCCTGTAGAGACCTGAAGCTTAAGCAGACTCCACCAGCAGCAGAGAAACTCTCGTTTCATTACCCCTTCAAATTCATCCTCCACACCATATGACACAAAGTCTTGGAAAATCAAAACTCCATGTCATTCCCTTGCATGAACCTCCTAGTAGTTCTCTACTGCCTACAGAGTGCAGACCAAGAGCCATAGCATAGAATTTCTCATCCTCTAGTTTTGCATCCTACCACTTTCCAACTTCATTTTACAATCTAGTAACATCAAACTGATTCCAGTTCCCTGGAAACTCTTGTTATTTTACACTCGTCTGCCTGTATTCTATCTGGATTAATGCCCCACTCCTTCCAGAGTCTCTGTGTTACATGACCTCTGGGGCATCATTCACATTCACACAGTATATACTTAGTTGTGTCAGCAGTGGCCCCTGTTACTCTCGGATCCACTTTCATATGTGGTGAAGTCATACCTGTCATTGTGGTTCAGTTAAAAATCCATCTTTCCCGGGGCTGAGGTAGTAGCTCAGTGGCAGAGTGCTTGCCTTGCCCATGTGAGGCACTGGGCTCGATCCTCAGCACCACATAAAAATAAATAAACAAAATAAAGATATTGTATCCATCTATAATTTAAAAAATTTTTTAAATCCATCTTTCCCATAAAGTTCCCATAGAATTCTTCAATAGCTTGTGCAAATGGATTCTATCATAGCTCCTTGCCATATATTTTTTTAATTCTCTGTTTGTCTCTCCCAGTACCATATTTAACCCACAATTTATCTTTAGAATTTCAACTCCTAGCCCAATGTCTCATACATTCAGTACATGTTGTTTAAACTGAAATATTATGTTCATGCTATCTCACCATCAGGAGATTGGCTGGAGGAGAAGGAATTCTGACTTATAGCACATGTCTTCACATTATCCGTAGCCATCATATAGAAACCTGACTATAAGAACTCTTACTGAGTTTTCCTTTATTTTTTTTAATAGAGTTTCCCTCAAATTGAGCAAATTTAAAAAGGAGCATATCATCTCATTCAGGGAATGAAGAACAGCTATTTCTCCAATAGTGCTAATTTTCATAATTTTTCTATGATATAATGTGATCAACAGTTTAATAATTTGATTGTGATAGAAAGCTAAGTTAAAAAAATGTGTACAAAGCATAGGCTACAGAACCACTTTTCTGAAGTGGCTAGCCACACTGTTAGCATCTCACATATTTATTTACCTGGTCTTTGCTCTTATGTTTACCTTTGGTGTTTGTAGCGTATATGGCAAGTAAAATTGCCAGGGCAAGGCCAAAGCTTTAAAAATAGAAAAAGGCTTTGGAATAGGTGAAATGTAATGAAAATGAAGTTCGCTTCATCAGTTTTAATATAATTTATTGTTCTAGCATTTTATAACTAAATAAGCATATTCAAAATTCCTTTATTATTGAAATTATTGCAGCAAAAATAACTTAGTTGTTGCTAATCTAAAAACTCTCAAGCCCCTAATTTCATTTTTCTACTGAAACAATAGTTTGATAATGTACTTTACATAGTGAGAATTTTCTTAATAATAATACTATCAAGTAATACCAGAATTGATACTTTTAATAAAAAGTATTGGCTGACTTTATAGATGAGGGAAAGAGGAAATAAATGAGGGAAAGAGGAAATAAATATCAAACAACATCTACACAACCAAACCTGAACTCACCTATTTTACCCCCGGATCTGGCTTTCTTCACATCTAAGGAACAGTTAGTCGCACCTCTCTAGGAGAGACAGGTGCAGAGTATTGCCAACCAGGGAACCCCACATAAGCTTTGGTTCCAGGTGTCTGTTTTGTTCTGTTTTGTTTGGGGGTGAGGGGGGTCAATCATGAAGGCATGGAGCACCTCCATGACTGAGCTCAGTTACTCAGGCTCCAGTCTCCCACTCAGAGGTCAAACTGATAAATTGTGGCCCTGGTCTCCAGACATACAAAAACAACTATGCACCATAAATCAGTGTTACTCTAAACTACCTGATGTAGCCGAAAATCTCAGGTATATAAAAACACTCTTATCAGAAAAGATATGTCAGGGCCTCAGAAGTTATCTCCCAAAAGCTATTAAAGAACCAGTCCTGAAAACTTTTGAGAAGAATGTGCAGAGTTTGGGCAACTGAGGCCTGCTGAGTGAACCAAGGAAAGCCATCCAACAGAAATGACACCTGAGCTGCATATTGAGAGTCAAGTGTTACCCAGAAGAAACATTCATGTGAAAACACATCAAGCAAATGTAAAGGTACCTTGAAAAAAATCACTGAGAAGTAACGGAGCAGGGCTCTTAAAAGGACTAAAAGTAGCTCATAAGACAGAAGTCCCCTCTACCCACAGATCCTCAAATTTATGAGAAGTTCTATTATAATCCTTCTCTAACCTGAATTCTCCTTCTGGGAAAAAGATTCTCTCTCTCTCTCTCTCTCTCTCTCTCTCTCTCTCTCTCTCTCTCTCTCTCTCTCTCTCTCTTCCAATGGCATGCAGAAGTTTATGCCCTGAGCTTCACAAACAGTGTCTTTCAAAATACAGTCTGCATCTATTCGGAAACTCAAAAACAAAGTTATTTTCTCAACAACTTTCCCTAGAGACAGTGAGAGCAGAGTAATAAACCCTAGTTACTTTCTCAGTGGACAAAAATGGTAGGACAGCAGAAAATATTGGGAAAGAAGAATAAGTTAGTGTCTCAAATAATTTATCCCACTATATTTATATGCCTCCTACAAATTTCTCAAGAGGATAGAGTCTTCCATACCACCTGAATCCCTAGTAGTATATATAAAATTTATATTAGGCCAAGTCTACATGGCCGTGTTCCACTATTCTCTACAATTAAACAAAATGAAAAAAAAAAACAGCATACTGCATACACCCAATGGATCCAATAAAATATTGTTGAAATTGAATCTCAATACTTTAAGTACCATTTCCAATTGTACTTCTTCACCAAAAGGGTTAACAATTTGTGCACATAATTCAAGGCTTTACTGAAGTATCCTTTCTTCATAAAGTGTTTTGAAAATTAAAAAAAAAATTAATTGGGAGGCCTTTGGACTGAGATGACTCTTGTTCCTTGGGTTCCTACTAGCAGCCTGAAACCCAACTCGATGTAAACAGTAAAATGAAACTTGAACTTAACCCATCAGACACTTCCAACTAACCTCTAAATGGAGGCTTTACCAACTAGAAATCACCAACTAACCTCTAACTAGGGACTTTCCATTTTAATTAATCAAATATTTTCTTTGTCTTACTTCCACAAACACCTTATAAAAGCTTTCCCTTGGCACCCCCTTGGTGGGGCCCTGAACCATTTGTAGTCTTGCACTGCCCAATTCATGAATCCCTGTCTGTTAAAATAAATTCAATAAAATTTTAATGTGCCTAAGTTCATCTCTTAACAAAAGTTACAAAATTTATAAAAGATAAAAACTCAAACTAAAAATTTCCATAAGGAAATATTGGGGGAGATTAAATTAGGCTATGTATCTAAGGCCAAACCAAATTAAAATAGACCTAATGAGAACCAGGCAGGGGAAATTTTATAAACCCTTCTCATCCCACTATTGTTTTGTTTAACATTCATGTAAGTTTATTTAAGGGGATAAAATGTTAATTAATTTGCTAAAGAAATGTCTGTATTTTGTCAAGTAATGGTATAGACCACATAAATATTTAATAGTAATGAGAATGATGCATATGAGAAGCAGTAAAAGAGAGAGGGATTGCTAAAAGGAAGAAAAACTACAAATGTGGATGCTCAAAAGTTGTGAACTTGACTAATATTTGAAAGCTATATGAAAGACTAAAAAAGAATGAAATAATAAAGTTCATATTACTGCTCAACTTCAAAACCTCCTCTCATAAGATGAATGCACACAAAGAAAGATATTATTTTAAATGTAAATTTCAGAAATTATTGCATCTCCTTGAACATTATCTCTTTAAAAGACTACAAGCCATGAGAAGTTAAAGGCTTATAATTTAATTGAGTGTCAAAGATAATAATGTAAAGCTCCTTCGCACACAACAGTCCATTTATTACCAACAGCTCTGTACATCTTCGGAGCTATCTGTTTCATATCTAAAATACAATAAGTGTATTTTAGTATAAAACCTTAAATTACTCCAAGACATTCTAAATTTGGATCAACATTATTATTTTATACAATGAACTAAAACTCAAACATATGAATTATTCCTCTACTGATCAGCCTTTTGATCAGTAGAGGTAACTGGAGAAAAATGTCAAAGGTAACTGGAGAAAAATGGGTGAAGGGTGACCTCCATATTGCTCCTGAGCTAACATTAAAGTGAGCCTATTCCAAAATCAGATCAAAAACATACTTAAGAGCTGGGGTTGTAGCTCAGAGGTAGAGTGCTTGCCTAGCACGCATGGGGCACTGGGTTTGATCCTCAGCACCACATAAAAATAATAAATTAAATAAAGGTATTGTGTCCACCTACAACTAAAAATATATATATATTTTTTTAAAAGGACACAATCTGTGGAGGAGGAGGAGGAAGAAGAGGAGCAGGAGGAGGAGGAGGAGAAGAGGAGGACAATAAATTTTAAGAAACAGAGAAAAATGTTAATAAGGTCTAAAATTCCTACTAGCGCAATCAACCAAAAACAATTCCAAAATCTCCTCCAAATTTCAATGCACATTAATTACAAATGACAAACACAGTTAATATAAACCATAATGGTCTGAACTAATTTGACTAAGCATGCAATGCAGAGTTGGCAAGGTCAGGCTTTTGTGCTCAATTACTGTTCATTCATGCTGGCTTTAAAGAAATTTTTGTTAGAAGGAATAATGATTCCACTATGCTAAAATAATTAACCAACATGAAAATTTAAATGACAATCCACGGTGGGGAGGGGGCTGCATTTAGTTGGAATCCTAAACACACACAAACACACACAAACATCTATATGTGAACTGATTCTGTTTATCATAAATCTGTAAAACTTTCTCTGAAATAGTATGTGACAAGATAGGAAGGCCATCAAGAGTGTGATCAGTACAGGAAAATCCACCTACTAGGAAAAATGACAACTATTGATGGTAACAAACAAGAAAAAAAATTAAAATAATTTTTTAAAAAATAAATTAAAATAAAATAAAAATAAATAATTTATTTTTTTGAAAAAGGTTAAAAGGTAACAAACAACCAAAATTGCGATTGGAGGTAGCATGACACAGAGGAACCCCCATGAAACTGAGGGTCTGGATACTGAATCTAGCTGTTTTAACATCTGGAAAAACTAGGGGTGATCCCTTCTTTGGAATACATCCCTTTCTGATTCTTTTATTAAGATGAAGAAAAATTCCAGCATGTCAAGAGACAAAAACAAAACAAAACCAGGCTGAAAGCGATTTATCTAGACCTGACCCCACCTGCTGCTACCTTGGGAATTTTTAAGTATCCAAATGGTTCAAAGCCACAAAACTACTCAGTTTGCTTGGTTTTTGGAGATGATGATACCAAGGATATGTCTGCTACCTCATCCCAGTATGGCTGAGTGACCATCCTGAAGAAGAAAAAAGTTCTAAGCCTTTTGATATTACCTTCCTCAGAGAAGAAAGTGTAGGCTAGCAGTGGTACCTAGTCACGATTTTTTTTAATGTATCTATGATAATGAGGAGCAGGTATATTTTGTTCCTTAAATTAAAATATTAAAAAGTAAGGAACAGCCAGATGCAACAGCACACTCCTATAATCCCAGCCATTCAGGAGGTTAAGAGGATTGCAAGTTCAAGGCCAGCCTCAGCAACTTAATGAGACTCTGTCTCAAAAGAAAACTATAAAAAGTGCTGGGGATATCGCTCAGTGGCAAAGCCCCCCTGGGTTCAATCCTTGGTATGATAAATAAATAAATAATAAAAAGTAAACAACAGAAAAATAAAGCAAGGAAACATAATTTTTCTATAATGTTTGCTTTTTATAGACATTGTGTGACCATACTTGTATTAAGTCAATTTTTGTTACTTTAATGAAATATTTGAGGCAGGATAACTTTACAAAAGAAAATAGGTTCTATTAAGCTCACAGTATTGCAGGTTCAAGGGCATGGCGCTGGCATTGACTCAGCTCTGGTAAGGGCCCTCTTGGCTACATCATATCATGGTAGTAGTATGTGAGAGTGAGAAGAAGAGCATACCTCCAAACAGGAAGCCAGAGAGCAACTGAGGTTCCACAATACCTCCCAAAGGCACACTCCCCAGTTGACCTAAGGTCCTCCCACTAGGCCCCACCTCTTAAAGGTTCCACACCATCTCCCAAAACTACCAAGCTGGGCATTCATTTTTCCATATCTGTACCAAAAAGGTACAGGGGGAAAAAAGCTAGAAAAAAAATTCTCCCAAATTAATATACTGGTTTCTCTTGAAATTCATGATCACAAATCTCGAAGGGCTTGTAGCAGCACACCACTGTCTGTCTGGCAATCCCACAATGTTCCTTATATAATAGTCATACTTTTTCATTCTCCAAAATAACTTTCTTTCTGAACTTTGCATATCATCTCTCCCTTCTCTTACTCTCAGCTGCTGCTCCTTGCTTCTAACTTCATTAGAGACTGAAACAAAGCATATTCCCCTGATCCTCTTTTAAGCAAATTCCAAACTCACCTACATCTGTTCCCAGCCTTATATTCTTTTCCACTACAGTGAAGAAAATTTCCTCTTTGTATGTATAAAACGGGGTGTTGAATGGGGGCTTTTCTGATGGTGTCAGAATTTGGGTTAAGGTTCCAAAATGGAAAACAATTAGTGGTCACTATCCCAGTGTTCCATAAAATATAAAATAGCAGAACCAGTCCATAATCACAAATTACAATCACCCATTCAAGCCATAAGGAGAACATTAGATATTTGGAAGTGGGATTGAGGAGAACCATTGAGGTAGGGAGTTGCCAGGGTAGTTAGTTAGAAATAATGAGGCATGTCTCTTCTCTCTGTGGATGGAGAGATAGTCCTCCCTGTAAATTCC
Organism: Ictidomys tridecemlineatus; assembly: GCF_052094955.1. NCBI lineage: Eukaryota > Metazoa > Chordata > Mammalia > Rodentia > Sciuridae > Ictidomys > Ictidomys tridecemlineatus. Next base: position 76,572,765 of record NC_135488.1, read on the forward strand.
CACCATCACCCAAACAAAGTAGTAGGAGCCCAAGAGAATCATTGGTAGAGATGAGGAAATGAGCCAGTCTTTCCCTGTTCTCTCAAGTCATTTTCAGATGAGATTTCAAAAGCCTTTCCTGTTGTCCTTAAAAAGGCTCACAATGTACCTTTTCCCCATATCCTCACCAATACTTGTTTGTATTCATAATAGCTGCCACTCTGACTGGAGAGAGATGAAATCTTTGAGTGGTTTTGATTCACATTTCTCTAATTGCTTGCGATGATAAACATTTTTCATTTATTTGTTGATTGATTGTATATCATCATCTGAGAAGTGTTTGTTCAGGTCCTTGGCCCATTTATTGATTGGGTTATTTGGGTTTTTTTGGTGTTTAACTTTTTGAGTTCTTTATACACCCTAGAGATTAGTGCTCTATTCGATGTGTGAGGGGTAAAGATTTGCTCCCAAGATGAAGGCTTTCTATTCACCTCACAGATTGTTTCTTTTGCTGAGAAGAAACTTTTTAGTTTGAGTCCATCCCATTTATTGATTCTTGATTTTAATTCTTGCACTAAAGGAGTCTTATTAAGGAAGTTGGGGGTCTAATCCCACATGATGGAAATTAGGGCCTGCTTTTTCTTCTATTAGACACAGGGTCTCTGGTTGTATTCCTAATTCCTTGATACATTTTGAGTTGAGTTTTATGCATGGTGAGAGGTAGGGGGTTTAATTTCATTTTGTTGCATAAGGATTTCCAGTTTTCCTAGCATCATTTGTTGAAGAGACTATCTTTTCTCCAATGTATGTTTTTGGCATCTTTGTCTCATAATATAATTGTAATTTTGTGGGTTAGTCTCTGTGTCCTCTATTCTGTATGTCTGTTTTGGTGACAATATATTATGCTGTTTTTGTTACTATTGCTCTGTAGTATAGTTTAGGGTCTAGCATAGTGATGCCACCTGCTTCCCTCTTCTTGCTAAGGATTGTTTTAGCTATTCTGGGTCTCTTATTTTTCCAGATGAATTTCATGATTGCTTTTTGTATTTCACTGCTGGTGGGACTACAAATTGATGCAGCCAATATGGAGAGCAGTATGGAGATTTCTTGGAAAATTGGGAATGAAACCACCATTTGACCCAGCTATCCCTCTCCTCAGTCTATACCCAAAGGACTTAAAAACAGCATACTACAGGGACACAGCCATATCAATGTTTATAGCAGCACAATTCACAATAGCTAAACTGTGGAACCAACCTAGATGCCCTTCAGTGGATGAATGGATTAAAAAAAATGTGGCATATATACACAATGGAATATTACTCAGCAATAAAAGAGAATAAACTCATGGCATTTTCAGGTAAATGGATGGAGTTAAAGAAGATAATGCAAAGTGAAGTTAGCCAATCCCAAAAATCCAAATGCCAAATGTTTTCTCTGACATAAAGAGGCTGATTCATAGTGGGATAGGGAACAGGAGCATGGGAGGAATAGACAAACTCTAGACAGGGCAGAGGGATTGGAGGGTAAGGGAGGGAGCGTGGGGTTAGAAATGATGGTGGAATGTGATGGTCATTATTATTCAAGTATGTGTATAAAGACACAAATTGATGTGGATATACTTTTTATACAACCAGAGTTATGAAAACTTGTGCTCTATATGTGTAATAAGGATTGTAATGCATTTCACTGTCATATATAAATAAAAAAATTTAAAAAGGCTCATAATATAAGCAATAAACCTTTCATAACCTCTTAGAGTATATATATGATATTGCCAGTCTTGTCATCCAAAACAAATTTTGGATAGTGGTCCATCCTGCTTCTATGAAGTGTCCGTGACAGGGATTTTAAGAACAGAAACACTAGTTCCTGCTTCTTACACAGAGAATTTGGAAGACAAAGACTTACTGGAGCCACCTGAAATGGTAGGGCAAGAAAAGAGGCCAGTAATTGAGACATACTATTATTCTACCTGTTTGGGGATAAGGATGTCTGAACTTGTGAGTCAAGAGAATCCAAGAAAACCATTTGAAGGCACCTTACCCACGAGTGATAAGAACACAGGTGAAAGGATCTCTGCAGTGAGAAGCAGTACCACAGACCACCAGGGGTAGAGGCTGAAAAGGTCAGAAAGAGTCACTCTCTCATATTAGGAAAACAGTTTGTTGGTCCCAGCAGACATCACCCAGGTAACCCACACCTACTTCATCTCTCTCCTACTCCTTTCACCTGTGTCCCAATTCTGGAACAGCTATAAAAATCATAGAAGCAGGTAAAGGCTAAAAAGAAAAAAAAATAGTGAAAGAACAAATTATATCATTTCTTCACCTCTTTGGATTGGTGGAAAAGAGAGTTTTTGAACTGCACATGAGATCTCTGGCTTCTACTTAGGCTATAGAAAATCTGGAAAGAGCTTTCCACCCTAACAGCAACAATAACACTAACAACAATAAGGCCAGACAATATGAGAATGCTCATGTCTCCTTGAACCCATCTCAGAGCTAAAGCGGCAGGGCTACCAACTCACTGAAAATCTAAGGAAAAAAAATGGACACCTCAAAAGAGAGAAGGGTCATGAGCTCTTGCTCACCTGGCACAGTTATCATCAAACATTGGTGACAAGAATTCAACTGAATGTTTTAATTAATTGTTAAAGTCCAAGTGTAGGCTATTGATATGTACTGACTTGGATCACACTAAAATTCATATTTGAAGCCCCAATCCTCAATGCAATGATATTTGGAGATAGGACTTTTGGGAGATTATTAGGGTTAGATGAAGTCATGAGGATGGGATCCTCATGCTGTGATCTGTGTTCGTTTAAGGAGAGACCAAGGAGGGTCTCTTACTGTCTCTTGCCACCATCCCTATCTCCTTCCTTCTCCCCCTCTCCCCTTCTCTCTTTCCTTATTTCTCTGTCTTGTGAGGAAATGGAAAGAAAATGGCCATCTATAAGCCAGGGAAAAGTCCTTGCCAGGAACCTAATCAGTTGTCACCCCTGATCTTAGACTTCCCATGCTCTGAAAGGGTCGTAAATAAATTTCTCCAAAAGCATGAGCACTATTTAAAACCACCTAGTCTATGGTATTCTGGATCAAGAAGACAAACACAGCTACACAGAGAATACCAAGCCCCCAGAGGCCAGAAACAGAAGAGGAACTTGCAACCACTCAGACACTCTTCTCCAAGACTTCAGAAGGTGCTCACACTAGAAAAAGACTGGGTAAAGGGAAGAATCCTGAGAAAGTGTCCCTCCTGTGCCGGCCTGGGGAAAGAAGAGAGAGGTCACTTCACTGGATCCTTCTCCCCTGTCTCGTCAAAGAAATAGAAGAAGCCTTAGGAACTTTAGGAAAGCAACAAACGCTGTTACCCCGATTAAGGCACTGTGAAAACCCATTGCCACTTGGAGAAGGAACTCAACTGATCCCTGGGAAAGGGACAAAATTCATGGTGGGCCTAGAATTAAAGCGGGAAAGGGGAATGAGCATTGAGAATGCTACTTCCACCCAAGACCTAGAGATGAGGCCTGCCAAAGGCTGAGGGTGACACAGAATGGATAGCAGCAATCCCCCACCTCCCACCTCCAGGCCAATAAGCTTCTAGTTAGTAATAGGTAATGATACCTATTGCTGGGAGTGCAGCAAGAGTGTGAGAGAGACACTCTGTTTCTCTGAGGAGTAGGGCAAAAGGAAGAAGGAAACAGAGCCTATGCTCAGATGAATCCTGAAGAGAATTTAATGAAAGGACTATTTATAGACATGAGGATATGTTCCAGAAACTAAGGAAGAATGCTGAAGCACTGAGGGACTAGCAACTCCAGGAAGCTGTGAAGGCCTGAAGCAGCAATGTAACTGAACTGAGAGTTCCAGCCAAGCTACCTGGTAGGAGCTACAACGGCAGAGGGACCACCTGCCCCTTTGCCCTCTGATCTCCCACTGGTGCCTCTCATCAGCAGACCTACCAACAGACAGAAGGTCAGGAAGTTGGGGTGTGGCATCCATAAATGTAAATCCCTGTAGCATAAGGCAGAGGACGTGTAGAGAATTCTCAGAGGGAAACTAATGGAAAACACCCAGCATAATGCTTCCTAGCTGTCGTCCTCTATCAATGTTGGCTCAAACTCCATACCCTTGGTGGCCTCTTTCTACTCAGGACTCAGACCCCAGGCCCTTTACTTTTCTTTCTCTGTCCTCTCTCCAGGTGATATCATGCATCTCCATGGCTTACGTCATTGATATGGTATCTTTGTATTTATATCGTCCTAGTCCTCTCCCCTGAGTCCTATACTCAGATACAACTACTTCCTTTTATCTGTTCTTTTTAGATTTAATGACAGTAGAGCATATTTTGACATATTGTACATACATGGAATATAACTTATTCTAATTAGGGTCCCATTCTTGTACATGATGTGGAGATTCACTGATCATGTAGTCATATGTGAACATAGGAAAGTGATGTCTGAATCCTTCTAGTGTCTTTCCTATTCCCATCACCCCCCACTTCTCTTCATTCCCCTTTGTCTAATACACAGGACTTCTTTTCTTCCCTCCCCCTCCTTCTTAGTGTGTGTTAGTATCCATGCTTGAGTCAGCTTTTTCTCCACTATGATGAAAGGGCCTGACCAGAGCAACTATAGAGGAGAAAAGGTTTATTTAGGAGCTCATGGTTTCAGAGGTCTCAATCCATAGATAGCAGGCTCCATTCCTTGAGACTCGATGTAAGGCAGGACATCATGGTGGAAGAGTGTGGCAGAGGGAACCAGCTCACATGATGATCAGAAAGCAGAGACTCCATCCTCCAGATAGAAAATATATACCCAATAGCCATGCCCCATATGAACCCCTTCCTCTAGCCATACCCCACCTACCTCCAGTTAGCACTCAGTTAATCCCATGAAGGATTAATTCATTGATTAGGTTAATGATATTACCCAGTATTTTCTCCTCCAAGCCTTCTTGCATTGTCTCACATGTGAGCTTTTGGGGACACCATATCTAAACCATATCAATCCACATATCAGAAAGAATATTCAGCCTTTGTTTTGGGGGGATTGGCTTATTTCACTTAGCAAATAGTCTCTGAATCCACCCATAAAGTCATTATTTTTTATGGATTAGTAATAGTTCAGTGTGTGTGTGTGTGTGTGTGTGTGTGTGTGTGTGTATCACATTTTCTTTATCCATTCATATGTTGAAGGGCACCTACGTTGATTCAATAGCTTAGCTATTATGAATTGAGCTAATATAAACATTGATATGGCTGTGTCACTGCAGTATGCTGATTTTAAGTCCATTGGGTATAACCCAAGAAGTGGTATAACTGGGTCAAATCATGGTTCCATTCCAAGTTTTCTGAGGACTCTCCATATTGCTTTTCAGAGTGGTTGCACCAGTTCACAGTCCCACCAACAATGTATGAGTGTAACTTTTTCCCCCACATCCTTCCCAAAATCTGTTATTTGTGTTCTTATTATTATTTTATTTTTTTAGTTGTAGACAGACACAATACCTTTATTTTATATGTTTATTCTTATGTGGTGCTGAGGATTGAACCTAATGCTTCACACATGCTAGGCAAGTGCTCTACCACTGAGCTATACTCCCAGCCCTTGTTACTGTATTCTTGATAATTGCCATTCTGACTGGAGTGAGATGGAATTTCAGTGTTTTAATTTGAAGTTTTCTAGTTGCTAGAAATGTTGAATATTTTTTCATATATTTATTGACCATTCACATTTCTTCTTCTGTAAAGTGCTTGCTCAGTTCCTTTGCCCATTTATTGATTGTGTTATTTAGTTTTGTTTTTGGTGTCAAGTTTTTTGAGTTCTTCCTGTATCCTGGAGATTAATGTTCTACCTGAGGTGCAGGTAACAAAGATTTTCTCCCATTCTGTAGGCTCTCTTCACGTTCTTGACTGTTTCCTTTGCTGTGAAGATTTTCAGTTTGAAAATTTATTGATTCTTTTGATTTTATTTCTTGCACTTTAGGAATCTGTTGAGGAACTCAGTTCCTAAACCAACATGTTGGAGATTTGGGCCTACTTTTTCTTCTATTAGGTGTAGGATCTCTGTGCTAGTGCCTAAGTCCTTGATCCACTTTGAGTTCAGTTTTGTGCAAAGTGAGAGATAGGGATTTCCAGTTTTCCCAACATCATTTGTTGAAGAGGCTATCTTTTCTCCAATGTATGTTAATGGTGCCTTTGTCTGGTATGAGATAATTGTATTTGTGTGGGTTTGTCTCTGTGTCTTCTATTCTAAATTATTGGTCTTCATGTCTGTTTGGGGGCTAATACCATGCCATTTTGTTACTATAGCTCTGTAGTATAATTTAAGGCCTGGTATTGTGATGCCTCACTTTTCTAACTGAGGATTGCTTTGGCTATTCTGGGCCTCTTATTTTTCCAAATGAATTTCATCCTGCTTTTTCTGTTTATATGAAGAACATCATTGGAATTTTAATAGAAATTGCATTAAATCTGTATAGAGCTTTTGGTAGTATGGTCAGTTTGACAATATTAATTCTACCTACCCAAGAACATGGGTGTTCTTTCCATCTTTTAAGGTCTTCTTCAATTTCTTTCTTTAGTGTTCTGTAGTGTTCACTGTAGAGATCTTTCACCTCCTTTGTTAGATTGAGATCCAAGTTTTTTTTGTTTTTGTTTTGTTTTGTTTTGAGGCTATTGTGAATGATAGTTTTCCTAACTTCTCTTTCAGCTGATTCATCATTGATGTATAGGAACATGATTGATTTATGGGTGTTAATTTTATATCCTGCTGTTTTGCTGAATTTGTTTATAAGTTCTAGAAGTTTTCTAGTGGATATTTTTGGGTCTTCTAAATATAGAATCATGTCCTCAGCAAATAGGGAAAGTTTGAGCATTTCTTTTCCTATTCAAATTCCTTCAATTTCTTTCTTTTGCCTAATTGCTCTGTTAAGAGTTTCAAAGACATTGTTAAATACAAGTGGTGAAAGAGAATATCTTGTCTTGTTCCAGTTTTTAGAGGAAATGCTTTCAACTCTTCTCCATTTAGAATGATGTTGGCCTTGGGTTTAATATATATAGTTTCTACAATGTTGAGGTATGTTCCTATTATCTCTAGTTTTTCCAGTATTTTGAACATGAATGGATGCTGTATTTTGTCACTTGCTTTTACTGCATCTATTGAGGTTATCATGTAATTCTTATCTTTAAATCTATTGATATGATGAATTACATGTATTGATTTCTGTATGTTGGACAAACCTAGCATCCCTGGGATGAACCCCATTTGATCATGATGCACTATCTTTTAATATGTTTTGTATGCAATTTGCCAGTGTTTTATTAAGAATTTTTGCACCTATGTTCATCAGGGATATTGGTCTGCAGCTCTCTTTCCTTGATTTGTCTTTGTCTGATTTTGGTATCAGGGTGATACTAGCTTCATAGAATAAGTTTGAAAGAGTTCCCAGGCTGGGGTTGTGGCTCAGTAGTAGATCGCTCGCCTAACATATGTGAGACACTGGGTTCGATTCTCAGCACCACATAAAAAATTAAACAAAATAAAGGTATTGTGCCCATCTACAACTAAAAATTTTTAAAAATAAGTCTGACTTTTAAAAAAAAAAAGAGTTCCCTACTTTTCTATTTCATGGCATAATTTGAGGATGGTTAATGTTAGTTCTTCTTTGAAGGTCTGGTAGAACTTGGCTGAGAATCCATTTGGTGCTGAGCTTTTCTTTGTTGGTAGGTTTTTGATGGCATCTTCAATTTCATTGCTTAAAATTGGCCTATTTAAATTGTGTATGTCCTACTGATTCAACTTGGGTAGGTCATATGTCTCTAGAAATCTGTTGGTGTCTGCAAGAATTTCTGTTTTATTGGAGTATAAGTTTTCAAAATACTTTCTGATTATAGTCTATATTTCAGTCCAACTACTTCTTGACAGCTATTCTCACATGCCTCAGATATTGCATCCTTGACCCATCTAGGTCTATTCATGGACTTCATTCCTCCCTCCCTTAACCAACTCATCAAGTCCTATCAATTACTACTCCAAAACATATTCTGAATCTGCCAATCCTTTCTTCTTTTCACTTCTGCCACCATATTGGTCCATGCTACTATATTACTCCTTGTGCTACACTTTCTTGTCCTCCTCTGATCCTTGTAGACTTTGCAATTACAGGCATAATCTTAAAATATAGATCAGATCATGCCTCTTTTCTGTTAAAACTCTCCAGTGCTTTCCTAAATCCTGTACTAGTGTCTGCCTTCCTCTCCTACCTCTTATCTCCTGCACATCTGCTCTCTAGTCTCTAGCCATTTATATTCCACATCTTCCATGTCTTTACTTAAACCAAATTCTTTCCTGCTCTGGGGCAACTTCTCCCCACAAGTTACTCCTCCTACTTGACTCATGCCTCAGAAGCTGAGCTGTCTTCTCATCCTTCAGCTCAACCTAAATCTCTACTTCTCAGGAAGGTTTTCCCTGGCCTCTGTATTTGAAGATACTCTCCCTCTGTCCCTTTATTTTCTATCTTTGTACCCAGTTTCTTTCCTTCTTACTATTAACCACATTCTAACTTATCTATTTATTTGTTTCATTGTGTTTTTGTCAATCTCTCACATTAGACTGCAAGTTCCATAAAGCAGGGAGTGTGCCCTATGGCTCTCTTGAGCCTAGACAGCACCTGGAAAAAAGAGGATGTGATGGGGTTTTTGTTTGTTTATTTGGTTTTTGTTTGTTTGTTTGTTTTTTGTTTTAGTTTAAATGCACTTTATTTTTAGACAACCTACATTGTTGGAGGCCATGTATGAATTATGGGTTTGTTTGAGCCATCACAAGGTAGGACAGTTGCTTTTCTGAGAACTCTTGGTATGAATCCACCAGATGCAGATTGCTCAGAGTAAAGATAACACCCTACCTTAGCTCACAGCCCTGGGTTCAAATGTAGCCTCCTGAAGTAGGGCATAACCTCCCTACCCCCAAACAATTTGTTTTTTTTTTCCCATATTTATCCTGATTTCTTTAAGAAGCCTGGCACACTGAAAACTCTGTATTTCCCCTTAAATAAACAATATGGGCCTTTTTCCAGTTCCAGTCCCTACCAGGGCTGGAAGATCCACCAGGCTCCCCACTTCTAAAACTATCTTCTGCCTCTTGTCTTTTGTTCCTTATTAATTAATTTCAAAACTTTTTATTTTCTTAACTAGTTCATACCTCCAAGCAGGAATTAGCTCTCTGGGTACTTGTAACCCACTACAAGATATGACACTACAGGACATATTTTCTTTTTCTTAAAGAGAGAGTGAGAGAGGAGAGAGAGAGAGAGAGAGAGAGAGAGAGAGAGAGAGAGAGAGAGAGAGAGAGAGAATTTTTAATATTTATTTTTTAGTTTTCGGCGGACACAACATCTTTGTTTGTATGTGGTGCTGAGGATCGAACCTGGGCCGCACGCATGCCAGGCGAGCGCGCTACCGCTTGAGCCACATCCCAGCCCAACATGACATATTTTCTTAAAAGCATTCCAAGTAAATTATTTTCAAAATAAATGTGCTCAGTTCCAATGGTTTGTTTTATGTGTCAATTTGAGTGGAATCAGTAATACATAAAGAATTGATAAAAACATCACTTCTGGATATCTCTGTGAGAGTATTTCCAGAAAAGATTAGTACAAATTGATAAAAATGAGTGGGGAATATGTGCCCTGCTCCCTCTCCCTCTCTTCCCCTTCTGCCTTTCCCTTCTTCGCCCCCTCCCTACAACCCTCTTTCTCTCTCTCTCCTCCCTCACTCTCACTGTCACTCTCTCACCCTGAAGAATACATTAGTTATTCAATAAAACAGACAACACTTTATTATGTTTTCCAAGTGACATGAACTATGTATGTTTAGTTCCATCAAAATATGATTGCATTTAAGTCTGCATAACAACCCTAGGAGATAGGTAGGAGGAAGAGGAAGAGGAGGAAAGGGAGGAGGAGGATAATTCCCTTTTTACAAATAAGAAGACTGAAGTAGGAAGGGTAAGCAACTCACCCAGGTCACATGTTTAGAAGATGAAAGAGGTAAAAACTCAAACCCAGGCAATCTGATGTCGACACTTTAACCATGAAGCAATATCTACCCTCAAGTTTACTTTCATGGATAAATTAATAACTACATAAATAAATTAATAAGGTGGAATGGTAGCATAGGTTGTATCAATAAGTCTGCCTGGGCATAACACTGAAAACTAAGCTTCCCAGATTGACTCAAGAGGGAGCATGTGATAAGTACAGAGGCAGGGGAAGGAGTCACACGTTACAAGGGAATAAGAACTTAATTTACTTTATGTTAAGTGAAATAAGCCAAATTCAGAAGGTCAAGGGTTGTTTATATGTTTTCTCTTATTCTCATACACGGAAGCTAAAGAAAAAAGGAAAAGAAGCGGGGAAGGGATTCTCAGGAAAATTAGTAGAATAAAGGAAAGACTCCCGGGAGTGAGGAGAGACAAGAAAGGGGTAATACTGAGAACTGAAATTGACCAAATTATCTTATATTGTGTATGTGTATAAGAATGTAACAACGAATCCCACAATTATGTAAAACTATAATGCACCAACAAAAATATGGAGGGGGGGATGAAAGTTTACTTAGGGTATAAGATGAAGAAGTGGAGAGAAAAATAAAGTAGTAAACAGAAGTTAATGAGGCTAACCAGGAAGAAAATGTTTATAGACCACACAAAGCAGTTTTGGTTTCATCCTGCAGGTTAAAGACTTGGGAAGCTACTGAAGAATTTTAATCACAATTATACTTGTGATTTAGAAAGCTCCCTTTGGCAGTTGCATAGAGTAATGTTTCTTAAAGTTGAGTAGACTACGTTCTTCCAAGAGAGAAAATTCTCAGGGACTGTTTGTTAATACTTCTAATTAAAAAGTTACTTAAATATCTACAAATATTTAACAAGATATAGACTCATTATTCTTGCAGCTTTTTAGGTAGTCACAAAAGTAAAATAAATGTATATACTGTCTAAACCAATTATAAACCAAATTACATTTTAATTAGACAATTTAATGCAATGATGTTTTATTTAAATGAAATTGGTACTCAAAGCATGCAATGTTATTATTTTGATGCAAGTTCATTTGAGTATGAAAAAAGAGAGAAGAAAATCTGAGAAATTCTGCTTGTCTACTTAAACTGTATAATTTTTAATGTCTTTCAAGAGTCACAAATAGAAAAATTCATTTTAAATTATATTGTGGCTGTGGAATTATATGTGACAGAATTATACTTCTAGAATTTGACGTCTTTTCATGAGTCATAGTTTCAGTAATTACAGCCACAAAAATTTAAACATTATATATTTTTGTTTCTAGGCTAATCTAAAAATACTTAAATATTTTGTGTATCATCTGTATGAAGGCTTCATAACAAAGTTCTGCTGCAGGATTTCGGTGCTGTGTTTGCTTTTGAGTTTATAATTCAATTACAACTATTCTAATTATTTTGAATCTGTGTGAGGAAACAAAGGTGAGCTCTTTAAATAAATGCTCCTTTCCAGCAATTCTGACTGGATGGAAGTTAACTGGATCAAGGGGTTCTGAAGGTAAGAAAGTAGTTAAGTAAATTTAAAAAACAAACAAACAAACAAAGGAGCCAGGCGCGGTGGCACCCATCTGTAATCCCAGTGGTTTGGGAGACTGAGACAGCAGGATGGCAAGTTCAAAGCCAGCCTCAGCAGAAAACAAGGCTACTAAGCAGCTCAATGAGACCCTGTCTCTAAATAAAATAGAAAATAGGGCTGGGGATGTGGCTCAGTGGCCTAGTTCCCCTGAGTTCAATCCCTGGTACATGCCACCCCCACCCCCAAAAAAGGAAAGAAAATTAGAAGGAAAATTAAGAAAAGACTGATTGAGCTGGACATGGTGGCACATGCCTGCAATTCCAGCTATTAAGAAGGAAGCTGAGGCAGGATATTCACAAATTTGAAGCTAGTCTGAAAATTCAGTGAGACCCTATCTCAAAATGAAAAATATAAAAAAGATCTAAGAATGCAGCTCAGTGGTAGAAGGCCACTGGGTTCAAATTCCAGGGCTGGGGGGGAAAAAGTTGACTCAAAGCTGAAGCTGACTGTATGCCAGGTAATGTAATAAATATCTTCTATCCTCTGTGAGAATCCTTACCAAAACTAAAACTCTGCAAGGTTCACTTCATTATCTATTTTTATAGGCAAGGAAACAGGCTCAGAGAGAGACACACACAACTGGTGAGAAAGACAAGTTTAGAATCATCTGGGACTATGTACCTGTTTTAATCTATTAGGCAACATTGCATGAATGAAAACATAGTACTTAGGCACATTATTGAAAGGTGATTTAGTATCTTTACTCTATAAATCCTAAGTCATATTGAATTATTGCAAGTATATCCTGAAAGATTTGTCTTCAGGAGAGGTTTCAATGCATTGTTCTTGAAATCACTGTAGCAACGCAAGGTAAAGTCAAAGATAAAAGAGGCAAAAAGTAATTTTAACACTAAGTACCCATAAACAAAGCTAATGATAATTCCTTTTCAAGCATGGAAATCCAAAATCAGTAAAAAGAGCTCCTGAAAAGAGAGCCCTTTTTAACAAATGGGGCTGGGGAAACTGGATATCCATATCTCTCACCCTGCACAAAAGTCAAATCAAAGTAGGAATTAGAACAGAAACTATGCAAGAAGAAAACACAGGGTCAACACTTCATCATATTGATGCAGGCACCAACTTCCTTAGCAACACTTCTAAAGCTCAAGAAATAAAATGAAGGATCAATAAGTGGGATGTCATCAAAAAGCTTCTACTGGAAACGATGGTGCATGCCTATAATCCCAGTGGCTACGGAGGCTGAGACAGGAGGATCCTGAGTTCAAAGTCAGCCCAACAATAATGAGGTGCTAAGCAACTCAGTGAGACCCTGTCTCTAAATAAAATACAAAATAGGGCTGGGGATGTAGCTCAGTGGCAGAATGCCCCTTGGATTCAATCCCTGGCACCAAAACAAAACAAAACAAAAAACTTCTGCACAGCAAAGGAAACAAGAACATGAAGAGAGAAACTGCTTCAGAATGGGAGGGATTACTATCCAGAATATATTTTAAAAACTTCAAAAAGCTTAACACTATAAAACAAAACAAATAACCCAATAAATAAATGGGCAAAAGAACTAAACAGACATTTTAAAAAAGAAACACAAATGGCCAAAAAATATATGAAGAAATGTTCAACACTGCAAGAAAACAGGAAAAGGCAAATCAAAATTACACCAAAATTTCATCTCATTCCAGTTAGAATGTCAATTATCAAGAATACAAATAATAATAAATGCAGGTGAGGATGTGGGGGAAGAGAAGGTACACTCTACATTGTTGGTGGAGCTGCAAATTAGTACGATCACTCTGGAAAACAGATGGTAGATTAAAAAAACAAGACACTAGGCCACAGCCCCAGCTGTGGCTGTGGACCTAGGCAACAGGCATGCAGCTCCCATCTTGTCACAAGGTATCATTTCCGGACAGCCCAGATACATATGTAACCACCATATGACCCAGCTATCCTATCCCCTTGGTATTTATCCAAAAGAACTAAAATCAGCATACTACAGGGATACAAACTCAGCCATAAAGAAGAATGAGATTATGGCACTTGCCAGTAAGTGCAAGGGACTGGAGAACAAACATCATGCTAAGTGAAATAAGCCAGATTCAGAAAATCAAGGGTCAAATGTTTTCTTTCATATGTGGAAGCTATAACAAAGTAAGAAGGAAAAAAGGTGCGTGTGTATGTGTGTGTGTGTGTGTGTGTGTGTGTGTGTGTGTGTGTGTGTGTGTGTGTGTCAAATATCATAAAGATACATGGAAGATCAGTGGAGTAGAAGATCAACAGTGGAGTAGAAGATCAAGAGGGAGAGAGGAAGGATGGGAGAGGGGAGGAAATGCTGAATGAATTTAGCAAAATCACATTTATGTACATAAATAAATATACTGCAGCAGGCTGGGGATGTACCTCAGTGGTATAGCAAGGGTGGAGCCCTGGGTTGGGCCCTAGAACCACAAAAATAAATAAATAGATAAATAAATAAATAAAAAGAAGGAAGAAGAAGGTACCTCTGAGAAGGTAAAAATAAATAAATATACCTTTATGTATATAGAGAAAGCACCTATAAAAATAAATTAATTAATCAGCAAAAGCAAGATCAACAGATCAGAGGTAGGCGAATTGGGGGAGAGAAGAGGGATGGGTAAAGGGGATACTGAATGGAGTAAACTCAAGTCCATGCATGTATGATTTTGTAAAAATAAACCCAACTACCATGTGTAACTATAATACTATAATAACAAAGAAAAATAAAAGAGTTGACTTAGAAAACATTAACCAAAAGGGGCAAGAAAATGAAATGCTGATTATTAGCAACGAAAATGAAGATGAGTCAGGAATGACACTATAGATACTTTAAAATATGATATGGGAGTCAACGAGAAATAAAATTAATTTACTGGAAATCAATTAACACAAACCTTTACAGAAACATATTTGCTATGTGGAATCTATAAAATAGAAACCGCGGCGGAGGAGATGTAAGGATCTCTTTCCATGGCAGGCCACGCAGTTATTAATTCACAGAGCCAAATAACAGTGTGTTATCCAGTGACTTCCACTATTACTATATTTACTTATTAAAGGCTTATATTATTTAAGGACTTTCTTTCAAACTACAATCGCTACACGCGCACGCGCGCATTTTTTATGTATCTGCCTTTAATTGGTGAGTAAATGGAAAGAGGAAAAGAGCGCAATCGCATTCCCATAGGTTTGACCCTCTCTAGTCTTCGTAGAAAGCAGACAAGGTATCCGCTTCCCAGCACCTCCAGCACCGCGGAAACGAAACTGCACCAGGCTCCTCCCCGCGGACTGGGAGAGAGCCAATCAGGGCACAGCCCGGGCTGATCTCGTGCTGGATGTCATGGCGGCCTGCAGTCGCTGCTGCTCTTGCCTCCGGCTCCGGCCGCTGGGCGATAGTCCCCTCCGCATGCCCAGGCGGAATCCGGCGCTCACATATTTGCAGATGCGAGCACTATGGGGTAGCGTGGGGTCCCGAGCTGTGGCTGTGGACCTAGGCAACAGGTAAGGGGCGGTGTGCGCTCCCTTCTTGTCCCAAGGTATCCTTTCCGGCCAGACCAGGTACATTAATCTTCCTGGTTACAAATCCGTCCGACGTCTCTTTAACCTGTCTTACCCCAAATCTAATTCCATATTTCCTTTTCCGAGTATGGAGTCTGTCTTCTCGGACTTTCCTCCTTCCCTCTCTGCTTTGTGACTTTGCTTATTGAATCTTTCCTTCCTCTGTTCGGGATTCTTTTCTCCAGAGCCTGTCTTTCCATCTGACATCTATTCTGTTAATTTTCAAAGACCCTTGGGTGCTGAAGTGGGAGGCATTCCACCTTGAGATAACGAGTTGACTATGTGTGCAACTCGTCATCCAGCCCGACTGATTGCCTAAAAGTGTGGCCAGCATGACCCTGGAAGGAAATGGAAAGTCAGGTTATTGAACGCCAATTATATGATGCACGCGATATTTTTGAACCTATAGTAAAGGTGCTATCACCCTCATTTTATAGTTAAGATAACAAAAAAGGCTAGGTAACTTTCTCAGAGTAAACCAAGCTAGATGGATTGTGAAATAGTGTGTCTTATTAAGTCCATAATTTTCCCAGGGGTCCGTCCATTTGCTAGAATTCACATTGTTATGGGGAGACGCCTCAGAAAACACTCTAATTCCGAATTTCAAATCAAAAGAGAGCTTTATTTACCTGGCCAGGGACTGTTACCCACCACAGAGACTCAAGCTCTGTGGGAGGACAGCATCTTCCTGGTCCATCCAAAGAGAATATGAGCACAAAAACCACAACTCAGTGACTTGCTTATTGTCATGTAAGCTAGCCAGTCATAGAAATTAAAACATTGGTAAGTGGGACCTTTGGGCTCTAGGCAGGACTGTAATTTTCCAGTCAGCAAGCAAGAAGCTAAAATAGCATTAGCTTTTCAGTTCATCTGACCACAGTCCTGGGTTCAAGCAGGTGCTAGACAGTAGCATCTTGAAATTGGGCAGGAGTCAGTGGGCGAGAATCTACAAGGGCATTCACACCCAGGATGTAGTTCACCACAACCACTGCTGCATCCTGAGTAGGGTACAATTTCTAGGGTACAAAGTGTAGAAAGACAGTTTTTTAAATAAGAAAACAGATTTTATTTCAGTTTCTCAGAAACAGCTCTTGTAATAGTGTTTTATAGAAGACAGCAAAATGGAGTCTTAGGCCTGTCTATGACAGTTCTTGCTTTAAAATTGTCTTATCTCACTTATCAAAATCTTATATCTATTGGGCTGGGAATGTGGCTCAGGCGGTAGCGCGCTTGTCTGGCATGCGTGCGGCCTGGGTTCAATCCTCAGCACCACATACCAACAAAGATGTTGTGTCCGCCGAGAACTAAAAAATAAATATTAAAAAATTCTCTCTCTCTCTCTCCTCTCTCACTCTCTCTTTAAAAAAAAAATCTTATATCTATAATCTATATTTTTACTAATCTGTAACCTATAATTTACACTTTTATTGATTGTATTAGTTCACACCACAAGAACATGAAAAATCACTTTTGATGTGATCGTTTTTCGAACAAAACTGCTAATGCATACTTTTCTTATCTAAAAATTTTTATTGCACTTTAAAAATATTTTAACCCTAATTCATACCAAACAAACAACAACAACAACAAAAAAAACTGGCTTAGAATCCAGAGCCACTTCCCTAATATAATGAATAAACAACAAACTAATTACTTCACAACATGGGACAAATGATCAGACAGGATTTGATCAAGAGTATGCAGACTTTTCAGCAAATATTTTAGGCTTTGTGGGCATATTGTCACCTTCTCAATTCCTCTTTGTGTATATATGTCTTTACAAAACTTCTAAACATTATACAAAAATTTTCAGTTGAAGAACTCTACAGAAACAGGCCATAGGCAGTAGTTTCCTTACCTCTAAACTAGATTATCTCTAAGACTCTTTCTACCCTTGGTTAATTCTGATTCTGGGGGGAAGAGGAACTAGAGAAAGGATATCTCTTCCATTCTTTAAGGACTGCACATTCTTGCCCAAAAATAAACCCTACAACATTTCATTCAACAGACACTTACTGTGATCTACCAAAAGCAGTGACATCCATAATTCCCATAAGTAATCTACTTTAATTCATTTATTAATTAATCTGGATCTCTTTTGAAGTTATTTTTTAAAATATCTTTATTTATTTATTTATTTTTAATGTGGTGCTGAGGATTAAACCCAACGCCTTGCACGTGCTAGGCGAGCACTCTACTGCTGAGCCACATCCCCAGCCCCCTTGAAGCTAGTTTTTTGTAAATGTGTGCCATGTGTTGAAAAATACAGCTCAGTGAGTTTGATACCTGCTAGATAAATCAGTTCATCCTTGTCTTAAGTTTGTCATTTGCAACATTTATTGAGTAGCCATTATATTCCAGATACATTATATTTAATATTTTTTAACACCATTGGAGACTATATACTATTGTGGTAGGTGTTTTCAGATAGTATGTTTAATGCTCATAGTGCCTTTGAGGCAAGTGTTTAATTTTCATTTCACAAGCTTTTATTGCACAACTGCTGTGTACAAGGAACTGGAGATATAAGGTCTGATGAAAAAATGAAATAAACACACATTCACTGGAAAATCATTGTGGGGAAAGATAAGAATAGGGCACTAAGGGAGTACAAAGCATTACTTTTCCTACCCCAAAGCTTGCAATTGTTGTGAATTTTGAAGGATAAGGAGGAATTATCAGTAATTCAAATACTAAGGAGAATAGCAACAGAAAAATTGGAAGGTACTATCATAGAAAGGTGAAATGGCATTTTAGTAACTATAGATAATTCACTATGGATGTAGCAAACAGTAAAAATCTGAATCTAAAAATTTTTACAGAGTCCAAAGCCAAATCTTAAAGTACCTCCACCCCTCATTTTTCAGTGGAGGCAAGTATTTTTACTGAATATTTCTTGGTGGAATTTTTAGGAAGGTGGTTACATTCTATATCATCCTGCAATATTTCTAAAAATGTTCTTTAAGTACCTCTTTTTCCCTGTAGTTCTACTTCCTGTGTGGCTCCTCTCTTCTCTCCAATTCCTTCTTTAGCTGCCCTTCCTACTCTTCTCCCCACCAATAAGATCTCCCTGTTCATCTTATCATCCTTTTTTATTATTATTTATTTTTTCAGAAGTGTGTTTATTTAGGTATTCGCTTACGTGGTTCAGCATTTAAATAGCATGACAGTCTTCCATACATTTCCATAGCCAGGCAGTTCCAACCCCCAGAGGCCGTCCCTATATTATCAGTCTTCTATATATTTGGAAATATTTTATGCATATAATATTGAAGAGTCAATTGGCTGAGAGTTTGCTTTAGTTAGCTTTTTTTGCTGCTGTGACTGAAAGACCTGACAGGAATAATTTTAGAGGAGGAAAAGTTTATTTTGGCGCTCACTATGTCCGCCGAGAACTAAAAGGTTTCAGTCCCTAGAATGTGGCTCCATTCCTTGGGGCTCGAGGAATTTAACCCAACGCCTCACACATGAGGTAGAACATCATGGCAAAAGAGTGTGGCAAAAATAGTGGCTCAGGCATCACTTTAGGAAGTAGAGAGCTCTGTTCAACAAGGACAAAATATATATCCCAAAGATATGCCCCCAGAGACCTATCTCCCCTAGCCACACCATGAATTACTTCTAATTACCAACAAGTTAATCAGGGGATTAATGCACTATTTATGTTAACCTTCTTATAACCTAGTCATTTCATCTCTAAACCTTTTTGTATTGTCTCACATGAGCTTTTGGGGAACACCTCATATCTAAACCATCACAGGTAAAATGAACCATGGAACAAAAATAATAACAGACTTTTACCAAAAACAACTACAAGTACATAGACCAGAAAAAAACTATAAGTCAGTTTAATCCTAGCTGAAATTGTGAGATAAAATGATAAGCAACCACCTGTTTTCTTTGCCTAATATAGATTATACAGCCAGGGGAAATGGTGCACACCTGTAATCCCAACAATTTGGGAGGCTGAGGCAGGAGGATCCCAAGCTAGAGACCAGCCTCAGCAACTCAGTGACAACCCGTCTCAAAATTTAAAAAAAAAAATTAAAGGGCTGGGGATGTAACTTGGTAGTAAATCACCCCTGGATTCAATCCCCAGTACCAAAAGGATGATGATAATAATAAGAAGAATGCTATGAACATTCATGTACAGATTTTTGTACGGATGTATTTTCATTTCTCTTAAGTATATACAAAGGAGTAGAATTACTGGGCCACTAGGAACTCTTTATTTAATACTTTTCTAGCTTCATGAGTTTATCTCATGAAGCTAGAACACCATTTTGTATTCCCACCAGCAGAATGAGAATTTCAGTTTCTCCACAGTCATACCAACATATATTACCAGTTTTTTTTGAGTATAGCCATCCTACTAGGTGTAAAGTGGTATCTCATTGTGATTTTGCTTTGCATTTCCCTGGTGGATAATGATATTAAACTTTTTCTCATGTATTAATTGGCCATTTGTATATCTCTGGACAGATGTCCCTTCAAATCCGTTGCCAATTTTTAAAATTGAATTATCTTTACACACACACACACACACACACACACACACACACACACGTATTGTTTATAGAGAGTGGTGATATGGGGAAGGCTATTTTATATTATTTATATTTGGGGTACTAGGAATTGAACCCAGAAGCACTTTACCACTGAGCCACATCTCCAGCTCTTTTTATTTTTTATGTTTTTTAATTTTGAGACTGGGTCTTGCTAAATTGCTTATGGCCTTGCTAAGTTGCTGAGGCTGGACTTGAATTTGCCATCTTCCTGTCTCAGCCTCTGGAGTCTCTGGGATACAGGCATGTGCAACCACCCCTAGCAAAACTGAGTTGTCTTTTTGTTCATTTGTAAGAATTTTTAACATTCTAGGTGTAAGTTTCTTATCAGATACGTGAATTGCAAATATATTCTCCTCCTCTGTGGACTTTCTGTTACATTCTCAGTAATATCCATTGACTCATGCCAAGTTCTTAATTTTGATGAAGTCCACTTTATTTTTTTTTGTCAGTTATGCTTTTTGATATCATATCTTTTAAAAAAAACTGTCTAGCTCAAATTTATAAAGATTTACTGCTGTGGTTATTTTCAGAATTTTGTAGTTTTAGTTTTTTTAGTTCTAGGATCCATCTTGAGTTAGTTTTTATCTTTGTGTGATGAAGGAGTCCAAATTATTTTGCATGTGTATGCATATGAATATCCAGTTATGCTAGCACCATTGCTTGAAAAGACTATTTTTCCACCATTAAATTATCTTGACACTCTTTCAAACATGAAAGGCTTGATAGGTAATATTTAGTAGTTTATATTTTGCCCTGAAAGCACTGGGGGAAATTTTATAAGATTTTTTTTTAATTGTTTACTTTTTTAGTGGTAGATGGACACAATATCTTTATTTATTTATTTGTATGTGGTGCTGAGGAATGAACCCTGCATCTCACACCAGCAAGGCAAGCGCTCCACCACTAAGCTACAGTCCCAGCCCCCTATAAGATTTTTAATAGGGAAATGATGTAGTTTGTGTACTAAAAGATTACTGTAGTCAACAAGGCAAGGGATGCAAAGAGATTGAACTGAGATGGTAAGTGGGAATTAATATTTAGAAAGCCACTTAGTTTCTGTGCCCCTAAAATACTTTATCTCTCATTCAGGTTTGTCCTGTACCTTCTTTTTTATCATCTATAAGCAGCTCTTAAATTCCCCTTGTACATGAATCTCATTCTTTTTATTTTTTTGCTGAGGGGAGAGAACTTGTGAGGCTTGATACCCTTTAGTTCTTCTATTAGAATCTTGGATTATTTTATATGATACTTAGTCATTGTGTTGAATTTTTATTTTTCACAGAAAAATAGAAATATCTTCTGGAAAACTGGCCAGATTTGCAGATGGCTCTGCTGTAGTACAGGTAAAAATCCAGGTTTTTAGAACTTCATCCTAAAAATATTTATGGAGACTGGTACTGAATCTTTATAACATCATATAACTTAGAAATGTGATATTGGGAATTAATTCAGACACTAAGATCTTTCCCAGTGACAAAACCAGAGTCAGACCTGAATGTATTAAATGACCCTGAAAATCCTTTCCAAACTTGGGATTTTATTGTATTTTTGTTAATAGAATCTGTTAGACATTTCTAGAGAAAGTAATTTCATTATTCTCAATAGAATAGTGAAATTGAAATTTTTATTATATACAACCTAAATTTCCTCATTAGAAATAGAAAATATGATTTAATTTATTTGGTGTGACTAAGCTATCAGTGATCCCTCTTTGTCCTTTTCAAAAATTTAATGACTATTCTAATGCTGATTATGCTCATATAGAAGGAATCAGGCCAGGCCAGGTGTACACACCTGTAATCCCAGCAACTCAGGAAGCTGAGGCAGGAGGATCACAAGTTCAAAGCCAGCCTCAACAACTTAGTGAGGCCCTGTCTCTATATAAAATATAAAAAAGGGAAGCCCCCTGAGTTCAGTCCCCAGTACAAAAAAAGCAGGGGGTGGGGGGAACCAAGAGTGGACTATTTGTGAATAATTATCACTTGGAATAAGACATCTCTTTGCTTGTTTTTGGAGTGAGTTTTCAGTTGCTACTTAGATGTTAATATCTGATTTCGAAGGTATTTATTACTGTTTATGTTTTAAGTCAGGTGACACTGCAGTGATGGTCACAGCTGTCAGTAAAACAAAACCTTCACCTTCTCAGTTCATGCCTTTGGTGGTAAGTAATTTGCTAATTTATCTGAACTGTAGTTATAGCATAATGTAGAATTTGTAATATTTTTCCATTTTCTTATGAGTACAAAATATAAACTTTGTACAGGAAAAGATCGTCCTTAGTTGTTTAATACTGAATCATTAAGAGAGTTTGAATGGATTATTTTATAACCACTTTTCATGCTAGTAGTAAACATTCTTTAGAATGTCCAGTTATATGAGTTGATGCGATAAGTGAATGAAGTGCATGAGTGCTCTGACAACAAATAAATAGTGAATTCATTGCCTTCATGGGTTCCCTTTAGTATGAGTCTACAAGTATATGGTAAATGAAGAGAGTCTTAGGATGTTATGGCTTCTTTCTAATATGAACAGGAATGCAGTTACACTTAACAATTGATTAAAAAAAAGTCAGTGTTTGACTTGACCACAATAAGCCACTGTGGAAAGAAGTGAAGCTAGGTAGTCATATGACTGCTAAGTAGAAGACTTTTTTAATTAATTGGCTGAAATATTTCTTTCTTTGGGGGAGAGGTACTGGGGATTAAACCCAGGGACACTTTACACTGAACTGTATTCCCAGCCCTTTTAAACTTTTATTTATTTATTTATTTATTTATTTTTGAGGCAGAGTCTCACTAGGTTGCTTAGGGCCTCACTAAGTTGCTGAGGCTAGCCTCAAACCTGTGATCCTCCTGCCTCCACCTCCTGAGTCACTGGGATTATAGGAATGCACCACCCTGCCCAACTCTGGCTGATATATTTCTATAAACTCTCCTTTCCCTAAACTATACAAAACTTTAAAAGTAAATTAAACAGCCTTTACTCATAGTGTAGAGTATGTTGTTAGCAAACTCAAGAAAATTAGCACTTATTTATTTAGATTTTGTGACATGTTTTTAATTAAAAAAAAAAAGAATCATACAAACCTTATTTTTTCATTGTTGTTGCAGGTTGACTACAGACAGAAGGCTGCTGCAGCAGGTAGAATTCCCACAAACTATCTTAGAAGAGAGATTGGTTCTTCTGATAGAGAAATTCTTACAAGTCGAATAATAGGTAAGATATTAAGATAGAGGCATTAATGCTCTCAGATATGCCAGTGTTTCTTTAATTTTCCTTCATTGAATGAATGCCACTAAAGATTATCTACTATCTCTGTTCTCTCACTTGAATGTAGGCTTCTTGAGAGAAAAAAAAATGTCTCTTTACCTACCAAATCTTCTTTAACTTGTACACTGCCTGGCACAGAACAGGTATTCAGCTAGGTGCAGCGGCACACACCTGTAATCCCAGCCATTCAGGAAGCTGAGGCAGCAGGAGTATCACAGGTTCAAAGCCAGCCTCAGCAACTTAGCAAGACTCTAAGCAATTTTATGGAGAACCTGATTCACAAAAACGCAGGGATGGGGATGTGGCTGAGTAGTTAAGTGCTCATGGTTTCAATCCCTGATACCAAAAAACAAAAAAGGATAGGCATTCAATAAATATTTGTTGACTAAATTAATAAATATCTATTAAGCATATAAATTCCATAGCTCATGCCTCTAAGCTGTGTTGAATCTGTCCCTAGTATTTTTCATTTTTTTATGTTGAGCATAGTTATTCCTAAACATAATATGTATCAACTACTGATATATGTGCATAATCTTCTGAGTCTTTGACAGTCATATGTATAAATATAGTTTATAGCTCCCATACCCAGAAATTGGTAGTTGATGAACAGGCACAATCTACCAAGGGGCCGTTTTCTTTTGGTCTGCTCTTAGTCCTAATTGTCTTTCCTCTGCTTAGTGTTAGGTCATGGTCTATATTAATTGAAGGATTGATATTTATCAACTTTCCTGTTAGCAAATCAATCCAAGGGGTTTGGTTTTGTTTTGACATATTGAACAACTTGCAATATTACTTCAAAAGTTTTGGACTCTAAAGCAACTCTGTCAGTACTATTTAATGTCTTTTTTCTTTCTTTTTGGAGATCGTTCAATTAGACCTCTCTTTCCCGCTGGCTACTTTTATGATACACAAGTAAGTTCTGTTTTATGTTATTTGTTTCCAGGTCAATCAAAACTTATTTAATCTCTGTAATTCTTCTTTGGCTAAATATTATAAAAAATTTTGGTAGTGCTCTTGCATTTTACTTTAAGTCATGTTAAAAAAAAAAATACTTTTGAAAAGCTAATATTTACTTGGTATCATCAGTTGGAGCTGACACCTGAATTCTGAGGAGTCAGCTAACCAGGAATGTTGGAAAGCACTCAAGGCAGTGGAAATGGGAAGCTCAAAAGCCCTGAGGCAGAAAGAAATTATCTATTACTGGATTCTCTGAAATTCTACCTCATTCAATTTTAATATTTTCTGATTATTAGCTCATAATGATACATATACTTTAATTAAGAGTGCTTAATTAAGTAATCATTTTACTTACATGAACTAAATGTGTAATTCTATCTTTGCAAGGATGTCACAGCTTCAGGGAGATTCTTTTCTTTTTTTTCAGTGCTAGGAACTAATAGGGAAATTACTTCCTTAAGAATATCACATAGACAAAAAAAAAAAAAGAATTTGACATAAGCATATCACTGCAGTATTAAGCAGTTCATTGGTTTGTTTCATCTTTACTTATAAACAGATAGTAGAAATATGTAGCTAAGATTTGTTGAATACTTGCAATTTGACAAAGTATTGTGGTAAATACTTTACATACAGTATTTCTTCAATTCTCATAGAAACCCTTTGGGAAGATGCCATTATTTTTCTTTCTTAAAGTTGAGAAAACTTTCAAAGTTTAATTTAACTAATTTACCCAATGTTGAGGATTTAGTTAAATTATAACCAAAATTAACCATGCTTTTAACATGTAGTATTCCTATATTTTTAGGCTAAGATAGTCCTCTCAAATCAAATAACATTTGTTGTTAAGTACTTCAAATTTTTTTCCCCTTCTACCAGGTCCTTTGTAATCTGTTAGCAGTAGATGGTATTAATGAACCTGATGTCCTAGCAATTAATGGTGGTAAGTATAAAAATAGAGATTAAAAGGATCATTGTTGATTTTTGAAAAATAATGAAATATTTTAATTTCAGCTCTTATTGTTTCCTTTTTTTTTTTCTTTTAAGCTTCTGTAGCCCTCTCATTATCAGATATTCCTTGGAATGGACCTGTTGGTAAGTTAGGCTATGAAAATAAAAACCTGTATTTATGTTGTTCTAATAATGGTAAGCATGTTTTAGCAAAGCCATAGATTTATTGACTCTGATTTATTAATTCTTATAGGGTAGATAATCCAAGAGTCCTTGCAGGTCTTTGAGACATTCTGATCCTTGCCTGTTTTTAATAGCAATGTGTGAAGGCGCTCCATTTAGATTTAATGTTCCTAGATATATTCACTTTTTAGTTGCCTCTTTCTATAAAAGAACTTTTTCTTTATTTGCATTTGAAAATTATCAGAGCACACAGTCTTTCAGGAGAAAAACAAACAAATGTTTGTAATGGATAGCTCTTATAAGTTGTAATCATACAATATAAAAATTATTCATCAAATAAATGATTATCAAGAATCCTAAATATAAGCTAGTGAGCTAAGTACTGAAGAAACAAAGACAGACTAGCAACACAAAGACAAAAGAAACTGTTTTTGCTGTTAGCTTAAGAGAGAAAGAGACATAATTATTTGCATTATTGTGTTAAAGATATAGCTGAGGTGCTTAGAAAATGATAGGGAAGGTCAGGTTTAGTTTTGTGGTTTTGATTTATCAAGGAGGGCTTCTTAAAGTAGCCAGTATGGAGGTTGAACCTCAGTAGGATCAGATGTAAACATCTCTTTTGGAGAGAGTACATTGTAGACCAGAAGAGCATTCAGCATAACTGAAAATGTGTAGAAGAAATGATATACTTGAACAACTCACTGGATCTAGAAGGTGGAGTAGGGTAGGATGTTCTGTAGGATTTTAGTACCATGAGAAAAAGAGGAATTTTGTTCTGTGGTCACAAAGGTAGGGGATTGAAGCTGTCACTGGAATAATGCCTTGAAACAATTACCAATATTTTAATATATTTTAGGGGCAGTACGAATAGGAATGATTGATGGGGAATGTATTGTTAATCCAACAAGAAAAGAAATGTCTTCAAGTACTTTAAATTTAGTGGTTGCTGGAGCACCTAAAAGTCAGATTGGTAAGTAGTTTAAGTACCACATTTGTTCTGGATTTTACTCATAAGTTCTTGATTTTTAAGAAATGTTTTTAAACTCTCTTGTATGTGTATTTTCAGTAGCAGTGAAAATTTTTGTTTTATGTCTGTCATATTTTAGCAGAGCCTTTACTTCTTATCACATAATACTTAAAATTACAGAATGTTATGCAGAATGTTATGCAGTTAAAATATACAAAAATCTTTAGCCAGATAATTTCAGTAATTATTTTTAGACTAAGTTATTTTTAAACTAATAGCTTAATCTAAAAATAAAGTTTTAAATCTGGTAACAAATTATTGTTTATTGGTTTAAATATTTTTATTTAAACAATTTAGTCATCGTAAAGCTTCCTTGATGTCCTCTAAGGACATCTAGTAAATGGAAAACAAGTAATAAAGTAGAAGAAATATACTAACAATGATTCACTTTCACTTATTATTTCACCTGTAATAAAAATGTCATTAATTGCATGAATGAAAATTTTGGCCTTGTTCTAGTCTATGGAAGGAGAATAGACTTTAGCAGTTAGAATGACTTAGGTTTGAAACCTTCCTTTACAACTATAATCATTTGACTTTGAACATATTAGAAGCCTTATCCATTTATTCTGCTATGGAACTTTTGATGTCCTGGACTTTTTGATATTGCATCTTCTGATGTGGCAACTTTTTTATTTTATTTTATTTTTGGGGGTACTGCGGATTAAACTCAGGGGCACTCAGCCACTGAGCCACATCCCCAGCCCTATTTTGTATTTTATTTAGAGACAGGGTCTCACTGAGTTGCTTAGCACCTCGCAGTTGCTAAAACTGGCTTTGAACTCAAGATCCTCCTGTCTCAGCCTTCCAAGCTGCTGGGATTACAGGCATGCACCACTGCGCCCGGCCTCTGATGTGGAAACATTTTAATGAAACATAAACTACTAAATTTTTAGTACTTTTTTTGTATAAACACATGAAGCACCTCATTTCCAGCTACTATTATGTTGGTCAGTAATGAAGTAGAACTAGGCACCGTATGATGGACAAAACACATAGGAATTGTATGCTATCCACATTATTAGTTTGTGTTGTTAAACCAAATAACAAGGCTTAAACAAGATGGAAATTTATTTTTCTCTCAGGTAAAAGAAAGTTAGAGGTGGTGAGTCCGTGACAGTGATGGTGGCTCCATGTTGTCTTAAGAAATCCAGTCTCCTTCTGACTTTCTGCTCTGCTACCTTCAAGGTGTGGCCTCATCTTCATACTTAACAATCTTATTGCCAGAGCTCTTGCCAACTTATCTGACTATAGGCAGGAGGAAAAACAAAGAGAGGAATAGCAGAAAGCCATGTGACCCCTGATTGAGTCACCCTGCCTTATAAGGTGCTTTCCCAGACATCCCCACCCAGCAGTTTCTTTTACATCTCATTGGGCATAACTGTGGCACATCATTGATTGTAGAAAAGGCAAGGACATGTTTTTTGAATTTTAATTCCAGAGAGTGGGATTTATACCACCAGGAACTATAACAATGTAAAGAGCATATTCCAAATTTTAGGAAAGCCATGAGTAACAGATAATCCCTACATTATAAATGGGCATCTTGAAAAGAGCCTCCATGAAAGTACTTGTTAACTGTTTAAAGTTCGCTTGATCTGCATCTGAATTTTTTCTTTAAAGTTGCGTTTTTCATTTACTTTCAGTTAGTAAATTGATCCAGTTACTTCACAGGGTAGTATGAAGACAGAAGTCAAGGTTTGCAAAATGACAAGTAGAAATCTTTGTTTCTAGTAAGCATAAAGTTAATACCTGCAATTGTCATTAAGATTTAAAAAAAAAAAAAAACCCTGCTTCTAATTGTTATTATAATCCCAATCTACATTAGAGTTGGGATCCACTCTAATTTTAAGTAAACCTTGGAAGAATGAACAAAGGATCTTTGTGGCATCTATGGTGTGCTGTGGAAACACCATAAGCAGCCTTTGAGCTGGCTGTTGTCACCTTTTGCTCCCTAGATGGAAGAATGAGACTCTAGATGCTAAGTGAACCTCAGAGGGTAGTTTTAAATAATTAGGAGAGGCTGAGGGTAATTTAGAACCAACCTGTAACTAGCTTCAAGAATTACCAACCTATATTTTTGACTTTCACACACTATTTCCATAAAGATATTCAGCCATCTTTCTGCTTTTGTAAAGTATACCAGATATGTATTTTGACCCCTTTTTCATGCATTATGATTAATACCACCATCATGAAACTTCTGGGATACAAATAATAATAATTGCTACCATTTCAGTACTAAAATATGTAGTAGTCCAGATCTTTAACCAGTATTCTGCACAATACCTTTTGGGTGCTTGTTTTTTAAACTGGTACATTTGATATTACTTTATCATTCTGTGTGTGATAGGATATAACTCAGGGAAAAGTATAGCAACACCATGTTTTTAGATTTTGTGTCTCAAATTCAAAACTTTAGTTAATCCTACAATTCCTCCATCTTCAGTTACTAAAAATAGTTAATGGCTTAAAATAATCATTTTAACAAAGTTTTTAATTTAAATTTTTTGTATATGTGGCAATGTTCAGTAGAATAGTCTGCAATGAAGGAAATAATTCCTATCTGAGCAGATAGCTAATGAGTAGTTGCAAGGTGGCTAGAGTGACTGGGCAAACAAATTTTTTATTTTGTATAATTTTAATTAAGTGCAAATAGCCATATGTGACTAGTAGTTACCATGTTGAACAGCACAGGTCTGTGGATCCAGAACTATCAGAAATTGTCCTTTAAAGCATTTTTTAAAAGGAATTGCTTTGGACACCTAAAGCTCAGGAAATAATGCCAAGAGCTAATAAATGGGATGGCATCAAATTAAAAAGCTTCGGTACAGCAAAGGAAACAATTAGGATTGTGAAGATAGAACCCACAGAATAGGAGAATAAAATATTTGCTAGGTATTCTTTCAACAGAGGATTAATATCTAGATTATATAATCTAAACACCTCAAAAAACTATACCAAAAAGTCAGATAACCCAATTAATAAATGGGTGAATGTATTAAACAGAACCTTCTCAAAATGGCCAACAAATACATGAAAAAATGTTCAGTAGCATTAGCAGTTAGGGAAATACAAACCAAAACTATGCTGAAATTTCATCTCTTACCAGTCAGAATAACAGTCATCAAGTATACAGTTACAAATGCTAGACAGGATCTGGAGAAAAAAAGAACACTTTACACTGTTGGTGGAACTCTAAATTAATACAATCTCTATGGCAACCAGTGTGGAAGTTCCTTAGAAGACTAGGCATTAAACAACCCCACCATATTATGACCCAGTTATACTACTTCCCAGTATTTATCATGAAGAATTAAAGTAATCTTACGGCAGTGATACATGCATACCCAATGTTCATAGCAGCACAGTTCACAATAGCCAAATTATGGAACCAGCCTAGGTATCCATCAACAGATGAATGGGAAAAGAAAATATGGCATACATACACAATAGAGTTTTATTCAGCCATAAAGAAAAATGAAATTTTGGTATTTGCAGGAAAACTGTGGAACCAGAGACAATCATCTTAAGCAAAATAAGGTTAAGGGTTGTATGTTTTCGCTCAAGCAGAAGCTAGAGAGGAAAAGAAAACAAAGGTGGGAGTGGATCTCCTATAAATCAAAGAGATCAGTTAAAGGAAAGGGACCGGGGGTGGGAGGAAGGGAGAGAGGAGGAAGTGCTGGGGAGGAATATTGGCCAAAATGTATTGTTATTTTGTGTGCATGTACAAATATGTAACCACAAATCCCATTAATATATACAAGTATAAATGCACCAATAAAAAATGGAAAAACAAAAAGATAGTACAAGGAAGTCAAAAAGGAACTGCTTTAAGGCTTAATTAGTGAAAACAAAATTTATTTGAAGAGTGTTTTCCTTTGCAAATTTTATTTTTAAATAAATTTGTTGAGATATAACTTAAATATATTGAATGCATTATATTTTTTCTATCTCCAATTAAATTCTATGAAAGTGAGAGGATGTTTTAGAAGTACTGATGAGAAAAAGATGTAACCATCTCACTATCACAACATCAGAGGAAGCTTTTTCATGCCTGGAGTGAAGAATTTAAATCTTTCCCTGTTTGGCCCTTCCTGACTTATAATACAATTGTTTTAATTTTCCTCTACATTCACAACACTACATCAGTCAGTGTTACTTTTTTTGCTTTTGCTTAAACCAACAAACATGATTTAGAAAACTCAAGAAAGCCTATTTATCCTTATTTTTGTTTGCCATGTTCTTTTTTCTTTTTAATATTTATTTTTTAGGTGTAGATGGACACAACATAATACTTTCATTTTTATGTGGTGCTGAGGATCAAACCTGGCCCCCCACCCCGCCCTGCTAGGCGAGCTCTCTACCAATAAGCCACAATCCCAGCCCCTGACATGTTTTTTTTCTTCCCAACAGTCTGTGACTTGTTTTGTTCCCTTTCTGTTTAGAGAATTTCCTTTTATTACTATTTTCTTAGGGTAGGTCTGCTGGCACCAAATTTTCTTGGTTCTCATTTTTTTGGAGAATCTTAATTTCCCCTCTTCCCAAAACTCAACTCCTAAATATTTTCACTGGGTATATGGTTCTGGGTTGCCAATTCTTTTCTTTCAGCACCTGTAAAATATGAACTACTTCCTTCTGGCCTCCATGGTTTCTGATGATGATCTACTAGTTGAATTGTTTTCACATATAGAAGTTTGTGATGTCATTGTCTACCTTTCTTGGGTTTGCCTTGGTCAGAGTTTATTCGGCTTCTTTTTTTTATTTTAAGAGAGAGAGAGAGAATTTTAATATTTATTTTTTAGCTTTCGGCGGACACAACGTCTTTGTTTGTATATGGTGCTGAGGATCGAACCCGGGCCGCATGCATGCCAGGCGAGCGCACTACCACTTGAGCCACATCCCCAGCCCCATTATTCAGCTTCTTAAATCTCTAGGTTTATGAATGCCAGAGTTGGGGAGTTTTCAGCCATTTTTTTTTCCAGTGCTTTTTTGAAAGGCCTTATTACCTCTTTCCTATTTCCATGACTCTGATAACACAAATGTTTGATCTTTTCACGGGTTCTACTTGAATTAACTGATGAAATTCCTACATAGAAAGTACATAAAGATTTTGCCAGGTGCTATGGTGCACACTTGTAATCCCAGCAGCTTAGGAGGCTCAGGCAGGAGGATCTCTAGTTCAAAGCCAGCCTCAGCAGCTTAGCAAGGCCCTAAGCAACTCAGGAGACCCTGTCTCTAAATAAAATATAAAAACCACTGGGATGTGGCTCAGTGGTTGAGTGCCCCTGACTTCAATCCTGGGTAACTCTCCCCGCCCCCCCCATAAAAAGAAAGTACATAAAGATTTTTTTTTAATATCTTAAAAGCAATGATTTGGATAATAAATCTTAATGATAGCATGATGTGGTTAAATATATGAGATATGTCTATGCATTTTCATGATCTTTGACTTTATACAAGTTGAAAGCCACCAGAATTGATAACACTATTAGGTAGGAGGTTGTTTAGCTTTTCAGAATGCAAAGCCAGGCTGAATGGCAAATTTAAATATATCATAACATGATGGAAGCCCAATTTTAGAGTTGCATTGATTTTCCCACCTGTGGAAGAATTAGACAATGTGAGGAGTCAGAATTAAGTAGGAGGTCACTTCAAATAATTGTTAAACAGTAAACATTTATTGGTTACCTAGTATGTTGTATGTTTTTAAATTTAACTTAAAAATGTACATTAAAAGTAAATGCTATTGTATACTTTGAAAGATTGAGTTTTGTTAACAAAGCTAATACTAAAGTTACTAAGTTTTTTATTTTCTTCCACCCCCCCCCCAGTAATGGGGATTGAATCCCCTTTAGTAATGAGGATTAAACACTGAGCCACATTCCCAGCTCTTTTTAATTTTTATTTTGAGATAGGGTCTTACTAAATTGCTCAGGGCCTTGATAACTTGTGGAGGCTGGCTTTGAACTTGTAAAGCTCCTTCCTCAGCCTCCTGAGTCAATGGGATTACAGGTGTGTACCACCATGCCCAGCTTCTGTTTTGGTTTGGATAGGAAATTCCTCATTAAATTTTAGGAGAATATAAACTTAAATGTCAAGACTTCTTTATTCATCTATTGTATATATTTTGGAAGTAGGTTGACTCTAAGGAAAGAAATTTTTAAAAGTATATATATCACCACAGAATGAAATTGATCTGTATTATTTGTCACATCATGGTACTTGAAATGCTGTATTGATCATTTCAATGACAATTATCATCTTTTGTTTTTGTTTTTCTTAGTCATGTTGGAAGCCTCTGCAGAGAACATTTTACAGCAAGACTTTTGCCATGCTATCAAAGTGGGAGTGAAGCACACTCAACAAATAATTCAGGGCATCCAGCAATTGGTGAAAGAAATTGGTGTTACCAAGAGGACACCTCAGAAGATATTTACCCCTTCACAAGAGATTGTGAAATATGTTCATAAGTAAGAACATCTGTACCACAAAATATCAGATTGTCACCAGATGTAATCTCCTTTAAGGAAAAAGTTTGCATACATTACTTCAGAAATAACACTTTTCTGATTTAAATATTGATCCTCTAAATTCCTGTCCAATGTCTAAAACAGGAAAAACCCATACTCTTCCAGGAGAAATCTTAAATGTGGGAGAGACACTTCTTGATCAAGATATACAAAATTCCTGTATCTCTCTGTGCCCAGACAGGAAAAAGAGAATAAGCATAGATATTTGAATATCTAGGAAATTGTTGAATTTCTCAAAAAGAAATCAAGTATAAACTACCACTATTTGCCTAGTATTTAGAACATTTGCCTGGCACACATGAATAAGTCTCAGGTGGAATTAATTTAAAAATTAAAGATAAAGCAGGTGGGGGGGGCATAGTACACGTATAAGTGATTTGCCTTGAAAGGTAAAGATATTTGGGTTCCCATATCATAAGTAGTAGATAGATTAGCAGTGATAAACAATAGTATGTCCATATTTTTTAAAATTCTTTATGAAATGTTTATAAATAATTTATAGTTTACTAAGTATTTGTTTCACTAATAATAGAAATTGACTCTTGTTTCAAATATTATTATGCTAACATTTCTTTTCTATTTTAAAAAGACTTGCCATGGAGAAACTCTATGCAGTTTTTACAAATTATGAACATGATAAAGTAGGTATACCTGAAGTTTGTCTTGTATAATTGTTCCAGTATTATTTTTTTTGTCATAACTCATGTAGTTTTGTTTATGAATTGTCCTATTTTTATTAAAAATCTCGAGCCAAAAGTCTTGGTAAAAGCTTACCTGTCTGCTTCTCCATTCTTCTATTATTAATTAATATAACTTTTAGGGAAGTCTGCAAATACATTTGAATGAAAAACAAATAGTATTTCTTAAAAATCAATGACAAGTTCTAATCTCTTAAAGAATATTGTCATTAGAAAAATATGAATACCCTTACAATATAAAAATAGAAATGTTAAATGTTATCATGTTTTATATAATAACTGAACCTTAACTTTCTTTTAGATTTCCAGAGATGAAGCTGTTAACAAGATAAGATTAGATACAGAGGAACAACTAAAGGGTGAATTCTGTTTTTTCAATTGTAAAAAAATTGAAGGAAATAATAGTTCGGGTGGTTTTTTTTTTCAGTCATTGGTAAAAATTTCTCAGAAAAAGTCAGTTATTCCCATTGCTCCTTGGTTTTATCTTAAGTAAGTTAGTGATAATGAAACATCACAGGGTTAAACTAATTTCTATAAATATAGCTAGCGCAACAATTAATACAGAGTAAACACCTAGTAAATATTGAATGTGAAATGTTTGTATCTTTTCTGTCTCACATTTTTCCTCTAAAATGGATAGCATTGCGTCCTGTCATTTGAAACCGTAAAATATAGCTTTTAAAATTCCTGTTTGATTGATCTGTGAAACTGCAGTACCAGTAATACCTGGTCTATGAAGATTAAATGAGTAAATCATTTACATTTGTACCTGGCACATAGTCAATCTCATAAACTGAATACAAAGGAAGTGTGAGAGTTCTTGTTAATTTTTTCACTGACATTCTCTCACAAGAGTGTTTATCTTATTTTAAAACTTTGCTATTAGCTATGATATTAATGCCATTATCTGTATTAATCACTGAAATGCTTAGTCTTTTGTCACTACATTTCATCTTGTTTTTAAGAATGAAAAGCTGTATAATTCATGTTATCTTATTTAAAAAGAAAAGTTTTATGGGTTTTTTTGTATTATATGTCATTATTTTCTGAATTGGTAGTATAACATTGTAAGTATTTTGTTACTTATTGTTTCCATGTTCAACCCAGTTAAAGCATAAAAATTCATATTGAAGTATAATATTAAAAGTTATTCTTGCCTGATGAGATAGGATACTTATTATCTCTTTTTTTGTTGCCATTTCTTATGTTCAGTTTACTTTAAAGTTATACATTTATTTAGTAAATCAAAGACTTGAGAGAACAGTACCTAATATTTGGTATAGCCAGAAATGGCAGTGCACACCTATAATCCCAACAATTTGAAAGGCTGAGGCAAGAGAATCATGAGTTTGAATCCAGCCTGGGCAACATCTCAAAAAAAGAGAGAGGGCTAGGGTTGTGGCTCAGCGGTAGAGCACTCTCCTAGCACGTGCAAGGCGCTGAGTTGGATTCTCAGCACCACATAAAAATAAACAAATAAAATAAAGGTATTGTGCCCAACTGTAACTAGAAAAATATTTTTTAAAAAAAGAGACGGAAGGAGAGACAAGGAAATTAATGAACTAAAATAACAACATTTAAAAGCATAAACCATTGAGGCAGACAGATCTGTATTCAGGTCACAGCTATAATAGTTATGTCTGTGTTATCTCAGGCAGTTTACTTCCTCAAGCCTTAGCTTTTTCTTCTGTAAAAGGGGATAATAATAAATTTACCTCATAAATTGTTATGAAGATTAAAGGCATTTTTAAAAAGCAACTTGTGAAATGTCTATATGAAAGCACTTGGTAATGTTAACTGAAAAACTTGTTGTTTGGAATTTGTAATATATAAAGAAAATTATTTCTTAATTAGAAGATTTAAGTAAAAGTTCTCAAGGCAAAAAAAAGAGTGAGGGTGACTACTCTTAATATTGTCAGTTAAACCTTTTAACAATATGGTTGACTCGGTGTATCAGGTGACGTGATATAAGCTAACTAAGTTCCCAATCACAACACATTTAAGGGATTAATATTTGGTGTGTCTCACTTGCTGGAGAACATTTGATTTATCTCCTTTTGTTTGCCTGAGGACCAAATACTCAGTCAACCCCCTTGGCTTACTCCCTTAGTAATTGATTTGATTCTGTGAACTTTGGAGAAATCAGCCTTTCAGAAAAGAAAACCTTTGTTTTGATTTCTTTCTTTTTTTTTTTTCCTCCAGAAACATTTCCAGACGTCGATCCATATGAAATAATAGAATCCTTCAATGTTGTTGCAAAGGAGGTTTTCAGAAATATTATTTTGACTGAATACAAAAGGTAAACATACTCTCTTGATAGAAGAGAAGTATGTATTTTTTCTGCAAGTTACCTTGAAAGTGGTTGTTTACTCAAAGGAAGGAACTGATTTTTAAGTGGAAAGTAAAGAAAATAGTTATTGTGTAAATTGTATCAAAGAAAGAATATGTGGATATGTGACTCTCTTGGGCCTTGTGTATCAAGCCATGCTTCACAGCCTTGCCTGAACATCACAATTACCTGCAGATGTGCAGTAACAGTACTAACAATACAGTTACATAGGCCACAACCCCAGACGTTTTGATTCAGTGGGATTTAGGATGGAGCCCAGGTTTTTGTATTGTTTTTTAAAGATCCACAGGATTTTATGATATGCAGCTGGAGTTGAACTTCTTGGTAGAGATAAAGAAATGTTATGTGATTTTTCTGACTTCCAACACAGCTTTACTACTTATTTTATTTATGACTATAGGTGTGATGGACGAGATTTGACTTCACTTAGGAATATAAGTTGTGAGGTAGATATGTTTAAAACTCTTCATGGATCAGCATTATTTCAAAGGGGACAAACACAGGTAATACATGTTTTAAAAAACTACATGCTGAATTAGGAATGTTTAATTAGATCTAGAAGTACATTTTATAGATGCTATAATTTTCATTAAATGGAATATATTCAAATTGATGTCGGATTTTTTAAAATATGATTTTAACAGGTTTTTTGGTTTGGTTTGGTTTGGTTTGGTTTGGTTTTCTATATTAAAAATTGAACCCTGGGGCACTTTACCATTGAGCTATATCCCAGCCTTTTTTATTTTTTATTTTGAGACAGGATATCACTAAGTTGCTAAAGCTGGCATGTACTTGCAATCCTCCTGCCTCGGCCTGCCAGATTACTGGGATTACTGGCCATGTGTATGCCACTGTACCTGGCTTAAGAGTTTTTTGAGGTATCATTTCTGTCCTGTAAATTATATATGTTTTAAGTGTATGATTGCCTAAGTTTTTAGATTGCCATAGTCAAGGTGATGAACATAGCAATCACACCCAAAAGTTTCTTGCCTATTTTTAATCCCTTCTTCCTGCTTCCTCTATACAACTGCTGATCTTTTGTTACTATAGTTGACATGTTGTAAATTATTAGGTATTTTTATTATATTTTTATTTTAAGTGCACAAAATTGAGTTACTCATACTCCTCAGCTTATGGCATGTTATTGTTTGGGGTCTGATCATGGCCCTCATTTGTTTTCTTCATTAGCCTTCACCTCAGCCCCATTCTTTTTCTTTACATAGATACTCCCTTGTATTTTACCTGATTTGCCAGCAGTTAATTTATTTAAACCAACACATGTACCCATTGTTCTGTGTATGGTATTATGCCGCCTACCTCTTTCTTAAAAATTATTCACATTAGTAACTAATTTTACCAGTCAGAAAGGTATTAAAAAGTAGCATCATGATGTTTTAATTTGTATTTCCCTGTTTACTAGTAAGACTCGGAATCTCAATATAATAACCAGTGAACATGGTCACTGTGTAAACCATACCCTGGGGGACTGTGCACCTCAAGAGCACTGTCCCTAGAGTTGTAAAATGTGGTGCCCTTGCTTCAGGTGTGCTGTTTTGTGAATTTCCTGTCCTTGGCCTTTGACCAAATTTTTTTTTTCTATTTTTAATATGGCCTGTATTTTACCTTCTATTTTGCAGTAATCTCTTTTGTGTTTTAAACATTAATCTGTTCTAGAAACAAACCAAACTTTATGTAGATGTTCTTTGTTGTTTGCTTTTTAATTTTGCTTGATTCTCTACATGTAGAAAAAAACCTGAAATTTTTAGTTTTGATGTAGTTAATCTTTGTCATTTTCACTTTCAAAGTCTTATTAAAGAATCGTTTCTTGTTGGGAGCCCTGGTGCCTACCTATAATCCCAGTGACTTGGGAGGCTCAAGTAGGAGGATCACAAGTTCAAGGCCAGCCTAGGCAACTTAGTAAGACCCTGTCTCAAAATTTTAAAAAAGGACTGGAGATATATAGTTACTGGTCAGTGGTAAAGCACCCCTGGGTTCAATACCTAGTACTGCAAAAAGAAAAAAGAATCATATTTTACCTCAGAGTCAAAATTTATGCATCTCCTTTTTTTTTTTCTATTAACTTTTAAACTATGTTCTGTCCTATTATTTTGTGAATTTCCTGGGCCAGTGTCAAAGTATTTTAATTATAATGGTCTTGGAGTTTATACAAATGTCTTAAGCAAATCTTGCCTTTTTTGCTTCCTCCTCCCTCAAAATTGTCTTAAGCTATTCAAGCAGATTTGTTCCTTCGATTGAATTTTGAATTATATCACGTTCTCAAAAGAAAAAAAAAGTCCTTGGGTTTTTTATTGGAATTGCACTGAATTTAACCTGTTAATTCAAGAGAAATGACATTTTTACAATTCAAATCATTCTTAATTCAAGTTTTCTTTTATGCTCTTTAATAACATTTTTAAAGTATCTCTAGTATTATTCTTTTGTTATTTATTCTGATAGTCTGCCTTTTAACTGGATACTTATCCAATCTGTGTTTAGTTTAATTATGATGTGATTGAATTTATGTAATTCAGTAGTAAAGGACCTGTAGGCTAAATCCCCAGTATCGAAAAAGAAAGAACTCATTTAAATCCCTGTTTCTTGCATGTTATTTATTGTTTTCAAATGGGTACATTCAAGATTTGTTCTTTGTCTTTGGTTTTCAGCAGTATGACCATGCAAAATTTTCTTTGGATTTATCTTGCTTAGAATTTTAAGCTTGAATCCATAAATTTTTATCTTTTTTTTTTTTGTCAAGCTTGAAATATTTCAACTACTATTTTTTTCTTCCTTATTCTCTTTTTCTCTCCTTCTGGGATTACATATACACTATGATGGTCTGTTTGATATTATACCATAGGTCCCTGAGAATGTGTATTTTTCCCCTTTTTCAAATTGGGCTTTTTTTTTTTTTTTTTCTTGTGGGAATGGTAGTAGGGATGGAAATCGGAGTCTTGCACATATGAGGCAAGTGTTCTACCACTAGCTACACCCCTAGCCACTTGGGCAGTTTCTATTAATCTATCTTCATATTCATTGACTTTTCATCTCCTTTCAATTATGAAGTAATATATTTTTTAGTTCTAGAATTTTTGGTTTTTGTTTTGTTTTGCTTTGTTTTGTACCAGGGATTGTACCTAGAGGTACTTAATCACTAAGCCATATCCCCAGCCTGTATTCTTTTTTAATTTATTTTTTTTATTTTTTAATTTGAGACAGGGTCTTGCTAAGTTGCTTAGGGCCTTACTAAGTTGATGAGACTCGCTTTGAAGTTTTGATTCTCTTGCCTTAGCCTCCCAAGCCTCTGGGATTACAGGCATGTACCACCATGCCCAGCTTCTGTTAATTCTTTATGTCCTTCAGTATAATTATTAGAGCTGTTAAGTCTTTTATCAATCTTCTGTTTTGTTGTTGGTGATGGTGGTGTTGTTTTTTGTGTTTTGTTTTTTTTTGTTGTTGTTGTTGTTGTTTTGTTTTTTTGGTTTTTTGATACTAGGGGTGAAACCCAGGGGCACTTTACTACTGAGCTACGTCCTCAGCCCCTTTTATTTTTTGAGACAGGGTCTCACTAAATTTCCTCCACTAGCCCTGAACTTGTGATCCTTCTGCTCCTTAAGAGGCTGGGATTATAGATATGTACCCTTACACCTGCCCTGCTAATCTAACATCTTAGCTAAAATCAGTCTCTATTCTGTATCTTTTGTCTTGAGATTGGGCCTTGTTTCCTGTTTCTTTAGAATGTATCCTGAAGCTGTGAATGATGCATTGTAGCATTTCTGAATTATGTTATATCCCTCCAAAGAAGATTGACTTTTTTTTTCTTTTTCTTTTTCTTTTTTTTTTTAAGCAGTCTGTTTCATTGATTGCAGCTTTGTTGAGGCTTCTTTGGACTAGTACATAGTTTTTTTTTTTTTCTATTTTACTATGTTTCTATTTTTTTTTTTATTGTTGGTCGGTTGGTCGTTCAAAACATTACATAGTTCTTGATATATCATATTTCACAGTTTGATTCAAGTGGGTTATGAACTCCCATTTTTACCCCGTATACAGATTGCTGAATCACATCAGTTACACTTCCATTGATTTACACATTGCCATAGTATTTCTTCTTTCTTCCTCCCTAACATGCCTAAGTTGTATGTTTTATATATGTAGTCTATATGATGATGTTAGACCTTTGGATTATTCAGTTTTACATATAGATTGAATATACAGAGAATGAATAAGTATTTACTATATTAAGTGTCATGGCCAGTATTGTGTAGAATGTATTTATTACCTTTTTTTTGAAAGAGTTAATTGGGTTCATCACTTTTATTTTTGAGCTAAGGGTGTAGCTCAGCAGTAGAGGATGCACAAAGACCCTCCAAAACACAAAATGTGTATTTTTGTTGTTGTTTTTATCTTTGTCATTAGTGCATTAAAGCCCAAGAAATTTTTCCTTCTTTTTTAGGTGCTTTGTACTGTTACATTTGATTCATTAGAATCTAGTATTAAATCAGACCGAATTATAACAGCAATAAAGTAAGTTATGTTTTTCCAATGTTAGTTTGTGATGTTCCTATAAAGAATTAAAGCTCATGTGTTATATTATTAGTCATTATTACTTTTTTAACCAGTATCTCTGTACTTTATTCTGTTTATGAAGTCAGAATTTCAAGGAATTTGTATGTGCATGTGTTGTATTTTCTTCTAAATTATTGGTTTTGAACACGTAATTGGAACAAATTTAATTATTTAATGTGAATACATTTAGATTATTCTCTTCCTCTTGAATCATTCCTCAGACTGATTTTCTAGGTAATTTTGAATGGATTAGTTTTTCTATTTTAAATTAGAGAACAAATAAATTGGCAAAAGTCCCAGTTGCTGAGAATAATCTGGAGGCTGTTAATGAAAAATGTAATCCAAGCCACATTGTGATTTTGTGTTCAGAAATACTGGCTCTCCTCCTGTTTCTAAAACATCAGTAGTAAAATCATGTCAGTCACCATTAGATGATCAAGCCCTACAGCACCACCACCTCAGAGTCCTGGAACTACTTTCTTTCCTCATTGGCTAATAGGGAAAGCCTGCTTCCCTGCTTTCCTCTTCTTACTGCCCTACTAACAAGGATAATCTCTGGTATTTCAGGAATTACTCTAGTTGTTTTTTTTGTTTTTTTTTTTTTTTTTGTATCTGACAAAAATTATATATAAGGCTGGAATGTTCATCCTAATAATTTGTCTATATTTTATCAAATATTTGAGCCCAAACTGGGTTGCCCTGCACTTTTTCATTTTTGACTCCTTTCTCTTTTCTATATATTCAAGTCTTACATCTATAATTGTGTAAATGAGGGAACACACATCAGTCATCCATCTGGCCTTTGGTTTCCTTTTTTTGGTAAAATGCAAGTAAAATGGGCCAGTGATTTCTATACACAGATAAGTGTGTTTTGCTTACTCTACGCAAAGTGGGCATCATCTGTTCTTTGACCCTACTATGTGACTATTCATAATAAACCCAGTTTCCTACCTCCAGGAATTGTTTCTTCTCGTCCTTTTTTTTTTTTTTTTTACCATTTTTCTAGATATTTTGTCAGTAGTTCTTTTTCCCAACCCTGAAAAGATGTTTATGTTTGCCTGACAGATCTTCTGGTTGTTGTGTTGTATCATTTTAGTTACCAATTTTCATTTCACAGGGTGACTAAGAAGAGAAAGATTATAATTCTGAGATTGAACTATTGTGTTTATAACATTTAATATTCTCTCAATTATTACTAATGTTTAAAAATATATGTCTTCTTCCATACAATTCAAACCTAATATTTAAGGGTATTTGAAGGAAAATCGTTTTCCTGAGTACTTGTAGAATTAATTCATAAGTCACAGGGAAAAAAATACCGTCTCTCAAATACTTGAGAGTCTGAGGCAGGAGGGTCTCTTGAGCCCTGGAAGTTCACGACCCACCTGGACAACATAGCAGGACCTCATCTCAAAAGAAGGAGAAAAAAATATGTATATATTTTATACACACATACACTTATATATCTTCTCTCATTCATCTAATTCTTCATGTTTTCTGTTTCAACCAACTCTCATTAATATCCAGGTTTTGTTCAAATGCTCTTAAATCTTTTTTTTTTAGTAGTCTATTGAAATAAATTTATTGAAATTTATTTAATGAAATAAATTTATCCTTATAATGTTTTTAATATTAAGCTTTTTGTTTATAGTGGGATAAAAGACAAAAATTTCATGCTGCACTATGAGGTAAGGTGAATTTTTTCCCCAACATTAATTGTGGAAAATTTCTAGGATACAGCACCATTGAAAGAATTTTGCAATGAATTTTCTTATCTTTACTACCTAAATTATCCCATTAACATTTTATCATACATTTGTTAAGTTAATTTAGGGGCTATTGTTTTACTGCATACAGAAGGGATTTAGAGAGATTATACAGTAACTTCTTATTCTAAGTCATAAATAAAAGTGAAAGTATATTATTAGACAGTGCTGTTTTAGGTAAGAGAGTTATAATTAACGTGTGTCAAACAAAAGTGGAGCATTTCAAATTTGATTTAAAAAATCACCCAATCCCATTAGCTCATTTAAATGTTCATGTTTACTTAGTTGATTAGTAAATGATCTAAGGTAATTAACATTGTTCTTTATATGAAGTCATTATATATGATTAAGTTTGTGATTGATCTTTACAACTAATTCTAAGGGACTAGGTATAAAATATAATTCTTTGATTTTATTACTTGAGGTATATGCTTTGGGAAGCTAGTATAAAGTAATAAGTTACTTCACTTTTGGATAACACTGTTGACTACGTAGAATCCCAATATTTCACATTAGGCAAACCTGCTATAATCAATAGAGAACATATTATAGCCGGGCACAGTGACCCGTAAATGTAATCCCAGCAACTCAGGAGGCTGAGATAGGAGGATTGTAAATTCAAGGCCAGCCTCAGCAATTTAGCAAGACCCTGTCTTTTTTTTTTTTTTTTTTTGTACTGGGAATTGAACCCAGGGGCTACCACAAAAAGCCCCATCCCCAACCCTTTTTATTTTTTATTTTGTTACAGGGTCTAAACCTCCTGAGTTGCTGAGATTATAGGCATGTGCCACTGTGCTCACTGAGACCTTGTCATAAAATAAAGAAGGACTGGGGATATAATTCAGTGGTGGAGTACCCCTGGGTTCAATCCCCAGTAACAAAAATACAGAATATATTATATAGAAAGTATTTGCTGCAAATAGCAATGAACCAGGAGATTATCACTGTTCTGAATCCCTTAAAAATACACTGTTCTAGATATATCCAGAAGCTACAGAAAGCCAGAGAGGAATTATAATTGAATAAAGCACATCCTTTGTCATTAACTAGTGAGCATGTGATAATCTAGAAAGGACAGTTGTGGAAAATGCATCTCTGGTTTGCAACTGTGGAACAGGGTGAAAGGGGAAGCCAGAAAAGAAATGGGCTATTATTGCCATATTATTCCATTTTTAAGACCCTCTGTAAACCATATAAAACAGAAGATGACTTAGTGAGTTTTTATAAGGCAAACACCCTTTTAACAACCACTCAAGTCAAGGAATATATCACCAGCCACCTCCGAATCTTCCCCATGTTTTTCATCCCAGTCTCAACAACCATTTTCCCCTAAAAGTACCAACTGTCCTCCTAAGTTTTATTTTTTTATTTCTATTTTTTTTAAAGAGAGAGAGAAATAGAATTTTTTTAATATTTATTTTTTAGTTTTCGGCAGACACATCTTTGTTTGTATGTGGTACTGAGGATCGAACCCGGGCCACACGCATGCCAGGGGAGCATGCTACCGCTTGAGCCACATCCCCAGCTCCTTCTCCCAAGTTTTATAGTAACCATTTCTTTACATTTTCAGTGTATAT
The DNA here is from genome assembly GCF_052094955.1 of Ictidomys tridecemlineatus. NCBI lineage: Eukaryota > Metazoa > Chordata > Mammalia > Rodentia > Sciuridae > Ictidomys > Ictidomys tridecemlineatus. The sequence continues at coordinate 76,616,386 of NC_135488.1, forward strand.
CCATAGATACTTTAGACTTGTCAATTTTTCTTATATGTGATATTTCTTTAAGTCTTTTAATCTGTGCATTTCTACTCCATAACTTTCTTTACAATCTATCTACTAAAGTCCAGAGCCATTTGATCTGGGCATTGTTGATTGCACACTCATGGTATATGTCAGCATATTCCTCTATTTCCTGCAAATTGACTGTTAGATCCAGGGGTTTGATTCGATTCTTGAATTATTGCTGTTTTGTTTCATTTTAAGACAGAGTCTCAGTAAGTTGCTTAGGGCCTCCTTTAGTTGCTGAGGCTGGCCTTGAACTTAGAATCCTCCTGCCTTAGCCTCCCTATTGATCCTTGTAAAAATTTTTGTTAAACTGGAATTTCAGATTTTTATGGGACAGCTTCAATTTTTAAATGATCAACTAATTTGTATACCTTGCAGATAACATTTCTATCAAAACAAAACAGTTTATAACCTCTGGGTAAAATAAAACGCTTATCAAAGTGATATTTATTTCCTCAATGTGTACTTCTTAAATATATATATTTTATTATTATTACAAAGATACTTTGTTATTGTTAATATTAAACAGTATGGAAATTTATGTTGTCTATAATCATTCACTTCCTAGAACATAGTTTTACACACTACAAATGGCTACTTTTAGCAGTTTATTTTAGATTTATACCTGACATGTTCTGGCATAAATGAACCTACTTTTGTTTTTAAAAAATTGGGATTTTACTGTTTTGTACTTTGTTTTATTCATTTGGTAATGTATCTTGAGCATCTTTCCATGTTGGTTATATATGTATGTTTTCTTTGAAGTTTCCTCCTTATGCAACTAATGAAATTGGCAAAGTCACTGGCATAAATAGAAGAGAGCTTGGGCATGGTGAGTATAATCTATAAACTTTTATGGTATTTTTACAGAGACGTTTTAGTACACTTTTGCCTATTGTTTTTAATATATTTTTTACTTACTGTTTTTTATTCTAACTTAGGTGCTCTTGCTGAGAAAGCTTTGTATCCTGTTATTCCCAAAGATTTTCCTTTTACCATAAGAGTGACATCTGAAGTCTTAGAGTCGAACGGTATGTATTATTTTTTCCCTAGTGGAAAAGACCAGATTCCCTGTTATAAACTTTTCAAAAGTAATGTTACAAGATGTTTATTACTACAGGGCCCAAACCTATTGCATGAAAAACTGTGTTTGGTTGATCATAAACGTGAGCCTATTATTTGTTTTGAGTCTCTGTTCTTAGCTAATGAACTCTTTGTAAATCAGTATAAGACAAGTATTTTTCTTTTTGTATCTGTTATAATCGATCCAATATGGGTCATTTGTTCATTTTTGACAAAACATAGAACAAGGCCAGCTTAAAAAGAAAAGGGGCAAAAATACAGTGATTCATTAGACAGGGAACACTAAGTAGCCACACATGGCTAACACCTACTATATTGGGCCATGTAACTCTGTAGTTGGTGGCTTAGGAATTTATTTTAATTGTCATGGACCTTTATTTTATTTATTTATATGTGACACTGAGAATCAAACCTAGTGCTTCACACATGCTAGGCAAGCACTCTACCACTGAGCTACAATCCCAGCCCAAGAACTTGATTTTAACCACTTCTGAAAAGTAGGAAGAAGCTGAGTGCCATGGTGCATGCCTGTAATCAGGCTGAACCAGGAGGATCCTGAGTTCAAAGCCAGCCTTAGCAACTTAGAGCGGCCCTAAGTAACTTAGCAAGACCTTATCTCACAATTTAAAAAAAAAAAAAATTTTTTTTAAAGGTCTGAGATGTAGCTCAGAGATTAACTGTCCCTGGGATCAATTCCTGGTACCAAAAAAAAAGAAAAAATAGGATGAAAAGGCTATTGAATATTTTTAAAGAAATTATTGAAGTACACATGCCTGTAATTCCAGCAACTGAAGAGGCTGAGGCAGGAGGGTCATAGCTAGCCTTAGCAACTTAGTGAGGCGAAGGACTGAGGATGTGGTTCACTGGTTGAGTGCCTCCAAGGTTCAATTCTCAGTACCAAAAAAAAAACAAGAAAAAGAAATAAAGATATCATTGATGTAACAATATTCTACATTTTTTTAAAAATCAGTATATTATAAAGCATGTCTTTTTTTGTTTTGATAGGGTCATCTTCTATGGCATCTGCATGTGGAGGAAGTTTGGCATTAATGGATGCAGGTAAAAGAATTGTGTCTCAAAATTGCTACTACTTTATACATAATTTGATTAGCATAAAATATAAGAATTCTTTAAAACTGAATTTTAGTAAGACTTGAAGTCAGATTATAGATTACCAAGCCAAGCCAAAAGTAAGATAGTAGCAAAAGTAATCCTTCAAATATCTAGATATTTTTTGGAATTCTTATTTTTAGATAAAAGCAGTACACTGAGAATTACTTGTCTTAGTGACTGTATTAGTCAAGGTTCTCTAGAGGAGCCAAATAAACAGGAAGTATAATGATAAAAAGGGGACTTATTAGGTTGGCTTATGGGACCAGAAGCTGGATAGTTCATAATGGCTATCTACAGGCTGGAGAGCTGGAAGAACCAGTAGCAGCACATTCTAAGAGGCTAATGCCCCAGAACAAGAGGGATCAACAGTGCTACCCTAGTACAAGACAGAAGGCTTCTGGAAAATCACTGGCAGAGTCTGCTTTGGAAGAGTGAAGAAGTGAGAGTCTGATATCCTCAGATAATTACAGCATTGATCAAGAACCTGTTCAAGGAGAATGGAGCTTTCGTCTGCTGCTACTTCCTTGTTCTTCCAACTTTTATTCCATCCAAGTCGTCATCCTATTAGATGGTGCTGCCCATGCTCAGGAAGGGTCTCCATTTCAATTGGCTTTCCCAAATACCAATCATTCCTGGACACCCCCTCATTGATACCCCTTGAGCCTTTTAATCCTCAGCATCTCTTAATCCAATCAAGTTGACTATTCAATTGAACATTACAGTGACCCAGAGAATTTTCTTACCTTCCAAAAAGTAGAGCCCCATAATTGATTCCAACCACCAGAGAAGTTTTTGATTAGTAACAGAAGGATTAGGGCCCTTTAGAGAAAGTCATCATGTAACCTTTGAGATTTTGCTACTCCAAAAGTGTACATAGAATTTTAGGAAGATAGAATGTGAGTGGTTCATCCTGAGTCTGAAATACTAGAAGAGAAAAAGTTGGCATGTTATGCTCTCAAAACTAGTTATCAGTTTCTACCATATAGGTATCACTGATGTTATTTAAGAAGAAAAGGGGTCTGGGGATGTATGTAGCTCAGCAGTAGAGTACTCACCTACTATGCACAAGGCCCTAAATTTAGTTCCCAGTACCAGGGAAAAAAGAAGAAGAGGAAAAAGGAAAGGAACCTAAAGAGGCTACAAAGGAATTCTCTAATAATTTCACACATTTACAGTATATATGTGAAAGGTGGAAAGGAAGACAACCAAAGGTGAAATGAAATAGTATGGATAGATAATAGAAATATTTCAGAAAAATTAAAACTTGGATCAGGCTAAACAAAAGAAAAAATGCTTAAGGAATTTTTTCTAGTTTGTTCACTGAAGGAAAATGTAATATACAGATAGGTGGTAATATTCTGCTACTGGTTTTCATCTTCATGTATACATTCAACAAATCTGTGTGCTGTGAGCCAAGCACTGATCTAAGCTCTTGGGACATGGTTATTAATAAAATAGCCCTTGTTTTTATGGAGCTTGCATGTCTCATCCAAATATTATATTGGAAAACAGAAAAACTTCTGAAAAAGATTAATCAAAAGATAAAATAAGAGACGTCATGCTTGGCATGGTGGCATATATCTGTAATCCCAGCTACACTGGAGGCTAAGGCATAGGGATCACAAGTTTGAGGCTAGTCTTGGCAACTTAGACCATTTCTAAAAATAAAATTTTAAAAAGGACTGGGAATGTAGCTCAGTGATAGAACCCCTGTGTTTAAGCTCTAATTCAGATCTTTTGTTCTAAAGAAAAACCCATCCTGGCAGTGATGTAATGATAAAAACTTCATTATGACATTCTAAGCAATCTCACCTATATTCAATGTTTTAACTACCACTATAAATAATGATTATGACTTAAATATTTACCCCTTCAACCTAGCTCTCAAGTCTTGGATCCATATAAACTGCCTCTTGGACATCTCTAGCTAACGTCCCCCACAGCATAATATATATTTTAATTCATTTAAAATTGAATCACTCTGGGCTGGGGATGTGGCTCAAGCGGTAGCACGCTCGCCTGGCATGCGTGCGGCCCGGGTTCGATCCTCAGCACCACATACAAACAAAGATGTTGTGTCCACTGAAAACTAAAAAATAAATATTAAAATTCTTTCTCTTCTCTTCTCTCTCTCTCTCTCTCTCTCTCTCTCTCTCTCTCTCTCTCTCTCTCAAAAAATTAAAATAAAATAAAGTAAAATAAAATTGAATCACTCTAAATAAATAGTTTTCCTTTTGTTTTCATCTTGGTAGAAAGTAACTATGACATTCATGCCAGAATCAACAGTTCTCTCATTTCTTACATTCTCTCAAGTCACAAAGATCTGTTTATCTTGAAATTTTTTTTTGAGAGAGAGAAAGAGAGAATTTTAATATTTATTTTTTAGTTTTCGGTGGACACAACATCTTTGTTTGTATGTGGTGCTGAGGATCGAACCCAGGCCGCACGCATGCCAGGCGAGCATGCTACCACTTGAGCCACATCCCCAGCCCATATCTTCCAAAATTTTAAGAAAAATATCCTTTCCCTTAACTTCTGAAGTGTACCTATTGCTATTATTTTAGTTCAAGTCCACAGCATTTCTTCTTTTGTAGCAATCTCCCTGCTGGCTTTCCAGATTTTCTGTCCCTTCATCTCCTAGACTGTCCAGCCTTATCCCCTTAAGGCCATTATCTAAGTTAAGAATAGCTTACTCAAAAGAAAAAAAGTTAAAAAGCAGACTCAAAATATGACACTCAGAATATTTCAAGTTCTCTGTTATCTTCCTTCAGGAGGTTTTTTTCTTTCCTTTTTGTGGTGGTGCTAAGGTAGAAAAACCCAAGGCCTTGTGCTAGGCAAGCACTCTACATTGGTACACTTAGAAACATACTATACTGCTTCATAACATTGCACAGTCTTTAAAACCAGATGGGACATGGTTATTAATAAAATAGCCCTTGTTTTTATGGAGCTTCCATTTCTCATCCAAATGAGATGAGAGTTTCTCTGAGTCAGTTACCTTCACCCTACTTCATTATTTATTCCCTGTGTGTCCTGTACCCATTTGTATTATTTCTTTGAATTGCTAATATCTTTTCGTCTTTTTGTACCTTTAAGGTTTTTTTAATCACATTCCTTTATACTAAAAATAAGTTGTAAGTAATAAAAACATACTTTTTTTTAATGAAACAAGATTTTATCACAATCTTAAGAGAAGAATGCCTTTTTAAGCAAAATCCAGGAGCCAAGATTACATAAATTTTAAAAATTCTACCCAGAAACAAGTCATTTTAAACAAAATGAACAAACAAAACAGGAAAAGGTTACTATGTAAAAAGTGGTTGAAGACCATAAACAGGCAATTCTTCAAAATAAGATATGTAAGTAGGCTTACAAACATGAATGTGTTCAACCACACTTACTAAAAACAAATCAAATTTAAAAATAAGTAACCAATTTTGCTCCATAAATTGACAGGGATTAAAAAGTGTAACAAGAGTTAAGTACAATTTAGAATAGCATGTATCCTTTTATACATAATGTGACAGTATAACAAGTATAAAATACAAATACTTTTTTAAAAAATATTTTTTATTTGTGGATGGACCTTTATTTTATTTATTTGTATGTGGTGCTGAGAATTGAACCCAGTGCCTCACACATGCAAGGCACTGTCCAACCTTATCCCCTTAAGACCATCATCACTCTACCACTGAGCCACAACCCCAGCCCTACAAATATCTTTTAACTCAGCAATTTTATTTCTGTTTATGACTTATAAAAATATATGGAACATGTGGAAAAAATATATATGAGGAGTAGTATGCAGGCATTCAAAGAAATAAATTAGAGCTTCGGTAGTGAAATGAATCATTATCCAAGCTAAGTTGTTAATTAAAAAAGGGTATGCGCAGAGTAACAAATGCCTATACCTTGCTCCCATGAGTAAAGAAAATAAAAATTTAGGGTTGGGGCTGTAGTAGTGGTAGAGTACTTGCCTAGCATGTGTGAGACACTGGGTTTGATCCTTAGCACCACATGAAAATAAAGGCATTCTGTTCATCTACAACTACAAGAAAACATTTTATTTTTAAAAGTATGTTTACATTTATACTTGTGCACAGAAATTTTCTGGGTTCTATTAATGGTGCCAATGAGGGGTTCAGGCTAAAAGAACACACCAAATACATGCTTATTTTTCAACAAAAAGAAGACACCAAAAGCAATGAGTCATTTGAGTTATAAAGTTTGCAATTTTGATAAAGGTTTATGCCAAATATAGGATTACCTCTTTAAGTTGTTTTAAGGGACTTTATTATAGTTTCCAAAAGAAATGAGGTAGTTAGAGGATCTGTTAAGACCTTTCCAACTTAGCTCTCGTGATTGTCTATTTAGGAAACATCATCCCCTTTCATTAAAATAAATATCAACAGAATAAATAAATATGTGTTAGGTTGATATACACATTACACAAAATTATCTTTTCTCGCTTCTAGGGGTTCCAATTTCATCTGCTGTTGCAGGTGTAGCAATAGGATTGGTCACCAAAAGCAATCCTGAGAAGGGTGAAATAGAAGATTATCGTTTGCTGACAGATATTCTGGCAAGTATATTCCCAGTTTTAAATATAAATACTTCAGAAATAGCATAGGCTTAGAAGAATGTTGGTTCTCAAAGAATAGAGGTCAAGTGATTTTTTACTTTTATCCTCTGTGTATTGCCTTGGATTTTAAAGGATATGTTAAAAATATATATTACAGGATAGGTATCCATAATGACTTGCTTTAGGATAATTTGTAAATTAATTCTTACATTTATTGTGAAAGGCATGATCTAAAAATAATGTTTCTGTTGAAAATATTTGTATCTTTAAAAAGCCACAAATTGGAAGCAGCAGTTAATATAGGAGACTTTTTTTATGTTTAGTCTTAGAGGACATGGTTTACTTCTAAGGCTGTTTTAAAATTCTTCTACAGTGACTATGGGTGAATTTTGTTTTTGTTTAAAATTTTTTCATAATTTCTTAAATTCGTAAAGGGAATTGAAGATTACAATGGAGACATGGATTTCAAAATAGCTGGTACTAATAAGGGAATAACTGCATTACAGGTATTTTTAAAACGTACTTTGTCTCATTTTTGTAAGTTTAAATAGTGTTATGAATCAGTGTTTTTATTCATTTATTTTTGGCCCTTCCATATTAGGCTGATATTAAATTACCTGGAATACCAATGAAAATTGTAATGGAAGCCATTCAGCAAGCATCAGGTAAGCCAGTGTCTAGTCAATTGGAGCAATAATTTTCATTAGACTTATTATAAGATATTTCCTTTAAAAAAATGGAATTTCAGCCAGACATCGTGCACCCTGTCACAAAATAAAGAGTAAAAGGCTGGGGTTATAGCCCAGTGGCAAAGTGTCCCTGGGTTCAATCCCAAGTACCAATTTAAAAAATATACAAACAAATATAAATATATGGAATTTCATATGGCTAGGGATATAGTTCAATGGTAGAGTGTTTGCCTAGTATGCATGAGATGCTGGGTTTGACCACTAGCATGGCCAAAAATAAAAATGAATTTTATGTGATTTAACTGAGATCAAGAAGTATTAATTATTGAGCACATGACTAATCATCCAAGTAAGAGACCAGAGAAATTTTGATTTTCAGCAATTAAGCATCTAAGATAAACTTTATAAAGGAGGGAATATGAGTGAATCTTTAAAATAATTATGGTACGGAAAGCTTTGATTATTAGGCTAAAGAGTTTGAATTTTATTCCATAAAAACTAAGAGTGAGCTAGGCAGGGTGTTGCATAACTGTAATCCCAGCTATTCATGAGACTGAGACAGGATGATAATGTTCAAGGCCAACCTGGGCAACTCAGTGAGACCCTATCTCAAAATAGGGAGGAATAAAGGAAAAGTACTGGGGATATAGCTCTGTGATAGAGTGCTTGCCTAGAATGTTCAAGACCCTGGGTTTCATCTCCAGTAGGGAGTAGGGTGGGGCGGAGCCACAGGACTCTGAATGCAGCTATTTCGGGTCCCATGTTATGTAGTTGTAACCTTTATTGTGTCTTTATCTTTCTAGTGGCAAAGAAAGAGATACTACAGATTATGAACAAAACTATTTCAAAACCTCGAGCATCTAGAAAAGAAAATGGACCTGTTGTAGGTAATACATTAAAATTATCACTAATGTCACACCATGCACAGTGCTACACACCTATTATTCCTGTGGCTCAGGAGGCTGAAGCCAGAGGATCTCAAGTTCCAGGCCAGACAGTGCAACTTATCAAGACCCTCTCTTGGGGGGCTGGGGAGGTGGCTCATTCGGAGCTCGCTAGCCTGGTATGCGTGCAGCTGGGGTTCGATCTTCAGCACCACATATAAACAAGGATGTCGTGTTCGCCGAAAACTAAAAAATAAATATTTAAAAAATTCTCTCTCTCTTCTCTCCTCCCTCCCTCCCTCCCTCTCTCTCTCGCGCTCTCTCTCTCTCTCTCTCTCTCTCTCTCTCTCTCTCTTTAAAAAAAAAAAAAAAACCCTCTCGGAAAAATAAAAAGACCAAGAATGTATCTCAGTTAATAAAAGGCTCCTGGGATCAGCCCTTGGTACAAACAAACAAATGAATACTGATTTCATGATAACAAACATTAGTATGTGAAAGTATATTATAGATTTTTAATTTTTTTTACCCCATACACAAAATAAAAATATTCAAAGTACTTCTATTGCTAAAATACTTTAGAAGTGTTTTCAATATTTTCACTATAGATGATAAATACTTAAAATATTTAGGTATATGTTTACCTAAGGGCATATGTTTACCTTTATTTCAACATTACACTATGTGTATAGAAACATCACATAAACATGTATAATTTTTTTGTTTTTATGTATCAGTTAAAAAATAAAAGAAAAATACTTTATTTTAACCTAGGGGGTACTCCTAGACATTTTTAATCAAGTAACATTGTCTTTCTGTTTCATAATGAAATATTTTTACATGTTTTAGATTCATTTATGTATTTATCTGTATTGCATTTCAGAAACTGTTCAAGTTCCATTATCAAAACGAGCAAGATTTGTTGGACCAGGTGGATATCATTTAAAAAAACTTCAAGCTGAAACAGGTGAGATTTTAGTTAATCTAATAAAACAGATGGGTTTTATTAAATGCTGGATATGTAGTTTTGCTATTTCATCTCTACTATGTTGTTCCAAAAATATATGAATTTGAAAAACAAAGAGAAAGAGCAGGAGAGAAGGATTTCATGTCTTTCTTGTGAGTTTTTTGTGTGCCTCTTTATAAATCAGTAAATGTTTAATTCTTAAGTATATTCAAGGATAGTCAAGCATTCATCAAGGTTTTTTGGCAACATTTTAAAATGGATTGTTCCTGAATAATTTTTAGTGTTTCCCTTTAGTGAAGTTATGTTTGAATTTTTTATTACTAATTTTGGTTAGTTTTATTTACACTCTTTTTATTTAAAAGTATATGTAGAAATAGTTATGCCTTAATTTGTTTCTTCTGAAAACAGTATTTAGGTTTCCTAATACTTAGCAGCTTTGAGGTTATTGAAGAAGGATAAGAAGCAAAGTTGCCGTAGCTAGTTGTTGAGAATGAGAAACTGACATGATTTTGTTCCTCATTCATCTGTTCACTCTACAGGATAAGAGGAAGAGAGACAAAAAGGTGAGGAAAGGATTCTAGTATAGTTTCTAGTCATAATTAAGAGAATAAAACGAGAGCCTCAAAAATTAGCCCTGATATGATAGGACATTAGTTCTCTATTTTATCCCCAGGACCTAATATAATGCCAGATACATTGCAGGTGTGCAGTATATACTTGTTGGTGAATTGATCCCTTCCCAAAGCAATGATTGTACTGAATAAACCTGCCCAGCTGCCCCTCTTTGCTCTCCTATTGACTTTCAGACTAGTCTCCATGATTTTTTTTTTTTTTTTTTTTGATGCTGGGAACTAAACTATCTTTTTTAAAGGTGTAACTATTAATCAGTTGGATGAAGAAACATTTTCTGTATTTGCACCAACACCCAGTGCAATGCATGAAGCAAAAGAATTCATTAGTGAAATCTGCAAAGATGATGTAAGTATAGATCTTATACTAATTGCTTTATCTTCTTTTTGTTTGTTTTCTTTGTGAATCTTATGGCTTTTTTTTTTTTTTTAATTCACAGCAAGAACAACAATTAGAGTTTGGAGCAGTTTATACTGCCACAATAACTGAAATCAGGTACTACCAACTAATACACTACACTGGGTTTTAAAAGATTTCAAGTCCAGGTTAACTTCACATTTGCTTTATTTACTTTGAAAATAAAAAATGTTTGGATTATATGTCAATTGCCATATAATCATTAATATTTTTAAAATTGTACTGTATTTTATTTTCTATGCCAGTTTGTAGATTTTCAAGTGATAGGTTCTTCTGAGTTTTTTTCTTTAGCCAAATTTTCTACCATTTTAATTTTTCCAGTAACAATAAATAGGCCCAAAACACAAAAATCAATATTTTCTTTTTGTTGTTGTTGGCCTGTTTAAAAAAAAAAAAAAAAGTTTTTCTTTTTTTGAGACAGGTTCTTGCTAATTTTCCAGGTTGGCCTTCAACTTGTGATGCTCCTGCCACACCCTCTGAAGGAGCTGGAATTACAGGCATGCAGTTACCATACCCAGCAGTTGGCTAACCAGCAGTTAAAGATAGTACTACTTAATGTTTAATATATACATTTTTAAAAGCCAATTTTAACTTCAAAAGCATTTTTAACTAGCTAAAATAATTTCAGAATTCCATTTTTTTTTTAAGAAATTACCAAGGTAGCAGGAATGTTTAAAACTATTTAATATGAATAAAGGCAGTGGGATAATTTGTTTAATATTGCAGATAAAAAACAAGAAATAGGATGGCTTAGCTTAATAGATTAAAGCAAAGAAAGAGAGCTTTATTAATTAAATAATTTTTCTATTTTATGTAACCCCTTTCTTAAATCACTTCTAATAGGTTAATATTCTATACTATTTTAAAATATTTCATGTCATTTTAAAAAAATTTGGAAGTTACAAAAAGAGATATAGGTAAATATACTAAAAGCTTTTTCTTTTGATGACAAGTATTAGTATATTTTCAGTTGAAAAATACCTATTTTAGGTAATCATAATTTTTATAATAAGTTTTGTCAGTAGATACACTTATTGTTTTAACCAGGCTTATTCCTTTCTTGTAGAGACACTGGAGTAATGGTAAAACTATATCCAAATATGACTGCTGTGCTTCTTCATAACACACAACTTGATCAACGAAAGGTAAAAATACAGATTTGATTATTTTTATTGCCTGAATATAATTATGTTGAAATTACTTGGATCAGTTGAGTATTTGGTGGTGCACACCTATAATTCCAGTGGTGGGAGAGGCTGAGGCAGGATGATCACAAGTTCAAAGCCAGTCTCATCTAAATAGCGAGGCCCTTAGCACTGAGCTACATTCTCAGTCCTTTTTTAATTTTTTTACTTTAAGACAAGGTCTTGCTAAGTTGCTGAGGCTGGCTTTGAACTTGCAATCCTCCTGCCTCAGCCACCCAAGTTGCTGGGTTTACAGGCATGCCCCACCACACCTGTCTCAACTTTTTATTTCAAAAAAGTTTAAACCTGCTGCAAAGTTGAAAGAATAATACACTCAACACTCATATACCTTTCGCCTAAATCTATCAGTAATTAATATTTGTGATGTTGGGAATTTATAAGAAATTAAATGACTATCTTTAAGGGATTGATTAAATAAATTATATAGTTTGGATATTCCTCTGTAATGCTTCATTTACTGATATGAAAAGGCATTCTTAACATATTATTGAATGAAAAAAAGACCCATTTTTATAAAAGCAATACAGTAGACATTTGAAGGGATACTCGTTGGAATGTTAGCAGTAGTTATATGCAGGTAGAAGGATTTTGGATGATTTTTCATTTCTTCTCAGTACCACTATGTTACTTTAATTTTGTAATTAATAAATTTAGGGGGTGGAGGCAGAGTACTGGGGATTACAGATTTGAGGGGCAGAGGCAGAATACTGGGGATTGGACCAAGGTCTCACATATGTAGCCAAGTGTTATATCATTCAGCTACATCTCTGGCCTTTTTGTTTTTGAGACACAATCTCAATTTGCAATCCTCCTGTCTCATTCTCCCACATAGCTGAATTTGTAAGTGTGCATCACCATTCCCAACTAACAGATTTTATAATCAGAGAAAACAATAAAGCTTTTGTCCACTTGAGGAAAAAAAAATGTATTATAACATGGTGTTTTGGTTTTGTTTCTTTTTTTCAGATTAAACATCCCACTGCCCTAGGATTAGAAGTTGGCCAAGAAATTCAGGTACCTGTGTTCAAACTTTTAGCCTTAAAGTTCTAAATTATACTTGACGTTTTAATTATCATTTTCAAGAAGTAAGTTGAAAGAATAGAATTAACATCTATGATGTATATTATTTATATGTAGTCTTGTTTTTTAACCTCAGGGTTGCTTTATATAGATTCATTAAGGATTTAGGACACAGTTTTTACCCTCAAGAAACTTACAGCTAAGCTAAAACAGCTATCTTTAGAGCTTTTAAAAAATACATGAAACCTGGTGTGGCAGTACACACCTGTAATCCCAGCAATTTAGGAGACTGAGGCAGGAGGATTACAAGATCAAAGAACTTAACAACTTAATGAGACCCTGTCTCAAAATTTAAAAAAAAAAAAAAAAAAGGACTCTGAATGGATATAGCTTAGTGATAAAGTGTTCCTGGGTTCAATCCCCAGTACCAAAAAGAGAGAGAGCATGAGCATATTGGTTATGCAGGCTCAGTGTTTTGGGGAGAGACATAAAAATCTCATCATTTACCTTATTGGAAACCTTAACTGTGATTTTTGAGGAGTTGAGACTCTGTTTCTCCACCACTTTGAGCTTGATAAGAGCTATGTTGTTCAAGTCTACAATGCTGATAGTAAAATTGACTTTTTTTTTTTTTTTTTTTTTTTTAGTCCTTTTAGTAGATGAAAGAAGTCATTGCTAGTCTGGGTTTTTTGGCTGCACCACATTGTGTTCCAGTTATACCTAATACCCATGACCTGAGTAACTAAGGCCACTAGTTTATTCCTGATCTATAATCTCTTTGTTCATGGAGCCTCTAAGGAAAGAAGGAGAACTACAACATATCTCTATTTAAAGGTTTTTTTTTTTTTACATCAGGATGGACTTTAAAATTTCCGCATTCCCCCCTAACTTCCATTTTCCACAGTGAAGCCAAATAAACTCCAGTGTGATAGTTTCCTGAGCAGTAATGAAAATCTGAGCATGACCTAGTATAGTTTGTAGCACAAATAGGTACAGAAAGCCTTGTCAAGAATCACTGTGGCTTTGACTGGTCTTCTAGGATGGATACTCAGAGACACTAAAAAGGGACAGATGATTTAACAGAAGATTATAATCAAACAACTAAATGCCTTCTTTCCTTTTTTTATAATAATTACCTAACCAAGTTGTATTTATTGAGCGTATACCTCTTCATAGCACTGAGCTATGCTTTCAGTGAATAAGTAAAAACATTAATAATTGCCTTATTTAGATCATATGTGTTTAATTTTGAAGGCCAATCAATGTGCTATAAATTTTTAAAAACTAAATTTTTTTAACACAGGTGAAATACTTCGGTCGTGATCCAGCTGATGGAAGAATGAGGCTTTCTCGTAAAGTGCTTCAGTCTCCAGCTACAAATGTTGTCAAAACTCTAAATGACAGAAGCAGTATTGTAATGGGAGAACCTATTTCACAAACATCATCTAATTCTTCCCAATGATTTTTTTTTAAAAAAGAATTTAGGGTGATATTATATAGAGCAAAATTTTAGTATTCTAATGTGTAGACTTATATATAGTATAAATATATTCTAATCATTTGTATTAAAATGCTCACATGTGCCATTTTTTATTACAAGAATAACATGTTTTTATTTATAATATAAACTAATAAATATTTATTACTAAAAGTAAACCATGCAGGGTGCAGTGGCACATGCCTATAATCCCAGTGACCTGGGAGGCTTAGGCAGGAGGACCATAAGTTTGAGGCCAGACTAGGAATTTAGCAATACCCTGTCTCAAAAAGAGCTGGTGTAGATCAGTGGTATATATTGCTGGATTCAATTAATTAATTAATGGCAAACCATTTATATACATTTTAGGGAAGATTATCCTTTTGTTCCTATTATTATGAAATACCTGAAAAGCTTAGAAATAATAGATCACTATGCTATCATTATGGATCTCTGCCTATATATCTTATTAAATTCTTCTTTATATATAGTAAAGTTTTCCCTTAGTCATATTATGGCTTACCTTTTTGCCTAACGGCTTTTCTTGCCTACAACTATTTCACAAACTGGAACTTTCTATTTTGTTGGAAATAAGCAGGACCTATTTTTTCCAAGTAATTACTAGATATATGAAGGAGTTTAGGGATGAGGATGTAGCTCAGTGGTAAAGGGCCCCGGGTTCAATCCCCAGTACCAAAAAAAAAAAAGAAAAAAGAAAGAAATGTGAAAACATATAACAAGAAGTGGAAAGGAGCTAAATTTGACCCATTTTTAATGATATGATATTTTTCAAATTTGTCCCCAAAATATAAATATAGTGGAGTAATCTTAGAAATGGGACTTTCAGTAGAATGAGGGAATAAATTTTTCAAATTTAACCAAACAGAATACTTGTCAAATAGAACTAGATCATTTATTAGTGTGTATTTTGCCAACATGGATATTCTTGACATAAAAGCTGGTAGAATCATGATTTTCAGTTAATAAATAGTAATTTAAAATAATCAGATACGGCGGTTATTGATGTAATTATTGTTCATTCCCATCACTTAAAGCATTATAATTTCAGAAAAAAAGTAAATGGTACATAGGAGTCATTTAGAATGTATCTTTTATAATATTATAAAAAATAAATTTATAACTCAAGGTTAACTAGTTCATAAAATTTAGCTAGCCAAAGGAAAGATTTTTAAGATATGTGTATTTAAGTCAATAAACACTGATTATATATCTACTATGTTTAAAATAATGTTAGGTAATTTTGATATTCTTTATGAAATAGCAAAGATTAATTGAAAAAGATTAAAATTTGCCTTCTATATTTGATCGGCTGTTTTTGGTAATAGTGACAAAAATATTTTTACTCTCATTTTGCTTTTTAAGATAATCCTTAATGGTAGAAATTCAGAATTATAATTTCTATTTTTCTTAAATGTTCTGTTTTCTTTTTTAGAGGAGCACTTAACTGCTAAAAATTTAGAAAAATGAAACCAGTTCTTACTTTCCAATGAAGTTTTCTTTAAGTGACTAATTTATAGTCACTCAAATTGAGTACCTATCCTTATGCCGGTCTCTATGAATTTTGTTGATATGCACTCCATAAATTACTGTTTTATTTACAATTTTTGTGCAACCATTTTTTCTTTTCTTCCAGAATATGTTAAATTTCTAAATCTAAGATAGAAGTATGAATATCAGCCTATTTCCTAGTTCAGTTCAGCCAAGCATAACATTCATTTATTCAACACTTATGTGCCAGGCACTATATTTTGTGTAGTGGGTGTGTCAGTTAGCAAAGCAGCTTAAGTTCCAGTGCTAACATTCTAGTGGCTGGAAACTGACAGAAAATAAATACACAATATGTGAAGTAGTGATAGGGGCTTTAAAGAAAACAATTGTGTAAGCGGGTAGAGCAATAAGAAGTTACTATTTTAGATAAAATGATCCTGAACAGCTTCTCTGAGTAGATAACATTGGAACAGAGATCCAAATAAAGTAAAGGAGAGACATATGCAGCTTTTTGGGAAAGAATTTCAGATAGAGGCTTAGCAACTTCATTTTCAGTTGGTATTATAAGTTTAAAAGATAGAACAGCCAGACACAGTGGCGCACACCTATAATCCTAAGGCCTTGGGAGGACTGAGGCAGGAAGATCACAAGTTTGAGGCCAGCCTCAGCAATTTGACAAGAACTTCAGCAACTTAGCAAGACCCTGTCTCAAAAAAATAAAAAAGAGCTGGAGTTGTGCCTCAGTAGTAAAGAGCCCCTGGCTTTACCCCTCAGTACTGAAAACAACAATGATAATTTTTAAAAAGAATAGCCTTTTCAAGCTGTAGCTCAGTGTAGAGGGCTTGCCTATCATGTGTGAAGCACTGGGTTCAATCATATGCACCACAAAAAAATAAGTAAGTAAAATAAAGATATTGTGTCCATCTACAACCAGCCTTTTCATGTCTTCCTCACCCTACTCCCAGTACTGGAGATTGAACTCAGGGGCAGTCTACCCACTGAACAATATCCCAATCCCTTTTTATCTTTTTATTTTTTATTTTGAGACAGGGTCTCACTAAGTTTCCCAGACTGGCCTTGAACTTGGAATCCTCCTGCCTCAGCCTCCCCAGAAGAGATACTATAGGTGTGCACCACTACACTCAACTGCTTTTTATGCCTTAATCTTAAGAAATAAGAGGACATAGCCAGCTCAATGTAATATCTTCAAAGTGTTAATCATTTAAGCTTGGTTATTTCTAAGGAAGAGGTAGAACACTGGAACCATATGAAAAGTTTAGTAGGCTTTTATAGAATTCCAGGCTTAAGAGAAAGTGGGGCTAGGATGACAGCAGAAATGGAAAAGAATATATTTTGAAGACTTGCTGGGTTCAACGATTAGAAGACAACCCAAGCTAAGCTAAAGCAAAGGGGGGGGGGGGAATTTATTGCAGGACTATGAGTTTATTTCAAAGTAGCCAAGTCACACATCTTAGAACCAGGATTTACAGGTCTTTTTTACAAAAGTGTTCAGAAAAAGGTTAAGGAAATACCAAGATACTTTCATAACTTGAGCAATTGTAAGGAGATAATGAAAAAACTTAGATTAATCCAGATAGATAGGAGTGTGGGTCATTGGGTGTTACTGTGCCTGCCTGTAATCCCAGCAACTAGGGAGGCTGAGGCAGAAAGATCACCAATTAAAGGCCACCCTCAGCAGTTTAGCAAGACCCTAAACAATTTAGTGAGACCCTGTCTCAAAATTTAAAAAAGGAGCCAGGTGTGGTGGTGCACACCTTTAATAAGTTGGATCATGAGTTAAAAGCCTTAGCATTTATTTAGCAAGGTTCTTTTTTTTTTTAATATTTTTTTAGTCGTTGGCAAATCTTTATTTTATTTGTTTATATGCGGTGCTGAGAATCGAACCCAGGGCCTCACACATGCCAGGCAAGCGCTCCACCACTGAGCCACAACCCCAGCCCCAATATTTATTTTTCAGTTTTCGGTGGATACAACATCTTTGTTTGTATGTGGTGCTGAGGATCGAACCCGGACCGCATGCATGCCAGGCGAGTGCACTACTGCTTGAGCCACATCCCCAGCCCCCTTAGCGAAGTTCTAAGCAATTTAGTAAGACCCTATCTCTAAATAAAATATATAAAAAAGAGCTAGGGATGTGACTCAGTGGTAAAGAACCCCTCTGTCCAATCCACAGTAGCATACACATAAAATGATAAATATTAAGAGAAAACCCATATGATTACCCAGATGCAAAAGAGATAATTTATAAAATTTAATGTACGTTTTGGGTGTAGTGACACACCTTTAATTCTAGCAATTCCATAGGTTGAGGCAAGAAGATCACAAGTTCTAGACCACCTCAGCAACTTAGCAAGACCCTAGCAAAAGTAAAAATAAATAAAAAGGGCTAGGGATGTGGCTCAGTGGCTAAACACTCCTAAGTTCAATCCCTGGTACAACAATAAATAAATATGATATACAGTTCCTGGAGAGTTAAAATATTAGGAAATATCCTTATATCAGTAAGTGGAATCTATCAGGAATTAGAAACAGGTATTTAACAATAGAGGCATGACCATGACTGTTAAAAGTCAGGAACAAAACAAGAATTGCCACTGTAACTCAATAGTCTGGAGGTACTAATCAACATGATGAGATTAAAAGGGGTGGGGAGAAACAACTAGCAGATAATCATCTAAAAAGCAATTTTTAAGTTGTTTCAAAGCAATTAAGACTGGGCTAGGAGTGTAGTTCTTTTCTCAGGAAAAGAACTCTTGCCTAGCATGTACGGCCCTGGGTTCAATCCCCAGTACTGTAAAAAAATTAGTACTAATAAGTGAACAGCAACTGCATGAACATGCCAAAATAAATAGCTTTCTTTCCCAGAAGTCAAAAGTTTCTGTGGTGTGAGCTCATTTTCATTGCTTTCAGTTATAAGCCTTTATTTTCCTAGGCAGTGAGTTTGCCCCAATCCCTGGAGTTCTTTTTTTTAAACAATATTGTATTTTTTATATGTTCCTTTATTTATTTGTATGTCATGCTGAGGATCAAACACATTGCCTCACACATGCTAGACAAGCACTGTACCACTGAGCTATAACCTCAGCTCCTTGGGGTTCTTGCTAAGGTTTAATCTCCCCCAAAAAAGTGCCTATTTAGGCAGTCTTAATTCCAGCCCCCTTAATCCCATCTCAGGTGTAATTTTCTGGCTCCTGATAGTACACATTAGTTTTTCAATTCCTTCAATATGTAGTCCTTCCTCCTTTATCAGACCCAGAAGTCCCCACATAGATTATACTGAGATTTAAACCTGGTTTCTATGGCTTTACAGCCAGAAGAGAAATGAGATCAATTGTGAAAGAGGTTTTACTGAAGGGAGTTAGTGCTTTCTCTTACTAGAAGTTATGAAGTGCTTCTGCAAGCTCTGAGGGTCCAGAGGTATCTTTAGAGCCAATATCCTAAGCCATCCAAGTTTCAAAGATTCAGGTTTTTCCAACCAGGATCTGTAAAGCTCTATGACTATCCAATCCCATGTCTACTCTTGCACTGCAGCAAAAAGAGCTTCTTTGTTAAGCTCCAGAGAGGTCCCCAGGCTTCCAAGGTTAGCCTCTAACTGAAGTGCCCTCAGTTTCTCCTTAACAATTTGCAAAGTATTACTTGCATTAGTAATAAACATTGTTTTTCCCATATCTTTCAAATGCCTGAATTGTCACATAGACAAATAAGTTCTCTCTTTTGATATGTTTTCCTATAATCACTACTGGTAAAAAGTCTTTATCACCAGGATGGTTCTGAGTAAAGCCATTCCACTACTCTCCAAATCTCATCTTACTGTTTTTTTGTTTTGTTTTGTTTGCACCACTCAGTGTACCACCTATGTAAGCTCTGGTCCTCAGAGAAGCAGATACCAGAAAGGGATTATGGTTGGTCCTCTGTATTCAGGGGTTCTGCACCTACAAATATAAACAACCTTGGATGGAAAAAGTTGGTATTTATTTGTTTGTTTATTATACTAGGGATTAATCTAGGAGCCTCTTTCCCTGCATTTCCCCAGGGACAAGAAGTCCATGGAATCAAGGGGACATGTCTACCTAAAACTCTCTCCACTTTGTAGCCTATTTCCAGGGTCTGCTAAATCCTCTTCCCAAGATACGTCCTCCTAAGACTATACTCAAGGAATGTAGAAAGGATTTAAGGCTGAGGTGTCCTCTAACAGTGGGCTCAAAAGTTGTCTCTAAATCTTTCACCCAAGACAATTATTTTGGGGTTTAAAATACATTTTGTGCACATCAATCACAGCAATTATTGAGCATTTATTGTTATGTATAACAAAGTTCATATTCTGAAGTTCTTTATAAAGAAAAGAAGTCCGGATTTTTGTGTTTGTTCTGGGGATTGAAATCAGGGACTCTTTACAGCTAAGCTACATCCCCAGTCCACTTCTTTTTTTACTTTTTTGAGAGAGACCTACTAAGTTCGCTTAATTGCTAAAGTTGGCCTGGAACGTGGATCCTCCTATTTTAATCTTCCTTAGTCACTGGGATAATTGGCATGTGCCACAACGACAAGCTGAATCCTGGTTTTCAAATTAGAATTTAATTTTTTCCAGGCGACTTTTCTGTTTAAGGCACTGTCTCACTTTTTAGTGTACTCACACATAAGTAATAAGTAATCTGGTCAAAACATGAGCACGTTTTGACAAGACCATTGATAAATGATGACTAGAACTCCCAAAATGCACTACAGGGTCAAGGTCTGCACCTCGGTTTTCATCATTCGGGATAAAGGGTTCTAAAGACCGTGTTAGATAACAAAGGGACTTAATAAGCGACATGTACTAAGACCCAGTGAGTCACCTGTATCCACTACACAATGTATGACAATATGAATGCCAAGAGAATTCGTTCTTCGCTTATTCAGTGCGCAAGACAGAAAACTCAGGAAATGCCCGCAGGAGAGACTCGAAGGTATCCAGTATTCTCTGATGGGTTAAGAAGGTAGCTCCCCGCCACTCCCCTTATCTACAGATTTATTTTTCGAGGTAACATAACCTACTGTATTTTCATGAAGCGGAAACGTTGCTTTTCAAATGGCCAACTAATGGTAAAAGGCATTGGCGGGAAATAGGAAACTGTCAACACTTGTGTAGGACATAAAAATCTCCTAAAGAACTGGTATCCATATAACATTTCCTGGACCGAGGCTCAACTGTAATAAATTATTATATAATGAGTTTTAGTTAGGCTGAAAGCGCTCCACGTTCCTTCGTCTACACAAGAAAAAAAGTTTAAATTTTGTCTCTGGCTGACGGCGAATTTCCACTAAGGATTGCAAGCACGTCTCTTTCCTTTTTTGCTTCGGGTTAGTCCTGTTCAAGGACATGTACTTCTCAAGCTGGCTTCACTTTTCCTCAAAACTGGATCTGTGAGCTCGCGTGCCAGTACCAGTCCTACCAATCCCGAGCCACACCTGGCTATCACGCGCCGCACAAACAAATCTCAGCGCCGGAGGAGTCGCGGAGTTCGCGGGAACCTCCCGTCCAACCGAGATCTCGCGCAAGTGGAGGGGCCGGAAGTGAAGGAAGGCCTACATAGCCCCTCCCACCCCAGGCACACCCCTCCTCGCGATAGCGCCAAGCGTTCGGGCCCGGGAAGCGTGTGCGGAGGAGTCCTTGCCTTGCACTCGTCGGCCGCCGTAGCCCCTGCTAGGACAGCCCGTGCGAGCCTGCTGTAGGAGGAAGAGAAAGGCAGAGAGAATCGGGTTACAAGATGGCGGATCTGTAGTAGTTACCGCGGCGGCGGCGGCGGTGGGAGAGCGAGCGAGCTCTGGGGGGCAAAGGGACGGGAGGGTGGAGGTGTGCGGGGCTGAAGTAAGAGATAACGGGGACTCCGAGTGGAGGGGTCTCAGTGGCTCTTGTCAACCCTTTTCGCGGCTGAACCTCTGGAGCCATGGTGAACTGGGGCCTCTCCAGAGCCGCCGCCGCCGCCGCTGCCACCACCACCACCGCCGCCGCCGCCGCCGCCGCCGCCACTACTGTCTCTCAAGAGTGAGGGTCGCGGAAGAGGTGAGCGAGGAGGCGGCGGGCGGAGCAGTGGGGACAGCAGCCACCATGTCGGATACACGGCGACGAGTGAAGGTTTATACCCTGAACGAAGACCGGCAATGGGACGACCGAGGCACCGGGCACGTCTCCTCCACTTATGTGGAGGAACTCAAGGGGATGTCGCTGCTGGTTCGGGCAGAGTCCGACGGTAAGGTTATTGGGACCCTAGAATAAGCCTCTTCCGTTGGGGTGCAGCCCGAGGTTTAGGCCCTAAGCCTGGTTACTCCTATTATCATCTCTTGGGACAGCGATTGGTGTCGAGTCTGCTCATATGGTAAAAACAAACTACTTTGCCTGGATTTACCCTCGGTCAGACGCAGATTCTCCGTTCCCCCGCCTCCCGTCCCTATTAAGGATTTGACCCCTTCCTCTCCAGTTCCTCCTTTGAAGAGGTTTTAGAGAGAGAGTGGGAGGTAGTACTGAGAGAAGCGATAGTGATCTGCCTACCCTGGGGAGCTGACACCTCCATCAGTTATATTCTTATCCATTATGTGTCTTGTACAAAAGATTTAGCGAAACTTTTATGAGTACCTTTTAATTTTTCTTTTTTTTTTTTAACACTAAATTTAAGCAACCGGTTTCGTTGCTACAGTCGACAGGTGCGGGGGAAAACCAGAAGGCTCCTTTTCCTGGGGTTATTGCAGATTCGTTGCCACGATACATGTGCATGCACAAACACATACATCTTTAGTCTGGGATTCCTCCGGGCTGCTTTTGTAGAGGGTGCTATGAAAAAGTGGATACATCACAATCTCAGCAAGGACACCAAAGCAGATTGTAAACTCCTCTATTTCTTTGATTGATGATACGAGTCATGTGAAGTATTTTTAAATTATAAAATATATAGCTAAACAGTCAAGGGCATTTATTTCTATATTACAAGGCATTCTTTTGTTCTTAGGGTTAGGAAAAAGATAAATGCAACACTAATTTGTATACTGAATACTTACAGATGTTGGTCGTGGTCCCTCGTAATTTGTCTTGTTAAATTGGAAATACAGTAAAAGCAACTTTTTTATTAAAAGTTTGATTTCAAATGGTCATTTTGACCTTAAAATTTTCATTTCATTGAAACTTAAATAATCATCCCATCTCCTCATCTTCTTGGTCTGGGTGTTAGTTTTAGATGGATTTTTTTTTCCTTTAGGAGTAGGTGGGGATACAATGAAATAGTGTAAATTAAATAATGAAGCATATATTTGGAGAGAAATTACTTAAGGTGTTCAGCAGAGTGGAAAGACATGATCACTTTGGGATTTTTGTGTTTTATGTAGTACTAGGGATTAAACACGGGGCCTTGCTCATATTAGGCAAGTGCTGTACCACTTGCCTGCAACCTCTGCCCTGAAAAGATTTTTTTGTTGTTAATTTTTTTTTATTTGTTTAGTTGGTTTCTTTGGGGGGGGGGTTGTACTCAGGGGCACTCAACCACCGAGCCACATCCCCAGCCCTATTTTGTATTTTATTTAGAGACAGGGTTTCAATGAGTTGCTTAGCACCTTGCTTTTGTTGAGGCTGGCTTGAGATCCTCCAGTCTCAGCCTCCCTAGCCGCTGGAATTACAGGCCTGCACCACAGTGTCCTGCTTGTTGTTATTAATGTTTTAATGTGTTAGTTTTTTATTCACAGTTTTATAATTTGAGACTTATTTTTTATCTTTCAGGATCACTACTCTTAGAATCAAAGATAAATCCAAACACTGCATATCAGAAACAACAGGCAAGTAGTTGTTTTTTTAATTTGAAAGACTTAATCTGTCACCAAGGAAATATTAATCTGACAAAGATGGGAATGCTTTCCTGACAAGGAAAAATGTTCCGTAAACAAAGAGACCATGTGTGATTCCCTTCCATGTTGACAGGTTCATACTGAAAATTGGAGGGTTTTGTACTGTCAATAATTTAATTATTAAATTGAGCCACTGTTTTGTTAATATTAGTATACAATGTATTCATTAGACTTAACTGCAGTAAGCTGGATCTCTCTTATACCTGGTACACTAAACCTTTTATTCAGAATCACTTTGATTGAAGGAAATAGCATAAAAGAAAATTTGAAGGGAAGTCTGTTTCTAGTGGGAATTAAATCTTTTAACTCAGGTAAAAGTTTTTGAAGTAGAAGCATGTAAGTACTGATCTCTGATTGTTGTATATTTTTAATAATCAGTGGGTACTGTATGGGCATGTACATTGCCAGTTTTATAGATTTCCCATGTACATTTATTGTCTTATTTTGGGAAAGAAAACTTGTGCTGTGTTTTAAGGTGCCTAATTATTTAATCTGAAAATGGTAGCAGTGATTAAAGTTTTTTGTGTGAATGTGTTTAATTTTTATTATGAGAAATGTATCATAATTGGAAAGTAAAGAGAATATTATAATGGATATCTGTAACACCACTAGATTTAATAATGTTAACATTATGCCATATTTGCCAGGCATAATGGGACATACTCTGTAATCCCAGCAACTTAGAAGGCTGAGGCCAGGAAAGTTGCCAGCCTCATCAATTTAATGAGGCCCTATGTGATGTAGAAAATTAAAAAAGGGGGGGTGGGGGCTGAGATTGTATCTTAGTGAAAAAGTACCCCTGGGTTCAATTCCCAGTTTAAAAAAGATAGGCCATATCTGTTTCAAATCTTTTTATAATGTTCAACATTATGGGTAGAGTTAAAGCCCACTTTGTGTCCATCCCATTCTATCCATTCTCTACTTCCCTGTAGATAACCCTATTCTAAAGTTGATGTATATTCTTTTTTGTAGATGATTTTATACCTTTTCTGTATATATACATATCCAAAGATTGTATGTAGTCTTCTATGTTTTTTTTTTAATATTTATTTATTTTTTCTTAGTTTTCGGTGGACACAACATCTTTGTTTGTATGTGGTGCTGAGGATCGAACCCGGGCCGCACGCATGCCAGGCGAGCGTGCTACCGCTTGAGCCACATCCCCAGCCCCTTCTATGTTTTTTTTTAACTTTATACAATTGTCATATATTCTTACATGTACTCTGCAACTTGCATTTTTTTTCCACTCATTTATTTTGAAGATTTCTATGTGTTAGTAATGTAGATATATTTGGGTTTTTTTTTTTTAAGACACTATTGTGTTCTTTTGTTTGTTTGGTTTTTGTTTAGTTGTTGGTAGACCTTTATTTTATTTATTTATATGTGGTGCTGAGAATCAAACCTAATGCCTCATACATGGCCAGGCAAGCACTCTACCACTGAGCCACAACCCCAGCCCACACTATTGAATTCTAATATGTGATATACACCCACCAAACATTTAGATTATTTTCATTTTGCATGTATAGTATATAAAATTATTATGGCAGAGATTTATTTTTTTAAGGAAAAGAGAAATTATTTTAGAATTACATTTACAGCATCAAGTACTTTCTTCAAGATATCTGAAAATGTGGATTCCCAGAAACAAATACTTAACAGTAAAGGGACTAAAATTATGTCTGTTGCACAACTAATGAAAAGTTTTACTGTTAAAAACTTTCATATATAATTAGTTCTTCAAAATATTTTAAAATTCTTAGTATTCAATTAATAGCTTTTTCCTCTACTTAGAAAATGTCATATATCTTTTTTTGGTGACAAATCAAATTAAACATTTGTCATGAATACATGAACATGTTTACCATATCTTGAGCATTTTTTTTCCACAGATCTTCACACATGTTACCACTGAGCTGTATATCTCAAACCCTTCTCCCCTCCCCACAATTTTTTGGTACTGTGGATTGAACTTTGAGGTACTAAACCACTGAGCCACATCCTTAGCCCTTTTTATTTTTTATTTTGAGACAGGGTCTTACTAGGTTGCTGAGGCTGGCCTCAAACTTGCGATCTTCCTGCCTCAGCCTCCTGCGTTGCTAGGGTTACAGGAGCACACCACCTCTCAATGCTAGTTTTTATTTTGTTTTGCTTTGTAGTTTGCTTTTACTATATAACATTAAAATTCATCAGGGAATTCTTTGGTATGGAAAAACTTTGTATAGGAATGAAAAACCTGCAAGTGGAGTAACCTGGTTTTTTATTTTCTTTATTTTTACTTAAATCAAATGCACTTTACTAAAAGAATTAAGTGTTAAATTTAGTTTCGTTGTAGTAGATGTGGTTTCTCGTATTTTCACCAAAATCTTAAATTTGGTTTGCATTTTTTACAAGTATACAAATTGAGATTTCCAAATACATTAGTATTTTTTATTCATGAAAATTAATTTTTAAACGTCATCCTTTGAGTTTTTCAGTAATTTAATCTAGAAAAGTATTTCCAAAATTTACATAAAGTGGATTATTCATTAGGGAGTTCTAATTAAAAACTTAGTGAGTGAATGGAGTATTTGTAGGAGATTTGCTACATTTAAACATATTAAATAAATTCAGGTTGTTGAATGTCAAATACTGAATATCATTCTCATTGCTTTCTTCCTTACTGTGTGTAATACTGAAGAAGTTAATGAGAAGGGAATGTACTTTGTTGTGTTTTTAAACACATTGGGGAAAGAATGATTATATAATACAGCATGAAAAAAAAGTGCCTGATGTGTGTCAAAATTTTTAAGTTATTTGAAATCAGTTCCACTGATCTTGTCAAAATGGAAAGCAGAGTCATAAGAATGTAAGTTTACTTATTATATTTAACATAGTTGTGTGTTAGGGTTAGGAAGGGGGTAGAAGGAAATCCTCACCTCAGTTTTATTGGCAAATATCAAAAATGAAACAATTGCAGAATGATGATAATATTGCTAGTAAAATATTTTAACCCATCCCTCAAAAAGATTTCATGGAGAGGCAGCTAATGTACAGAAAGGTTGAGTCTTAACTAGGGTTGTATAACAGGTATGTGTCAACATAAAATGTTATAAACAGTAAACTTATATTTTATAGCTTTGGGCAGTAGAAAATTAGAGATGGGATGGATTGATATAAGCTAGAATCAGAAAAATTTCAGTCTTAATGGTGGTTATTGCTGAAGGAACTGTGATGGAAGGAATTAGAGCACCTGCTATAAAAGGCATAAGTTTTTTGAGAGCTTAGTTTGCTTTGAGGGGCAGGGGGCAACCATTGGGCTGGGGTTTGTTGTTGCTGCTGCTGTGATTTGGGAATTGACCCCAGGAGTGCTGTATAACTGACCTACATCCCCAACCTCCCCTCTCCCTCCCACAGAAGGTCTCCCTAAGTTGCCCAAACAGGCCTTGAACTTGACTCATTTTCACATACTGAATAGCTGGTGTTACAGATGTATTGTGCCATACCTAGCCACTATAGGTTCTTCTAAGAGCATAAGATAATGAAAATAATACTGTGTTTAAGGAAAACAGTGTGATAATGTTGTGAATAATAAAATGGGTAGGCAGAGCAGAAGAGGTTTTGGTAGCAAGACCTTTTGCAATAATTAAAATACATGAAAGTATGATTTATGAAAAAAAGGGGATAGAGATCCAGTATATTTTCCTTAAAGTGCTAGAAGATTTGGTGAATTTTTTAATATGAACAAGATAGAATTTGATTCTATCTTGTGTTTGAGTCTTTGGGACCAGAAAAATTGGAAGAAAATGGGAAGTTGAGCAGGCTTACATTAATTATTCATTTTGAGGCTTGTTTGTTTGGAAGGGGGGAACTATTTTGACTATGTAATACATGGTTAAAATTAAAAATTTTTTTCTGGAGGGAGGAAGGTACTGGGGATTGAACTGAGGGGTGCTTTACCACTAAGCTATATCCCCACTCCTTTTTTACTTTTTGAGACAGGGTCTTATTAATTTGTGTAGGTCCTTGCTAAATTGCTGAGGCTGCCCACCAACTTGTTATTCTCCTGACTAAGCCTCTTCAGTTGTTGAGGCTTCAAAATGTATATAAGAAAATCTCCTCTATCCATATAATTTCTTTGTTAAAGGCCACCCACATGCTGGGTACACACCTATAATCGCAGTGGCTAACAAGTTTGAGGTCAGCCTGGACAATTTAGGGAGACTTTATCTCAAAAAACTGCAAGCCACCAGTATTACCACTTGAGTTTGTGTGTGTGTTGTATATGTATATACACACATATCTCTTTTCCTTGAAGTTTGAACATGTAAACAGAAATGCACACAATCATACATAGATTCTCCCTTAAATAAAAGCATACAATATACTGTCCTGTGTCTTGCTATTTTTCATTAAACTTTGAAGTGGTAATTAAAAAAATAATAAAGGGAAAATTTATAAATGACATCTGGGACTAGTGGTAGGGTAGCTTAGGAAAAGAGGTTCTAATTTAAAAATCATCAATTTTTAGCTGCAAGAGGGCACCTCCTTTGAGGGAGTAAATATAAACTAAAAACAGAATTTAAAACTAAGCCTTGTTGAACTATCTACATTTACTCATTGATCCAATAATACTTGGTTGAGTTTTGCTTGTGGTCACTCTCTAGTTTGTTTTGTTTTTTGTTTTTTTTTTTTTTTTTGAAACAGGGACTAAGTTGCCCAGAAGGGTATCAAACTGTGATCCTCCTGCCTCAGCTTTCTGAGTGTCTGGGGTTTGCAGATGTGCACCACTGTACCTAGCTCTAGTTTGGATTTTTTTTATATTAAATTTGAAAGCTTTTGAAGAATTTAAGTAGAGGAGTGACATAATTGAAAATCTTAATATCAAGTCTGTGGAATTGGAAAGAAGCAATAAATGAGAGACTAGTTGAGAAATCATTGCGTAGTCCAAGTGAAAAATAATGTGTGACTGAATATGGTGGTGGTGAAGGTATTTAAAGGCAGAAAGATTTGAGATATATTTTGAGGATGGAATTGACAGGGCATGCTGATGGATTAGACCTTTGTAAGCAGGAAGAATGAATACACAATAAAGTGGAAGGATACATAGTTGGAAAGATTAGAGAATGAGGAAAATTTTTAGCTATGTGATTTAGAACAATTTTTTTCTCTGAACCTTATCTTTTAAAGCTACCTAGGTACAAGTTAACATATGAAAAATGGTTTAGCACAGGGCCTAGACATAATAATTCAGTAAAAGAACTGTGTTCATGATAATTACATTCTTGATGTAGGCAGGATTTTCCTCTCAGGAAAGATAAAAGAGTTTAAATTATTTGCCAAAAGCCACAGAAATAGTCAACAGTGAAGCTGAGAATAGTACTCAGGTCCTAATCCAGATTGACTTTTTTTTTTTTTTTTTTTTTTTTTGGTACCAGGGGTGATTGAACCCAGAGGTGTTTAACCACTGAACCACATCCCCAGCGCTTTTTTTATTTTGAGACAGAGTCTCACAGCGTTGTTTAGAACTCACTAAATTGCTGAGGCTGCTTTGAACTTATGATCCTCCTGCCTCAGCCTTCTGAGTCACTGGGATTACAGGTGTGCAACACCACTGCCCAGCTGTACTTTCTTTCAGAAGGTGGTTAGAGCCTTAATATAAAGTGTCTAAGAAGGGCTATGAATTCCATTTTGTAGTACTAGTGATATCGAAATGAAATATACAATATGAAGGAATTAAGAAAAAAATCTCCTGCCAGGCTTAGTGGCACAGGTCTGTAATACCAGCAACTCAGAAGGCTAGGGCAAGAGGATCTCAAGTTCAAAGCCAGCCTCAGCAACTTGGAAGGCCCTAAGCAACTCAGGGAGACCCTGTCTCTGATTAAGATATTAAAAAAGGCCTGGGGATGTAGCTCAGCAATTAAGCGCCTCTGGGTTCAATCTCTGACATCAAGAAGAAGAAACCTTCTTTTCCCATATTTTATCAAAAGAAAATAACTGAGTTTTATTAATGTTTATTAAGCAGGTGGTCATGTCAAAAATATGATATTCCAAGAAAAAACTAGCTCTGATGAAAAATGTGTTGTACCTACTTTGTTCAGTAGGTACAAATTATTGTAGTCCAACTATTCTAACCCCAACAAAATGGAAAAAAGACTGAAACAGTACATACAAATGAAGACAATAATGGTCCAGACTGATATTTACACTTTTAGTGTTAGCTGTGAGCTGTGTGACAAAATAGAGATGATGATAATGATCTGATAACCCGTGACAAGAGCTTTGCCACTCCTAAAAGGTTTAAAGGATATTAGATTTATGGTATTGGGAATCTGACCCAGTGTACTTAACCACTAAGCTATATTCCCAGCCCTTTTAAAAACTTTTTTTATTATTTTTAGTTAGGCATGACAGTAGGATGTATTTTGACATATCATATATACATGGAGTATAACTTACCATTTTTGTGGTTATACATGATGTGGAGTTACACTGATTGTATACTCATATATAAGCATAGGAACATTATGTCCAATTCATTCTACTGTCTTTCCCATTCCCATCCCTCTCTCTTCCCCCCACTCTGGCAGGTCCAATCCAGTGAATTCCCATGCCCCTACCCATGTTGAGAGCCGTAGTCGGAATGGCCCCTGGCATTTTGCCAGAAATAGGTGATGCCAGTGAGCCATTAAGAAGTTAAGCTGTGTGTAATTGCTGTGACTGGATGATGCTGGATTGAAACAGGCTGTGTATTCAGTTGTATATTAGACCCCTGCTGTCCGCCAATAGGGCGGCTCCTGATGCCTCAGGCGCCTGCTACTTTTGAGTTCCTGTTGAGTTCTGGTTGAGCTCTAGCAGGGATTCCTAGAGAGTTTTTGTTGGTTGGTGAAGGTCCAGTAGAGGGAGTTCCGGTTGGTGTGTGGTATTCCTGGAAGCGGGCATGGAGTGTGGGTGAGAGTTGGGGCAAAAAAAGTAGTTCCTGTTTGAACCTACAAGTGCCTGGTGGAGGCTCAGTTATTTTTGTGCCCAGCCAGACTTCGGCACACCCCCTCCCCCCCATTGTAAGTCAGCCCCTACTTATCAGAGAGAAGGAACATTCAGACTTTGGTTTTGTGGGAGTTACTTATTTCACTTAGCATGATAGTCTCTTGTTCCATCCACTTGCCAGCAAATGCCATAATTTCTTTCTTTTTCTTTCTTTTTTTTAATGGCTGAGAGAAAGTCCATTGTGTATATGTACCACATTTTCTTTATCCATTCATCTGTTGAGGGCACCTAGGTTGGTTCTATAGCTTAGCTATTTTGAGTTGAGCTGCTATAAATGTTGATGTGGCAGAGTCACTGTAGTATGCTGATTTTAAGTCCTTTGGTTATATGGGGGGGGGGAATGGGATAATTGGGTCAAATGGTGTTCCATTCTAAGTTTTCTGAGGAATCTCCATACTGTTTTCCAGGTGGTTGTACCAATTTGCAGACCCACCAGCAATGTATAAGTGTACCTTTCCCCACACCTTTTTGTTTTTTGAGCCAGGGTCTTGCTAAGTTGCTAAGGCTGGCCTCATACTTGTAATTCTATGTTCAGCTTCCTGAATTTCTGGGATTAGAAGCATGTACCACTGCACCCAGCATAAAGGATTGTTTTTAAATATAAATATATATCTGCTGTCATTTTATGAGTATATTATACCCTAAGTACATATTGGGTCTTAAATGCGGTCTGTTAATGTGGAGTCAGTGTAATTGAAACATTTAAAAATTTTGCTTATTTTATCTTTAAGCCTTTTATTTCCATTTTATGTATTTTAGTTATTTTAAGTATTCCCCTTAGAGACTGAGGAGGTGGTGCCATAAACACACACACACACACACCTGTGTGTGTGTGTGTGTGTGTGTGTTCTTAGTAAAATTTTGTTTATAAAAATGGTTTTAGAGGTTTTCAGAAAGGTTTGAAAAACTCTTACATAGATGTTGAGAGCAACTGATAAAAACTTTTGAGTAGATAACTTTGGTGGTAACACAGATTTCTATTTATTCTTACCTGATTATATGCACATAAGAAGTATTAATCTGAGGCCTGGATTAATTAAGGGATATTTTTCATGTACTGGTTAGTGGTTAGAGCCAAAAAGTACCAATATTTTCATTTTCAAGGCTTTGTCTTTATTAATCTGGGGCTCATTTCTAGTTTTTTCTTTTGTTTTGCAGTATCGAACCCCAGGGCCTCGCCCATGCTAATCAAGTGCTCTACCATTGACCTAATTCCCAGCCCTTTTAAATTTTATTTTGTTTTTTGTTTTGGGTGTTGGTGATTGAACCCTGCAGCATTTTGACACTGGGCTATCCTCCCTCTTTTTTTTGACTCAGGGTCTCACCAAGTTGCTTAGGTTCTCCCAAAGTTGGTGAGGCTGGCCTTGAACTTGTCCTCCTGACTCAGCCTCACAAATCACTGACACTGCAAATAAGTGCCACTGTGTCCAGCTAGTTTTACATTTCTTTCTTTCTTTTTTTCTTTTAAAGAGAGAGAATTTTTTAATATTTATTGTTCAGTTTTCGGTGGACACAACATCTTTATTTTATTTTTATATGGTGCTAAGGATCAAATCCAACGCCCCGCGCATGCCAGGCAAGCACCTTACCACTTGAGCCACATCCCCATCCCTAGTTTTACATTTCTTAACATCAGGCCATAATATTTAAAAGTACTGGTCAGATGAACAATTATTAAATATAAGGTATTTTTTAGATTATATTTTTGGTGGAGGTATAACTAAGTTCATGGTTTGGTTTGTTTCTTTTGTTTTGGGGGGTTTTTTGGTTGGTTTTGGGGTTTTGGTTGGTTTTGGGTTGTTGTTATTGTTTGTGTATTTGTTTTTGTGGTGCTGGGGATTGAACTTGCAAGGCAAGCACTCTACTAACTGAGCTATATCCCCCAGCCCACTTTTGCATTTGTTTGTTTGTTTGCCTTTTGTTTGTGTGTGCATGTGTGTGCCAGGAATTGGACCCAGGGATACTTAACCACTGAGCCACATCTCAACCCTTTTTTATATTTTATTTGGAGATAGGTTGCTTAGAGCTTCATTAAGTTTCTGAGGCTGGCTTTGAACCTGCAATCCTCCTGCCTCAGCCTCCCAACCTGCTGGGATTATAGGTTTTTCATCATCATGTTCAGTTCATGTTTATTTTTAAAATCAGCATTGTAGCTCTATTAAATTTTACTATGAGGGACTGGGCTTTATTAGCTCAGTGGCAGAGTGCTTGCCTAGCATGTGGGTTCGATTCTCAGCCCCACATAAAAAAAATAAATAAAGGCATTCTGTCCATCTACAACTACCCAAAATTTTTAGTTTTACTATGAATCCTGAAATATTTGAGTATTGCATAGTGACTTTAGTATTTAAATGTGATTTTTGTATGTGTTTTCATTTAAATCCAAACCTTAGTTTCTAACATAGTGGTTGACAACCTGTATTTAAAGGTGCAATCTTTTTAATATGATGTAAGAAGACATTGTAGTAAGGCACTTAAGCTAAACCTTGGGTTAATTTTTCTACAACCTAAGCTGCCAGATCAGTGGGTGCTCTTGGTAGTATCTGTAGGTAGAATTAGTGATTTCATTTCACCATTAGATTGTTTAAGGTCTTAAAGGCTTTTCCCAATTAAAAAAAAAAGCCAAAAGTAGAGTTAAACATTAACATTTTTCAGGTATTAGTTGGCATACTTTTTTTGGTGGGGGTGGGTGGGTACTAAGGATTTAACCCAGAAGTGCTTCACCACTGAGTTGCATCTCCAGCCTTTCATTTTTTTTATTTTGAGACAGGGTCTTATTAAGTTGCTTAGGACCTTGCTAAATTGATGATACTGACCTTGAATTTGTGATCCTCCTTTCAACCTCCCAAGTCAATGGAATTACAGGCATGCACCAGTATAGTTGGCTTTTGTCAGCATAATTTTAACTAGTTGACAACTAGCTAAAAAGGAGGAGCAAACTACATGTAGGCCATTAGTGAATAGAGCAGCTGACTTTCTGGAAACAATAGAAAGTAGATGGTTAGAATTGTCTACATTACAACTTTAGCCAAGAATAACTAATCCGTTTAAGTTTTATCTTGGTAACATACAAAGCCCACTAACCTGTTTTAGTATTTTTTGTTTTGTTTTAGAAAATTCATCAATGTTATTTTGAATACCAAAGTACTGTTTCACTGCCAGAATATTACTAAAGTCAGTTGAGTATAGGTTAATTGTGCTTATCAGATGGCATTTGTCATTGCTATTCTGTTTCAGTTCTCTGCAACTTTATGTACACTTTGTACATATCTTTGCTGTCATCATGATGTAGAAATCTTTTATTTTTCAACAGGATACGTTAATTGTTTGGTCAGAAGCTGAGAACTATGATCTGGCTCTAAGTTTTCAGGAAAAAGCTGGCTGTGATGAGATCTGGGAAAAAATTTGTCAGGTAAGTTTTGGGTTTTTTTTTTTTTAATTTTTGTTTTTTTCTTTGCAACGCTGGGAATTGAAACTTAAGGCCTTGGTAGGCAAGTTCTCTATCACGGAACTACATCCCTCCAGAGTCCTGAAATTTTATTTATTTGTTTGTTTGTTTATTTGGTGGGTGCTGGAGATTGAACCCAGAGGTGCTCAATCACTGAGCATATCTCCAGCCTCCTCCCACTTTTTTTTTTTTTTTTTTTTTTTTTTTTTGGTAGGTATGGTCTCACTTGGTTTGGTTGCTTATGGCATCACTAAGTTACTGAGGCTGCTCTTAGACTTGAGATTTCCTGGGTCACTGGGATTATAGATGTGTACCACTGCACCTGCCTGTAATGATTTTTAGTACTTAAGTTTTTTGAATTAGTTTATGGATCTGATAATAATATAATCATTTTTTTCCCTTGGTTCTGCTAATGACAGTGCCAGATAATTTAATAAAATAGTTCAAGAAAGTGTAGTGTGAGCCTCCCCATTCCAAATAAGAATTATTTGATATGAGGCCCTGAATCAATAAACTTTTAACTGGGAATGGTTGCTTTGTTTCTTTTCTACCTTGTATCTTACTGTGCATCTTATGTTGCTAGAGCATTATTAGTATACAATATTAAACATAGTTTCCACTGATAAACAATTAAAAACTAATAAATAAGATTTTGTGATTCATATAAACTATACATAGAAAAAAAACAGAATTGTTTTTGTTACTGTTTTGCCTTTAAACCTGTGGATGATGGTGAAAGGGTCCTGTTTTTTTTGTTTTTCTGTTTTTTTCTTTTTGCTCTTCCAGGTGTTCTGTGAGGATTGTATTGAATATTTCATGTGAGAAATTTTCTATAAAATGAGATTTAACTTAAGACTTAAGAAATTAAGTCTTAACTTGTAGACATATACAATGCATGCAACAAATATTTGCTTTTCTGTTCTTGATTTAAGATGAGCTTGGATCATGTGTTCTTCCGTGCAGTGGGGCAGGGGCTGACCCATGTAAATAATAAAACATACTGAAGGGTATGAACTAATTTATAAAAAATATTATAGAGAAAACATTAAAAGTGAAAAATCACTTATTTAAATTACTAATTTACAAAATGAAAGAATGTATTTGAGATTGTTCAGAATATTAATGAAAGTATATAAGAATAGCCTTCTTAAATTATAAATTCTAACAAAAGTGATGTTTTATTTCATTCTCTTTTCCTCTCCGTCTTAACAGCATGGTAACTATACATGTACTCAGTAAACATTTAAAGAAGAAAAAAATAATGCAGAAGACAAACTCCTTGTGAAGAACTAGGATGTTGATTGATATATTCACTATAACATGTATTTATAGGATGGATAATATTTTGCAGTGATCAACATATAGGTTATACCTTCTTCTCCACCTCAGTATTTACTGTTTAATTTGTGGTTTTGAATATTTATATACTATTAAAGACTAAATATATTTGTACTAAAATTTTTTTGCTAAAATGTATATTGTACTGTTTTTACTCAGGTAGTTTGGGAGATCCCTAAAACCACTCTCAGGGTCCAATATAATTCATTGAAATGACTGTAAGAACCGATCAAAGCTAATGTACTTCTGGCTACAATTTATTATAGTGAAATGATGCAGATTAAGATTACCACATGGAAAAAGATACGTGGAGTAGGATCCAGGAAAGTTATGTCCAGGCTTGAGTTTCTAGTTTTCTCTCCTATAGACATAGTGTTTATTTCTCTCGGCAACCAGGTATGGCAATACTCATGAAGTATTGCCAGCCAGGGTAGCTTACCCAAATATTTGTGTCCAAGGTTTTCAGTGGGATCAGTCACAAAAGCATGGCTAACCTTAGTCTTCAACACCTCAAAAAGTGGACTACCTTCTATCATAAACCATATCATTAGCATAGAATATCCAGAATAGCCTGATGTTCCTTGGTGAACCAAGTCACAGCTTTAGAAAGAATAGTTCAGGTACAGAAAGATTATCTCTCGGAAGCTGAGCAAGATCCAAACCTTTCTTTGGGAAAGGTCAGTCCCTTTGCCAAGGTTTTTTCCCATCAAAATGATCATGACTGTCTAAGGATCTACATCTAATATAATCATTTATATGACAGAGCAATATGAGTGTGAATGTGCCTGTCATTTGAAAGAGCCAGTATAAGGTAGAGATAGATATGAAGAAACAGCTCATCTGTTTTATAAAGCCACAACATACTTTTTATATTTGTTTACTAATATGATTATTCATTTCCCTTCTTGATCTACTGTAATTTATACATTTTGATAAATTTGTACAGAACTGTTTAGCATAGATCTTAGCCAGTAGTTAATAAAATCCAGTTCTTCCTCAGGCTAGTCATTTTCTGTTGGCATCATATCCTCAGGAAGCTTAACTCCCATTTGTCAATTGACTTAATACATAATCAATATTGTTATAAGATTTATGCACATACATAAAAGTAGTTTAATCAGCCGTACCAGTGTTATGCATATCATAGTATGGTAGTAGATATAACCTGAAAAGTAAGAATTAATAGATACTAGCATATACTAGACTTTAGTCATTAACAGTCCAGTTCATCATAATATTATATGATAAAATGTCAGAGATGTCATTCATCAGAGTTTACAGGCTTCCATTCACCTATATCAGGTTCTAAGAGCAGAGATGATCTTGGAAGACATAAGATTTCACCATTCTAGGCATCTGTTGTAATTGAGCTAGGAGATCCTATCATCTTGCTCTGAACCTTTCTTGAGACACAATTATTAACATTGGATTTCTTTTGTTGAATTACCCATTTATTAATTCCTTTGCCCTCAGTTACTATTTCTCTCTTTGTCATTGATTTTTATGCAAAGTTTTCCAACATTTGAAGGAATGTTAGCTTTGGCCACTCTGATAGTCCTATAGGGTTAATTATTGTATAGATTACTTGAAATATTTGTGTATGTTGCTGATTATACATTTAGTTATTGTTCCTATAAATTATGTTTTACTTTTTGGTTCTGGATTGGGTTTGCATCTCCCTATTTGACCAGTGTAGGCCAGGATTAGAAGGAAAGATACTTTGCTTCTGACAGCCACTCAGGGGCCAGACTGATAGAGAACACATTTTAATTTTTCTAAAATATTGCAAAGTGGGAAGGAAAGGTGACATCAGAGTACTGACTTCCTGTACCACACTGATGATTAAACCCAGTGGTGCTCTGCCATCTATCTACTCCACCACTCTTCTCCCCCAACTTTTTTCTTTTTTTGAGACAAGGTCTTGCTAAACTGCCAGGCTGTTCTCAAACTTGAATGTTCCTCCCTCGGCTTCCTAGTTGCTGGGATTTTAAAAGTTTTGCCCAGATATTACATGTGGGTTTTTTTTTTTTTTTTTGCTTGCATTTTATTGACTAGTTTAAGTTATACAGCTAAAAATAAGTGTATTGAAGAACATAACTAATGCATCTCAAAAGGGAGAGAATCAGAAATAGTTGGTGGACTACACCTATGGCCTCTATGTAAATATTTGGATGAATGTAGGGTTGACAAATCAGATCAGTGAAAGTTGACCTTAGGAGAGGATGAAAGAAATTTGTGAGGATTAAAGCTAGATTACAGAAATAAACACTATAATCAATTTAATGCTTCTTGAATATTTTATTCTTAAACATGCAAGCTGTATTTATTTGAAGTATAAAGTTAACTTATCTGTTCTTTTTCCCGAGTAGTGAGCCAACAGATTTTGTTGTAAGCTGAGTATTCAAACACTGTAGACTTAGTGAAACCAGTCTTGTGATCATTCCTCCCTCATTATTCCAGTTTCTTTTAAAGAATTTGTAATCCTGCTGGTAACACAATTTATACTATATAGACATTTGTGATTCCTCTTCTAGTTTTTCCTCATCTATCCATTCTCTTATCTGTTCCACCACCACTATCCAAAATCAGTTGCTCATGTAAACTTTAGAATAATGCTCTAATTTGTCTATAGTCTAAAATTTATTCCATATAACTAGTACTACACCACACACACGTGGCCTCCCTTCTTTCCCCCCCACCCCCCACCAGTTTGTTCATGCATAGGATCCAACCCCAGTACCTTGGGCATGCTTGGCAGGCACTCTGCCACTGAGCTCCAATCCCCAGCCCAACCACATTAACTTTCTAAGAAGGTTCTGTGCTTACACTTCCTGCATAATTACTCAGTGTTTTAGCTTGTCATTCCGTGATTTGCCATCAGTTTACATTTCCAGTCTGGGTATTTGGCATTTGCATGTCACATATATTTCTGTCTCTCTGTCTTTGTGCAGTTTCCCTTGAGTTTTGAGTTTCTAGATAGTTTATCTCCTATCTAAATTTTACCCATCTTTGGCTTCCAAAGATCTCAAATACTGCTACTTTTATAATTCTTTTCCTGCTCCCCTTCATTCCACCCAAGTCCCGCCAACACACATACCAAGAACTGAAGGAAATTCTGAATTATCTTTGCATTTTATGTGAATTGCTCTATGATCTTGCTACTTATGTGTCAGTTTCCCCAAACCCAGCCACACTGTTGAAAAATCAAAAGTAAAAATATTCATCTCTGTAGAAAAAGAACTTATGTGCATCTGTGTATCTACATTTCTCTAAACTCTTAGATCATTTTTTCATGTGTTGTTTTGGTGGATACAGAAATTTGTAGAACTTAGGATGTTTTGAAGTGGAGAAGATGATAGTTGCATTCTTGTGTTAATTAGAAAAAATTTTATGAAGAGTTATTTTTTGGAGTACTTTATTGTAGAAAATTTGTTTTAGCCTTGCTTAACCTGAGTTGACAATCTGAATCATAATAGTTCGCTATTTATTGTTTTGTAATTTTGATATAGATTAAAAGTTGGAGGCTTTATCACAGATGTTAAATGAATATTGTTCTCTTGGGTTTTTATTTTATTCATTTTTGATGACGCTGGCAATTGAACCCAGGGATGTTTTACCACTGAGTTACATCCCCAGCACTTACTAGATTTTACTTTGAGACAGGGTCTCACTAAGTGGCTGAAGCTGACCTCGAATATCTGATCCTTCTTCCTCAGCCTCCTGAGTTGCTGGGATTATAGGTGTGTTAAACTGCGCCTGGCTGAATATCGTTTTTTAAAAATAGACTTTATGTCTTTTGGTTTGTAGCAAAAGCAAAATATTTTTCAAAGGCATTTTGGAGAAATCTTATTTTCTCACTCATTATAAGGAATGAGGTTTTAGTTTGGTTTAAACTTAGTAGTATCCTCATCCCAGCCAGTGTGGGTTGCTAAGTATCATACTTAATGGCTGGGTGGGGGGAGGTGAAATAGAAGAGTTTGCCTTCTTTAAAATGGAAAATTATTGGATATAGTGAAGATTAAATGACTATACAGTTATATAATATCAGCTGAAATATTCAGGCTATCCTGAAAATATAGGTGGAAAATTAATAGGTGAAATTATCTGTGGTCAGTTACTTGAGACTCAGGTAACTCTAAACTACTTAAATTCACTGGTCAGCGTGTTGATTTCCAAAATGTTGGAATTCTTTTAAATTCTAAAATAACTAGCTCTACTTCTGTATTTTAGGTTCAAGGTAAGGACCCATCAGTAGAAGTCACACAGGACCTCATTGATGAATCAGAAGAAGAACGATTTGAAGAAATGCCTGAAACCAGTCATCTAATTGACCTGCCCACGTGTGAACTCAACAAACTTGAAGAGATTGCTGACTTGGTTACCTCAGTTCTCTCCTCACCTATCCGTAGGGAAAAGCTGGCTCTGGCCTTGGAAAATGAAGGCTATATTAAAAAACTACTGCAGCTATTTCAAGCTTGTGAGAACCTAGAAAACACTGAAGGCTTACATCATTTGTATGAAATTATTAGAGGAATCTTATTCCTAAATAAGGCAACTCTTTTTGAGGTGATGTTTTCTGATGAGTGTATCATGGATGTTGTGGGATGCCTTGAATATGATCCTGCTTTGGCTCAGCCAAAAAGACATAGAGAATTCTTGACCAAAACTGCAAAGTTTAAAGAAGTTATACCAATTACAGACTCTGAACTAAGGCAAAAAATACATCAGACTTACAGGGTACAGTATATTCAGGACATAATTTTGCCTACACCATCGGTTTTTGAAGAGAATTTTCTTTCTACTCTCACATCTTTTATTTTCTTCAACAAAGTTGAGATAGTCAGCATGTTGCAGGTAAGTAAAGTAATTCTTCATGATTTTGTTTTGAGATATGTAGTTCCTTCATATGTCAAGCTGGTATTCAAAAATGCTACTTTATTTACTTTAAATGTTCTATCAAACATAGAAAATTTGACTTTATCTTGTTTTGTGAAGGAGAAAAGTTTTTTTTAACACAAATTGTATTTGTAAGTATTCTCTGATGCAGCTGTTTTTAAGTTTTTTTGTATTTTTAAAATGGAGTTACCTTATGAATAACCCTGTTTTTATAGTACTGGGGATTGAACCCAGGAGCACTTTACACTGAGCTGCATCCCCAGTCTTTTTTATTATTTTTATTTTGAGAAAAGATCTTCTAAGGTAGTTGCCTAGCCTGGCTTTGAAGTTGCAATCCTCCTGCTTCAGCCTCCCAATAGTTAGGATTAAAGGCATGTCCCACCACACCTTGCACATGCTAGGCAAACACTCTACCACTCAAGCATCATCCCTCACCTTATGCAACTATTTTTTTTAACATATTTTATTTCATTTTGAAAAACACAATTATTATTGGGGTCTGTATGAGTATTTGTACTGAAAATGTCCCGGATAACTTAAATGTGCAACCAACATTGAAAAATAGTAATTTTTAGGAAATGATACTTAGGTTATTGACTTTGCAAAGTTGATTTTATTCTTTGTTCTTCAGTTGTAAATAAGAGTTTATCATGTTACTCCTTTACATCCTCATTATATAGTAATCATGCATTTGAAGATTTTTACACTGTGATATTAGAGTATATCCAATTTCCTACATAATTATCATTGTTATTTCCTTAACAGTCACTAAGTTTATTGAGAAGCTGTTATATACTTATTGTAGTGGTTCTCCAAATGTGGTCTGTGAACTCTGGAGGTCCCTGAAACCCTTTCAAAGGAGATCATGAGTCTTTCCCTTTTTCAGCTTCATGTCAGTGTGTTATTTTTTCATAAACTAAAGCCAAATCAGTGTTTCACAACAGATTGAATGCAGAGAAGAATCTAGTTGTCTTTTAAGCCAGACATTAAAGAGATTTGCAAAAAAAAAAAAAAAAAAGTGAAAGAGCCATTCTCCTTTCTAAACTTTAAAAATATAGAATCATATAGTTGTTTCTTACTTAAAATACTTACTTGAGGGATTGGGGTTGTAGCTCAGTGGTAGAGCACTTGCCTCACATGTGTTGGTCACTGAATTTTATCCTCAGTACCACATAAATGAATAAAATAAAGGTATTATGTCCATCTACAACTAAAAATTTTAAAAATATATATAATTACTTGAACACATAATAGCTTATTAAAAATTAATACTTTCAAAGGCCTCCTTTGTTATTTTAATTGTGATAAATATCAATAAATGTAACCCACATAATAAAACTCTTTGGGGCTCTCCATATTTTTTTAGAGTTTAAAGGGATCCTGAGACCAAATCATTGAGAATATCTGACTTTGTACTTAGCTATGTGACTTTATTTTTATGATATTTCCATCCAATATTCACCTTTATATTGTTACTTTATATTTTGTATAGGATATCTGTCTCCAAATCATT
The DNA here is from genome assembly GCF_052094955.1 of Ictidomys tridecemlineatus. Taxonomy (NCBI): domain Eukaryota; kingdom Metazoa; phylum Chordata; class Mammalia; order Rodentia; family Sciuridae; genus Ictidomys; species Ictidomys tridecemlineatus. The sequence goes on from NC_135488.1 coordinate 76,658,121, forward strand.
GTTACAAATAATGAGTTTTTTGTTACTCTCCTGCAGTAAGTGTGAGGGAGTTTAAACTTACACATCAGATTCTTTTTATAATATATAAAACCTGTTTTGTTTTGTTTTGTAAACCATACTGTACAATTCAGGATGTTGTTTTTCTTATAGACAAAATGATTACAGTCTCAGGAGATGGGAGTCACTATCTATAGTTGATGTAAAGAACCTGTTGTCAGGATCTTGAAATTAGCTTTCCAGTTAACTGGTTTTGATTTCAGAAGGGTTTCCAAACCCTTAACAATGAATCATCAAATGCTCTTTTATACTTTAAAAAATTTGTGCAAACTAATCTATAAATATTTGTGATACATATTTGTCATATATTTTATAACAGGTTTGTGAAATTTATAATATAAATCAACTGTAACTTTAAAAAAAGGAAAGTTTTGCCAGGTACCATGGCACATACATGTAGTCCCAGGTACTCAGGAGACAAAAGTAGGAAGATCACAAGTTTGAGATTGGCCTCAGAAATTTAGTGAGTTCCTTTCTCATGAAAAGTTTTGGGAGTGTAGCTCAGTGGCAGGACACTCCTGTGTTCAGTCCCCAGAATGAAGTTCAGTACTACAAAAATGAAGATAAATTTGGCCTGGCACGGTGGCACACATCTGTAATCCCAGTGGCTCAGTAGGCCAAGGCCAGAGAACCACGAATTCAAAGCCAGACTCAGCAATGGCAAGGTGCTTAGCAACTCAGTGAGACACTGTTTCTAAATGAAATAGAAAATAGGGCTGGGGGTGTGGCTCATTGATTGAATGTTTCTGGTATTCAATCCCCAGTACCAAAATAAATAAATAAATAAATAGAATTTGAAAGAATAAAAAAGAAAATCTTACTCACTTCTGGTTCGTGAGATTCATTTTCTGAAATGCCCAAGTACTATGAACAAACTACCTGTTTGACTTTATTCTATGACACTTCCAACCAATATTTATCTTTCTGTTACTGTAACTTTATTTTTAGTGTAGAATATATTCCAGATGATTCTTTTACAAACTATAAGTTTTTCAAACTGAAATTTCTCATTATTCTCCTATAATGAGTGTGAAGAAGGTTAAACATGCACATAATTAAGTTTCTTTTATAATACATAGGAGCTTGGGGTTTTTATCTAATATTTACAAATCAGTTATGGCTCATGTGCTAGCAGTAGTGCTGAATTCTACTTAAAAAGATGTATGAGAAGGAAAGTAATTAAGATTGTGGTTCATAGCCTCTACTCATTGCCTAAAGCCCAACTTGGTTTTCTTTATAGAAGTTTCTAGTTAGGTATTAGGTGTTTCCAGGTTTTCTAGCATGCATGTCTTGTGGTTTCTTAAGTGAGTATTAGTCTGCTGTTGCATGAATTAAATAAGGCAAGTGAAAATGTATGCATTTTATCTAACTGGACCAAAATAAGGAAGTACAAAGGTTCATATAAATAATAGCTTAAATTAGGTTAATTAACTGAGAAATTACATTAAAGTACATAATGGCTCTAGTATACATGTGGGCATTCTCTTAAATCGTCAAGATAGGAGCATTAAATTTTAGTTCATCTGAATTTTCTAGCTAATTATAGATCAAAACCCCTGTTGCAGAATGAATAAATATGCTTCAAACTTTCCCCAACTCCGTGATACTGAGGATTGAGCTCTACCACTGAGCTATCCCCCCAGCCTTTTTATTTCATTTTAAGATCGAATTAATAAACTGCAAGTTTTTCTGGCCTTGAATTTGTTATTCTCCTGCCTTAGCCTTCTGAGTATCTGGTATTACAAGTGTGGACCGCCCTGCTGTGCTCAAAAAGTATTTTATAAATTAAGTCCCTAAAAGCCAATAAAATGAGGTTATTTCCTCACAAATAACTACAGAATGACATCCTTCTCACAACAATAAGTTTTAATTTCTCCCCTTACTGGAAATGATAGAGTTGATCTAAAGCCAACTGTTGTCAGTTGTTTGTTTCCTTAACATCTTTGAATATAATATTTTCACTATTCCATAGGTAAAAGTTGAGCATACCACAAACCCAGCAGTATTAGTGGTTTAGTTCTTTTTTTTCCCCCACATATTCTGTAGTTAATAAGGTTATAGCAATGATTTCAGTTACTAATTAAATACATAAAATCTTGAAATAACTTTAAAAGAAAAAAAGCCCTTTTGCTATGATGTGATTCTTTTGTGTTTAAGACTTTTTTTGGATTCAGGTATAAGACTAAACATAGTAAATTATCTTACTAGATTTGGCCCTTTCTAGCTTGAGTTTTGCTTTGGTTCCATTCTTAAGTTTGAACTTAGGAACCTATCCAAAGTTTATTTGCTAGGTGTGACTTTATTTTGTCTTATTATTTGGGAGACCTGAATTCTGAATTTACTAGCTAGCCTCAGATAAGTCCACTCATGGAACTAGGCAATCTTTGAATGATGACACAAAGCTTGATCTAAATTTAAATTTATTTATGTGATTCTAAAAATGATGAACAGGTTCTCTTTCATTTTGTCTATTTTTACATGATTGCAAAGAAGTTTGATTTAGTCTTTTAGAACTAGTTTTTTTTTGTTGTTGTTGTTGTTTTTTAATACCTGGGATTGAATTGCGAGGCACCAACCACTGAGCCATATCCCCAGCCCTATTTTGTATTTTATTAGAGACAGGGTCTCACTGAGTTGCTTAGTGTCTCACTTTTGCTGAGGCTGGCTTGGAACTCAGGATTCTCCTGTCTTAGCCTCCCAAACCACAGGCGTCCGCCACCACACCAGCTTCTAGTAACCCCTTTTTCCCACAAGGTATTTTGTTTTGTTTTGTGTTATTTTGATTTTTTTGTGGGATTTGTTATTGTTGTTTTGTTTTTACTATACTGGAATTGAACCCTGGGCCCATTACCACTGAGCTATACTCCCAGCCCTCTTTATATTTTCATTTTGAAAGAAGATACTGGCTGATTTGCTTAGACTGGCCTGTATGCCTCCAGTCTCAACGTACTGACAGCTGTAGTTACAGGTATTCACCACTACACCTGGCCTCCCACAAGGTTTTGTTTTGTTACCTGGAAAAGCAGCCACATACAGTTTATCCTGCACAATTGTGTTTTTTTAAATAAAAGTTCTTAAAACCAAGTAGAAAAGAAAAACTAAAAGATCTAAAGAGATTAGTTTAATTAATTTGAGAAGCAAGTTCAGAAAAAAGCATTCCAACTATGTGATGGGCTTTTAAGCTGTCTTAATTTACTTTCTTAATTTACATTGGAACAGTTTATTTGTGTATCTTAAGAAATATTATCAATAATAATAATGCTGAAGTCCATAGAAAATATACTAGGAATCAGAAAGCATTCTTCCGATGAATTATAACACTTGAGATTGCTTCTATGTATAATATTTTATGTAGTTCCAGCTGTCAGCTCACAAGTACTGAGTCATGTAAGAAGAATTTAATTGGCAAATTGCATTTATCAAGAAGTTGGAACTTTTTTCCTATGAAAATATTCTGACAGAGTTAATCTTCAGACAGGAAAGGATGAAGATTTAATTGGGAGAGATATAGGAAGATAAGAATTTATTAAAGGTGCGAATGGAGGTAAATATGTACTTATTTATTAAAATAAAAATATTGAGACCAGCCAGGCTCAGTGGTGCACACCTGTAATAACAGGACTTGAGAGGCTTAGGCAGGAGGATCACAAGTTTGAAGTGAGCCCTAGCAATTTAGGGAGACCTTAGGCAACTTGGTGAGAACCTTTATGGAAAGAAAAAATAAAAAGGACTGGGGATGTAGTTCCCTGCTAAAGTATTCCCCCCATCCCCCCAAAGAAATGTTGAGACCAGAATTATTTGGGGAAAAAGTGATTGAGGAATAAATGATAGATTGCATACACATTTCAGTTCCCTCAGAAGATGGATGATGCAGGCCACAGTACATAAGGAATCAGTGAAGTCAGTAAGGAAGGAAACATGGTTTTGAGTTAGGCAAATGAAGGAGTTTTGTCTTTAAATAGCACTCATTGATGGTTAGTGGGTGAGCATATTATACTTTCTAGGATTGTAGCTAGTGATTTCCCCCACCTGGTGCTGGGGATTGAACTCAGAACCTCACGCATGCAAGGCAAAAACTCTACCACTGGACTATATACATCCCCAGTCTCCCAGTGATTTTCATTGATGAAAGCCAGTGTATTTCAAGAAAGGATTTAAGTGATGAAGTGCATCCTTACGTATTTTTTGATTTTACTGTCAGCTCTACATATATTATTGCTACAAACATTTGTAAAACATGCTATTTAATTAAAACTAATGGTAACTATTTGAGAAGGAATTCTGAAAATAAAACTAAAGCTCAATTTCAGTTATATTCTTTAGCAGTTTTTGGTATAAATCTCCCAAAGCAAATTTCTTTTCTTTTTTTTTTTTTTTTCTCTTTTTTGGCAATACTGGGGACTGAACAAGGGGCACTTCACCACTGAGCCATATTCCCAGTCTTTTTTTTTTTTTTTTTTCTTATTTTGAGCTAGGGTCTCATTAAACTGCTTAGACTGGCCTCAAACTTGCTGTCCTCCTGCCTCAGCTACCCAAATAACTGGGATTACAGGTGTGCACCACAGCACCTAGGTGAATTTCAATCTTGACAACATTTTTTTTTCTTTATAATTTTGTGTTCTGCTTATTTTAGAAAATATAGTGAAGCAAAAATAAAAAACACAATCCATCACCAAAATACAACCACAAGTAACGTTTTAATTATAACCCTCTGAACTTTAGACACATTTAAATTTTAAAAAATACATACTCTGCTATATGTTTTGTTTTCCCTTTTAAGCAGTGCCTAGGGAAATTAATATTTACCTGTCTTAATACTTCAGAGTCATCAAATGAAGTATCAAGTGGTTTTTCATAAAATTATATTCTTGGAGTCCACAACAACGTGTAAGACTCTGCTCCAGTTATCTGTAGACTGTTATATACTGAGTTCTTATGCCTTAAATGACTTTGTAATTTTACCTGCTTTTGGGGGGTGGGATCCTGGGGATTGAACCCAGGAGTACTTTACCACTTATTCCTTTTTATTCTTTTGTTATTTTGACACAGGGTCTTATTAAATTACTAAGGGTGGCCTTGATTTAGATCCTCCTGCTTCCTCCTCCTGAATAACTGGGATTATAGGCATACCCCACTGTGGCTGAATTGTTGTTTTCTCAACATAGTCATACATGTACATAACCTTATTTGATCAGTTTCATTACCCAGAAATATTTTCCCTCCCTTCTTCCCTCCACCTGGTCCCTTTCTTGTATTCTACTGGTCTCCTTTCTGTTTTCATGAGATTCCCCCTTCTCTTATTTCTTTCTTTTTTATTCTCTAGCATCCACATATCACATTTTCTTTATCCATTTATCTGTTTGATGAACATCTAGGCTGATTCCATAATTTGACTATTGTGACTTGCTGCTATACATATGGGTGCACCCATGTATTGCTATGTATGCTGACTTTATGAATTGTGTTTACATAAAATAAAGAGTAAGTAGGCCATGAAAGGGTACTGGAAAAAGTATCAAAGTGAATTGCTGCCACATCTTTTAGATATCTCTTTTTGTTTAGATTTCTTTATAGTCAGGCACAATGGTAATGCCTGTAATCCCAGCAATTCCAAAGACTAAAGCAGGAGACTCATGAATTCATAATCAGCCTCAACAACTTACCAAGGGTCTAAGCAACTTAGCAAGACACTGTCTCTAAATAAAATACATATACAAGGGCTAGGGATGTGGCTCAGTGGTTAAATACCCCTGGGTTCAATCCTTGGTACAAAAAAAAAAAAAAAGTCCTTTATAAGTGAGATTTCTACCTAAATTGTTATATTATTGAATGTATAACTAGAAGTAAATGATATATTCAGTTTATGGGAAATTATAAATATATTCTGAAATTTTAGGTTTCAGGAATGAAAATGCTATTTACTTCTCATCAATTTTTATTATAGTTTGTGTAAATCATAATTGAACATAACATACTTCTGTTAATATTTCATAGTAATTGTTTTCATGCAGGAAGATGAGAAGTTTTTGTCTGAAGTTTTTGCACAATTAACAGATGAGGCTACAGATGATGATAAAAGGCGTGAATTGGTAAGCTGTTCTTGAAATTTACATTCTTGAAGAGGACTTTCCCTTTTGGCATACATAGCTTTTATCTTGAATTTGTTAAGAGTTTTTTTTTTTTTTAACAATAAGTATGGAATGAAAGATATATATTTAGATTGAACTATATAATGATCATTCAAAGTTTCTAAAGTTTTCTTGTATAAACTTGAGATGTTCCAATGTGTTTTTCCCCAGTAAGGGAATTTGAGTGTCTCATAAATCCCAAAATCAGATAAGTGTCTTATGTCAGAACTATAAACCCACACACATTTTTGTTTTTACAGATATTTACATAGGGAAATTCTTTGCTTTTTAAACAAGAGGTATAAGGATGCTTCTTGAATAAGGGAATCATGGTTTGTCTTTTTAGAAATATTTTTCATCTTCTAATGTATTTACAAACTTTATTTTTAGATATAAAACATGTTTGGGAAAAAAGAATAGTGACTGCTGATTACCAGATGTTTGTCCCTTTTTCAAATATAATCAGATTCCAGGATTTTTAGGAAATCATGAAAAATTGATGACTTAAAGCTATGAGTCATCTTTGTAATTATATTTATTACAAGCCTATTTAGGTTTCTCATCTGTAAAATCAGTGTTTTAAAACAGAATCTCTGATGTCCTTTCTACTTGTAAAATTATATCATTTTTTGAGGGCTCATTGGGAACTCAGCTATAGTTTATTATAGGATGGTCTCTATTCAAATGGCTTATTTAGCACTCTTGTACTATAATGTGTTTAGAAAGAATGTAGGTTTTGGGAAGCCAGGATACTATGAAAAGACAAGATCCTTCAGAAGGGTGAATTTCATTCTGTGGCAGATCACATTATAGTGTGCCCAAGTTTATTTTTATGTTTATCATCTTCTCACTATAATTTTTAACATTACAGGTTAATTTTTTCAAGGAATTTTGTGCATTTTCTCAAACATTACAACCTCAAAACAGGGATGCATTTTTCAAAACTTTGGCAAAATTGGGAATTCTTCCTGCTCTTGAAATTGTAATGGTAATTATATGGTTTCTTTTCATGCTTTTGGAATTGTGAATTTGAAATTGATTTATATTATGGATGGGAAAGAATTTATTGTAGTACAATATATATTAGATTATTTTTTGACACCTCAAGAGAGTTTGGTAAGACATACTGAATTCTTTAATTTAGTTTTATTCCCCTGAAAATGATTACTGAAACAATGATGTCAGCTCTCAGATTTTTACTTAATTTATAATACCAGTGTTATAATTTGCATATGATACATCTCTGAGTGAAGAAAAATATCTCATGTTTTTGAAAGATCATTATATTTTCTGTAACAAGTATGTTTCATAGATGCCAATAAAATATTTTTTTTCTTTTTTACTTTTTTTTTTTTTTTCTTTAATATCTTTTTTTTAGACCAGTGAATGGAACGAGGCAGACTGGACCCAGGAGTCTAGTATTACAATATGGGTTCAGGGCATGTTTCTCAAAATTTAGTTACGAGTTTATCCATTGGCATTTACTGAATGAAAAATTAACATGAGACTTCTTTTTTGGTGGTATAGGTATTGAATCCAGGGCTTTGTATATACCAGGCAAGTGCTCTACAACTAAGCTATATCCCCAGCCCTTTTTATTTTTTATTTTGAGGCACGGTCTTATTAAGTTGCCCAGGGCTGTATCAAATGTGATTCTCCTGCCTCTGCCTCCCAGATATCTGGGATTATATGTGAGCCCTACTGTGCCTGACTAAAATGAGAAAATTTTATTCATTTTGATTTGTTAAATAATCCATTATATATTAACATAAACTTAAAATTTTCCCAAATCAAAAATAATTTAGTGAAGAGCATGGCATCATTTGCCCATTTTTTGTTTTGCTGATCCCTTTAATGTCTTCATAGTATATAACTAGATTCTCATAGCTACTGCTATGTTTAACTTGTTCTTAGATCTATCACATCATGTAGCCTCTGGAAAATCCCACTGTGTTTGTGATTGAGAATGAAAAAGAAAATATCTATTACTTAATACTATGAATATAGTTTTAATCTGTACACTTCCTGAAAAAAAGAGTATTAGACCCCTCAATAGGATTCCCTGAACCACAGTTTAAGAACTGCAGGGACTGTTTCCACAGTCACTGCCTTGGAAAACTGAGTTATGGGAAAGGGACAAAAGTGCCCAAGAAGTGTTTTCAAAAGCATCATCTATTAGGCAAGTCAAGGAAGATGGAGTCAGTTGCTGAAGAGTAATCCTATTATGTCTAGAACAAAAGATAGAATTCTGAAAGGCTTTGATGGAAGCATATTCAAATTTTTTAGTATATATTTAATAATACCCTTTCTGAATTTTTGGCAGCTTTATTTGAGAGGGGGGTTCCCTGGAATTGAACTCAGGAGTACTCAGCCACTGAGCCACATCCCTAGCCCTATTTTGTATTTAATTTAGAGACAGGATTTCACTGAGTTGCTTAGCACCTCACTTTTGCTGAGGCTGGCTCTGAACTCTGAATCCTCCTGCCTCAGCCTCCTGACTACTGGGATTACAGGTGTGTGCCACCATTCCCAGCTTTGGTAGCATTTTTAAAGCGTTGCTTTATAATCTTATGCTGATTCTTATATTTAAGATCTGTGAATATTTCTTTGTGATGGTAAAAACCAGCAACAACTAATCAGAGAGCTGCCCCAGAATTGTAATATTTATAAAAAGAAAGAAAATGATTGTATATTTTGATTGCACTTCAATGTCTTAATTCAACTTTAGAGGTAATACATGGATTTAGTGGGGAAAAGGTAAATGCAAGAATAAATGTTAACAGTCTCTAAATAACCTAGCTTTCCTTTTATTAGGGCATGGATGATTTGCAAGTCAGATCAGCTGCTACAGATATATTTTCTTATCTAGTAGAGTTTAGTCCTTCTATGGTTCGAGAATTTGTAATGCAAGAAGCCCAGCAGAGTGATGATGTAAGTAATAATTCTGGGGTTCTATGTGAATAGTATTAATAAACTATTGTGAGAAAAAGCATAATTTTAGGGAGGAAGACAGCGTCTCATTGGGGGGTTCTTTTGGCCAGAGGAATCCTAGCCACCCTAAATCTTAATATCTCAGATAATTAACAAATAATAAAACACAAACACTCAGAAATATATTTACAAAACCAAAGCCCCTGGTAGATCTAGTCCACAAGGGTGCTTGAACTAGAGGAAGACAAAATGGCTCCAGCATTTATTTAAGGGGGTAGGTATATCAAAGGCAGGGGTAAGGTTTCAGGGGCAGAGTCTTGCTTTGTGATGTCCTGCAGTCTGCAGGTTGATTGACAACTTGGCAGGTCACATCCATCTCAGGTGCTCTGTGGGCTCTTAGGCAGAACTTGAGGGGGAAATTCACCTGCATCAGGTGGTGTATCCCTGTGGGGAGTGCCCCAGGGAGTTCCCACAGCCAGACTTATCCCCTCACAAGGCTTTTCACTATGTCCACACACAGCCCATAGCTCGTGACACATAACTGTAATCTTAAATTTTCAAAAATAATAGATTTCTGAACAGTCGTGACTGGCAAATTCAGAATATGTTGCAGTTAGTTTGTTTATTGCAAAGAAAAAACAGATATTTAACAAACCAGTATTAGCATAAATTATAATCAAATCAGCTTCTTTCCTTTATTCCCCCAGTACTTAGAATTGAACCCAAGGCCATGGACATAGTAGGCATGTGCTCTGCCACTGAACTACATATTCCCAGTCCTCAAATCAGATTCTTAAATGTTGATTTTTTTTTTTTAATTTGAAGAGTTAAAGAAATGGAATTTCAGATCCTTAGGATATTTGCAGATCAGATCCTTATAACTAAGAAATTGCTTTCCCTTGTTAAATTTTCTTGGAAATGAAAATTTAGTGATGAGACCAATGTTGTGTCTTCCCATTGCAGAAAATTTAGGATTTTCCCCTCAAATTATTTTAAGGACAAATGAACACATAACTGTAATTTAAGTGTTTTTTCTTATAATGTAAAATTGTTTTAGTGTTAAATAAATGATAATTGAAGTGTAACTATGCCTTGAAGGAAGGTGTTTGATTCCCAATTTTAATTTGGTTAACTCAATTATAGAGTTAATTAGAAATTACAGTTTTACATATTTCTTGTTTACTCTTCCTTTTTTTCTTTTAAATCCTCCCACTCTCCATGGGGCTAGGGATGGAATCCAGGGCCTCACATGGGGACATGGCTCAATGGCATGTGCATTGCCATTGAACCATGCCCCCAACCCCACCTTGGTGTCTCTTAATGTCTACTTAAATTTTATTTCCTGTATTTTTAATACTTTGTGTTTGTTTGCTGTACTGGTGATAGAACCTAGGGGTGCTTTATCACTGAGTTACATCCCCAGCCCTTTCTATTTTTTTATTTTGAGACAGGGTCTCACTTAGTTACAAAGTCCTCACTAGGTTACTGAGGCTGGCCTTGTACTTGCAATCTCAATCCTCCTACCTCAGCCTCCCAAATTGTTGGGATTACAGTAACATGTCACTACCCAGTTCCAATTTTTTTAAAAGGAATTTTGGAATTGATTTTGGAATTGATTGAATTAATTATATTTAGGCAATAGAGAAAAATACCATTCTTTTTAGAAGATAACTTTGAAATTAATGGTCCTGGACTGGGATTCCAGTTAAGTGATAGACTATTTACCTAGCATGTGCATCTGAGACCCTAGTTCTATCTCTAGTACTGGGGGAAAATAATAACTCAGTATGCCAAAAATTGCTGTCTTAAAAAAAGAAAAATATATTAACATTTCCATTGCTCCATCCTTAGTGATGTGTGTGATTAAAGGCATTCATCATAAACTGACCATAAATCTCACTCACATCATGATAATCCTAAACAGTTAACTTCTAGAATTTTTAACTGTCAAAAATTTGATTCCAGTTTTCATTGGCAATATTATATTGTTTTCATTTAATTGATGGATAAGACTAGAGAAGAAACAGTTAAAGGAACTTTTTCAGTTTCTTTTTTTTTTTTTTCTTCTCTTTTGAGACTGGATATCCTTGTGTTTCCCAGCTGGTTTTTTGAACTCCTGGGCTTAATATCCACCCACCCACCCTTCCAGCCTTCTAAATAGCAATGGTGATAGGCATATGCCATTGAACCTGGCTTCTCTTTTTCCTAAAATTATAGTCTTCAAGGTCTTTCATTTTCTGAATTTTCTAAGACTTAAAAATTTTATAATTTGAACTTTTCCTTGTCTTAAAAGTAATTGTTAGCCTAGAAGAGAGATATATTTAAAGTTTGTTTAAATTTTTTTTCAAGATTGAGGATTCTACTTTTTTTTTTTTTTTTTTTTTTGCCTCCAATGCTGGGTGTTAAACCCAGAGAATTGTGTATGAAAATAAATACTCTACCGCTGAACTACAGTCCCAGCCCTACGTACTAAATTCTGTTTGGGACCTTTAAGAAGAAAAAAGAAGATAACATGTATTTGTTGAATAGTTGATACTTTAATGCCCTTTTAAAAAAAATCAACTTTTACTCCTATTAAGGAGCAAATTTGGTTTTAGCAACATATATTACAGTATTCGAATATGTGCAAGACACAAGGAAATATTAACAGTTTTTTTTTTACAGTTGTCATTGTTTCTGAGATAGAAGGATCAGTTTAGCAGTAAATATTGTCTGTTATGCCACAGATTGCACACATTTTTGTACTAATTGCCTTTGAAACATTGAGTAGACTTTACTATAGAATCTGACAGGATTAGTAATGGGACTATTATTACTTATTCTGGCAAGTATTTTCTCATTTAAGAATGAATTTTAAAATTCTTTGAAGATGATAATTATTATTTAAAAGAGTCCTTATTTTAAAGATTTATACTGAAATATTATAGTTATTGTTTTATATGGAGTATACTTCAAAATAATTTTTAGAGGATATGGATAATTTGGTTGGAAGTATACAGGTTAAACAAGATGGGCCATGAGTTAATAATTGCAAAAGTAGAATGATAGGTACATAGGATTTATTACGTTATTTTCTTTAGCTTTGATATTTTCTCTGTCTCTGAGATTTGTCATGAAAAGAAGTTATAAAAACTACGCCAGGCTGCCTATAATCCCGGTAACTTGGGAGGCTGAGGCAGGAGGATCACTAGTTCAAAGCCAGCCTTGTCAACTTAGCAAGGCTAAGCAACTCAGTAAGACTCTGTCTCTAAATAAAAATTTTTAAAAGGGCTGAGGGTATAGTTTAGTGGTTAAGCACTCCTGGCTTCCCTCCCTGATACAAAGAAAAAAAAAAAAAAAAGAAACCCACAAGCTAATTTCTTTTGTAAAATGTTGAATATTTTGTATTGAAAAATACCACATTTCATTTCTTAAAATTTCTCTACATTTTTAAAAGTTTTTGCTTTTGGTTTTGATAGTGGGTATTACACCCAGGGGCACTTAACTACTGAGCCATATCCTTAACCCTTTTTTTAGTTTTTTTCTATTTTGAGGCAGGTTCTTGCTAATTTGCACAGACCCAGCTAATTGGATCCTCCTACAAATTTGTAGAAAAGATAAAACCCTTCATAGTGGTTCCCCAGTTGTTACCATTTTATCTGTCATTTGCTTTTTTTTTCTTTTAATTATTTTTATATACACTCATATATACCTACATATGTATTGTTTTCTTTTTAAACTATTGAAGAATAAGGTACACAAATGATGGCATGAGGGCTGGGGCTGGGGCTCAGCGATAGAGCATTCGCCTAGCATGTGCGAGGCCCTGGGTTTGATCCTCAGCACCACATAAAAATAAATATATAAAATAAAGATATTGTGTCCAGCTGCAAATAAAAAAGAAATATTAAAAAAATAAAGACAGAAATAATGGCATAATGTTTCCTTTATAGCCTTCATTCATATTTTATTTGTTGCCCAGTGATCTCTATTTTAGCCAAGAAAAAAACAGTTTCTGATCCAGTGTTCCAACAATTTGGGTTTGTCTTATGTATCCTCACAGTTATCAAATTGTTTTTCTGTGGCAGAAATGGTTCAGATGTTGTGTTTCCTTTATTGTGTCATATTAGGAATTATATCTAACTTTTGTTCTGATATTTTGGTTTGTTTCTTGAGATAGGATCTCACTTTGTTGCCCAGAGTGGCCTCAAATTTACAGTCCTCCTGGGGTTGTAGCTCAGTGTAGACCACTCATCTAGCACATGCAAGGCCCTGGGTTTGATCCTCAGCACCATATAAAAATAAATAAATAAAAGTATTATGTCCAAGTAAAAAATAAGTTGTTTTTTTTTTTTTAATTTTATGATTCTCCTGCCTCAGCCTCCAGAGTAGCTGGGATTACTGGCACGTGCCACCATACCCAACTTTTATTTATTTATTTTTTAAATATTTTTATTAGTTGTTGATGGACCTTTATTTTTTTTCTTTTTTTTTATTGGTCGTTCAAAACATTACAAAGCCCTTGACATATCATATTTCATACATTAGATTCAAGTGGGTTATGAACTCCCATTTTTACCCCAAATACAGATTACAGAATCACATCGTTTACACATCCACATTTTTACATAATGCCCTATTAGTAACTGTTGTATTCTGCTACCTTTCCTATCCTCTACTATCCTCCCTCCCCTCCCCTCCCATCTTCTCTCTCTACCCCATCTACTATAATTCATTTATCTCCTTGTTTATTTTCCCATTCCCCTCACAACCTCTTATATGTAATTTTGTTTAACAATGAGAGTCTCCCTCCATTTCCATGCAATTTCCCTTTTCTCTCCCTTTCCCTCCCACCTCATGTCTGTTTAATGTTAATCTTTTCTTCCTGCTCTTCCTCCCTGCTCTGTTCTTAGTTGCTCTCATTATATCAAAGAAGACATTTGGCATTTGTTTTTTAGGGATTGTCTAGCTTCACTAAGCATAATCTGCTCTAGAGCCATCCATTTCCCTGCAAATTCCATGATTTTGTCATTTTTTAGTGCTGCGTAATACTCCATGGTGTATAAATGCCACTTTTTTTTTTTTTTTAATTCATTCATCTATTGAAGGGCATCTGGGTTGGTTCCACAGTCTACCAATTGTGAATTGTGCTGCTATGAACATCGATGTGGCAGTATCCCTGTAGTACGCTCTTTTAAGGTCTTCAGGGAATAGTCCGAGAAGGGCAATAGCTGGGTCAAATGGTGGTTCCATTCCCAGCTTTCCCAGGAATCTCCATACTGCTTTCCAAATTGGCTGCACCAGTTTGCAGTCCCACCAGCAGTGTACAAGAGTACCCTTTTCCCCACATCCTCGCCAGCACTTGTTGTTTGACTTCATAATGGCGGCCAATCTTACTGGAGTGAGATGGTATCTTAGGGTGGTTTTGATTTGCATTTCTCTGACTGCTAGAGATGGTGAGCATTTTTTCATGTACTTGTTGATTGATTGTATGTCCTCCTCTGAGAAGTGTCTGTTCAGGTCCTTGGCCCATTTGTTGATTGGGTTATTTGTTTTCTTATTGTTTAATTTTTTGAGTTCTTTGTATACTCTGGATATTAGGGCTCTATCTGAAGTGTGAGGAGTAAAAATTTGTTCCCATGATGTAGGCTCCCTATTTACCTCTCTCATTGTTTCTCTTGCTGAGAAAAAAACTTTTCAGTTTAAGTAAGTCCCATTTGTTGATTCTTGTTATTAACTCTTGTGCTATGGGTGTCCTATTAAGGAATTTAGAGCCCGACCCCACAGTATGTAGATTGGAGCCAACTTTTTCTTCTATTAGACTCAGAGTCTCTGATTTGATATCTAGCTCCTTGATCCACTTTTTTTTTCTTTGTCCAGCTTGTTTTTACCAATTCTGAGATTTAAGATTCATTCTACTGTCTTTCCTGTTCTCATCCCTTCCCTTCATTCCCTTATGTTGAATCTAATGAACTTCTGTTCTTCTGTACCCCACCGAATGTGTGTCTCCTTAATGTGTCTTAGCATTCACATACCAGAGAGAACATTCAGCCTTTGGTTTTGTAGGATTGACTTATTATTCTTTATGGCTGAGTCCATTATGTATATATACCACATTTTCTTTATCCATTCATCTGTTGAAGGGCACCTAAGTTGGTTCCGTAGCTTAGCTACTATGAATTGAGCTACTGTAAACACTGATGTGGCTGCCTCACTGTAGTATGCTGATTTCTTAAAATATACCTTTGAGTATGTATATATTGAGGAGTGGGATAACTGGATCAAATGGTGATTCCATTCCAAGTTTTCTGAAGAATCTCCATACTGCTTTTCAGAGTGGTCACAACCAATTTGCAGTTCTAGCAATGTATGAATGTCCCTTTTTTCCCCACATCCTTACCAACTTTTATTTATTTGGGGGGAGGGGGGTGCTAGGGATTGAACTCAAGGACACTCGACCACTGAGCCACATCCCCAGGCTCTTTTTGTGTGTGTGCATTTTATTTAGAGACAGGATCTCACTGAGTTGCTTAGCACCTCACTTTTGCTAAGGCTGGCTTTGAACTCAGGATCCTCCTGTCTCAACCTCCCGAGCTGCTGGGATTACAAGTGTGCACCACTGCTCCCTGCCTCACCAGCATTTATTGTTCTTGATATTTGCCGTACTGACTGGAGATGGGATCTCAGTGTGGTTTGGGACATTATTCTTAAGCCTGCTTAAGATGTACTTTAAAAGCAAAGTATTTGCCTCTAAGTAAGAATGGTTTCATGTTGGAGTGAATAAAACCAACAGGGACATCATTTTTCTTAAAACTTTGATTTAGAATTAGAACTTTGAAATATTTCACAGACTGGTTAAACTCACTTGAATATTGTTATTTTTTTAAGTCCCAAATAGCAAAGTAGGACATTGTAGGTCCTGTGGTCTCTGTCACAACTACTTATTTCTACCAGTGTAGCGTGAACTGGCCATTGACAGTTTGAAAATGAATGGGTGTCGCTTTATCCCAATTAATGTTTTATTGTAAAATTTTTATTATAAAGCAAGGAATAAGTAGGGTACTTTTGTACTTTGCTGACTCCTGTGTTAGACCTCTTTCTCAGAACACCAAGTAAATCAATAGTGGCATCTAAAGACTCATTATAAATTGAAAGTTATAGTTGCAGAAGCTACAGTGGCAGTTTGGGAAAAGGAGCAAAAGCAAGGAAAACACGAGTAAACAGGCATTGGGAAGGAGTTATTGGAATCTTTTAAGAGGAGATTCTCTAAAATAGTTTTTGGTGATACAACATTGGAATTGAGTAACTAAGGTTCCTCCATGAGAGTTTAAGACCAAGTCATTGACATTAGAAGAAGGCATTTTTCATTATCCTTATTTTTCATTATCCTCCTGAAACTGCTTGAATATGAGTTTTCTTTCCTGAGCCATGTGGTTGTTGAAGGAACAAGGAAACAAAGTTGGATTTCTACTATAGCAATTAATGCTACCAAAAAATCTACCAGATACCATTGTCTTTTGGTATCTTTGGAAAATTGATTCCAGGACCCCCCCTCACCCTGGCCAGGATGCCAAAATCAGTTATTTATATTATTTTAGGTATTATAAAAGAGACTTGAGCACATCAAGATTTTTGTTATCTGTGGGGTTGGTAGTCCTTAATAAACCAGTTACCCACAGTACCACTATACTACTTGTAAGTGAACTTAGTCATGAATTAAAGCTGACTAACTGCTGAGACTGGGTACCTCAGGGATAGGAATATCTTGCTATTCCTTCTTTTTCTGTTCGACTTAACCTCTAGATCTGTGGTTAACTCATATTTTACGAATTGCTTGTTATCTTCCAAAGCCCTGACTCCCTCTCAGCTATGGCTAGCTATATCTGAGATAGGCAGTGGAAGATGCCTTTCCTTGAGGGCTTTAGATAGCTTCTGTAGCCTGCTTCTTATTGGTGTAAGTTCTTTAAAGGTAGAGGGATTGAATAATCACAAAGGTTGCCTTATAGATTCTGAAGATCAAAATTTAAGTATAATCTGTGACCCTGAAGATTTCCTTTCACTTGGTGACCTTATACCCTTTCTCAAGTTTTACTGTCTTGAAAAAGTTCTAAAGAACTTTTGGCTGCACTAATTTGCAATCCCACCAGCAGTGTATGATTGTATCTTTTCCCCCACATCTTCACCAACACTCATTGTTGTTTTGTACATATTTATGGGGTCTTTGTGTCTCGATATGTGTATACATTTATCAATTTGTATATGTGTGTGTAGTAGGGGGTCAATTTGTGTATGTGTGTATAGTAGGGGGAATCAAGCCCAATTCCTTGCTCACACTAGGCAAACGGTTTACCCCACTGAGTAACATCCCCAGCCCTGTGTAATATTTACATCAAGGTAAACACATTTGCCTTCTCAAACATTTATCATTTCTTTATAATGCATAGCTCTGTGAAATTTATTTTGTAATTCTTCTTTGAAGAAATAGCAGCACATATTATTATGTATATTACATAACATTTGATAATAAACAACTACATTTTTGTTATTTTGGAGTGTATATGTACCTATTAAAAATCATTTTTTAGGCCTGCTCTCTTTTCCATCTACTTCATCAAACTTTCATTTACTAGTGACTTTTAATCTCCCTAACCTCCTTTATTTTATGGCCTTAAAATAACTAGTGTTAACTTCCTTTATATCTCATTTTCATTTTCTCTATACCTGTACAAATTTACATAAACATATTCAAACACAGATTTACTGTGTCATAAGGGGGTATGTGTCAATAGTCCCAGCTTCTTGGGAGGCTTAGACAGGAGGATTGCCTGAGCCCTCGAGTTGAAGACCAGCCTGGATAAGAATGCCAAGATCCTGTCTCTTTGGAAAAAAAAAAAAAAAAACTCTCACTACAAAACAGTATGCTATGTTAGGAAGGGACCATTTTTTTCTTGATTGCATCATTTCCTCTTGTGCTTGATTTATTTAGTAGGCCATACCATATATTTATAAATATAGCCTGGGTATATGACAAGCTGTGCCATCTGGGTTTTGTAACTTCTCTTTGTGGTGTTTGAACAACAGCAAAATAGCCTAGTAATGCATTTCTCAGAACATGTTCCTCAAATCCACTGAGCTAATGTCAAAACATTTTTTGACATACCAATTACTTTTTGTCCTGTTATGCTTAGAATTTCTACTTTTTTATCTATAGAATGCAAAGATATTTTGTATTGCCAGTTGCTTTCTGACTCTTAAAGCTAAAATAGCAAATCTACTTAATATTAGATAATTATATAACAGTGTTCATCCACTCATCTCCTAAAAGAGTTACATTACTAGGTTATACTCCTTGTCTGTCATTTTTGTTTGTTTTGCTGAGTGGTTTTCAGATTTTCTGTGTTTTAATATAACACAATGTGTGATCTACTTGTTTAGTCAACCTCTAAATTTATGCCTGAGGCTGAAATCTAGAATGAGAATCTAATGTAGAACCTCTAGTGAACAATATTCACTATATTGTGTTTTTTATTTTCCTATAAGCCGGGGCATATTCTTTTTTTTTTTTTTTTTTCTTAATTTCTTTCTTTTGGAGTGATATTTTTTCAGTCTAGTGTTTTTAGAATTTTGAAAAACACTAGGAAGAAAAAAGTTTAAAGAAACTCTTGTGTTTGTTGTTTTTTTTCTTTATATGATTCTGATATTGTTCTTTCAGTTGGTGTATTTGTCTTACATCCAATCAGGGGTTTAATGGAAACATGTTTTCTTTCAGGATATTCTTCTTATTAATGTAGTAATTGAACAGATGATCTGTGATACTGATCCTGAGTTAGGAGGTGCAGTTCAGTTAATGGGACTTCTTCGTACTCTAATTGATCCAGAGAACATGCTGGCTACAACTAATGTAAGAAATCACCCTGATATTTAAAAATTTGGACATGGGCAGTTTCACCTCGCTTTGCAATGAGATTTTGACAAATAGTAAATACCTTCCTTTGTATACGTAGTATTCAAGAAACAGTGGTATTCTTGTAACAATTCAGTTGTATCATATACGAGTTTATAATTATTAAAATCTTGATAATCTGTTAACATCATAAAAATTCATACATGGCATTATGAATATCATTGAAACAACTAAACAGCTTACTATAAAGTGATAAAGGGTGAATTTTACATAGTTTTTATCATAAAAGAAGAATGTATTCTTAAGGATCTCTTTTCTATTCTCTTTAATTTTGGCAGTACTAAAGGATTGAACCCAGCTACATTCCCAGCCCTTTTTACTTTTATTTTCCCTTGAAATTAGAGAATACGTACATTATTTTTAAATCTTGTTTGTGGGCCCAATTGTGTGAAAAATAATGGCAAAAAGTCAAGATATTATTTTCTAAATTGTAAACTATTAAAATTTAAAGAATTATAATTTTCATATTTTTGCATATTGGCTTAATAAATTAATTCAGCAGTTTTTCAAATTTGGATAGGTATTGAAATCTGGGGCTCCTGATTTTAAGCACTTTACCAATCACATGGCACATGTGTTCACGTCTGTGTTTTCCTTCTTTTTTATTTAAACCACAGATGTTCTACCACTGAGCTCCCAGTCCTTTTTGTTTTTTATTTTGAGATAGGGTCTTACTAAGTTACCAAGGCTGGCCTCAAATTTGTGATTTCCCCTGCCTTAGGCTCCCAACTTGCTGGGATTAATATTGTGGTAGCTCATACCAAACTTCTTTTTCTTTCTTTCTTTCTTTCATTTGTTTGGTTTGGTTTGTTTTTGTTTTTGTTTTCTTTTTTTAAATGTTTTTGGTTTTTCTTCAGAAACAGATATTTTTCTGCTTTTGAATTATACTCTTTTAAAGATGAAAGAATTTTATACGACTAACCAAACATTGTTGGGCAAAGTGAGAAT
Source organism: Ictidomys tridecemlineatus (assembly GCF_052094955.1). Taxonomy (NCBI): domain Eukaryota; kingdom Metazoa; phylum Chordata; class Mammalia; order Rodentia; family Sciuridae; genus Ictidomys; species Ictidomys tridecemlineatus. The sequence goes on from NC_135488.1 coordinate 76,678,128, forward strand.
AGCATATACCTTAATAACCACTACTATTCATTTGTTTCTTTGTTACATTCTTGGGAAAAGAATCAGGAAGCTATACAATAAGAAACAAATGATCAGTAGTAACTATTAAGATATATGCTATTCTTATGTTTGGTTAGTTGGTTGTATTTTTTACCTCACAGTTACTTCAAGTTTATGTGTGGCAAGAACACTTTAAAGTCTAATTTTAGCAACTTCAGGTATGGAATACGTTGCTGTTAATTGTAATTACCTTGTTGTATGGAAGATTGATTGTTCTTACATTTCATATCACCAACATCTTTGAAAAAAAAAACAATTGTTCTGAAAAACATTTTAGTATTCTATCATACTTCCATTTTTATTTTATTAAATAAAATAATATAAAAGACTTGGTTTTTCATTTCTGCAAAAAAAAATAGTATTAAAGTGACTATAACCATTTTTTGGTTCTTTCACATTATATAACTAGTTTTTGGTTCTTTTCACCTTATCTTAAAATGTGTTGTTAGTATATGACCTGCACTAATAATGCTTGAAGATGTTTTCTTAATTCTGTTTGTTTCAGAAAACTGAGAAAAGTGAATTTCTAAACTTCTTCTACAATCATTGTATGCATGTCCTAACAGCACCACTTTTAACTAATACTTCAGAAGACAAATGTGAAAAAGGTAGGTTCTCTTTTTATCTGCTTAGGACTTCTATTTTTAAATACAAGTGAAATAAATATTAAAACTAACATGCTGTTTACTTTGTGCTTTATGTGACAGGGAAATTACTACTGAAATATTTATACTGCAGTAAAATTCTTGATTTTCCTTGTTTCTGAGTGTCTGTGGGACAGAATGATATAAAAAATGTGGCTAAAAGTATTACATACTGATAGAGAGAGAGACAGAGACACTTTAAAAAAGGAGACTGTCCCCAGAGTTAGAATAGATTATCTGGAGAGAGTTAAGAGCAGACAGTGTATTGCTACATTAGAAATCTGAGGGTACTGCTGGGGACAGTGCCACAAGCCTGTAATTTCAGTGATGCAGGAGGCTGAGGCAGGAGGATCAAAAATTCCAGGTGACTCTCAGCATATTAGCAGATTCTCTTACAAAAACAAAAAAATGTAAAGGAGCAAGTATGCTCAGTGATAAGGTCTCCCTGGGTTTCATTCCCAGGATCAAAAAACAAAAACCTACAAGAAACATCAATTCCGAAGAACAATTTAACATTATGTGAAAGCCCTCTTATTTCACAATGTCAGGGTCAGAAATTGATTGAAGGGTTAAACAAAAAGTTGATTAAAGCAAATAATGATGTTTTTTAATTTTATTTGGTACCAGGGATGAACCCAGGGGCACTTTACCACTGAGCTACATCCCCAACCCTTTTTGCGAGACAAGATCTCACTAAGTTGCAGAGGCTGGCCACCAGCTTGTAATGCTCTCACTTCAGCCTCCTTAGTCATTTGGATTACTGTCATTCACCACTGCACCTGGCTCTTCAAACATTTTCATTGAACCTGTAAATGTACACTCATATGCTAGTATATAGGAGCAAAGGGCTTTTCATGTGCATTTTTATTGTATTCCCTTATTGTCTTCATTGCGTAAATTATAACTATAATTTATAAGCTGCAAATTCTGGTTTCAGTTTATTAAAGGGGAGTGGAAACGTAAAGATATTTTTAAGGCAGTCTGAATACAGAATCCTATTACAGTTGTAAGTAGTATCTTCAGGTATATATTTAATTCGGCATCAGTTTTTAGTTGATCTCTACTATATCCAATTGAACTGTAGATATTCTAGCTATCTAAAATTTCATCATCCTGCAGTATTTAGTTACTGATTGGTACCAGGGATTGAACCCAGAGGTGCTTAACCACTGAGCCACATCCCCAGCCATTTCTATTTTTTATTTTGAGATAGGCCCTAAAAACTTAGTGAAACACTAAGTGGCTGAGCCTTCCTAGCTGCTAGGATTACAGGAGTATACCACTGAGCCCACCTATTTAAATCATATTATGATGTTGCCATAACACATGCCAGCTTAAACAAAGGACTTAGATAAGTATACAGCTGAATTTGTGAAATCAGAAATTAGCAGGGGCATCCAGACTCTGTGATAATGCCTATAATCCCAGCACCTTGGGAGGCTGAGGCAGGAGAATTGAAAGTTTGAGGCCAGCCTTAGCAACTTAGCGAGGCCCCATCTCAAAATTAAAAAAGGACTCGGGGATGTGTCTCAGTGATAAAGTGCCCCTGGGTTCAATCACCAGTACCAAAAAGAAGAAGAAGCAAATATGTGGGGGCATACTAGAGTATTAGCAACTATCTTGAAAACATTGGAAATCAATTAAGAGAAAGTAAACAGAATTTTACAAAAAATAAAGTTGTAACAGAGACACATCCTATAATACCATAGATTTTTTTTTCTGATTATATATTTCTATAAACATAGGGAATGTTTATGCATATACATGGTAGGTATAAGAATGTTACTGCATTGTTTGTTGTAGGGAACTGAATAAAGCATGGTATATTCATATAATGGAATACTATACAGAGTTATAGTGATTGAAATGATTCATGATGTATCAACTGAGTAGTTCTCAAAAATATGAACTGAATGGGTACAAAAACACATCACAGAAGATTTTACTATAGAATGATTCCATTTATGTAAATTATAATTACTCAATTTAATGTTCATTTTACAGTAAAACACTTCTAGCATACAGAAGTAAATAGATAATAGAACAAATACTCATACTCTGTATTGGCTTTATAAAAAACTAACTTACTAAACTTCTTTTCAGATTTTTTTCAATGAAAATATGCCCCTTCAAATTCTCATTCCCATTCTATCCCACTCCCCCATTCCTCAAGGTATGCTGAATTTGGAGTTTATCACTTATTATTGTATAATAGAGCATTGTTTTTCATATTAAATTTATTCTGATTATACATATTAACCTACATTCTTTCCTTTTATTTGACGCTATTTTTGAGATTTATTCATATTGATACCTTGAGTTCTTATTTATTTTTAAATAAATAGCATTTAAAAATCTTTGCACAGTATTCTCTTATATGAGTAGGCTATAATTTAGCTATTCCAATTCTCATATACCTTTGTGTCCAGCTTTTTGCTATTAAAAGAATGCTTCAGTATACATTCTTATACAGTGTAATTTGCTTTTCTGTGCAATGCGTTTCCCTATGCGGTGTACCTATATGTGCTTGATAAACTATATATGCCTGAAAAAAATGTCCTGCTTTTATTTTTTAAAGCATATCATTAACATATGTTATTCCAGAGTTTTAAAATTTCTGTATTTTCTGTTTTTAAATATGTGATCCAGAGGATATAACAATATCCTGATTGTTAATGATGAATGGGAGATAAAAGAAGATTTATCAGTCTTATCTTTGGTTATGGTCTCTTATATTTTTATCAGAATACTTATCCTATGTTGTCTTTTAATAATTCCACATCTGCGCCCAATTTTTTGAAAGATTACAGATAGATGTATATAACTAACCAAGGCAGCCAGCTCTTAATGATCATTATGAAGGTTAAAGGTGATTGATTAAAGATGAGTTTTACATATTATAAAAGTATCTGAAAGGTATGAGATATTGTTACTGAAGTAGTTAATTGTAATTTTTTTTTATTAGATAACATAGTTGGATCTAACAAAAACAACACAATTTGCCCTGGTAAGTATAAATTCATATTTTCTGAACTAATACAAATTCTAAGTTATTTTTTTCTCAGAGTATAAAGCTTTTATATAAGGCTAAGGAAAGCATATTTTCAACATAAGATAAAATCAAATGATAGGTTCACTTTTTTCTTTATTATAAAGAAGAAATTTCACTTGCTCAATACAAAATATGGAAAAAACAGTTGTTTTTTTCTGTAAATTTGCAGCGTATTTTCTGTTATGGTTTTGAAGAAGGCATTGTCTGTTCTTACTATCCTTGAACCTAAGTCTAAACATTGTTACTTCCACTTGGAACAGGTATAATAGGTGTGGGTCTGGTAGTATTGAAACTATACTATGTGCACCTAGCTTTTCAACTTTTCTGCCAGGTTCATCAAATTTCCTGGAGAGATCTGGGTAAGGGGATTCATGCCTGTAATCTCAGCCACTCAGGAAGCCAAAACAAGAGTATCACAATTTCCATTTCAGCCTGGGCAATTTAGGGAGCCTCTGTCTCTAATAATAATGTAGAATGGGGTCTAAAGATGTAGTTCGGTGGTTAAAAGTATTTGCTTAGCATACACGAGGTCCCGGATTCAATCCCCAGTACCGAAAAATAAATTAAAAATTCCAGGAGAACTAATTTCAAATAAGGAGACTATTTAGAAATTAAATTGGGTTAGACAGAGATATGTAGAAATATGAGTAATTTCTTCACCTAATGTAGGAAAAGGTAAACAAGATATTTGTTAAACACCATGCATCCTTTTTAAAATACAATTGTAGAATTGAAAAAAAAAATTATTTTTTAATGGTGAGGAATTTTGGCTGTGACATCCTGGCTATTTATGTTGGGAATAAGTAAAACTTTTTACTTGCATTTAAAGTGGAAGCAATCTTTGAAATACCAGAATTATATTTTTTATGGCCATTTTGTTATGAAAAAGAATGCTGCTTTACTCCAAATGGGCTCATATTTCCACAGAGTATGTGCTTATCATCTTTTGTATTTTAAAAAAAAATTGTATTTGGAGATGTTGATTTTTTTTTTTTCTATTTTGTAAGGCTGTGATTCCACAGTTTTCTCACAGTTTAATATTTCCTATTTTGTTGCCTAAAACATTTGTAATACAGCATAATTATCCATATAAGTCCTTAATACACATTAAAATTTGATAGCAATTCATAATCATTTCTTGAATTTACAAATCAAAGCCTCTTGAGGGGGAAAAGCACACTAGTTTATTTCAGTGGGCCTCTCTTTATGGATATCATGAATTGATGCTTTTAAAATTAATAGTTTTTAATGTAATATTTTTTCACTTTATATTCAAATAGCCAAAAATATCTTTCCCTTAGATGTGTTCAAAGAAAGCATAGTTGGAGCTGCAGTGTGGCTCAGTGGTAGAGTGCTTGCCTGACACATATGAGGCACTAGGTTCAATCCTCAGCACCACATAAAAATAAATGAAAGAAGGGTATCGTCTATCTACAACTAAAAAATATTTTTTAAAAAGCATAGTAATTTTTCTTAAGAGATTTGTATTGAGCACTTTAGACATAACATTTGAAGTAATTCCTCTTTAGTATGAACCGTTTTATAGCATCATTAATATTAATGATAATACTTACTAAGGAAGCATTACCAAGAAAACTCAATGAAATGAAGGTTATATTACATTTGTAGATTCAGATTGTTTTCTTTCTGTTAGAAAATATCTACTTAGTAGGTAAAACTGATAAAACTTTCAGATAGTCTGCCTAAGAAAAAGTATACATCTACAGCCTTCTTAATTGTCATAAAAACAGACACGAAAATGGCTCTAATATATAGAATATAAGCTTATTTAGTCTATTTAGATGTATTATAATATTTTATTTTCATGAGATGACTTTCTTTTTTAGATAATTATCAAACAGCACAGCTACTTGCCTTAATTTTAGAGTTACTTACATTTTGTGTGGAACATCACACATATCATATAAAAAACTACATTATGAACAAGGACTTGCTAAGAAGAGTTTTGGTCTTGATGAATTCGAAGCATACTTTCCTGGCCTTGTGTAAGTAACAATTTAAATGGACATTCTGTAAAATGTTTTTTAAGAAACAATATTTTTGGTAGAGATGATAGCTAAATTACCATTTGAAGTTTTTTCTATTTATTTGTTGAGCAGTGTGTATGCTATTAATGAGATGATTGTAAGAAGTCCTGATCGTCTCTGTTCTTAAAGGGCTAGGGAAGTAGATTACAGTGGTTCCCAACTTGAATCAGGCACCCATTTAGCTTAATTTTTGTTGTTGTACAATACAATGCAATGACAGCATTTCACTAATAGAACCAGGCCTGCCATCTTTTCCCTTTGCTCATGAGACTGTCATGTTCTACTAACTTAATCTCCCTAACCTCCTTTATTTTTATAATCTTAAAATAGCCAATGTTACTATTAACTGTATACATTTTTTCCTTTTCATTCCTTTTTCTGTGCTATACAAATTTACGTAAACATATTCACACACATAGGATTTTTTGTTTTTATTTGTACAGAAACTGAATCATATTAACATACTTATTTGTCTGCCCCTCAGTCCTGGTACTCTAGGTTAGTTGATATGGTATAGATTAATTTTTTTCCTAAAGATAGCAGATCATTTCATAATCTCTTTTCATAAACTGTTGTATCATTTTCTAGTGAATGGATTGCAAGATTATTTTTGCTTTTTTGCCACTCCAAACTACAGTTGTAAATAGCCTGAAATACTAATTTTTTTATATGTTGATTTATTTATTTATGTAAAATAGTTTCCCAGTAATAAGATTGCCAGGATAAAGTGCTTATATATACTTCATAGTTTTTAACATATATTTTTATAATTTTTTTTTAATTTAACATATAGCTGCCAGATTTCTTTCCCCAAAACTTGAAGCATTTGACAATATCCCTGTACTCTTATTGCCTTTTTAAAATGGTATCAATCTGATGATAATGTGGTATTCCATTCTTCTTTTAATTTGCATTTCCCAATTTTAGTACAATATTCATTTATCTCTGTTGTGAATTACATGTTATCTTTTTCTTAAGAGTTCTTTAACAAAAAATACAGTTTATTTCCTCCTGGTCTTTGGGGTTTTGTTTTGTTTTGTTGATAGTTTTTTGTTTTTGTCTTGTTCAGGAAGTCTTCTATGTTCTAAGTATTCTTTACAATTTTCTTCTAATATTTTTATTCTTTCATTTTTTACGCGCGCGTGTGTGTGTGTGTGTGTGTGTGTGTGTGTGTGTGTGTGTGGTGTATAATGCATCTGAAAGATGGTTTGGGATATGGTTTGAAGTGATGGTCTAGATTTGTTCTTTTCTAGATGGATAAGACAACCATACCAACACCTTTATTAAATAAACCACATTTTCCCCACAAAATTAAAATACCACCTTTATTAAACAGTAAGTTAAACAGATACATTTATGTCTTAATTATGGACTGTCTATTCTTTAATCTCATCAGTTGAAATAATAGCGATGTTTATTGTGCCATTATAATATGTCTGTAGAGCTGGGCACAGTGGCACTCGCCTGTAAAAGGACTAGGGATTTAGTTCAGTGGTAAACTACCCAGGTTCCCAGTACTGGGAGGTTAAAATATTTCTATTATAAGAACCTACTGAGTACCCTCTTTTTTTCTTTTTCATAATTTTCTTTGTTACTCTTAAGAATTTTTTCCTTGCGCAGTATCTTAAAAATTGTTTTCTTTAGGGGCTGGGGATGTGACTCAGCGGTAGAGCACTCGCCTTGCACGTGTGAGGCCCTGGGTTCAATCCTCAGCCCCACATAAAAATAAATAAAATAAAGGTATTGTTTCCAACTACATCTAAAAAATAAATATTTAAAAAAATTGTTTTCTTCAGTTCATCATGATTAGAATTACTCTATTTGAATTTTAATTTTAGAAGCATTAATGTATTCATAATACATAATTCATGTTGCTTTAGAATTTTCATTAAAGTTACATTGTAACTGTAGCTGTGCATGCATGTCATTTCATTCACAGTAGTTTATGGATGCCTGATTGGTCACACCTTTGCCAGTTATTCGGTTTTGGGGTTTTTGTTTTGTTTTGTTTTTTCAATCCTAAATGAAATATTTTTTATCCTGCCACAAAAAGAGGTGATATTGTAAGTCTAGCACTTCTCCCCACATTTGTTCGGTGGTGTTCCAGTTAACATACACTTACACCTTATGTAACCTGTTTCTATTTTATTCTCAGATATTTGAGCTTCTTAGAACAGGCACAACTGGATCATTTAACCAACTTCTGTTCTTGAACAGACAATTGATATTATCTGTAGAATAAATTAAGAGGGAAAGGTTACAATATCAGATACAAAAAAGATTAAAAACACAATCCTTTGTGTTCCCTAAAAATTTTAGTAATGATATTGCTAAATTTATTTAGCTAGGAAAAGCTCGTTAAAAGAGAAATTTCTTTTTTAATATTTTAAAATATGAGAAGCTCATTGCTATTTTTTCTTTTATAAATATATTTTTATCTACCACACTACATGCTTTCCCAAGGAAAAATAGCTCATACAGTTGGTAAATAAGGGAATGTTATTATAATGTGAAAGTAGCGGTAATTCACAGATGATTTTTTTCAAGACAGGAAGAGCTAGAATCATGGGAGAGGAATTATAACCTTCATTGGAAAAGTTAAAAAATGAAACAAAAAGATTGTTTTTAGATATCCTCTATTGTCCTTTGGTGTATTTTCAGAAAATCTGGAAACATCTGCCTTCAGATTTCCTTCTCCCAGAAAGGCTATCTTGACTCTTGGCAGACTATATACCATTCCTCTCCCGACCTCAGCCCCAATTCATACTGAACTATCTTTACTGTGTCTACCAAGCACTGCTAAGTGTTATCATCATCGTCATTTATAGGTTTTTAATATTTTTTTCCTTCTCTTTGCCATGGAGCTGACCACCTAAGTGGATTATTTATCTCCCAGATACTTTTTCCTGTGATATTGTTAACTCTGGATATAAAGTTGTACCAGTTTTTACCTGTCTTCCCTGAACTCTTTATTTTTCTCAAAACCCAATTGTTTTAGTGCACAATTTTACTTTTTGTTATAGAAGAATATATATACTACTTTATGGCAAAAATACTTCTAAAATAATAAATTATAGTAAAATCACCAGCTTATTCCCTTGTTTATGTTAAATTAGGTGCTCTTCGCTTTATGAGACGGATAATTGGCCTTAAAGATGAATTTTACAATCGTTACATCACCAAGGGAAATCTTTTTGAGCCAGTTATAAATGCTCTTCTGGATAATGGAACTCGGTACAATCTGTTGAATTCAGCTGTTATTGAGTTGTTTGAATTTATAAGAGTGGTAAGTTTATATTAAAGGACTCTAAAGAATTAACTATTTGTGAAGAAGTAATTATATGTAAAAGTAAAATAATAATATGTAAACAAGTGATTTCTTCATTCCCCCTTTTCTCCTAAAATTGTGATTCTAAGTGTCTTAGAACCTATTTCTAATAAACTAAAGTTTTTTTAAAAATCAGATACTATTATATTCTTATTTGCCATGTGGTTGTAGTTTAGAGTGTTTTGTTTTGGTTTTGGTGTGTGTGTGTGTGTGTTGCTCGGGATCAAATCCAGGTCCTAAAAGTGAAATTCAGTGTAAACTGTTTTGTTTCTGTGGTCCTGGGGATTGAACCTAGGGCCTTCTGCATGCACAGCAAGCATTCTACCATCTGAGCTATATATAGCCCCTCAATTACTTAATTTTGTCAGTTCCATTTTTACTGGCCAAATGTTTGAGGATCACATTTGGCATATATGAGCATTTCAATCGTGCATACCATTCATGTGATTTAAGGTAGTTTTCTATTACAGGGTAGTAATAAAAAAAAATGGATAGACTGTGAAATAATTTGGTAGACATTTCATGCAAAATACATAAAGATATGATGAGATCTTATAATTTTTAAGTTGGAAAGACCAGAAAGACAAGGATTAGATGTACTCCTTCAGTTACCTTACTTTGCAGATGAGGAAATTAAGATAACTAAAGTGATCAAGAGCTTTCATTTGATTAGTAGCACAATCAGTATTTGAAACTATGTCTCGTCTCAGTTTCAGGCAACAAAAGATGTGTCATAAAAAGATCTTGAGAGAGCTATATTTGAACTATAGGAATAAGATAGTACAACAAATTAATCAGTACAACAAATTTACCTCTACTGCACATGTACACACAGAAATTATTCCATCAAGGAAATGACTACATTGTTGGAAAGAACAATTTTTTAAAAATGAAAGCAAGAAATTTACTCTCTAGTTGTTTCTTAATAAATGTGATTTCCACTGATTACATGTTATTCTCATGAAGATTATTTGGCTAACTAGATTGTTTTTCTGAGAATATTAGTAAAGAAGGAATGCAGTTAACTGGCTCACTAGTATCTGAACCCAGGTTCATAGCATATTTTTTAAGGAATCAGAGCTTTTTATATATTTGTGTACTTTTTTATTAACATGTATTTTTTCCTAGTACTGACAAAATGATACGTTGGTTCACAATCCCATCCCTGCTATCATAATTGAATTTACATTTTTCTGAAAGTAAATTTGAGTAATAAATATATTGAATTCCCAAAATTATCCTTTTGGTCCATATAAAATAGTATATACCAGGAATAAACAAGTAGAATTCCAGATATGTATTTCATTGGAACTATGTGTGTACTATTGTCAAAGGAAATCTACTTAATTATTTAGATACAACATGCTATTTTGGTAAACAGAAGTCACTAAATTGATGTTAAAATATGATTTTAACATCTACCCTTTAGTAATAAGCCATGTGCTCTTAATCAGAACACCCAGCCTCTCTGTCTCATTTTGTGTTTTTAGAAAACAGTATAATAAAACGAAATAGAATCATGAGAATCAAGTGAAATTGTATGTGAAAGTGCTTTTTAAACTGTGAAGTGCTACAAAATGCAAAAAATCAAAGATGTAAACTAAATCCATTTACTTTTTATATCTCCAAAAAGGGCTCCAGTGAATTGCTTCTCCTTTTTCCAAGTTTTTTGTGGAGTCCTGGTTCATGTATAAAGAAACTAGGACATTTATTTTTGGAAAGTGATTTTGAAAAACGTTTTTTAAATCAGCTTTGGAACTACATTTTTTAAAAATTTTTCTTCTAACAAACATTGTATTGTATTTGAAATGTAAATTTTGTGCTTATACAGGAAGATATCAAGTCTCTGACTGCACATATAGTTGAAAACTTTTATAAAGCACTTGAATCGATTGAATATGTTCAGACATTCAAAGGATTGAAGACTAAATATGAACAAGAAAAAGACAGACAAAATCAGAAACTGAACAGGTATTGCTGGAGTATATTGTACTTATAGCTTACAGAATTGAATCCAAACATTTCCATAGTTTAGATTTTTTTATTTGAAATTTACCAAGGAATTTTCTGTCACTAGATAGCACAAATAATCTAGTAACCCCAAATCCATTATATGATGACTTGCTACCCTGTATGATAACTCAAGATGAATTTTTAGTTGAGTTTATAATATCTGAAAATATTTTGGAGAATTGGACTATATTTTGTACCATGACTGAGTTGATTTTGATATAATTTTCACACAGTTAAAATTACCTTAGTTTCTCTTGGAACTAATGTAGTCATGAATTTTAAATTATTACTCAATATTTGTGATATATTTCTTACAGTGTACCATCTATATTGCGTAGTAACAGATTTCGCAGAGATGCAAAAGCCTTGGAAGAGGATGAAGAAATGTGGTTTAATGAAGATGAAGAGGACGAAGGAAAAGCAGTTGTGGCACCAGTTGAAAAATCTAAGCCAGATGATGATTTTCCAGATAGTTATGAAAAATTTATGGACACTAAAAAAGGTATTAACATTCTGAAATTTAAAAAAATTGTGCCTCCTTTTGTTTAGTACAGAAATTTATCTGTATGGGCATTCTTTTCATGTTTAATTTTTTTTTTTCATGTTTGGTTTTTATTTAGAAATTTTATCATCTACTAACACTTTTCCTTCTATGGAATCTGTGCTTTATTCTACACTAAAATTCTGCTAGGGATTTTTATTACTAGATTATTTGAGGATTTCTGTTATTATTGAATAATAAAAAATATATAGATTCAAAGAAATATTCTGTAGTACTTTACCTTTTCTTTTTAAAGCTTAGAAAACTGAGCTCAAAGAAATAACTTTGTTCTAAATTTTAAAGCTTTTATAAAACTTGCCTAAAGAAAATAACTAAGAAAAAAAGTTAAATTTCCCTCGGCATTCAGATATGTCTAACTTGTTTTATAAAACTAAGATCTTATTACTTATCTTTCAGAATAACTAATCACTTTAATTTTATGTCCTGAGGAGTTGGCGTTTTTGGAATACTATCTTGCAAAAATCATTTAAATGCTTAATAAAAATTTATATGTTAAAAGACAAAGCATTTCCTGGACTTATAAGGAATATGTATCTTTTGATAGATTCTTCTTAATCCTTATAGGTACCACTCTTACTACTGTTGAAAGAAGCAGTAAGGCCATACTTTTAAGTATTGCGGCCAGTGTTGAGTGCCATGCTGTTAAGAATAACATACAGAAATAGAAGTAACTGGATATTAAAGGGGCTGGATGCTTATACCATAAAAGAAATATAAGGAAACTGGAATATTCAGGGAATGAGACACTGATAGACTTGATCTTAGATGTTTTAAGTATTAATTGTGGGGAGGTTATTAGGTTTTAACAAGGAATAAAGAAGTATAGAGTCAGTGAACAGAAGACAATAAAAGGAAGAGGAAGACAGTAGACAGCACATGAATCTTTTCAAGAAAACAGTACAACATTGTAGAACTCTAGCATAGAATGACTGATTCTCGTATGATTCTTTTTTTTTTTTTTTTTGAGAGGAAGAGAGAGAATTTCTTAATATTTATTTTTTAGTTTTCGGTGGACACAACATCTTTATTTTATTTTTATGTGGTGCGGAGGATCGAACCCAGCTCCCCGCACATGACAGGCGAACGCGCTACCGCTTGAGCCACATCCCCAGCCCTCTTACATGATTCTTAATGCTCTGATGCTCACAAAATTAGATTTCTGGGACTCCAGGTTATACAGATATCACCATACACATGCTATCCTTTTAGAAAGCAAAGGCGGTGTTTTATTTTGATGTTTTAATTGTTATTTTCAAATGATTTGATTTAGCATTATTTATTGATATAGGCTCAAATTTTTACTTTTGCTTTTAGCAAAAGAAAGTGAAGATAAGGAAAACCTTCCCAAAAGGACATCTTCTGGTGGCTTCAAATTTACTTTCTCCCACTCTTCGAGTGCTGCTAATGGAACAAACAGTACAAACAGTAAATCTGTTGTGGCTCAGACACCACCAGCAAGTTCTAATGGGTCTTCTTCCAAAACTACAAACTTGACTACATCAGTAACAGCCACCAAGGTATGTGAATTAGCACTACACAAAAACAAACTTTGCCTTTTCCATCTGTAAAATTGTTTCATGTTTATTGAAGAAAATTTGTAAAATCAGAGCAGTTTCAAAGAGGAAAGAAGTTAAACCATCAGAACATGATAGTTAATATTTATTTACTTTTCTTCAGATCTGAGTTTATCTGACACAAAATTGAAATACTCCTATAAACACATTGTGTGTCTGCTTCTGTTTATTATAAGAATGTTGTGTTATTAAAATGTTATTGACTGTAGAATCTCATTTTATTTAGCTATATCATAATATATGTAAGCATCCTTCCCCATCCCTCCCCATACCTAATTGTTTTTTTTAGTACTAAGTTGATTCTGATATTTCACTGATTTGACTACTAGTTGTTGTATTTTACATTATTTTATTGGATAAAGTACTAGAATGTTTTCACACATATTGTCAAATTCATCTCCAAAGGTCTGTATCAGTTTATTTTCCCATCAGCAGTATATGGGTGTGCCTGAATCACTGCAGCTTTGTCAGTGTTGTTATAATTATTCTTAATCTTTTCCAGTTAGGTAGAGTATGTAATATCTCTTTTCCAATTATGTGTCACTTATTATAGTAGTAAGGTTGAATTCTCCCCTTTGTGTGTTGTCTGTTCATAGTGCCGTTTAAAAATTGGTTTATATTTTTCTTAATGTAAATGAATCTTTGGTTAAGAATATATCTGTAATTCTCACAGCAAATGTACTTCCCATTGCTTATTTTTCTTTTTATAAACATTTAAATTTTATATCAAACTTTTATTCTATTGTTTATTTAGATTTTTTTCAATGCGTGAAACCATTCTTTCACAAAAAGAGTAACTTAAAAATTAAAATGCATTAGAATATAGGACATGAGTTAGTGTGTGTATATATAGATAGATAGATAGATAGATAGATAGATAGATAGATAGATAGACAAAACAAGGAAAATGTTATAGTAGTACAAAACTTAACTGAAGGAGTACATCTTGTTTTGAACAGGAAATATACTTTGAGTTTACTATTTAGCAGAAATGTAGAATAACTTTTTTTTAATTGGTACATTGTAGTTACACATAATTTATTATGCCATGTTTGTACATGCACATAATTTAATGAATCATTCAGTATTGTATTGAGGTAGGCTTTTGATTAAATATAACATACATAAGTAGCATTTTCAATGAGATTCTGTTTGAAACATTTTGGTTTTTTTAACTAGAAATTTTTAAAATTAATTTTCACTCTTCAGTAAGTATATCCAATATATTGATATTAGTATATCAAGACATTAAGAATATCTGCCATGGAATTTTACTGTGTGGTTCAAATCTTGGCTCTGCTTCTTTCTAGCTATTTGACCTTGAATAAGTTATTTATTTCTCCAGGCCTTAGTTATCTGATTTTGTATGGCTTGTTAAGAAATTTAAATTATTTAGTAAATGTATCATGCTTAGATTACTGCTTAGCACTTTCTTTTTTAAATCAACATAAAACATGTACTTATTTTCAAAAGTCAAATACTGGTCACATTTATATTTTTTAAAAATATCAGTAGTATGTTTCTGCAAAAAAAATATATATATATATTTTTTTTTTTTTTTCTTTTTGGTACTAGGAATTGAACCCCTGGGGCTTTCAAACACTGAGCCACATTCCCTTCCCTTTGTTATTTTTTATTTTGAAGCAAGCCTTCACTGAGTTGCTGAGCTAGCTTTTTGAACTTGTGATCCTCCAGCCTCAGCCTCCCAACTTGCTGTGCACCACAGCAGCTGGTGCTTTATATTCTTAATAGCTGTTTTTACTTTTGTAAGTAATATATTATTGCTGCTGTGTTGTTTATCAAGTTCAGACATAATTTGTTAATTCCTTATTATGGAATGAATATTTAGCTTTCTTATCTTCACATTTTAATACTCCTTACAGCATCCGCACTTTATTTCTCTTTATCGTAATTTTTTAAAAAGTGTT
The DNA here is from genome assembly GCF_052094955.1 of Ictidomys tridecemlineatus. NCBI lineage: Eukaryota > Metazoa > Chordata > Mammalia > Rodentia > Sciuridae > Ictidomys > Ictidomys tridecemlineatus. The sequence goes on from NC_135488.1 coordinate 76,693,337, forward strand.
TGATAAGTTTGTGATAATGAAGACAACATAAATATTGTTTATTTTATACTCTTCTGTAGTGTTAGTCTTTATAAATTTTCACTTTTTCTAGAGTAAACATCAGTACTGCCTTTTCTTTTGTTAAAATAGTTATGTGTCCGTTGCTAATTCTGAAGGACTTTTCTTAGGTTATTTTCGTGCATTTTTCTCTTGAAATCTTTCATTCTGTGCTCTCAAAACTTGCTACACAGCCATTGTCTTGAGGCTTCCTTTTTTTGCCTTTACTCTAAGACTTTATTTTTGCTTCTCTCCTGTCTTGTAATATTATTTGTTTCCCAAATCCTATGTCTCTGTTTTTTTCTTGATTTCCTGCCTCATTTTGATGGAGTATATCTTCTATTTTAAACTGTTTCTTATTAACAATTTAACTGAATGCAAAACCAGATTGGCAATAATTTTTCTAAAAAAAAAATGAAGCTATGGCTGTCCAGAGTTTTTAAAGACATTCTTATTCCTCATCCTTTTTGTGTGACTTTATTTTCTTCATGAAAGCATTTAGGATTTTAGCCCTACATTTGAAAATTTAACAGTCATTCTTCCATGGAACAGTCATGTATGTCCTTCTATTTTGGAACATTTTCTGCTGTTTCACTATAAGTTATTATTTGGATGGAGTCTTCTGGATTTGTCCTACTAATCATTTCTGTGTTTTCCTGTCCCTTTTTTTTTTTTTTGGTGATATTTCCTTATCCTTCCATACAATTTTTTCAATTAAGTGCAAGCACAAATGTGTTTTCCAACCCTTTGTCACTAACAACAGATTATAAAATATAATCTGTGTCTTTTGGGATAAAAACAGTGATTGTTCTTAAAACACGTTAATTGCCCCATTACACTAGATTTTCACAAAATTTTGAAATTAAATAAGATAGGAGTTCATAGAACTAAAGCACTAATTTAATTTGTTCACAATACTCTTGAAAAACTGTGGCCACATTCCTTAAAGATGTCAGTTCTTTATCCCAGTGGCCTTTAGTTTAGCTATTTCACCACCAGTTTCAATTGATACAGTTGAAGATGGGCAAGACTTTAGGTCCTAATGAAATTTTTTTAAAATATTTTTTTTAGCTGTAGACAACTTTAGTTTTACATGGCGCTGAGGATGAACCCAGTGCCTCACACATGCAAGGCAAGCGCTTTACCACTGACCTATAGCACCAGCTCCCCTAATGAAATTTTTTTAAAGATACTTTTTAAAGAGTTGAATGCTATAAAGACACAAAGCACTTTGTTATATACACATTCTCTGAGGAAAAAACTTAGTAGCTTCTTAATGTGATTAGTGAATGCTAAAATAGATACTTCTTTTGCTACAGATTCACAGAAAAAAAAAATCAACCCTTCATTTTTTTTTCATGTAAAGTTTCACTTGATCTTTCCATGTGAAAATATTAGAAAAACTCCTGCATAGACTTCAAAAGGATGAATATACCTTAATCTATAATTAAACCCGATTAATGGACATTAAAGTTATTTCCTGCTCTTTGCAGTTAGAAGCACTGCAACAATATGACCTACAGTCATCATTTCACATACATGTATTTTTCTACATAGAATGTGTTTATAATTCTGATAATTATTCCAAATGTAAAATAGGAATAAATGGATAATTTCTTAACCTGATATATACTTCCATTACTAAAAGCTAGTTTTGTACATAGGAAATACCAGAAGTATTCCCACTTAATCGGGAACATGACAAAATGCCACTAACACTGCTGTTGTTCTGGTGTATTGATCAAGGCAGTTAGGTGAGATAAAAGTTGTTAATATCAAAAGGGAAATATAAAAACTATCGCTTTGATTTTTTGAAAATATTTCAAATCATGTGTTAGTAAGATATATCTTCTTTATTTCCTTCAGTGAAGGATGATTGTTGAATTCCATTTCAGATTTATTAATACTGAGTTATTTATATCATTAATGTTATTATATATTATACATACTAAATACTGTTGTTCTCTAATTACTGGATGTTGAAGCATACTTGCATACTTCAATTCCTCTAGTGATAATTTACTTAGATGATGGTTTGTTTCAGAAAAAAATTACATTGTCTCTTCATAATTTGTCTTGATTCCTTTTTTAACTTTTGTTTTGTTAATGGTTCCTTTGTTTTGTATTTGATATTTTCCTTACATTTTTGGTGCTTCATATAAGTAACCGGATACCGTAGCATAAGTCTACAGTCCTAGCTACTTGGGAGGCTGAGGCAGGAGACTTGCTTGAGTCCAGGAGTGTGAAGCCAATCTGGGCAACATAGCAAGACCTTGTCTCAGAAACAAAAAAGAAAAAGATTTAACAAGTTGTCAATTCAGTAAAAGAAAGGATCAACAAATGATGTTATAAACTGGATATCCACATGCAAAAAAGTTATAGTGGATCCCTAACTCACACCATGTACAAAACAACTCAAAATGAATAAAGAAGTAAACATAGGAGTTAAAAACATAAAACCCTGAGGGAAAATACAGGTGTAAATGTTCATGACTTTAGATTAGGCAGGGATATCTTAGATATGAAATAAAAAGAAAAAATAAATTGAATTTCATCAAAATTAAAAACTAATGTTTTTCAGAGGATACTACTATAAAGTGAAGACAGCCTACAAAATATTGCAAATCATATAAGGAATTGGTACCCAATACCTCAATGTAACAACCCAGTTTTGAAATGTTCAAACAAGTATTTGAATAGACATTTTTCCTAAGAAAATACATAAAATACATAAATATTTAGCATTATTAGCCTGCTAAGGAAATACAAAACTACAATAAAGTACCACTTCACACCCATTAGGATGATTGTAATTTTAACAAAAAATGGACAAAAGCAGTGTTGGCAAGGTTGCAAAGAAATTGTGACCCAATTGCTGATGGGAAGTAAAAATGCAGCAGCTTCGGAGTACAGTCTGGTAGTTCCCCAGAATATTAAACACACAAGTTAACCATGTGATTCCAGCAATTCCACATCCCAGTATATATTCAAGAAAACTGAAACGTGTACATGAATGTTAACAGCAGCATTATTCAGAATAGCCAAAAAGTGTCCATCCGCTATGCTAATCACTAGTTTAATAAAATGTGGTATATCCAAATAATGGTTATTATTCAGATATGAAGAGGAATGATGTGCTAATATATGCTACAATATAGATTAAACTTCAAAAACAAGCAAAGTAAACCAATCACAAAAGCCATACACCACAAATCCATGGGAAAAAAGACTCGGACAGACCCTGGAAAGTGACTGTTAATGCAGTTTGAGACTTTTAGGAATAGGGGAGGGTGATGGAATTAGTAGTGATGATGCATTAGTAATGATGGTTGTAATTTACTAAAATTGCTGAATTGTATACTTTAAAAGGGTGATTTTTATGATGTGGACTTAGAGCAGTACTTTGGGGAAGGTAGTTTACTTTAGTTTAACTACCCACTTAGATGGCTCCAATGGCTTGGGTAGGAACTAATTGTTACAGCATAGCTAGTCTACCACACCTGGGAAGTATAAGCTTCACTGAGGTGTTCTGAGCCTGAAAAAGAAAGTGGGGGGGGGGTGCCTGCTCAGTTTTGCAGAATTAAGTTTATCTCATTTTCATCCTGGCCTTTACTTTACCTTTGCCCTTTACTTTGCCTGAAGTCCCAAAGTTCTTTATAGAGTTATTTTCTCTATAGAGTCTATTTTCTTTATAAATGGTGGTGATGGAAGCCAACACAGATTTCGTAGCTATCAGAGGGACAGAATCAATGACCTGTTTGTCTGTTTTACTTGTCTTCCCTTTTTTCCCCTACTGTTTTTGTACCTTTACTGTGAGTCTTCTGAAGTTCTCTAAGAAAAATCAATTTGATTCTCATTTCTTTATCTCATTATAGATACTTAGTTCTGGTTTCTATTATAAGAGTTACCTTGTCTCTGATTTTTCTTGTCCAAATATTCCTTAGCTTTCCTATGCTATTTTTCCCTCTTCCATTTCTTTGAGGGTAAATTTCTTTCACTTCAGTGAAGTTTTAGAAGGCATAAGTAAATGCATTTATCGATCTTCCAACAGCTATAGTCAATGTAAGTTCTCAAATTACACAGATGTAATGATTTTTAAAAATTAGTGCTAAGAAAAAACTAGATGAATTTATAGTGCAGAAATCCTTAATAACTTCACATCTTAACCATTTTTGTATGTGGAATATTATATGGATTTCAACTTCATTAATAAGAAAAGTCATTATAAAAAATGAAATTTTTAAGAGAATACTCCTTGAAAACAATCCAAACGTCAACAGAAAATGTTTGATGGGTGAGTCCATACAATGGAATACAAAAGTTTTAAAAGAATAAAATGGAATTTATGTGCTAACATCAGAACCTTTCTACCTTGTATTTTTAAATGGAACATGATTGTGGGTACCTGTACTTATTAACAACTTGATATTTTAAAACAATAAATTTCTGGATGTAAAAATATGGAATCTATCCAACTTCATAGGGTACATCTGGATTATATAAGCCTTTTGACTTCCAACGTTTCACATTTTGTATTCTTATTTTTATTGTAAACATGATTTTTAAATGTATGTTTTTGGTATGTATATGCATTGAAATATGAATAAAATTCAAAATTAAATTGTTTTGGTGGGCTTTTCAGACAATTTATTAATCTTAAGCCAAAAAATATCATTTAGGTGTTAACCATTTGAGACTGAAATATTTGTACATTATGGTACATCTTCTTAAGCATAATTAAAATGTATTGGTAACTCACGTTCATCTTTGTGATATCACTGATGCCTTTTTATAGTGCAGTTCTTCTTTCTTCTCTCCCAATTTGTGACTTAGAAACCAAATAACAGAAATAATGATAAATGGTAGCTAAGAGCACTTACTGAACACTACATACCAAGTACTCAGCCAAAGTGCTTTTATATCTTGTGTTTTCAATCTAATTTTCAACTAGTTCAGTAAGATCTAAATACTACTACTATGCAAATTTTACAGATGAAGAAAACTGAATATAGAGATATTAAATCATTTGCCCAGGTTCCTGCAGATATATAGTAAAAACATTGCAATTTGAACTCAAGACTACAATCAATGTATTAATATGCTGCCTCTTGCTTACTGGAACTTCAGACCCACCTATGACTTTGCTGAGAAGAAGTAGGATTCTCACAAATATATTTAGTTCACAGACATAATAACTATTCTAGGTGCTCAAAGCCCTTTTTTGATGAACAGTAATGTTTTACTTATGTTCTGATAAAATGTTAACACCAGATGCTTATATTCTTAGGTATGAAGGATGGGTTATACTTCAGCTGTATTTGTTCATCCACACAGGTCTGAAGGGTTTGAACTAAATAATGTTTACAGTTAGCCCTCTTAACCTGTGGAACATTTGTTAAGTTTCATGGAGTTAGTTCAAAGTAATTGCAGTTCTGTGTACTGCTACAATTTTCTGGAGAGTACAGAGCTTCAATTGGACCTTAAAAGGAGTCCGTTGTTCATAAAAGGTCAAAACCTTGAATTGCCTCATCCTTATTTTCAGTTATTAGCTTTTAGTAACCAGGTGATGTTACTGGTTAGTGATGTCTTCAGCCTTTTAAACTATTCTTCAAAAGCAGAATGAAAACAATGTGTACTAAGTAATAAAATACACACATGAACAGACTACAGACTTCATTTCCCCATAGTGAAGTTTTGCTGAATTGAATTGAGTTCTGAGGTTTCATTAAAAATAAGAAATAGTAGAAAAGCTGAGGATTACTGAGTATGTTACCAATTAGTACTCAGTAAATGTTTATGATTTCAGGCAGTTCCTTTCTTAAATTCCAATGTGTTAATATCAGATATGTCTGATTTAGAAAAATAGTTTCTAATATCTTTTAGTGAAAACATTTGTACTAATAATTATACCAATAAGTTTTTTTTTTTTAAGTTACCTGTTTAAAACATTTTTTTAATTCTTCAATAGGGAAGTTTGGTTGGCTTAGTGGATTATCCAGATGATGAAGAGGAAGATGAAGAAGAAGAAACATCCCCCAGGAAAAGACCTCGTCTTGGCTCATAAAATATTTACTGGGGGACTCCCAACGTGTGGTCTTCTTACTAAAATGCTGCAACTGTTCAATGAGTGGAAAAATCTGAATCAGAAAGCTTTCTCACTTGAACTTATAAATATACAAGGAGTAGCAGAAGATCCTCAGTATATCATCTAGGAGAGTTTAGTTCTGTAAAAAAAAGAAAAAAGAAAAAAAAAAGGATTCCCAGGAACTTGATTGCTTGCTAGTAATTAAGGGGTTTGCCTTTTCAGGCTGTAAAAAAATGGGGAAAAAAATTTTTTTTTTTTAATTAAAAAAAAAAAAAAAAGGCTAGTTACCAGAACCTGGGAGATAGTTTCTCAGCAAGGAAAGTCTCAGGTTTGGGGGAGGGAAAAGGTTGGTAAAATAATATTAATGCAGGGTTGCTCTGGGGGGTATCCAGTCTAGAAAAACGTTACAAAACTTCAGTTGCAAACCCAATAACATTACTTGTATAATGGTGCTGGCCATGTTATTGTTTTAATCAGTTGCCTCTTTTTTTAAAAAAAAAAAATATGGAAAACAAATAGAACTATCAAAAAAAAAAAAGAAGTAGTCAAGCTTTTGGGACCATTTCTTTGAAGACTTCACAGAAATTCAACCTTTTGAGTAGTTGGAGGGAGATACACCCTGTATTACAGCACACGTTAAATTTTCTACACCAAGAATTTTCAGTATGTATTTTGACAAAAATAAGCTGCATTCAAAATGGATAGTTTTGTTAATAAAATTTTTAAATCAGCACTTTTGAGATAATAATAGCCATGAAAACAGTATTCCATAATGATCCTCTTCAGAGTCTTGGAAATGGACAGAACAGAATGTTTTTCAGTAACCTACCAGTACAATCCTTTGTAGAAGATAAATTCTGAAGTCCCTTTTTGCTTTGTTAGTAAAAAGTGTTTATCTTCAGAGTTGCAGGCAAGTATTAAAGCATAATTTATAAAGACTAATTTAAAAAACAAAACAGTGCTGAATTGTAGTATTTAATATCTAGAAGCCATTTTGATCCAAGGAGTTAAGTGTCAAGTCACATGCAGTACAGGAAACTTTCCCACAAGCAGACAAGGGTGTATGTAATACAAACAGCTGCTTTTTTAAAAGACTAAAAGCACATTCCATGTACTTAAAGGAATTTAAAATAACAAATTGAGGCAAACAGTTACAATGTTTTATTTTTAGAACAGCAGTTAACTGTAAATATTTTAATGTTAGTTTGCTCATCTATGATCTGAGATCATGCTGAGATGAGAAAAATGTCCCCAAACTACAATCTAATGCATTTGGAAAAAAAAAATCTAAAAATAGTAATTCCAGCTACAGTCTTTAGATCACCTTTGTAATGTGTTAATGGGTCCATTTTTTCCTGGAATAGCTTAAACTGAAGCAGTTTCCCCTGTTTTGGAGATTTTGTAGTTAATTTTAATTTTGGCTATTATTTGGAAAAGATGGGCTGTCTGTGTAGATATGAAGTATAGTTTTTCCATAAAACAGATGTTTATTTTGTATTAAAAATACCACTGTACTTGTTTTACACCATTTGTATACATGTGGTGATATTAATGCTGAACTGTAAAATTCAGGAATTAAAATGTGACCCTGTAATTCCGTGATTGATGCTTGTGTTTGTTTTATGGTAAATAGAAATTAACTCCATTTTAAATTATCTTTTAAAAGCCAATAAAATTATCATCCATAAATTTATTATAAGCCACTAGATCATACAACAGTCTGAATGAAAGCCCCAAACCAATAAAGGTCAACTGCACTTTTAACGTCACTGATTACTTATAGAAAGTGAGCCTTGGGCAAGTAGAATCTCAGCACCAAAGATCACTGCAAAAAGCTATTCTTACTTCTTTGATTACAGGTATACATACAATAAAAACCTTACAATTTCATAACACAAGTGAGGTTATTTTCAACCAAGATCATATGAACACTCTTTCAAGCAAGTTCTATCAAGCTTCTTAGTTTTTATTAAATTCCTTCTTATAATCTAAAAGCAGCCCAAACCTAAAAAATATTTCCCTATTTATTCTTGACTCAATTTTAAGTTCCAGTAGGAAGTTATCTTTGTATCTTATGAATACTTAAATTTTCCTTTTTAAAAAACTGACTTGAGAAACTTTTAAATCAGCTTCATCATGGAAACCTTATAGCAGAAATGTGAATGTTTTCTTGAAATACAGGATGAGTTTTCATGGTACATATTTTATCCACATGAGAATAAAACATACCTTGATAGCTCAACTATAGGAGTCCACATTCACTGCCATCTTAAATAACTGCCCTCAGGCAGATCCTTATTTTCACTCATTGAAGCAAACCAGAGCCCACATTTGTATACCTTAGGTCCTCTTAAAATATCTGTAAATGTAGTGAATATAAAAGCTATTTTTAATTAAAAATTACATGAAATCATTCTGTTTTAAGCACTAGGTTTCTTCATCCATCTAGTGATAAAAATGTAAGGCTGGGGCTGTAGCTCATTGGTAGAGCGCCTGCCTCACACGTGTGGGGCACTGGGTTCAACCCTCAGCACCACATAAAAAGTAAATAAAGATATTGTGTCCAACTAAAAAAATATTTTTTAATTAAAAAATGTTAACCAATGTAGAATACTTTTTTGCAGTTTGGAGTTTAAACTACTTTTTTTTTTTTTTAAATATCACCCAACTGTAATTGGAAACTTAAAAGGGATACCAAAGCTGGGCATAGTAGTACACATCTCCAGTCCCAGCAACTCAGGAGGCTGAGACAGGAGGATCACAAGTTCAAGGCCAGCCCCACCAACTTCATGAAACCTTGTCTCAAATACAAAAAGGGTTGGGATTATGGGTCACTGGTAAAGTGCTCCTGAGTTTGATCCCTAGTACCACCAAAAAACATACAGATATCTGTATTTCTTTTAACAGACTACAGAAAACTTTTCTAGGGTCTTTTTTTAAAAAACCTATACCAGGTGGTAGCACTTCCCTCAACAAGCTCAGGCAGTTCCCTTTGTTTCATAGTAGCTTTTCAAAAAAGTGTGGCTGAGTATTAACATTTATCACCTCTATTTTCCAAGTCCTAGTTGTCCTGATTATTCAAGTGTACATGGTAAATATTCAGTTCGCCTTAAGACTGTCCAAGGTATTTTCAATTTTCATTGGATTGCTTCCCACCAGGTAAACCCATAACTATTTTAGCCCAACCACTAGTTTACATATAACAACCATGCATCTTTAAAAAATGAAAATAATTTTGATAATGTAACCTCCCATTGCTCCATATTATAAAATTAAAATCCTCACATTCCCTTCAAGGCCCTACATAATATGAATAATCCCCCACCTATTTCCAATTTCATATGCTAACCCTCTCCACTCATTCTATATATATTCCAGTTCTTCAGTGTGTGCTTTTTTCCTACTGCAGGACCTGAGTTATTCCTTCCCTCCATGCAATTACCCTTCCAATCAGCTTAAACATTACTTGCTCAAGGAAGTTTAACCAGCCTGCTTTATGGTACTCTTCACTATTCCTTTTTAATTTTTTAAACTATTATTTTTAAAAATAATAGTTTAAAAAATTAAAAAGGAATTTGGTGCTACTAGAGATTGAACCCAGGGGTGCTCTGGCACTGAGCTTCATCCCTACCCTTTTTATTTTTGAGACAGGGTCTAGCTTAGTTGCCTAGGCTGGCCTCAAACTAACAATTATCCTGCCTGAGCCTCCCAAGTAGCTGGTATTACAGGTGTGTGTCACCCAGCTTGCACTCTTCCTTTCTTAACACTTTGCTCTTTGGGCATTCTTCACAAACTCCAGGAAAACAGAAATCCCTTTAATCTACTTGTAGGTGTCCAAGTCAGAATGAATGAACGCATTATCAACTAGTTTCTATACCCTCTAAGAGAAAACATTACCCCAAAATTTGTATTAAATTAATTAGTACAAGTAGCTGCCTTATGCACTGTCCTTCATTTCAAATGTTTACTATGATGAGCTTATATTTGCATTTAGAAAAGCAGGTATTTACTTAAAACTAACAGTCTTGGTTTAAGAATTAATAATTTATTTTTAAGAAAATTTGGACTTTTGCTAATTTTTAATTATTACTTATTAATAACTTCTTCTTTAAGTTTCTCTGCAAGCAATCGCCTCTTTAGTAGTGTTTGTTTCTCCTCTGCTGTCATTTCTGGTTTCTCTGTCATTTCCTTAAAAAAAAAGAAAAAAAGAAAAGAGAAAAGAAAGAAAAGAAAAAATTGGCTACAATATAAAATGGGTTCATTTGTATTTGTCTAAAATTCCCAACATATAGCCTCAAAAAAACAAAAGACTAAGGACTTTGGGGGGCGGGGGTGGACAATAAAGTAGTTTCCTTAAATCTTTTTGTAAAAGTCTCTTAAAGTCTCTTAGAGGTGGTGGCTCAGATATTGACAGGACATTTCAAACATTTCAGATGGCTTAGGTAAGACAGACCACTGACCCCTTATGAACTCAGAGCAAGGCAAGTTAAAAAAAAGAAAGAAACTGCTGTTATTTCTACCTCACAAAATCATCACAACTCACTCTTCCTAGAAAAGATGTAGCCACTGTTGCACTAGCAGGGTGGTTAATATGAATGAATCTATAAGCAAAATTCATTAGAGGCTCTTCTGCACATAATCTGATTTTGATTATTCTACCTCTAGATATAAAATTTAAGCATACTAAGGCTAACCGTACCTCTACCTCCCCCGCAGGCTTTCCTTTTTGCTCTGTATTTTGGACCTGCTTAGTCCTTATATCCTTTCTCATGGACATCAACTTGTCTCTCTTCTGCTTGAGATAGTGCTCTCGTTGCCGCAGCTCTTCTGTTCCAAGAGCTGACAAGTTCTGGGTCAAATAACAGAAGAAACTATATAAATTCACATCCACATAGCAAGTGGCAACAATACTTAATTAGATTCAATTAAAAGTTTGAATTCAAGATCACAAGAAAAGTCTTATATGTGGCTGTTTACATTGTTCCTAGTACTTTGTCATTTAACACAAAGTTGTTAAAAACTGATATAGTGGGACTGGAGTTGTGGCTCAAGTGGTAGAATTCTTGCCTAGCATGTATGAGGCACATGTATGAGGTTCGATTCTCAGCACCATATATAAATAAATGAATAAAACAAAGGTCCATCCATGTCTAAAAAATACTTTTTTAAAAAATTATGTAGTCTTTTACTTACTGCTATTGGTCCTTCAATGTTTGCATGTTCTAAGCCAGGAATCTTCAGGCTTTTTTGTGGGAAGGAGGAAGTTTCAGGCATCATTTCCACTTTTCTTGCCAAAGGTTGCACTGATGGATTAGCAAAATGCACTTTAACTTCTGGCAGCAATTAGACAAAGATACCAGTTAGAAATGTAGAGAAATGTTAAGAACTAAGATAGAGTCACCAAAATGAGGTTACAATAATACTTGATTTTTCTTCATATTTATTCAACAAACATGTATTCATTGTCTACACTATACCAATCATTTGGTGAGAATAATAAACATGGTCTCTGTTCATCCTTAAGAAACTAGGACAATTTCTATTATGAATAATGACATTTCAACAAATAACAAGCTCCTACTGATTTTTAGAGGTTTTTTGGGGGAGGGGCGGGGGTAGCAGGAATTGAACACAGGGGCACTCGACCACTGAAGCCACATCCCTAGCCCTATTTTGTATTTTATTTAGAGACAGGGTCTCACTGTGTTGCTTAGCACCTCACTTTCGCTGAGGCTGGCTTTGAACTCGATCCTCCTGCCTTAGCCTCCCAAGTCGCTAGGATTACAGGCATGCACCACTGCGCCCAGCCAAGCTCCTACTGTTTGTACAGTACTATAGCTACAAAAAGATAACCCTTGTTTAAAAGATTAGAACCACTTTCTGATATAATAAAAGGGTGCTACATAATCCAAATAAATAGTACACAAATTCTTCAATATGTAATTGGCTTCCAATTTTTTCTTGCAGGTAAAATAAGTAACTGTACATTTATAGAAAATTACTATAGGGGCTGGAGTTGTGGCTCAGTGATGGAGCACTTGCTTAGCAAGTGTGAGGCAATGGGTTCGATCCTCAGCATCATGTAAAAATCAATACATAAAATAAAGGTATTGTGTTCATCTACAACTTAAAAAAATTTTAAAGAAAATTACCTTAAAGTTAAAGGATTTTTTACTTTACAACAGTAGCTACCAGTATTATCAATAACTTTTTATTTACATAGTGAAGATAACTATAAGCCTACAAATGCATTAAGAAAAATGTAAAGATTCTAAAACAAGCAGAAACTGGAAGCACATTTAAGTACTTAATACTTTTAGGTATTTGCTGACTGTTCCAAGAGACATCATTAACATTCTAATTGCTCCTCTGAGTCTTCTTTTTTTGTTTTTCCTAAATTTGAACCATTTTTTTATTATAAGATTAGGTAATGTTGCCAGTGTGGTGGCACATGCCTATAAATCCCAGCAGCTCAGGAAGCTGAGGGCAGGAGGATTGCGAGTTCAAAGCCAGCCTCAGCAAAAAGCAAGACAGTAAGCAACTCAGTGAGACCCTGTCTCTAAATAAAAATATAAAATAGGGCTCCAGCCCTAAGTTCAATCCCTGGTACCCAAAAAAAAAAAAAAAAAAAAAAAAAGATTAGGTTATGCTTTTCAAAGAAAGAAAAAACATTTTCAGTACATAGGCTTCAAAACAAAGTAGAATGAGACAAGCAAAGATATTTAAATGATGCAAAGAACTAAAAACATGATGGAGAAACATGATACCTATGTCTCTAAATGATTAATAATCTTGCCAATGTAGAAAACCAGAAAAGGAACTTTGTCTATGCAAGAAACTTGACAAAGGACCACAACCCTAGCATACAGTGAGTAAAATGACTCTGCAGTGCCAGGGAGTTTGAAGTAAGAAAAGCTCTACAGGCCTTTGAATGGTAAAGTAGGTTTCCATGAAAGAGCTAACTATGACAGAAATTAATGAGTTTAAACAAGTTGTTGATAATATGCAGATAGAGTTAAAAGTCTTTTTTACTAATGGTGATTAGCCATTAATAAAAAGAGGTAGACTTGGCCCCCAAATATGGAACCACAGAGCTAGATAAGGGATGGTTCACTTTCTAACTCAGAAGCAGGGAATATATATGCATTTATATTCAGTTCATGTACTTAGGGTAGACAGTTCTTGCCTTCACTTTGTTAGTGATGAACATATTGTATAATCTCAATCAGAGAGGAAAGTACTTGAAGCCAAAATACTTAGCTTCTCTGATTTTTAAGAAAGGAAGATAAGAAAGCCTCAAGAAAATACAATTCATCTCTGGCAACTCTGCATCAATTTGAGAACAGATACTATCTATTTCTAGCTGGAATAAAGGAAAAACATGAGAAGAGGAATAAGAAAGCAGGTCGCCTTCTTGATGCTTCCAAATTTAAGTCTTTTTTTTTTTTTTTTTTTTTTTTTTAGGTACTGGGGACTGAACTCAGGAGTGCTTTAGCACTAAACTATATCCCCAGCCATTTTTATTTTTTATTTTGAGACAGGGTCTCACTAAGTTTTGGAGGCTAGCCTTGAACTTCTGATCCTCCCAAGTTCCTGGGATTACAGGAGTGTATCATTTGTGCCCAGCCAAAATTAGGTCTTCTTAATGGATTTCTATCACTTTGCATGAACTGATTCACTGATGTTTGCTATGCCCATTTGAAAAATTTTTTTTAAAATTAAAGTCATTACTTTTAAAAGCATCCACCATTTGCTCTGTGTCATTAATATGTATAACTGAGTTACATGTGGCTAGAGATAAAGTTTTTTATAGCTTCACTTATTTAGTCAGATAAGGAACTCCACAGAACAAATTTATTCAAATTATGTCAGGTACAAACATTAAATATAAGTATTTATACTTAGGTCGGTATAAAAACAAATTTGGGTCAGCAAATTAAAACAAAGCACAGACAATTTCTAAAAGTAGGAGTTTTTGAAGATATAATTCAAGTGAGGTTATTTCTACTTAATAAACTGCAGAATATGAAAAAAAGAAAAATGGTTAGATATGCTAAGAAGAAAGACAAAAAAAATAACTTTTATAATCTTGCTTGTTTCAAAGCCCCCTATTTGTTTTAAAAACTAAGATTATACTTCCTTAAAAATCAATGGGTCCTCTGCCAGGTGAGGTGGTACATGCCAATAATCCCAGCTACTCAGGAGGCTGAGACAGGAGGATCATAAGTTTGAAACCAGCCTCAGCAACTTAATAAGACTCCATCTCAAAAAAAAAAAAAAGAAAGACTCCATCTCAAAATAAAAAGAACTGAGGATGTAAAGCATCCCTTGATCAATTCCCAGTATCTGATGATGACGATGATGATGATAAGAAGAAGAAAAGAATTCCTCTAAGAAAAAAGGAATAGAGAGGATCTCACTCAACTTGATAATATCTAAAAAAAAAAAGCCAGATGTGGTGGCACATGCCTGGAATATTAGCTACCTGGGAAAGAGCACGAGGGTCACTTGAGCCCAGGAATTTGAGACCAGTCTGGGCAACAGAGTGAGAAAACTCTTTAAGACCTGATATTATTCTTACAGGATACAAGGTAAACATACAAATTAATCACTTTTCATAATACCAGTAATAAACAAGTAGAATTTAAATTAAAAACACATGCCACTAAAACCAGACCCCAAATATGAAATGTTTAAATATAAAATCTAACAAAATGTGCACAAGATTTCAATTCAAGGAAAAATCTAATCTTTTTTTTAATTTTTTTTTCGATATTTATTTTTTTTAAAGAGAGAGAATTTTTAAATATTTATTTTTTGTAGTTATTGGCAGACACAACATCTTTGTATGTGGTGCTGTGAGGATCGAACCCGGGCCGCACGCATGCCAGGCTAGTGCGCTACCGCTTGAGCCACCTTCCCAGCCCTCAAGGAAAAATCTTAAAGAATTAGTCTGAGCATGGAGACACAGGCCTATAATTCCAAGTTACTTAGGAGGCTGAGGCAGGAGGATTGCAAATTTGAGGCCAGTCTAGGCATATTAATGAGACCCTGTCTCAAAATGAAAAGTACCACCAAGAAAAAAAAAACAATCAAAACCAAAATAAATGGAGACATTCCATGTTCATGATATGACAGGAAGTTTCAATAGTGTCAAGATGAGAGGTCTTCCTAACTTAAGCCACAGATTCAATGCAATTCTAATCAAATCCCAGCAAGTTATTTTTGTGGATATCAACAAACTGATTCTCAAGTTTACATGGAAAGACAATAGTCCCAGAATAGCCAACTTAAATTGAAAACCAAAGTCGGAGGACTGACACTCCTCAACTTCAAGACTTACTATAAACCTACAGTAATCAAAACAGTGTGGTATTGGTGGGGAAAACAAAATAAATAAATAGATCAGTAGAATTTTAAAAAGAGTCTAAAAATAGATCTACATAAATATAGTTAACTGATCTTTGATAAAGGAGCAAAGACAACACAAAGAAGAAAAGAGAGAATTGTCAACAAATAGTGCTGGAAAAAACTAAACATCATATGAAAGAACAAAATCTAAAAACAGACTTTACAATCTTCACAAAGATTAACTCAAAATGGATCACAGACCTAAATTTAAAATGCAAAACTATAAAATTCCTAGAAGATAACAGAAGAGAAAACCTAAATGTCATGGGTATGGTGATGACTTTTTAGATAAAATACCAAAATCACAAAAGAAATAATTAACTGAACATCATTAAAAAACCTCTGCTCTGATTCCAGTGACTCAGGAGGTTGAGGCAAGAGGATCACAGGTTTGAAGCCAGCCTCAGCAATTTAGCAAGACTCTCAAGATCCTGTGTCAAAATAAAAATAAAAAGAACTGGGAATGTAGCTCAGTGGTAAAGTACACCTAGATTCAATCCCCAGTACTTGAAAAAGAAGAAAAAAAAAAAAAAGGAGGAGGAAACCCCAACTTCTGCTCTGTAAAAACAAAAAACAGTATGAAAAAAATGAGAGGACAAGGAACAGACCAGGAGAAAATATCTGTAAAAGCTACATCTGATAAAGGACTATTAAAGCACCCTTAAAAAAAACCTTCAAAATATGAAAACCTTCAAAAAATAATAGGCCAAATAACTTAACAGATACATCACCAAATATACAGATGAAAAATAAGCATATGAAAAGATGCTCCATGGGGGACATGACTCAGTCATAGAGCATTTGCCTAGTATTCAATCTCCAGCACCAACAAAAACAAAAAATAAGAGGAAAACAGGAAAAAAAAAAAAAAAAAGATGCTCCACATCACTTGTCATCAAGGAAATGCAAATAAATCAACAATGAGACACTATTATACACCTATTAGAATGGCCCAAATCTGGAACACTGACAACACCAAATGCTGGTAAGGGAAATAGAGCAAATGAAACTCTCATTCTGCTTGTAGGAATGCAAAATGGTACAACCACTTTTGAAGAGAGTTGGGTAGTTTCTTACAAAATTAAATGTACTCTTACCATGCAATTCAATCATGCTCCTTTGTATTTATCCAAAGGAACTGAAAACTTTCATTCACGTAAGAAAACCTACACAGCCCTTTATAGCAGCTTTATTCAAAATTGCCAAAACCTGGAAGCAACTAAAATGGTCTTCTACCTGTGAATGAATAAACTAACTATGATACCTCCAGGCAATGGAATATTATTCAGTGATAGAAGGAAAAGAGCTATCAAACTATGAAAAGACATGGAGGAACTTTAAATGCATACTGCCAAGTGAAAAAAAGGCAATCTGGAAAGACTACACATACTGCATAATTTCAACTATGTGACATTCTAGAGAAGGCAAAATTATGGAAATAATAAAATGTCAGCAGTTACCAGGGGTCGTAGGAAGAAAGCAGAGCACAAAGGATTTTCAGAACAATGAAACTACTCTGTATGATACTGTGATGATAGAGATATGTCATTATACATTTATCAAAACTCATAGAACATATAACATCAAGAGTGAACCTGTATACTATGGACTTTGGGGAATAATGATGTGTCAGTGTATATTTTTCAACTGCAAAAAAGTATACTAAAAAAGTGAGGCATGTTGACAATAGAGAGGTTATACATGTGTGGGGCAGAAGCTGTATGAGAAATCTCTGTACCCTCAGCTCAATTTTGCTGTGAACCAAAAACAATGCCAACAAAGAAAGTTTATTTAAAAACTTAAGTTGCTCTCTTGTTGCTCTCTTGATGTTAAAAAAAAAATGGGTAAACATAAACTTATCTGAATTAAAGAAGTTTTTCTGAAATGTAGAAGAGCATAAGGTTTAAAGTAAGATGACACAGATAAGACACAGTTTAACTAAGCTTTTTGCTTTTGCTCAGTGATCTGGGATAAGTCACTCAGAAATCAGAACATATTGAAAGTGGATCTTCCAAATATTTTACAAGGTCATACACTAATGTGTTGTAACTGAATTTCATTATATTTGATTTCAAAGACACAATTTCTGACTAAACATCTGGAAACTTTGTTTTACCTCATTTTTTAGTTGTGCTTTAATTCATTATGAAGGTAATTTAATAGTATCTTCCAAGTTTGGCTTTTTGCTTACAACACCATGTAATTGTAAACAAGAAAGAGAATACCAAACATTATGTGAACATATCTTGTATGCTGCAGCCATAGCACAAATGTTGGTGGCTCCCTCACAAAGAGCTTTGCTCACAGCTCTAGGTTCTAGACTTCACTTAGAAATATGGGGACTATATTTTCTTTTCAGCTGAGTATTTCTTACCTGTAATAACTAAATTCACAAACAACTTTAAATTTTGAAGCCATTCAATATTCCCTCTGAGGTTTTTGAGGGTAAATATATGAGAGTATAATATGCTTTATACAATGTTTACATATTCAGAGTATTAGAGAAAATTCAGTATAACTCAATCTTACCTGAGGGTGGGTGTTCAAAATGTTCACCATCCCCTTGGGAATTGCTCATTTTTGCAGCTTCACTAGTATGTACTGGGGGCTCTTCTGTTTTAGCCTCTAATAACTTCAGAATTCCAAAATCCAATTAAAAAACACACACACACAGTTTAGATTAACTTTTACTAATCCAAGAGAGTCTATTTTCCGAAATTTTTAACATATTATTAGCTCCTACTTTTTGAGGTAGGTAAACATTTCAATTTAAATCACAGTATTAATGATAACTAGTATGATTTGAATTTGAACTTAGAAAGAACTGAGTGGAAACCCAGTCTTCGTCCTTACTATTCATGTGACTCGAAGTAAAACACCAAAAAATATTGTAAAAGAAACAAAACCATTTAATTACAAAGTGATTTTCCATTATTTGTTTAAAATAGTCTATATGTCACTACTATGAAATGCTTAAAGTAGCCACAGTTGGTTTACTTCTATTTCTAAAATGGAATAGTATATTTAAACCAAAGAGGGCTGGGGATGTGGCTCAAGTGGTAGTTCGCTTGCCTGGCATGCGTGTGGCCCGGGTTCGATCCTCAGCACCACATACAAACAAAGATGTTGTGTCCACCGAAAACTAAAAAATAAATATTAAAATTCTCTCTAAAAATAAATTAAAAAATAAACCAAAGAAATTGTTTAATCATAGGAAAAAAGTAAACTAATATTAATTCGTTTTTCTTTAAAAATCAAGAAAAATCCAACCGTATACAGCTTATTAGGCAATTCATGTATACCTAAATCATAAACCTCTATATGCTGGGTGATAGATACATGGGGATTCATTATTATTACCATCTCTACTTTTTTGTGTTTGATAACTTCCATAATAAAAAGTCTCAAAAAAAAATCATTGACCCCTAAGACATATTATCCAAGAAACATACTATGTTTTGCATAAAATCAGAAGGTTATAATTACTATCTTCTAATAGTTATTTTGAACTGGTGTTATTCTATATCTTTACATTTAAAAATCTTCATTAATACCTAAGAACTTCACTTCCCTTTACTAAAAAGAAATTTATTCAAATCCCAATGGCTTGGAAGACTGAGACAGGAGGATCATGAGTTCAAAGCCAGCCTCATCAACCTCGAGGTGCTAAGCAACTCATTGAGACACCATCTCTAAATAAAAATGCAAAATAGGGCTGAAGATGTGGTTCAGTGGTCGAGTGCCTCCGAGTTCAATCCACAGTACCTTCCCCCCAAAAAGATAAATCTCTTTCTTCTGCTTTTCATTGGGTACTTAAGAGTAAAATGGATTTTTTAAAGACAGTAAAATAATACAAGTATGTATCATGACTAAGAGGAAAAAATGTGGAAAACGCCTGTAATCCCAGGAGCTTGGGAGGTTGAGGCAGGAGGATCAAAAGTTCAAAGCCAGCCTCAGCAAAAGCAAGGTGCTAAGCAACTCATGAGACCCTGTCTCTAAATAAAAAATACAAAATAGGGCTGGGGACATGGCTCAGTAGTCTAGTACCCTGAGTTCAATCCCTGGTAAAAAGAGGAAAAATTGGAAAAAAAACATTTTTTTTTTTTTTTTTGGTACTAGGGATTGAACCCAGGAGCACTTCATCACTGAGTTACATCCCCAGCCCTATTTTATTTATTTATTTATTTTTTATTTTGAGACAGGGTCTCCCTATGTTACCTAGGGCCTCACTTAATTGCTGAAGCTGGTCTCGAACTTGGAATCCTCCTGCCTTAGACTCCCAAGTCATTGGGATTGTAGGTGCCTGACAAAGAAATAAAGAAAAAATTTAAGTGATTGAGAGATAGTTTATATTAGGTTTCCTTTTCTCCTCAAGTAGACTGTGAAAATATAAAAAGGGAAGCAGCCAGGAAAGAATAAATACTAGCTTCCCACAGCTCTATCAGAGGAAAATATCCTTGAAAAGATTAGGCACTTTTTTTGGGGGGGGCAGGGGGGGCAGGTAAATGGTTGACCAAATTATTTAATGTACATTTCCTACAAACAATGACATTATTTCATATAACCACAATAAAGCCACCAAAATCAGGAAGTTACCATTGAAACTTGACTGTCTCATACCAACACCCCATTCATATTTTGCTGGTTTTCTTGAGCGCTCTTTCCACCTAGGGGTTGGGGCAACAGACAGAGTCCCTAGTTGCATTGAGTTGTTAAGTATGTATAGTGTCCTATAAGCTGGAAGAGCTCCTCAATTTTCCTGTGACTTTTGTCATCCTTGATACTCTGAGACCTTCCACCAGCAGTTCTGTAGACTGCCCCTGGTTTGGGTGTGTAGTAGGTTCTTATGGTTAGATTCAGTTTATGCCACTGGGTAAGAATGTCACAGGAGTGATGTGCCCTTTGCGAGACATCTATCAAGTAGCCTATGATCTCTGCTCATCCTTTTATCAACAGTGGTCATTGATTATCTGATTAAGGTGAGATTAGGCACTTTAAGGAAATGGTTCTTAAATGGAAGAACTGTATGCCAAGAAATATGGTACTGAATCATTCTGCTTCTACATGATAATATTAAAGCCTGCAAGGAACCTTTGGTAATAGCTGTATCTGCTGTTTCAACACACTAAAGCAGTCAAGAATGGAAAAGTAAAATATTTTTCTTAATCTTTTATTCAGAAAATTAAGGGAGATTTTTATAAGGAACTCCCCAAAACATAAAATGTATTACAGTTTTTGAAGTTC
Source organism: Ictidomys tridecemlineatus (assembly GCF_052094955.1). Taxonomy (NCBI): domain Eukaryota; kingdom Metazoa; phylum Chordata; class Mammalia; order Rodentia; family Sciuridae; genus Ictidomys; species Ictidomys tridecemlineatus. The sequence goes on from NC_135488.1 coordinate 76,714,113, forward strand.
ATGATCTTGGTCTTTATTATGGAGTTTAAAAAATAGGTTGCTTGAAGATTTATAAAGTGAATAAAGTTATAAAGAGAGAATTACTTATTTTTGGTACTAGGGATTGAACCCAGGGCGCCTCACATACATTACGCATATACTTTCCACCACTATGCTACACCCTGCCCCAAAAAATACTTTCTATATAAGAATGTATAAGGTTACACACTCTTGTAGGAAAGAAAGTATATACTTCATGCATAAAAAAGTATAAAACTTTAAATATAAATGCTTAGACTTGCCATGAAAATATGACTACTTGAGGAACTGTGTAGTTTCATAGAAGCTTAAATGTTAACAGCAAAAACTATGTGCAAAATTAGTAAGAGATAACAGCAACTGAATATACTCCTGTTGTATTTATATGTTCTGCAGGCACCTTTTTTTTTCTCTTCCTTTCTTCCTCCTGGTCATATTCCTCTTTTGATTTTCTGAAATATACAAATATAAGGTTAAAAAAAAGTAAATTTTGTTTTTTGGTCAAAAAACAGTGATCAACTAAGCAACATGCTAACTGTGAGCAAGGCATTTTGGACACAGAGATGGAAAATAATACTGCCAGGCTTTAAGCTTACAATCAACTGAAGAGAAATAGACAATATACTGCACAATAAAATTTAGTAACATAAAATACATGGTTACCGTTTCTTTAAGAATTGTGAAGGGAAATCCTAAATCCAAATCTGAATAGCAAATTCCATTAATCAATACTTTGATTTTCTTTAGAGAGATTAATTATACCCCCCATAAGAGCCATTTCTCCCCTCATTCTGTTTTTTTCAGTGGCATCTGAACTATCATAAAGCATTCCTGATGCCACTGTGCCAAAGCCTATCAATTTTTACAAACTACTCACTGAGGCAGTCTGACTTACGAAAACAGCTGAGGGTAACATTTGTACATGTTCATAACTAACCTGTACCATAGTATATCCACCTCAAAAGCTTTTAGAAAATAAAGTCTAAAAGCACAATGGATCAGTTTTCAGATCACATATTAACCAATGCAACCAATACAAGTCAAAACTTCACCATTACTATGTACCAAATACCCTGCTATCTTCAAATCTTTAAATTCAAAGCATTCTGTGCCATGGAAATTAAGATCTGGCAAGAAAGGGCCAGGTCAACCTACACATCTGTTTTACTCCCTACAACCACTCAAACCCACTGAAGTTAAGCACTAAATTGGGACACCTGTCATAGTTTCCACTAGGCCATCTAACCCAACGATCATCTGGTACTCCACTCCACAGTTATGCAGGTATCCTTCTCCTCTAATCTTAGTACATTCTCACAGTTAAAAATTAGATGCTACAATTTCCCCTCCCTTCCAAAACTTCCATAATGGTCAGGAGACCATAGAAATGCCCACTAAGCTTTCCTAGTTCTGCATAGGCCCCTTTCGTGGGTTGCATGTCTACCCCACATAAGGCATTTGGATGAAAAATCATGTACTACAAAGAAGAAGAGATCTGCAAAATACTAATCTGGAATAAACACCTCCCGATGTTGTCCAGTCACCCTGTCAGCTATGCATCTGTGGAGTCTGGAAGACAAGTCTCCTACCATGTGACAACTTAACTACTGCTAATTCTAAGATCTAGAAGCCATGAAGAATTCAGCTTAACTCCCCACCTCACCAGGGTTCAGGCTGGGTATACTGCAACTTTTTTTTCCATTAGTGATTAATTATATGGTGAGAGTAAAGGGAAAAAAAATAGACTCAGTTGGGCTAATGTGGCATGAGTCACCAGAAAATAATTCTTCCTATTAATTAAGAAATGTAAGGGGCCGGGAATGTGATTCAGAGGTAGAAGGCTTTCCTAGTGCTAGAATTCCTGGCTAAGAGAAAAATAAATATAATACAAGTTGAGCATTCCTAATATGAAAATTCAGAATTTTTTGTACAACACCACAATGCTCAAAAAATTTTAGATTTTCAGATTAGGAATGCTCTCAGTAAGGCTTATGCAAATATTCCAAAATCTGAAAACACCTGACACCTGAAACACTTTTGATCCTAAACATTTTCGATGTGGGATAACTCACATAGTTATAAAATGATAAATTTGAAGGCCTTTAGTAGAAAATTTAGATATTTTACTAGTTTATAATATTTTCTGGATAAAAGCACATACATATAATTATTACTGTTATTATCTTACTAATTTACTAATGATTCATTCCAAAATAATTATAAAGAAGTATACCTAAGAACTTCCCTCAGGATTTTCATCTCTTCCTGTTCAAGGTCACTGACCACATCAGAACCATCAGTCAAGCAGTCAGGTAACATACCTGTTCAAAATCAAATACCACATGGAATAATATCAACTCAACTGAAAACACTTATTTTTGACTGTTCTAGTTCATCAGGTAAAATTAGTTTACAATTTATCACTTAATAAAATATTTTATTCTTATCTTTTAACTCTTTCTCATTTTAGAAAATAAGTCCCACCAAAAATAAACAAAATTTTATCTAGAAATATATCTCAGTAATTGTTTGTGTTGGCTATTAAAAATAATAATCATCATCAGGACTGGAGATGTAGCTCTGCAGTAGACCACTTGGCTAGCATGCTATCTGTTCTGGACTTGATCCCCAATACCACACACACGTATACAAAAGATATCTGGAAATAAACAATATAAGTTTCTGGCTTCTGGAATCATACAATATCTGAGAATATACCACTGAAATCATTAAGCTAGGATTAATAATAAAAATATGTTCTTAAAGGTGACTCTTAAATTGAAAGAGCTTAAAAAATATTATTTTGTTAAAACAGCATTTAGGCTGGGGATATAGCTCACATGCACAAGGCCCTGGGTTCAATTCCCTAGCACCACCACCACCACCAAAAAAAAAAAAAAAAAAGGCATTTAATACTCTTCATTCATTTATTATATGTTAACATTATATTATAGCATTTATTAAATGTTACTAAAAAAGAGTTCTGTTTACTATGTGCAATAGAAACATGGTGCTAAGCACTTTGTGGAGGTATTAAAAAGATGAATAATGCAATATCTGCCCTTGGAGCTTTTGTTCATATATTGATCTAATAACTATAAACCACAGCAATATCAACTTTAGCCCAAAGCAATAAAAACTGATAGGATGTAATTTTGTAAATGTAGGTTTAATTTACTTTTTTACTTATATATTCCTGGTAAACAGGAAGAGTGGTAATAAGTGTTCTGCTTCTATCTCTAATAATTACTTTCTAAATTAGCAGAATGTCTCCTCCTTTTTTCCTTCTATTTCTTCATCCATGTATGACTATGGGATTTTGGATCTGCTCTAAAGTAAAGTAGCTTCATTATTTTAATCCCTTTGATATTTAGATGCATTTTCAAAATTAAACAATTTATTTTGGGATAATTGCAGATTCACACACAGTTGTTAAAAAAAAAAAAAAAAAAAAAACAGAAAGATGCCATATACTCTTGACCCAATTTTTCCCACGAGTAACATCTTGCAAAACTACATAGTACAATATCACAACCAGAATATTGACATCTATAAAACTCGCCAATCTTATGTGCAATTTTGCTCAAAGGACATAAAATTATTCTTCTAATAATAATCTTTGTAGGGAAAATTAAAAGTACTAAGGGAGGAATAATGCAATGTACTTCAAAACCATCACAATAATGCTCTGGCATGCATTTTCCCCAAATTCTTAGATATGATACAAACAAAATCCAGAGAGCCTTCAAAATTTTCTCACCACAAAGACAATTTTCAAATAGCCTGCAGTTTTCTAAGACACTAATCTCTAGATCTAAATTAAGCAATATTCTTAAATACAAGTATGAAAATTCTGTAGCAGAAACTAAGAATTAGTTTATGTTAAAATGTAGTCAAACTGTCCCACACTGTGGTCTGATACCAGCCATTACTCCATATTATCACTCTCATCTTCCCTCATTAATGTATACTACATTTTGTGTAGCCATCAGACAGCCAACTACTTAAGAGGCTGGGTCTCTCCTACCCCAGGAGTAATTTTTGACTGGTTGAAACCAACCATAATAGGTTCATTCACTATGCCAGAAAGGCAAGTGACCCCCAAGCCTGATCAATAGGGTTTGAGGAGAAAATTCTTAGAGGGCTTTCATGAAAGTGCTATCTTAGTAACATAAAAGAAATTTACAGGAAGAACAGGAAGAAGCATTCCTTTTCTTCAAGAGATTCTATTAAGCCTGCATTGGATATAGCCAGAGTATAATCATAAGAGAAGATCCTGAGAATGGCAGAATATAAAGATAAAAAATGTCAGGGTCCTTGATAATATCACTAAGCCACCAAACGAACCAACCCTGGACCTGTCTTTCTTTTCTCCTTTCCTCTGGACTTGTTCTATGAGATGATTATTTCTAATTGTTTAGACCTCTTCATGGGGGTGTTCTGTTGCTGGAAGTCAAGCTATAGGTATTTACTCCCTTTTTTATTAAAATCTAAATAGTTTCCAGTTAAATTTCAATGTAGTGTCCAATGTCAAGTTCACTGTTTCTCTTATCAAAACTGATTCTCTCAAAACAAATTTTACTAACATAAAATAATTATCCCACAGGTCAGAATAAAGGATAGTCTCAGGAATATTAAAACGAAAAGATTTTATAGATCAAACCATAGTAAAAAGACAAAAAGAGACTATTTTCCAAACTTATTTACACAAAAGTAACAACACTGTGTTATGCATTCTTCATGGTTAGGGTAGTATTATCTCCTACCCACAGACAACAGCTCTATTACCTGCTGTGGAAAGCATCTTGGGAGTTTAGGGGATGGTTAAGATGATGGCTGGCTCTAAGGAATAGAGTCCACTCGCATCAGAAAAATGAAAAGGAGAATCTTCAAGAGTTTGCAATAGAAGCACTATTGTTGCATGTTCTAGACACTTAAGAGTAAACAGTACAACTGAACTTTAGCTCTCATTTCTTCAGGAAACAATCAAAAGTATGGTCCTGCTGCCAAACTATGAAAGAGGTTATAGGCCATGACAAAGAATATCAGTAGCAATCTATCAAGCAAAGGAAAACATAAAAATTAAGATAACGTTACCAGAGCCAGAAATCTGAAACAGAGATGAGAATCTGCTTTGAAAAGGAGACGGTATATTAATAAGAAGTATGATTAGAAACTTGATTGTTTTAAGTCAGAATATTTAATGTAGTTCAGGTACAAAAAAGGGGGTGAGGACGAAAGCAAAAAGGGCTACAGGGGAGGTGAGTTTAAGCACAGGGACAGGCAAAAAATAAAGTCAAAGAGGGTTACTAGAGCCTTCTGTTTTCTTTTCTGTTGATGTTGGTACAATAATCATATTGCCCTAGACCAGTGGTTTTTAGTGTGGTCTCAGGACCAGCAGCTTCAATATCAGCTGGAAGTTTGTTAAAAATGAAAATTATTAGGTCCCAACCCAGCCCTACTAAATCAGAAACCGAGGTTATCATGTGTTTCAACAATTCTTCCAACTGATTCCCATATACATGAACCACAGTTTCTTTCTCAAGTCTTAACAATGATAAGCTAGCAGAGTAATCTTTTCTTAGCAGTAATTATAACCAATACAAAGTGTCATAAACACAAAAGCTAAAGAGAAAATCAAGTCTGCTTTCTTTGAGATGTCCAATATACACTGATCAGGAAGTTTACACTTTTTTTTTTTTTTTTTTTTTTGGTGGGAGGTTGGGGAGTACTCGAGATTGAACTCAGAGGCACTTGACTACTGAGCCACATCCTCAGCCCTATTTTGTATTTTATTTAGAGACAGGATCTCACTGAGTTGCTTAGCACCTTGCTTTTGCTGAGGTTTCATTGAGTTGCTTAGCACCTTGCTTTTGCTGAGCAATACTGTCACAGAGAACACCTCAACAAAAGTGTCATCAAAAAGATCTATTTGAAAGAGGAAGGAGCCCTTCCCCCATTATTGAACTCGAAATCCTCCTGCCTCAACCTCCCCAACCACTGGGATTACAGGCATGCACCACCATACCCAGCTACACTCTTGAGTCTCTTACATCAGCTAAAGACTTTCAAACTTGAAATAAATGTATAAAAAGCAGCCTCACTTAAGATCATATTAGAATTTTTAAAAAAAAGCATTAGCACTTAGATTTCTAACTTCAACATTTTACCATTTCTCTCTTGAATTATTCGAATGGCTTGCAACTGCATTTCAATGTTTTTCTGGACCATCATTGCTTTAAAGATAGTAAAATCTTCTGCTGCCAACACAGGTTGCAAAATGGCCTGTGAAAAGAAATCTGGAGGTTAAATGAAGACTAAATTTTTAAAACTATTTCCCACACATTCAAATAATTTTCATTGCAAAACAGTACATTAATTCATGAGTGCTCTACCATTTATGGTTAGATGACTCAAATGGACAATTTTAAGATTTTATTTTAAAATCCTTTAAGATACAATTCTCAAGAGGATAACTCTCCAAATCCCATGCTTAAGCTAAAGTTAACCATGATACATTTTCCAAATGAGCCAGTACTAAATGACTCTGAAAAAAACAACACAAGAATCTGGCTTACCTTTTTGAAGTTACCACTTCAGTATTTAGGTTTGTTTTTCTACCAAAATAACATCTATTTAATTTATATTCCTGTCACTTAAATTTTATTGCTTAATAAAAATTCAGTAACTACAAAAATTATCCCTTAATCAATAAAAAGTACCAAGTTAAATGTCAATAAATGGAATCTGGAAAGTAAGTGTAATGAACAATTATGTGAATGCTGTTGTAGTTGTCTTATATGCAGAAAGTTATTAGAAAGAAGCAGAGTTAGAAATTACGATGTAAAATCAACTGAGAATTACAAGAAATTTTAAAAAAGGTGTCTAATATTAGGGTGCACACTTAATACTTCCCTTAACTATTGAGAATATTATATTATTAAGAGCAAATCAATTTCCAAACTAATTAATAAAAAGTAGAATAAAATATAAATGCCTAAAAACAGATCTTATTTAGAATTCTTTCCAGCTTTACATGATATTACTGGAAAAGCTGACCATACAAAATCATGCTGAGGCAATGAAGGACATGTAGGCATTAGCAATATTGTCACAGAGAACACCTCAACAAAAGCCTCATCAAAAAAATCTATTTGAAAGAGGAAGCAGCCCTTCCCCCATCAACCAGCTTACATCCTAGATTTGTGCAGGAGAACAAAACAAAGATAAAGTGAAAAAGCAGTTCTATATGACAACTACATGGGGTCAACTATAGAGAGAAAAGAGGAAATGTTTCTTTTCCACTAAGTTTACAAATACAGTCCAGAAAGCCCCAAAGCAGGACCTGACAAACAAGCTTCAGCTGTGTTTGAAAGCTGCTGCCCAGAGTTCAGTACTCAAAACAATGTGGGCAGTCTCTGTGATTGCTTACTGAAGTCTACCAGGGTCCGATTTATAGGATTATGCCACTAAATAACTTCTCTGGAACTTATAATACAAGGTTCCTCAAAATGTTATTCTTGATTCCTCTTAATAAATGCAAGAAAGAGGGATTAATAAAATGCATATGCCTGAGCCCTGCCATAGATACAATTCATCTAAATCTCTGGAGGATGGGTGCCCACACATCTCCTCAGATAATTCTTGCAACATTAAAGTTTGAGACCCACTGATACATTAGGAAAGGAAGAGTCCATACATTAGGAAAAGAAAAAAATCCTTGATAGCAAAAGCCTGCTTTCAGTTTGACTATGCACCAGTCCCATGAATTTCAACATATCATGTAAATTCTCAGAGCTTCAATCTCTTTTCTGTAAAATCAATATATTAACAACAATATCTATACAGTACTTCACTGAACCTAATACTGTAGATTAGTAAGATAAACAACTGTTTTATATGCCACTAAGAAAAAAACACTACCAATTAAACTATAATATCATCAATTATAAAATGCATTCCTACTTTAAAGATATTGTGATAAAAATTGCCTCATGCAGAATGATTTCTTTAAAAAATCATGTATTTGCATATATAAATATATCACCGAGAACTTCACCTTTATGTATAGGTAGAAAGAACCAATCAAATAAAAATAAATAGATGAACAAAAGAAAATCTAGATGAACAGAGGAAGGAAAATGGGGGAGGATCATAAACTGAAATAGAATTCAATGCATATATGAGTTTATCAAGATGAACCCAACTACTATATATAACTATAGAATTCTAATTTTTTTAAAAATTTGCTTCTTAGAATAAAAGAAATACAGAACAACTTTCTAACTAGGTATTGGGATTAAATAAAATGAGAAAACATTTTATAAACTGAAGAATGAATACAAAAGTAATTGCTCTGGACCTTTTCATGCTGGTTAAAATTATTAAACCTCTAGCTAGGTTAAGGGGGAAAAGAGCAAAAGCACAAACTACTAATCTCAAAAATGAAAAAAGTGTTATCACTACTGATCCTAAGAACATTGAAAGGATGACAAAGAAATACCATGAGTAATTATGCCCATAAATTTGATAATATATATGAAATTCCTTAAAAGATACAATCTGCCAAAACACAAAAGAAGAAATAGATCATTTGAACAGCCTATGCCTTGACAATGAAGTTCAATCAATAACTTATAATCCTATATAATAGAAAATACCGCACCAAAATGGGTTCACTGATGAATTCTACCAAACATTTAAGGAAGAAATTATACCAATTCTCTACAATATCATCCAGAAAATGGAAGCAGAGAGAATACTAATTAATTCATTATATGATGCCAGTATTACCCTAATGCCAAAACCAGACAGACAATAAAAGAAAACTACACATCAATCTCTCTCACGAACAAAGATATAGAGATATTCAACAAAATTTAGCAAATTAAAAACAACAAGGTATATGAAGAATTATAAACCACAACCAAGTGGGATTTATTCCAGGTATGCAAGGATGGATCAGCATCTGAAAATCACTAAATATAACAAACATCAACAGAGCAGAGAAGAAATATCATCTGATCATAATAACAGATATGGAAAAGGAATCTAACAAAACCCAACAACCATTCAAGATTAAAAACTCTCAGCAAATGAGGACTAAAAAATTCCTCACCCAGTAAAGAACATCTGTTTAAAAACATACAGCTAACATTAAACTTAATGGTAAGAAACTAGATGTTTTCCCACTGGATCAGAAATAAGGCAAGAATGGTCTCTTTTACCATTCCCATTCAACACTATACTGGAAGTTCTAGTTAATAAAATAAAACATGAAGAGTTAATAGAAAGTTATTAATTAAGAAAGAAGAGGGCTGAGGTTGTGCCTACATGACAGAGAACTTGCCTTATATGTGTGAGGCACTGGGTTCCATCCTTAGCACTAGATGAAAAAATAAACAAAATAAAGTTATAAGAAATTAAGAAGGAAGAAAGAAAACTGTTTTTGTTCACAGATAACATGACTTGTCTTTAGAAAAATACAAAAAGAAAAAAATTTTAAATTTCTGGAACATGTAAGGAATTAAACCAGGATATATTTTACCATATAAAAGTTAACTGCTCTCCTATGTACCAGCAATGAACAACTGGAATTTGAAATTAAAAACACAAAAGATAAAAAAGAAGTACTTAGGAATAAGTCTAACAAAGTATGTATCAGATCTGTATAAGGAGTAATAAAACTCTAATGAAAGAAATTAAAGATCCAAAGAAATAGAAAGATATTCCATATTCATAAACAGGGAGAGTCAAAACTGTTAACATGTCTTCCCAGCTTAATTTGTAGATTCACACACCCCAACAAAAATCCCAGCAAACTGCTTTGTGGATATTAAAACTTATTCTAAGAGATACATGAAAAGGTAAAGACCCAGAATAATCACACAACGTAGATAAAGAACAAAGTCAGGGAACTAACACTATCCAACATCAAAATTTATTATTAAGTTATAATAATCATGATGGTGGTATATTGGTGTTGTAGTAGATAAACAGATCAATGAAATCAGAATAGGTCCTGAAATTACACCTACATAAATACACTCAACTGATTTTTTACAAAGAAACAAAGGCAATTCAATAGAGAAAGGATAGTCTTCTCAACAAATGATGCTGGAACAACTCAAAATGGGCATCCTAAAAAAAAAAAAAAAAAAAAAAATCTAACCATTGGCCTTACACCAGAAGTTATCACAAAAGTAACCACAGACTTAAATATAAAAACACAAAACTAAAGCTTTAAAAGGTAACATAGAAGAAAATCTAGATAATTAGATTTGGTGACGACTTCTTAGATACAACATCAAAAGCAAACTCCATGAAAGAAAAAACTGGTAAATCAGACTTAATTAAAATTAAAAATTTCTACTGTGAAAGACACTGTTTAAGAGAATGAAAAAAAAACCCAAAGAAAATTTGCAAACTACTTTGAAAAGCATTATAACAGGATTTGTACCTAAAAATACAAAGAATTCTTAAACCTTAACAATTAGAAAACAAACAATTCAACTGAAAAATGGGCAAAAGAAAACAATATAGCATTATACACCTATTAGGACGTTTATAATCCAAAAATACCAAGTATTGACACAGATGTGGAAAAACAGAAACTGTCCATTACTGGTGACAGAAATATAATATGGTAAAGACACTTTAGAAGACAGCTTAAAAGTTTCTTAAAAAGCTAAGCTTTGTCTTATCAGATGACCTAGTAATCCACTCACAGGTGTTTAGCCAAACAAATTAAAATCATAATGTCCACACAAAAATCTTAAAAAAAATTAGAAATTGCCAAAAAAAATGGAAATAATCAGGATATCCTTCAATAAAAGGAAAAACAAACTGTGGTACATCCATACAATGTAATAATACTTGGTGAGAAAATTATGAAGCCACAAAATATGGAGGAAGAGTTGAATGCATATTGCTTATTAAAAGAAATCAGTCTGAAAGGATATATACTATGTTCCCAATTACATGACATCCTAGAGAGGGTAAAATTACTGAGAAAATAAAAACACCAAACATTGTTTGGGAACTAAAACAAGGCCAGGAGGAATGAATATATGGAACATAGAGGAGATTTTTAATGCTGTGAAACTATTTTCTACAACACTGTAATAGTGGCTACATGGCATTCTATATTTGGCAAAGCCCTTACAAGTATACAACAGGAAGGGTTAATGTATCAATACTGGTTCATCAGTTATAACAAATATACAATACTAATGCAATATTTTAATAAGGGAAACTATATGCTTCATTTTTTATAAGCCTATAATTTCTCTAAAGAATAAATATTACTAGCTTCTTTAAAATCTTACTAGGACTCACACAAAATATTTTCTGTTATCCTATGTGTACTTTTAGAAATTCAATAGTAAACTGGGAGCAATGGCGCATGCCTGTAATCACAGAAATCACATGCAGATCAGGAGGCTGAGGCAGGAGGATTGCAAGTTCAAAGCCAGGCTCAGAAACTTAGCAAGGCCCTAAGCAACAAATGAAATATAAAAAAGGGCTGGGGATGTGGCTCAGTGGTTAAGCACCCCGCGGTTCAATCCCTAATACTAAAAAAGATTCAATAGTAACATCACAGATGTAATCTTCTTAACAGTGCCAATTATTATAAGAGAAATGTTTCTGCAAGTATTAATTTCTATCTTATAAAGGTCAATGTAAATCAAGTAAACAAAACAAAACAAACAAAAAACCCTTCTAGAAATCCCTGAATTTTGTCATGCATTGAAATTAATGATAAGTTTTATCCTCACAAGCAGATATTGTTTTTATCCACTTCAATTGCAAAATACTACAAAATCCTGACGTTCAACTATAGGCAACTGAAATGATAAATATCTCACTATTTATTATATTGTCATATTTTTCTGAATTGGTATAAGATATTTTAATTCATGAACTTTTTTTTTTTTTAAGAAATCACATGTGTATAACAGAAAAACATGCTGTTAAAAAGTTGGTTATGGTCTGGGATTGTGGCTCAGTGACAGAGCGCTTGCCTTGCACGTATGAGGTACTAGGTTCGATCCTCAACACCACATAGAAATACATAAATAAAATAAAGGTATTGTGTCCATCTACAATTAAAAAACATTTTTTTTTAAAAAAAAAGTTGGTTGTTGTGTTTTTTGTTTTTTTGGTTGTTTTTTTTTTTTTTTGTACTGGGGATTTAACCCAGGGATGTTTTGCCACTGAGCTATATCCCCAGTTTCTATTTTTTATTTGAGACGTGGTCTCAGTAAATTTCTTAGGGCATCACTAAGTCGCTAAGGCTACCCTTGAACTTGCAATCCTCCTACCTCAGCCTCCCAAGTCCCTGGGATTGCAGACAGGAACCACTGCCCCTGAACCTTTTTATCATTACACTGCTTCATCTGATGCATTCCTTGCCACTTTTTCTAGCTTTAATCCACAAAGAATATGCCAGAACCAGTGGTTTAGATCTAATGATAACTAATGAAATGAAAAGAATTTTCCAAGTTTCCTTTAATTGCACAAATCCATGAAAACTGGCAGCCTGTATAGAAAATCAAAACCAAATCACCAAACCGAAACAAACCAAAAATTATCTCCTAAATTATCCAGGGCAAGCAATTTGTTTCTTTAATTCCTTCTTAGACACCCCAATATTGGAATCAACATTTTGATTTTCCTGTATAAAGATTAGGTTGCTTCAAAGCAGTAAATAAAGTGCTTCAAGGTGTTTTTTCAGTAACAGTGACATCCTTATACTGATTAAATGTTGCTACTAAGTATCTGATAACTAAGAATTTACTCTAGTAAAGAATAAATCTAACTAGTCCACATGGGGATTGAACGCATGACCCTAATCAAGCACCAAAATAGCTATCTTTAATTAAGAAGTGCTTCCATTTATTTATAGACCACCTGATATACATCAGACATTGTGCTAAATGCTTTATGTATGTTATCTCTTAAATTTCAAAAAAAAAAACATTTCAAAGTATATACTATCCCTATTTAACAGATGCAAAAACTAAGAATCAAAAAGGTTAAGAGGGCTGGCGTTTTAGCTCAGTGATTGAGCACTTGCCTCGCATATGGTAAGGCACTGGGTTCAATCCTCAACACCACATAAAAAAATAAATAAATAAAACAAAGACAACTAAAAAAGTATTTTTTTTAAAGAAAGGGTTAAGAAGGTAAACTGTACAAGAGCTTTTGCCAAAATCTTACACATAGTAAATGAAAGATTAAGGACTCATAAGCAGATGGATCCAACCATCTCAAAAGGCCTGCTTTGTTGTATATAACAAAACTGTACTATCAATTCTAAGCAAATTAAAAGGTATACGGTAGAATGAATTAGAAAACTGTTGTTGATCTTGATCTGAACATAATATCTGAATTCTGAACATCTACGTTCACAAATAATTTAGTTATCTTGATAATACAAACAAAAGATAGTTATAGACTGTTGCCAACTTAGAGTTTTTCCACTTTACAATAGTGCAAAATCAATATACATTAAGTAGAACCATGCTTTGAATTCTGAATTTTGATCTTATCATGGGCTAGCAATGTGCAGTATGATAATCGCTCTTGGTGATGGGCAACAGCAGTGAGCTTCCAGACAAACACATGATCACAAAGGGAAACAAGTGATACTCTATAATGTACTATGTTGTTAAGTTATGATGTTCAGTAGGTTAGGTGCATTAAATGCTTTTTGACTTATGATGGATTTATCAGGACATTAAACCCTTCATAAGTTGAGGATCATCTGTAATTTTCAAATTCTTCCTATTCCATTAAAAAGAAGAAAATAAATAAAAAGAAAAAATGTCTGTTATTGTTTCATAAACTAAAATGATGGTATATAATATATATGTGTAATATATAATATATATAGGTAAACTGTAAAACAACTTTTGCTTTATAGAATTATTAACTGATATAATATTTGTTTACATTAGTGTGTACACACTTTCTGTAAAATGTTATGTTAAAGATTTTCTATCTCTAGAATTAGAGATGATCATTAAATGAGAAGAAACTGTAAAAAAGAGAAGTGTACCAGTAAATGCCAGATTAAATAATCAAAACAATCTCTTCAAGGACATAATAATAAGATAATTTAACAAATATTTATTGTAAACTACCTACTACAAATTAAGCTCTCATCTCTAAGCTAGTAACTAGAAATGCAAAGATACCATAAACAGCTCAAAGGATTTACAATCTAATAGGGCAAATGGACTAGTAGAAAACTATAATTCAAAAATATCCAAAATATAAAAGTACCCAGTGAGATAGAATGAGTTCTACCCTCTAATGATTAAGGGAGCAACATACTACTTCCATAAGTAGTAGCATTTCAGCCAGGCCCTAAGGAGTGCATTGGTTGTAGGGCCATACATCTTAGGTGAAGAAACAGCATGAGCAAAGCTGAGTACACAGATGCTTGTAAGAGTGAGTGGTCTGAAATGACAATAGTACATTCTGTATTGGAGAAGAGAACAAGAGATCAAAGGCTGAAAATATAATTTGGAGTCACATCACAGACAATCCTCACTATCATCTTGCTAAGAAATTTTTAAATTCACTAAGAGGATGGCAAACCAAACTAAGTTTTTCAAAAGTCTACCTGTAGCAACATGTCTCTATTTCAACCTCTGAGCAAGGGCTCTCAGTTGAATGGCCTGTGTTGTTATACTGGCTCAACTACTTTAATAGCTATGGACTTTGGACTGGGTACTTAATCTATCTGTGCTTTAGTTTTCTCACATATAGATGAAAGTTAAAATACCAGTTTCTTAAGAGGGATCAAGATGACTAAGTGTCTAAAACATCAACTAGCATAAGTCCTCAATAAATGTTATAATTACACATAATACCTACTGCAGCCCAGCACTACAGAACTGAGACAACAGAAATAGTTCCAAAACGAAAAAGCCCCAGTAACTATTAACTATGGATGTACTAAAAGGGCAACTGCAGAATTATCAGAGATCTATATAAATAAAACAGTAATTTGGATAAACCCTGCAATCTTATTACAGTTGATTTTGGAAAGTTCATTTTTAATTGTATCAGCTCATTAATGCCTCAAATTATTATTTTTTAAGGTTGTTGTAAAAGAAAACCCCTATGTAATGAATTATCTTTTTCACCTCTTACAATGTCTAAAATATTATACTTTTGCAATCAAACATACTAAATTTAAGAGAAACCCTGGGAATTTTTGTTACAATTGCAAGGTAACAGAATAACAAAAAAGCAAAAACCTGTGATGTTCGAGTCTTGGCAAGAGGAGAAGTACATGCTTCTTGAAATTGATCTTCATTAATTCCAATTTCTTTGAGGTAACTTTCTAACAGCTTTTCAACCTAAGAAGGGAAAGTTTAACTTTTATATAGAAAAATTCTAAATTATTGTATACCTATTAAGTATTCAATTTAAAAAAGTATAATTCAAATGCTTTTGCATTAATCTATGTAATATTATATTGAAATAATATTGTCATTTCACCAAAATATAACAAAAGCTAATTTTTTTCAGAAAATCACATAAAATCATATTTCCTCTACTAGAAATAATAAAAGTCAGAATTATAAAATTCAATGTAGCAGAACTTTTCTGCTACGCAACAGTCATTATTAAAAATCATAAGACAACCATAACTAAGTGAAAAACTAACATTTCCCTGCAGGCATCAGCCAAAAATGATAAAATATAAAGATCAAATGTAAGATCCCTATAATTATAATTCCAGTCCTTAGATTCTAGAGTGGAAGAGATATGAAATCATAAAAATGAGATGCTCAGAGAAACCACTGAGTCTAATACAACTGATAGTACTGTTAGGATAGATAATATTTGTGAAATTAAATAATTTTAATGAAGCAACATCAATTTTTTTTAATTTAGAAAATTATAAGCATCATTATTCTAATTACCTTTTAAAATCAGTGAAAAATACTTACAAGCTCTTTGTACTCCTGATGAATCTCTGTATAAGTCAATTTGCTTTCTTCCTCATCATCAAAAACTAAATTTGAGAAAAATATAGTGTAAAAAAATCATTTCACTAATACAAATTTATAATCCATTCTTTACAAATGGAACTATCATTCTGATAATTTAGCTCTTCAGCTTTGAATTTCTGCAGTTTTTCTTTAAAACAACTTAGATATGTAAATCTACTTTTTAAACTGTAATTTTTTTTTTTTTTTTGTACCAGGGAATAAACGCAGGGGCACTTAACCACTGAGCCACATGCCCGTACTTTAAAAAAAAATTTTTTTTTAATTTTTGAAACAGGGTCTTGCTAAGGTGCTGAGACTGATTTTGAAGCTGCCTCAGCTCCCAAGCCACTGAGATTACAAGTATATGCCGCCACACCTAGCTAAACTGTAAATTTTTATGAGATCCAAATTTTGACCAATTATTTCACATGAAAATAAATATATACTGGATTACAAAGATTTAAAAAAATTGGGGCTTGGAATGTGGCTCAAGTGGTAGTGTGCTCACCTGGCATGTGTGAGGCACTGGGTTCGATCCTCAGCACCACATAAAAATAAAATAAAGATATTGTGTTCACCTAAAAAACTAAAAAATAAACATTAAAAAAAGACCTAAAAAAATTAAAAATATCTGCTGGGCTGAGTGGTGTGTACACCTGTAATCCCATTGACTCTGGAGGCTAAAATAAAAGGACTGCAAGTTCAAGGCCAGCCTGGGCAACTTAGCGAGACCTTGCCTCAAAATAAAAAATAAAAAGGGCTGGGTGTGTAACTCAGTAATTTAGCACCACTGGGTTCAATCCTCATACTGGTAAAAATAAAGAGTAAAATATCAAATTGCTACTTTTAAAAATAAGCATATACACTGACATGATAATATATTAGATACAATGTTAAATATATTATTAAAATTAAGTAATATACACAAATACATATAATATATAATATTAATTTAAACAAGTTTTCTCTCATTTAAAAAATATTAAAACAAAATCTCCTTCATATTTAAGATGAAAACTAATTTGCCACAATATAAGGCAACAATTTCTTCATAAGCTTCTAATGGAATATTATTAAACATTAAATCCCTTTTATAACAGTCTCAAAATTATTTTATTGTACTGGAACTTTGCTAATGTAAAATGTATTCAAAGTGACTAGGCCATTTTTGTTACCACAGATGAATAAATGAAGTGAAAATAAAACCAAAACAAATGTTTACTGAGTGTTATTCGTGAAACAATTTAGATTAAGAATCTATAATCTAATTAAGAAACCAGGACACATTCATGAATTGTAAACAATAAATATTTTTTTCATTCCTCCAGAATGATCTTCCTAATCGGCAAAACTAACTTCTGTAATATTCAAGTTAAAACTCTTCCAATAACTGTTCACTTTCTTACAGAATAAATGCAAAATCCTTAGAAGGCCAATCAAGACCCTCCAGGATTTGATCCCAAGTTTCACCTCACTTCCCACCACTCCAAAATCCAAATCTTGTCCTCCTAACAATACACAACTACTTGTAACACTCCAAACATAACACATACCACTTCAAAACCCATGCCTTTTTTTTTTCCTTTACTCCATCCCTGTCCCCTCTCTACCAACCATTCTAGTGCCTGATGCTGTTGCACACACCTGGAATCCCAGCTACTTGGGGGCTAAGGCTGAAGGACAACAATTTCAAAGCCAGCCTGGGTAACATAGTGAGATCCTGTCTCAAAATACAGTACTGTGGCAGAAGGTAGGGGGAGATATTGCCAAGTGTCATGTCATATTACTATGATCTGCAACACACTCTGAAGTACTAGTTTGGTTAGGTCTCTCCTCTCAGCCCATAATATACAACACAATGTACCTATCCTTATTATAACACCTGCCACTTTGTATTTTATTCTATTTACCTGTCTTCTCTATGACATTATATATTTCTCAAGTACAGGATTTTGTTATTCATATCTATCCCTAGTTTCTGGTTCAAGGAAACGCACTATTTGAAGTAAATGATGATGTCATGAAGTTGTACAAACTAATCTTGAAATCATCTAAAGTAGAGAATAGCACATTTTAAGCTCAAGTCAGTGAATTATAAACAGTTATTTCAAGTGTCACTGGCATGTTTCTTCTATTTATCCTGCAGCCACTCTGTAACACTGCATATACATTCTATACAACTGCTACTTAAGCTGTTTTCAGTTCATTCTAAAACCAAATTACTACACTATAGTGTTTATGAGGTTGAAGATATGCTTCTCTGTAAAATTACACTATTGCCTATATTATTACTAAGATGCAGCCTCTGTCTGTCTGTCTGTCTGTCTATCTATCTATCTATCTATCAGGGATTGAACCCATGGGAGCTTTACACACTGAGCTACATACCCAGTCCTGTGTTTTGAGACAAGGTCTTGCTAAATTGGCCTTGAATTGTGATCCTTCTGCCTCAGCCTCCCAAGTCTCTGGGATTATAGGGATGCTCCATTGTGCTCAGTGCACTTTTGACACTTGGGAATAAAAAGATGAACAGTGCTTCTTTTATTTTTCATTTCAGCATATAGTCTCAGAGGGATAAATGGAATTAATAGATGACATAATTTCTTTTTTCTTCTAAAGGAGGTCAGAATTCAACATGCCTCATTAGTATCATGATGGCATTTTAAATGCTTAAAAGAAGTACCAGTACGTTATTTTGTTTTTGACTGTCCTTAAAAATTACCTTTAAAAACAACACTTAATAACTAGTATTTGACTTTGATTATAACAATGAGAATATAATAAAGAATCAGTGGTCAAACAAAATTTCATCTTTCCCAGATTAATGGAATCTTCTTGAAAGAAGTCTTAAAGGATTATCCAGGATGATAAACCATTGAATAGCTGAATCCTTTCTAACATCTCCATTAAGTCATTATCTGATCCATTCAAACACTGCTAATGCCTGGGGGAACTCATTACCTTTTCAGGCAGGCCTTAGCATCCTGGATACCAAGCATTTCCTTCACTGAAATTTGTTTCCTTGCAGCTTGTACCCACTGACCCCAGCTCTATCCCACTGATTCTGACCATCAAGTCCTTACCATCAACACCTATAAGAAAGACATTCAAATAACTGAGGGATGTTATTACTCTAAGTCTTGCCCAAGCTAAATAACCAAGACAACATCTAGACATTTGACCATGACATAGTTTCTGGTTCCCTTTCTGTGAAGACAGGATTGAATTCTGAATAAGTGTGAACTGGTCAGAAACCGGAGGTGCCTATCCTTCAAAGGAACTATTATGTGACGTCTGTATGTCTCAAAAAAAAATGAATGAAAGAAAGAAAAAAGAACCCAAACATATGCCGCTATCTCCCCCTTTTTGGTATAGCTGAGAGTAGAGAACTCAAAAAGCAGAATAGAGCCCAGCGAGATCTCGGGCTCTGGTACTGCGGGAGTAATCACATGCCCTCCTTTGGCTCGTCAACAGGTCGGGGTGAATTATTTTTTATTTCCTACACTGATTCCACAGAGGAAAATGTTAGGGATCAGAAGGAACTCAAAGGAAAACTGGCACTTCTCCTCCCAGGTAACTGGGGAAACTGTTAAAGAAGCCCACCCAAAAAGAGTCCACGGGTCCAGGGCAGAAATGTGCGGATGGGGTGAAAAACCGAACATAGAATTAAAAGTCTAATGTTTTTCGGACGCGCGGCGTGCAGCAGATTGGGGAGGACGTCTAGGTCCGAATTTTCAGATCTGGGGGAGTGGATGCAATTCCTCCTACAGAACTAGCTCCAAATCTGGTCGGCCAGGGTGGAGACGGAGGAGATGAAATGATGTGTGGTGACCGCCTCCCTGACACTGCTGGTGCGAGAGAGTCAAGAATAAGATTGTCAGTTCGGGCTCTGGTTTTTACCTTCACATTTCTGCTCCACAAAGTCCAAGATGGGGATGGACCAGTCGGGGCCTCGCAGGAACCCCGCGATGCTCTCCACCACCCATTCCACCTCGTCCTCTTCTTCCGTAGCCATCCCGCCCCCACGGGGCGACGCAGATCCCTAGGCCAAATTCCGGGAGCTGGCTAAGGCCTTCCGGCTTCAGGAAGCCTAGAGGGAGTCGGGGAAAGGGTTGCTGGGGCCACCTGGATGAGAACTGCAAACCAGTTAACGTAAAACGGTAGCTATGGCAACAGTCGCAGCCGCCCCAGACTGCGGCCCGGAAGTGAAGCCAGCTTCCCTGGCCTGCACACCTCAGAGGAGTAGGGGCTTTTAAAGAACGTTTCCGATTGGCTGGAAGGGAACAGTAGAGGATCAAAAGATAGCCTTCCACCCATTGGTCCGGAGTTGCTAGGCCGGAGAGCAGAAGTGTAGGCATTGGTCAGAGGTCCTAGAAGCAATCTCGGGGTTCCCTCTTCTAGCGGAAGGCTGCCACGAGTCTCTGAATGACAAGGCTTCAAAGGTTTTATTTCATGATTGTAACCTCAGTTCCTCAGTCCCCTCCAGTTTCATACTCCCTCCCACAACCTTTTGTAATTAAAGAGCTGTCTGAAAATACAAAGCTGAACAAAAGTCGATCTGTTAAGGTTTACTTACTGGCTCTGCAATCACTTTGCATGGGTCAGCACCAGAGGGTTCTTTTAACTCTCAAGCTAAGATAGCTCTAACTAGAATCAGGAGCTTTTCAGAGGCAAAATCAAAGTTAACATTCATTTAAATAAATGTCTTTGACACCAAATCTTATGTCAAATAACCAGGTTAGGGTCCATTGTGGAACTGGTGTTCAAAGGACATTGTCAAAGTGTTTGAGGCCCCCAAATAACTTCAGGCAACTTTATAATATATCCCATAATCAGGATCATTGTATGTACTGTTACAAAGCACTTTTTCTTAACATACTTTTTTACATAAAGATGTAAAGCTTCTTTCTTCATGACTGCATAGCCATAAACCACCCTTCAGTTCACACACAGTATCTTACTTATATACATAAGTGTGATCATTAATGTGTTGAGGTTTATTTTCTCTTTTTTTCACTCCATGGTTTGGGTGTGCCATAAGTTATTCAACTATTTTTTGCTTCAACAAACTGCTAAAATAAACACATTTGTGTCTGTAAGAATTGTCAGTTCAATTCCTAGGGATAAATTTGAACAGAATTGCTCAACGAGAGAATATATACCCTGATTTATTTGACAATCCTCAATTTATTATTTAACAATGCTCGATTGCTAAAATGGAATCATTGTGAGGTAGCTTTGAATGACTCCAAACGCTTAAGTAGTTTGCTACATGATGTTTTTGTTTTAAAGAATTCCCCCCCCACACACACACACCTGTCCGCATATTTTAAGATCAGACATCCTATCAGATCCCTTGTGTGAGAATTTCGAGTGAACTCCCCACTCTCTTCGAGAATATGAGCAAACTCCTGCCCTCCAGAATGTTCTGTCAAACTTTATTGGACCACTTCTCACATTGTGAGTTACTGACTTCAAATACGGGACTTAAATGTACACATAAACACAAGAGTTTGACCAACACTTTGAGAATCTATGGAATGGCAGAAGGGTTAGCCATTCTGTCACACCAAGAGCTCAGACTCCCAAGTCTTGGAGCTCCAACATCAGCACCACCCTCCAGCATGAAGTCAAAATGTCTGTGATGGCCCTGACAGCTTCTAAAAGAGGGGGTCCGCTTCCATCTTAGCTGGGCAATTAAACTTTAATGATTTTGTAACTCACTCACTATGTGGTTAATATGCTTCATCTATCCAGTGTAGTTGCTGTGAGGTTTATACACATTTTTCTCCCCTTTTAGGTGTTGTGAACCTCCAGAAAATTTCTCTTTGTATGGCAATTATTCTTTGATCACCTCCTTATTTCCACTAAATGTAAAAATCATGTCAATTTTTTAAAATCAGACAATTTTGTAAGGAACATACTTCCATATATGCTTTTTTTAAGAGAGAGAGAGAGAGAGAAGAAAGAGAGAGAGAATTTTTTCATATTTATTTTTCAGTTTTCGATGGACACAACATGTTTATTTTATGTGGTGCTAAGGATCGAACCCAGCACCCCGCATATGCCAGGGGAACGCGTTATCGCTTGAGCCACATCCCCAGCCCTCCATATATGTTTTTGATCCCTTCTTTTTTTTTTATTTCCTTTAGATAAATTCTCGAAAGGAAAATTACCAAATTGATTTTAAAATCTTAATAAAAAACGTCTTTGCCTACTAATTAGAACAAAATTTTTAAAAATGTCTTTGCCAATAGACTAGGTTAAGAATGATACATAAATTTTTAAAAAAGATATATAATTTTATTTTGCACTTTTTATTGAAATCCAGCAGTTTCATGTTAATTAGTCTTTTGTATTTTTTCTTGTGTTATCTTTTCATATCTTTGATTCTTATTAGAATGTTCAGGGTTTTTTCTTATTAATTCATAAGAGCTTTTTATACATTACTTTAAGAATGTTTGCCATATGTTACAATGAATTGTTTGTCTATATTCACTTTAAGAAAAAAATTTTGTAGATAGATGTTTCAGAAATTTTTTAAATTTGTTTTTAGTTGTGTTTGGGCACAATACCTTTATTTTATTTATTTATTTTTATGTGGTGCAGAGGATCAAACGCTCCTTGCATGTGCTAGGTGAGCACTTTACCGCTGAGCCGCATCCCCAACACCAATTTTTTTAAAACTTTTAATTGGTAAATAAAAATTGCCTTTATCATGTACAACATGTTTTGAAATATATATGCACAATGTGTTTTGAAATATGTATATATTGTGGAATGATTAAATTGAGTTAATTAGCATATGCTTTACTTCTTTGTTTTGTGGTGAGATTGCCTTTTTTGTGGTGAGATTGCCTTTTAATTTAATTTTTTATCTTTTGTTTATAGAAGTTTTACATTTTTCATCTAGACTTTAAATGGAAGGTAATAAGTTATATTTTTCATAGGGGATATCCATGCTCCAAACACCACTTGCTGGAAATTCATGTGGTAAAGTGTTGTGGTTTTTGAATTCTTGAGAAGAGGAAAAAGGAAAGAAAGACATTATCATTCTTAGGCTAAAATACTGTGACCAAGGTGGATTACTGTCATTTATTGTTCTGTTTTTCTGTCTTCAAAATTAATTTAAGACTGGGTGCACTGGCGCACGCCTGTAATCCCAGTGGCTTGGGAGGCTGAGGTAGGAGGAACTCAAGTTCAAAGCCAGCCTCAGCAAAAAGCAAGATGCTAAGCAACTCAGTGAGACCCTGTCTCTAAATAAAATACAAAATAGGGCTGGGGATGTGGCTCAGCAGTCGAGTGCCCCTGAGTTCAATCCCCTGTACCAAAAAATAATAATAATTTAAAATGGAAATGTGACTTTGTTTCTTTTTTACACATTTTTTATTGATGCATAATGTACATGACAATGGGATTTGTTGCTACATATTCATACATGCACACAATATAATGATATAATTTGGCCATTATCACTCCCACTTTGTTCTTCTGCCAGTTTGTTCCTTTCATAGAGAATCTGGGTGGCTGGGATTGTGGCACAGTGGTAGAGTGCTCGCCAAGCCATATGAGGCACTGAGTTCAAGCCTCAGCACCACATAAAATAAATAAATAAAGGTATTGTATCCATCTATAACTAAAAAAAAAAAAATTTTTTTAAAGAAAATAATCTGTGTGGTTTCTAATTAGCCTAGGCCACAAACTGCTATCAGTTTCACTCCATATTACAGTCTTTATCTTCAATTTCTTCCAAATGTTTTTCAGTTCCAGTAGAGGCAGTTAAATGTGGTGCACAAGCTTGGCCCCATTTTTTCTCAGCTTTGTTCCTAAATGTGGGTAATGTGAATTCCTTCGGGTCCACACATTTTCTCATTTATTTCAAATTATTTCATTATTTCAATTTTCACCTTAAAATGGAAGGCTTTTTTTTTTTATTCACTACTTGAGATTCTTATAACCAGGATACTTACACATAGGACATGTGCTCAATCACAAAATAAACACAAACTAGAACAGTGTACACATTCTTAGTTCAATGCTTGCAGATGCAGTGGGGTAAGAATAAGAAGATGGCATGGTCAAGTATACAATCAGTAGTAATTTCCATGTTTCATAGTAATGCAAAGCATAGTCATCTCTAGATAAATCATTTCTCGATTGGGTAATCCCAGCTACTCAGGAGGCTGGGGCAGGAAAATCTCAATTGAGGTTCCAGACCAGCCTAGGCAATTTATAATAAGACCTTATCTCAATAAAAAATAAAAAGGCCTAAGGATATAGCTCAGTGGTAGTACTCCTAGGTTTAATTCCCAGTGCAGAGAAGGAGGAGGAGGAGGAGGAGGAGAATCACAAAGTTTCATTTTGGCAATTTTCTTATTTTTTTTTATCTACTACATGTGAATAAATTGTCATTTTAAAGAAACATGTTAAAGAAGAGACTGTAATACACACACACACACACACACACACACACACACACACACAGAGCACTTCTGCCATCTAACTGTTATATGTGGTGGTTTTTTAAAACAATTTGCAGTGGGGCAGTAAAGAACAATTATCTTATTTTGTTTCTCCTTTTACTGTCCTCCTTGTATACTTTACTGCAGTATTACTCAAATCTGCTTCTCTGCATCTCTCTTTCTGGCATTAAGCCTCTGTGATGTAAACAGAATAACTTCACTCTTCTCAGTTTCTTAGGGATTGTGTTTAATAACAGATATATTTATATAGTGCTTTATATTTTACCAAAGTGTTACATCTATTTGATGTGGAAGCAATCTTAGGAGCTAAATAAATATGGTATTAAGATTTCCCCAAATAAAGATGGTATTAAAATTTAGTGCATTAGTTTCCTAGAACTGTTGCGACTGAGTGACTTAAACAACAGAAATTTTTTTTTTTATTTGGCAGGGGTGGGGGTGGATTCTAGGGATTGAACCCAGGGGAGATTTAGTGTTATGGTACATCCCCACCTTTTTTTTTTTTTTTTTTTTTTTTTGCAATCGTCCTGCCTGAGTCTCTGGAGCCATTGGAATTACAGGCATGCTCTGCCATACCCGGGGTCTAGAAATTTGAGATTGAAGTGAAAATAAGGTTTGTTTCTCCTGAGGCCTCTCCCTTGGCTTACAAATGGTCATTTTTCTCCCTGGAACTTCCATCTATAT
Organism: Ictidomys tridecemlineatus; assembly: GCF_052094955.1. Lineage (NCBI taxonomy): Eukaryota > Metazoa > Chordata > Mammalia > Rodentia > Sciuridae > Ictidomys > Ictidomys tridecemlineatus. The sequence continues at coordinate 76,739,311 of NC_135488.1, forward strand.
TGTTTTATGTCCTAATCCCCTATTCTTATAAGGACATCAATTATATTTGATTAGGGACCCTCATATCTCATTTTATTTTAACTACCTCTTCAAAGACTCTATATTCTAAATACAGTTGCATTCTGAGGTACTAGAGGGTAGAACTTCAACATATGAATTTGGAAAGGGGGCACAATTCATCCCATAACAGATGGGAGAACTGGGACTATAAAGTCAAGTCTCTTGACCAGGGTCATTGCAAAGTCAGGGCTTGCATTTTTTCAGTATTGACACAGAAGCAACAAGGTAACATCCAATTTTAACTTTATAATCTGTCATGAAAATTTTTCTGTATTAATGAAAACATTTCTACCCAGTTCTTTTTAATATTACCTATTTTCCATTGTGTGAACTTTTTTGGGGCGGGGGGTGGTACAGGGAATTGAACCCAGGGATATTTTACCACTGAGCTACATCCCCAGCCCTTTTTATTTTTTTTATTGAAAGAGGCTCCCGTTAAGTTGTTTTGGGCCTTGCTAAACTGCTGAGGCTGGCCTTGAACATGCAATCCTTTTGCCTCAGCCTCCTGAATTGCTGGGATTACAGGAATGTGCCACCACACCCCTCTTGATTTTTAACTCTAACAAAACATGTTTGCATTCTCGATCAGATAGATGGCTTAAGGTTATCATTAGCAATAGACCAAAAATACCAATGCAGAAGTGTCATTTTCAAATATAATTTGTAGAGCATATAGAACTTCAGTAATGAACCACCTAATTGCTACTCTAAATAGTATGGATTCAGCTTTCAAGTAAAGAGAGGGGGAAAGGTCACTACTTTAATGGTGTAAATTGCTTTTATTCTGGCTACATAAAGAATTTTTAGAAGTTCTAAATTATAGGTCCTTTGCAAATATTCTTACTTGATATTTGGCTTACATACTGCAAAAGGACTAGAGGATGTTTCTATGGGATTACAAATGAATACCTGCCATATCTTCAGATTCTCTCAATGAATCCTTCCTTAGATTTTTTTTTCTGTTCTAAAGATAGAAAGTTTATTTTGATTTCATAGTTTCATTGGTCCATGGTCAACTAACTCCATACCTCTAGGCCTAAGATGAGTCCAAACATCATGGTGAAAAGGACCTGGTGGAAGAAAGCAGCTCAGGACATAATAGCCAGGAAGGAGAGAGAGAACAAGAGCAAAAGAGAGAGAGGGAGAGAGCGCAAATCCTTAGATAATTTTATTGTATTTGCAAATGTAGCATCACAGAATGTCCATTCTCTTTTCAAGTTGTTTTCTATTCATTTCTCAAAATCTATAAAAATATTCAGCAGCTCAGTTTAAAATAGCTAAAAAGTAACAAAAATGCATTGACTTTTCATATCCTAACTCAGGATGTTCATTTGCTATAAAATGCTATAAGCTAAGATCCTTTTTTTTTTTATTAATATTTATTTTTTAGTTCTTAGCGGACACAACATCTTTGTTGGTATGTGGTGCTGAGGGTGCTGTGGTGCTGAGGGTCGAACCCGGGCTGCACGCATGCCAGGCGAGCGCGCTACCGCTTGAGCCACATTCCCAGCCCCTAAGATCCTTTCTTTACTCATTGAGTGCATACTCTGCAGAGCACTATGCCAGACCCTGAATACAGAGCTCAAGACAAAGTGCATTCTAAATTCCAAGTGTTTGACAGTTATTTTCAGAACAGAATATGATTCATTTATCTCTAAATGTTCAGGGTACTTTTGTCTATTGTTCCTTTTCTTTTTTCTCATTTCTTTATTTATTAGTTTTTTCATTATTTGATTGTTTTATTTGTTGTGTATAAATTTCCCACTCTGTTTTGCTTTCTTCTCTTCCCTTCTACCTTTTATGACTGAGTTGACTATTCCATATATCTTCCTTTGTGTTTTCTTACTTATTTTCCTGATTTTTTTTTTCTTTTTCTTTTAGTGACTTTGAGGAGGACAACTAATTTTTAGAACATGCTTATATGTACTACTTAGCTCTGATTTTAGTTCACTTGAAGACAGCTGCTGTAGCCTAGACTTATGGTTCCTAAATTTTTTAATCTATCAGTTAAAAAAAAAGTTTGACCACTCCCCTTATTATATGATATATATTTACTTATGAGCTAAGTACATACATATGAATATAAATAATTATGTAATATATAACTTAAAAACAAAATTCAACAATTAAAATTAGGTGAGATGAAATTAATTAAAAGGGTGAGATAAAATATATAAGTTGAAATTCTAATACTTTCTCTCTGAATGCTAATGAATCATTTGATATTCACTATTAGAGGCTACTGGTTTGTGCTTTATCCTTCTAAAATAGTGAGGAAGCTACAGATAATCTCCCTTTTAGGGGATTCGGAAGTAAACAGTAAAAAGAATTTCAAGATTCATTCTTAGAATCCAAGACATTGAGCTCAAGACTCTCAAAGAGAAATCCTCTTCCATTTTCAAACTAGGGACAAGGTCCCTCAAGGGAGGTAACCATTTAAAACCTTAAAGAATCATCAGTAAAGGTTATTTTTCCACCCCAAAGCATTATAGAAATACCCGCTAAAACCATCATAAAAGATTAACTTTATCTGCGTGTGCTATTGGTAAAACTATTGCACAAAACAGACAAATGCTTTTTTTTTTTTAAATAGTTGCTCTGCTCAATCAAAGAAAGCAAAACTGATGCCCAATAATCAGCACATGAAATGTTATGCTAAGTCAAAAGTTGCTGCATATTTATTCTTTACAATATTATGTTTTAGGCATTAGTATATAGTATATAATACTTACAATAAGCCATTGTGATTCTTACTAACTAGAAAGTATTACTATTTCAAAGAAGTCTTTCTCTGAGAAAAAAAAAAGTAATCGAGGAATTTGACCCTTGTTTTATCTGGTTGCATATCTTGCTTCTGAAACTTATGGCTTGGATAATTAAAACATAGTTTTTGTAAACTTAATTATGATTCTTCCATGTACAAATGGTCATACTCCAAGAAGTTTTGTCTGACAGCACTTTCGGCCAAGATAAAAATGTTCTATTTTGTGTGCCCAACATGTCTCTACATTCACTGTGATTCCCAGGGATTTGAAAAGTGGCTGATGCAACTGAGAAAATGAATTTTATTTTTATTTAATTTTAATTAATTTAAATTTAAGTAGCTACGCTATTAGATAGCACAAATTCAAAGTATAAAATTTCATCAGTTTGGGTGCATTAAAAATGATAAATGTGGTTGGGCATTGTGGAACTACTTGTAATCCCAGCTACCCAGGAGGCTGAGGGAAGATCTCAAGTTCAAGGCCAGTCTGGGCAATTTAGCAAAACCCTGTCTCAATATAATATAAAAAGGGTTGACTGAAGGTATAGCATAGTGCTTGGCTAGTATCTGTGAGGTTCTAGGTTCAATTCCCAGTACTGGAAAAAATTATCAATGTTTCACACTACATGTTTCCTTATTATGAAAAATAAATTTCACTTGCCAATATTTTAACAAATTAATATCAGTCTCCGCTTACTAAAATTATTTATGTTGAGCAACCTTCTTTTGACATTCTGAGAAATGTGTTTTTTCTAATATTAATATCTTGTGCTGCTGTTCCCCTTTGTTTACATGTTTTCAGTTATATCTTTCTTAATATTTATTTTTTAGTTTTAGATGGACACAATATCTTTATTTTATATTTATGTGGTGCTGAGGATAGAACCCAGTGTCTCTTGCATGCTAGGCGAGCACTCTGCCACTGAGCCACAACCCCAGCCCTCAGTTATATCTTTATAAATTTGCATGCAACCCTACTGAACTTTTGCTAGTTTATTTAAAAAAAGGTGATTTGATTTAAATATTGGACTTGAACATTTTGCTATGTGAATAATTATATCAATAAAATGGTCACTGGTTAAGAAATTATTAAGAACTTGCAAAAAATTTAATGAGAACTCCAAGAATAGAATTGGCACTTTAATATAGAAATTGTAGTTATGTCATTGACCTGCTTTTAAAAGATGAATTCATTTCACTGCACCCATTACGATAATTACCCTTTATACTTGCTAAAAATAAGTATTTCAGTATACACCAGTTTTACATGTAGTCTCCACATCCAGCTCCATTATTAAGGTTTGGTGGTAAGTCTTGCACATGTTGTTTTTTATATTTCTGTAGAAGCAGTGTCAATGTATATTTTTAAAACATTATGTTTTCAAATGACCTAGTAAGATCAAGGAATTACTTCAGTAAATTATCTTTTGATTAACACATTTTAAGTACTACTTTAGAGAGGTTAGAACAACCATTCATTTGAAGCTAAAGCTTCATCATTTAAAATTCATCTTTTAAATCATAATTGTTAGTAGTTAGGAATAATGATAGCTACCTAATTATAAAAAAAAAAGAAAATTAATTTAAATGAAATTGTGACTGGAATTCAGATACTGAAAACATTGAAATACAGGATTTAACAGTTAATACTTAATAATACTTAACAAATTAAACTCAAGTTTTGAAATATATCTATCATGAAAAAAAATAGCCCATGCAATCTGGTAGTGGAGGCCAGTCCTAGTGGCGTGAGAGAAGTAACCCCTGAATTCTCTTGAACTCTTGGGGAAGAAGAAGACAAAAGATACTAACTTACTCAAATCAGTACCTGGGAAGGTTAGCTTACATTTTTTTTTTTTTAATGTCATTTGCTGTTAAATGGATGGAAATGGAGACTACCATGCTAAGTGAAGTAAGCCAGTCCCAAAACACCAAAGGCAGAATGTTCTCTCTTAAAAATGGATGCTAACCCACAACAAGGGAGAGGAAGAATAGAAGTTCATTGGATTAGACAAATGAGAACTAAGGGAACGTAAAGGTGGAGTGGGGGGATAGGAAAGACAATAGAATGAATCAGACCTAACTTTCCTATCCTTAAATATGAATATACTACCAGTATAACTCCACATCATGTACAACCACAATAATGAGAACCTAATTGGAACAAATTATACTTACTCTATGTATTTTTAATATATCAAAATACACTCAACTCTCATGTATATCTAGAAAGAACAAATAAAAAATAAAAATTTTAAAAAATTAACCTTTATTTTATTTAATTGTTTTTATGTGGTGCTGAGGATCAAATCTTTGCCTCACCCATGCTACCTCAAGTCCTCTACCACTGAGCTACAACCATAGCCCTTGGCTTATATCTTAACAAGATATAATCCAATAGGATCTTGGTCCTCATAAATTTATAACTTATAAACTTTGTTTGAATTTTTCCTTAAGAAAACATTTTGCTAACAATAATGCAAACATGAAAATAATATAAACATGAGACAGTCCTCTTTATTTCTGTATGTTGATTTCATTTTTTAAATTCATGTCATATTAGATTCTTTTTTATGATGGCTAAAGATGTTAGCTATTCTTTCCTGTTTACTTTTTCACATAAACCTCAAAATTATTTTATTGAGGTTTCCCAAATTATTTTTATTAGAATTTTGCCTAATTCTTCTAAGTATATTAATTAATTGATAGGAAAATTATATTATTAAAATTTTTAGTCTTCTAAAAACATGGTAATATTTTTCTTAATATCTATCAAAAAAATCTTCCAGTTCCCTTCATATTGGTGGATATACATACACATATATTTCCTTTCTTTCTTTTTTTTTAGCAGAGCTAGGGAATGAACCCAGGGCCTAGCACATATTCAGCAAGCCTCTACCACTGAGCTACAAACCCAGCCCTGGTGATAAATTTTCCATTAATGGTCATTAATGTGTTCATGTCTGTGCTATTGTAAATCAGGATTCCTTTTCAATTATATAAGTCTAACTAAATATTGTTGATACCTACAAATGTTATTTCATTATATATAATTTATTAATATTTTATATGCATATATTTTATTTATTTTTTACCATCTTTTCAAGCATTTTACTCAAATAGTAATTTCTTTTGATGTCTATTTTCTTAATCAAAAGTAATATCTATTCATTACACATATGTTATGCTCACTAAATGCTGAGATTCATTGAGGTTGTGAGCACTGGGCTATCACATATAGATACAGGGCTCTTCCCACCAGAGTTAGAAGAATATTTGCAAATTAGTCTTCAAAATAACTAGAGATCATTTGGAAAGAGTAGCTTCTACTTAGAAACTCAGAAATGCCCAGAAAATATTTTGTTAGAAGAAAAGTCACCTTAAGAATGTTCATTTGTTGGACTGGGGTTGTAGCTCAGTGGTAGAGCGCTTGCCTAGCACATGTGAGGCTAGGTTCAATCATCAGCACCATAAATAAATAAATAAATAAATAAATGGTTAAAAATAGAAGAAGAATGTTCAAGTTGTTGCCATATTAACTTCTGAAATTTTGGAAGAGATTATTGCTATGTTGTTGATTTTGAAATAAAATAGGCAATTAATATTAGTTGAATGAATAAAGGACAAAATAAATAAATGTATGTAGCAATTTGCTTTGAGGTACAATGATGAACAAAATAGACCTCAAGAGGGAGACAGATAATTAGAACAAATTAAAAATTGAAAAAAAAAAAAGAGGGAGAGAGACATTAAGTACAGATGGCCCCAAATAAATGCATTACCTGGTTTTTGGAATAGAGAATTTGAAGAGCCCAGAAATTGTGAAAGCCACAGGCAACCTTTCCAATGTGGCCTAAACCATCCAAGGAAATCTAATTCTCCTTAACACATTTTTTTTTTTTGTAGTTGTATACGGACAGAATGCTTTTATTTGTTTATTTTTATGTGGTGCTAAGGATCAAACCCAGTGTCTCATAAATGTGAGGCAAGTGCTCTGCCCCTGAGTTACAACCCCAACCCTCATTAACACATTCTTTTGGGGGTTTCCTACTTAAGTGCCTAGTCAATGAAATAAAACCCAGAAATATTGCTATTTGTCAAACAGTCTGCCTTCAGTTAGATGCCTATATCCTCCATTGCCTGACCATCTTCCTTCCTCTCTTATGAATTGCTAAATATTCTTAATGAGTTTTCAAATAACTACCAGAGCCCAAGACTTCAGTTTCACATACCCCTGAACAGAAAAAAAAAAAAAAAAAACCTATTTGTATTGCCCAGAGGCCAAGAACATTCACTACTGCCCAAAGCTACATTCCAGAGTACTCAAACCACACAGTGGTTATCCCACGTGTACCACTGAAATGAGCCAAACCACGAGATTCATTGCCTTTGGATGGAGTGTCATGTGCTTAGCACTAAGAACTGCATAAATCTTGCCTGATAAGAGTTTAGGGGGAGAAGTGGTTACCAGAGTAGCATTACGCTATTCTCTCTCTTTCTCTCTCTCTCTCTCTCTCTCTCTCTCTCTCTCTCTCTCTCTCTCTCTCTCACACACACACACACACACACACACACACACACAAAAACAAAAAAAAAAAAAAAAAACCTTGATTTCCCAAAGCTCTGGAGCTTTGGGAATAGTATGGTCTATAATCAGTCCAATTGGCCCAGTCAGGAAAACAGAAACCTCTGTACATAGCTCAAACAGAATATTTTGTTTATTTGTTTGTTTTTCTCATAGGGTATTCTGGGTTGCCTCAGCTGATCTCCAATCCATGTTCCTCCTGTCTCAGTCTACCAAGTAGCTGGGATTATAGGCATACACCACTGTGCCTCTCTTAGAGAAGGATTTTAATTCTGGAAAACAGTGATACAGGTATTGGACTAGCTAGAGGAGATAGAGTGAAAGGAAGGGATTCTGCCTAGAGATAAGAAAGCTGCATTTGCTATTAGAGGTAACTGCATGGCTGGTGCTGAAGCTTCTCACAGAAAAGAGACCGTCTAGCCAGTGCCAGATCTGCCATTGAGACATCTCCACTGCTGGTGCCAGACCAGAGTGATTTCTTATCTCCCATCAGTAACTCCCAGTGGCCAAACCTAAACAGAAGCCAGTTGGTAAAGGATTCTAGAAAAAAGAAGTATAGAAGCTTCCAGCCCTTCCAGTTATGAAAACAGAGTAGTACCGAAGGGAAAATGAGCCAATAAAAAAAAATAACTGGCACAATAATATTATCAGTTAATTAAATAGATGTTCAATAATTTGATATCAATTACATTTGATAGAAAATCACTTCTGAATGGGCTAGATGAGTACATAACACTAATCAATCTCTTTATAATCATTCCTTGGGAAATCTTTCTGTTGACACTTATTAAGATGGCATAGGGGCTAGGGCTGTAGCTTAGTAGTAGAGCACTTGCCTAGCATGTGTGAGGCACTGGGTTCAATCCTTAGCACCACATAAAAATAAACATAGACATGTCTATCTACAATTTAAGGGGGGAAAAAAGATGGCAGTAGCATGAAACCAAGACAAGGAGTCAAGGATGGTTGAGAAAGAGAAGCATGGCCAGTACAGGACAGGTCCAGGAGCAGACATACCGAAATTAACTTGATGAAGGGCCAGTATGGATTTGAAAAATAATTTACCTTTCCAATTAGAAAACATCTTATCTTCCAAATTGACAGTGGAGGAGGAACACCACAATCAAAATCTTTCTATTTGTCACAAGTAGCAAGAGCCAATGAGATTTATAGGGGGGAAATCTAGCTTACTAATTATATTTAAAGTCTCCTTTATAATGGAAGAAAAATGAATCACCAAAAATGCAAAAGCTACATATATTTATGTCCTTCAATATCTTTACACAACTCAGTGACAGCATAGTAGATTTATGTCCCAACATTAACCTCCTTTTAGATTCCTCCTAGGCATAGCTGCAAGCATTTAAAAAAGACTCATGTTACTGCCATTTGATACCTGATATGGAATCTTTTTTAACATCCTTTTTCCTCTACTCTTACACTGATTCATACAGTGCTTTGTTCAAATTCACTGGGGTTTTGTGGCTGGAATTATATGACTCAAAAATGAGTTAATTCCTGTTTTGTTCATGGGCATATAAAACATTCAAGACAAATGCTGAACAGGATGAATGTCCTAATGGTAAACATGCACAGATGATTTCGAAGATTGTTTTGAAAATTCTACTGTAAAGTAAAGAATATTTGATTTTAAAAGATCTTATAATTCTAAGGCATGAGTTTCTCCAGTAAACTTTGAGCCTTGACAGGGTATGTATGTTTGTATAGACATTTTAAATTTCAGACTTTATTTGTTGGGTATCATTCTGAAATGCTGTTCTGGAGACTTTTTTTCAAGAATGTGAAATGGTTTAGAATTATAAAAGTTGGCATGGCTTCTTGGAACTTCACTTTTTAAAAACTACCACTTGCTGAAATCATAAAATGCATATCTTATAACCAATGAAAATCAACATTCATGAAGACAATGAGTTCATATGTATGTATTTAAAATTTTCACTTGTTAAAAGGAAGATTATTTCTATTATATACTTTTCTTAAATTTATGCGTGATTCTCTCTCAGTTCTCCTGAGTCTGGGTATTTCAAGGTTAAGCTTCTAGAAAAAACATAGAAGAGGTGAAAGCAATGAATTGAGTTATATTAGTTGGTGTAGCTTAAATTTTCCCCTTCCTCCTCTTGGAGGTGGTAATTTTCTATGTACTACAGCAATGAAAACAAATTGTTTTGATTTAGATGGGAGGTATCCCCAAAAGCTCATGGGTAAGACAATATAAGAAAGTTTACAGGTGAAATGAATGAGTATGAGAGCTTTAACCTAATCTCTATATTAATTTGCTGCTTTGTATTTACTGGACAGTAGTTGTTGGCAGGTGGAGAGTGGCTAGAGGAGGTAGTTCATTGGAGGCATGCTTTTGGGGTTTATATTTTGTCCCTGGTGAGAGGAGCTTTCTCTCTCTCTCTCTCTCTCTCTCTCTCTCTCTCTCTCTCTCTCTCTCTCTCTCTCTCTCGCTCCTTTGCTGCCATGTCCTAAGCTGCTTTCCTTCCACCACACTCTTCCACCATGATGTCCCACCTCACCTCAGGCCCAGAGCTATGGAGTCAGTTGTCTGTGGACTGAGACCTCTGAAACCTAGGAGCCAAAATTCTTCCTCCTTTAATTGCTCTTGTCAGGTGTTTTGGTCACAGCTCTGAAAAAGCTGACTAAACCACCAATATACCCATAGAGACACTGCCCTAAGCCCTTTGCTGCCTTGGTCATTTTGGCCTTTCCCTGCGGTCCACCACAAAAATATAACCCTGCAGACCAGTTTTCCAGTGCTGCAGCTAGCTTTAGTTCTGACTGGGCCATGACCAAGCTTTACAAGTTGTGAAATATTACATCACTTTTGATTACAAGGGCATAAATCAGTGATTTTCAAACTTTCTTTTTACTTCAACCCACTTACTATAAGATACACATTTTAATCTCAGTGTACATATATTATTATAGAATTAAACTAATGTTTCATGAAGCAGTACTTACTTTTACTGTATGCATTGCACTATGATATTTTTAATTTTATTTGTTTCTATTTTTAATATGTTGTCACCACTAAACTGTTTTCATGTTTTACTAGTGGGATGCAACACTCAACTGAAAAACACTGATCTAAACCATGACAACTATTTGATGAAGATGTAGAGTTTCCAACAGAGAACATTTTCTGTTTTATTTTATTTATTTATTTTTAAAATTTTTTTAATATCTATTTTTTAGTTTTTTCGGCGGACACAACATCTTTGTTTGTATGTGGTGCTGAGGATCGAAACCAGGCCGCACGCATGCCAGGCGAGCGCGCTACCTCTTGAGCCACACCCCCAGCCCCATGTTTTATTTTTTATGGAAGCAAAAACATCTACTTATAATTAAATGACTATATGTAACTTCATTGTTGTTAAATATTATTTGTTAGTGTGCTGAAATGTTTTCATTTTTTCAAAGTGAACATCAAACATGACATTTTGGAAATTGAGCCAAAGGGTAAGAAAAAAAAAAGGAACACAACAGTGAGATAATACTCTAGAAAACAATTTTTATACAAGCCGAGTTTTGGGGTATGTGTATTTTGTGTTCTGCTTTTCTATTACTCAATTTGTTCGTTTCTGCTTTAACTTTTAGTATTTCCCCTTTTCTCCAAGGAATTATGCATTTTCTTGTCTACAGTTTTAAGGTTGGTTAATTTATTGCACTTTTTTTTTCTTATTACTATTCATAGATGCAGTGCCATTTTAGGAAAACCAATTTTGCTTCAGTATGCCTTTCATTTAGAGATCCTGGAGATTTTCCTTATTCTCTCAGGAGTCTATGCACTTAAAATTATGTCTGTTATAAATTTAACTAGTTTTTCCAGGTGTTGGTAGCAAATGGTTTTTAAAGTTATGATATATAATAGTACATTATGTTGCAAAACAAACTTCTCCCAAAACACAGTGGCTTGATAACAGCAAAGGTTTACTAGTCATTCACTGTACATGTTGGTTATAGTCCTTTTCCAGATCTTCATTCCAGGATGTAGACTAAAGGAGCAGCCTACATATAGGACATGACTGCCTCGTGTCTGAATCATAGAAGGTTCCTTTTTTTGTTTTTTACTTTGTTTTTGCTTTTTCCCCTTTTTCTTGAATTCATTTTTGTTGTTGTTTTGCAATGATTATAGTTAAATCTTTGGCACAGGTTATCTCTTACTTCTGTTCAGATATGGGGCATATATCACTTCTGAATACATTTTACAGGCCAAAGCAAGTCAAATGATTGAATTTAATTGGAGAACATAATGCTTTCATAAGGAGGGCAGCAAATAATAGGAAACAATAATATAATCTATCCCATTTTATCCCCCATAATGCTTCAACCCAAAAGATTTATCCTTGCATCTCTGTCAATTCAAAACTCTATTTTAGTGTTGCATTATATTTAAGACTTACCATTATAGCATTTTGTTTTCATTTTAAAAATCTATCTTTAATCATAGTATAATTCTGTTAATGCCCTTTGCTATAAAAACAGCTGTGCTTATCATGTTTTTATAGGCCACATGAAGCTATAGCTATTGTGGATTATAACAACATCAAGAAAATAGGGCTGGGGGCATATAGCTCAGTGGTAAAATATGCATGAAGCCCTGGGTTGATTCCTCGGCAATACACACATACACACACACACACACACACACACACACTTTTTTCTTTTTTCTAGTTTACCCTGTACCCACAGCAATGCACAGTCTTATCTCCCCCAGAATTCACTGGGGGCTACATGTGCTTATGTAAAAAAGGCCTTGGTGGCCAGCAGGATTCTTCTTGGGCCTGAGTATCTGTCTGGGTCCCTGTCTTGCGAGAGGATAGCAATGTTCCCTGTCACTTCCAGACAGAGCAGTATTGCTTTGTGCAACCACAACTTTAGAGACTCAGGGGTTTTACACACTCTTTTCTAAATTATAACCATCTCTCCCTAGCTTTGGCCCAAGCTCCTAGTTGCTGGGACATGATGAGATACAGAATAAAATAATTAATGTAATGTACCATACTAAAAATTACCTCTGATAGCCAAACCTTGTGTTTTAATTACTTTGTAATTCTCTCTATCTCTCCTCCTTCCTCTACATCAGGCTCCTCTCCTGTTTATACTGTGATATATCCTCCAATAACCAAGCCACCCTGGAACCTCTGTGAAAACTCATTTAAGTTAAACACCAAGTTGTTATTGTGCTTGTGTAGCCCACTATGAATCATAAGTTATTCCCTCTTATATTTATTAAAATTTCCTTATTCTAAGACATCTTATCACAATAATGACATACATAGAAAAGCATGATATATTAGCAAGGCTTACTAATATATGAATGAAAAAGCATGGTGTACATTCCCACCCTTTTCCATGCCTAATTGGACTTCCCAGAAGGAAGCACTTTTTAAAAAAAAATTTAATTATACATGGGCACAATTTCTTTATTTTGTTTATTTGTTTTTATGTGGCGCTGAGGATCAAACCCAGGGTCTCACACGTGCACGACAAGCACTCTACCACTGAGCCACAATCCAAGCCCCCAGGAAGCACTTTTAAACTTTCTCTTTCAAGGTTCTTCATGGTCACTTTGTTTAATTCTAAACAATGAACCTTAACTACTATTTCTTAATTACTTATAAATTATTCTATTCATTGAGACTAGTCTTCAAAAAAAGAAATAGGGATGTGCCCCAGGTTCAATCCCCGTACCCATCCCCCAAATTTATAAAAGTTGGCATTTATATTTTCTCTATTAACCATATTTTAAGTTTTCTGTTTTGTTCATTGCATTGCTGCTAAAAATTGAAAAACTACTGAAAAACAGTGACATAACTATAAAAGTTGTTGACAGAAATATTAGTCACTAGGTTATTTCATTTTCTTCTCTACTAGGACTCTTCAAGTCCTAATAAAGATTGTCCAAATTTAAGATTATAGAGTTTTTGGATGAAAGATTTAGAATAAAATAGAGAAACACACTGAGACATTGGAATGGGCAATAATTTGGGGGCCAAGACTCCCAAAGTACAGGAAACAGAAACATACAGACAAATTGAGTTACATCAAATTTAAAAACGTCTGCATATCAAAGGAAAATATCATCAGGGTAAAGAGACAATGTACAGAATGGGAGAAAATATTTGCAAACTATGTATCTGATAAGGGAATAATAGCCAGAATATATAAGAAACTCAATAACAAAAAATTAACCTCATTAAAATGCTCAAGAGATCGAAATACATATTTTTCAAAGAAGATGAATAGTCAAATATGAAAAAAATATGAAACTAACTATTCTTGAGAGAAATGTAAATTAAAAAGACAATGATATATCACATCACTCCAGTAAGAATGGCTATCTATCAAAAGATAACAAGTGCTGGCAAGGATGTAGAAAAAAGAGAATCTATGCACAACGTTGGTAGAAATGTAAATTAATACATCCATTATGGAAACCAGTATGGAAGTTCCTCAAAAAATTAAAAATACAACTATCATGTGGTCTGTAATCTCACTCCAGGTATATATTCAAAGAAATGAAATCAGTATGTTAAGTGAGACGTCTACATTCTCATGTTTTTTGCAGTACTCTTTATAATAGCCAAGAAATGGAAACAACCTAAGTTTCTATCAACTGATGAATGGAAAAAGGAAATGTGGTATACACACACCCCATAGAATAGTATTGATCCATAAAAAAGAATGAAATCTTGTTATTCATAACAACATAGATGGAACTGGAGATCATTATATATTAAGTAAAATAAGCAAGGCCCAGAAAGACAAGTACCTCATGATCTCATTTATATGTCAAACATTTAAAAGCTAATCTCATAGAAACTGAGATTAAAATGATGTGTGGGAGGCCAACCTTACAGGTGACTGAGTTACACTCCCCAGCTAGGTGCTGAGGCGCTCAGTCACAGAAATGTGTGTGTCTTGCTACAGCTCCATGGGTGAAGCTATGCTCACCTGTTCCTTTGTAATATAACCCCTTGCCCTGTTTAGGATAGAATCTTCCATGGAAGTGCCTTGTGTGTGTCCCCCCTCTTACTGTGCCCTTGGGTGTGGCCTACCCAGGTGTTAGTCAACCTGCTGACAGTGGACATCATGAAGATAGACTCAGCCCCCTGAAACCTGACCCTTTGCCTCATTTGAATAGCTTCTCCTCAATAAAAGGGGTCAGCGTGTGCTTTCGCTCTCTCTCTTCCTGCGGACCCTTAAGGTCAGAGGAGCCGCCACAGTAACCCCAAAGAAAAAGTGTCTCTTGTGTGGTTATTTCATGCATCCCAGTTAGCCCAGTTTAACTAGAGTGATCCCTGAGCCTTTTAGTCGAGAGAACCCAGCAATGATGGTTACTAGAGGCTGGGGAGAATTGGAGGGAAGGGGGTTGGTAAAGTTAGTCAACAGGTACTAAATTGCAGTTCCATAGGAGTAAGAAGTTCTGGTGTACTATTTTACAGGAAGGTGCATGTAAATAGAGATTATTTATTGTATCTTTCAAAAAATCGAGTAGAAAATGTTTTAACTATAAAGAAGTTATAAATGCTTGAGGACTTAGATAAGTTTAACCTGGTTGTACAATGTTGCGTTGGAGATATAGCTCAGCGGTAAGAGTGTTTGTCTAGCATGGTTAATACCTTTTGATCCCCAGCACCATAAAGCAACTAAACAATGTATACATCTAACAGAACATCAGCTGGTACTATATATATATATATATATATATATATATATATATATATATATATATATATACACACACATATATATAAAACACACACACATATATATAAGATATATAATTTGTATGTTTTATGAATCAGTTAAAAATAAATTTGATTTTTACATACTAAAAATAAGTAAAATTTTTTAAAAAATATAGTGTTTTCAAAATATTTTTGTTAGTGCATTATAGTTATACATGAATTTAGGGTTCATTTTGACATAACCATACAAGCATGGAATATAATTTGCTGTTCTTCAGTTTCCAGTACTTTTCCTTTCTCTCCCTTCCTCCTTCCGCACTCCCCTTCCTCTATTTGAGTAGTCTTCCTTCTATTTATTTATAGTTTTTTTTAAATCAGTGCTCTACAGATATACATAAAAGTGAAATTCATTGTGGAATAGTCATATATGTATATAGCATAATTTGGCCAATTTCTTTCCACTGTTTCTTTTCTAGTTCCTCCTCCCACTCCCTCAAGCCTCTTACCTGCACTCTACTGATCTCCCTTCTATTTTCATGGGGATTCTCCCCTACTCCCACTTTTTTATTCTTTATTTTGGTCTAGCTCCAACATACAAGAGAAAATATTTGGCTTTTGACTTTCTGAGTCTGGTTTATTTCACTTAGAATGATGTTCTTCAGTTCCATCCATTTACCAGCAAATCTCATAATTTAATTCTTCTTTGTGGCAGAATAAAACTCCAATATGTATGTACACCACATTTTCTTTATCCATTCATCTGCTGATGAGCACATGTGCTAGTTTCATAACATGGTTATTGTGAATTGCATATAAACACTGATGTGGCTATATCACTATAGCATGCTGATTTTAGTTCTTTTGGATAAGTACCAAGGAGTAGGATAGCTGGATCATATAGTGATTCCATTCCTAATTTTTTAAAAAAATATTATTTATTTTTAGTTTTTCGGCAGACACAACATCTTTCTTTGTATGTGGTGCTGAGGATCGAACCTGGGCCGCACGCATGCCAGGCGATGCTCTACCGCTTGAGCCATAGCCCCAGCCCCCATTCCTAATTTTTTGAGGCATCTCCATACTGCTTTTCAGAGTGGCTGTACTAATTTGCTGCTCCACCAACAATGTATAAGTGTACATTTTCCCCGAACATCCTCACCAGCATTAATTATTATTTGTATTCTTGATGATTCCCATTCTAACACGAGTAAATGAAATCTCAGGGTAGTTTTGATTTGCATTTCCCAGATTCCTAGGAGTGTTTAACATTTTTCATATATTTGTTGGCCATTTGTATTTCTTCTTTTTGAGAACTGCCTGTTTAGTTATTTTGTCCATTTATTAATTTTTGTGTGTGTTAAGTTTTTTGAGTTCTTATATATTCTGGATATTAATCTGCTATTAGAGGAGCAGGTGGCAAATATCTTCCACTCTTTAGGCTCTCTCTTCATGGTCTTGTTTCCTTTGCCATGTAGAAGCTTTATAATTTGATGCAATCCCACTTATTGATTCTTTCTAAAATATTTTTTATTTGTATATGGACATGATACCTTTATTTATTTATTTGAATGTGGTGCTGAGGATTGAACCCAGTGCCTCACACATGATAGGCAAGTACTCTACCACTTAACTATAACCTCAGCCCTACTTATTAATTCTTGTGCTTTAGGAGTCTTGTTAAAAGTCAATGCCTGCACCAGTATGTTGGAGTGTTGGACCTATATTTTCTTCTAGTAGTTGCAAAGTTTCTGATCTAATTACTACTAGGTCTTTGATCCACTTTAAATTGACTTTTGTGAAGGGTGAGAGATAGGGATCTAGTTTCATGCTCCTATATATGGATATCCACTTTTCCTAGCACCATTTGTTTAAAAGGCTATTTTTTCTCCAATGTTTGTTTTCAGAACCTTTGTCAAGAATTGGATGACTGTATCTATGTGGATTTTTTGTGTGTGTGTCTGTTTTTATGCCAGTACCACAGTGTTTTTGTTACTATATGTCTGTGATATAATTTAAACTACAGTATTGTAATGAATCCAGGATTGCTCTTTTTACTTAGAATTGCTTTGATTATTCTGGGTATTTTATTCTTCTCTACAAATCTTAGGACTGTTTTTTTTTCTAGTTCTGTGAAGACTGTAATTCGAATTTTGATGAGGATTGCATTGAATCCATCTGTAGATTGCTTTTGGCAATATGGCCATTTTAGCAATATTAATTCTGCCTATCCATAAACATGGAAGCTCTTTCCATCTTCTTCAGTTTCTTTCTTCAGTGTTCTATATTTTTCATTGTAGAGGTCTAATCCATCCTTGGTTAAATTTATTCCTAGGTACTTAATTTTTTGGTGATGGCTACTGTAAATGGAATTGTTTTCCAGATATCTTTCTCATAAGATTCATTGTTGGTGTATAGAAAAGCTATTGATTTTTGCATTTTGATTTTGTATCCTGTCACCTTGCTGAATGTATTAGCTCTAGAAATAAAGAGCTTCTGGTGAAGCTTTTACAGATCATCTTAGTATAGGATCATATTATCTGCAAATAGTGACTATTTTACTTCTTCCTTTCCTATTTGTCTGCCTTTTATTTCCTTCTCTTGCATAATAACTCTGGCCAAAATTTCAACTACTGTATTGAAAAAATGGTAAGAGTGTAATCTTTGTCTTATTCCTGATCTTAGAGGGAATGCTTTTCGTTTTCCCCCCATTTGCTATGATGTTGACTTTGGATTTGTTATATATAGTCTTTATGATGTTCCTTCTATTCCTAGTTTCTTCAGTGATTTTATCATAAATGAGCACTGAATTTTGTTTTTTTCTCCATCTATTGAGAATGTTATGTGATTTTTGTCCTTATTTATATGGTAAATTACATTTATTACTTTTTTGAAATATTATTGCATTTGTGGAATTAAACCAACTTCATGATGTCCAGTCTTCTTACTGTGTTGTTCAATATTATTTGCTAGCATTTTATTAAGGTTTTTTTATGTCTGTGTTCATCAAGGATATTGGTCTATAGTATTCTTTTCTTGGTGTGTCCTTGTCTGGTTTAGGTATCATTGGGGTTTTTAAATAATGATTTTCTAAGGTTTTTTTTGAGATGACTTCATACTGTACTAGTGTAGAGGTGTATCAAAATTTACTTATGAAATCACCTACTGATAGATATTTAGATTGTTTACTGTCTTTTGCTGTTACAAACAATGCTGCAAAAACACCCTGCTATCTTTTATGCAAATGTGCATCTATAACTGTTAGCTGAATTCCAGGAAGACAAATTGCTAGTTTAAAGGCATTTAATAGATAGATAGATCCTTTTGACCTGCATATCCAATTTGAATAGGTAGATTATTTTGATATATATTTCCATGTTGCCCCCCATCCCAAAGAAAGAGGTGATACCAATTGACATTCCCACTATCAGTGCATCAGACTGCATATCTTCCCAATTCCTTTATTCTTAGACTGTATATTTTTACTTTGTCTATCACCACTATCTATTTTTCCAGGTTACTCCTTGACTCCCACAAGTCTTCCACTCCCTCTGACCTATGGGCCATTATTACCTTTTCACTGGTTCTCACTCATCTTCTGTTTGCTTCTTCTGCTTCCATTTTATGATCTTACATTATAATTATTCTCGCATGCTCTCAAATCTGTTACTTCTCTTTCCCTTTCTTGTAACTGACAGCCAAATTCCAGGCCCAATAAGCCCAGCTCTCTCCCTGTGTCACACCCAGAAGTTCAATGTGATTGGAAAAAAACGAACAAGTATGCAGACGATACTGAAAATTCATAATCTCACTCAGGTAGGCCTTTAATAGAGTCCCAGTGTATCCCTTAGCCCATTAACTCTCTTCTTCTCCTAAAGAGAGAGTCACAAATGTGCTATTTTATTCCTATTCCTTTCTCCAACTCTTTAACACCTTCTGAACCCTCTATTGATGACTTAACTTTGTACCCTGCTGAGAACTTCCACATCCACCATCACATTTACTGGTCTGCCAGTGTCATTGCCCACATTTTCTGCCTTCTTTCCTGTTACAATGGATACACTGTCCATCTGCCTGTGTAAAGTCAATCCATACATTGGATTGAATCCCTTCTCACTTACTCAAGGCCCTGTCTCCATAAATTGTTCTTTCTCTCTTCTGCATCATTGCTATGATTTAGATATACATTGTCCCCCAAAGATTCATATGCAGGAATCTTGGTCCCCAGTGTAACAGTACTGAGAAGTGGTAGAACCTTAAGAAGTAGGCCTAGTGGAATATGATTAGGTCATTGGGGCCACCACCCTCTGAAGGGATTAACACCTGTCTTGCAGGAATGGGTTAGGTTTTATTGGATTAAATTGATTACCTTGAGAGCAAATTATTATACAGTGAATATAACTTTCTCACCTTACCCTTTTGCTTACTCTCTCACTCGTGTGCTCTTCCATATGTGTTCTTGCTATCCATCATGGTGTGATGTAGCCAGAAGGCCCTCACCAGGAGTTGATCTGATGAAGCTGCCTGATATAGGACTTTCAGCTACCAAAACTTCTTTCCTTTTATAAAGTATCCAGTCTCAGATATTTTATTATAAAAGCACAAAACAGAGTAAAACAATCATCGTTTCTTTCTATTGAATCATTCCCATTGTTACCATACATGTTGTAGTATTTCCCCATTGGGGAAAAAACTCATCTATTGGCTCCACATCTCTTCTCACCAGTACCCCACTTGTCAGCTTTCCCACACATACTTCTCTTTAGAGTTGTACAGACAACTCTTTTATGTTTCCACCTCATCTTTTCCAATTCTCTCCTGAAACTCATTCCAATCAGTCATTTATCTCCACCATTCACAAAAACAATTTTAATCAAGGTACCCAATAATTACTTCCATGTTGCCATGTCCAAAGATCAATTCTCAGTCCTTACTTTACATGTAACCTATTTGCAGCATTTGACAGTTAGTCATATTCTCCCCGAAATTTCTTGCTATTTCTGCTCAGATTTCATCTTGTTAGAAAGGACTTTCCTGAGCATTCTGGGTTAAATAGTCAACCAATTGATCCTTTCTACTGTCCACCCCATGGCCTACTCTGTAGTATAGATTTCACCTGATCAATTTTATGCTTGTTTATTGGGTTCCTCCATTATTTCAATCTTAGTTTGTATAAAACAACAAATGGCATCTTTGAAATGATAAAGGATATTTGAATATAGGCTAGGTATTAAATGATATTAAAGAATTACATTGGGCTGGGGATGTGGCTCAAGCAGTAGCGCGCTCGCCTGGCATGTGTGCGGCTGGGGTTCGATCCTCAGCACCACATACCAACAAAGATGTTGTGTTTGCCGAGAACTAAAATAAATAAATAAATAAATAAATAAATATTTTTTAAAAAATAAAGAATTACATTAATTTTTGTTAGGCGTGGTGTTCATGTGAAAAAATTTAAAAGTCCTGTAAGTTAGAGATGCAGAATGAAGTATCTACTAGTGAATTGAATACTATTTGAAATTTTCTTTTTTTTTTTTTTTTTTAAAGAGAGAGTGAGAGAGGAGAGAGAGAGAATTTTTAATATTTATTTTTTAGTTCTCGGCGGACACAACATCTTTGTTGGTATGTGGTGCTGAGGATCGAACCCGGGCCGCACGCATGCCAGGCGAGCGCGCTACCGCCTGAGCCACATTCCCAGCCCTGAAATTTTCTTTACTCAATAAATAAGTCCAAAATTTTGGGCATGAGCAGTTGGGATAGTGGAGCTGTTATTTTCACAGATTTTTAAAGACTATAGGAAGAGGCAGTTTTGTAGGAAATGAGTAGGAGAAAATAATGGGTTTGGTTTGCACGTGGTAAGTTTGAGATGTATATAGATACCCAAGTAGAGACATTGAGTAAGCATTTGGATACAAAAGTCTAGAGTGCAGGGAAGAGATAAACATCTGTGAGTCAAGACAACATGATATTTAAAGTTATAAGAACATTTAGAAAATTAAATTTAACTAGAAAAAAAAAGCAAGAAGTCATCTAAGGACTAAGCCTATTATAGCACTCCAAAATCTAGAGGCCAGAATTGGGGGAAAGTCATCAGAAAAGATGAGGAAGGAGTGGTCACTGAGGTGGGGGAATAAATATGGCAATCTGACAGCCAAGTGAGGAAGGGCCTCCTCACCAAGAGTTTCAAAAATGGTTATATAATTAAAATATTTAGTGAATGAATAGAGCATAATAATTTATTTCTCTACATCAGAATGTATAATAATTTGGGGCTGGGGATGTGGCTCAGGCGGTAGCGCGCTCGCCTGGCATGCGTGCGGCCCGGGTTCGATCCTCAGCACCACATACCAACAAAGATGTTGTGTCCGCCGAGAACTAAACAATAAAACATTAAAAATTCTCTCTCTCTCTCTCTCTCTCTCTCTCTCTCTCTCTCTCTCTCTCTCCCCTCTCTCACTCTCTCTTTAAAAAAAAAAAAAGAATGTATAATAATTTAAGATATAAAATGTCAAAACTTTTGTGATAATATTTTAGATTTTTTAAATAAAATATTTTTATGCAAATTGTGGTTTGAATAATTGCTAAGTATTACTGATAATTTCAGAATTAAATTCTGGTTTGAATTATTGTAGTGGACACTTTTTTATTTGTTTCGTACTGGGAATTTAACCCAGGGGTGCCTTACCACTGATCTACATCCCCAGCCCTTTTTATTTTTATTTTGAGACAGGGTCTTGCTAAATTGCTTAGGGTCTTGCTAATTTCTGAGGCTGTCCTCCAACCTGAAATCTCCCTGCCTCCCAAGGTGTTCTTGATGAGAACAACTCAGTGAGAACCTAACTCTAAATAAAATATAAAAAAAAGGGCTGGGGATGTTGCTCAGTGGTTAGGCACCCCTAGATTCAATCCCAGTACCAAAAAAAAAAAAAAAAAAAACAGAAGAAAAAAATCAATAATGTTTTTTTTTGTGTGTGTGTGTGTGTGTGTGTGTGGTTTTTTTTTTTTTTTTTTTCAGAGTTCTTTCTTCTTCATGGCCAATACTCTCATCTCCTAGCTGCTTGGAATGTCAGCTGCTGTCTTACAGATGTATCCCTCACTAAGAATACCCTTGGACTATAAGAAACTGCCTCTCCTAAAGGTACACACTCTACCAGTAGGAAGTCCAAACCAAATGACTGGCTGAGAGTAACAATACATAACCTGGCCCCTTCTCTCAGTTTGGGACAGCTATACAACTATACATTTATATATAAATTTATATACATTTATCTGTAAATATATTTGAAAAGCCAGGACATTTGTTCCGTAGAGTTTTCCATATGCTGTAGTCAAAGCAGTTTTGCATAAATGTATATAGATATGCATAATTATGTTCTTTTATGTGTCTCCTTTTAAGGACATCCCTACTCCAGAACTCCCTATAGGACAACTGAGGATTGGAATGAAACCTGACTGAGATCCATTCCACTTCATGCATACCATTCCACCTTCCTCACTTCCCCAGAGGCATTTCTCCAGTAAACTTCTGCAGGCAACTCTCCACCTCAGAATTTGCATCTAGGGAACCCAGCTTAAACAGTGTTCTACCTGAGGAGGCGCTGTCCCCCAACGTAATTGTGCCATTTTCAAAATAATCTAGAATTTATTATTTATTGGAAAAGCCAGGACATTTGTTCTGTAGAGTTTTCCATATGCTGTATTTGTCTGGTTGTATCCCTGTGTGCATTCCTTATCTGATCCTTCTGTAAACTGGTAGTATAGAGGCTTAATTACATTCACCCCCACCCATTTTCAACCTTGTGAAATTTAAATGTTGGCTTCTGATGCTAAGAGGAGGAAAATCCAAAGCTCCCCAGGATCAGAGGAGATTACTCATGATTATATGCGCCCCTTTCCTACCTCCCTCATCCCCCTTCATCACATAGACTTGGTATCTGCAACCGAAAGCCATTCCATTTACACACTCAGGACTGGGAACAAATGACTGGAAAATGTGTTTACCTGTGTTTAGTCTTTTTTTTTTTTTTTTTAAAAAAAAAAAACAACCTACATTTAGTCTTAGACACTAAATACCTTCCTCCCAGAGTATGATTATCTTTTTCTTACCCTGTAAGGAAACCAAAGACAGCAACACCATCTCTAGATTATTTGCATGTAGAATTCCCTGTCGTTATTAATTTTAAAAGCCATCCTGGCTTTCTTCTGTCAAACGGTTTGATTGTGGATCACATTCTTTCAACGACAGCTGGTTAATCATCATGCTTTTATCTGGCACCTGCTGCGTGATCAGCGTCATTCTTGGAGAATTCATGCTGATTAAATTCCCTGTAAAACAATTAGGAAGCTGTATCTTGTTTTTGCTCTGTCCTCATCTCCACCCCACAGTTCACACAAATTTATTCCAAAAATCAAATAAATATTCTTTCTTTTGTATCAATTCACTGTTTTTGAATTATCTATACTATGCCCCATTCTGTTAAGAGTTGATAACACCTTAGACAATTATGATTTTTCAAAGCAGTTTTGCATAAATATATATAGATATGCATAATTATGTCCTTTTGTGTGTCTCCTTTTAAGGAAATGTGTTAAGATTTTTTTCCCCTTCATTTAGGTATTTAATGTAATTACAAGCAACAGAAACCAGGATGAGCTGGCTCAAGGGGGAAAATCTTATTGGAAACATATGAATCTATCACATAGAATCCAAAGAATTGACCAACCAACCATGAAGGGCAGAAGCCAAGGAAGCTCTGGAGACCCTGGTAACAACTGCTTTGGAAACTTTCCTTTCCTTTATTATGCCGTTAACATGACCAGTCCAAACTCTCCGTTCTCTGTGTATCACAATTTAAATTCAAAATCTTCTGGAGGGGGCACAATCTGATTGGTTCCCATGCTCTATATCCTTCAGTGCCCAATACAGAAGCCATCAGCTACATGTAGCCATGGAGCACTTGAAGTGTGACTACCACAATTGACAAACTGAATTTTTTTATCTAATTTTATTAACTAACTTAAAGATTAAAGCAAAGTGAAATATTTTTCTGTTGCACACAACTTTCTTATTTTGGTGTAAACTGAACACATTTTACCTTAACTATTAAAATTTATCATTTAAATTGAGATGTGTTGCCACTGTAAAATATACCAGATTTTGAAGACAGTATGGAAAAAAGAGAAGGTAAAATGTCTTATCAATATTCAAGTTTTTAATGATTACATGTAGAAATGATAAAATTTTGGACATATTGAGTTAAATAAAATATTCAAAAGTATTATTTTTACTTTAAAATATAGCTGCTATTACAAGAAATGTTGCTATTACTAGAAAATTTTAAGTTTTACATATAGCACATATTATATTTCTCTTGGATAGTGTTGCTTTTATAACTACTGAGGATTTGCTTCTGAAGATTAAGCACAATTCTAAAAGACTGAATGAAAGTTCTGAATAGATTGGACACCCTCAAAAGGATCAACTACCCGGTATAAAATAACAAATAGAGTGGTTTCTGGGAAAACATAATGTGCCCAATTTTTAGTGGAATACATCTCTTCCACATTATTTGGCTATTTCATTGCAATGCTCATTATACCATTAAGTAGTGTTAAAAGCTGTTATCTCAGACTTTAACATTTGATACTACAAATATTCCCATCTAACCAACATTTATTAACAAAACCCCCATCCTTGTGAAACTGAAAATCTAGTAGCAATGAGAAAGATTATAAACAGGTAAGTATATAATGGCCAGTTATAAATAGATGTCCTGAAAAAAATAACAGGACATGCTCCTTATCTGGATGATTAAGAAAGCCAGATCAGGTGACAGTAAAAGAGAGATTGGAATGAAGGAAAAGGATGAGTCATGTGCCTCTCAGGAAAATCAGTTCTCGAAGTAGACAGAATTAGTTTAGCATGTTCAGGGTCCTCAAGGAAGCTTCTGTGGCAAAACACAGAGAGAAAAGAGAAGAGTAGAAAATGGAGTCAGAGCAGGGAGTTGAAGTCATATCAATTTCACGGTCCTCAAGATGAGGTAAATCTGAGTGGAATCCTTTGCAATGCTGAGAACAGAGAATGACCAGATCCTATTGATATTTTTCATTATGATTCCACAAATCATATAGGTAGGACTTGATTTTATGACCCAATTTTTTTTTAATGTGGAATTTTCCCCTCATGCTTAATTAAAGGATTATCAACTCTTACTTGATTTCCTGGCTCTGAATTAATCTTTTGAAAAAATTAAATGAATTGTGGAAAAATAATACAAATTTGCAAAAAAAAAAACAATTGAAAATTTAAATCCAGAGCTATTTCCCTTCTGAATTAATTTGAATCCTGAAAATTTTCTATGCCCTTTCTATGTGTATGCCCTTTTCTACACCAATTCCTACAAATGAAAATTATAGGACACAATTATTTACCTAAGGGAATAAATGTTATTCATGGAAGAAGCTTTCTAATGGATAAGAATTCTTCCAATTATTTTGGATGCAAAGCTTAAAAAAAAAACAATAATTCATTCAACTGCCTTTAACACACAAAGGAATAACCACCTATAAAACTTAAAAGAAACCACAAAGAAGACATGAATGCAGAGACCTATAAATTTTTAAAAGCTAAATAAATGATAAATAACCTAATACAAAATGTATATACATAATAACTGCCAATTATGCAGAAAAACTACCACTTTTTATACACTTTCCAAGTGTCATTTGCCTGAGTGTCTGTATAGACTTGCTAGGGCTGTCATAACAAAATATCATTCTTGATGGCTTAAGTAAAGGAAATTTATTGTCTTGCAGTTCTGGAGGCTAGAAGCCTCTAGGTTTAGTTTCTTCTGAACACATCCCTGTGACTATGTGTCCAAATATTATCTTATAAAGATACCAAACATATTGGATTAGGACCTAGCCTAAGAGCCTCAGCTTAACTGAATTACCACTTTCAAAGCTCTTAACTCCTAATAAAAACATATTTGGAGGTACTGTAGGTAGGACTTCAAAAAATGGATGGGGGGCAGGGGACAGGGATTTGGCCCATAACACCATCACTGACTTTTTATAAGGATAAAATGTTCAATAAGATAGTGTCCCTAAAAGAAGTGGCAATGTGATACATGTTATCATAGAAATAAGTAAAATTAGTGGTCAAGTATTTTGGGAGCACATAAGAGAGAGTACAGATTTTGCCTTGTGCAGGAGCTAGAGTGGGGAAGGCAATCAGTTTCAAAAAGCGCGTTACATTTGAAATAGATTTATGGCTAGGGATATGACTCAATGGTAGAGAGTTACTTAGCATGTGTGAGGCCCTGAATTCAATCCCAAGCACTACAAGATTAAAAAAGAAAAAAAAGTGAAATAGGTTCAAAAGGATAATCAGACATTATTTGCTTGGTGACAACACCCATTGTAGATGTGCCTAAAATACAAAATCACTAGTTAATTATTAAGATGTCATACATGATGAGCAAGTAAAAAACAATAAGGTACTATGTAAATATTTCATTTCCTTTTTATTAATAAGCAAAATTACTATTTTCTTTATTCCTTCAGAAAACAAATTGCTAAATAAAAACCTAGGTACATAATACCTTCATTTGCCTTCTTTATACTCTAATGATTAGCAAAATATTTTCTTACTCCTTGTTGCATTCCTTCTGTCTTTGATTTCTTTGGGTTTTATGAAATAACTTAGATAAGTTTTAGATTTATTTTTCTGAAATGGGGAGAGGGAGAGAGAGAGAGAGAGAGAGAGAGAGAGAGAGAGAGAGAGAGAGAGAGAGCTTCCATAAAAATCTTACATGTCATCCTGTGATTGATGATTGTATCTGAAAATAACTATTACTTGTAGCAGGAACTAGATAGAATATATACTTAGTAAAGTTCTATAATTCTCCTGGGTTGAATAAGTACTGAATTGACTTGAAGCAGAATTCTTTATAGCTCTTTATTTTAATACCTAAAATATTGGTCTCAAAAGAAAAGATAACTATAACTTTTTATTATAATTAAAAACTGAATATCTTAACACAATATAAGTTTCTTCCATGATAATACATATTTTTTTAGTTGTAGATAGACACAATACCTTTATTTTATTTGTTTATTTTTTATGTGGTGCTGAGGATCAAACCCAGTGCCTCACATGTGTGAGGTAGGCACTCTACCACTGAGCCACAACCTCAGCCCCAATACGTGATTTTTTTAAAAAAGGTCTTAAATATAAGATGACCTCTATAAGTCTGAAATCCCTTTATTTAAAACTGCAATCACCAGGGGCAGTGGTGCATGCCTGTAATCCCAGGGGCTCAGGAGGTTGAGGCAGGAGGATCATGAGTTCAAATCCAGCCTCAGCAAAATCGAGGCACTAAGCAACTCAATGAGACCCTGTCTCTAAATAAAAAATACAAAATAAGACTAGGGATGTGGCTCAGAGGTCGAGTGCCCTTGAGTTCAATCCCCAGTACCAAAACAAAACAAAACTGCAGAGTAACTTTTACTTTCCCCCAAATTACTCAATGTATTACTCCTAGAGAGACTCTGTACTAGGGTTTTGTTGGCAAGCATCCTTCCCCCTAGAGAAGTTGGTTAGACAAGAATCTGATTGTGAGGTCTTTGTGGTTTCTGTGGCTCAGACTGTGATGATTGGATCAGATTTGTAACATATTAATAAATTATATTCACACTACACTTATGGCATGACATGGGAATAAAATCCCAACTCTTCTAATTACATTAGGAAGAATGAGATTATTTTCCACCAGAAGTAAGAATGCTTTGAATTTCTTGTACTTCTTTCAATACTTACTGCTGTGAAAACTACATCCTGTAGAGAATTATGAAACTATATGTAGCATTTATGCCAAACAAAAGACAGAGACTTTTCCTGGAGGAGCTCATAATCACAGTACAAGTGGTATCTTAATGACTTATGTTATTTTAGTTAATGAATCATTTTATCTTAAATATTAAAATGCCATACTCTTCCTATTGTCATAGCTTAACTGGAAATGACTTGAAAATGTTTTACAATTTAGCAGGCTAAATGTAATATGCAATCTTGGATTGGATCCTGGAATAGAAAAAAAAAATTAGTAGAAAAACATAAAATCCATTTAGTTTGGCATTTAGTTAATAATATACAAATGCTAATTTCCTTGTTTTGACAGAGATATCCTGGCTATAGATGTTTCCATGAGGAGACACTGGATAAAGGACATGGAAGGACTCTCTCAGTACTATCTTTGTAACTTTCCATCAGTCTAAAATTATTCTGAAATTAAAAGTTTATTTTTCAAAAAGAATTTAGCAGTATGTTAAAGTTATATTTTCCAGTCTACATCCATGAATAAGTGTGCCAGGCTCACTATTGCAGTGATCTGGGGATTGGATTTGGGTATGGTAGAAAATAAGACAGAAGATGCAAACCAAAAGGACTGGGAACCAAGAGTGCTTTTGCTGTGTGAGGAGGTTCAGAGTTGGCTAAAATCTCTTGACTAGAGGGGAAATTCCTTTAGGTTTAAAATATAGGTATTCACTGATATTAGAAGCATATAAATGGAAGTTTTAAAAGAAGGTATTACAATAAAAGCAAAATATTATGTAAACAAAAATGATGGATATAACACTAACGAAGGCCCTTTCTAAAAAAATAAAAATACTTTTGAAATTTAGACTCTATGTTAAATATTTGGAAACTGCCTGTAGAGGAAAAGCTAAGAAAGTTGCTGAATAGGCAGCAGGGCACAGTGACACTCACCTGTAATCCCTGTGATTCAGGAGGCTAAGGCAGGAGGATCACAAGTTTGAAGCCAGCCTGGGCAATTTAGCAAGACCCTGTCTCAAAATACAATATAAACACAAGGTTTAGGAAATGTGGCTCAGTTGTAAGTCATTTATTTGACTAGCATGTCCAAGGCCCTGGGTTCAATCCCTAATACCATAAATGAAAAAGAAAATAGGGTGTGATCTTTAAAATCTTTTCTACTCATATTTACAATTATAGCTTTGAAAATTTTTATATGAAGTACTAAAAGATTTTTTTAAAGTAAAGTTTACATTGGACCTTGTAGTCTGCTTCATCATGGTTTCCTGGATGTTCTCTTTCTTCAGTAATTTATGCCCCCTTAGAAGTGAACACATAATCTAGGTCCAGTCAAACACAATACCACTTTCTCTGAACATTACTGTGAGGTGGGATGATGCAAATATAGAGATGCTAGGAGGAAGCCCTGCTGAGCTAGGCAAATGGACAAGTTTGAATCTAAACTCATTTGTTTGAAAGCAGAAAAGCAATAGCACACAGGGAGACCCATTCTGCCTCTAGCAAGCAGCCTGGACCATGGAGTGCCAAATAATATTTCTACTTGCTGAACTCTGGTAAAAAAAAAAATAACTGAATTTTATACTCTAAATTGAAGTTAATACAAAGGAGAGAAGCAGGAAATACACTGGGGACTTGGTAAGGACCTACAAATTCAAGAAGCCTGTTTCCCTTGCCCCTTTCAAGTCTGTTATTCTATGATAAACATAATTGAAGTCAATACCTGTGGCAAAACATTACCACGGTCACAGAGTTAGGGGCAGGTTAGCCATTATAAGAGCCTATATGATGGGTATAGCGGGGATACTGTGCTAAGAGCTAAGAAACAGAAACTTCAAGTGCAAGGTAAGACTGCTGGTGCCTAGTCTGTGAAATACCCAGATATCCAACTGGCAAAAATCCATCAGGTCTGAAGGGAGTTGTATTGCCAGAAAACCCACCTTGGAAATAATCGTGTCTTTGTTCAAAGCCTAAGCCAATATCCAGTCTCCATAATCAGAACAATAAGAAGTCAGTGGCTGAAGTAGTGCAGTCTAAAATGTGAGGGGCAGGGAAAGATTCACTCCTCACACCTGTAGATCCATGCAGCAAGATTGACTCACTAAAGAGAATTTTTCATTGACCGAGAAGCAAATTTAGATGATATTTGTATCACAAGACCAGAGAAACCCCATCTCCATGTGACTAAGAGAAAAGAAAGCATATCAGCCAGAATTCCTAGACTTCAACATAATATGGTCACTGGATGAGAATGGATTGTTTCATTGGGAGATGAACTGTACAGGGAGATATTGCATTAAATTCAGTAAAGAACATTTTTAGAATTGCACATCTGGAAAGGCAAGAGTGTGGATGAAGACAGTGAACCATAGTAGCATTCTGTGCTGCCCAAAGTCTGACTTAATTTGGCTGGCATGGCACTGTTTTTCTTCTCTGGGACAGATGTGGGCATATGTCACAATCCCACCTAATTGTAATACTCCATTCCCCAGGCATGTGATTACTCTTGGGGTGGGCTTGTGGCCCAAACAGGGCTATAAGAGTCTTCTGGAATTGATACTGAGATATTGGGAGAGAAAGGTCTCTTTCCTCTGGGATTCCTAAAGCAGATGATGTAAGCCTAGAGCAGTGGGCAACCTACTTCTCTGGCAGCCTGAAAGATGGAAAAAATGAGGTCACTACACAGAGGAGTCTGAGCCGAGATTTGGGGGAGGGGGAAAGAAAGAGACCTGATGATATAATTTCCATCTGGGCCTGAAGCCAAATCCATCCAGGAACACTCTCACTCTCCCCACCCCACCCCCCAATCTTCTTACTCCTCTCAATTCCTCTCTCTTTTTTTTTTTTGCATAGAGTTGTATTTCTGTCTATTTCAACTGAAATAGTCTTTAAATATTTTTGTTTTTCTAAATATAAAAGTAATACATGGTAAATGTAGAAAAATTTGAAAAATATAGACAGGCATAAATAAAAAAGAAAATCTTCTATTCTCAAAAAAAAAGAAAGAAAGAAAGAAAGAAAATAATCTATTCTCTCATGCTTTCAGTAGAGCCAAATGAGTATTTCAGAGTTTTTGTAGTACTTTAAATACTATTTCTCATAGTTATTATCACAATAGATTATTTTACATAGCTTTTATCATAATAAATTTGCTTCACATGGTTTTGATTATAATAAATATTCAATCTTGAATAGTGGTTTTTCTATTTAACATTATACCATTTTCCCATGTTCTTAAACCACCTATAAATATAATTTGCTTAAATTTATCCTACTATTTAGATAATTTTAAAGTACTAAGACCATTTTAGAGTATAAGGCTTTTCTTAGCTTTCCTGTGCTATTTTGATAATTTTAAAATATTAAAACCATTTGGATTTTAAACCTAATATTTATTTTTAGAAACATAATTACTAAGCCTAAATAGTAGAACATTTTAAAGGATTCTGATATGTTTTATTGATTCCTTATTTGGTTGAATACAAATATACACATGAGAAATTTGTCCTTCATAGACAATTAGGACTAAATTAATCAAATAAATATGGCTAAGTTAGAGAAAAACCAAACAAGACACCATCAGGCCTTCAATGAATAGATAGTTCTTTTTAGGAGCAAAAACTACCCTGCATTAACTCAATTCAAAATTTAAGCTGTATTAAATGACAGAAAACAAAAGAAATTAAAACACTGACATTTAACCATGTTATCTGATACACATTTCTCCCTAAATGACATAATTTTTTAAAAATATAATTTTAGTATTTCTCCACTATGAAATAATATATAAAACGATATAAGATACCATCAACAGCTATTTTTTACAATGACAGTGTCCATTGTCATTGAAA
This sequence comes from Ictidomys tridecemlineatus, assembly GCF_052094955.1. Lineage (NCBI taxonomy): Eukaryota > Metazoa > Chordata > Mammalia > Rodentia > Sciuridae > Ictidomys > Ictidomys tridecemlineatus. The sequence continues at coordinate 76,771,121 of NC_135488.1, forward strand.
ACAAGGACAGTGCTGGGAAGGGTGCAGATTAATATAATCCTTTGAAGGCATCGTAGCAAATTTTTTAGTTTTTATATAAATTAATAAATAGCTAGACATTTCAATTTATTATAGTATTCCATCATGTGCACATATTTACCTTATTAATACTATTTCAAGCATTTTACTACTGTAATTACTGTAATGTATATTCATTAATACATTTTAATATGTTATGGATTATTTACTTTGGATTGATTCCCAGAATTGAGATTACTGAATTAAAGTTAATAGAATTGAGATTGCAAAATCAAGCATTTTCTGGATCTTGATGTAGATGGCCAAAGCATATCAATGTATAAAGCCAAGCACAATAAATGAGTATGCATTTCAGGCCATCCTCTCCAATTTATTAAATTATTTCAATGTTTTGCTTACTTAAGAGGTAGAAAATAATATCTGGCTTTAATATAAGATTATGTCTGATTTGAGTCTGAAGAAGGTGTGGCCTTCACTAGGGAACAATCAGAAGAGAGACCTATTAAGTGGACACAGCAGGTGGAAAGGCACAGAATCAAGAGAGCACAAGTTGGTTGGCCTGGTTGGAGTGCAAGGAGGAACAGGGTGACAGGAGATGAGGGAAGAAAATGGATAATATGCCTCATGAGTCATGCAAACAAATGCACATCCCTCTTTGTAACTTACTGCACCCTAGTATTGGGGGAATTATCTCACCACTCTTGTGTCTCACTGACAGGATAAATTCAAATGTGCTCCTGGTACTGAAACCAAAGTCCCTATAGGCTTCTTTCCTCAGACTTTCCTCTCACCCCCCTGATATAGTCAGGGGCAATCAGGGGCATACTGTCTCTGGGCTTTTTCTCTTTTCTTAGTTTAAGCTAGTTCTGTTTTCTTTTTCTTTTTTTAGAATTTAAGGTTTTTTATTGTGGTTAATTCAAATATACACAAAAATAAAACAGATAGTGTAATGCATCTCCATGAACCAAAACTCATTCTCAACAATGATCAATTCATGGCTAGTCTGTTTTATCCGTTCATTTCTCCATTTCCCCTTGTCCTCAGATATTTCGGAAATAAATGTTGGTTATAATATCAAGGAATATTTTCCAAGAATTATTACTATAAACCCTTTGAACAATTTAAGTTAGTTTAATGAAAGTGCTTTGTGCTAAAAATAATGAATTCCAAAAGTCCTTGCAGTGTTTAGTGCTAAGTGACAAAGCCTACAAAAACAGGTGTTCAGTGGATGAAGGGAGAAATGTCAGGTTTGCTCATCTTCTTTCTCTGCCTCTTTGTTTTGTTCTTTGATCTCCAAAGTCAAATATAAGGGTATCAATTTTATTTAACTTGCTTGTATTTATTAAACCTCACATATTACTGAGTCATCTAATCTCTAAAGAGATTTATGCCGGGTGCGGTGGCGCATGCCTGTAATCCCAGTGGCTCAGGAGGCTGAGGCAGGAGGATCATGAGTTCAAATCCAGTCTCAGCAAAAGTGAGGCACTAAGCAACTCAGTGAGACCCTGTCTCTAAATAAAATACAAAATGGGGTTGGGGATGTGGCTCGGTAGTTGAATGCCCCTGAGTTCAATCCCCGGTACCACCCCCCTAAAAAAAAAAGAGATTTAAAACCATATATTTCATTGTTTTCCAGAATATGTTAAGTATTTGGCTATATCAAGATCCTTATTAAATTTTTATGGTTGGGCTGGGGTTGTAGCTCAGTGGTAGAGTGCTCAGTGATAGAACATGTGCAAAGCCCTGGGTTCAATCCTCATGCCACATAAAAATAAATAAATAAAAATAAAGATATTGTATCCATCTACAACTAAAAAAATATTTTAAAAAATTTTATGGTATTAAAATACTTTGTAATGTAAAATTTGCCATTTAAGTGATCTTAAGTTTACAATCAGTGGACTTAAGTATATTCATAATGTTGTATACTATAAATTTCATATCTTTAACAATGTAACATAAGAAGAATAGAAGCAGAAAGAGTCCACCCATTGTAGTGTAAGTGTCCAACCATGATAGTCCAGGGATCCCTGCTACTGAAACCTCCAGGAACTTCCTCATTACAAGCTTGGCCCTCCCGCCTTATCTTCAATTCTAAAAGCTCCCGAAACTCACTTAAGATGAGCAGAGTCAATTTCTCCACCCAAAGAACCCTGAGAGACACACAACTATGAAGGATTTTAAGCACATAAGCGAGAACTTAGAAGACTGTAGTGTGGAGGCTGATATGAATTGAATTTTGGTGCCTACCCTGCCATTCATATGTTGAAGCCCTAACCCCAATGTGATTGTATTTAGAGATAGGACCTTCAGGGAGGTAATTAAAGTTAAATGAAGCCATAAGGATGGGGTCCTAATTCAATAAGGCTAGTAGCCTTAGAAGAAGAGAAAAAGACCCAAGAGATCTCTATCTTTCTCTCATCCTCCATGTAGCCACAAAGAAGAGTCCATGTGAGGAATACAGCAAAAAGAGAAAGGAAGAGAGGCTTCACGAGAGCCAAGTCTGCCAGCACCTTGATCTGGAGCTTCTAACTATCAAAACTATGAGAAAATAAATTTTTGTTGTTTAAGTTACCTAGTCTCTGGCATTTTGTTATAGCAGCCCTAGCAGACTACAGATGTTATGTTTATAAAACAGTGATGATGTTGGCCTGGTCTGAAGTAACAACTGGAAATGGAAAAGAGGGTATGAACTTAAAACTGATTAAGAGAAAGAAATAAAAAATTTACTGACAAACTGGATGTGGGGACTGAATCCACATGATTCCCAGGTTTCTGACTTGAACCCCTGGGAATAGTTGTGAGGTAAAGATGAGGTCAATTGTTTTTCTCTTTCTCATATATCTGTGTAAATCCTACCTGTCTGTATCTGGAATATCAAAGCAAAGATCTTAGTAGCTGTTGACAATTCAAATTTATCCAGGCATAATTTGTTGATAAATGAGAGGATCAATGTGGGGTCTGTGTACAGGATAGCCCATGAAGCTTCATTAAAAAGACAATGTGGAAGTTGGCACCTTATGTCCACTACACTCCAGGCTCCACCCATATGTATATATTTTTTATTTATTCTGATTTGTTTATACATGATGGCAGAATGCAATTCATTTCATATCATACATATAGAGCACAATTTTTCAAGACATTGATTGTACACAGAATATTTTCACACCATTCATGTCTTATACATGTACTTAAGGTAATGATGTCTAACTCATTCCACCATCATTTCTACCGCCTTGCCCCCTCATCTCCCCTCCCTCCCCTTTGCCCTATGTAAAGTCCCTCCATCCCTCCCATGCTCCCCCAATATTTGCCGTTATAAGTCTGCATCCTCATATCAAAGAAAACATTTGGCTTATGGTTTTGGGAGATATAATGCTTGCTTCCATTAGCATTATATTCTCCAAATTCATCAATTTACCTTCAAATGCCATGATTTTATTCTCTTTTAATGCTGAGTAATGTTCCATTGTGTATATATACCAAAGTTTCCCTATCCATTCATCTACTGAAGGGCATCTAGGTTGGTTCCACAGTTTAGCTATTGTGAATTGTGCTGCTATAAACATTGATGTGGCTGTGTCTCTGTAGTATGCTGTTTTTAAGTCCTTTGGGTAAAGATGGAGGAGTGGGATAGCTGGATCAAATGGTGGTTCTAGTCCCAGTTTTTCAAGGAGTGTTTATACTGCTTTCCAGATTGGCTGCACCAATTTGCAGTCCCACCAGCAATTTATGAGTGTGTCTTTTCCCCCACATCCTGGCCACATTTACTGTTGTTTGTATTCTTAATAGCTGCATTTTGACTGGAGTGAGATGAACTCTTAGAGTAGTTTTGATTTTCATTTCTCTAATTGCTAGAGATGTTGAACATTTTTTCATGTTTGTTGATTGTTGTATATCCTCTTCTGAGAAGTGTCTGTTCAGTTCCTTGGCCCATTTATTGATTGTGTTATTTGTTTTTTTTTTTTTTAAGAGAGAGTGAGAGAGGAGAGAGAGAATTTTTAATATTTATTTTTTAGTTGTCGGTGGACACAACATCTTTGTTGGTATGTGGTGCTGAGGATCGAACCCGGGCCACACGCATGCCAGACAAGCGCGCTACCGCTTGAGCCACATTCCCAGCCCGCGTTATTTGTTTTTTTGATGTTAAGGTTTCTGAGTTCTTTATATATTCAAGAGATTAGTGCTGTATCTGATGAGAGGGGTAAAAATTTGTTCCCAAGATGTAGGCTCTCTATTCACCTCACTGATGGTTTCTTTTTCTGAGAAGAAGCTTTTTCGTTTGAATCTATCCCATTTATCAATTCTTGGTTTTAATTTTTGCACTACAGGAGTTTTATTAAGAAAGTTGGGACCTAAACCAACATGGTGGAGATTAGGGCCTACTTTTTATTCTATTAGACGCAGGGTCTCTGGTTTAATTTCTAGACCCTTGATTCACTTTAAGCTGAGTTTTGTGCATGGTGAGAGATAGAGGTTTAGTTTCATTTTGTAACATGTGGATTTCCAGTTTTCCCAGCACCATTTGTTGAAGAGGCTATCTTTTCTTCATTGTGCATTTTTGGAGCCTTTGTCCAATGTAAAATAACTGAAGTGATGTGGGTTAGACTCTGTGTCCTCTATTCTGTACCATTGGTCTACAGGGTCTATTTTGGTGCCGATACTATACTGTTTTAGTTACTATTGCTTTGTAGTATAATTTAAGATCTGGTATAGTATTGCCACCAGCTTCATTATTCTTGCTAAGGATTGCTTTGGCTATTCTGGGTCTCTTATTGTTCCAGATGAATTTCACGATTGCTTTCTCTATTTCTATGAGGAATGCCATTGGGATTTTGATTGGGATTGCATTGAACCTGTTTAATGCTTTTGGTAGTAAGGTCATTTTGACAATATTAATTCTGCCTATCTAAGAACAAGGTAGATCTTTCTTTCTTCTAAGGTCTTCTTTAATTTCTTTCTTTAGAATGTTGTAGTTTTCATTGTAGAGGTCTTTCTCCTCTTTTGTTAAATTTATTCCCAAGTATTTTATTTTTGGAGGCTATTGTAAATAGTGGTCTTCCTGGTTTTTCTTTCAGAAGATTTGTCACTGATGTACAGAAATGCCTTTGATTTATAGGTTTATTTTTTTTAAAATCCAGCTACTTTACTGAATTCATTTATTAGTTCTAGAAGATTTCTGGTGGAATGTTTTGGATCTTCTAGGTATAGAATCATATCATCAGCAAATAGTGCCAATTTGAGTTATTCTTTTTCTATGTGTATCCCTTTAATTTCTTTCATCTGTCTGATTGCTCTGGCTAGAGTTTCAAGAACTATGTTAAATAGAAGTGGTGAAAGAGGGCATTCCTGTCTTGTTCGAGTTTTTAGAGGGAATGCTTTCAAATTTTATCCATTTAGAATGATGTTGGCCTGGGGCTTAGCATAGATAGCCTTTACAAGGTTGAGGTATGTTCCTGTTATCCCTAGTTTTTCAAGTGTTTTGAACATAAGAAGATGCTGTATTTTATCAAATGCTTTCTCAGCATCTATGGAGATGATCATATGATTTTTATCTTTGGGTGTCTTTATGTGATGAATTACATTTATTGACTTCCATATGTTGAATCAAACTTGCATTTCTGGGATGAACCCTACTTGATCATGATGCCCTATCCTTTTGTTATGTTTTTGTATTCAATTTGCCAGGATTTTATTGAGAATTTTTGCATCTATATTCATTAGAAATATTTGTCTGAAATTTTCTTTCTTTGATGTGTCTTTGGTTTTGGAATCAGGGTGATATTGGCCTCATAGAATGTATTTGGAAGTGTTCCCTCTTTTTCTATTTCATGATATAGTTTGAGCAGTATTGGTGTTAGTTCTTCTTTAAGGGTCTTGTAGAACTCAGCTGTGATCCATGCAGTCCTGGGCTTTTCTTGGTTGGTAGACTTCTGACAGTGTCCTCTATTTCCTTGCTTGAAATTGATCTGTTTAAATTATGCATATCACACAATTTAGGCATATCATATGCCTCTAGAAATTTGTTGATGACTTTGATATTTTCTATTTTATTGGAGTACATATTTTCAAAATAATTTCTAATTATCTTCTATATGTTTGTAGTGTCCATTTTGATTTTTTCTTTTCATCATGGATGTTAGTAATTTGAGTTTTCTCTCTTCTTCTCTTCATTAGCATGGCTAGGGGTTTATCAATTTTATTTATTTATTCAAATATTAGTGGGGTTTTTTTAGTTCTTTACATATCCCAGAGATTAATGCTCTATCTGATGTGTATGTGGTAAATATTTGCTTCCATTCTGTAGGCTCTCTCTTCACCTCACTATTTGTTTCTTTTGCTGAGAAGAAGCTTTTTAGTTTGAATCCATCCCATTTATTGAATCTTGATTTTATTTCTTATGCTATAGGAGTCTTGTTAAGGCAAGTTGGGGCCTAACTCAACATGATGGAGATTTGGGCCAACTTTTTCTTCTATTAGGCACAGGGTATCTGGTTTAATTTTTATGACCTTGATCCATTTTGAGTTTTGTGTATGGTGAGAGATGGGGCTAATTTTATTTTGCTGCATATGGATTTCCAGTTTTCCCAGCCCCATTTGTTGAAGAGACTAACTTTTCTCCAATATATGTTTTTGGCACTTTTGTCTAATATGTGATAACTGTAATTATGTGGGTTTGTCTCTGTGTCCTCTATTCTGTATCATTGGTCTACAAGTCTATTTTGGTTCCAATACCATGTCATTTTTGTTACTCCTGCTCTGTAGTAATAAATTAATTTAGCAAAGTAGCAGGATATAAAATCAACCCCCCTATATCAAAGGCATTTCTGTACATCAGTGTCAAATCCTCTGAAAGAGAAACTAGGAAAACTACCTTATTTATGATAACCTCAAAAAAAAAAATACTTGGGAATCAACTCAATAAAAGAGGTGAAAGACTTCTACAATGAAAACTACAGAACATTAAAGAAAAAAATTAAAGAAGATCTTAAAAGATGAAAAGGTCTCCCTTGTTCTTGGATAGGCAGAATTAATATTGTCAAAATCACCACACTACCAAAAGCACTATACAGATTTAAGGCAATTCCAATCAAAATCCCAATGACATTCCTCATGGAAATAGAAGAAGTAGTCATGAAATTCATCTGGAAAAATAAGAGACCCAGAATAGCCAAAGCAATTCTTAGCAAGAAGAGTGAAGCAGACGGCATCACTATACCAGATCTTAAACTATGCTACAGAGCAACAGTGAATTTTTATTCTTTTAATGAATGAGCCCAATGCAACAAATTTTCCCCTTAGCATAGCCTTCATAGTGTCCCAGAGATTTTGGTATGTTGTATCAGAGTTCTCATTTACCTCTCAGAATTTTGTATCTCCTCCCTGATGTCTTCTGTTATCCATACATCATTCAACTGAGTACTGTTTAGTCTCCAGGTGTTGGAGTTGCTTTTATTTTTTTATTTCATCATTGATTTCTAATTTTATTCTATTATGGTCTCATAGAATGCAGGGTAGTATCTATATTTTTTTGTATTTGCTAAGACTTGCTTTGTGCCATAACATATGGTCTATTTTAGAGAAGGATACATGTGCTGCTGAGAAAAAAAGTGCATTCACTTATTGATAGATGACATATTTTATATATTTCTGTTAAGTCTAAAATTATTGATTATATTATTGAGTTCTATAATCTCCTTGTTTAGTTTTTGTTTGGAAGATCTGTTCAGTGGTGAGAGAGGTGTGTTAAAGTCACACAATATTATTGTGTTGTGGTTTATTTGATTCTTGAAATTGAGAAGGGTTTGTTTGATACATGGATGCTCCATTGTTTGGAGGCACAGATATTTATAATTGTTTTGTCTTGTTGATGTATGATTTCCTTAAGCAGTATGAATGATCTTCTTTATCCCTTCTGACTAACTTTGGTTTGAAGTTCACTTTATCTCATATGAGAATGAAAACCCCTGTTTGTTTGTATGATCCATGTGAATGATATATTTTTTACCATTCTTTTACCTTCAGTCCGTAGATGTCTTTTTCTATGAGATGAGTCTCTTGAGGGCAACATATTGTTGGGGTTTTGTTTAGGGGTGGGTCCAATCTGCCAATCTATGTCTTTTATTTTTTTTAAAATCTTTATTTTTTTTTATGTGGTGCTGATAATTGAATCCAGTGCCTTACATATGCTAGACAAGCATTCTACCACTGGCCACAACCCAGCCCTCAGTCTATGTCTTTTAATTGATGAGTTTAGGCCATTAACATTCAGGGTTATTATTGAAATGTGGTTTGTATTTCCAATCATTTTGGTTTATTTTTGGTTTATATTTTTGACTTGGCTTCTCCCTTGATTGCTTTTCTTTTAGTGTAGTTCCTCCCTTTGCTGATTTTCATTGTTGTGTTTCATTTCCTCCTCATGGAATATTTTGCTGAGGATGTTCTGTAGTGCAGGCTTTCTTGTTGTAAATTCTTTTAACTTTCTTTTTTTTACCATGGAAGGGTTTTATTTTATCATCAAATCTGAAGCTTAATTTTGCTGGATTTAAGATTCTTGGTTGGCATCCATTTTCGTTCAGAGCTTGGTATATATTGTTCCAGGATCTCCTAGCTTTGAGGTTCTGGGTTGAGAAATCTGCTAAGATTTGAATTGATTTACCCCTGAAACTTTTCTCTTGCAGCTTTTAAAATTCTATCCTTATTCTGTATGGTAGGCATTTTCATTATAATGTGCTGTTGTGTGGAGCTGTTGTAATTTTGTACATTCATTGGGTGTCCTGTAAGCCTCTTTTATTTGATTTTCCAATTCATTCTTCTTGTTTGAGAAATTTTTTGATATTATTTCATTGAAGAGATTGTTCATTCCTTTAGTATGTATCTAGGTGCCTTCCTCTATCCTGATAATACTTAAGTTTGGTCTTTTCATGTTATCTCACAATTCTTGGAGGTTCTGTTCATGGATTTTTACTGTCTTCATTGTGTGGTCAACTTTATTTTCAAGATTGTATGTTTTGTCTTTATTGTCTGAGGTTCTGTCTTCCATGTAATCTAGTCTGTTGGTGATGCTTTCTAATGAATTTTTTATTTGGTATATTTTTTTCCTTCAAGCTTGAGACTGTTGAAAAGAAAAATGCTCCAGAATCACTATCTCTTTCTTGAAGTAATCTTTTGCTACCTGTATTTGCTCTATTATCTCTTTGTTGGAGTGATCAATTGTTGCCTGTGTTTGCTCTATTATATCATTCTGTGCTTTGCAGACCATTTTAGTTATGTACTAAAATGTACTCTGACATTTTAGCTACTGTGCCATCAATGGATTCTATTATTATAGCATCTTGGTTTGTTTGAGGCACCTTCTTCCCTTGTTTTCTCATGTTGTTCATGTGTCTTCCTCTCTAGCAGTGCATATCTGAGGCATTACAATTTCTACCCTATAATCTTGTAGTGTCCTTGCAGGTTACCAATACCTTACCTTTAAAGATGAGAGCAATATTCACAGCACCCAATGCAAATAATATGCAGCCTTAGACCAAATAGCTTCTATTTAGACAATTACCATTTTGTTGCAATAAACAGAAATTATGTGTTTGACTAGTATCTACAATATAAATAGTAGGTTTGCATATGGGTCTACAGTATCTAATGGTAGACAAAGAGCGGGTGGGGGTAGGGTGTGGGGTTTATGAGGTAGGAGGTGTGAATATAGAAGTATTAGATTATAGGAAGGGTGAAAGAAGAATCAAAAGAAGTGGGCTAGCATGGATACCTCTGGTGTGACCAGGCCTGCAGGGATCTTGGTGATAGTCTTCCAGGTCCTGACTGTTGTGTCTACATGGAAGTGGGCCAAGAGAGCTGCATTGGTAGATGTAGGCTGCAGCGCAGTCACTTTCCTCCCCCATGTGTAGAGCCAGGATCACTCTCTTTTTTACTATGGAAATTTTCAAATATACAAAAAATGTAAATAGGTAAATAATATAATAAACTTCCATATACTTATCCATCAAGATGAACAATTAGCAAGGGCTTGTCACATTTGCTTCCTATCTTTCTTACCTTTCTGTCTCTCTCTCATGCCACCTAAATGTGAAAAGGGCCAATACAATGCTGTGTTAGGGAGAGAGGAGAAGGTATTTTTTTTAAAGTTTGCAGGACAAATATGTGCAAGTGAATATTAATTGCTTATTGGCACTGAGGGGCTCCTCTTCATCCTAGAAGTTCCCTTGCCTCATTCACAGATTGAGTTCCCAGTCAAGTTTCTCCTGCTAGAGTAATTCTAAGCCAACTGGAGTCATCTGGGAGCTTTAAAAAATATATTGATGTCTGTCTGGGTCCTACCCCAGGAGGTTTTATTTCATTGGTCTGGGATATGGTCTGGGACACAGGAGTCTTTAAAAGCTGATTTTAAATGTACAGCCAAGATTGAGAAGTTCTACTCTATAATGTAAAAGCCCTAATTCTTTCTACTTTCTATTTTAAGGCATCTCTGAGTGTTTTGTACAAGATGCTCAAAAAAACAAATGCTGTGAAACTTGGCTGTTCACTTTCATAGTGAACAAACAAGTAATAAGTTCAAACAAGGATTTAGATAAACATGAAGTCTAGCCAAGGCCAGAAATAAATTCAGGAGTAAACTCAAAAATCTGTTGAGTTACTGATAATTTTACCTGGGAATCAGAAAGAAGGGAGCATAGTCAAGTATGTGAAATGAAGAGTTGGTACTGAGTTCCTTTTATCCAAGGCAACAATCTCAATGTTGGTTGTACATTAGAATTGCCTGAAGTGATACATTTGTTCAGGCTTTACCTCATATATTCTGATTTAATTTGTCTAAGTCAAACATTCTTAAATTTTAGCATGCATCAAAATCACTTGGAGGGCTTGTTAAAACAAATTTGCTGGGTGCCATCCTCAGAATTTCTGATTCAGTAGATCTAAGGTGGGGCCCAATAATTTGCATTTTAGCAACTTTTCAGGTAGTGCTGATGCTGCTGGTCCAGAGACCACATTTGAGAATTACTGGTTTAGGGTAAGACCCAGGCCTGAGACTATTAGAAAAAAAAAAAAATGCTCCAGGTAATTTCAGTGCACGGCAAAAAAAAAAAAAAAAAAAAAAAAAAAAATCACTGCTCTAGCACTGCTTACTCTCTAATTGAAGGGAAACAAAGTACAGAAAGCCTTATCCTTTTCAATCAGGACACTTCAGAATAATGAGTAAATGAATTTCAGATAGAGTCCTGGTTAGAGTCCATGGAGTCAAACTCTGTGTATGATACATTGTGGGGAAAGTAGCGGGTAGACTCAATTCCTAAATTTCACTTGTGCTTGGTTTCCAAATTTTACTTCTGTTCAGCAATTTGTCTCTATTTCTCTATCCTTATAGAACTGGAAGAAAACTCTTTCCAGAAACACTATCTGATACCTTTAATTCTGAATAGAAGAACTATCCAGAAACCTTACAAAATATCTGATAGTACAGAAACTTAGTCATGTCCTGGGTTGAATCTTTTTGTTGTTGTTGTTAACTCTGGCATTGCCCTAACATCTAATAAAATATTTTTTTGAATGCAGGTAACTACTATTTAAAATTAATTTGTCAGTTGAAGAGATGCAGCTAAAGATTAATCCCCTACCCCGCACTAAACTACCATAGATCATGTGAACCAGTGCTTCTAACACAAATGGCACACATACAATAATAATACAGTATTTGTACAGCTCACTGAGACAAAAAGAAGAGACTGCTTACAGCTGAAGACAACCAATCAGGGGTAACCAGCCATTCCAAGTCAGTGAGTTTCTCAGTTAGAAATAAATTATGTTGTTTAGAACACTCTGATGCAGACCAAATACTCTTCTACTTCATGCAGATGTAGCCTTTTCTAACATATAATATTTAAAGAAAACATCCTCAAGAAATTATTATTAGCTTAAAAAAGAGGTGGCTTAATGTATATTTTTTTTAAAAAAAATAGTGTATTTACTTCTGGTAGGTGTGAATTTACTCCATAATACAGATATGCAATAAATATCATCACAATCTTATGGTAATACTGGAAATGATATATATGTGGTGGGGAGACCTATATAATCCACAACATTTCAGGAAGAACCTGGGTCTTCAAGCCATTGTTGGTATGGAATTCAGATGCTTCATAACCACTCCTTTGAAAGCAGGTGCTCTACTCTGTCTATGCCATGATTGGGTTTGGGCAACTTTCTCAAGGCTTCCAATCCAAGCACCTAGTTTCCACCTGTCCTAAGACCCCATGCAGGTATTTCATTATCCACATACTCTATGTAAGTGGGACACAGGTCTTGGCTAAAATCAAGCCCCCTCCACCCCCCCGTACCTTCCTTGAGGTCAGCTCAGTTTAGTTCTCTATTAGGTCTTTGTGTATTTTCTATAGGCTAATACAAAGAAGTTAAAAATATTCTGGTAGTGAGAAAAGCCCCAAAGTCATTTTTCTAATGGAAGTGGGAATACTTTTCCACATTCTTTTCAGTCTCCTAAAGCAAGTGGCCAAGAATTAAACAGATATGGGCTGGTGATGTGGCTCAAGCGGTAATGCACTTGTCTGGCATGCACGGGGTGCTGGGTTCGATCCTCAGCACCGCATAAAAATAAAATAAGGATGTTGTCCACTGAAAACTAAAAAATAAATGTTAAAAAAAGATAATTAGACAGATACTCTGTTTTTTTGTTTGTTTTTTTTTTATATTTTTAGTTGTAGATTGACACAACACCTTTATTTATTTATTTTTATGTGGTGCTGAGGATCGAACCCAGTGTGAGGCAAGCACTCCACCATGCAGCTACTAGTTCTCGGCGGACACAACATCTTTGTTGGTATGTGGTGCTGCTGAGGATCGAACCCGGGCCGCACGCATGCTAGGCGAGTGTGCTACCGCTTGAGCCACATCCCCAGCCCCAGATACTCTGTTTTGATAAATATAAAAAATAAATTTATGTCTATATTAACAAACTAGCCTGTCCCCAAAGAATAGGGCCTCTACTTTAAGAGCACATCCTTATGGCTAAAGCTTAAGAAATTATATGGTACACAGCAATTTATTGTGTATTTCAAAATAGCTAGAAGAAAATATTTTGGTTTTTTTTAATAACTTTATTTCTATGTGGTGCTGAGAATCGAACCCAGGGCCTTGCAGGTGCAAGGCGATCACTCTACCGCTGAGCCACAACCCCAGCCCCTAGAAGAAAATATTTTGAACGTTCCCAACACAAATGATAAATATTTGAGGTGATGGATATGTTAATTGCATTTCTTTTATCATTATACATCATAGACATATTGAAATACCACATCATACCTCATCAGTACATAAAATTATGTGTCAATTAAAAACTAAAATAAAGATTACAAAATTATTAATATGATTTATTACAATAGAAGTGTCAAAAAGGGCTGGGGTTCTGGCTCAGCGGTAGAGCACTCGCCTCGCACATGCAAGACCCTGGGTTCGATCTTCAGCAGCACATACAAAAATAAACAAGTGAAAAAAAGGTGTTGTGTCCAACTACAACTAAAAAGTAAAATACTCCCTGCTTACAGCTGGCACTCTAACAAGCCCTTTGCAAAGAAGATTCACTTGGAGGCTGATTCAACCATATTTTGACAGAGGATCAGCTGACCTTCTAATCAGGTTATGTAAAACAATTTTATGTTAAGAAAGGTGACATGGAAAAAAGCAATTTCTAAACCTCGGGTGTTATTTTAAAGGCTGTTAGGCAGCTGGACTGCCAGATTCACAGGCTCCATTTATGTGCAGTGCAAATACCTGTACAGTATATTTTCAATACCACTATTTCACTATGAAAATGGTGCATGCTCAGATGGTGATAGCTAATGCTCTACACCAGCCTTCTTTGGAGGGTGGCCTGTTGTTTTTCATCTTCTATCTCTTCACCCCTACCTTGGGTGGGGACTCCTGATAAAGGCATTAAAAATCTTAAATAATTGTCTGTGGGGTAAGAAATTTACACATCAAATTAGGATATTTTTCAGTAAATTCCAGACAAAATATCAGACACCTTTATCTCATAATATTTAAACATAGTTTTATTTCCCATGGAATTTGTTTTTTCCTCCTAGGCTTAGGAGTGAAATTAATTTAAAAATAGTTGTCATTACTCAAAAATGGATAAAATGTAATATACCTTGCTCTTAGTCAAGGGGCAGAAGTCCTACTCAAAGTGATTTAAGCAAGAGCAGAATTCGTTGGTTCATGGTCTGGGGAGGACTTGGCCATGTGCACTCTGGACTGACTCAAAGAACACTAAGATCTCATCCCCTCTTTGTGTGTCTATCTTCCTCACAGGTCTGTTCCTCTCTCTGTTTTGACCTAATTCTCTCTGTCTCTGATAGACCTTTTCTTGAGGCCTGCAAGTCCCTCTTGCTTCCCCTCCTTTTAGCTCCATGACTCTGGAACCTAGGAGTGCCTTAAGAAACTGCTAGAGACGGAATTGGATTATGTCAATTTGTGTCACCTGCTCCAATAATAACTCCAAGGGCAACACTTCTATCCAGGAGGCTGGTGTATTCTAATTCTGGGTCACTTGCCTTGTGTTGTGTTAATGAGGGAGGACCATTATCAGTAGAAGGGAACACCCCTTTCAGCAGCATGCACACTAAAATTGGAACAATACAGAGATTAGTGTGTTCCCTGTGCATAGATGGCACATAAATTTATAAAGCATTTCAGACTTTTTAGCTTAAGTGTTTTGCCATAAAAAAAAAAAAAAAAGTATGTGGAGAGGAGTGGCTCACACCTCTAATCCCAGCTACCCAAGAAGTGAGACAGAAGGTTCACAAGTTCAGGGCCAGACTGAGCAATTTAGCAAGATCCTATCTCAAAATAAAATAAACGGGGTCAGGAATGTTGCTCAGTTTTAGAGAATTTGCCTAACATATGTGAGGCCCTAGTTTCAATCCCCAGCAACACACACACACACACACACACACACACACACACACACACACATACATACACACATACACACACTCATAACTATGTGAGATTATGGACATGTTAATTAGCTTGATTATTTCACAATGCATATGTATATCAAAACATCAAATTGTGCACCTTAAACAAATACAATTTTTATTTTTCCATTATACCACAATAAAATTGAAAAAAAAATAGAAGGAAAAGGGATGGGTACCAAACTCCATACAAGTGTACTTGCCATAGCCTCCTCAGCCCATCCAGTTCCCCTTTCTTTGCTTTTCTATATTTGGGATCTCTGACTTATATGTGTTAAATTGGAGGAGCAAGAAATATTAAAAGTGTTCCATGTCTTAAGATTTTATAGTTTATAAACTTCATTCTTTTTCCTACTTTGTAGTAGATAGACTCATGTAGAATAACTGTCAGTAGAACTTCCTGAATTTTTCCCTCAAGTACTACCTCTAAAACACAAATCTGAATGTTTTTATAAATATATTTGAGCTAACACTGACCTGGAAAAAAAGCATGTTAATATATCATAACAGTGAATATCACAACCAAAATAAATTTTGTTAATTAGTGCAATTAGTTGAATTTGGCATTAGGAAAAACAGTTCAATATTTAATCATCATCTACAGGTAAGAAGCTCAGAGATTTTCCAGGTGAATGATGCTCCCACTAAATATATCTCTGTCTCTTGTGGACAATAAGATGATTCAACAAACGCCATATGTAGTATTTAGCTCTCAAGGAGACCTACGGCTTAGTTGGAACACATCCTGTTTGCTGTGCCTACTGAAGAGTAGCATGAACAGATTGTTGGTAATAGCTCACTCCACGTAGTGTCTGTCAGACATAAAGTGCCAGGTCAAGTATTGACCACCTGCAATGTGGATACTGTTATTTTTCCTCTTCTCCCAGTTAATAAGAAGATTCAAAGAGTTAAATTGCAAAAACACTATCAAATAACAATAAATTGTAGTATGGTATCTGACAATAATATTATGGTGTCTAATTTATGATGGTATTGATTTAAAAATAGACAAAGGATATCAGCTATAATTTTAAAAATTTTTTAAATTGTAGATAGACACAATGCCTTTATTTTATTTATTTTTATGTGGCACTGAGGATCAAACCCAGTGCCTCCTATATGCTAGGCAAGTGCACTACCACTGAGCCACAACCCCAGCTCTATCAGTTATAATTTTAAGTGTTTATAATAAATACGCTTCAATGCAATTATTGGCAATTTTCTGGCCAATAATTATTGATTATATTCTGAAGAGAAACAGAAATGTTACTATTCTTATAAAAAAGATAATGGCAACACATAGGTGTATAAGACCAAAATAAAGGCAGAACAGCGGATGATAAAGCCAAAGTTCTACTAATAGCCTAGTTGATTACTGAGAATTGTACTTAAGACACTAGAAAGATAAACTGTTGGGTGTGCATGAATGAGTCAGTGCCTTGCTACTAAAAATATGATATGTGGACTTGCAGCATCAGCATCACCTGGGAGCTTGTTAAAAATGCAAATTGTTTGGCCCCACCCCAGACCTGCTGAATCAGAAATTCTGGGAGTTGGGCCAGAAATCTGTGTTTACAAGTCCTTCAAGTACTTCCATTACATCCTGAAGTTTGAGAAACTTCATTCTAATTAGTTATGAGCAATGTCCTAATGCCTTATGAAACTATCCAAGCAATAGGAATGGAAGATATAAATTATGTGATACATAAGATTCTTTTGTGGCAATAAACCAACTTAGTAGACTTCTACCATTTTATAGACTTCTAGTGATATTAAATCTACATGTTAGCTGGTCTGAACAGTCTCGTTTTCCTCATCAATTTTTCAAGTCATCAACAGGAACCTCTTAGGTCACTTTTACTTCTATAATTCTTTTTTTTTTTTTAAAGAGAGAGTGAGAGAGAAGAGAGGGAGAGAGAGAGAGAGAGAGAATTTTTAATATTTATTTTTTAGTTCTCGGCAGACACAACATCTTTGTTGGTATGTGGTGCTGAGGATCGAACCCGGGCCGCACGCATGCCAGGCGAGCGCGCTACCGCTTGAGCCACATCCCCAGCCCTTACTTCTATAATTCTATACTCATATTTACATCATGCCATATAGTACACACAATGCTGAACTAAGGTGTTTCCGTTCAATATCATATTCTTTAATCTTTTAAAAATTTTTTTTCACTTTTTTCCACAAAACTGGAATGTTGAGTTTACTAATGTCACTTGGTAATCAGGCAAACTCCTTTCAACATGCACGGTAGCCAGAGCTGCATAATTCAATCTTTATTATTCACATATAATTAAAAATTAAGTTGTAGGAAAGTAGTTTTTGAGCCAGTGATCAGTTGGCATCGATAAATATCTATTGTGTGTATATTATAATCAATACTCTGATTTAGGAGCAGCAGAATATACATACATAAAGTGACTTAAGAGATGATCATCATTTAACATTTGGTTAAGGAGAAAATAGAAACTTGAAAATTAAATGATAATATCAGATAATAACCTAGTTCTTATAATGTCACAAGGCATTATATGATTAATCATAAAATAAGTAGAAAGTTCAGCAAAAAGGGAGACGTTACTTATGGGAAGGCTTCACTGCATTGAACCTGATTAGGAAGTACCTGCTCAAGGAAGGGACTGTGCAGGTGCTAGAGGGAAGGTAGAACTTGAGCTAGGCTTCTGACAAAGGCATTTCAAATGCCAGGATCCGAACCCGCCAAGGTTCCCTGTGAAAAGTTTACACAGCAGGGCTGGTTGCTCTCTCCTTGCATACCTCCAAGGAAAGTTGAACCCATAATTGGCCATTGACCAAACATTGGCCACTGGTATATGGCCCTTGGAAAGTTTGCTTTGTTTTGTTTTTGTAGTACTGGGGATTTAACCCAGTGGAGTTTTCCCACTGAACTATATCCCCATCCCTTTTTATTTATTTATTTGTTATTTTGAGACAAGATCTCACCAAATTGCTGAAGGCCTAAGTTGCTGAGGCTGTTCTCAAATTTGTGATCTTCCTGCCTCAGCCTGTCATTGAGATTATAGGCGTGCACCACCACTCCTGGCTGGCAGGTTCTTTTTGTTAATGTTGATGATTTGGTGTTTGTTTGTTTTTTAGTTGTTGATGGACCTTTATTTTATTTATTTATTTATTTATTTATTTATTTATTTATTTATATGTGGTGCTGAGAATTGAACCCAGTGCCTCACACATGCGAGGCAAGAGCTCTACCACTGAGCCACAATCCCAGCCCGATGATATGGTTTTATACACCTGGAGCAATGGACCGTGTCTTACTAGTTTGTTGGATCTGCTTTGCACAAACATCAAAACTGATGATGTATATCTGGTCCATTGTTAGGATTTTGAGTTTCTTTTGCCTTGAACAGTTATGTGTGTGTGATGAGGCATCTTTCAAAGCATTGATCCTGAGACTTGAACTGGTAGAGACATTTTGCACATGTCTTCTGCTTAAGAGAAAGCATGTCTTCTATGACTCTGGATGATAAGGATTTAAAAGACTGTAGCTGATCTCCTTGGATTCCTTTCAGTGCTTATCTTTTTCTTGTTGCTTTTTTGGTCTCTATCTTTTGTCATGCTAAATCTTAGCCATGAGTATCTGACAAGTATATATGAATTTTTGGCATAGAACCAATAAATATTTAAATCTGGTGGGAAAAGTAATTTTTTAAAAAGTGTTTTGAAGTTGTAGATGGACAGAATACCTTTATTTTATTTGTTTATTTTTAGGTGGTGCTAAGGACTAAATCTGATGCCTCACACATGCTAGGCTAGCACTTTACCACTGAGCTATAGCCCTAGCCCCAGGAAAAGTAAAATTTTGATTGCTCAGTGTAGGTAAAGGGGTGTGTGGGTAACATTATGTTATGCTTTATAAGCTTCCTGTAAGTTTGAAATTTTCCAAATATTAATTTATAGAAGAATGAAAGGTCTTTGGTAAATAGTACTCAAGAAATGTTGGCAATTAAAGTCACTTACATGTATGCATATATATGTGTGTATAGAATCATATAATCTTATGTTGCCTTGCAGAACAAAAGTTTTATACTTTATTGTTTAGTCATATCTGTCCATTTTTTTCTTTTGTTTGTTTGCATGTGTATTTCCAATATATTTTGTCTACAGACTCCTGCCCTGGACAGATGGGGGCCCTGAATCTCTGGGTTGGAAGTGGGCATGAGGCTGCAGTGAATGGCGCCAAGAGAATAATTGCCAGGTCAATTTCCTATGGAGTTTCTGGGTCAGTAGTGCCAAGACCAATAGTCTGAGGTCAGGATGCCAAATTCAGATAAGACAATGAGAAGAGGAAGCTTTAATTCAAAGCTGATGGATTCAACACAGAAGGTAATACAAAGAGAGTTCAACAGGGAGCAAGGCAGACAAGCCAGGAATGATCCTGAGAAAAAAAAGGCATACAGCAGCAATTTCCTTTTTTAATTGGTTCCTGCCACCACTGAACTAGGGGATGTGTCCTGAAGTGAGTGAGGCAGCTGGGGAACAGATATTTGTTAACCCAATAGTTCTCTATTATCCTGAGGGTGAATATTCACCTATATTTTCTTCCTTGAAAATTCACATTTATTTAATCCCTCCTGTTACAAAAGTTTATGTATATATGTGTGTGTCTATACATTTATTAGAAAAGTAAATATATATGCATGAGATTGGTTGCATTGTGCTAGCTTCCTCGGGGTTTATTAATAGGATTTATATAGTGGTCAAGAACATGAATTCTGGAGTCAGATTGCTTGGGTCCAAACTTTGGCTCTAGCAACTAATAAATAATTAGCCACATTACTTAATTTATTTATCTATGTAGATAAAAATATTACCTACTTCCAGCTACTGGAATATCAGTAGCAATGAACATACCTGTCGCGCGTCATCCGTGGGCTATGTGTGGACTTACACTGGTATCGCAGCTAGTGAATAGGAGAATCTGGTGTCTGGGAACTTTCTCTGTCCAGGACCTCCCAGACACATTATGAGCCCTATTCAAGCTCTGCCCCAGGTCCCACACAGCACCGGAGATGGTGTAACCTGCTGTAGCCACAGAGCCTCTCAGAGATGGGTGTAACCTGCCAAGATGTCAATCAACCTGTTGACTGCAAGACATCACAAGGAAGACTCCATCCCTGAAACCCTATTCCTGCCTTTGATGTACCCCCTTAAATAAACCACAGGAGCCATTTTTAATTGTACAGCTCTAGCTCCTGTGTGGACTGGATCTATCAGGTGCTCTATTTTAAAACTAAGACACTGATTCTCTGTCTTTTGTTCTTCACTAATTATTTCTGACTTATTTTCTCTGGTGACTTTACCCTCCTGGGCAGGAAGGACCCCCTGGTGAGGCTCTTGCAGCCTCTCCATACAGTCCTGATATCCAGATCTTGTTTTCTTTTTTTCTCCACATTTTAAAAATTGGTGCATTATGGTCATACATCATGGTGGGATTTGTTGTTACATATCTGTACATACACAAAATATCAGATCATGTTTTCTTTTTTTAAGTTAATTTTTTAAAAATATATTTTTAGTTGTAGATGAACACAATATCTTTATTTTTATTTGTTTATTTTTATGTGGTGCTGAGGATTTAACCCAGGGCCTCACATGTGTGAGGCAGGTGCTCTGCCACTGAGCTACAACTGTAGCCCTCAGATCTTGTTTTCTAAATATAGTTTTCCAAAATATGAGAAGCTATGAGTCCTTAAAGAAATAACTGATTCCAGGGATAAAATAGGAAAAGAACAAGATAAGCCTGGAACATCTGTAATGCCAAAATAAACACTCAAAATATGATGGGGTCTGGTGTGGTAGTGAATGCCTATAATCCCAGTTACTTGGGAGGCCAAGGCAAGAGATCCCAACTTTGAGATCAGCCTGCGTAACTTAGCAAGATCCTGTCTCAAAATTCCAAAAAAAAAAAAAAAAAAAAAATATATATATATATATATATAATTAAACTAAGAAAGGCTAGGGATGTACCTATTACAGAATATGAATAGCCTATGTGAGGCCCCAGTTGAATATCTAGTAAAATTTAAGCAACAAAATAAGTATGATAATACTAGATAATAAACCATGGAATGAAACAAGTATCCATAAATCCACAATGATAAATTCAATAAAATAAATAAATAATTGGGAGAGTAGGGGAAGTTCTTCCTTGTGATAGAATTCCAAGTAATAGGGTCTTGGGCTGTAGCTCAGTGATAGAGCACTTACCTTGCACATGTAAGGCACTGGGTTTGAGCCTCAGCACCACATAAAAATAAATAAATAAAGATTTTTTTTAATTAAAAAAAAGAATTCCAAGAAATAAATGTGGAAGAAGTGGTGGAGATTAAAAAACAAAAAAATGGGGATATAGCTCAGCTGGTAGAGTGCTTTCCTCACATGCACAAGGCCCTGGGTTCAATCCCTAGCACCACACACACACACAAAAAAAAAAATCACCATTTTCTAGACATCACAGTGAAAATTAGGTTCAGAAAAGAATCATTAATAGATTTTAAAATGAAGGGCTGTAGTGTGGATAAATGGTATTTTTACGTAGTGTAAAGATGCCTTCTCAGAACATAGTTATTAGTGGCAAAGAGAAAAATAATAATGTTACAGTCCCCCCTACCTCAGTGATTATAGTTAATATCACGAGGCATGTCAGTATCAAGTATCTCCTGACGTGCTGCAGCACTACTGTGGTATCACTGCCAAAACATATAACCTAATTTTAACCATGAAGAAACATCAGACAAACCCAAAATGAGGGACATGCTACAAAATTACTGACCTGCATTCTTCCAAAATATTAAGTACATGAAAGACAAAGATTAAGAAACTGTCCCCGATTAAACAGATGAAGGCGATAAATAAATGTACTGTGTGATTCTGGATAGCATTCTGGTCTGGGAAAAAGATGACACAGTGAGACAGTTGACAAAATTTGGATAGTCTGTATATTAGTGGTATTTCCTGGTGTTATTTTCTTGGTTTTTATTTTTTTTTCTGTGATTATGTAAGATTTAACATTTGGAGAAGTTGGGTGAAGAGTTTAGGGAATTCCTTGTACTATTTTTGAAATTCTTTTGCAAGTCTGAAATTATTTCATAATGAAAAGTGAATATGCATATATTTTTTTTCATAAAAACTCCTTAAGACTTCTAATCATGGGCTGGATTGTATATATATTGGTATTATGTTCATCTACAACCAAAAAAAATTTAAGAAAATATTTCTGATCATATTTATTACCAATAGACATATTTTTATGTAAATATATCTGCATTTTTGCTTTTCTTACAGAAATGGGATTGTATCATACATGGTCCTTTTTGTTTCCACTCAACAACTATAGTGGATTCATTTTGAGTATTGGTTCATCTCACAATGACCTAACTTGTTTCCTCCTCCTTAAAGCTGGACCTCAGACAGCCATGTCTCTGCTGAACCACTTCATTCCCTGATCAGAAAAAGTCAAATCACATGTGAACATCTGACACAAACTGGTTGATCAGATTCTTTTCTAACAGGAATTTGAAATTGGGGCCATAATATATTTATTCAGACTGACTGGGCTACTCTCCTGAGTGAACGAAAGATAAAACTTTCAAAGATGGGGTATAGCAGTTATCTGATATATGAATGGAATTGTGAAATAGTTCCTAGGCAGAGAAGTGAGAATTGAACAGAGGGGCCACTTCCTGGGTTCTTTACTGCTAACCATTTTCTTACCCTAGGCTCTTCTTGATGTACTTTTGCTCTCAGATGCCACAAGACACTTTTTTTTTTCACCCTCCTTTTTCTTTTATAGTACTGAGGATCAAACCTAGGACTTTGTGCATGCTAGGTAAGTACTCTCCCACTGAGTTACACCACCAGCCCATGTAAGACCTGTTTGAATCCTTATAATTCATTCCCCTTTAAGGTGCAAATAAGCTCTCAAGAGGTGAAACCAAATCAGTTATTTTTACAAATATAATTTGATATAAAGAGGGCTGGGGATGTGGCTCAAGCAGTAGCACGCTCGCCTGGCATGCGTGCGGCCCGGGTTCGATCCTCAGCACCACATACCAACACAGATGTTGTGTCCACCGAGAACTAAAAATAAATATTAAGATTCTCTCTCTCTCTCTCTCTCTCTCTCTCTCTCTCTCTCTCTCTCTCTCTCTCTCTCTTTCTCTCTCTCTCTCAAAAAGAAAGAAAGAAAGAAAGAAAGAAAGAAAGAAAGAAAGAAAGAAAGAAAGAAAGAAAGAAAGAAAGAAAGAAAGAAAGAAAGAAAGAAAGAAAGAAAGAATTGCCAACTAGGTACTGATGAACTGAAAAGGCAAAAACACTTTGAGAACACAGAAGAAGCAAATGCAGGAAAAAGATTCTTGGGGCTGGAAGGAACAAAGGAAAAGGTTGGAACCAGTACATCTTAAAAGCTTGGGAGAGGAGCCAAAAAGAAGTGCCTGAAGGGTCCCTGCCCCAGCAGTGACTATGGAAGGGTAGATTTGAAGCAAAGGGATGATAACATAATAACTTACACCAGCTCAGGCTGTTTTCTGTTACTTGCAAACAATTTACACCAGCTCAGGCTGTTTTCTGTTACTTGCAAACAAGAGTTCTAACTAACAAAATAATATTTTACATGACAATATATGCAACCTCAAGATGATTTTAAATGGTTGTGTAATAATCAAAGGTATGCGTGTACTATAATTCATAGGGCTTTGCTTTAAATATTTAGGATGGTTTTTAGTTCTTCATTATTAGGTACAAAATAATATTGTTAGGAAATTCCTCCTACATATTTTACTGTACATATATCTGTGCATATCTTTTTTTCTGAATAAATTTCTAGAGCATCCAGATTAGAAAGATGCACATTAAAAACCAAAACTTTGGGTGTTGGAAATTTCCAAATCTGTAGAAAAAGCACATGAATTGTATCAAAGATTCACTAAATGACTTTTTTTTTTTTACATTTGCTGTCTCTCTCTCTTTCTCCCCTCCTCTTTCTCACTCTTTAAACCATGTAAGAGTAAGTCATAGGCCATAAAAGATATACATTTTTAAAACTTTTAATAATACTGCCAAAATACTCCAGAAAAATGTGTGCCAATTTACACATATTAATAGCCTTTGAAAATATTTCTTCTCCTTCCCGCTACTATTCCATTCCTGACTAAATATATAATCTTAATTATTGCAGCTTTAAAATATGTTTTTATTACCTGGAGGATCAAGTTCCCTCTTCTTTTACTGTTCTTTAAAAATTTATTGACACATTTAAATATCACTTTTGAATATTCAAAAAATTTCTATGCAAAAAGTCCTTATAAATTGAAGATGCACACTGGAAGTATTTATGGGAGAAAAAGACATGTCTTTTTGCATTTAAGATTTGCTTTAAAATATGCCAAACACACAAAAATTTAGGGAGGGAGTATAAAAAGGTTTTAAAAGATCAGCAAAGTAGTAACAATTATTAAAACTAGTTCTGGATTTATTATACTATCTCCACTTTTATGTGTATTTGAAAATTTCCATACTGAAAGTAGAAGTTATTAAACATTTCATTGTAATGACAGATTAAATTAAAATCACTTGACATCACTACTATATAAAATCTGGCTCTTGGTACTCAAAATACATTTACTTATTTGCTTAATCCCATAATACATATAAAATACAATCAGAATTGCTAACTCATTCCCTTAAGAAAAATAAATTTATTAACTAGAGTGGAATACTTATGCACAGTTCATTTTCTCATTAGCCTTACAACAGGAGTTTATAAACCTTTTTCTACGAAGGTTCAGATAACAAAATATTTTCACCTTTGTGTGCTAGACAGATGGTCTATATTTCAACTATTTAACTCTGCCATAGGAGTGCAAAAGCAACCTTAGACAATACATAAATGAATGAGCATGGCTGTGTCTAAAAGAATTTTATTTTAAAAAATAGTTGGTGAGTCAAATTTAGCTCAGAGGCCTTAATTCATCAACCCATGCCTTAGGATATATACTAGAAAATGCTGTGGTCCAAAGTTACTTGAGTCAGTGTTTTATCTTTCCTAACTGCTTCAGTGTGTTTGTGTTATTTTTGTCATATAATGAATTTCACTTGTTATTATTTGTACTCAATTATGGGTGTCTCTCACATTCTGGTTGATTTAAATTATCTGTTTTGTTTTCTTAGTAAGTGCAATATTAACAGTCTTAAAAGCATAACTGTATAAAATAGTTTACTTACAAACGTGTCAGTACCCCCTTAACGCTTCTATCCTGTTCCCATTCCTCCATTCTTTTCATCTTGCCCCCATCTATTCCTTATAAGTAATTAGTGGACTAAATGTTTCTGTTCTCCCAAAAGTTCTATGTTAAAACTCAAAGTTATGATATTAGGTGAGGCTTTGGGGAAGTTATTAGGATGAGATGAGGTCATAACTCTCCTTAATGGGATTATGCCAATACAGCTTGCCTATTTATTTATTTGGTATGCTGGGGATAGGATCCAGGGTCTTATGCATGCTAGGCAAGTGCTCTACCACTGAGCTATATCCTGAGCCCAAGATCTTGCTTCCTTCTGCTCTCTACCATATGAGAAAACATTGAGAAGTTCCAGTCTCACCCAGAAGCCTTCCCTAGAACCTAAGTATACTGGCACCCTGACAATTCCAGCAACCAAAACTGAGAAATAAATTTTGGTTGTTTATAAACCATCCAGCCTATAATAATTTGTTAGAGCAGCCCAAACTAATAAAAGTAATCAATATCATCAGTTCCTGATTTATTATTTTTTCTTTCTTCTCCTCTTCCTCCTTCTCACTCTTCACAAATAAAGAGATACTGATATATTTTCTTATCTTCTCTTTATTCTGACATGAAGGATGACATTCTATAAATGTTCTTGTACTTTGTCTTCACAGGTGTCTATATCATGGAAATCAGTCCATATGGAATCATAGAGCTCGTACTCATTCTCCTTTACAGCTGCACTATCTGCCTTTCTGTCGCTATACAATATTTTAAAAATTATCTAGCAGGAGTATTTTTAAATTATATACTGGTTTTTTCAAAAAAACTATAGAATTATGCACATAACATATTTTATGCACACATCAAAATTTACAGCTCAATAAATGTTCATAAAAATGAATACACAAATGAACCAGCACCTTGGTCAAAAATTAGAACGTTATAAGCATTCCCAAAGCATTCATCCTCATGTTGCCTTCCTGTTCTTCTGCCCCCAGCAACTAACTGGGATAGAAATTTAGGGATACAGAAAGAAGACTGGACTTCTTTTTTTTTTTTTTTAACAAACATTAATGCATTTTATTATGCTAGTCACACTGTTCTAAGTATTATAAATAATATATAATTTCATAATTCTAGCAAGTAGGAATTAAGGTACTCCAACAGTTTGTTTTTTTTTACAAATGGGGAAACAGGTATAGGTATGAGATTTCTTTAACTTTCCCACACTGATGTAAAAATACACCAAGGGGGGGGGGCAGTGGTGCCATACCTGACATCCCAGTATCTTAGGAGGCTGAGGCAGGAACATGGAAAGTTCCAGGGCAGCCTCAGCAAAGTAGTGAGATCTGTCCACTCTCAAGAAATTAGAAAGAACTGAGGATGCAGTGTAGTGGTAGAACACCCCTGGGCTCAATCCCCAGAAGAAAAGAAACATGCAAGGCCACTGTGAACTTAGAACGTGGCCCTGCCTTCCTGTAGCATCAGTTTATTTGAGGATTTGGAGAAATTAAACTTCTTATTGTAAACAAATTTTCAGATATAAGGAAAGTTCTAAGAAAGTTCCTCTATTTCTTTACCCTTAAAGATGTCATTCTTGTATTTATATGAATTTTCCCCCTAACCATTTTTTATTTGTTCTAATTAGTTATACATGACAACAGAATGCACTTCAACTTACTGTACACAAATGAAGCACAACTTTTTGTTTCTCTGGTTGTACACAATGCAGAATCATACCATTTGTTCAGTCATACCTGTACATATATAGGGTAACAATGTCCATCTCCTTCCACAATCTTTCCCATCTCCATACGCCCTCCCCCATCTGCCCAATCCATTCTTCCCTTGTCCCCTAATATTTTTTTTTAGTTGTTGATGGACCTTTAGTTAAGTATTAATGATAGAAATTTAGGGATACAGAAAGAAGACTGGACTTCTGAAGGAGAAATATCTCTGTCAAAATATAGACCCAAAAACTTGTGAGCCAGAAGAAGGAATCTAAAGGCCAAAAATGGTCAGAATGTAAGTCTGTGTTAAAGTGATCATACATTTCTTTGCAATTTTCCAGTTCCCTATAAGTTTCCTGGAATGTAGTGAAAGAGGAACAAGACCTCAATAGAAGGAGACCATTAACCTCATGAGGACAGAGGCTAACATTTGATTGAGCCATGACCCTCTGGCCTGATCACCTGATAACTACCTTATTAACCACCCGAACTTCAGAGTCATGGATGTAAGCTGAAAACCATGAACCAGATCAGACCCTCTAAGGGGGAAGCATGATCTTGTTGCTCAATATTTTTCAGTCACAAGAGAAGCCCAGCCCCCTTTAGATCATACATATTCTGCCCAGTTATGTACCCTAATAAAAAAATCTTAAGACCTGGTTGAGCTCTTTCATTAAGATTTGTTTCTTTTTTATTTGAATGAGCATTAAATTATTTGAAATAATTACTGCATCCATCAATATTATCATATGATTTTTCTCTTTTTTTCTGTAAATGTGGTAATTTAAAGTGATTGATTTCTTAAATTATTAAATCATCCTTGTATAATGACCAAAAACCTCTTCTTATGATATATAATCCACATTATATATTGCCAGATTAACATTGTTAATATTTTTTGTTTTTAAAATGTTGCTGGATTGGATATGCTGAGAATTTTTACATATATATTCATGAGAGTGATTGGTCTGGAATATTCCTTTTCAGCTTTTGTAAATGAAGGTTATGTTTGCTTCCTATAAAGAAAAAATGTTTCTTCTTTTTCTATTTGAAAAACTATGTTGCATTAGTTTCCTATTGCTTCTACAAATTACTGCAAACTCAGTGGCTCTAAATAACATAAGTATATGGAAGTAAAAATTGAGTTAGTAGGCTGCATTTCCTCTAGAGACTCTAGGGGAGAATCTGCTTCCTTGTCTTTTCCAGCTCCTAAAAGCTGTCCACATGTCCAATGCTCTTGGTTCTTCCCCCATATTCAAAGCCAGTTGTGTTTCTCTCATTTTTGGACTAATACACCTGTCTCTCCTTTTTTAGGACACTTTTGATTTCGTTAGGACTGCCTGGAAAATGTAGGATAATCTTTTCATCTCAAATCCTTAACGTAATCACATCTGCAAAGTAACTTTTAGTTCAAAAGGTAACATATTCACCAGTTCCAAGAACTGGGAGGTGTACATTTTGAGGAGATAATCATTCTCACTACAATATACGTATAAGTGTGGTGTTATTTCTGCCTCAAAAGTTTGGAAGAACTTATCAGTGAAGCAATCTGGGACTGAGATTTTCTTTGTGGGAAGCTTTATAAGAATGAATTAAACGTCTTAGATATATCATGGACTGTTCAGATTCTCTACTTCTTCTGTTAGTTTTGGTAAGTTACATTGGAATTTGACCATTTCATTCCAAGTGAAAGTTGGATCATTCATAAGATTCTTGGAGTTGTTCATAACAGATTTTTACTCCACCCCTCATCCACTCCCAATGACTGTAGGGTCTGTTGTAATGTTTCTTTCAAGTTTCATAGATTTAAGTTTTGTTTATATCTCACTGATTTCTATTCTTTATTATTCATTTTCTTCTACATTCCTTGGATTGTGTCTGGGGTTTTATTTTTAGATTCTTGAAATAAAAACTTAAATCATTGTTTTTTAGTTTTTTTTCTTTTCTAATGTATGCATTTAAAACTATAAATATCCTTATAAACACAGATTTCACATCTACAAACTTTGTTGAGACGTTAATTTTTGAAAATGTTTTCCCCTATGCAATCTTTCTTATTCTGATTTTTTAAAGTATAGAAAAGTTGTATTACTCATCATGATAGAGAGGGTACTAACCAAAATCCATTTATCTCTTATGATAGCTAAGGACATGGCAAGAAAAATAGTTTTATGATATGTGACTAAATTGTCTCTTGTGTGGTTTAAATAGAAGTATGTGTGCCTTCACTCTTAACCCCGAATGCAAAGAGAAAGGTCCAAAGGGAAGAAGGATTACAAAAAAAAAAGAGCTGAGGGCTCTGAATTTTCATTTAAAATAGAGGTGCCACACACCTGAATACCAGTCTCAGTCAGTTTTATTAACTAGAAATAAATTTATGCTATACTAAGCCATTGAAGTTTGGTGAACTATATAATTTAGTGTACCCAAATTTACATATTTGCAAAAAAACATGAAATTTTATTTTTAAAACATCTGTAACATTTAACTCAGAAAATCCATTCCTATGGAACTAAGCAGTATTGAGAGTTTTGAGCTACAAATATATTTATTGTATCACTGTTTATAATGGAAAAAATTTAGTAAACAACTATGGCTAATAGCATAGGATTTTACTTAAAAATTGGTTCCCATACAATTCAAGTTATATTCTAAAAGTTTAATTACTCACATAGGTATCTGACCTGGGTATATTATTAAGTGGGAAGAAAAGAGTAATATGTAATATACATTATCTATGATACGATTGTGTGTGTGTGTGTATGTGTGTGTGTGTGTGTGTGTGTGTGTGTGTGAGAGAGAGAGAGAGAGAGAGAGAGAGAGAGAGAAAGAGAGAGAGGGAATTTGGAAGGATTTAAGTAAATGGGATGTGGGTATAGTCTTTTCTCAATTTTTTTCTTTTATATTTATTTGTAGTATCTGATTTTCCTGAAGCAAAGATATATTTTAACAAGGCAACTTATATAAATATAAAACTTATATAAACTTAGATTTTATTAATGTTATTTATATTGAATGTATTAAGATTTATAACAAGAATTCAAGGACAGATGTGAATTAGTGGTACTTAGAGTATTTTGTATAAAACATGTTAATTTTATTTATGTTTTGTGACTACCATGCTAATAATATTTTGATTTTGTAATTGTTCTTTTTAATTTTTTTGGTTGTTGATAGACCATTATTTTATTTATTTATATGCAGTGCTGAGAATCAAACCCAGTGCCTCACACATGCCAGGCAAGTGCATTATTGCTGAGCCCTAGCCCCAGCCCGCCCTTTTATATATATAATTTTATTTTATTTGTTTTTGTATGTGGTGCTGAGGATTGAATTCAGTGCCTCAGGCATGATAGGCAAATGCTCTACCACTGAGTCACAACCCCAGCCCTCTTATGTACTTCGTAATACTCTTTTTGTGTCCTCTATTTTTTAGCAGTTACAGGCACACAGTTACAATGGAATTTATGGGTGAATTGAATTTAAAGGAAGGATCAAACTGTGTACATTGTTATGTGTGTAAAAACATGGAAATAATAATTAAATTTTCAGTCCCACCCAGCAGTGTATGAGTGTACCTTTTCCCCCACATCCTCGCCAACACTTATTGTTGTTTGTATTCATAATAGCTGCCATTCTGACTGGAGTGAGATGAAATCTTAAGAGTAGTGTTGATTTGCATTTCTCTAATTGCTAGTGATGATGAACATTTTTTCATATATTTGTTGATTGATTATATACCATCTTCTGAGAAGTGTCTGTTCAGGTGCTTGGCCCATTTGTTGATTGGGTTATTTGTGGTTTTTTGTTTGTTTGTTTGTTTTTTGATGTTGAGCTTTTTGAGTTCTTTATATACCCTAGAGATTAGGGCTCTATCTGATGTGTAAGGGGTAAAAATTTGCTCCCAAGATGGGGGCTCTCTGTTCACCTCACAGATGGTTTCTTTTGCTGAAAAGAAACTTTTTAGTTTGAGTCCATCCCACTTATTGATTCTTGATTTTAATTCTTGCACTACAGGATTCTTATTAAGGAAGTTGAGGCCTAATCCCACATGATGGAAATTAGGTCTACTTCTTCTTCTATTAGATGCAGGGTCTCTGGTTTTATTCCTAGGTCCTTGATCCATTTTGAGTTGTTTCGTGCATGGTGAGAAATAGGGTTTTAATTTCATTTTGTTGCATATGAATTTCAAGTTTTCCCTGCACCATTTGTTGAAGAGGATATCTTTACTCCAATGCATGTTTTGACACCTTTGTCTAATATAAAATAATTGTAATTTTGTGGGTTAGTCTCTGTGTCCTCTATTCTGTACTATTGGTCTACCAGTCTGTTTTGGTACCAATACTATGCGGTTTTTGTTACTATTGCTCTGTAGTATAGTTTAAGGTCTGGTGTAGTGATGCCACCTGCTTCACTCTTCCTGCTAAGGATTGCTTTAGCTATTCTGGGTCTCTTATTTTTCCAGACAAATTTCATGACTGATTTTTCTATTTCTATGAGGAATGTCACTGGGATTTTTATTGGAATTGCATTAAATCTGTATAGTACTTTTGGTAGTATGGTCATTTTGATAATATGAATTATGCCTATTCAAGAGCGAGGTAGATCTTTCCATCTTCTAACGTATTCTTTGATTTCTTTGTTTAGGGTTCTATAGTTTTCATTATATAGATCTTTCACCTCTTTCATTAAAAAAAAAACTTTCCCAAGTATTTTATTTATTTATTTATTTGTTTGTTTGTTTAGTTTGAGGCTATTGAAAATGCTGGTGGGGCTGCAAATTGGTGCAGCCAATCTGGAAAGCAGTATGGAGATTCCTAGGAAAACTGGGAATGGAACCACCTTTTGACCCAGCTATCCCTCTCCTCAGTCTATACTCAAAGGACTTAAAAACAGCATATGACAGGGACACAGCCACATCAATGTTTATAGCAGCACAATTCACAATAGCTGAACTGTGGAACCAACCTAGATGCCCTTCAGTAAAAGAATGGTTAAAAAAATGTGGCATATATACACAATGGAATATTACTCAGCAATAAAAGAGAATAAAAGCATGGCATTTGCAGCTAAATAGTTGAAGTTAGAAAAGATAATGTTAAGTGAAGTTAGCCAATCCCCAAAAAACAAATGCTGAATGTTTTCTCTGATATAAGGAGGCTGATTCATAGTGAGGTAAGGAAAGGGAGCATGGGAAGAATAGACAAACTTTAGATAGGGCAAAGAGATGGGAGGGAAATGGAGGGAGCATGAGGTTAGAAATGATGGTGGAATGTGATGGACATTATTATCCAAAGGACATGTATGAAGACACGAATTGGTATAAATATACTTTGTATACAACCAGAGATATAAAAAAATGTGCTCTATATGTGTAATATGAATTATAATGCATTCTATTGTCATATATAAATAAAAAATAATTTTAAAAAGAATAATTAAAATCTCAGTGGTAGCATGCATGTAGAATTGTGATATAATTCTGGCATGTATTTTTATGATATCAAACAACAAACATTTATTTTAGGGAAATTGAAATACCGTCAGCAAATAAAATATGAAATAATGCCCTTGACAGTAATTTCTTTTCCTTTTTGCCAATAGAGGGCAACATGAACAAGTTGCTGGATTGACTGTAGCGTTCCCAGCCTTCTGTTTCAACAAAATTTTAAAAGTTAATATTAAATTTGCAAAAAATAGGGGCTGGGGATGTGGCTCAAGCGGTAGCGCGCTCGCTCGCTTAGCATGCGTGTGGCCCGGGTTCGATCCTCAGCACCACATACCAACAAAGATGTTGTGTCCGCCGAGAACTAAAAAATAAATATTAAAAATTCTCTCTCTACCTCTCTCTCTCCTCTCTCACTCTCTCTTTAAAAAAAAATAAAATAAAATAAAGGCAGCACAAATTGAAGATACAAACTGTTAAGGAGGAATTCTTGTCTGGTTTCTCTTTCAATCTCCGCACTACAGTGTTGGTAGAATTGTCCCCTATTCTCTATAGGAAAAAGGCCATGTTCTTTTTTTTTTTTTTCTTTCTTTCTTTTTTTTTTTTTTTGGTACAGGGGATTGAACTCAGGGGCATTTGACCACTGAGCCACAACCCCAGCTCTGTTTTGTATTTAATTTAGAGACAGAGTTTCACTGAGTTGCTTAGTGCCTCGCCTTTGCTGAGACTGGCTTTGAATTCATGATCTTCCTGTCTAGGTCTCTTAAACTCTTGGGTGTGCACCACAAGGCCAAGTTCTTTCTTGTTTTTTTTTTTTTTAAGAAAGAGGATCGAACCTGGGCCACACACATGCCAGGCCATCGCGCTACCGCTTGAGCCACATCCCCAGCCCAAGGCCAAGTTCTTTAGTATGACATTTGGATTTCTTTTTAATATAACTTTAACTTTCATTTCTCACCATTTTCCACCTTTGTCAACTGCCTTCTTAAAGCTATTTGTGGCTCCCCAAATACACTATACATTTGTATGATTCAGTGCTTTTCTTCTGTTATTCTTCTACCCACCAGAAGTTCCCTGTATTTTCCCTCCCCATTGAATGCCTAATCTTCATGCAAGACTTGGCTTAAAAGTCACCTTTCTGTAAAGACTTTCTTAATTTATCATTAAAAATGACCTTGTTTCTCTCTCAAATAGCACATAATATGGGTTCCACTGCTTCAAATAGTCAGTTTGTATTCATTAGCAGTCTACAGAGTTCTAGAGGACTCATTTGTCAAAAAGGAAACATCTATTCATTTTCATATCCTCAATGCCTGATACAAAGTAAATATTCTAAGTATGTGTTCACTGAATGAACAAAGGAAAGGAACTGAGTAGGAAGTTCTTATATAGGGAAAAACATCTTAGCTTATATCTTAGACTGGCATTGTAGCTAAGGCACGTGGATGGTACTTCTCTCAAGATTTGGAAGTATCAAATACTACTGAAAGTTTTTTTTTTTAAATAAGTGGACATTTTTGGTAAATTTTAATTTCATTACCACCTCTTAGTTATATGGACTTTTGTAATGTTAGTCCAAGGTAGAGGCAGAAGCACAGGAAATTATGTTACAGTTTAAAGAAATCCGGATAGCACTGGGTCACATGATTTTCGAGACAGGTGGAATTCCACTTCTCTGCTTCTCTGGAGACAAGGGATGATCTACAATCTGTGTGTACTCAATATACTCATAACCCATCCCAGTCTCATTTTGCCCATATGCTGAGGTTAGCATTCAAGAGTGCAATAAAGGGAGAGGAGACATTCCTTTCATGATTTGACCTCAGGCATGAGTACCACAGAATGTTCAAAAACACATGATCTATATAACAGTAAGTAGACACAGATGATATTTTGTAGAGGTGATCATTGTTATACCATCTGCCAGGTTTTGCAGTTGGTTAAAAAAAAAGAAAAATTATTTTGGCAGGATTTGTTCTTCTCAAAATCATGTTGATTTTTGCCAATTCTATGTAATTTGATATGTGTCTTGCAAATTGAGTAAGAGAAAAAATTCTTTCACATTGTACTCCAGGAAAAATATGGATATTGTCTTTATGACCTTGTTAAAAAAAAACACATGTATGTATTCAAGCCTAAATTAGATAGGGCCATAGTAAACAAGGAAATGGAGACAGTTACTTAACTAATTCAGAGTTACCAAACTAAAAACCTTTTTTTTTTTTTTTTGTGGCTAACATGATATAATTGATGTATTATGGCCATCCCTGAAATTAAAACAGAGGATATTGAAACCTAACACTGAGAGTAGGCTCCCATCTGAGATCAAAATAGGCCCAATCCAGAATTTGGAATCCTGTCTACTAGTAAATTTCCATAAAAGGTGTGTGAGTTTGTGAAAGGCAAAAATTGCACATCGTTGTTTTCTAATTTAGAGACAACATCTTCACAAGATTAGTATTGTGAAATATAGGAAGTCTAGCTGGTGGAGAGAAAAAGATTAAACAAATTTGTCAGAAGGTATCATCTATTAATACTATCCCAACCAGTACCATAGCTGTATACTATGTTGCTTTCATAATTTTGTAAGAGGCTGATGGGATTTTAACATGAAATCTAATTTGTAAATGATTTTAAATGGGTATATATTCTTAATAAATATTTAATGAATGGGTTTTAGTGAAAGTTGGTTTGTAAATACTACTTCCAGATTTTGCTCCAAATGGGGATACACATAAGAGAATCACAATTTGTGCTCCATGGTCACTTTAAATTTATTTTGATTTTTTCTTTTAAAATAATGTCTTTTAATAAATAACATTTTGTGTTACTTAAATATTCTTTTTTCTATTTAAAGAAAAAATTCTAGATGTAAACTATGAAAACTATGAAAAATTAATTATTTCAATAAATTCTTCATTCAACCTATACACAGCATATAAAATATATAAGACTTCAGAGGGTATTGATACTATATATTTGTTAGTTAAAAAGTTTGTTACTACCATGCATTAGGAGATCATAGATAACTAACTATATGCCACAAATTTTATGGCAACTTGTTAACATACTTATCAGCTGTGTTTCTTAATGACAATTTATCAAAATTTTAAGCCTCTGTTAATTTGAAAAGAATTGCCATCATGCATGGCTATCAGAAGATCTATAGAAATGATTCCAGGTGTTAGACATAGCTCTATGCTGCATTGTCCTGTTGTATCTTCTTGCCCCACCTCCACTCTGTTCTTTGTGCCTCAGAGGTTGACTCTACAGATTACATTGTCTGTGGTTTCTTGTTCTCTGCTTCCCCTTAGGTTCAACCAGGCGCTGGCCAGAAATAAAAGTGAGGAATTTCTTCTGTTATGATTATGGCAGTGGCTCCATGCTCTATAAACATAGCTCCTGTCCAGTGGCTTTTTTTTCCATGATATCAGCTCTTTTAGGGTTCCCCAAAATACACTCTCTACCTTTTACCCCTTCAGGCCTACAGTAAAGAATTCTACCTGTTAATTGTTCATGCCAGGTGCTTCACCACCTTCTATTGGTTCATTTAACTCTCCACACCGCTCTAAAGCATTCTTTTATCAAATTCTCCTCATTCAAACACTTTAACTGTGCCCCCTGCTTCTTGCCAGAACTCAAGAAGATTTCCAACAAATAGTCTTCTATCCAGAAGAGAAGTTTTCAATGGTGACTGAAACAATTTAAATTATACCTGATACACTTGAATAATGGAATCCAGCTTCTAAGCAACTTGTGGGCCACTTCTGCAATTCTAAAAAATAACTATACAATATATTGATAGAAAATAACTATACACACACACACACACATATATATATATAAAATTTAATATTTGTAAAGTTAAAAAAAAACATTGGAAAAAAGTCAATCCTGTTTTCTGTTTGATTTGCAGCCAATATATTCAACTAGTTTGGAGATTAACAAACCTGATCCACCATCTTTGATTGTAAATAGACTTTAACTACAACATAGTTTACCTACTTCATTATATTACAGTGGCAGAATTGAGTAGTTGCAACAGAGACATTATGCCCATAGATCCAATTTGGCCTTTATAGAATAAGTTTGCCAACTTTTGAACTAGTTGGTTGAATGATACATTTGTCACTTTTCTTTGACCTCATTTAGAAGCAATCTTCTGTGTATCTTGAATGCTTAACATGTTTAAATATTGTAGTTCAGGAATACTGATCAATGAAGAAAGTGAGAATGTACTGACAAACATAGAACTCATAATCTCAGTTTTTCTCCAAACTTGGAGAATATATTTTATTCTTTATAAGACATGTTAGTCAAATTTCATTTATGATTATGGGAATTGAGTTCTGATGTTTTAAATTTTGTTCACTTGGTAGTTCTACACCATAATAATATGATAATCATTTGTAAAAATGCATTTGGATTATATTTATTGATGAATTCAAATTAAAAAGCATATATCTAAACTTTGATCATTGCTGTATTTTTAATGATCTTATGAGAAAGTTTAATTCATTAAAATACTATGAAAAAATTACAGCAACATATTAACCTCTGAGTAGAATTATACATTGCTCTTTCTATTGGTTTTTTCCTTTAAATTTTATTGATTTTTTCCAGTGATGAAATTGAAACATTACTTGTATAACAAAAACAATTTTTAAAATACAAAACATGATTAGCTCAATGTAACTGAAAATTTTATGTCATTATTTTAGTTTTAGAAACCAAAGACACACTTTAGTTTACAAGAGAAATAGAGTGAAATTGAGTCTGAAAACTCTTCTCAAGCTAGTATTTTAATTTTTAAGTAATTGGCACATATTAATTGAAATAGAGAATAAGAACACTTAATTTGGAACATTTTCAAAATTTCATGTGAATTTTAATTTTTCATCACCACTATATGGCTACTTATCAGTATATATATATATTTTTTGGAGGCGGGTACTGAGGATTGAACTCAGGGGCATTTGACCCCTGAGCCACATTCCCAGCCCTATTTTTGTATTTTATTTAGAGACAGGGTCTTACTGAGTTGCTTAGTGCCTTGTTTTTGCTGAGGATGGCTTTGAACTTGTGATCCTCCTGCCTCAGCCTCCAAAGCTGTTGGGATTATAGGTGTCTGCCACCTCGTCCTGCAGTATATACATTTTTATATGCTTTCTTACTGCTATTCAACAGAAGGAAATAAAACATACAAGTTAGGATATCTTCAGATATCTTAACTTGTATGTTCTCATTCGTAATTTATATTTTTTAAAATATGGGAGCACATCTACATTTTTTTGTGATTTAAAGTATTTACTTGTTTCAACTCATACTTAGTAGCAGAAAGGTATAAATTATTGCCTATGTGGAAATATTCTTACAGATTTATCTTAAAGAGAATGCTAAGTTACAAGTTCAAGGCATGCTCTAAAGATGGTATTGTTATACCCAAGAATATCTATTTGTTTCTTTTATTAGAAGTCTTAATTTTTTTTCAGGCTATATAACTTGTCAGTGATCTTTACCATGGGACTAATGCCCCCTCCCCACAGGGCATATTTATATATTTTATTAATAATCCATCATCTATGCAGACATAGGCTAGGTTCTATATCAACTAGTCATCGCTATGTCTGTCTCTAGGATATAAATGGGTGAATAGTAGAGGTTAGGAATAGGCTTACGATTAGAATAAGAAACTTCCTATTTTCTTACTTTCTAAATGTCTATTTTACAATTTTGTCATTTTCTGCAAATGTCTTTATTTTTTCCTTTATTTATGAGGTTTCCACTTGCTTAATATTGTTTCATCAACAGCATCACATGTAGTAATGAGTCACTGCCTATTGCATAGTTTTGAAGAATTGAAGAAGAAACAATGCAAACACAGAGACTGATTACATGATTGAACAGCCAACCCTGAAAATACTATACCTGGGATTGACCATTAATTTATAAGACTATTTTGTGTCATACTGTGGCTGAATAGTTAAAGAGACAGAGTAGAATCACACTTCCCTAAACAAAGATGAGGAAACTGAAAGTAAGCAAAAACATTATACTTTTAGACCTGTTACAAATCTATAGGCTTTACTCATCTTACTCATCTTATTATTAATTCTTTAGACTATTTTAATGATAGACTATTATTCTTTAGACTATTAGATTTAGACTTTAGATTATTAATTCTTTAGACTATTTTAATGTGCATTCCTAGCATACAGAAAATTAGAAACACTGAATTTAAATGGGGCCATAGGTAGATATATAGTCAGTTACAAAAGAAGATAGAAAAACTATTCCAAGTAAAATAAAATTCAAAACTTAGTTTTTTGGAACTTTTTTCCTTTCTTCTTTTTAATTGGTACTGGTGACTGAAATCAGGAGTGCTTTACCACTGAGCTTCATCCCCAGTCTTTTCTTATTTTATTTTTTTAATTTTGAGCCATTTGTCTCACTAAGTTCCTGAGGCTGGCCTTGAACTTGTGATCTTCCTGCCTCAACCTCCCCAATAGCTAGGATTAAAAGAGGGCACCATTGTGCCAAGCTACCCTAGCACTTCCTAAGAGCCTCTGAATATATCACTATATAAAAGCACAACAGGATTATTTAGATAGTTGTTATGATGTAATTTCTCAAAAATGTCAATTTATATTCAGAACATGCTGTTCAACAAAGGTTAGTCAATTATAACACATTTTCAGAAGATTTCCATCAAAAGGATCCCCAAAAAAGGAAAAAGAGTATCAGTAGTCTCAGGTAGTGAGGATCTGAGGTCTCAGGTTCTGGAAAGGTTGAGGCCAGAATGATCTCTTGAGCCAGTAATTAGAGGTCAGTCTAGGAAGCACAGAGAGATCTCCATGTCTCAAAAATAAATAAGTAAATAAATAAAAATAAATCATAATAAATAAATAAATAACAATTTAAAATAAAAAAAAAACAGTTTGGGTGTTCTGAGAAGAATACCATTGTATGTTGCCTAAGAAATAAAAGATTATATGATGTTTATGTAATCCTCTAAGCTTTTCTCTGGAAAAAAAAATTATGTAGCCTTGAGAAAAAGCTGTCTTGAAGGCTATTTATTTTCTGACCTCAATGTCCCAGGGCAAATTCTTTAGTCCTTCAACAATCTCTAGCTAATGTCTTCTCAAGGTCATTAGTTAATTAGAATAGTTCTCAGAGTTGCTCTGCTATGAGCTCTTGTCTATTGTTAGGAATTTAAACTGGTCTTCATGGTTGAAGGAAGACATTACTCTATTAACTAGATAGATGTGTCCATAATGGTGTCCACTATTGCAAAGCACAATCCTAGACCCAAGGATATAAAATTGAATAAAACAAAATTGTTAAGGAGAAAAGCATGTGGGCAAATACATGCCGATTCACAGCAAGTTACTAAAGGAAGATGGAGATTAGATACTGTGCAGGCAGAGAATGCTTTACAGAGAGCTAACATCCTGAAAGACGAGTAGGAGTTGGTCTGACTAGCAAGCAAGAAAGAGCATAGGGCATTCTGGACAAGGATGGTAGCATGTGTATTATGGTGAATTTGAGCATGGAATTTTATGGTGAATTTGTGATGGTTCACTCTGTTTGGAATACAGAATTAGAGTATTTGAGAATAGCAATTTATACTGGACTGAAAAGAGAACTTTCTCTTTCTGAGTTTTCTTTTTTCTGTCCAGTTGAAATGCAGGACAAAACAATAAGTCCACTGGTCTAAGCAGGTGTCCAGTAGGAAGTAAAACCACTATGCCCATTTTACAGTTGAGGAAACTGATGCTCAGAGAAGTTAAACAACCTTGCATAATTTGGATCACCCCACCCACATTATATTTCTCTTAAAACTATATTGGACATATTGGATAATTAAAACCTTCCATGTTGTCGGGTGAATCTAAAATATTACTCTTTGCATCAAGAGGGCTCTTCTGAAAGTCTGTGACAGAGTGAATTTCTTGATCACATTTTGCAAAGTAGAATCATACAAAATGTTTTCCTTTGTGTCTTTCACTTAGTATAATGCTTTTAGGATTTGTCTATGTTTTAGCATCTCTCTCTCTTAAGTATTTTTTAGTTGTAGATGAACACAATACATTTATTTATTTATGTGGTACTGAGGATCAAACCTGATGCCTCACACATGCTAGGCAAGTGCTCTACCACTGAGCCACAACCCCAGCTCCTGTTGTAGCATCTCTTGCCCTTCATTCCTTACCATTGACAAATAACATTCCATCATATGAATATACTACATTTTATGCAGTCGTTTATCAGTCAATGGACATTTCAGGTGTTTTGACTTGGGGCTATTATAAAAAATGGTGACATTCTACTGTTATATTATACTAGCTTATGAATATGATTAGTCCTGCAAATCTCTGTATTTTAAAATATTTTCCTCAAGGAGCTGTGTTCAGGGTGAAACTATCACTTCTTATGGTACCGATCAAGATAAACACAGGTAGAAGTAGAGATAGGTGCTCTTGGTATATAGGTAGTGTTATATACTGAGAGAATCTTTGTCTAGTGATTTCTAATTGGAACCACAGTCCATCCCAACCATTTAGTTTTGCTTCAGAATAAAGCTGAGTAAATAATTTGAAAACTAACCAGATGGGTATGGTTTTTCCAAAGTCCTTTCCTGTTGCATTTAACATTCTGAGAAAGGATGGATGGAAAATCACTACAAAGAACAAAACAAAAGCACTTTGAATAAATCTTGAGAAATATTTTCCTATGTGAAAGGATAGGAGGCTTTTGAATTTAATCTTACAGGACATTGCAATTCAAGGGCCATTAAATTATTTATAATGTACAGTCCCTCTTTTGCCAGACAGAGAAGTTTCCTGATTGTACTCTTGAGATATTATAAAACATTTCTAAGGCTGCTGTTAAACTAGAGAATTGTGAATTGGTAGATTTTCAAATAAGTTCCTGCAGACTTCAGTCTGGCCTAAAATTTCCTGTTTTTACAATTAACTCCTCATGTTTCTTTGTTGAGTATGTGTGTGTGTATGTGTGTGTGTTGTGTATGTGTAAAACCTAAAGATAGACCAGGAAGCATCTGGGGCCATCTGCTTCTAGAGGGGAATCCAGATTTCTGTGAAGGATGGGATGGGTACTAAATCTAAAATGGATAAACCATGCTACATTAATGTACTACTCCTGGGCTAACCCTTCAGCCGCCATTAACTGAAACATCCTTAACCTGCTGTACTTGTTGTTAATACTTCCTGGGGTTTCCATCTGTGATTGAAGTAAGTTGGTCTGTCCTAGGGTAAACTCCAGAATAAACATAAGTACTTTCATGTTGTCAAGTTTCTATGAGATTATAAAGGAAAATAGACATGTCAAGCACTGGGCTGCTCTTGAAAGTAATGCTTCCTTCTTGGAGCCTCTTCTCCCTCTGTCTGCATTTCCTTTACCAAATATGAATGTGATTAAGAAAGAGTCATCAAGAGTAGAGGAAAAAGATTGCTAGCAACCAGGATGACTCAAGTCTTGTGTACTGGCCAGAGCAATGCAAAGCTGTGCTCTACACCACCAGTGCTACATAAATGCATCCTAATAACTTTTAGAAGGGCATTTATTTCTCTATTTTCAAGACAAGATCTTTTCTGTTACAAGTGAAATGAAGTAGGGGAGGTTACAGGTTAAGTTTTCTCTAAGGATTCCTCATGGAGGGATAGTGATGAAAACATCACCAACAATAATAGAATAGTTGCTTTATAAAAGCTTACTGGTTTCATATGCTTTTATTTATTTATTTGTAGATGGGCACAATATCTTTATTCTTATTTATTAATGTGGTACTGAGGATTCAACCCAGGGCCTCACACCTGCGAGGTTAGAGCTTTACCACTGAGCTACAACCCCAGCCCCTTATCTTCCTTTCACATGAAGAAAGTGAAGACAGAGAGGTTCAGTAATTTGCCTAGGCTTACAAAGCTGGTTAAGTGTTATAATCAGGCAAACTCCAGAATCAGGCTCTCAAATATTTAATTAAATTTAAGAAATTGTGCTGTTTCTTAATTCAGTGTTATGACAAAAACGTTTTTACTGTTTATTTAAAATAGCATATATGTAAATGTGAACACGGCACACATTGTAAAACTATAATAGTATATTTATTTTCTTAAAAAATGTATTTCACATGCCCATTTTATCTCAGGAAAAATTAGGAGAAACATTTGATTTTGCTAGTGGACTGCAAAAATTATTTTGATGGTTTTAGTCATGCATAGAATAGAGATTTATGACAAATATGTAATCTGTTTATTTGTCACCTAACTTGGATGACTTCCAAATGTTTCCTCTTTGTAGCTCTTGATTTTTTTCGGATATTTTTCAATGGCCAAATAGTCACACACACACACACACACACACACACACACACACACACACACACAATGTCTGAATCACGTTTGCTACAGTCAGGGAATACAGCTTTGGTTATTTAAAATCCTACCATATTTCACTGGCAACTTTGAAGAACATTCACGCTTTCTCCGACTAGATTTTTTTTTTTTTCTTAAGAAGGAAAAGGAGAAGAAGAAAAAAGAAAAGAAACAAGAACCAAGTTGTGGCTCAAATGTCTTTGCCTGTTTTTCTAATCCATCTCGCTGGGGAGAAAGCATGCTTAACAGATCAAACTGTCCGAAAAAGGCAGTCTGCATCCCTCATGTTTAAAAAAGAAGGACTGCGTTCTCTTTCCTTCACACATCAAAGGAGGCACTCGAGGAGGAAATAAACCATAATTAGGCATGAGCGAGCGAGCAGACAGACCCCCTTCCTCTGCCTTACCCATCCCCTCCTCCCCGGTGCCCCCCTCCGCCGCCCTAGCAGCCGTCCTAGCAGCCGTCCTGCGCGGGAGCGAGGGGCCGGCCACCGCAGCAGCTGCAGAGACCGCGCGCCCGCGCTCCCGCTCGTTGCCAGAATCTGGGCGGCGGCGGGGCCGGCCCGGGGGCGCGCGCTCGGGGACGCGCTCATGCAGCGGTTTTCTTCTCCCACAATCCAGAGGCAGCGGTGCAGGAGGGGCGGGGAGTCGGCGGAAGGATATCGACGCGGAGGGAGCAGCGCGTTCCCTTTGACGGCGGGCTCGTAAGCGCTGGTCGGGCGGCGAGGAGTGGGTGTGATGCGGCACTGCGGTTCTGAGGCCGTTACTCCGGCTCCTCCAGAGAGGGCGGAGGAGGAGGCAGGAGTGCGGCGGTGATTTTGTGCCCGGGCTTCCCAGAGGCGCACTGAAAAGGCTGGCGGAGCTCAGGCAGCCGGGGGCTTAGGGACACACATTCA
The DNA here is from genome assembly GCF_052094955.1 of Ictidomys tridecemlineatus. NCBI lineage: Eukaryota > Metazoa > Chordata > Mammalia > Rodentia > Sciuridae > Ictidomys > Ictidomys tridecemlineatus. The sequence continues at coordinate 76,814,877 of NC_135488.1, forward strand.
AGCCCCCAGCCCCCGGCAGGGGAAGGGGGCTGGAGGCGAGGCGTGAGAGCTTTGGAGGGATGGTGTCTGCTCGGGGGGAAGGGGCGAACCCTGCCTGTCGGTGGTGAGGGGCTGCGGTCAGGGGAGGCTCTGCGGGTCGAAGCGGCTCCATGCCCAGTGGTGGGTGGAACGTGTAGCGCGGAACGCGGCGGTCGAGCCTGGCGGCCTCTCGGACCCCTGACGCGGAATTTCATTTAGCCCACGTTGGGATTAATTCTTCGGGGGCAGTTTCGCCGGTCCGCTTCCTCCAGGAGCTGGGCAACCTTGACGGGCTTTTTGTCTTGCTCCAGCCCCCTTTCCCTTCCTCCTCCTCCAGATGCCTTTTCTCTGCCCCTCCTCGCCCGGTACAGACATTTCCAGCGCAGGCTACCGCTCGTGGGGGTTCTTGAAGGCGCTTCACGGGATTTCGGCTCGTTTCCCTCGGGGGTTTTTGAGGAGGGAGAGTTCCCCCCCCCTCCTCGATGGGATTTTCCTCGCTTGTCGAAATGGACTTTCATTGATTTCTTCTTACTTATTTAACGTTTAGTGGCCAATTCCCTAGGCGTATTTTTGTGGTAGTTCCTTTTTCCCTTTTCGAATACATAATCTGTAAAATGGAGAACGAAATTTTTACTCCCCTTCTGGAGCAGTTCATGACCAGCCCCTTGGTCACTTGGGTAAGTAGGATGTCCTTTATTGCTGTGTTATTTGTGGCTGCAGAGATGGAGGTGGGCGTTTACGTCCTAATGATCCTTCTGTTCTAGGTTAAAACGTTTGGATCCCTGGCTGCAGGAAATGGGACCAACCTGGATGAATATGTGGCTTTGGTGGATGGGGTATTCTTGAACCAGGTCATGCTCCAAATGTAAGTGTTTTTCTTCTTTTTTTAGGTAACTTGTTTTCCTTGAAAAATTACCTGCTGTGAACTTGGAGACTTTATGTTTTAAGCCCTTAATTTGGTTCTTTGGCAGAAAATTCAGGTGGTTTAAGAATTGGATCTTGAAAGAAGTGATAATCATATGTGTCCAGCCCGTTTATCACAGCCCAGTAATTTTACCTGTTAAAATTGTGAAACTTTTACTTTTCTTTCTGCCTTTATTGTCGTTGATTTGTCTTCAGTACTGAAATCCAAACCACATTGTGTTATCTTTGATAATTGGTAAAACAAGAGAGCATCAGAGAGACAGACACAGACACATATGACTCTGGTTCTCCAAGAGAAAAGAAAAAGACTTTACTATGAAGTTATGTGCATTTGGTGCAGAAATGGTGTCTGATCAACCTTTGTGTTCAAGAATAAATGGCTCAAATTTCAAAACATGAAGTAATAACAGATTTCAGAAGATAGAATTTTAAACATCAGTTCTGATTGGTGAGGAGGACTGTTGCTGTAGCAAGCAATTTAAATGCCTATAGTAACTAAGTCTGATTAGATGACTTTTATTGTGTGAATTTTGAGATTGCTTAATATATGGTGAATCATTTAAAGGTATTTTTAAGTGAAATGCAAGTAATTGAAGTCTTGACAACTAGATGATTGAGTAGTCAAATCTTTGTTTTTATGTTTATAATATTGAATTAATAAGCAGCAGTGTGTTTTTGAGATGGGAATTGGATATTGAAAGCCTATCAGTAGCTGATCAGTGAAATAAAACCTCCATTTTTATCATTGTAGGTATTATAGCGTACAGACATACTAAAAACTTCCGCATAGGTTATCAAATTGAATATTACAGTTGCGTCTAGAATTATGTGTAGTTAGCCTTATTTCTCATGAATAGACTCTAAAAGTAGTTTGCAACTTTTGAATTGAATTCTTGTCTTATATTGTGTAAAATTATTACATTTTAAATAAATACTTGTTACTAGAGAATAAATCTATTATTCTGCTGTGATAACTTTACATCTAAAATAACAATTCTGAATTTTATTGAAAATTATTTTTTCTGTTTAGATTTTTGTCTTTAAAGGAGGTTACAAGTCAAATCCATAAATAATTGTTCCAGTGTTAGCTTCTCTAGTGTTCAGAGATTCGTGTGTTTTTCATGTATGTGTTAATCATACAGGGAAGTATTATGTGTTCTTTTTTTGTATAGGCCTCCTAAGAAATACATACATAATCTAAATGTGTGTAAATATTTTTTTCTTTAGAAAGGAAAAAAGAGTAGACATAAATTATTTCCAGCTTAGTATTTTATTTTTAGCAGCTACCCCATGGAATAACTTTTTCTTTGAAATATTATACTATTTCCTGAACAAAATGGTAGAATGATCAAACTGACTATTTTAGGGAACACAGGACAGGAAGGGTAGCCATTATGATAGATACTTAAAACTCTCCCCCTCTGTGTCTTTACTTGATTATTTGTAGGCAGAAAATTTTAATTTGTGTGCTAAAAAATGTATGCTCACAAAAATAGGAAAATATATTAGTTTTCCACTGTAATTTTTTTTTTGCTGATTTTTTTCCCTAAAGAATGTTTAGATTATTTTGAGTCCTAGTAATTAGCTCATTTCCACTTAGAGTACACTTTTATATTTAAGTAAATATGTTTATATATATCCATACGTATGTGTATATATGACATCCGTGTGTGTGTGTGTGTGTGTGTGTGTGTGTGTGTGTGTGTGTTTTTCATTTGTTAATGAAAAATAATGGTGTTCCAAATAGTGGTTGCCAGGTTTTTTTGGAGAGGACTGGTTGCTTTTTAAACCTCAAATCTGCTGCTTTGTTTTCGGTTCCATCTCTCAGGTTCCTTAAAAGTTTTTTTGGTGTCCTAATTCTATTCTGAATGACCTATATAAATTAAAGGAAAAGAAAATTTATAAAAGAGAAGTATGTTTTTGCTTTTCTAAAAATTAATTTTCTAAAATCAGATAAGTACAAAATTTTTAATGACCTTTTATTTCAGTGATAGGGCAAAAAAACAATATATTATTTTAAAAGCTGTGTTATTACATTTTGAAATCTTAGGATTTTTTTTTAAATTAGGATTTTTGATAGGCTATTAAGAAAGTGTCAGTTGAAACTCTCGAACCCAGTAAACTAACCTAAAGGTTAACGTTAGTCTAAATAATTTCTAGAGTCTAAATAATTTCTAGATTACATTTGGTTATAGAATTTGTGAGCAAGAACCATTTGTAAAACTATTTATATATTTATCTTCAGTACCCTGTGCTTGAAGTTTGTTGAGCTTGTTGGATCTGTGGGTTTGTAGTTTTTATCAAATTTGGAAACTTTTCAGCCATTATTTCTTCAAATATGTATATTTATTATATATATTTGTACCTCCTTCCTCCTTTTGGAAGTCTGATTACATGGGCGTTAGATTGCTTGACATTGTCTTAAAGATTACTGATGTTCAATTTTTCTTTTGTCTTTTTCTTTGTTTCACTTTGTATAGTCTATTGTGATGTCTTCAAGTACATTAATCTTTTCTTCTATAATGTTTAATCTGCTCTTTTTAAATTTTTTTTTTAGTTGTGGATGAACACAATATCTTTATTTTCTTTCTTTATTTTAATGCAGTGCTAAGGATCAAACCCAGTGCTAGGCAAGTGCTCTACCACTAAACTACACCCCCAGCCCTTTAATCTGTTCTTAATCCCATCATCTTAATTTTCATTTTGGACATTATTGTTTCATCTTTAGAAATTTAATCATTTATATCTTCCATGTTTTCTTTAGCTTTTTGGACATATGGGAGCTCTACCTGGTCATATCCATGTCTATTAATTATATATGTGTCATTTTCTTGAGTTTTTTTTTTTTTTTAAATATGTCGTTAGTTGTTGATGAACCTTTATTTTACTCATTGGTATGTGGTGCTGAGAATCAAACCCCTTGCCTCACACATGTTTGGCAAGTGCTCTATCACTGAGCCACAACCCAGTCCCTTGAGTTGGTTTTGATTGATATTTCTTCTCATTATGGATTGTATGATTGTATTTTCTTGTTTTTATATGCCTTGTTATTTTTTTATTTGATGCCAGATATTTGAAATTCTACCTTGTTGGTATTGGATATTTTCAGGGTTGGGGGTGGGGTGGCATACTAGGGATTGAACTTAAGGGCACCTGACCAATGAGCCACATCCCCAGCCTCATTTTATATTTTATTTAGAGACAGGGTCTCACAGAGTTGCTTAGCGCCTCGCTTTTGCTGAGGCTGCCTTTGAACTCAGATCTTCCTGTTTTAGTTTCCTGAGCCACTTGGGTTACAGGCCTGTGCCACCTGCCTGACTGGTATTGAATATTTTTTTATTCCATTAAATTAAAAAATCTTGAACTTTGTTTTGGGATGCAGTTACTTGCAAACAATTTTGATCTTTTTGAGACTTGCTTATAAGTCCACTTGTTGTATTTATTATTAAGGCAAAACCCTTCTAAGTACTTTGACTAGTGGGAGCAGGAATTGTTTAGTGTTGTTTCCTCTAATGATAGAATTGGTGATTCTTTCATTATCCTTGGATAGGTTCTTTATATTTATATATATTTAGATATACTTCACAAAGTATATCTAAAGAAACACTTAATACAGGCAGTTGGCTGAGAAATGTTCTTTTTTCCTATGGAATCTTGAGATTTCAAAAGTAGATTGGCGAGGGGGGCTACGGTTGTGGCTCACTGGTAAGTACTCCTCTGAAAACTTGAGAGATACGGTGTTCCTATACAGCTCTTAGGTACTCTACCCTGTGTATTCCAGTTGCCTTGTCTCTAGATTTAATTGTATCTCCTCAATTCAGGGAGACCACTTTGCAATTGCCTAGGTTTCCTCTTGCCTATTCCTTGGCCTGGAAACTTTTTCAAGACGATAAGCTGGAGCAGTTGTTGGACCCAGGCTGTTTCTCATCTAACAGAGATCACTGTCCTTTGTTGCCTGATGTTTAATGTCTTAAAAAATGTTTTGTATATTTTGGCTTACTTTTTCTAGTTGTTTCAGGCAACTGAGTAAATTTGGTCCTTGTTATTCCATCTTAGCCAGAAGTGGAAATCTGTTTATATACTTTTAATTACACTTCTGCTCTGCTCGTCTTATATTACTGCTTTCAGATGTGACATAGACTTTCATTATAGGAGCCTTACTATAGAATTTTTCCATTCAAAGTGTTTATTAAGTACAGGTATATTGATTAATTTAGTGAGTCTGGTGTTGCTGTTTTTGGACCCAGACTCTGATAATGAGGAATTGACTTCTTAACGACATTATTTTCTGATCTTGTCTTACAATTTTGGAAACTGTTCATTGACTTGGGATTCACTGTGTTTAAAGGTGAAACTTGGATTTCATTGAGTAACTCCTGGAGTCAAAGAATCTCTAAGAGCTTGTGACATGGCAGCAGTCATCTTTAACTAATGGGAAAGAAGAAGCTATTTAGAGATGAGGAATGATAGGCCAGCTCTTCTGTATGCTTCAGGGCATTTTCCTACTTTAACCAAATGAAATATTTTTTTTCTTGGCATTCGTTACCAGACATCAGACTTGGTGACAGTCAAGCAGAAATAAATAATATATATTTTTTTCTGTTTGAGAAGTCATACAGTTTTGAACCAATGTTGAATATTTTTTACTATAAGTTTTTAAGGAATTTATGACATATTTAATTTCATAATCCTAAAATTTAAACCTTTGCTACTTATGTTATCTAAGCTGTTGAAAATGTGGATATGTTAGTTTTAAATGTTAGAGTTTTATACTAAGAAAATTTTTAGTAGTGTCAGAACAATATTTAGGATTGCTTTCTGTGATTTAACCTCATTAGGTAGCTGTAGAGATCTTATTTGGAACAGCTGTTTGTGATATACTTGTTATGACTTTTTTTTCTCTTTTAGAATCTTGAATTTGAAGGAACTTTATCATCTATTGTGAAAATTCCTTTTTATTAAAAATTTTATTAATTGATTGATGCTTGTAGTGCTGGGGATCAAACCAAGAGCCTTACATGGGTTAGATAAGTGCACCAGCACTGAGCTACATTCCCGTCTTAAAAATCCCTTTTTAATTAAAGCCCTGACAATTGATCATGCAACTTCTGTTTAGGTATTTCCTGAGAATCAACTTCATAAAGTATATCTAAAGAAACACTTAATACAGGCAGTTGGCTGAGAAATGTTCTTTTTTCCTATCAAATCTTGAGATTTCAAAAATAGATTAAGGGAGGCTGAGATTATGGCTCAGTGGCAGAGTGCTTGCCTAGCATGTGAGGCACGGGGTTTGATTCTCAGCATTGCATATAAATAAATAAAAAATAAAGATCCATCAACAACTACAAATATAAAAATAAAAAAAATGCCTTAAAAAAGTAGATTGGGCTAATGTTATGAGTCTAATAACCATCAAATGACATAAAATATGTAGGCTGTTTTACCAGGTATGACATTGACTTTGAATTTCGGTACTGTTCTCAGTTTTTCTCAATGGGACTCATAGTTTATATTCAGTTTTGTTTCACTTCTTTAAAAACTTGTTGTCTTGATCCATAATCACAAGAAGTTTTCTAAAACACACATTTTTACCATGTCACTCTTCTCTTTAAAATGATCTGTATCTTTCATTGTCTTCAGAATAAACACATTGTTTAAGCATCTAGAATTCTTTGTGATATGGATGCCAGGTTCTTTAATTTAGTACCACTCTTCATTGAATGGTCTAATATCCAGCAAATTTGTAATCCCAAAGACACTGTATTCTCCTATGTTTCTGTGCCATTCTGTACACTCTTTCCTCCCTTAGAACACTTATATCTCCTCACTGTTGCTTTCTTTAACTGACTTCTACTTACCTTCACTCCTCCTTTGCCGTTCCCTGGCTCCTGCTAGCCTATGTATTCCTTGTGCCTCTATAGGATGTTGCATATGCTTTGATTATAGCATTTATGTCACTGTATTACAATTCTTGGTTTGCTTCACTCCACTGACTTAGCATGTGAGTTTTTGAAGTTAGGGATTGTATCTTTCATCTGTGTTCCTAGCACAGTGCATGAAATGAATTTGGACAGACTCTGGTTCAGTTGTAGCTATGCTGCTTATTAGTGTGTGAACTTAAGTAATTTGCTTTAATATCTCCAAAGTTCACTTCCTGCATTATAATGGGAGATAATGTTTCCTTCAGAAGCAAGAAGGATTGGACATAATCTTAAGGCCAGGATAGTATCTGTTTTCTCACTTGTTGACCACTGTATCTCCGGTGCTGGTTACTGTCATTAATTCTCCTTTGCTACATCATACCTACATATTTACTTGTTTCACAGTTTAGTTTTGTATGATCTGACTTGGTGTCACCTCTTTAGAAAGCTATGTAACTTCTCAATTTCTTCATTTATAAACGGGGGGTAAAATGAATCACAGGATTATTGTGAGAGTCAAATAAAATAATTTGTGCACAGTGTTTAGCATATGGTAAGTGTTTAATAAATGTTAACTCTTGATATCTTCTTTAAAATTTTTAAGTTATAAGTGAACACAATATCTTTATTTTATTTTTTTGTGTGCTGCTGAGAATCGAACCCAGTGCCTTGTAGATGAACACAACATCTTTGTTTTATTTATTTTTTTTATGAGGTGCTGAGGATCAAACCCCATTATCTCACGCATGTGAAACAAGTACCCAACCACTGAGCTACAACACCAGCCCTGTTTTGTTTTTATTATTATTTATATAATATTTTCCTTCTAGATGCCCTCTCTCCTTTCTTTGCTAAGCATATTTCTACTTATCCTTTAACATTCTGTAAAGTTTCTTGGTAAAGCTAATTGCTTTCTTTGCTATGATTCTGTAGAGAGTAGCTGCCGCCGCTCTAGATTTTTGTTAGCATTTTTGTGTAATGATTTGTAACTTGTTGTATATACTATCAGTACTTAACATAGGATCTAGCATGCTGTAAGTTTTCAGTAAATGTTGAGGAATAAATAAAGACATTATAATTTTATAAATTTTCAAAATTTTGGAAATATGCTCTTGTTTAGTATTCTAGAATTTAGTTTTACTTTTTAGTTTGTCTTCCATTTTCCCCTTTTCTTTTGTTCTTTCCCTGTATTCTTATTTGTTTCAATTACCTTTATTGGACATTTTTCCTCCTGTTATGTCTCCATTAATGGGAGGTGAGAATGACAGGTCATGGTCTATCATTTTTATTTTAGTTTCCAGTAATTTTTCTGATGTTGAAATGTCCCGAATGTTGAGATTTTTGTACATTGCCTTATTTTGTACTGAAGATCTATCCATAGTGATTGCCTAATTCTCATTATAACTCATATCTAGTTAAACTATAGAAATTATGAGAACCTGGAGAAGAACAAATGAGTTCATTGCTACATATGGATATGTATAAATTTTTTAACTGAAAGTTCCCTTTATAACATGTATTAATTATGAGAAACTAGTTCTCACAGTATAGATAGAAAGTAAGACTAATTTTATAATTATATTCTTTTAAAAGGACCCCAGGATCCATGAAAGAGTTTGATATCACTCTAGGCATAAAGTTTTGATATTTGGATATAATATTTGAGATTTTACTTGATATTGAGATATTTGTACCTCAATTTGATCATTAGTGAACTTGCTGTTTTTAGAGACAGTGTGGTATAAAAATAAAAAATATGGACTTGAGAGTTTAAGCCTTGGATCAGTCATGTAATGTAGTATTTAACCCATTATTGAAATTGAGATTTAACCTGAAATTATTCTCTTTATTCCTGATTTTATTCCTATGCTTTCTTAGTACTATTTTGCTAGGTCAATAAATAACAGAACTAGGTTGATGAGCCAGGCATTGGGGCACACACCTGTAGTCCCAGCAACTCAGGAGGCTGAGATAGGTGAATCGTGAGTTTGTAAGTTTGAGCATAGCCTGGGCAACTTAGCAAGACATGTCTCAAAAAAGGTGATGATGGGGGACTTAGTTCAGAGGTAGACCACTGGCCTACTCTGTATGAAGCCTTGGGTCTGGTCTCCAACCCACTAAAAGAAACAAGAACAAAACCCCAAAAAACTAGGTTGATGAAACTCATCAACTTTGAGTGAAAGAAGGCCTGCTTCTAATATTTGTTGAACCCAGGGAAAATGTTTTGTTACAATAGGCCTAAATATTTAAAGATTATCAACCAAACTAATAAGTTCTTAGGCATGTTATGGTCTTTTATCTTAATAAATGTATCTTAATAATGGCTTAAAAGGAAGCGTTCAAATTTAAAATTTAGAATTTATAAACTCACAGCAGAATGTGTTGGAGCTACTCTCCTCCCATCACCCTTGGCTCTTTCTGTCACCATAAAGATGTCTCATGCATAGGCATGTCAATACTCTGCATGCATGTCTAGAATCCAAGCTTTACACTCCTTGTTCCAGACAGCTTCCCCTTGGCCCAAGGGTGTACACATCTGCAGTGCAGTTCATCCTCAAAACAAATCTGTTAAAAATTGGGTTAGAGGTAATCGGGCAAGATATTCCAGAGTTCTAGGTACCTGGAATGTTATTTGAAAAGAAGAGTTGATGATGTATAGGTACATCCTTCTGTATACGTGGACTCCTTTCCTAGTGGAAGTTTGTGGTGCGGGAGGGCCACAGTAGGACTCAGCAGAGATCTTTTTTATAGGATATGAATACAATACTCAGGGATGAAGGAGTTAGTCATCAAAGATCATTTCATTCATTGGATAGTTTCTGAGCGCTTACTATATAAAAAACTGTCTGCTAGGTGCTAGAATATGCTTTGTCCACTAGTAAGGGGGATGAGCATGTAAGCATTAGAGTATGCTACATAATGAAATTGTGATTAATACAGTGCTGGTACAAAGAGGAAAATGATGATTTACATGGAGGAAAGACTTCTTGGAGAAAGTAGCATTTGAACTGGATATAAAAGTTAACTAAGAGTAATTGGGCTGAGCAGGAGTTCTAAATACTGGGGGGAGTGGAAGGAAAGACATTTTAGGCAAAGACAGTAGCAAGAAAGGGGCATAAAGATATGAATAAAATGGTGGATCAGGAAGTTTTGAGGAAAGTGGAAGAATTTTGCAAGACTATTATAGGAGGGAATCACAAAGGGAGTTAGTTAAAGATGAATACAAGTATAGTCATGCAGGGTTGATGGCTTATTTGAAATTTGGAAACCACACATTTGTAGAGGAGCCAGTCATCATGGTTGGGTAAACCAGTAATGCTTAGCTATTCAGAAACTGACAAAAAGGAAAAGTCTGTAGAATTTATTCAGAATGGGAGATTGATAAGAAAGTATGGGATGAGAGAAAAAAAACATAGTAGAGATTCTTAAGTGAATAATTGAGGTCTCAGGTGACTAGCATATAAACATTAAAGTGAGGGGAAAAAGCAGATGTCTTCAGGAAGAGGATGATAGACCAGAGGTTGCAAGAATTGTGCAGGAAGAGTATGTTTTAGAAGAAAAGAAGTGAGAGAGGGTGGAAAGAATATGAAGATGAATTCAGAGGGTACTTAATAGAATTTGAGATTTTGGATTTTGCAGTTCTGAATAGTGATTTAGAGCCAAGATGACCAATGTGTAAAGGTGGATAAAATGAACTTAGAGGAAAATAATTAAAGTTGAGAAGGAACTTCCTTCCTTATTCTTGAAGCTTTGATTTTTTAATTGCTGCTAGTAGTAGAAATGAGGGTTAATTCAGAAATTAAAATAGAAGACAAGGCAGTAAATAGTTAATTTTAACAATGTTTTAACTAAAGAATAATAGTGGGAAGGCAAAAAACTGATAACTGTTTATAACTTTATTTATTATTATTTAATTATTATTATCATTTTGGTACCAGGGATTGAATTTAGGGGTGCTTAATCACTGAGCCACATCCTCAGCCCCCCTTCCTTTAAAAATATTTTTTTAGTTGTAGATGATCATAATATCTTTATTTTATTTATTTTTATGTGATGCTGAGGATTGAATCCAGTGCCTCACACATGCTAGGCAAGCACTCCACCACTGAGCCACAACTCCAGCCCCTCCCCAGCCCTTTTTTATATTTTATTTTGAGACAGAGTTTCACTTAGTTGTTTAGGGCCTCAGTAAGTTGTTGAGGTTGGCTTTGAACTTGCAGTCCTCCTGCCTCAGTCTCTTGAACCTCTGGGATTACAGGTTTGTGCCACCATGCCCCTCTGTTTATAACTTTATATAAATATAATCTTTGTATTAAAATGAAAAAAAATTAAATGATATATTCTTTTTTTTTTTTTTGGTGCTGGGGATTGAACCCTACTAGGGCCTTGTGCATGCAAGGCAAGCACTCTACCAACTGAGCTATATCCCCAGCCCTAAATAACATATTCTTAATGTGACCTAGTTTCTAGTGAAGACTAGGACAAGAAATTGAACTTGACATTATCATTGACTGCATAACTATTTTCTTTCTCTGGGTGGTGAAGGAGCAAGAAAGATGCTTTAGTTTTAAGTATTGAGTGTTAGTCCTTGATTAAAACCTTGGTAATTATAAACTAGTGAAGGATAAGAAGTTATAGAGAAAACCTAATGGAGACAATACCCTAATACATCTTTACCAACACTGCTTAAAAAGGGTGAACTATAGTAAAATTCCAGTTAACTGAAAATGTTCAGGGAAAATGGGGTGTTGGGTTTTCCCATATTGAGAGTTAACTTAATTTTTCCAGCTCTTTGTTTAAAATCTTTACAAATGAATTAGATTATATTTATGCTGTTGTAAATAGAATATACATGTAATAATTCAAAATCTCCTTTTTTTTAAACTTATGTTAGTGTTAAATATTGAATATATATCCTAAGACAAATGAATCCAAAGATGAATGAATCCAAAGTGTGAATTTGAAGACAAATCTCTTAGTTTGGGATTTCCCCTCCTCTTTTTCTTTAGTTTGTATAGATTTAAAGGTTTCTTTTGAGAGAGGGCTGGGGTGGGGGGAGTGTTAATTAGTTAATGGGAGTAGAATAGGGAACTGTGAGGTTTACAAAAGTTATTTTGACCTTTGGAAACCATGGATAGTCATGGAAACCTGTATATGGAGGAATTTCGATTTAATTTAAATCTTAAAGAACGATTGTACTTTGGTACATGAAGATAAGGAGAGGAAGATATTTTAGGCTAGGGAAGCAGCTATAGGAAAAAGCTTAGTGTATGTATAATTTTAGAGATGGTGAGGAGATTAGCTTATTAGAGGATTCAAGTTGGGGAATAGCAGAGTATAAATTCACATAGGCAAAGTACACCAGATTATGAGAAATTTGGAGATTAACTGGTATAATTTAGAAAGTATATGGTAGGCAATGGAGAACCACTTAAAATTCCTTATTACGTGATTAAAACATTAGATTGATATGGAATTAATTTGCTCATCTAATTTTTATTGAGCCTCTACTATGTACACTATTGTGAGACTGAGAGTACATCAGTGAATCAGTGCAACTTGAATGTAGGGGTGTTTGAAGCAAGGGGGAGTGTATTAGGGTTCCCTGAAGGAAAAGAACCAACAGAAGAAAACACACATATACACACATAATTATAAAAGAAGATTTATTAGATTCTTTTACGTCATCTGAAAATGGATAGTCCCAAAAGGCCATCTGCTAGCTGGAGACCTAGAGGAACTAGTAGCTGCTCAGTTCAAGAAGCTGGAAGCCTAAAAACAGGAAGGACCAATGATGTATCCCTAGTCTGAAATTGAAGGCCTGGAAACTCTGTGGAAAATTGCTGTTAGGAGTCCACATTGGAGGAGTATAGAAGCTGGAGTCTGATGTCTTTGGATGATGCCATCAGCAATAGACATACTCTCTAAAGAAGAGTTGAGTGTGCATCCTCAGCAGTTTTTTCCTTTTTTCTGCTTTTTGTTCCATCCCAGATCCTAGCCTTTTGGACAGTACTGCTCACATTCGGAGCAGGTGTCTCCCCTCACTTTGCTGTTGCACATGTTGATTATCTCTGAAAACATGGTCATATATACCCCCATAAGTCTCCTAATCCTAGACATTTCCTTGACATCTCAGTCCTGTCAATTAGACAATGCAGATTAATCATCATAGCGGGGAATAGAAAGGAGCAAGTTAAAAGGGATGAGTGGGCAATGATAGATGACATCTGAGTTTATGGTGGTCAGGTCCTAGATCAGGTTGAGCGGTTATTGGAGAAGGAGCAAATTCAAGAACTGTTTCAAAAGAATTGATAGTATTTTAGATGCAGTGTATGAAAGACAGGGAAGAATGAAACATGATGCTAAGGTTAAAACTGAGCCAGTGCACTCTGGCACATGCCTGTAATCCCAGCGGCTTGGGACACTGAGGCAGGAGGATCATGAGTTCAAAGCCAGCCTCAGCAAAGGTGAGGCACTAAGCAACTCAGTGAGACCCTGTCTGTAAATAAAATACAAAATAGAACTAGGGATGTGGCTTAGTGGTCGGATGCCCCTGAATTCAATCCTTGGTCCCCCCCCCAAAAAAAAGAAACTGAGCAGACAGATTATATTTTAAAATATGTATTTATAGGAAAAATGAGATTTGGATACTTAATTTTACATAATATATATATATTTTTTCTTTATTTACAACTAAAACCATTTAAATGTATGAAACAGCAATATGTTTTGACAGTGACATCTAATTTTGTGTGAGAACATTTCAATAGCAGTATATTTGTGCTCTTGTTTAAATTTTGTTTTAGAAAGTGCATATTTCATTTTCAAATTTATTTAGTAGTAGTTTAGGGATGTATTACTATGATTCTTTTGGGCCATTGGAATGCTTGGACAACTACATTTATAGGCTATAACTTATCTGGGAGACTTAATTCTCTGGAAAGTAATTTGCATTTTAATTACTCAGAATTAGTGATCTTATTAATGTTATTTCTATTAATTGTGAATATTCAGAGTTTCATCTGAGCTAATGCTGTCTTCAATAAACTTTTGTTATTCATTGTGTCTTTAAGAAACTTTTGTTATTTGAGAGTATTCAAATAATTACTCCTTTCCATGTTATTCTATAAACATTACTTGTATTGAATTGTATTCTGGAAGAAATTCCTTTCTTATTTGCATGATTTTACAGAGTGTTTTTTTTTTCTTAATTGTGCAATGTAGAAATTTATTTCAAGTAGTTAATGTTAAAAAAACTTTTTTTTTTTTTTTGCTACTGAGGATTGAACTCAGGGACACTCAACCACTGAACCACATCTCCAGCACTGTTTTGTATTTTATTTAGAGACAGAGTCTCACCAAGTTGCTTAGTGCCTTGCCATTCATTGCTAAGGCTGGCTTTGGACCTTTGATCCAAAAACTTTTTTTTAATGTCCAGTATTTATTGTTTATATTTTTCTTTTGAATATTCCATTATCCTCAGTTTTGCTATTCATGGCTATTTTCAAAATATTCTTAAATCTTAGGTCATTTATTGTTTCATCTTTTAAATATTAGTGACCCATTTAATAAATTGGAAGTCCCTGAGGTGGATGTGGTGGCACATACCTGTAGTTCAAGGCCAGGTTGGGCAATTTAGTGAGACCCTGTCTCAAAAAACAAGGGCTGAAGATGTATCTTAGTGGTAGAACACTCTGGGATCTATCCCCAGTACCAACAGATACATAGATGGATGAATGGATGGACAGAGAGAGATAGACAGGCAGACAGATAAATACACACACGTACACTTAAATCCCCAAACAGCTTACTTTTTTCTTGGGCCACTGTAGGTCATGTTGCAAATTTCTATTAATAATTCCATACCTTTTTATATGTGTACTTTTTCTCTAACTTGATTAACTTGATGATTTTTTTTTTTTTTTTTGGTAGTGCTGGGTATAGAACCCAGGGCTTGTGCATGTTAGCCAAGCACACTGCTACTGATTTTTTGTAGATCACATTTGTTTTCAGTGTTACACTTGTTAGATATGGCTCTCTTTTTCTCTTCTAGTTTACTTTTTATTATATTATTTTTTATTATCTTTAGCAGTACATTTATAATAGATACCTGTTAACTTGCCTTTAATTCATGGTTTTATAATGTGGTTAGCAATGATGCTTTTGGAGCACTTTCTGGTACACTGAAAAATACAAACCAATATTGTTGTAATCGTGTTATACTCTTAATGGGAATCCATTTTCTTAGAGTTGTCCTTTGTGGGAACTTTAAAAAAATTGTAGATGGACAGAATGTCTTTATTTTATTTGTTTTATTTTTATGTAATGCTGAGGATTGAACTCAGTGCCTCAAACTAGGCAAGCGCTCTGCCACTGAGCTACAGCCCCAGCCTGGGAACTTTTTCAATATTAGGGAAATTGATGATGAAAAACAATTTCTTACCTAATTTAAAAACTGGTTGACAGTTTCTGTGTCTTTATATATATTTTAGTTTGTTGATTAGAAGAGATTATACTTTGGAAAAAGTTTTTAAAGATTTTCTTCATTTTAGAGGTGAACTGTTGAAATTACCAAGCGAGGGAGTTTAGGTTAAGTATTTGTATCCTATTGAGTTAGTAGTATAGAAGTGAAAGCAATAGTAATTAAGAAGTGTGTTACTGATAGAGGAAATGCCTAACTTTGCATCAGCCCACTTCAACATTTCTTGAGTCTCTAGGGCTGACTATATTTGAACAGATACTGCCCTAGAATACTGCTTTTTTTTTTAAAGGGGAGGGAAAAAAAAAACAACTCTGTAACCCTATCTTAAGGTTTAATAAGGATAACAGGTAAAGACTCTGTCACAGCACAGCTACATCAAAATTCATAGCAGCTCAGTTCACAGTAGCCAACCTAGGTGCCCTTTAATAGGTGAATGGATAAAGAAAATGTGGTACATATGCACAATGGATTATTACTCAGCCATAAAGAAAAATGAAATTATGGCATTTGATGGTAAATGGATGGAACTGGAGGCTGTCATGGTAAGTGAAATAAGCCAATCCCAAAAAACCAAAGGCCAGATGTTTTCTCTGATATGCAGATGCTGACTCACACTAGGTGGGGTTGGGTAGGAAAGTGGAGGCTCATTGGATTGGATGGGGAGAACAGAGATAGGGAAGGGGGATGAGAATGGGAAAGACAGTAGAATGAATTGAACATAACTTTCTTATGTTCCTATATTAATATATGACCAGTGTTAACTCCATATCATGTATAACATAAGAATGGGAAGTTATACTCCATGTATGTTTGATATGTCAAAAATATATTCTACTGTCATGTATAACTAAAAAGAACAAATAAAAAAATTCTGTCACAGATCAGTGCTACTCACTTGTCCCATAAACAGTCTTTTTTCATTTTAGTTACTAGTCATGTGGTTAACCACATCACTTTATGAAGGCACCAGTTAACCTAATACTAAGTCCTTAGGTCTCCATTACCAAGGTCAGAAATTGATTTGCCTAATTCAGTGGTTCTCAAAGTGAGATCCATAGACTTCTGCAACCCCAGAGACACTTTGAAGGTTGTCTATCAGGTCAGAATACTTTTCATAAAAATATTAATGTTATTTGCCTTTTTTGCCTGTGTTGATAAAGCACTGATGGTACAAAAGTAAAGGTGGCTAAAACTGCTGGCTCCTTGGCATGATCAAGGAGTTGCACCAGATTGGTATTGATCATTATTGTATTCTGCATACTGTGCATTTGTAGTTTAAAAAAGTAAAAATTTAAAAATCCAGTTGATTTAAAAATGTCTTTGATGAAATAGTAAAGATTGCTTTATTGTTTTGATCCTTGACTACACATTTTTTTTAACATTCTGTGGAACAAAATGGGAGGAGTACATAAAACACTTCCATTGCATAATGAAGTATGATTAGCTCAAGGAAATATGTGTGAGTTTTGAGTTGCAAGGTGAACAAATCTTTGTTTTGTGAAGAACTATTTTTATTTGAAAGAACACTGACAAAATTCAAACTTGAGTATAGAGCAGATGTTTTATCAAAAAAATTAAAGTGAGCCTGTAAACAACTGATTATATTCTCAATAATAAAATCTGAATTATGGAAACATAAGCTTGTCAGTTTCTAAGTATTTAAAGACTTTTCTGATGAGGTCAGAGGTGATAGTGATTTTTTAAAATTCTGAATAAAATATGCTAATATTTGGAAGATCTTTATTATAAACTCAGAGAACCAATATTTTCAAAATGACTAGTGTAAGATGTTAAGAAATCCACATTCATCCGTTCAACATGCCAAATAGACCATCGGTTTTTAATGTCAGAGTAAGGAAAGTTGAACAATATGGTTTCACAGTTTACCTTGAAACCAGGTACTTCTCACTGAATTTTTGTAGTGTCAGAGAAGAATACTGAGCCTCAACCCTAGCCCTTTTTCATTCTATTTACTTATTTATTTGTTAAGTACTTTTTTTTTTAGTTGTAGGTGGACACAGTATCTTTATTTATTTATTTTTATGTGGTTCTGAGGATCAAATCCAGTGCCTCACAAGTGTCAGACAAATGCTTTTCCACTGAGCCACAAGCCCAGCCCCTTTTTTATTTTTGATTTTAAAACAGGGTTTCACTAACATTGCTTAGGGCCTTACTGAGTTACTAAGGCTCGCCTTGAACTTTTGATCCTCCTGCCTCAACCTTCTGAGTCCCTGGGATTACAAGCATGCACCACCACACCTGGCTAAACTATTAAAGAGATTTAGGAAGATAAAAAAAAGTTACTTCCACTGATATTTTTTCTGTTTTGGAAAAGATATATTTCATAAATATACTCTTTGTGATAGTAAGTAAATATTTTTAGATGAATTAATAAAGTTAAATTTTTTAATACAGTAAATATAATAAGCAAATTTCTGTAGATTTGGGGGTCTTTAATAATTTTAAACAGTGGGAAAGGATTTTGAAACCGAAAAGTTAGAATACGAATAGATTAATATTTGAAGGGTTCATGTTTACCCATTCTGTAGGAAATAAAGGGTAGGCCTTCAGCCATCTTCTCCAGTTTAGATAAAACCAAAGTTACATGTATGTAGTATTGGATTTTAATAAGTTTTCTGTGCATTTGCAATTTTTAAATAAAGCTTTACTTCTTTTATTAAATTAGTGAATACTTGGTAGGCTATTAGCTCAGTTTTGGACTTATTAGATAAGATGCCAGATTTTTCTTTAATCTTTAAAGGAGTAATTCAGTGTGTTTAAAATTTTGACAATAAATCTGTATGTGGTAGTTACAATACATACTGTTCCAAACATGTTTATTATTGTGAAGACCAAAATAGGGGCTGGGGTTGTGACTCAGTGGTAGAGCACTTGCCTAGCTATATGCCAAATTGCTTGAGGCTGTCTTTTACTGCCATATTACATATGTGTGAGGCACTGGTTTCAATCCTCAGCACCACATATAAATAAATGAATAACAAAGTTTCAGCAATGCCTAAAAAATATTTTTTTAAAAAAAGATCAAAATAATTAATACATGTGAAAATATTCTGCAGATTTGTAGAAGATTATATTAGTACTAAGTTGTATTGTTAGCTTCCATGCATAGTGATTAAATTTGTGAAACAGTGTGATAGTGAGAATATAATATTTTTAGATGAATTAATGTGAATTAATTAAGTTTATAGGCTACCTTTAAAAAAAAGGATACCTTTTTTTTTTAAAAGCCATTTATTTCACTGATTAATACTAAGAATTAATACTTAATATTTCAATAGACCTCAATAGTGATAATATTTACCAGGTTAACTATATTCATAAAACATTCTGATTTATGTGTATTTTAAGTTAGATATGAAACTCAATTATTTCAAAAGTTCCATAGTTATGTATTTATATAACAAAAAATTTCAAAAAAACCCAAAAATTCTATACAACTAGTTTTAAATTATAGAGACATGATCAAAAGCATGAACACATGTAGCAAAAGCACTGATGGTGCTTTACCACCATCAGTTAAGCATCAACACAGAACAGATGGTCCAAGAGGACACACAACAGCTTTGCAGTCTGGATAGAAGAGCATAAAGCCATTAAAACTATCAGATTTCTGTTTCTCATATATATTAATCAATGAATAAGACATAATCCTCAGTTGTGCAAGGACTAAATATCAGTGTATTAATGTTGCAAAATTGCTAACTTTCCCTTCATCTTTTCTCCTAATTTAAAAATAGATGTATACAGTAGAAAATGATACTATTACCTGTTTATTATTTAATTGAAATTAATGCAACTTGTCATAAATAGGTCATTTATAAATGCAAAATTGCTTGAGGCTCTCTTTTACTGCCATATTGCATTTAACTTCTGACTGGAAGATTTGAGCTATGTTGCTAGACTATTTTTCACTAAAACATATTTCATTTCTATCTTATAAAAAAGGTTGGTTGATCTGCGATTGTGTTACCTTGGAAATAGCTGTGTATGATTAGAAAAGTACTTGTTCATACTGCACATGGTACATAGGTACCATTTAATAGCTCATCTTTTATTTTAGAAAATGGCCTTTCCATATAGATTCTTTTTAAAAAGGTATGCATTTAAAGAGCCTTAACAACTTTGTTAATTATGATTATATATTCTGAATTAATCTTTTCAGCATTTTGAATATTAAACAAAATAAAAAGCGTAACAGTGTACTATTTGGAATACTTAATTGACCACAGTTTCTTTTTTTTTTTAGAGAACTTTGGAATCATAGTATATTCAGTTTGTTTAAATTACTACACTAAGGTTTTTAAATTAGATGTACCCTTAAAATATAAGAAATAAAATACCTTGAAATACAAGAATGGGAATGTTACAGAAGAATTATATTGTTTGGTTTATGCTTAGTCTCATGGATTTCTTATGACTCTGAATCCTTAGCATTGAATTCAACATATAATACAGTTTTATTAAATACGCTTCTGCTAAATAATAAGCAATTATAAATATTTTTACTTAGAATTATAAATATTTTTATTTTTAATTATAATTATGATTGTAATGCATTCCACTCTTGTCATGTATTAAGAAATAAAAATAAATAAATAAATAAATAAAAAGAAAATAATCATCCCACATGCAAAAAAAAAAAAAAAAGAAGTAAATAAAATGGACAGGCTTCATGAAGCAAAAAATTTTTTGGCGATGCTTTTCAAATCTCCTTAAAAACATGTTTTGCATAATTAAAAGGGTTAGTTAATACCAAAGGATTTATAACAAAATCTAGCAATTCACTATTCTTTCTGTCCCCTTAGTTCCATTCCCCAGAGTAAAAACTTATAATTTTTGCACAAAAAAATTTCCTATTTTTTATATGTATTATTTATAGTTATATAATATGCCTACTTTGGTATTTATTGGTTTATTGCTTTTAGACGTTGTCTGTAGATATCCTGATAATGGCAGATAAGATTTTATCTTTTTTATGTCTCTTATCTGTATTTCTCCTTACCCTGTCCTGATAAAACTGTAATTACAAGTTTACTTGTTAGTAATCAGTACCTACATTATTGTAACTTTAAAATGTTTGCTGCCAAATTAGGTATTATTTTTCCTGAAGTTACTAAGTGTGTTGATTTGCATAATTTTCTGTAAATTCATCCTTAAATATTCAACTATTTTTCATAGAATGGAACTTACTGTTTAGCAGTTTAACCTGAGGACAGTTTTTCTCACATGTAAAGATCATATCTTTCGGGCAAAAGGACATGTTTTCTATGATCCTAACATATGTCAGAGTGACCCTTTCTCATATTAGACATGCATCAAATGGGAAATCTGAGCCTTGTAATTGAAAGTTTATTACTTTCTAGATTCATGCCTAGAATGTTTAGTGGTTATCCTGGCCTCAAAGTGCAGAATGTTTATGGTAATAGACTATGAAGTAGGAACTTTGCAGTTCTGTTTCATACTAAAATAACCTTCAACCAAGTGCAAGGTAGATTAGAAACTGAAACTGGGGATTTCAAGTGCCTGGATGTTAGCCTAGTCAACCAAAGAACTTCATTATTCTCCTGAGTTTCTTAATGAGTCTACCAGATCATAGAAGTCCTTTCAGATCTCATGTATTCATTTCAAAGATTTGCAGATACAAAGCAGCACCGTTTTATAAAGGATGTAGAAAACTTTTATTTCAATCTCTTTATGATTTCTGTTCAATGTAAGGCTGTTTTTAGGTTTGAAAGTATTTTTCTCCTCAAGTTTTTTAAATGTTTTCTCTAGCTCAAGTTGTATTTTTCATTTTCCCTTCAATTTCTAAAATAATTTCATCTGATACCATTAATATATAAAAATTAAACTCTTTCTTATGTATACTCAGAATTAATTGTTAAAAGCAGGTTTTCTCAAAAGCTAGAAGAACTTAACGTGAACTTAGTTGTTTTTACAAAAAAGATTTGATTAAACCAAAATTTTAAATTCTGAAACCTTGGTAATTCTTAGAAGAGCTTTATGCAAAGGAGACTTTCAGACTTCCTAAAAACTGAATAAATTTTGAGATATCACTTGAAAAGTGTTAAACATAAAATTTAAAAGAAAAATTTTAAAACTTATTTGAGGTCTGGGAATGTAGCTCAGAGATAAAATGTTTGCCTAGCATGCACAAGGCCCTGGGTTCGATCCCCAGCACTACAAAATAAGCAAAATATTTATTTGAAAAAATAAATCAGTTTAAAGAAAACAGAGAAACTTGATAACATTGTGTTGTGTCACAAAGATAATATTTGCATCATAAAATTTGTTAAAGTGAAAGTGAAGTCACAAGCCAGTCATAGTGAGGATGGCCTGGAATCCTACTGGCTTGGGAGCTTGAGGCAGGAGGATTGTGAGTTCTAAGCCAATCTCAGCAAAAGTGAGGAGCTAAGCAACTCAATGAGACCTTGTCTCTAAATTAAATACAAAAAACAGGGCTGAGGATGTAGCTCAGTGGTCGAGTGCCCTTGTGTTCATTCCCTGGTACCCCCCCCAAAAAAAAAATGAAACCACAAATATGTTAGGATACTGTTAATTTCATTGACTGGTCCAAATTATGTTGTCATGAAGTAATGAGCTAAACTATAAATAGGTATAGTATTTTTGTTTATGTCACTGTAATGAACTGGTGGGAAAAGAACAAATCATCTTTAGTTACTTTCTGTGAAAATAAAATTAGGAATATGTTCAAAGTTTACAGATAATATTGCTTGAACCTTTCTGTCATTTTTTTCTTTGTTTTCCTAAAAGATCCTTTAAGAGAAAAGTCTAAAAAAGAATAAAGGGAAAAAGCACTAGGGAAGAAAATTACAGGTTTGGACTTCAACTTTCTGATTTATAGTGAAACTAGGTTTCTGTCAAGTATTTTCTTACTCTAAATGTTAATCAGTGTGTGAATAGGAACAGTCATGGGTGAGAGGTATATAAGGGGTTCCAAATATATAATAAAATAGAAATAAAAAGATGGAAGAATGCTTTAGAGCAAGGTATTTATTGAATGGTTATGGTTGCAACTTAAATTTATATAACTATAGGTGAATTTAACACTGGGGTTGTTTCTACTTGGTTTTCCCAGTTACAGATGAACTTTTCTCCACAATGAAAGCTTGACTACTGAAGTTTTTATACATACTAAGTAATATAATTGGTATAGTAGGTATTCAGTGAGTACTTGTGTAGCTCACTGACTAAAAATGTACTGGAGTTGATTATATAAGCCAAGATTTTTCCCTTTGGTTGTCTGAGTTCTTAACCATGACTTCCTGACCATGCTGCTATTTGGCTTTGTTTGCCATGACACATGACTTGACTGCTATGCTATAGTCTCCTTGTTTTTATAAGACTAACTAGTTCTGGTTGGTGCTTTGACTTCAGAGACCCAGTTTTCCATTTAAATTCTCATTTGCCTTGGGCTGGGCTGGTTTTACTCATTGTTTCCCCTACAGTAAGCATTAATCAGTCACAACTCATATTCAGCCTGCCTTACTAGTATTCTCCCTTGTTCTGCAGATAAGTACTCTGTTATTCAGGTGATCTTTGAAACAGAAACTTTAGTGGGGAGCATCTATTCCAGGCTGTCAATTGAGTGATCTTGAAAGAATGTCATCTCATAACTCATTAGAGATAAAGAATTTAAAAAACATTGTGCAAAATCCTGATCATTTATTTTCAGTAGAAAAGTAGATGAAATTTAAGGCAAATGAATATTTTACAGTTTATAGTAGAAGAGAGTAAAATGGTCAATACATATGAAAGATTCTTATGGTTAATATTGTAATCATGGAGTTACCAGTTACAACATAAAAGTACAATTACTTGATACCTGTAAAATGTAAAATGTCTAAAGGTATGTGAGAAAAGGAATTAAGAGTGGGAGTATAAATTCTGACAGCCATTGTGAAGATCTTTTTGGCAGCGTTTATTAGAAATGAAAATGCATATACCTTATGCCCCAATAGTTCTTCTCTGTGCTTCAGAAAAAAACCTTGAACATGTGACGTATGTATGAGAAAACACCACCTATTGCTGCATTGTGTATAATAGTGAAATTTAGGAATGATTTATCAATGAATAAGTGAATAGAAAACAAGTAGCACACTTGATATGAATTGAGAGTGAGGAATTGGGTCTTGCTTGAGCAGGAAGGGACCCCTTTGGGGAAAGGAGTCATATAAAGGGCTTTATTTGACCTTCTTGGGGTGGAAGTTGTTGATGTGACCACACATGTTTTTGTGGCATTTGACAACACAGGGTGAAGGTGGGCATAACACTTCTAACAGATATTCATGTCACGATTATACTTCTAGGCAAGCTCGTACAGGGAAGGCTCAGTGATGCCATCTTGCAGGTGAAGCACTAAGTGCAGCAGGGTGGACTCTTACTGGATGTTGTAATCTGAGAGAGAATAGCCATTCTGTCCTCCAGATGTTTGCCCAAAAATAATAGACACCATTGATCAGGTGGGATGCCCCCTTATTTCAATTTTGGCTTTGGCATTCTCAGATGTGTCACAAGGGTCAACCTTGAGGATGATGATCTTGCCCATCAGGGTCCTCTGTGCATCTCTGTGTCTGCCATTGGGGGCCTTGATGAAGAAAAAGAGCAGTTTTACTTTCTTATACAGTAAATAGTGATAACTATAGCATACCAAAACAAAAGTTGTTTGAGGTTATCAGCTAAGATTGTAAAGGAGACTCAAGGCCTCATAATTGGAACATTGCTGAAATAAAGCACCATTCATTCTAATTCATCCAGGGAAGGACCTGAAGGTATTAGTAGTGCAATGAGCTGTGAGAAAAGGACGTGGTTTAAGGAATGAGAGTTTTCTATTCAGCTTGTATTCCATACTGGGTAGGTGTCAATTTCTTGACTTCTCTGCATCCTTAAGTGGAGGATTAAATTCTGTAATCATAGGAAAATACTGAGTGACTGCTTAGGTTGCTTCTGATGTTCTGAACTCAGCCCTTGAACAGGGTGTCTTGATTTATTATCTGTCATTTAAGCTGGCATCATCTTTCTATAGCTTGGCTTGTTTCTCTTAATGAGAACTTAGCTTGTACATGCTTGTCTTCTGGCCTCAACTTAACCATCTATTCTGATGCCACCATTTTAATTTTATTTCCCATTTTTAATTAGGGCCTTTCTCTTTCTGCTTCAGTTTGTCCTCATAATCATTCAGCCCATTGCTTTAATTGAATCTACAAAGTTTATCTATATGAAAGTGTTAACTTGCATTATCCACTTCATTCTTTAGAACATTTGCTCAAATATAATCTCCATTACCTAGGGAGGATAAGTAACATTTATTGGGTTATTAGCCAGTAGTTTAAATTCTTGATTTAAGTGGATTCGTTTTGGTTGAGTAAAATATATATTCAAAAGGAATAAGCCAGGCTCAGTCACACACATCTGTAATCCCAGCAATTACAATCCCACTGAGGCAGGAGGATGGCAAGTTTGAGGGCACCCAGGGCAAATTAACAAGAACCCATCTCAAAATGAAAATTAAAAAAGTCTGGAGATGTAGCTCAGTGGTAGAGCACACCTGGGTTCAATCCCCAGTATCAGTTTTTAAAAGTGAGGGTTTGGGTTAGGACTAAGATGTTATTCATCTCAGGAATGGGGAGAGAAAACATGAGAATAAAGGACAATGTCTGACCCAGGTTTCAAATTTATTTTGCCACTGATTTTGGAATATCAGATGTATTTGTGTTAGTTAGAAGCACAAAATACATGACAAAACATCTGTCTTTTTGTATCCAATAATGAAAATGTTTACACAATTTTATAAACAAAATACAGGATTAATCATGTTTCAATGTATTATTAGTACATTTAATTATTAGTACATTATACCTATACATGATAGTGAGGTTCATTTTGACATAATCATACATGTATGGACTATAATTTACTATACATTTCATTCCTCAGTACCTCTTCCTCCCCAACCCTTCTCCCCGTCACATACCACCTCATTCCCCTTCCTCTATTCCACTGGCCTTCCTTCCATCTATTAATGGTTTTTATAAATTCTGCTTTGTAAGTATACGTGAAAGTGGAATTTACCATGGTACATTCACATATACACACAGCATAGTTTGGTCAACTTCATTCTGCATTTTCTCCCTTAACCTGTTCTTCCCCCATCCCCTTCAGACCTGCTTTTCCACTCCACTGATCTCCCTTTCTTTCATGGGGTTCTAGCTTTTTCCCCCTTATTTTCCTGTAGCATCCAAATATGAGAGAAGATGTTTGACCCTTGACTTTCTGATCTGGCATATATCATTTTACCATGATATTCTTCATTTCCATCAATTTGCCAGGAAATGCTATAATTTCATTTTTCTTTTTGGCTGAGTAAAACTTCAGTGTGTGTGTGTGTGTGTGTGTGTGTGTGTGTGTGTGTGTGAGAGAGAGATGTATATATATATACATGCACCACATTTCTTTATCCATTCATCTGTTGATGGACATCTGGGCTGGTCCATAACTTGGCTATTGAACTGCTAGAAATATTGATGTGCCTATATCACTATAGTATGCTATTTTTAGTTCTTTTGGATAAATATTAAGAGTGGTTCCATACCTAGTTTTTTTGAGGAATCTCCATACTGCCTACCAAAGCAATTGTTTTAGTTCTTTTGGATAAATATTAAGAGTGGTTCCATACCTAGTTTTTTTGAGGAATCTCCATACTGCCTACCAAAGCAATTGTATTAACTTGCAATCCCACCAACAATGTATGAATGGACTTTTCTCCCAGGTTCTTGTTAGAATTTATTATTGTTATTTGTATTCTTGATGATTGCCATTCTAACTGGAGTAAGATGAAATCTCAATGTAGTTTTGATTTACATTCAATGTAATTGTAAAGCATTTTTCAAATTTCTTTCAGTAATCCAAAATCGGAGAGCCAGAGAGTAAATAAAAAAGTCAACAATGATGCTTCACTTAGAATTCATAATCTAACCATTTTGGTGAGACAGATAAAATTTTATTACCAGGTAAGTGTTCCTTTATTTAAATCTGGGATTTTAATAACAACTTACATGTTTACATTGCTGTGCTATTTAGTAACTCTAATTGAATAAATCTTAAATGCTTAAGTCCTTATTATATGCCAGGTCCTGGATTATTTACTGGACATTCTTAAAATATTTAAAATATAAGACAACACTTCTTAATCATTTAAAATTAAAAATTACTGCATTTTATGTAGTTTTAAGACCAGTTCTCAGTTTTATGAGAATTTGCATAATGTAATACTTTGTTAGTCTACATGAATTATGCTTTTGAAGAGTATGTTTTTAATTGTCTTTCAGAAAACTTGAATTGGGTGTATATTTCAGATTTTAAATTAGAGTATTCTTACGTTTATCATTATCCCTCTAGAAATTGTTTTGACTACATTATGCAGATTTTAGTTTGGTATATCTTAAAATGTTTATGCATTTTTCTAATTTCTACTACGCTTTATTTCAGTTACAAGTCTGTAGAGAAGTATACTTTTACATTTCCAAACTTTTTTTTTCTTGTTTTTGAATGTTTTTATTTTGATTTTTGGTCAAAAATATGGTTTCTTATGTTTCTGATTCTTTGATGTTTGTTGTTAATTACTTGGCTTGGCCTTATTAATTTTTGTCTCTTGAAAAAAAGTTAAAATGCCCTTTTGTGATGGTGGATTTGTCAAGCTTTCTGGTACATGCTTCGAAACAATATTAGTAGGTGCAGATTAACTTTAAAATTATTAAATCTTTCTCAAGAATTAGATCATTTACCAGTAATTCTAAATTTTTTTCTTATTATTAAAATTTTTTTTTACTTTTGTTTTTCACAGAGATGACTCTCAAAATTATACCTTTCATATTTTCATACTTAAAATAGCAAAGGCCAAAGTTAGTCAACATCATTATACCTTTGTGGAATAGTACTATGACCTTACAAGCTTTAACTCTATTTATTCTCTCTCATAAATTTAAAGCATTTATTTTATTTTTGTGTTTGTTTGATGTGGTGTCAGAAAGCAAACCCAGGGCTTCATACATGCTAGTCATACACTATGTTGCTGAGCTGTACACTGAGCCCTAAGCTCTTATTTTGCATTTTTGTTCTTTTTTTTTTCACCCTATAGATTAGATACTGAAAGTATTTTTAAATCAGTTAAACCAGTGTTTCTTTATGTCAAGCTACATATTTCCCTTTCCCCCTCCCTCATGGTTTTCTCTTGTATCCAAGACTTTCTTTTGCTATCATTTTCTTACTGAAATACATCTTTGTTTTTTAAATTTTACTTTGTAGTGTTGCAATTTTATTATATATAATAGTGGATTTATTATGCCATATTTGTATACACATGAAACATCATTTGATCATTTACATTCCCTAGTACCTACCCTTTCCCTCTTCTCCTTCATTGGTCTGTTTGCTCAATTCTTATTTATCTTCCTTCTGTTATTATTGTGGTTAGTGCATAATCATACGTGGACATAGCATATGTGGTAGGTTTCATTCCCCAGTACTTTTCCCTCCCTCTTTCCTCTCCCTTAGTCCTCTTTCATTATCTGTCTGTCTTCTGTTTTCAAGAGGTCTCACCACCCTTTGTATACTCTCCACCCTCCACTTCCACATGGGAGAGAAGCCATTCAACCTTTGACTTCTGTGTCGGGTTAATTTCATTTAGCATGATGTTCTCCGATTCCATCCATTTATCAGCAAATGCCATAATTTCATTCTTTATGACTAAACAAAACTACATTTATATTCCACATTTTTATTTATCCATTTGTCTGTTGATGGGCACCTAAGCTGGTTCCACAACGTTTCTAGTATGAATTGTGCTGCTAGAAACACTTGTATGCTTGTATCAGTATAGTACTGACTTTAGTTCACGTGGTTATACTAGTTTTCAGTCTCACCAGCATTATATTCCACAACCTTACTAGCAATTGTTATTTGTAATCGTGATGATTGCCATTCTAATTGGAATGAGATGAAATCTCAGTGTAGTTTTGATTTGCATTTCCCTGATTGCTAAGAATGTTGAACATTTTCTTGTATTTTTTTTTCAAAAGAGAGAGAGAGAGAGAATTTTAATATTTATTTATTTTTTTAGTTTTCGGCAGACACAACATCTTTGTTTATATGTGGTACTGAGGATCGAACTTGGGCTGCACGCATGCCAGGCGAGTGTGCTACCACTTGAGCCACATCCCTAGCCCTAATTTTCTTGTATTTTTATTAAGACCAATTCTATTTACTCTTAGAGAAATGTGTGTATAGATCATTTGCCCATTTTTGGTTGGGTTATTTGTTTGTTCTTTTTTTTGAGTTCTTTGTAAATGGATCTCAATCCCCTGATGGAAGTGTAGCTGGCAAAGGTTTTCTCCCATTATGTAGCCTGTCTCCTCATACTCGTGTTTCCTTTGCTGTGCAGAAGCTTTTTAATTTGATGGAATTCCACTTATTAATTCTTTCTTCTGGGGGAAGGAGTACTAGGAATTGAACTCAGGGGCACTCGACCACCAAGCCACATCCCCAGTCCTAGTTTGTATTTTATTTAGAGACAGGGTCTCACTGAGTTGCTTAGCGCCTGGCTTTTGCTGAGGCTGGTTTTGAATTTGTGATCCTACTGCCTCCTCCTCTTGAGATGCTAGGATTACAGATGTGCACTACTGTGACCAGCTTGGTTGTATTTCTTGAGCTTTAGGAGTCTTATTAAGGAAGGCATTCCCTTTACCATTATGTTGGAGTGTTGATCTTGTGTTTTCTTCTAGCATTCACAGTGTTTCTGATCTAATTCCTTGGTCTTTGATACCCTTTGAGTTGATTTTTGTGCAGGGTGAGAGCTAGGGATCTAGATTCATACTTTTACATATGGATATCCAGTTTTTCCAGCATCATTTGTTTAAAAAGCTATCTTGTTAGGGTCTGTAAACAAGTCAAGATGGCGCCTGGCATTTTGCTAGAGGGAGTGGTTTGTGAAGTAACGCCAGCGAGCCATTAAGTGTGGAGATTCCTTATTGGTTGACTGCTGTATCTACTTTATGTTAATGAAGATAAGCTGTGTGTAATGTATATATACCCCTCCGGTCCTACAATAAACGGCTCCCACTCCTGCTATATCAATGTACACAAGTTGCTCGTCATACCCCCACACCCACCTGGTTATTTTGCCGGACTGGGGCACTATCTTTTCTCCAATGTATGTTTTTGGCTCCTTTTTTGGGCATCACATGACTATCTATTTGTGTTTGTATCTGTGTCTTCAGTTTTATTCCTTGGTCTTCATGTCTTATTTTGATACCAGTGTCTTACCTCTGTTACTATGCCTCTGTAGTATAATTTGAGGTCAGGTATTTTGAAACCTTCAGTTTAGTTCTTATTGCTCAGGGTTGCTTTGGTCATTCTGGGTCTTTTATTCTGCCATATGAATTTTAGGACTATTTTTTTCTGGTTCTGGAAGATATTGTTGGTATTTTGATGGAGACATCTTTTATTTGTTTAGAGTGCTGATAATTAGGCTTCCCAATGTTTATTTTCTGAAATTGTCTTCATCTCAACTATTTATGTTTTTGTTTTTTATTTTGTGCTGGGGATTGAATTGAGGATCTCACATATGAAGAACTTGCTCTGGGTAGTTTTGGGTATGAACTTCTAGGTTGACAATTATTTTTTCTCAGGGCTTTGCAGATTTTATTCTTGTATCTCTGCAAGGTTTTTCCTCTGTTGGGGTTAATTATTAGACTAATTTTTGTTCTTGGTTTAAGCTGTTTTCTCTCTTGGCTAAAATACTGTTCATGCTCTTCATTTTAATACTGTTTCTTCTAATATTGTCTCTTTTTAAAAAAAAAAAAAAGAGAATTTTTTAATATTTATTTTTTAGTTTTCGGCAGACACAATATCTTTGTTTGTATGTGGTGCTGAGGGTTGAACCCGGGCCGCACACATGCAAGGCAAGCGTATTACCGCTTGAGCCACATCCCCAGCCCTGTCTCTTCATATTCTGTTATTAATCTAATATTATAAGAAGGTTGGGAATGTGACTCAAGTAGTAGAAGTGCTTTTTTAGCATACATGAAGTCCTCAGTTCAGTCCCCAGCACCACAAATAAAATTAAATAAAAAATAAAATTAACAGTCATATATTTTAGATCTTTTTTCTCCATACTTGTGTATTCATATATTTTATTTGTATGTGTTTAATAGTAAACTTACCTATTCTATCCTACTTGTTTATTAAACTCTATTTTATGTTATCTTGGTTTGTATTCTAATTTATTCAGAATTCTAGTTTGCTAATTTGCTTCTCATCTGTGTCAGACCTTCTGTTTAATGTATTGATTATATCTTTCATTTTTAGAAGGTCCCTTTACTTCTTTATATATGTTTTTTCATTTTGTTCATTAATTTTTTGGTTGTTTATTTAGAGATTTAAAATTTTTCTATTTTAGATTTTGCCTCTGATAATTATAAAATCTGAAATATGTGGAGATCTGGATCTTTCCTTTTTTGTTTTCTGCTTACTATGTCTTGTGGTGGTAGTGATGTGTCTGTGTGTTTTAATTGGAAGCTCATCTCCAGGGAGAACATTATCTGTAGTAATTCTTTGGTGTTTGGACAAAGGATACATGCCTTCAAGAGATTTTTTTTTCCTTTCGTGCAACCAGCCCTGAACCATTTTTCATTTAACTCATTCTAAGCAATTTTGTATTTTTTAGAAACAATTAGGTATACCATAGAAAATTAGGAAAAAAAAAAAGAGTAAATACAAACATGGTTCGAGTACTAGGATATTACCACTTTTATCACCTGAATAATATATGCTTTTTAGATCTTTTTCTCCATACTTGTGTATTTATATATTATATTTGTATGTGTCTAATATTTTTTAAAAATTGGGACCACATTACTGCAAATCCTTGGGGAAACAATTTTTAATCCCTAAAAAAGGGAAGTGAGGTGTTGTAATAGAGGTAACTACTTAACATTAGATTATCAGAAATTTTATTGAATGTATACTTCATTGTGATTAAGTGGCAATTCAGACCTTTTTATTTGTTTGTATATTTTAATATGTGTACATATGTGTGTGTATATGTATGTATATATTTTTAGTTGTCAATGGACCTTTATTTTACTTATTTATATGTGGTGCTGAGAATCGAACCCAGTGCCTCACACATACTAAGCAAGTGCACTACCACTGATCCCCAGCCTCAATTCAGACCTTTTAAAATATTCATTTTATCCATAGCAGATGTCTCTTTCTTTTGTAAATATTCAAAAGTTTTTGAAGTCAGAAAATAAATAAATTATAGTGGTTATATAAAATTGCATAGGCTCTCTTTAAAAGTTTTTTTTTTCATTATTGTGAGGGAGGAATATTGAATATGATCAGAGACACTATGTACAAAAAAAACAAATCTTAGTCCATTTTCAGAACTGTTGTAGAGAGAGTTTTGGTATAATTATAGTTAGGAACTTAAATTTATTAGGCAATTTTTGCATGGTGTCAATGTCAATAGTGAAAACAGAAAACACAGGTGCAGTAGTAATAATCTAATTGCTACAGAAAGCAAATACTGTTTAGTTTTTTTTTTAAACATCTGTGGTAATAAGCAACATTTGGAGTATTAATAAAATCCAGTAACAAATAAAATTATACAAAAAATGCTTTATATTTCTTTATATTTTTGAAACTGGGCAAATGTTCTTTCCTTTCAAATGCCATTCATTTAAATCTTTTCTATAACCTACTAAAATGTGTAGTCTTATTAATTCTTTTCACTAGTAACAGAAAGACAAATATATATAGTATGATAAACATAAGTATGATAAATGTAATTATATGCTGACTTTTTACAATAGACTATTAACTGTCATTACAGGGTATTTTAGTAACAGCATTTTGTTCCATGTGTGATTCAATAAAGGGAAATGGGGAAAAAATAAATAAAGGGAAATGAGGCCTGACCTTTACCAGAAGTGTTGTTTAATTTCTTATCATGAAGAAAGTTATTATGGATAATTTTTAGGAAGAAAGCAAGCCTAGTTTAATTATCTTTGAATAATAATAATGTTTATATCTGGTATTTATTTGAAATAGTCTTTCTTATACTCTATTAGGAACAGGAACTTTAATTCATACATATTCAACAAAATGTTTTTAGATGGTCAACTAAAATATGATTAATATTTCATTTTATATAGCAAAGTTATACAAAACCAACTAACAGAAATTGGAATGAAATTAGTTAATACTGCTATTACTTTTAACATAATATCTGCTTGTTCATCCTTTTCCCTATCTTTTACTAATGAATATATTTCTCCAAATCTTTCTGGGCTGTCTTCATGCCAGAATAGAATTTCTATCTAGTCAGTGAAATTTTGCTTTAATGGCCCTGGAAATGCTTTAGTTTTCTATATTTAAATACTTGCATATCTTTAAAAGATTTCACCCTTCTTATCTATACCTTTACTCCATACTTTTATTCCCTGTTTTATCTTTAGCACTTCATCATCAAAACAATTTTTCTCTCTCTAATATTACCAAAATGAAAATTCTTTATTTTATTTTTTTTATTGGTTGTTCAAAACATTACAAAGCTCATGACATACCATCTTTCATACATTTGATTCAAGTGGGTTATGAACTCCCATTTTTACCCCATATACAAGTTGCAGAATCACATCGGTTACACATCCACATTTTTACATAATGCCCTATTAGTGACTGTTGTATTCTGCTACCGTTCCTATCCCCTACTATCCCCCCTCCCCTCCCCTCCCATCTTCTCTCTCTACCCCATCTGCTGTTATTCAATTCTCTCCCTTGTTTGTTTTTTTTCCCCTTTCCCCTCACAAACCCTTATATGTATTTTTGTGTAACAATGAGGGTCTCCTTCCATTTCCATACAATTTCCCTTCTCTCTCCCTTTCCCTCCCACCACTTGTCTCTGTTTAATGTTAGTCTTTTCCTCATGCTCTTCCTCCCTGCTCTGTTCTTAGTTACTCTCAAAGAAGACATTTGGCATTTGTTTTTTAAGGATTGGCTAGCTTCACTTAGCATAATCTGCTCTAATGCCATCCATTTCCCTGCAAATTCCATGATTTTGCCGTTTTTTAGTGCTGCGTAATGCTCCATTGTATATAAATGCCACATTTTTTTTTTTATCCATTCATGTATTGAAGGGCATCTAGGTTGATTCCACAGTCTAGCTATTGTGAATTGTGCTGCTATGATCATTGATGTGGCAGTATCCCTATAGTAAGCTCTTTTAAGGTCCTCAGGGAATAGTCCGAGGAGGGTGATAGCTGGGTCAAATGGTGGTTCCATTCCCAGCTTTCCCAGGAATCTCCATACTGCTTTCCATATTGGCCGCACCAATTTGCAGTCCCACCAGCAATGTACAAGTGTACCCTTTTCCCCACATCCTCGCCAGCACTTGATTTATGCGTGTTGATTTTATATCCTGCCACTTTGCTGAATTCATTTATTAACTCTAGCAGCTTCTTTGTAGACCCTTTTGGATCTTCAAGTATAGAATCATGTCAGCCGCAAATAGTGATATTTCAAGTTCTTCTTTTCCTATTTTTATGCCTTTAATTTCTTTTGTCTGTCTAATTGCTCTGGCTAGTATTTCAAGAACTAAATTGAATAGAAGTGGTGAGAGAGGGCATCCCTGTCTTGTTCCAGATTTTAGAGGGAATGCCTTCAGTTTTTCTCCATTTAGAATGATGCTAGCCTGAGGCTTAGCATATATAGCTTTTATAATGTTGAGGTAAGTTCCTGTTATCCCTAGTTTTTCTAGTGTTTTAAACCTAAAGGGATGCTGTACTTTGTTGAATGCTTTTTCTGCATCTATCTCGACGATCATATGGTTCTTATCTTTAAGTCTATTGATGTGGTGAATAACATTTATTGATTTCCATATATTGAACCAGCCTTGCATCCCAGGGATGAATCCTACTTGATCATGATGCACAATTTTTTTGATATGCTTTTGTATTCGATTCTTCAGTATTTTAATGAGAATTTTTGCATCTAAGTTCATTAGAGATATTGGTCTGTAGTTTTCTTTCTTTGAAGTATCTTTGTCTGGTTTCGGGATCAGGGTGATGTTGGCCTCATAGAATGAATTTGTAAGAGCTCCTTCTTTTTCTATTTCTTGAAATAGCTCGAAAAGTATTGGTATTAATTCTTCTTTGAAGGTTTTGTAAAACTCCGCTGTATACCCATCCAGTCCAGGGCTTTTCTTGGTTGGTAGTCTTTTGATGGCTTCTCTGTTTCTTCCTTTGTTATTGGTCTGTTTAAATTGTGTGTGTCTTCCTGACTCTATCTGGGCAGATCATATGACTTAAGAAATTTATCGATATCTTCACTATCTTCTATTTTATTAGAATATAGGGTTTCAAAATACTTTCTAATTATCTTCTGTATTTCTGTAGTGTCTATTGTGATATTGCCTTCTTCATCCCGTATGTTAGTAATTTGAGTTTTCTCTTTTCTTCTCTTTGTTAGCATGGCTAAGGGTCTGTCGATCTTATTTATTTTTTCAAAGAACCAACTTTTAGTTTTATCAATTTTTCAGTGTTTTTTTTTTTGTTTCAATTTCGTTGATTTCCGCTCTGATTTTAATTATTTCTTGCCTTCTTGCCTTCTACTACATTTGCTGTTGTTTTGCTCTTCCTTTTCTAGGGTTTTGAGATGAAGTGTGAGTTCATTTATTTGTTGGTTTTTTTCTTTTATTGAGGAATGACCTCCAGGCGATGAATTTCCCTCTTAAAACTGCTTTCATTGTGTCCCATAGATTCCTATATGTTGTGTCTGTATTTTCATTTATCTCTAAGAATTTTTTGATTTCCTCCTTTATGTCTTCTGTAACCCATTGATCATTCAGTAACATATTGTTTATTTTCCAGGTGATGCAGGATTTTTTCTTCCTTCTTTTATCATTGACTTCCAGTTTCATTCCATTATGATCAGATATGGTGCATGGTATTATCTCCACACCTTTATATTTACTAAGAGTTGCCCTATGGCATAATATATGATCTATCTTTGAGTAAGATCCATGTGCTGCTGAGAAGAACGTGTATCCACTTGATGATGGTTGATATATTCTATATATGTCTGTTAAGTCTAGGTTATTGATTGTGTTATTGAGTTCTATAGCTTCTTTATTCAGCTTTTGTCTGGAGGATCTGTCTAATGGCGAGAGTGGTGTATTGAAGTCACCCATAATTATTGTGTTGTGGTCTATTTGACTCTTGAACTTGAGGAGAGTTTGTTTTATGAACGTTTCTGCACCATTGTTTGGTGCATACAAATTGATAATTGTTATGTCTTGTTGGTGGATGGTTCCTTTTAACAGTATATAGTGTCCTTCTTTATCCCTTTTGATTAACTTAGGTTTGAAGTTGATTTTATTCGATATGAGTATGGCCACTCCTGCTTGCTTCTGAGGGCCATGTGAGTGGTATGATTTTTCCCAACCTTTCACCTTCAGTCTGTGTATGTCTTTTCCTATCATATGAGTCTCCTGAAGGCAGCATATTGTGGATTTGTTTTTTTAATCCAGGTTACTAGCCTATGTCTCTTGATTGGTGAATTTAAGCCATTAACATTTAAGGTTACAATTGAAATATGATTTGTACTTCCAGTCATGTTTATTTATTTATTTATTTATTTTAATTTGGCTAGTTTTTCCTCTTTGGTTATTTTTCTCCCCCTTTACTGAGATACCTTCCACTGTTAGTTTTGGGTGCTATTTTTCAATTCCTCTTCTTGTAGTATTTTGCTCAAAATGCTTTGCAGTGCTGGTTTTCTGGTTGCGAATTATTTTAGCTTTTGTTTGTTGTGAAATGTTTTAATTTCATTGTCAAATCTGAAGCTTAGTTTTGCTGGATACAATATTCTTGGTTGGAATCCATTATTTTTCAGCGTTTGAAATACGTTGTTCCAGGATCTTCTTGCTTTCAAAGTCTGTGATGAAAAATCAGGCGTTAACCTAATTGGTTTACCCCTGAATGTAATCTGCCTCCTTTCTCTCGTAGCTTTTAATATTCTCTCCTTGTTCTGTATGTTGGATATCTTCATAATTATGTGTCTTGGAGTTGGTCTATTATGGTTTTGGATGTTTGGGGTCCTATAAGCTTCCAGGATTTGGCAATTCATTCCATCTTTCATCTCTGGGAAGTTTTCTAGGATTATTTCATTTAATAGGTTGTCCATTCCTTTGGTTTGGACCTCTATACCTTCTTCTATCCCAATGATTCTCAAGTTTGGTTTTTTTATGACATCCCATATCTCTTGGATAGATTGCTCGTGAGTTTTAAGCATCCTTTCTGTGTTGACTATATTCTTTTCAAGTTGATAAACTTTGTCTTCATTATCTGATGTTGTGACTTCTACTTGATCTAGTCTATTTGTGATATTCTCGTTTGAGTTTTTAATTTGGTTTATGGTTTCCTGCATTTCTAGGATTACTGTTTGATTTTTTTTTTAAATCTCTATCTCCTGGTAGAGCTCGTTCTTTGCCATTTGGATTTGTTTATTTATTTCGTTTTCAAAATATACTTTCAATTCTTGGACTTGCTGTCTCATGTCTTCTCTAATATTCCGTTCCATCTGAGTTAGATATGCCCTAAGTTCTTTCTCTGTCCATTTTTCTGATGCCTCTAGGTCCTCCTGTAGATTTATGTTGTCCTGCATTGTTTGTAATCCTTTTTTCCCTTGTTTTTTCATGTTGTTCACGTTACTTTCCAGCTCTGTCTACTGTGTTTTTGCTTTGTCCTATAAATTTGTTTTGGCTTTGTATATCTCTGTTGTCTCTCCTTTGTGGTGGGAGACTATGCCTAGAGATGTTGGGCTTTATTGTACTTTAAAGCTGATTCATTCAATTTATAGAAGGCTTCTGGATTCTGTATGCATATAGTGATTTGTTGTTTGTTCTTAGGACTTTATGTTTAGATTAGGTGCTATGGTATAAGGGTTAGTATGTCTTGACTACTTTAGAAGATTGCTCTACCGAAGGGGGATACTAACAGTCGATTGGATCAGGGTGTTGGTAGTAGCTAGGTATTTAGGAGCCCTATAGACAGCCTCGAAACATTCACCTATTTGCATTTAGACAATTACATGTAATGGAGGATGTAATGCTTGGGATGAAAGTTGGGGGTTAGGGGAAGGAAGGTGCTTATAAAAAGAAAGAAGGAGAGGGAGATAGATAGAATAGAGGAGAATGGAATGAACAATAAAACTTGAAAAGGGAAAGAAAGAAGGAAAAGGGGAGGGAAAAAATAAAATAAAATAAGAAATAAAATTAGGTCTTAGAGATCTATTTTCTTCTCTTCCAGTAGGCGGAGTTGTGCCTTCCGAGCTGAGCTTCTGCCCTCTATGTGTTGACAGCAATCCCTGTAAGACGGCTCCTGGGAGTCTCTCAATCCTGTTAGTCCAGAGCTGTTTCACTTCTCCGGCCCCTCCTCCCCTTCCTCCTGCCAGCCAGCCAGGTCCTGCTCACTGGAGGTGGTTCCTCAAGGATCTGGTTACACTTTCAGCCCCACTGTGTACCCTATTTCCTGAACGACTGAGCACTCTCTCTGTCATTTATCTAAGCCCCAGTGCTGTGGAGCTGTGATCTGGGAGCCAATAGTTTAATTTTTCCGGACCCCTTTGGTGGGCACGCCCTCGGAAACTGGCGGCTAAGACCTTGGGTGTCGCCACTGGTGGTAAGGGGAGTTGGGGATCGAGAATCCCCTCTGCTTCCCTCAGCCCCTACAATCACGACCTCTCCGCTGGCGGTAGGAGGAGTTGGGGGTCAGGAGTGCCTTCTGTTTCCCTCCGCCCCTACCGTCACCCCCTCTCTGTTGGCGGTTGGGGGAGTTGGGGGTGGGGACTCTTCTCTGCTTCCCTCCACCCCTACAGTCATGCCCACGCCATGGCGGTAGGGGGAGTTGGGGGTCGGGGGTCCCTTGGCCCTTACTGTCACACCCACGGAGAGATTTTTGAAGTTTCCCAGTTGTTTGTATCTGGTGGAGGTGGGAGTCACACACCTGCTAAAGTGGATTCCGCTGGGAAGGAATCTCGTTGGCCGAACTCTGGTGATGTCACCTCTCTGCTATGGCGGGCCTCAGGCTCCTTGCCGGAGTGTCCGAAGGGATGGGTGGGACTGGCTTGTCTCTGGTCTGACTCAATCTCTGGTTTTAGTTCCTGGTTCGCTATTTCATAAAGGCTTGGTTTGAGTCCCTTCACGTTGCCTGCTGAGCCGGGTGGGCTTGGGCCTTTCGCTGCGCCAGGCCGGCGGGGGGCCATTTGCCGCAGTGGGCCTGCAGGAGCCGTTTGCAGAGGCAGGCCGGCGGGACTGGACCTCTGTGCCACGTGGCCGAGATTCATTCGTCTTGGGCAAACTTTCATCTCCAATACACTTACTAATTCCCAGCAGGTCTCCTTTCAGCGGAATTTTGCTAGAAGTTTCTCAGCAGGAAGAATCTAGGTGTATTAATGCGTCTCTCTGATCCCGTTAGTGTGGAGGTACTGAAAGAGCTGCCTCCCTGCCGGCTGCCATGTTGGGTCCATCATGAAAATTCTTTGAGAGCAAGGATTTTTGTTCACTGCTATTTTTGCAGTGTCTAGATTAATACATGGCAGATAACAGATATTCAAATATTTGTTGAATGAATAACTTCCATGATTTCCTAAAAAATTTCTCCCCTCTTATTCCATTTTTATAGGCTTCTATAAAATTTGAGGAACAAATTTATCTTCAGAAGTTTTATTTATATATATATAATTTTTTCCCTTGACCTGTCAATTAATTTATTCCTCTTAGTAAAGTCATATGTATCTTGGACTCATTTATATATCCTTTTGCCACTTCTTTAATACCATATGATTAATATCTTTAGGGCTAAGTGATGTCTGGGAGTTTTGAGATTACATAATAAAGCTTTAACAAGAGAAGTCAGTTTTTTATCTTCTGTTTTCTTTTATGTTTAGTACATTTTTCAATATTGCTTGTAATATTGGAGTAAGGAAATAAAATGCAATTTTTACAAAAACAGCCAGAATCTTACACATAGGGCAGCCAAGTAATGATTTTAAAGTAATTTGCTTTTTAAAAATTTGTGTAATTTTAACTGCCTGATTGCCCAATATTAGTAGTTTAGATATAATGTAAAATTAATGCTTGAAAATAAAGTAAAAGGCAAGTTTTTTCTCATTAACTCTTTTTTTAATTTTTAATTTTTTTTAGTTGTAGATGGACACAATATCTTTATTATATTTATTTTTATTTGTGTGGTACTGAGGATTAAACCCAATGCCTCACATGTGCTAGGTGAGCCACAACTCTAGCCCTTCTCAT
This sequence comes from Ictidomys tridecemlineatus, assembly GCF_052094955.1. Classification (NCBI taxonomy): domain Eukaryota; kingdom Metazoa; phylum Chordata; class Mammalia; order Rodentia; family Sciuridae; genus Ictidomys; species Ictidomys tridecemlineatus. Next base: position 76,854,631 of record NC_135488.1, read on the forward strand.
TAACTGTTATAATGTTTAATAACTTTTAATAATTTAAAATTTTATGCTTTCATTTCACTTTTTACCCTTACAACAGCCACAACCACAAAAATACGTATGTAGTAAATCACGAAGCTAAATTTTAAGCCAGGACATTCTGGCTCCATTCATCCAAAGTATATTATACTAGGCATTTGCATTCAATACTAGAATACATTTTTTGATAACATGTTGGTAAATTTGAATTTAGCAGTTTGATCAGACTTGAAATTTTGTTAACATGAGGTCTTTGATGATACTATGTGGTGTAAGAGTGTATGAGATTGCTTTCATCACTATAGAAAGACTAGCTTTACATGGGAGCATGGGAAAATAGACAAGAAGTGGCAAACTACTAAGGAAAAAGAAGCAGGAAAGTAGTAGATTGAAGATTACCATCTACTTGGACAGTTCTGCTTATGAGAGTTTACTGATATGGAGTGTTACATGGTAAATCAGTAGAATTAATTGCCTTGGAAATATGTAGATTCATTAATTTTGACTCATGTTACTCAAAAGTAAATGTAAATGAGTTTTATCAGTGATGTCCTTAAATTGAGATAAAGCTTTTTAAAAAAAAATTCAGAATCTAATACAATTTAAAATTCTTCTTTGTGAGGGTGTATTTGAAGTTTCTTTTTTTTTAATTTAATTTTTTATTAGTAGTAATAATAAAATATTTTTTTCATATACTCACTAAACATATGAATATATGTTACTTTAAAAAGTTTTAAAAGGTTCTTTATTCTGACATAGGTTATCTTCACAAAGTTAGGATATGGACAAAACATTATTGTTGTTTTATGCAAATAACATCTCTTATTCATAATTTCTTTTAAATATCCATGATGATAACCTTTAAAGTTTTGCTTCAAGACAAGAAACTAAAATTAAATCAGAAATGTATTCTTTTACTTTCTTTGAGCTGTTACATGCATGGTTATAACATTGTCTTACTTTTTTTTTTTTTTTTAAAGAGAGTGAGAGAGGAGAGAGAGAGATAGAGAGAATTTTTTTTTAATATTTATTTTTTAGTTCTCGGCGGACACAACATCTTTGTTGGTATGTGGTGCTGAGGATCGAACCCGGGCCGCACGCATGCCAGGCGAGCGCGCTACCGCTTGAGCCACATCCCCAGCCCTTGATATAACTTACTTTTAACTGGAAAAATTATTTATTAAATACCCAAATCAGTATCATTCCTTGGCATAAGTGATTTTAGCAATTTTTGACACATTCTTAATATTTTTTATAAGAGTTTTATGGTTATACATAGTAGTTGGGTTTCATTCTTAATATTCTTAGTTATATTTTTCTAACATGATACACATTGAATATTTACTTTTCTTTAAGTGAATACGTATTCTTAGTAGTAGACTTTTAAAATAGCTAGTAAATATGCTGAAGAAAAATTTTTGAAACTTTCATATATATGAAGAATTATAGATAAAAGATTAATTCTAATTAACATCTATTGTGATGGCACCCATCAACCATGAAAAAATACTTTAAAGGATCTAGAATTGAATATCTTTAAAAAGCAATACAAGTTAACTTTTCATAGTTATTTTTCATGGTTATTTGCTTTCTCACATTGTTATTTTTAAAAGGATGATTTTAAAAGTTGAATGCTTTCAAAAATATATTTCTCAGTAACTACTTATCTAAAATGTATTAGTAGTAATGTAGTCAAAGCCAGTTTGTGAAGAAACTATCGTGATTATTTCTATACTCTGCAAAGATTCAGTGATTTCATCTGGTACCCATCCATCCTGTAGTCTGGTACATTCATCCCAGACCATTTGTAGCATATCATCAGTGTTAGTGGTTGTAATGGCAGTGTTCTTCATTTCCTCTCAAGGAAAAGATGGTATAAACAGAAGGTACATACTAGATGTGTATCTAAGATGAGTAATTTTAAAACATTCACTTCTTTTGAATCATTCTGTGCCTTCAGGATGTGCATATATTCTTGGTAATAAAAGTTTGATAGTAGTCAGAGAAATAATGATTCACTAAGGAGAAGATTGCTTGTGTGAAATGATCATAAGACAGTATTTGTAATAAGATAATTAGCTTTCTTATTTTTCAAGTCAGTTGGCATATTTAGTTCCCCCAGAGAGAAATAACAAAAGGACAGAAAGTATACATTCTTGATCTTTTATTGAGGAATGCTATTTAATTTTCTAGCACTTCAACCTTCAGATTTTAAAATAATAAATATTAGAACAGTTCAACTTAGATAATTTTCTTTTGTGAGCATTAAGTCTATCTTGTATTATAATTTTAGCTGTTTAATCCATTAATTTAAAGTTGCAAAAGTTTTTAAACCTTGCATATCTTTTCTCATGTTTGTATAGCACACATACAGAAGAGTGTACACATAATTATAACTTGATTAATAATTATTATCTCATCAGCATTAGCCATACAATAACTATTGGATATTATTTTACAGGAGACTTTGCAGCAATTGATTGTGATGTCATTGCCAAATGTCTTAATCATTGGTAAAAATCCCTTTTCTGGTAGGTATTGAAATTAATATGATGTGATGATGATGTCTTATTTTGTGTAATTCTATAATGTTTACCAGGTATTTGATTATTTACATTGACTCACTAGGTTTTTTACAACCCTGTAGAATTTCTGGTTTGTAGACAGAAAGCAAGCTTAGGGCTAGGCCTGGTAGCACACACCTGTAATCCTAGCAGCTTGGGAGGCTGGGGCAAGAGAATCGAAAAGTTCAAAGCCAGCCTGAACCAACTTAGCAAGACCCTGTCTCTAGGTAAAATATAAAAAAGGTGGGGATGTGGCTCAGTGGTTAAGTGCCTCTGGGTTCAATCCCCGGTACCAAAAGAAAAAAAAAGAAAGAAAGCTTAGAATATTTGTAAGTCGCAGGTGAGACCAGACACACATTTAACACTAACTCCCATTTTTTTTCGAATATACCAAACTGATGCTTTTTGATGATGATTATGGCTTTTAGTGTGTCATTGTAAACAAATATAGAGGATGATCTAGTTATAAGCTTAAAGGTATATAACCTTACATTGAAATAATTTCCAGTTTCCATTTATTTATCTATTGTCTATCCTTGCCAAATAGTTTGAAGCTAAGGTTTTACTGATGATATGTTTTAATGTACATAAAACTACTTCTGAATTGAAAGTTGAGAAGTAGTTTCTTAGGTTATTTAAATTTCTTCTTTGAAATTCTTTACCCTTTGCCAGATTTTAAATGTTACATGTTGAGAATTTTTGGTTTTGTTTTTTTCTTGGTGCTGGGGATTGAAATTGGAGCCTCACATTTATTAAGCACACACTGTATCACAGAATTATACCCTTAACCCTCAGGATTAGTTTTTTAATATTTGGGGAAATCAGTATCTACTTGTTTCCACAAAAAGTTTGATTCTTGCAGGCTCTGTGGTATCCAAATGAGTATATTTTCTTCAATCCCATCCCCACGGTCATCAAAATAAACCAAAATAAAAAACAAAATCAAGTAACTGTTGTTATAGAGAAAGCAATCAATTAATGAATTAGGAGTAAATTTAATTAGTACTTAAATTAGGTGGATTAGGAGTATGGATAGTCTTTAGAGATTCTCCAGGATATTTAATTATACACATTTTAAAAAGGGAAAAATTTTACATGTAGAATGATATTATTTTCTTTTTTTATTATTTTTTTTAGTCATACATGGCAAGAATGATATTATTTTCATTCCATATTTATTTAGCAAGTCCCTACCAAGTTTTAGGGACAAGGAATATAAAGAAATGATCCATGTTCTGGAGGATCTTGTGGTTCAGTGAGAGAGAGCTTACTGAGAAACTGTATAATAATTAGTATGAAATAGAAAAAAGGCATATAAATATTAGATCCATTAATCATTCTTAATTAATGAAAGTTGGGGATCATTCATGATTGGATCAGGAAAGACTACACAGAAATGTGTTGGAGCTTTCCCTAGGAAGATAATTAGTTAGTTGTTCACACAGGGATGAGGAAGTAAGGGGAAAAAGGCAGAAGAATTAGCCAAAATTAAGACAAAAGAGTGGGTATGCATGTATGTTTGAGAGAAACAGTGAATAACATGGTTCAGTGTGGCTAGAAATTAAGTTGTTTCATAGAAAATAGAGAAAATATCTGAAATGAAGGCTATTATCACAGACAGTTTAACCTAATAGTGAAAATTTACCCCAGAGATATGTATTTTAACAAAATCTTCACTGAATGTTATTGAATAGGGGTATTCTTGCCAGTTCTATTACAGACCATTAACTCTTATCTTGCTTGTCTTATTTGTTTTAGCCTCACTGTAATAGAGAACTATAAAAGATATTTAAGGTTCTGACCCTTATGAGCCTACATAGTGGAAATCCATGTAAATGTTATAGGTAGATAAGTCATAATGTATTTGTTTTTATAAGAACACTAAGAGGAGCCATATTGGCTGACTTTGTGGCATGTCCCTATATCTACATAATTTGATAGATTCTTAATTTGGTAGACTGATATAATTAATTATGGAAAAGTAGTATTTTATAGTATATTTACTGTACAAAGCCTTGAAGCATACTTATCTATATTAATAATCCTCCACTATAGAGATCCTTGCCCATTTCTTCTTCTAGTACTACACTGCACATAGAGTTGCTTTTTTTTAATTGTTTGCTATATTTATAGAATAAGTCTTTTGGTCAATTTATTATAGAAGTGATTCTCCCATTATAAGAAAGAGAGTAGAAATAGAGCTGAATGTTGTACTTAGTTATTGTTTTTATTTCAGAGCAAGGCACAGAAGAAGTTAAAAAGCTGCTTTTACTCTTACTGGGGTGTGCAGTTCAGGTATGTTTAAATATTTCTTATATTCATTTTAAAACCTCTTTATGTTTTTTCAGGCTCTGCTTTCTCAAAGATTTAAGGATGGACCTTTGGTTTTCAAAGTGTGTGTTAGAAAATTTTAAATAGCTGTATAAGGAGATTATGTTAAAGAAAAATATATTATTTTAAAATGTAGTTATATTATTATAGCTGTATTATTAAAAACCTTCAGTTATTATTATGCTCATTCTGAGGCGTTTAGTGGTCTTCTTCTAAAGATTTTTTTCCAGAAAGATATCTTTAAAAACTTATTCCCTAATTTTTATGATTTATGTTTGCATTTGTGTGTGTTTTAGGAAAAGGGAAGGAGGAGTAATAATAAAAAGGAGGGGGTTGGAATTGTGGCTCAGTAGTAAAGTGCTTTCTAACATGTGTGCAGCACTGAGTTTGATCCTCATCACCACTTTAAAAAACAAATAAATAAATAATAAAGTAGATATTGTGTCAGTCTACTATTAACATGAGATTCATTTTAAAAAATAATAAAAAGGATGACTTGGGAGGCTGAGGCAGGAGGATCACGAGTTTAAAGCCAGCCTCAGCAAAAGCAAGGTGCTAAAGCAACTCAATGAGACCCTCTGTCTAAATAAAATACAAAATAGGGCTGGGGATGTGGCTCAATGGTCAAGTGCCCCTGAGTTCAATCCCTAGAACTCCCCTCCCCAAAAATAATAATAATAAAAAGGAGGTAGAATTTATGAAAAACATTTTAGGAGTCTGGGTTATTATTATATTGCCCTTTGATCAGTGATTATTCTAATAGTAATAGCTATGATTCATTGAATTCCTACTTTATGTTATACTTTACATAGGTTTTCTCATGTCTTTTCTTAAATAAAAGAATTAGGTAGCATGATATTTCAGTTAGAAGTTATCAAAATTAGGGCAATTCTCAAAGTCAAGGAAGGAGTTGTTAACAATTACAGTGGAGGGGCTGGGGTTGTAGCTCAGTGGTTGAGCACTTGCTTCTCATGTGTGAGGCACTGGGTTCAATCCTCAGCACCACATAAATCAATCAATCAAAAGATATTGTGTCCATCTTCAACTAAAAAAAGTTTAAAAAAATAATTATGGTGGACCTGCATGTGTCTAAGGTAAACTGAGATGATTATTTTAGATTTAGGTCATATTGCTAGCAGGCCAAAGAACTGAAATTCTGGTTTGATTTCTGAACCATTATATTGCAGTGAATTAATTTAATCAGCTTTTTTTCTTACATGAATGATTACAGTGTTACTTTAAACCATCTTGATTCTTTGTGAAATCAGGTTATTTGTAAACAAATGAATAGCTAAAATTATACATCCCAGAAAGCTGACTTTTAGAAGCTAACTGCCTAGCAGCTGTATTCTTTTAATTTGATATATAGTGATCATACTTATTTATATGGTACAATATGACATATATATATGTGTATATATATATAAATGTGTAATGATCAGATTAGGGTAATTGACATATCTGTCATCTCAAACATTTATCTTTTTGTGTGTGTGTGTGTTGGGGATGTTCAAAATCCTTTTTCCTAGTCGTTTGAAAAGCTCAAATTAATTGTTTACTGTTGTTATCCTGCTGTGTTCTGGGACATTAGAAGTTACTCCTATACATTAGCCAAGTCAGGCTCTTCTATTTCTGCCACTGGGTATTTCCTGAAGAAAAATTTCAAGAATTTTTATAGTTGAATGATTGTTGATATTTATGACATAGCAGAGTTGTGCAGTAGATGTGTTTTTCCTACTTCTTTTATATATGTACATATATGTGTATATATATACATATGTATATGTATATTTAGTTGTAGATGGGTAGAATCCTTTTATTTTATTTATTTATTTTTATATGGTGTGGAGGATTGAACACAGTGCCTCAAACATGCTAGGCAAGTACTCTACCACTGAGCCACAACCCCAGCCCCTTCTTATAACTTCTTAATGAATCATTGCTCCCAAATCAACTATCTCAGTATTAGATATTCCCTCTTAATGATGCACAGAACTAAATAAGACATAAAGCAAAATAATATTTATTTATTTT